>NC_052051.1:112018900-113465302 GCF_903992535.2 Arvicola amphibius | reverse complement strand
CCCCTCTCCCTCTCCCTCCCTCCCTCTCCGTCTCCCTCTCCCTCTCTCCTCCCCCCTCCCTCTCTTTCTCTCCTCTCCCTCTCCCTCCCCCTCTCTTTCTCTCGTCCCCCTCTCTCTATTTTTCTCACACACATACACACTGTTTTTTAAAAGGGCTACTCACTGTAAGATTATTCAGCTGGAAGGAGAAGCTCCAAGAAGAGAACGGGAGCAGTGGTGGTCAGTGGTCAGGGCTGAAGGCGAGATTAGTGCCTGAGCACAGAGGGAAATTGTAGCGGCAATAAAAGTAGTGGTGGTGGTTACATGGCTGCATCGGTCAACACTCATAGGACGGTAAACTAAAAAGCAACTGCGTGTAAATTGGGCCTTAAAAAAGAGCAGAGAAAAGGACACGATTACTTACCATGTGTAGGGAACTTATTGAAAGACAAGATGCTTGAAGGCCAGATTCTCCTTGTTTAAAGTCTTCCAGAGCAGTGGGCACCTAGTAAACTCAGAAAGAATACCAGTCGGTGTTCGCAGCAAGTGTTTTTTCTCAATCTAGACTGCTGTGTTCTAGGGACCCCTGGCTACGAAGCGCTGTGGAGACCCCCTCGACCCATAGCAGGTACCCAGAGGGTGCTTGCTGAACCCGTGGTTTGGCCCTGTTTGATTCCTGTGGAGTTTCATGCATGTTCCGCTGCATCCTCTGGTGTAGTATTCTTCCGGGTCCTGTGGTCTCTGGGTGGAGGGCACAGGGGAACTGCAACGGCGCTAACAGGTGACAACGAGATGTTCTATCAGGGACCCCAGGTCAAGTTTCTCTTTCTTCAGGTCAAAGCCAAATTTTCTTCTACGTGCTGCAGAGACAAGTGGTGTGAATGTGTGTAAGAGAGAGAGTGTGTGCGAGAGATCGTGTAAAATAGTGTATACGAGTGTAAGTGTGTAAAAGTATAAGGCTTGTGTGTATGAGAGAGTATGAGCGTGTAAGAGAGCATTGACTGTGTGAGAGCGTGTGCAAAGATTTGTAAAACAGTGTGTAAGAGAGTAGGAGTGTGTAAGAGCATGTGTGTGCAAGTGTGTGTGTGAGAGAGAGGGAGGGAGGAAGAGAAAGTGTGTGTTGTTTTTGAGATAGGGCCCTTACTATTTAGCCCAATTAGTGTTGAACTCTTAGTCCTCCTGCCTCACCTCCCAAGTGTTGGATTATAGGTATGCGCCATCACACCAAGCAAGACTGGCCTATATTAAAGAGAAGAAAGCTGTTAGTAATTCCCTTTGTATACTTGAAGTATGGGAAAAGCGCATTACATTGCTTTACAATACCACAAAACTCACTGTTTTCCAGGGACTTTCTCCGAGGCAGGTCCCTTTTGGCCCTGGTCATGTTATCCCACAATCCCTTGAGTGTGGGAGCTACCATACAGGTAGCAGGTAGCCCGTTGGAGTGCTAAAGTACCATGGAGGAGAAGCCGCAGGCCTGCAGCTGCACCTCAGGGAACTCTGAGCTGACGACAGCAGCCTCGCATTACCTGTTCTGCAGAGCCCTTGGCCTCCCCTTCAGCATTCTCCAGGGACAGTTTTGTGTGTAGAGTCACTGTAGGAGCCAGCCACGGTATCCTGTCAGCTATCAACATTTCTTCTTCTGACACGGAATAGGAATGTTTTCTCTACAGAGAGTAAGTGGTCCCATCTAGGTCAAATATGGGAGGGGAGGACACACTGCAAAAACACCAGCTGCTCTTTCTAGCTTTTCAAAAAACACAGGCATTAGGGACACAGATTTTTATCAGTCTGGTTCATTAGAAGGGAGATGGAGGATGGGAGGAGCAGGCTGTGTGTGTGTGTGGAGGGAGGAATGAGCTGCTGGGGTCTGGGGTCCAACAACAATAACAGTGACTAGAACAAAATCAAGACACCTTGTGCCAAGTACCGTGCTAATTATCCCAGAAACCTCTCTACTTTGCTGCTTTCATTTCCATCTTCAGAGTTGGAAGACAAAAATCAGACGTGTGTGTGTGTGTGTGTGTGTGTGTGTGTGTGTGTGTACTCCTGAGAACTGAACCCAGGGCCTTGCACATGCTAAGTAAGTTCTCCACTGCTAGGCGACTCCTCTAGTCCAACATCATGTTTTCCTTCCTTTCTTTCCTCCTTTCTTTCTTCCCTCTTTTTGTGATGTTAGACATTAATCTAGGAGCTCAGCATATCCTGGGCTTTTTCCCTCAGCTATGTCCTCGGCCCTCTTTTTTAGGTTAGGAAGAAAGGAAGGAAGGAAAGAAGGAAGGGAGGGAGAGAGGGAGGAAGGGAGGGAAGGAGGGAGGAAGGAAGGAAGGAAGGAAAGAAGGAAGCAAAGAAGGGAGAGAGGAAGAAAAGAAAAATTGAGATAGGGTTTCCTTAAAATGCTCTAGTTGGTTTAGAACTTTCTACCCTCCTGCCCTAGCTTCGGGAGGTAGGGAGCTGGGCTCCCAGGCCCTGCCCCGATGATACACACATTTAAATATACACAAACCGGAATATAAATAGATTGAATGGGATCAGGAAGGGTATACAATACAGGAATAATAGTTACCCAAGGAGTGCTAACCAAAAGCGGCAGCTTTGGTTTTTATGACATTGTGGGATGCCTGCCTTTTACATCAGAAATGTGTAACTATGTGTGAGCAATAGAAAACAAAAACAAAGCAAACAAACAAGCAAAAACCTGGGTGGCACTAACGCCTGTGCACAAGGACCCTAGAGCTAAGCTGGATGGAACCTGGTCGCACAGACAGCAGATCCCATGTCTTAGGCCTCACAGCCTTCCAGGATCCGCAGAGTCTGCCTCCTGCTGGTGAAGGACCGCCAGCTGACTCCCAAGAGCCACCGGCCACAGGCTGCCCCGCCCCTTGGGTTTCCTGGGGAGTAGGGCCAGCTCCTCTTCCCGGCCTTTGGGGAGCCCAAGGACGAGTGGCCAACCCTGCAGCCCGCCCACTGTCGCCAAGAGGATTCCTGGCCAATCAGACCCTGGTGATGCCATACTCCAGGGATGAGAGTGGCAGGAAATCAAGGTCAAGGCCCCGGACACAATGAAGCCATTGTCGGTCCCCAGTCAGTTGACTTTCAAGCAGCGGTTCCCCATGCACCACCCTCGCTCCTTTTCCCCACCTCTGCCCCGTGCCGGGAAGTCACCCAAACCTCCTGAGGGTTCATTAGCCTCTGCGCAAAGAGAGCGGCGCCCAGCATCCCACCCCAGGCGGCAGGGTCCAGCCGCCCTATGCAGTGTCCGCTCCAACCACCAGGTGGCGACAAAGCACCACATTCTGGGCAGGGGAGGGCTGCAAGGAGCCAGCAGCTCAAACGCAGCGGGGCGTGGAGGGCGCTGCCCTTCCTGTTTTATCCCAGAGCAACGCTCTCTCCCCCCCCCCCCACAACCACACACGCACGCACACAAAAGTTACGTTTGCCTTTTCTGTCGTCCTTTACTTCCGAAGTCACAGGGATCTCTAATCTCATGAGCTCTTTACTTCAGCAAATGGCAAAATGGCCGTGGGCTGCAGCATCCCCCCACCTCCCACTCCAAGAGACCGCGGGAAAGCTCCGGTTCTCTGCAGCCCGGGCAGGAGGCCCCGAGTGCTTTTCTGGTCCTAACTAACCAACCGGCTTATTAGCCTGTTGCATGAATGCATAATATGTTATCTATGGCCACTCACTCCTGTCTAAATTCTGTCTCCGATGTTCTCACTCGGTGTCTTCCTTCACATTGTGGTTGCATGTAAGGGGACACACGTTTGCCTAATTCCTACTGGTATGGGTTCTGTAAGAACGGGCTCTGGGAGCGCTTTTTGCTAAAGCGTCTAGTGTGCTGTAGGTATTCTGTAAATATTTGTCAACTTAATCAGCGAAAGATGCCCTACGGGGCAGGGGAGGGCGAAGGCTGCCTTCAGGATTCAGAGAACTCAGCACGCTTGAGGATGCCAGGAGTAGCCTACCAGATAGCACCTGGTCCAGACCATCGTCACCTTGGACTGCGGGTCCCAGACAGAGGCGCAAAGATTTGGAATTAAGATAAGCTAGCAGTGACCATGTGGAGGCTCAGTTTCACCTCCTCTCACAGAATGTGTCCTAGAGAATTTTGCAGACAGAACCTTTCTTGATCCAGCCTCCTCAGGTGTGAAATGGAAACAGAAAAGCTATTTCCAAGGGCCATTGTGAGGTGCTGAAAGCACAGGGCGTGGGGCGCAAGGACTTAACGACACCAGTCATTGTCTCTGGGGCTGCTTCTGAAGAAGGAACCGGCAATTCAGGCTGCAACCGTGCTGTTCAAATAACGGACAGCGGACTGCGGAGGTGAGGGGTGGGTCTGGGGCGAGCAGGCTGTTCTGGTCTCTGCTGTGAATTGGTCCAGGAAGCCCGGATGGTGACAGGTCTTGCCCTCTGCTTGAGGACAGAGCTATTTCTGCTGTAATCACTGCTGGGGCGGGAGGGGGGGATTTCCTGCAGCTTCTCCGCTTCCTTAGGACATGGGGCCTAGACGAACCAGCCTCCATTTCCTCCCCTCATTTACCATTTGGGTCTCCTGTGCTGCGCAGTGCCATGGAGACCATGGTGAGCAGAGCCACTGCGAGTCTGCTCACAAAAATCGGACAGCATGCGGGTAGAGTAATGAGCCAGGCCGAAAAGGAGCAGTAGTTTTAACTGCATTAGGGAGGAAAGTCTGGTCTCGGGATATTCCCTGAGGGAGCGAGATGTGAGCTGCTGAGGAAGAAGGGTTATCCAAGAAAAGTCCTTCCTGGGAACCACTCGATGACCCAGTGGAACTTGGCTTTCTTGGGCCTGGTGAGTGGCCATATGGGAGGAGACAAAAGCAAACACACCAGAGGAGCAGGCTGCTAAGAAGGCATTGCCCTTGCTGTGAGTCCTGCACACACCCACAGGATGTTGGGCCCCAGCTGGGCCCTGGGGAAGGAGTAGGGACTTTTGGGGAGGGGGTCAGGAAAAGCTTGTCACAGGTTCAAAAGGCAGGGGTAGGGAGCTACCCAGTTGTGGGTATCCATCCACGGCAGCCAGAAGCACAGAGGGGTAGCCAACAGCACAGTGAATCAGAGTCATGGTAGAGGGTAAGTATCCCAAATCTGCAGCTTGCAACTTAACCTGAGCCTTGTTTCCTTGTCTATAAGGTGGGGCAGTTAATAGCCCTGATCTCAGAGTTTGTGGGTGCAGATGCACGTGCAAATGTGAGTGTGCAAGGGAGCCAAAGGTTGATGCTGTGTCTTCTTCAATTACTCTCCATTTTCTTTCTCTTTTTTTTCTTTTCTTGTCCTTTTGAAACAGGGTTTCTCTGGCTGTCCTGGAACTCACTCCGTAGACCAGGCTGGCCATGAACTCAGATATTCACCTGCCTCTGCCTCCTGAGTGCTGAGATTAAAGGTGTGCACCACCACTGCCCAGCTCTATTTTAGTTCTTAAAACAGGCTCTCTCAGAGAACCTGGAGTTCACCAAATTGGCTAAACTTGCTGGCTAGCAAGCCCCGGGGATCCTCTGGTCTCTGCTTTGGATTAGGGGCAGGTACTGCCACACCAGGAATTTTGTGTGTGTGCTGGACATTGAATCCAGTTCCTCGTGCTTGCGTTCCAAGCATTATACAGACTGAGGTATCTCCCCAGCCCACAGAATAGTTTTAAAGTTTAGTGAGATATGAGTTGTTTGGTGTGGATGCTGGGAACCAAATTCGAGGCCTCTGCAAGAGCAGCATGCACTCCGAATCCCGGTGCCACCCTTCCAGCCCCATAATCTGCACTTCACCACCATTTTCTGAGACCTGAGACCCAGAAAGGCTTAGAGTCCCAAACTAAAAGCAGAGGCATTGAGATTTGAACCCAAATTCCTCAGGCTCTAAAATCCGGACTCCTTTTGGGAGGTGAGGGTAGATCAGTGGTTGACTGGAAAGAAACTGAGTTCTATTTTTGTGGATGCTACTGATGGGTACAGATCCAGAGAGAAGGGTGGAACGTTCCATTTTCTTTTTCTCAAGGAAGCCTTCCTATGGCTCCAAGAGTTCTAGGAAGGACAGGGAGAGAAGCACTGGGCCAGGTGGACAGCGAGCCCCAGGGCTGGGAGCTGTGCTGGCAGGATCCTAAATACCTGAGCATGCATCTTTGCCAGCTTTGAGCTGCAAATCCCCCCATTGTAACTCCAGGAGTTTGGTCTGGGGCCCTTCCTCCCCACTTCTGAATGCAGTCATCCCTACTAACAAAGTGACTGTGGCTACTCCGACATGCCCTGTGTCCTGTGATGCTGGCCAGGCTGTGCCCAGTCCTTTGGCCAAGCTCAGCTCAGCCTCTCTCATGTGCCAGGACATGCTGGCTTGATGCCTGCCCACCCCTCATGAAAACCTAAGTGGCTCTCGTTTTTTCTGAGACACTAGAATTAAACAGCCCTGGGGAAGAGGATGAGGGTGTGGGAACAGTAGACTCTTCCTGAACCCAGTTTTCTCTCTAGTTCTGGAAAGTCAGTCCTAGGCTGGTGAAGGACGGGTAACTTGCAGTGCCAGAACGATGCCCTGGGGAAGCCTTAGTTTTGTGGTGGGGGGAGAGGGGGCAATACTGGTCTGCTGGGGGAAGGGCTTGAGTGGCCCTGTCGGTTTTGGAGTCAGGTAGGCCAAGTTTCAATCTTGCTTCTGCCACAAGGTATATGACCTTGGGGGAACACTCCACTTCCCTGAGCCTTGGGGTTACCCCATCTGTAAAACAGGACCAAACTCTCTTGAGGGTTGTGAGGGATTAATAAAAAAAAGTAATGAATGAAAAATTGGAGACCAAAGCCGGTAGCGGCAAGTATTAGTAACTGATATGCTGGGATGACGTCACTGAACTGGCTGCCGTTGGAGAAGGCTCTGGGACGGGCTTCTGGGGGCCGGTGGTGAAGGAGTGTCCTGATCTAGGTTTGTAGGAGCTGACAGCGCATTTTGGGCATCACACCGGAAGCTTAGAAATGTTCAGAATCACTTTCCTGACTCCTGCTACAGACCTCCAGAAAGCAAGGTGTCCTGGCTGGCCTCAGTGGTAAGGGGACTGTAACTTTGTCTCCACCAATGCCAGAGAGTCTCGCTTCCCTGTACCAGGGTAAAGAAGGCCCTGGGGTAGGATGAGGATGACCATGGTGGCTCCTTCTCCAATACCAGGAAGAAAGGGGCCATCTCTGCCTTTAAATCTGTCCAGCTGGCCCTCTGACCCCGCCTTTCGGGGCGGGGGCTGTTGCTCCCCAGTCCGGACCGCGTCCTCTTCCCCTCCTGAGGAGAGCGACGGGACTGGACCTGGAGCAGGTGCTGCAGAGGCCTGGGCTGCGACACTCAGATCTTTCAGTCCTTCCCAGAAATAGTTGCCGAGGCAGGGCCTCCCAGAGTCGTGGTGACTGCGAAGTCCCATTCGGTTCCGGACAGGATCTTTGTGTTTCCTCCCCGGTTTGGGGTCTTTGGCTACCTGCCCACCCACCCCTCCAGTTCTACCCAGTTCCCCTGAACCTGGAAATGGGAGAAACCCCTGGGTCTCCAGCTTTTGTAGGGTTTCCGAAGTCCCCACTGGGTCGGGCGGGTAGCCCCAGGCGAACTCGCTCGCAGCTGGCAGGCGCCAGGTCCTGAGGCTCGGCCTCTGGGGCGGTCGATCTGAACTGTGATTAGGCTGGAATGTTCCCGGGCTGGTTCGAGGCGAGATCCCGGAGTCCATGGGAGGTTCCGGCTGTCCCTGCCTCCTCAGGTCCTGTCCCTGGGCCTTGATTTCTTACCTGGGAGCTCGCTTCTGTCTCCGTCTCCGTCTATGCCATCGACCCTATCTCAGCAGTTCCGATGGGGCTCTTCGGCGGGGCACCTACCACACAGGGCCCTCTTGACTTGCTGATTACTTCTTCCCCTGGACTCCCTCAAGGCAGCCCCAAGGATCTCTCTCTCTCCTCCCTCCCTCCTTCAAATGGCCAGCTATTTGCAGCATCTGTCCTAAGTACCTGGGGCTTTCTTTTATTTCAAGTGGCCGTCATTATACTATTTCCAGCATACTTGTCTGTTTCATCTCACAACTGCTACAGGCCAAGGATGGAGTGGGTCTCGTCTTTGGTCCTAATATGTAAGACTTCCAAGTGTTAGCTGCCCAAAGGGGTCCATACAGTGTGAGTGGTGGCCAAACCTGGTAACATTAAGAGCATGCAGCTGAACTGTGGATGCTGGGGGGCGGGGGGGGTGTCGGGGAGACTCATTTCCCACACCTAACATTTGCTCTTTCTGTAAGATATGAAGATATGCAAGGCCGCTTTCCCCTCCATTCTCCTTATCCCTTTGTCACAAGATGTAGGGTGACTATAAGACCAAGAGTTATCCCTCCCCCACGACCCCTTCCCTTCCCACATGCACACAGGAAATGGGGGCCTCTGGAGAGGGAAGGGTAGCTCTGAGGTATCTCCATCTCCATGTCCCACCCATGCCCACCCACCCCCGTCGGATTTAGAGGATTTATGGGTCCTCTGCTATCTTACTCTGCCTACCTGCTAGGTGTCAGGGGTGTTAGGGGGTTACTAATTAGGCCCAAGGTGGCAGTGGAGGCAGGTAGCCCAGGTGGCTGGGGAGGTCAGCCACCAAAAACATGGAGTCTGAGAGTTGATGAGCTATCACTGCATCACTGCTCAGCCCGGCATCCGGAGGACCCACAGCCTACCTTCAAATTACCATATCCAGAGCCAGAGAGACCATCTCTGTGGAGCAGAAGGAAAAGCAGGGGACGCTCACTGTACTCTCTCCCAGGCTCAGGGACCTGGGGGGAGGGTGATGGAGGGTGAGAAACCATGAGCTCCTGAAGCAGACAAGGACAGGTCGTGTGATCTAGAGCAAGTGACTTCATTTCTTTGAGCCTTATTTCCTTCTTTTTGATTTTAGTTCTTAAAAAAAGTTTTTACGACAGGGTTTCTCTGAGTAGCCCTGGCTGTGCTGGAACTTGCTTTGTAGATCAGACTGGCCTTGAACTCAGGGATCCACCTGCCTCTGCTTCCCAAGAGCTGGGGTTAAAGGAGTACGCCACAACACCAGACTGAGTCTTATTTCCTAAGCTATGAAATGCAACAGCAGTAGATACCTCGTAGAGACCTGTGAGGGTTAAATAAGTAAGATTAAACAACTAATTAATTTAAAAGGATTAAATAATAAGACTCATGCATTTATCTCTGCGTATACACATTAAGTGAACAACTAAAGGTAATGACTATTTTTAATCCATGTTCCCAGCATTGATCCAGGATTCTCAGTGCTGTCCAGACTAGCAGTGAATCTGTTTAGCATCCACAATGCCTTAAAGAGAAGGTCAATGTGCTTAAAAGGGGGAAGCAACAAGACCACTGGGGTCCAAGGCAGGAGCTGCCATTCCTTTCCGCACGCCACCTCCAGACGCTGCGGAGCATGAAGAATGGTGAGGGAGACGACTGGGCTGTAACCAGAAAAGGAAGCAGGACAAGTTTAAAGACTGTTTCCGTCATGGGCAGGCTGCTCCAGCACAGCCGTTGTATTGGCATGGGTACTTGTGTGTCTGAAGAGGGACACCGACATTTCCAGGCCAGGCCACCCCGGAACTGTCGGCTAGGGAGAGTAAGAGACTATACACAAAGACTTGGGATACTTGCTGATTCTGGCCACACTGCGGCTTCTTAAGGCCTACATCAAGTTCCCAGTACTACAGAATACCTTCCCACCCTCTGGCCATGGGTAGTGTTTGCACCATGGTGAGAAGCTCGCCCTTCTGAGGACTCCTGCATGCCTGCTGGGGGTGGGTGGGAGGAAGCAGAGGAATTCTCAGCTTTCCCCAAGCCAGTCTGTGGATGGCTAGGCATCTCTGTTCTAGTGCTTAACAGAGCGGCCTCCTGGCTGCCCAGGCAGTGTGGTCCTTACCTGGAAGCAGGGCAGTCCGTGCCACCAAGACACATAACCCAGGCAATTCTTAGGATGGCCATGTTGTTGGAAGGGTCCCAGACCTGGAGCCCTGCTGCCTAGGCCCTGCCACTATTCTGAGGGATGGGGGTTGGGGACCTATCTTAGCTAGACCTTGAAAATGAGCCAGCTCTAGAGCCAGAAGGATGGAGGCTAATGGAGGAGGGCCGTGTGCAAGTATCAATGTTCAAAAACTCATTGCTCTGGTCTTAGAAGTGTTTTTAATTAAAAGTTCCAAACCTTAACTCCTCTTGATGGAGGACAAGATGAGGTGTTATGCCCAGATCCACAAAGTCCCCCAAAAACCAACAAAGAGACTGGGTCCCGAATGTAAAAGCAAAGAGCCTTTATTTTATACAAGTTTACAAACTCGGTCTCTCTGCATGTCCAACATATTGGAATAATTGGAGAACCCTGAACTCAGAGTTGGGTTTTTATAGTAGTAAAGGTGGGGGTGAGGGATTTCTGAGGTTCAGGACCCCTGACTGGCTGACATTTGTCTAGGGCTGTCCTGGTGAGTGTGCTGGCAGGTGATCCTATCTACAACATTTGGAACGTTAGGCATTTCCTTTGAATGGTCTGTTCTTGGGTGGTGCTCAGGTAATCTCTGTGGTTCTTCCTGCAACCAGGTATTACTTCAGGGCAAACTATTGAGACTCAGGCTCCATTAAACTTATCAATGCCTGATGGCTGAGTCCTACACTGGCAGGTGATAATGGTTAGAAGTAATGAACTTCCTTTGGGTGGTCTGTTTCTATTTAGCTTATCATGGCTGGTTCCTACAGAGGTAAGTCATCCTAAGCTGGACAGGAAACCTGAGTGACCACCCAGGGCACCACAGCCTCCCAAGGAGGGCAGGCACCAGGACCGGTTCTGTCAGGGATGGGGATGGTCCCTTACACCCAAACAGACTTCTCTCCCCACGCTCTTGGCATGTGCTCCAAGCACCCTGGAATTCTTTATCATTGTCTGTAATTCTCTACAGATGTTCCCATCTGCCACAGACTAGAAACCATACAGAGGGATGCTATTAGCAGGTCAGGGGCTATACTTCAGTGCTGGCTCAAAGCTGCTTGGGAGGCAAGGCTCTTGTGAGCATCCTGGTGTGCAGTGAAGTACCCTTATTCAGGATCCCCTCCCTCCTTAAAGGACTGAGTGTCTACCAGCCATGAATCAGAAGACAGGTTGATCTGGCTCTGCCTTGGCATTGCCAGGGCGGAAACCCATTCTGAACGCTTGGACGTGAAATCAGTGCTTATGTGAGACTCTAACTAAACCAACCCAACCCAAAAACGTAGGTGATTGGTCAGCAGGCAAGCAGAGGTGCTGCTTCAAGGATTCCCTTTAAAATGAAACATCAACTTGACTTCGTTTTTGGTAAGGAAGGATTTCTTTAACAATAGAAAGAAAGAAACGCCTAGGAAGGATGAAGGAGCTCCCTCAGCTCCGACTCTGGCAGTTTTCACAAGGGTTGATTTGTGATTCCAGGAACAGAGTATTTCTCCATGAAAAGAACGTCTTACCAGACTGTCTAATGCGGCCCTGGAGCTGTTGTGAGCCGCTGGGGTGTGAGGCTGCAGACTCGAGGGGACTCAAGGAACAACCCAGAAATGTAGCTGTATACTCACCCCCCACCCCACCCCGGTCTTGTTTTCCTCTATAACCTAAAGCTGGACGTTGCTGGGTTGGGAGGCTACTGCCGCTCTGGTAGCCTGTGTCGCGGGAGGCCGCGCGCGCTCGGGGGTAGGGGGGTCTGGAAGGTGGGGGGCTGATAGCGGAGGCTTGCGCTAACAGGTGCGCGCGGCGCCCGCGAGCTGCACAGCTACCAGCGGCTGGCTCGGGGTCCGCCCCTCGCACCCTGCAAGACGGCCCGCGCGGCCTCTTCCGAGGGGCTGGAGAAGGAAGCGGGGAGGAAAACTGCGTTTTCTTCGCCCCCCCCCCCGACATTCCAATGTCCTAGGCTCGCTGCGCCCTGGCTGCGGCCTACTCAGCTGCCGGCTTCGAGGTGTGGGCGACCGCGAGGCTGGGCCCGGGCGGCCAAGGGGGCCTGAGGGGCGGGAGGCAGCTCCAAGAGCCCGCACCGCAGCCGCTCGCGTTGTGCCCGGATCCCCGGGCGGCGTGACCGCATCCCATCCCGGGACCTGGGAACCCCAAGCCATGAGGCGCTCCCAAGAGCTGGGCTTGGAGGTCGCTGAAGGCAGCGTCTTACCCCGCCGGGCCTCTCCAAAGCGCAGTGCGGGCCGCCCCGGAGCCCGGGAGCTGCCGGGCACCGCACTCGCCCCCTGGCGGCGCCGGGACTCGCAGGGCGCGGCCGCCTCCGCGGCGCAGCGGAATGAGCTGTCCACAGCAGCACTGGGCGCCGCCCGAGGTCACTCTGGGAATCGGGGAGGCAAGCGGCCTTGGGGAGGAAAAGGGGCAGATGATGGGATAGGGCCATTATGAGACTTGAGGTTTTCTCTGGGTCTTTCTATATGCTCCAAATTCCGCGTAAGCTTCTCCACTGATGTGATGGAGGACACCTAGGAACCTCATCTTCCAGCGTTTTTCCACCCTCACCCAATCTCCAGGAGTGACCTGGGACAATGACAACCCCGGCCAGACCTCAACCCGGGCCAGCCACACCCAGGAGAGCTCTGAGGAAGTGAGTGTCAGGACGTTTCCTCGGGAGAGGCACCGCATTCCTTTGAGAGCCCCTGGGGAGAACGGCATTGTCCAGGCTTTATGGGAGTTGAGGCTTTCAACCTCTGTAAGCTTCCAGTCTCAGAAGGCCAACACAGTTGGGAGACAACAGACACAGTAGGGAGGCGCAATTGGGAGAGAACAGGCACAGACCGAGCAGCAGGCGCCTGGGGGGAAAATGGTGAAGCTGGGCCGTGAACACTAGAGCTACCGGAATGTCCCAATTGGACAGGATGTATAAAGAGAAACTGAGAATCCTCCTGGCCGGTCCGGAGTGAAATGGAGGGCTGATTGGGAAAAGGGCTAATTGGTGGCCAAACCAAACCCAGAGGCCAATAAAGGTATGGTCCAGCATTGGGAGATTCAAGGAGAAAGCCTCTCTAGGGGAGGCAGGCAAGCACACTGAGAAAGCAGAGATGGGAAGACTGCCACTTCTAGTCCTGAGCAGCGTGTATTAGGAAGTACCAGTCCTGGGCTTCTTTTAGAGTCTGGTGGACCCAAGGGTATCTGTCAGAAAGGAAGAAACCCCGGGTGCGGGACAGGAAAGCAGCTCCCCATTAGGTTCAAAGGCAAAAATGCTACAAACCACTGAAGCAGTCATTCCAGTACAGGGGAGCTAGAAAGGACGGCCAGGAAGCCTCCAGGGGAGGAAGCCAAAAGCCAGACTGAGCGACCAGCAGGGGGCGCAGGGGTTTCTGAACCTCAGATCTATCAGAATTGAGCACAACTGACAATCTGGCTGTCAGTTTTGCCCCATCAAAGTCATTCAGATGGCTGGGCAGTTCCTATCCCAACCCTGACTTTGTAGAGAGAAAACAAGCAAACCTGGAGTGACCCTTGTAGGCTTCATTGTCTTCCTGTCCAAATTTGGGGGAGGGGAATGGAGGTCTTGGGCTACTGCAACCACGCTCCTGTCTTTTACTTTTTTGTTTGTTTTTGTTGTGGTGGTTGTTGCTTTTCGAGACAGGGTTTCTCTGTGTACTGTCTGACTTCTAAGAGTCATCTTTTGGCAGCTGGAGATAGACAGACTGCCGAGTCTTATTTCAGTGGCATGTCTACTTACTTGATCTTGGCTTCCAGAAAGATGCCTGGGGCTGCTTCATGGTAACCCCTGTAACCTGACCCTCTGGCAGGCCCGGACAGGTCAAGCCTGGCAGTTCAGCTGAAAAGCCCAGACATATCTGGCTATGCTGTCACTTCCATGGAGGAGTATGGAGGGTCCAGAAAAGTCAAGAGCTGGCATTTCTAAACTAACACCCATAAAGCAGTGTGGAGCATGGAACTCCCATGCCACCCAACACTCAAAGTCACGGCAAGCGGTGAGGTATTTGTCAGGTATGGCAGTCCTAGAGTTCACGGAGGACAGAAGCAAGCACTGACACCAGATCTTGTCACAATGCTGGCTCTGTGAATGCACTCCACGGGGGAGGGCTAGCTCCGGCTGGGAACCCAACGAAGTACCATCTAGAAAAAGAGGCAAGCAAGAAGGCTTCAGGGTAAGAGTGGGGTGTGATTCTAACATACTCAGGAAAAGGGCAAAAGAAGAGGAGGAGGGCCCTAGCCTAATGGGACCACACAGTCTAGTGGGGTTTTGTTGTTATTTTCTTTTATTTATTTATTCATTCATTCATTTATTATTTATTCATCCATCCATTCATCCATCTATTTATTTATTTATTTATTTCCCAGACCAGGTTTCTTTCCCTTTGCAGTCAAGTCAGGGCTAAAGGAGACGCCGTTTACTCTAGTGTTGCTGGAATTCCTCCAGCATCAGTCACTCCCTCCTGCTCCTTTTCCTAGAAAGGGCCATGTGAAAAACAGGGAGCCACTGTCTCGTTTATTCACGTATGATGGTTAGCAAGCACGGCTAAGGGCGCACGTGGGGCCCCCGTAGCTTCTGTTTCCATTACAACTCTGTCCCCTGGGACGGGCCCCAGAGAGAGACATGATCTTCCAGTCACCTTCTTCAGCCACCCCTTTTTGAAAATTTATGAACACAGCCATCAGTTTCTAAGTCTCCCTTGTGTCAGGCACTGAGGCTTAGCATGATCACTGTCGGTAGGGAGGTGAGGCCCATGGCTCAGAGATCCACCCAGCTCTCCTCCTTGGCTGGCTCTTGTTCCCCACTCAAACCAGGTTCAAGGGGTTGAAGTCTGTTCCCTGAGCTGATAAAGATAACACACAGCAGCCCTGGCATCATCCACTGCAGTAGCTCCGTAAATATTAATTGACTCTGAGGACAAGCTGCACTTTGACTAACCTCTGACTAATTAAACAAACCTCCGTGTCAATCAGCAGAGGGGACAGAGGTAGTAGGGCTACGCTGAAAAGAAACTGGGTTGAGGGTCAGTCATACCCCTGGCTTCCAAACAGAAAACCCTGCTTTGACTGCCCTGGCCTTCACTTTTTTTTTTTTTTTTTTTTTTTTTTAGTAGGGCCAGAGTGGTGTCAGTGAGAAATCATGCCACTCCTCTGGGACAGCCAGAAGAACTAGGAGGAAGTAGTCAGGGTTCAGATGCCTCTTAGGTACCACATGCTTGTGACAATGGAAGGTTCTCTAAGCTACAACACACGACCTGCTGGCTTTCCCTCCTCTCATCCTCATCCCTAAGGCATCATGTATCAACATCTCTGAATGATCCAGAGGAGGCCTGAAACCTGCCGACATGGTGTGAACGACATGGTGTGCATGTCCCTCCACACAGGCCTGGACAGTATACACTGCCTGAATTACCCAGGGGGGGGGCTGAGACCCGCTGACATGGTGTGAACATGGTGTGAACGTCCCTCCACACAGGCCTGGACAGATTACACTGCTGAGGCTGGCATATGCGTCACTGCCTTGTTTCCTCTCTTCTCCTTGAGGAAGAAAAACGTGCCACAGTGACTTATCCCCAGGTCCTCTGAAACTCAGACAAACAAGTGGGATGCCTGGAGCGGGCTTGTTCATCTTGCCAGGCCTGGTCTCTTCTTTCTTTGATGGGAAATAGAAATATTGCCCTCACCAGGTGGCAGCCGCACACGCCTTTAATCCCAGCATTTAGGAGGCAGAGGCAGGAAGATCTCTGTGAGTACGAGGCCAGTCTGGTCTACAGAGAGAATTCCAGACAGCCAGGGCAAACGCAGAGAGACCTTATCCTTATCTACAAAAACAAACAAACAAAAACTCCAAACAAACAAAAATAAAACCAAACAAACAAAAACAAGAAAGGGGGTTACTGAGAGGGTCCACAAGAGTCACGTGCTCAGTGGCCTGCAACAACTCTATCTACAGCTGCTTTTGAAAAGTATTTTTTAAATGTATGGTGTTTTGCTTACATGGTACCCAGGGAGGACAGAAGAGGGTGTTAGATTCCTCTAGAAATGGAGTTACAGATGGTTGTGAGCCACCATATGGGTGCTGGGAATAGAACCTGGGTCCTTTGGAAGAACAGCCTGTGCTCTTAACCACTAAACCATTGCTTCAACACCCATCCCCATTTTTAACGACAGGGTTTGGCCAGGTAATGGTTGTGCATGCCTTTAATTTCAGCAGTCAGTAGGCAAAGGCAGGTGATCCCTGTGAGTTTGAGGCCAACCTGGTCTACAGAGTGAGTTCCAGGACAGCCAGAACTGTTATATAGAGAAATCTTGTCTTGGAAAAAAAAAAAGACAGGGTTTAACTGCAGAAGTCCTCAAAGACTCAATCCTCCTGCCTCAGCATATCCAGTGCCTGGGTTACACAGATGTGCCACACACTCAGCTTCTATAGTGTTTTTTTTAAAAGATAGCTCTTTTTTTCTATACATGAAAATAGAGGGTATCATCTCAAAATGATGCCTATAAAGATGAAATGTTGAGATAAAATGAAATAAGGGAAGGGCAAAGTGTAAGCTAGTGAGAAAGATATGAAGGTGAAGCAGAATGCCAGGCCTTTTTCTTCCCATTCAAGTTCCCCCCTGAGGAGGTCCTGATTCTCCCAATTCTTCCTCCCAGGGGTGGTGTACAGAGGATGGCCCAGGATAAAGGCCACCTCTGAGGGCCTGTGGCTAACTTACTCTATCCTCTTTCAGGGAAATATGCACCTGTCACCATATGTAAGGTCAGCTGGGGCCCTGCAGAGTCCCCTAAAGCTGTCAGGCAGCCCCAAGACAAAGTATTTACGTTTAACACCCTGGAAGTACCAAATGTGGTTTTCAGAAAGCTCAGACTTGCAAGCTCTGGAGAAGACCCAGGTTTGGCGCCTTTTAACTCCCAAACAAATTCTTGTGGGATGTTGCAATTACTTGTGACAATCCCTTCCCCTGCCGGGGACTTTGATTTCAGATTTAGACATGTAAAACTGGGTGGCCGGCTGGGCCTTGAGCAACTTGGGGGCTGGGTGGGGACTAGCTGGGGAAAAGATCTTTGTAGAGTGTTACCTTTGGAAGAGGAGATCTCAAAGAATCAGATTCTGAAGTAGTGCTTGTGTTACCAGGACTTTTTCGGCCCTTGTGGCAGACTTCCTGTCTCTGAATTGGTTCATTCTGGTAGGGACTGGTTCCTTATGCCTTTTAAAATATGTGCTTGGTTATTTATTTCTTTAGAAAGGGTCTTGCTATGTTGCTCACACTGGTCTCAAGTTTGTGATCCTGCCTCAGCCTCAGAAGTGTTATGATTACTAATGCCACTATGCCTAGCTTCATTCTCTGGCTTTCAAAACATAAATGTCTAAGATAACGTTTTGGTGACAGTCCCAAGCTACAGCAATTTTCTAATTACTGTTGTGAATTCCACAGTGCTCACTTTTAAACTGTATTCCCTGGATAAGCAGCAGATGAAGATGCCTCATGACCAAACGGATGGTAGAGTGGAAACGGGTGCTGACTCCCAGAGGCACTTGATACAGGGAGAGTCAAGAAGATGCAAAGCAGAGGGGAACAGGGCTGGGCAAAAGGTGTCTGTGTGCTGGAACTCTGTGGCTTTGCATTGCCACTGTACCTGCGTTTACGGTCCATTCATATCTCTGGAGTACTCTGACTCATGGTGGCCTTTTGTTTTCTATTACTTGGTGGTCACACCTGGTACAAAAGCCCACACAATTAGAGTTGTGTGTTTGCCCTTTCAGGATTCACACTGACAATGAGACAGCGGCTGCTGTCCTAGAGAGGGATTTAAGGAGAGGGTCTGGAGCCTTCTGCCTTCACCCCAAGGCCTTTGGCAGTTAGCCAGATGGAGCAACTTGTTGTGGAGACAGAATTAGGAATTGAATGGCTAGGAATTCTTAGAAACTCTGTGGGGCTCAGGCTGGCAGTGAGAGCTACAGGCTGGTACATGGTGTCTTTAGGGTGGGCGCTACAGAGGCACAGACTGTGTTTATTCCCCCTAAACACCCTGTGGACACGGTTCTTACCTCAGCAGAGCTCAGAATGACAGGATGATGTGAAGACAGGAGGTGGGAAGGAAGAGCTGTGTTGCAAGTTGGCTAGGGTCTTCGGGAAGTTTCGACTGGAGACACTAGGCTCACACAAAGGTGATGGAAAGGGAGATACTGAGAATGACATGCAAATGGAGGGGAGAAAAAAATGGGTCAATCTATCTGGAGGTCTTTGGGTTTAGAAAGAAAAAAAACTCAGAATTTCCGAGCAAAAGCAAATGTTGAGCCAGCTCTGAGAGGAACTAAGGAGTCTTGGACAAAGCACTACAAGGCTTTGGTGGCTCAGGACACCGGCTCAAGGAAACGAGAAGATCTAAGAGGTGGTCCAAGAGACAAGGTCTCCCTGGAAGCCTCTGAGACACAGTTCCGACATTCTGTTTCTGGATGAGAAGACTTACCATTGTAAATGTACCAATAATCCCCTGGCCTACACACAACCAGTAAGATTCCAACCAGAATCTCAAGATGGTTTGTTTGTTCAATCAAACTTGATCAGCTATTTAGAAAGTCAGCCTGAAGTCAGGGGCTCTTCTGTTAACTGACACGCTAGTGATTAGCTATACACTGCAGCAAATCAAACTTATTTTCTAAAAAATAAACAATAAGAAAACAACCTAAACAAATAAAAACAAAAATAAAATATGCCTGGAATTAAAAAACACATAAAGCTGGTTAGTAAGTATATGTGGGATGAAAACCAACAAAATAGTCCTAGGAGGGAAAAAAAAAGAGAGAAATATGGTTTCATCCAATCATACCCCAAAGCTACAATAATTAAAACGTTATGCTACTGGACCAGGTAATAGAAGAACAGTTCAAAGCAACAAAGAATCAAGAATTAGCTACATGTATCCATGAGCGGTCCAATATGAAAGCGGTATTTGAAGGCCTTGGGAGAGGATGGCCCATGGGACAACACTGGTCAGAAAGCAAACCTCCGAGAGAGTTATAAAAGTAAATTCCAGATGAATTAAAGATCTAACAGAAAACCCAACTCTGAAAGAAGCACAAGAAAATACCTGAAAGTTGACAGGTAAGCCTTTAAGAACCATAGAACACAAAGCCAGAAAGGAAAGGACTAATGCATTTGGTTATATCAAAATGAAAAGCCTTTTGCAAATAACATGCATTAAAACAAAAACAGAAATGATTTGTCTGGCACTGAGGAGTGGATCATCCCGAGAGGGAGCAGCATGGGAGAAGAGATGGCCTTGAAACTCTGTCTTCTCCTTCTGACAGAATTCAACTTACTGCAGGAAGAGTCTGTTTCTGAGCGTCCATCAACCCCAGTGTCCTACCATCGAGAGATAACTCAAGTTAGTGCTGTTGCTAGCTGTCCAGCATCTATGGGCTAAGTGGAACAAGGTACAGAGAGGAGAAGGAAAGCTTGGTGGGAAGAGCAGGAGCAATTTTACCCCTGGAGGAAGGGCTGCCCCTGTAGCCATCACAGGCTCCAGTCCGTGGGCTCATCTTTTAGAATGTATGGGACACAACAGGATCTCTCAAGTCTTCACTTCCTTTGGAGAGGAAGAGGCTTTGGGAAGGAATACAAAGGAAACACCATCCTGTGTGGTCTTTGTCTCTAAGAAACCTCTCAGCTTTGCTTAGTTCTAAGATCACGGCCCCTGCCATGGCACCTGGTGGCACCCTCTTGGGTATTCTGAGACTCTTGGCTGAGCTAGGTACTTTGTATAGTCCGAGAGCTGAGTCTATATAGAGTCTATAGGTCTATAAGCCTGTGTCTTTTTTTAAAAATATTTATTATGTATACAATATTCTGTCTGTGTGTATATCTACAGGCCAGAAGAGGGCACCAGACGCCATTACAGATGGTTGTAAGCCACCATGTGGTTGCCGGGAATTGAACTCAGGACCTTTGGAAGAGCAGGCAATGCTCTTAACCACTGAGCCATCTCTCCAGCCAAGCCTGTGTCTTATAGAGTTCACTTGACATCCTGTCTAGAAAACACTCAGACAAGGATCTCAAAGTGAAAAAAAAAAGTCCTATGGAGCTTCCGCCAGCCAATGACCGCACTTTGTGGAGACCATGTCTGTTCCTGGAGTCAGGAACACCATGCTATGCTATCTCAGCTCCCATTTCTCATTAGCGAGCAGATTCTAAGTTCAGCAGGTACTTGCTTGATTCAGCTAGGAGGACAGACACCTTCAATTCTTCAGGATCTCACAGTATTCAATGCCAATGGATAAACTGGGTTTGAGAGAAGGGGAGTAGATGAAGTTTCATGAACAGATGCAGAACATGACCAGAGTCACAACAAGAAATGGAGTGTGCTGAGAGAAATGGAGATGCTAGTCAAGACTGGCCAGAACTGGAGTATAGCCTCTATGGTGGATCATACTCCAAGAAGCACCAGGGGATCCCTCAGACCCCAGCTGAGCTTTCAGAGGTTGCAGGATTATTTTATTATTATTATTATTATTATTATTATTATTATTATTATTATTATTATTATTGAGACAGGGTTACTTTCTCTGTTAGCTCTGACTGTCCTGGAATTCAGAGATGCCTCCCAGGTGCTGGGATCAAAGACGTCTGACAACACTGCCCTGCTATATTGTAGGATTTCAAGAGAAATATAAGGAGTAAATAAATGCATCTGGGGTAAGACCAAGACACCTGACTCCTCATGAAAGAATGTCCTAGACAGAGGTAAGGTAAAGAGAAGCCCTAGCTCCTAGAAAACTTAAAAAGCAGACTCAGGAGCTTAGAGTCACTGCCCCCAGAAGGAAACAGCTCCTTCCTAACTGCACAAACATTGGCTGTGGACCAACCATGTGCCAGGCATTCACAGGGGTCAGCAGGAAGAGACTGTCATACCCCAACCAGTATTGCAACCAATATATCTACATAACAAAGCCATCTGACTCCACCTCCTACCTCTGAGCTCCTGTCCCCTCTTGGGCAACAATAGGCACAGCAGTGTTTGCTACTACTGTACCCACACTTTGGGGGGGAAATGGGGTATTGAGTTTAAGAATCCCCAAACTCCTCATATAGATAAGAGAGGCCTCCCAAAGAGGGCGGCTCTCCTCCCTTGCTGCCTCAGCTACCATGTTTTCTGACTTTTTTGGCTAAGAGTCCTGACCATCAGGCATGCGGAAAGACACAGCCTTTTATAGTTGCCCTATGGTCAATACAAGACCAGTATTCTGAAATAACTTGAGCTGTGGCTTGAGAATTTGTTTTTTTTTTTCTTAATGAAAACTAAGGATCATTCTATCAGAAGAATGTACATTGTCCATGAAGGTCTAAGCTTGGGTAAAATTTCTAGAATATTTGAGGACTAAAATGTTCTTGGCCATAGTAAATCCAGTTCCCTTCACTCTAGATCCATTTCTGGGGCATTAGCTGCTATCTTAAATGTCCAGCAGGTAAATTAATATTCAATGTTGACTTCTAGACATTCCACACCCTTGGCAGATGGCAGAGCTACCACCCGCATCCAGAAGAAAACAGAGTCCCTAGACTAAGGCCACAGTTTGCTTATGCTCTTTCCTCTACTCCAGTCAGGAGGTCTCTGACAGCCCTGGGCTGGAACACAGACACAAAGGGGAAAGCCCCAGCAAATGTGGTCTAGCATATAGCCCTATCTGTGAGGTCAGGGACAGGGGCAGAACAGTAGAAGAGGCCCAAAGCTGCAAAGGGAAGGAGTCAGGATGGGTTTCCCTCCAGCTAAATGAAATCTAGTTCTTCATTCTGAACACACTTGCTATTCTTCTGTGTCCTTCTACCTGGAATATGGCTGCTACTGAACCCTATCAAGGGCTCCCCTTCACTGTCAGCCACCCCTTTTGGGGAACGATTTATTTTTTATCTATGACTGTTTGTGTGTGCCATGTATGTGGTGTTCACAGAGACCAGAAGAGGATATCAGATACCCTGGAGCTGGATCTACACCCGATGATGTGGGTGCTGGGAACAGCGCGCAGGTCCTTCAGAGAGCGGTGATCACACCTACCTCTGAGTCATCGCTCCTGACCCTTGTTTCTATTAATTTTTTTAAAAAAACAATAACAAAAATAAAGAGGACAAAGATAACAACAGCAAACTTTATTAACATCACTCTGTCAAGCACTGTGCTATGAGCCTTGATGTAAGCTATTTCACTTGGGTTTGCCAATAATCTAAGGAGGTTGGCACCGCTGTATGCCATTCACAGGTGAGGACACTGTGACCAGGGGCTGCTGAGGAGAAGCTGTGAGGCCACAGAGCTAATGAGGGGGACGCCTGGCTTTGCACCTGGGTCTGATTTCACACCTAGCACGTTAGACTCCATTCCCACAGTTCCTTCCCCAAAGATCAGGGAATCTACCAGGATCTGGTCTCCCAGGTCATGCCCCCTGTCCCTGTCCTCCACAGAGAAACCTAGTCCTCAGGAGAGTACCCTTTTACTTTGGAGAGTCAGCTGTCAAGTTTCAAGCTTTGTGTCCCATCTCTATGTATGACTTTGTTTTGAGTCCAATTCCATAGCCTTAAAATTATCAAGGCGTCTACATTTATTTTAAACTCAGTTGAGCCTAGCAGCTTCATTTTTACTTTATGTTTAAAACCAGGAATAAATTCCTCCCCACCTAACCCCCTTTTTGAGACAGAGTCTCTTACAGCCCAGGCTAGCCTTGGACTTACTATGTAGCTGGAGATGACCTCAAATTTCTGATCCTCCTGCCTCTACCTAGGTGCTGGAATTACTGTTAAATGAGGACAATTCTTTTATACTTTAGTCCTGGAAAGTTCTCTGCAGTTTGGTTGTTTTCATTTCCGTTTTCGATCCTTAGTGAGGGAAAAGCGCTAGCATGTGCAAACGGGGCGAACTGTCCTCAAAGAGCTAGACTCTTCCCTTTGCTCAGCGCATCTCAAGGAAAGCGGGCATCCAACTCCCAAGAGAAAGGCCCAGGAACTGTATGCCAGCCTTGCCTGGGTACTAGAGATGGCGTGGGAATCATATTCTCAGCATTATACCACCAAGAGGTAAAAACGTACAAGCAGGCCAGGCGGTGGGGGCACACGCCTTTAATCCCAGCACTCGGGAGGCAGAGGCAGGAGGATCTCTGTGAGTTTGAGGCCAGTCTGGTCTATAAGAGCTAGTTCCAGAACAGGTTCCAAAGCCACAGAGAGAAACCCTGTCTGGAAAAAACCAAATCAAACCAAAATAACAACAACAACAACAAAAATGTATAAGCAAGGAAGGAAATTTGAACAGTGGGAAGCACTAGGCAGAGTGCAGAGGGGGAGAGTGAAGGGAACTTTTCAGTTTGGGTTGTCAAGGGATGCCTCTGAGGAGCCAACACAGGAGCGGAGGCCTGCCTGTGAAGGGGGCAGCCTATGAAGGCGTGAGGGAAGTGCCTTCCAAGAAGAGAAAAGGCCCTCGGGCGGCCCTGCACTCCACATGGGTAAGAAACTGAGAGAAACCAACGAGGGGCTGAGAGGAGAGAGAAAGCCAGACTTAGATAGAGTCAGGTCACTGTGCCCGTGTAACTGCAGCAGAGTTAGACTTTATCCTGAGTGAGTGAGAGGCAGGGAACAGAGGCGGGGACTCTGGTCTACATAGTGAGTTCCAGGACAGTCAAGGCTACATAGTGAGACTCTGTCTCAAAACCAAACAGCTCCCTTTGGTTATAGTGTGTAAGAATGGACCTCAGGAGGCATGATTGGTTCCACGAGCCCAGAAGGGATGATGTAGGATGCAGTAGGGGACGAGTAGGGATGACTTAGGTAGGAAAACAGATGAGCAGTATGTCACCCAAACTGGGTACATGTCCACACGAACAGGAGTGCTGCAGACAGTGAAGTGGGGATGACAGTCAAGCTAGACACCGCTATTACTGTGCTGTGACAGGCCAGAGCAGTGTTTCTCAACATGGTTTCCTAGATCATTAGCAGGAGCATTACCTGAGAACTTGCTAGAAATGAAAATCCTCAGGGTTCACTTCAGACCTGCTGAATGAGAAACTCAAGATAGGCCTATGAGGACCTGTGGGGGGTATTTCTGTTGTATATGGTGTGTAAATTGTATGCATGCGTGTGTGCGTGTATGTGATATAGAGTGTGCGTGTCTGGTATAGGTGTGTATGTAGAATGTGTGTGTGGTATGTGAGGTGTAATATGTGTGAAGTGTGTGTGGTGTAGGTGTGTGTATATACGTATGCTGTATAGGTGTGTGTGTATGTGGAGGGGTGAAGTGGGTGTGTCTGGTGTGTGGAATATGTATGTGTGTGGTATGTGTGTAGGTGTGGGGTGTGTAGAGTCTGTGTGTCTGGTATAGGTGTGTTTGGAGTGTGTATGTGTGTGGTATAGGTGTATGTGTGTGGTGTATGCATGTGTGGTGTGTGTGTGTGTGTGTGTGTGTGTGGTGTATGTATGTGTGTGGTGCTAGGAATCAAAGCCCAGGTGTCACATGTGCTAGGCATTTCCCCACTGACCACACCTCCAGCGATTGGAGCAGATGTGTTTTAACAAGCCCCTCTGGAGACTCTGCAACAGTGTGAAGTGTGAGAACCACTGAGCTACAGGGGCAGTAGTGTGGTCCAGGAGATGTGGCCAATGAAGAGGGAGAGTGGAGTCTAAAACAAGTTTTGTTTCTGATTTAAGTAATTTGTATATGGTAATGCTATTCATTGCAACAGAGAGAAATAAGATGGGAAGAGAAATGGACTTCTGAGTGAATTTAAGTTACTGTTTCCGAAGTGTGAAGTTAGCAAGTTCAAAAATAAGCCTCTTTTTGCTGGGCCTGATGGCACACACCTTTAGTCTTAGCTCTTGGGAAACAGAAGAAGATGGATCTCTGAGTCGCAGGCCAGCCAAGGCTGCACACTGAGACCTGGCCTAATGAAATAATAAACAAACAAACAAACGAATGAATGAATGAATGAATGAATGAATGAATGAATAAGCCTGGCCACTTCTTAGAACCAGTCACAGGGAGAGATTTATGGGGTAATCAATCCCCATAGCTGGACATATGTTTCAGTCAGCCTCCTTAGTAGGCTCCAGTTACAGAGGAAAGATTTCCCTAAAGCTGTGGGACAATCTTTTTTTGTGCGCTGAGTATTTGCTGCTCTCACTGGTCTAATAAGGGTGGACTGGCCAACAGCAGGACTTGCAGACAAAAAAAGAGAGCAGAGATGAAGAAGGGCGGAGTCGTCAGACAGATGCAGAGAAAGTACGAGATGAACATGCTGAAAAAAGGTACCACCACATGGTAGATGAGAAATATGGGTTAGCCGGGCGGTGGTGGCGCACGCCTTTAATCCCAGCACTCGGGAGGCAGAGGCAGGCGGATCTCTGTGAGTTCGAGACCAGCCTGGTCTACAAGAGCTAGCTCCAGGACAGGCTCTAAAGCTGCAGAGAAACCCTGTCTCGAAAAACCAAAAAAGAAAGAAAGAAAGAAATATGGGTTAACTGAAGTTGAAAGAGCTGGTTAGTAACAAGCCTAATCTATCAGTCAAGCATTTACAATAAAAAGTCTCCATGGAGATTATTGCGGAGCCAGCAGTCCCGATGAAAAACTCTGCCTACACCCCAATGAGGCTGCTCTGAGTCACGAGTCAAGGGCCAAGGACTTAGAGTACCTGCTGCTCTTCCAAAGGTCCCAGGTTCAGTTCCCAGAACCTACATGGTGGATCACAATCAGCTGTAACTCCAGGTCTGGGAGAATCTGGTGACATCTTCTGACCTCCACAAACATCAGGCACACATAGAATGTAGGCAAAACACTCATAAAGATAAAATAAAAATAAATAAATCTAAGAAAGACAGACAGACAGGTGCTGGGCATGGCTGCCAGTCACTGACAGCTCAGGTGCTTTTAGGAAGAATCCAAGCAGGGGCCCTGGTCTTGGGAGTCTCTCTCTTGAGAGATCAAGATTTGCCACTGATAAAGCTCTAGCTGCAATCACCTTGCCCCTTGCCTTAGTCAGCCTGCTGCACTGAGTTTGACAGCTCTACTCTACTGTGACACTCAGCTCCCCACTCGAGAAGTGGTCAGTTGCTTTATCTGGCCCCAGACGCCTGGGCTGATGGTCCATGGTTTTTATCCCTTTCTTTCATTTTTTTCAGACAGTATCTCTCTGTGTAGGCCAGGGTGGCCTCAAACTTGTGAGGAGTCTTACTTCATGCAGCTTGCAATGCTAGAGTTATAGGAATGTTCCACTATACCCAGGTTAGCATTTAATTTTTTTTCTGTAAATTAACATTTATGTATATGGATGTTTTGCTTGTGTTTGTCTGTGCATCATGAGGGTGTTGTATCCCTTGAGAGTGGAGTTGCAGATGGTTATGAACCACCATGTAGATACGGGAATCAAACTTGGGTCCTCTGGAAGGGGAGTCCATGCTCTTATCTGCTGAGCTATCTCTTCAGCCCCCATTTTTCTGGTTGTTGTAGTATATTATCAATATTGTCAATGGATTATGATTCCTGCACACAAAGAGATCAGAAACCTGACTCCTGTGCTGTCTGCAGGGGATGCATACCCTTGGTGACATCTGACAGTATGGATGCACAGAGAGTAGGTTGTCGTCCCATATCATGGTAGTTTTGATGACAGGTGGCAGTTGGGGTAGGGTGGAGAAGTTCCAGAGTTTAACTTGGACTTTGGGGTAGGTTCTATGAAGTCACTGAGAAAGCCCCAGTTTTTATCATATTCTTAAACCTAAGACTTCAAAAGAAAGCTTACACCTTAGTGTGTGTCACGTCGCCTGAAGGACTCTAGTACCAGAGGCTCTTGTTTGGTAGGTCTGTGGGGCCCAAGAATTTGTACTGCCGCTGGGGGCAGGGGTTGGGAGTTGGCGCACACTCAGGAGACAAGAGGCAGATCTCTGTGAACTCAAGGCCAGCCTGGTCTACAGAGCTAGTTCCAGGACAGCCAGAGCTACGCAGAGAAACCCTGTGTGTGTGTGGGGGGGGACGGGACAAAAAACAAAAAACAAAACAAAAACAAAAACAAAATCAAAAAAGAATTTGTATTGCCAACAACAGTATCTGAGGGGCACTAATGCTCTTGATCTAGGCCCGTGATTTAAGAATCACTGATTTAAAGACTACAATAATCATAGGGTGCTAAGTTTAAATTATGATCTTCCTTTTTAGACAAGATTCAAAGATACCACAGCCCTCTAAACCACCCTAAGTCCCAAGGAATTTGAGATTTTATTTTTGGGAGAAGCCTCTGGAGAGAAAGACGTTGAATTTCCCTCCCTGTGGAGGTCAGGAAACATCTGGGAAATAGCATTTTAGAGGGTACAGGGAAATGCCCTCTGAAATTTAAAAAGCCAAGCAAAACTTTTGAATGGAAGCTGATGAGATTGGCTTTGGTTGATCCAAATACTGGTCCAACTGCTGGTGAAGAAGGGGCTCTGGGAATCAGGGCAGACCAGAGCTTCTCTAGAGACTTACTGATACTAACTACTGTTGGGCTTCTATGAATCCACTAGGGTCGGGACTGGAGGTTTGCTCTAAGGAAGAATAGGTGTCTGTCAGAGGGTAGGATGGTTAGAATATGGAAAAATGGAGAAGGAACAAAATTCAACAAGACAACTCAAGAGCCGAATTCACAGAATCCAGGGCTGAGGTCACTGAGGTGAGAGGGGGAGGAGGAGGAATAGTGCTTCAGGCTGTGCTCACTTGAAGCAAAAGCAGTAGAGAAGCCTGGAAGGGCCATCTGCCAGCTTCCTCTAGACCTGCTCCAAGTTAAATCTTTCCCCCAGGAAAGGGAGGGATAATTCATTCATGAATCAAGCTGAGTCTAGAACAGGAAATGTGACTCTGAACTATGCAGAGGAATCTCTTTTGTAAAGAGCACACTGGCTTTACCACCTGTGTGGCGAGGCAATGTCAAAGTCAGGGAGATCTACTTATTAGTGAGGTGTGTAGACAAAACCATCATGGTTTTGGCACTATAGCAGAGCATGGAGAACACAGATGTGTTCTGACATCAACATACCCGGGCGTGGAATTCTGATGGTGGAGCCCTGGGGCAGGTTAATCATCCCATGCCACAGTGAGCATCCTCACCTGTAAAGGGGGTAGTAAGAGTGCTTGCACCTTACAGGGGCTGAAGTAAGAATGAAATGAAATAATCTAGGAAAAACACTTTGGCATCTAATTTTACACATTCACTACTTAAAACATAAAAGATAGTGGGGCTCAGAAAAATTCAGGACAGCGATTATACACACACTACCGGAGCTATTGCCAGAGACAAAAGGACAGCTAGGCTGGAGCTGCTCCCAGGCTCAGGCTGCCTAAGGGAAGAGCTTTAACAGGCCAACCCTGCTGGTTGAAACAGAGATATCCTGCTTGTACACACTGAGCATTCAGTCTCTTTTGGGACATTTCTCACTGACGGTCAGATATGAACAAATCAAAGTAATTAGAATTATTATTGGTAGGAAAACTGTACTAATGCTACTGGGAACACCTGGAGATTTGCAATATTAAGGTGGAATCCCATTTTCAGGGGAAATATTCAGCTCCTGGAGTTTTCAAAGTGTGGAGGACACACTGAAGTGACAGCAGTGGAGGTGTGTGGACCCCAGCAGAACTGGCAGTCAGATGCTACAGAGGGATTTCTTCCCTTTGATCCCAAATGAGCAGAAACTCCTCTAAAACCCAGTACCATAGATCAAAGTCCTGTCAAATCCTGGTACCCAAAGATGTCCATGTGTGTGGTGGTGGGGGAAGTCCTATCTGCCTAGAAAGCAACTCTTACTGGAACTATGAACAAAGAGATTGCTAAGAAAGAAAAATACACCATGTAAAAGAGCCAAAGTCAGTTATATGCCACATGCTTAAATAAAAATTCACAGCCACTGGAAGGAGGTAGTGGGGAAAGATTGCCAATTTTATGACGTGATTCTGGATTCTTTTCTTAAGAAGTCTCCAAGCCATCTAGGCCGAGACTTGCAGTTCATACCTAGGCTGAGCCTGGGGGATGACCCTGCAGGGCTGCTGTAGGCCCTCACCTCAGGCTCTTGCCCTTCCTGACTTCTGGCTTTCCACTCCAGCACTTCCCAGGAGCAGGTTCTGCCTAGTCTTCACCAGAAGCTCCTGCTCCTCTTAGAGAAGGATCCAGGGGTTTTACCTGATCCCCACTCTTGAGAGAGGAGCATCTATTCTTCAGAAAGCACCTAACTGTTTTCTGTGTGTTCCCTAAAGCCACAGGCACCGTAGAACTAGGGGAAACTAGTTTAGACAGGTCTGGTGACACAGGACTATAATCCTAACTACTCAGGAGATCCAGACGGAAGGACCACAAGTTGAAGGTCTGTCTGTGATACAGGGTGAGTTAGTCTGGACAATTTAAGTAAGGCCTTATCTCTAAAAAGCTTTTTTGAAAAAGGGCTGGGATATAGCTTAACAGCGACTGCTTGCCTAGCTTATGCGAGGTCCCCGGTTTGGTCCCCAGTACTACCTATCGACACATGCATGTTTCTTAGGCACTCCACCTATCTTTCCCAAATCGTGGCACCCTTAGCTTTAAATATTGATAAAGTTTCATTATATTTTTGTTTCTTTTTGTTTTTTGAGACAGGGTTTCTCTGTGCAACAGCCCTAGCTGTCCTTGAACTAGCACTGTAGGCCAGGCTGGCCTGGAACTCACCAAGATCCACCTGCCTCTGCTTCCCAAGGGACGAAAGGCCTGCGCCACCAATGCCCAGCACTTTTTTTAATCATCAGAGTTGTAGTTGTCACTTATGGAACTTACTCCAACTCTTAGTCTATACGTTTTGTTATGAAAAGAGAAAAACAGCAAATTTCCTTGGTATTCACCCAGAGAAGCCTGGAGCTGTAAACTGGAATATTCTGTGGTCATGCGTAAGTTTTTAAAACATAGCCCATCACCAAGAGGGCTTCATACAGTGGGATTTCTACCAGGAACAACTTGGAGAAGTACCTGTTGTAACTTATCCTCTGATCTTGCTTGAAGGTATGTGAAAATATTAAAATGATAAAAAGCAAAAATACACAAAACAAACAAATAAAACTCTACTTCTTAAAGCCAAGTAGACATATCCATAAGGCCTTTGTTTGCTTGTTTTTAAAATTTTACTCAGAAGTCCAAGAGGTGGTTCTCCTTGGTTAGATAATCTGATCTTGTAGAACAGGGGATCTCAACCTGTGGGTCATGACCCCCTTGGACTCACATATCAGATATTTACACGATGATGCACAACAGCAGCACAACTATAATTATGAAGTAGCAACGAAATAATGCTAAGGTTGGGGGCCACAAGCCGAGCTGTATTAAAGGGCCAGTGTTAGGAAGGTTGGGCTATTGTTCTAGAAGGATCCAATAAAAGTGTACTGAAGATTTCCTCCTGTGCTATGTTTTGTGGCTTCACTTCTCTCTTTCTATTCTACTAGAAAAGCAGAGAGAAGGCCCTACGTCAAGACACAACTCTTCATCCAACGTCACAGACTCCTGTAACCCATGTACTTCTCCAAACCAACTCCAAACCTAAGCTGAGAGGAGCAGAGCAAGGTCTTCAGAGGAAAGGAGCAGGATTCATGGCATGTTCTCCCTCATTTTCAGAACAGCTTAGTTAACGACCACATGGCTGAACAAGTTATTAAAAGTTGATCCAAGAAGCCACAGAGGAAGTCTATTCACAAAAAAATCTTATAAGGAAATAAATTTGTTTTTAAATAAAATTTAAAATGTGGTTTTCCCACGTGAGAAAACACATTTAACCTACTCGTTAATGATGAGTTGTAGGCAAATGTCCACCGACTACCAAGTTCTGGAGGTGTCTCCATTGACCAAAAACCAAACCGAAACAAAACAAACAGGCCACCAACCGCCCCCCCCCCAAAAGACTGAAACAAAAGACTGATGATCTGTTTATGTAGTCACATGAAAAATAAACATCTTTATTTTTTGCCTACTTTATTTCATTTTTTTCAAATAAAATTTAAATCTGTACAAAGTATACTGTTACAGTATATATTTTGTAAGAATCAAGGCCTAAAAGAATCACAATACTTCAATAAGCAGTACAGCAGACCTCGCTAGCTTCAGCTTTGATATTGAACAAACTCAAGCCGGCTGATGCACAACACGGTTGCTTGGTTTCCACATGGTGAGTTCCCAGCACTGATTTGGGAGAACATGACAGCAAATATGGTTATATTACAGCCCAACACACTGCGCTTCTTCATATGATAATAACTGCACATATTTAACACAGAATGCTCAAATTTACTTTTAAAATTGCATTTGCTTACTTTTTAGTTGGCAAAATTCAGCATTCTTAAATGGGGTCCCCAAACAGTGCAAATTAATGATATTCTATTGTGTACTGGCACAACTCCAATAAGGATTAACGTGTAAACTCAAAGAATATCAAGAACTTAGCCCTAGGTTTTAACTAATATACACCTGGTCCATTTAACCAAAGTCATTTTGGAAAGATAGTAAAGAACAACTCTATTTCTGAAAGGACATTGTTTTGACCATTCTTTAGAGAAGGTAATTTTTTAAATTGTCATTAAAATTTTTACTATAAAAATTTTACAAACTTGATTAGAAATTTCAAGATGATTCACAGCAGACAAATACAAACTGTTTATATTCCAACAACAGCAAGGCTTAGACTTTCAAGTGGAGCACAACCGTGTCAGCTGTGTTAACTGAAACTGGACAGTGGACTAAGTTTATAAGTGGTGCTGGGTCTAGCAAGTGTAAATACACAGTATATTTCAATGAAAAGAATTGTCTTCTTTATACTTTATTTGTTTTCCCATAAGGAAACATTAATGTTTACATTCTTTAATAAAGTTAATCTTACATCAGAATATAACTTAATACTGTCAGCAACAGGGACCACACACAGTAAATAAGAAGCACATTGAAAATAAGTCTGATTTCACATAGATTAACATTTGTTGGTTAATAAAATATCGACAGTATTACAATCTTACAATATTTACAGTAAGAAAAATCTAGAGTAATATATACCTTTCACAGCAGGACTCTTTCGAAAGTTTTTCCAGTTTGGGATTGTGTGTACACAAAAAGCTCAAAATAAAGCAACTCTGCATGTAATCTTAAAGTAACGGCTACAGGGGACTCTATCATGGCCATTGAAAATAATGGTGACTTCTCACGGAGTCTGTGGCATCTGAGAACCCAGTTAATTTACCAAAGTCTCGCTCAAACCAGCCTTTGTTACCCAGATTAAACCAGCTAGTTACCCAGATTAAAGCTGCAGAACTCCGGCCTTCCCCAACTGCTGAAAACCCAACAGACGTTCTCATCATGCTATAAAGAAAAGCGGGAAAACTGGTTTCAGCTCATACCTTATGGCTGGAAGCTTTCAACTAGTGCATATTTTCTAACATATGCTAAAAGAGGGCTGGTTTCATCCCCAAGCATCACAAGAGTCTACCCTCCAAGTACAGGGCATCCTGATGATGTCAAGCTCACTCATTTCAACTCTTGTGCATTAAGATAAGGCATGAACTTGGCCCATACAATACCAGTCAGTATCTTGGAGACTTGAGATTGGGGCAAAGGAACAGATTTGTGTAGTCTGCACTGAGAGCAACAGGAAAAATGGGAAGTGATGTACATTTCCAACCAGAATGACAAGAAGACCCACATCCCTAAACTGGAATTTGGCCAGGGCATCAGAGTTAGCACCCCCTCTCTGAGTACCACAAACAATTAGGATGTGTGCTCTGGGCCTCCTCCTGGAGAGCATCTACAGTAAGTAACGCAGTGTGGGACATTATTTCAGTGATGACTCCCAAGGAAGCAGATATAATTCTTGAATCTGGGGCTGTCTACAACCCGAGGTCAATCCTCAGAGCTGTGACCCGTCCCAACTCTGCTTACTTCACGATATCTGATGGGCACAGAGCACTCAGGGATACGGCTGCTGGCTACTTTGGACTCTAGATCTTACAGGTAATCAACAGGTATCTGGGATTGAATTAGCAAACTGTACCATGGCTCCTTAAACAGACACTGTCAGGTTTGAAATCATGTCAAGCATGAATCTTCACTGTCAGGTCAGAATTCAAAGTAGGAGTGTTCCCACATCAGCCAAGGTTATTTTGTCAAAACCTCAGAGGAGTTGGACAATTTTTCAGTTTGCAAGTGATTGGTTACTTATTTCAGTCAAGCTGGATTGGCAAACCAGACTGAACTATTTAGTTTGTGTTTTGATTCTTACATTGTGCTAACCCAAAGCTGTTGCATTTGGGCTAAATACACTGACAGAGAAAATTCAAACAAAAGTTTAAGAAAACTTCTGCGACATTTTCTTTTTTGAAGTCGATGCAAGATTGAAAGGTATTTCTACCCAACAAAGTCTGTTTAAGTGTTTAATGTTACTTCCTTTTGGTCCTATACAGAATGCTATGACTTCTATATAGGTCTGAATGCTGCTCCGTGTAGATTCCTTCTGTATATCTAAAAATATATACTTTTCAGTAGTTCAATACATGGTTAATCTTCCCACAGAGGAAGATTTTTGTAATCACATGTTGCAAAGTAGAAAAACATCTCCTTTCTAAGAAAGGAAATACACTTTTCTATTGTACACTTTTGAATAAGCCCAAAGGCATGCACCAAAAATCATTATTAAACTAATCCATGCACTAAAATGGCGTGGAGTTGCCTTAAAGTGCTGCTTCTTGATTTTTAAATTTGAAGACATCTGTCAGGTGTTCAAAGTCCTCCCCCACCCCTACCCCCACCCCATGGTATCAAGAGAGAAAAGTAAAAAGTATGCATAAATCTTTTAGACTACTCTTTACATGGGGAAAAGATGGATATATCAACTATCCTATATGTAAACTGGACTCCCAGTTTTAAATAAAGTCAATATTTACTGGTAAAAATTGTCAAAGCTAATACACCCAAACAAATGTTACTAGTAAATAATGTTCTACATAGAGAATAATTTACTTTGGTTTTATGCACCTTCTCAAAAATAATACTAGTGTCCCATACTTCACCAAACTGATGTGTTCCAGCAAAGTTGTAAGGCAACTTATTTTTCCCTAGTGCCATCTTTTTTCCCAACAGACAAAACTAAAATCTTTTGGTGAGGAAGGGGTTAAGATAATGGCTAACCCCTTGGCATCCTGAGCATTGTGGTTTATCAAACTCTACCCTGCTAACACTGCCAGGCATCTGGAGCCCTACCTTGAACCAGGAATGGCTCCCATATCTGGAGATGACCTGACTCCTTATACACAGCTCTCATAACTTTACTTCTCTTTCCCTTCTATCTGGATGTTATAAAGTCTAACAAAGCTAGTTGCAATATCACATTTCGCTAGTAGGGGCCACCATGTAATAATTCCAATCTGAAATGTTTTAAGCCAATAGCTCTTAATTTTATCAATTAATTTGCATTAAAAAATTGTGTACAGTCTGCAAAGAGCAGAAGTTCACAATTTGGGTTTCAGAAGGTAAGTGATGACTCTAAGGTTGTAATAAAATTATCTGTATAATGTGCACCTTTTTTTTCTGGGGCGAAGGGCCATCACTTTCATCAGCTTTTCAAAGGTATCTGTGACCTCCCCAAAAGCGTTACAGGGACTTCGAGGGATACCCGTAATTCACTGTATAACAGGATTAGGAAATGGAGGCAGACAACAATGGCCTGGGGGCTGCTCTTTCCCTTTACTCATATTTGGGAAATAAGTGCTTCCAAGTAGGAAAAGAAATTAAGCTGGTTAACCTCCACTAAAAAAAAAAAAAAAAAAAAAAGCCACTTGCTACAATTTTCTCACGTCCATATGCAGTAAATTTAGGTATAAAGACTGAATCTTTTCTTTTCCTCAGGAAATTCACAGATATAATGATAAATGCCATCCACATTTAAAGAGCTAAGGCCATCAAACGTAGGTAACTCTAATGATATGAGCCTTTAACTTGCGGTTTTGTGTACAGAATTATCTAGAGTCAAATTCATATTCATTAACTTTCATTCCAAAATGTTGGTCCACATGTAGACAACCTGGCTCAATTCCTGTACATAACCCTAAAACCTGGACTATGCTAAAACTTTCTACTTAAATTAAAAACAAAGCTACAGGCTCCTCCATGGAATCTAGCCACATACATCCACACCATGTTGTAGACAACATTCTCATTTCAAAAACATCACTCAATTTTCAACAGAATTTGCAAACACTGTGAAACACAATGACCAACAGAACATGGGAAGAACATGTCACGATTAACACCCCCATCCAGAACACATTCAGAATAGCCAGATCTGAAAAGAGGCCTCTTACTTGCTGGTTTTAAGTGTGAGATGTGTAAAAAGCTACAGGGAAAGAAATAGAAAATGAGATCATTAAGTAACTTATAAAAACAATTCCAGCCAAAAATATATCTCTCTGTTCCATTGAGAAAATTCAATTTGTTTCTTTTTTTTTCTTTTTCTTTCTTTCTTTTTTTTTTTTTTTTTTTTTTTCAGCTCTGAATACAGCATCACACATTCACAGGTACACTGTTTGTTCTCCATGCAGAGCACATCAAGGAAGCTAAGACTGCCTCTGATTAAACCAAAGTCTCACATCCTTTGCTGTCCCCATCCCTCAAAAAGTGAGTCAATCTTAAATTCTCAAAAGGAACGGTCATTTCACGTAATATCGGTTATGTGACACAAACCACGAAGAAACTATATGAACTTTATGGAAAGCTACACAGAAAAGGGAACTGGCATCTACTTTACTTCCAGTTTCTTAAGCATGTGCCCAGTAAGACTCATATCATTTGCTAAATGAAACATACCAACACTCCAAAGCCAGGCCATACCCGGCTGGAAGTGGGATCTCAAAGACACAATTTCATATACATAGACATATTTCCTATCCTAAGCTTTTACTTTTCTTAAACAGTTTAATAAAGCTCACATTTATAAAGAATTTTATTGGCAAATAAAGATCAATATTAAAAATTTTATCAGAACAAATTTTACTGTTACATAGTTAACATTAATAAATATTTTCTTGGCCTTATAAAGCATATGTAATTGCATATGAGTTTAACTTTGGGTGGGATATTGAAAATAATTCTTGTAAGAAATTAAGAAAGACTAGAAACAAAAGTGAAAGTGACTAGTCTTTAACTTCCAAAAAATCAAGTGCAAAGATAAATAGTGCAATAATGAAACCTATAAATTTACAGGCCACTTTACAGTCTTTTCTGCTTTTGCGCTTTTCTACATTATTATCAAACCCTAAAAACTGTATGCAGCATAGAAATGGGCTATCATTTATCTCCATTGCCTAGACTCAAGGAAACCTTTCAGACTTGTCTCAGTCATTTAAAGCACTAGTTCTTTACTTCTTTTAAACAATTCCTAAGGGAGGAGCTATTTAAGAAGGCTCTGCACAGACTTAAACTATAGTATGTTAACTATAATTTGAAATCTGACACACAATAAAATGTGAAAATTATACTAAGTGTCAACTCTGCAAAATAAGCTATGTAAAAATAATCCTGCTATTGTTAATGAACTTGACACTTGAGAAAAGACCAAGTATAGACCAAAACTTCCTTTTGGCTATTTTAAAAACAAATTATCACAGGAATGTATAGGGATCTGATTAAAATGAAACTTTAAAGTAATGTGTCAAAATTACTGGGAATAAACCCATAGTAAATTTACAGTCAATCTGAATCTGAACTATGTAACTTTAAAACAAATATTTACCTTAAATAATTTAAAACACTCCTGGGATTATAGAACAGATAACTAATCATTGTCAACACACCTTACAAAGAACAAGAACCTGGGTGATATATTAAATTAGAATTAACACCTGTCTACACTAACTTTAAGGAATCCAACAACTTTAAAGTAGGAAAACAAACAGAAACACGAATTCAGGGGATATGTTGTCTAATTCTGGAACTGCATTCCCAAGGGTTTACGACCCATTTTAGATAGGTGTTAGGGCTACAAATGTAAAGGAAATAGAAAAGATATTTAAGATAGCAATTCAGTGATTTATCTGGTTTACTGTCTTCTAAAAAATGTATGTGGACCAAAGGCTAAAGTATCTATAAAATAAGGACCTTTGGGTGTGGATCTTGTAGATTAGAAAGATAATCTTGAAATGCAAACATAAGCTACACTATGACAAGAGCCCAAGATAATAGTGTACAATAAATGTCACTGACAGTTTAAAAATGGCAAACAAAAGGTTGAACTGTTCTTTTTTTCCAAAATAGTAAGTTCCTAACAGCAATCTGCGTTGACCAGGAAACCTGCCGTTTCACAATTATGCTACTTGACTTTGTTCAGAGGAGCAGACGTACTATAAACCCTCAAACCATCATATATACACATCAAAGCAGATTTGTATAATCCATCAGCATCACCACAACTAGCAACAGACGGACAGTTTTCTCTTTGCTGACAGTGGACATGACACCTCTTTAGTGAAGCTGAACCTCATTTTCTTAGTCAACAACTGTCATCCAGAGTTCATCTTAGTACTTCTTCCTACTGACAATAAAAGTCCCTCCTACTTCCAATCATTCTTTTATCTCTCACACCCCCATGCACAAACAGCTTTACCCTTTCTGCTCTCCAATTTATACACCAGTGAGTCTCAGTTCTCAGTAACTTAAACACATGCTTCTTACATTCTTCATTTCACAGATTTCCTAACAAGCACTCATTTAGATGCTCTTCAAATTGCCAAGTTAAGACTACGGGGAAAACAACAGTCAGAAAAGAAAAAAGGCCAAGTTACCTCAAAATACAGAACTCTTTCAGGATTACCAGTTAGCTATGTTCAAAGGAAAGAGTCATCACTTCTTTCTAAAGGAGGGATGCTCAGGCGCCAAGAGTGGGATCATGAAGAGAGGAGAATGAAGGAGTCAAAGTGTCAGATGTTTTTGCAAGGAGGTCAAGAGCTACCAACAACTAATTGCACTGTCAACTGTCAGTCCATTTCAGCAGTTTGACATAGTGTAAATCATTACCTGATTGTTATTACTGTTTGAGCTAGTCAAAAGTGAGTAGATTTCACCTGTCTTGTAACTTTTAACTGCTATTTAAATCCTCCTAGAAGCCTTTTGCATTAAGACATCTTAGACCAAAATATATACCAGCAAGAATACTGCCGCAACTGCAAAACACAAGAGTATGACCTTTAACCTTATAGGCCTTCTGAATTACTAAAGTGAAACCTAAACCAAGAAAATTAAAACTCTTTAGTTTAATTTTCCCATGAAATGCTAAAAAATTTAATATGCAAAATAATAATAAAAAGTATGTATTCATGGAAGCACAACAATATTATGATTCCAAGAACAACACAATGTTTCTGGTCTGTAAAAATTAGTTCTATTTTATACAAAAGATCACCACCACATTTCTACACCTATCAACGAGCCAATTTTCCACAAAAGCTAGACAACGGAAGGGAGGGAGGGAAAGAGGGAAGGAGAGAGGAGATACCAAATGTAATGGAAGGAAAAATAGATAAAACCTAACATAAATGAGAATAACTAAAAAAGTCTTACAAGAAAAACATCATCAGGAGACTATTTTCCACATTCAACTTTTCTGAAGATATAAGTTGCCCAGGCCCTTTAATATCAAAATCCGGTAGTCATTTTGTAAATGGAAGATGACAAACTACTTAGAACCAGCCACATTTCTTACATTTCATCTGGTTGCTCTTGAATCTTGAAATTCTACTAATGCTAGTTTAGATCACCATTACGTAGCCCATAATAATGAAATTTCTGTTCAAAAGAGCTAGTCTTAACTAGTATGGCCTAGGCCTTAAATTTAAGTTTGGTTTTAGGATCAAATAGCTTCATAAATCTTTTAAGCCAGCTTTTCTTAAAAACGCACTGCTAACTCTGCAGAGCTATGGTAATTAATGCTGCTGGATAAATAGTCATCTTAAGTAGTGATCACTTTAGTTTTATAGAATATGTTACTATGAATGGCCTAAATTGGCTTACAATGAAGAAAACAATGTTTTAAAATTTGATAAAGTTTAAAACAAACTTACAAAACTGGCAAATTCGCTTAAGCAATTAAAAAGATCTCTCCCTTAATCTATTCTCATGACAAAACATGAGTCCCCTCTAAATTACTGATATTCAGATTTAGAGATAACAACCATGAATGTTATATTCAGTTATCACCCACTGTTTCGAATCTAAAGTGCTCAAGATATCCTTCTCTTAGCTTTCTTTAACACAGTAAACAAAATCTCATCCTAATATCCAAGAAACAACAAAAAAAGGGGGGGATGATTTTCTGTCTGTTTTATGGGGAGAAAATATTAAAAGTACACTTATGTATTAAAATTAACTGGAGTTATGAAAGCTACCAGTCATTTCAGGAAGTCCCATTCTAAAATCATCTAGAAATATAAGTGTATAATATGAAAAAAACCTAATGGAAATATTGGAGAAGAGAGGGTAAGTCATGTAAAGATAAAAATAATCCCATGCCCATAGTGGGGTCACCATGGCTGGCTGATTAACACAAAATGTCATGAGAGAAAAATGTGTTTAAAAAGTTTCAACACTGCCAAAACACAAAACTTTAAAGTACAGAAACAAAACTGAGATAACCTCTCCAAACATTAAGTTCCACTTAAAAAAAAATCAGGAAGAAAAAAGATGACATTACTTTTTTTCCAACACACTAAATCTGATGCTCTGACATGCTTTGAGCCACCAAATCCACCCAGATTATTCTCAACAGATTTATCTTCCTCACCCCCTTCTACCCAAATTTAGCTCCTTTTTCCTGCAGAAAAAGGTACAAATTCCTACAATGACAAGAACAAGAAATAAAAACAGTGAGTACAACTGATAGAGATCCATTGATTTTTATTACAAATGTACTTGATCACTTGGCTTCAAAAAGTTTAAAATCAATACCCTAATATCTGTATGCCAGTACAAAGCAAACTGTTTTACAAATTAAATACCTAAAAACTTGACAAAAATATTAAAGTTTGATGAAAAACAATTATAAAAATTCTTAATCTCTCTCTTCAAAAAAAGGAGGCAGTCTTCCCAGACCTATCATACAATGTTAATAGTGTGCAGCACTAGGTAGTTAAATTATATTTATGTCAGCATTTAAAAAAACTCTTAAAACTAATAGATTTTATTTGTATATGCTTCAGTTAAGTTTGTGAATACCATCTGATTGCAATATAATCATCTCTTTAATTGAATTCTAATTTACACTTATTTAATAATTTGCATAGCTTGAAAGGGATAAAGGTTATTCTACGACTAATTAACATAGGCTATTATAGTGCTATTTCTCAAGGCAGTAAGTATTTGCTCCCAAATGAAATTATCTGTCTCCTTTCAGCAGGGGTTAAAATTACTAGCAGCTTTCTCCATTACCTGGAAAAAAAAAATCAAACTGAAATAGTTATCCATCTTTAGATGTAAAGGCCTAAAAACAAAAATTAACAGACTTTCCATCTTGAGTCAAATTTTAACCCCTGCATGGGACTAGAAAGTGAGACTTTGAGAGTTTTTTAAATTTCCCATTGGTTTTGGTTTTTACTTTCCATGGCTTTTGAGAAGCTGGAAAACAGTTTGTCTTTCCTGACTACTTTGTCTTTTTTTCTCATTTGGCAAATGTTCATCTACCTTCAATGTGTGTCTAGTAGAGGAAAAGCCAACATGGCTTTCTTATGAACCTCCTTTGTTGTCAAAGGCATGTATGATATTTCTACAGTTCTGGTTAGTTAACTTTAGCTCCCTCTGTGGCTGGATGACTGCTGCTTCTAACATCTGAATGATAAATAGGAGGCACAAATAAAAGGTAGCTTTAAAATAAGATTTGGTGATTTAAGGGGGGAAAACTCACAAATACCATCACCACTACCACCACCACACACACACACACACACACACACACACACACACACACACACACACTTTCTCTCTCTCTCTCTCTCTCTTCAAATCTGGTGGCTGATCTCTGGATCAAATTACTTGACAGTGTCTCTCATTTTAAAGAACATCAATAGCTCAATGCATTTCAAGTTTTCTTTTTTTACTTAGGCAAATAACATAGTTTAACCAAGCTCTTGGACCTTAATTGTAAGACAAAGCAGATCAATAAAAATAAGGCATACTTGTCATGAATTAAGTTCTGTTTGCTTGTTTTTGGCACATTTGATCATACTGTCTTCTATGAACAACACATATGGTCAAATATACCCTTCTTTTTTCAGCACAAACTGGGCCTACCCACTAGTAAAACTAAAAACATGAAGAGACTCTAACATAATACACTGAAATATAGAACCTTGGTAAAGTACCGAGCACCTGGGAGAGAAATAAATGTAGGGGAGGATGAAACAGGAGAAGGGGAAGGGAGGTGAGGAGGTTGATGGGGAGAGAAAGTGAGATGCTTTGAACAAAAAGAGCATCTTTACAGTCACTCAGTCTTCTCTATATGACCACTTTTTAAGTCTTAAAAGATCTGCATGTGGATTTCTTTTTAAACCCACTGACCATAAATCAGACAATGGATTCAAAGTCCTAGTAAGATTGTGTTTAACTGTTATAGTGTAAAGACAACAGCACAGTACATGTGCTTCTTGATCCAGTAGGATTCCAAGCAGAATCTGAAGTCTATAGGTAAGAAAGGTTTCACTTTAGGCAGCTGACCCTAAAGAAAACCTTATGAAAGAACTTGCATCTCAAAGAAAGGACACTTTGCCTAAGTTTGCTGTGTTTTTGTTGACTTGCACTACTGACTGCTGGCTACTACGAAACACTGATCTAGGAGTACTCCAACAACTCGTAGCACAAGGCTTAACTTTAAGAAGCTATAGTAAACAAGAGACAAAATCAAAGCAATTCTCTTTCCTAATTAGAAACAGCACAGAGAATGCAATCTTTTCCATATCACAGTTAAAGTACAGTGAACAAAACAGCTCAACAAACCTTAAGACAAAAGTGCAGGTTATTAATGTTTACATGCAGTTGATAAGCATTCCAAATGTCACATTATGCACTGTAAAAGCTCAACTTTACTATATGAAAATAATAAAAAATGCACCTTGGGGGGAGGGGAAAGCAATTTAATAATTTCCAGTGATTTTGTAAGTAAAGAAACTCCTAACTATTGTACGGTCACCTCATAGTTAACATTGTATGAATATGAAAAGCAAACAATGGGAAAATGCACAGTACAATGAAAATAGCTTGTTATTCAACACATACAGTAGATCTCAAAAACAAAGACAACACAACCAGAAAGCTTAAAAATATCAAATCAAAACCTAAAGAGCCAGCAGGAAAAAAAATCCTTCAAAAAAGACAACTGTTCTGCCTTCCTAGGCGGATGCTTTCCAATGGGAAAGGTACTGACCGTTCCCAGTCCTACCGGTGGTTTCTTCTACATACAGCAGGTAGATCTAGATGGCTGGATTTGCCAAGAAACAATTGCATGTCCAGAACTCTCTCTGTCAAGACAAGATCCAAGATCCTCTTTTTTTCTTTTTTCTTTTTTTACCAAAATACTTTCTACAGAATTCCAAACCAAAATGTACTGTATTTAAGGCATCTTTTATAACATTTTTCTCTTCACTCAAAGATGATAGTCATGCAGCAGTTTAATGATAAAAAATATATTAATATTTTACTATACAGCAGCAAGAAGTTAGTTGTCAATTAAAAGCACACAAACATCTTCAAATGAAAACCTGTAAAAGACTATCGTTGCAAACAATTTCAGTGGAGGACACCAGCTTGGTAAAGTGCTCTCCTAAGCTTGCATTTTCATACCCTAAACCTTGAATATGAGTGATAATAGAACATACTTTTGACAGAAGGCTTGTACACTTGGGGAACACAAATACACTTACATATAATGTAGCCAGTAATAACTAGCACCACAGCTACATGGAAATCCTTTACATACACCAACTTGGCTTTCACTTTTAAAGGAAACTCAGAATCCATGGCTCAGTAGGATAACTATAATGGTGTTGCTTTGCTTTTAAACAGGTCTACATAAGTTAATAGCACTGGCAAAAAAATCAAAGGATAGCTTCAGACCTCTTACAAGTTTAGGAGACAGTGCTAGTGACCACAAATAGACTCACTACCTGATATCCAAGTACAGGTTCACTGGAAATTGCTGCACGTTAGTTAGGTTTTTAAAATCTTTCTACACATAATAAAAAATATATATTATGAACAATACAAGTACATCTCATATACACAATAATAACAAAACACCTACTCAAAGCAAACAGATGCAGAAAAATATTATGGGAAATTTCCTTTTTCTTTCTCTTTTTTCTTTTACTATTTGAATAACTTTGGTTCCAACCATAAAAATCACAACTTAGCAAATTTCATTTAAATGCCTTTTTAATAATTTCTTCATGTTCACAGAAGTTTCACTGACCATTTTATATGTTTAAGGTCCAGATGCAATGCATATTGTATAAAAGAGAGCACTTATTGTTTACCTTGCATGAATTAAACCTACGTACCTTGAACTCTACAAACTTCTGCATAACATTTAGACAAAGCTCAGACACACAGCATGCCTAGCCCTCATATATATACACATCTCTAATCACAGGTATATAGGATGTCAAATATACTATAATAACCTCCATGTAAGGTTTGAAATTTGGTAACAAAATGAGAAAAACTAAAAATATTATTTTACGTGTTCTAAAATATCTCTTTTTTGTGCTAAAGTCAAATGTTAGCTCAACATGAAAAGGACTTTTTATATAATTCAGCAATATTATAATCTTGACCATTTTGCAAACACTTTTAATAATAATAGCTTAAACGTGTACAAAAGTTCTTGGTTAATTAGGGAAATAAACACTCAGTTCTTTATATTTTTTAATCAAGTAGGAAACACAGTTCATATAATGTTATTACTTTTTGTATATTTTTTTGTTTTTTGTTTTTAGCAGCTGCTTACTGTTTTACATGGTGGATAAAGTGGACAACATCCAGCGATGGGTGGCAAGTCAAGAAGAGAAACTGTCAGTTGGTGGAGGTTCTGTGGGTGGTGCTCCCTTGAAGTTTAAGTTTTTTTTAAACTTTTTAACTTTTTATTTTCTCTCTTTACAGTATATTTTCTCTCTGTGTGTGGCTGTGTGTGTGTGTACACGTACGTGTATGCGTGCGTGTGTGTGTGTGTGTGTGTGTGTTTCATTCAGTTTGATCAATCTTCTTCCCCTTCTTCCTCACCCTGCAGTAGCAGGGTGGCAGCGGTGGTCTCCTCCTGCTGCTGCTGCTGCTGCTGGTGGAGTTGCTCACAAGCGGCCCGCTTCTCCCTCTGCTTCTCTTGAATCTTCTTCATCTCCTCCGAGTACTTGCAGAAGGTGTGTCCGAACTTGGCCCACACCTTGTAGGGCACGGTGATGGAGTTGCGGTAGGTGGGCTTCACCTCACTGACTCGCATAAACACGCCGTACTTGTTGGAGCCCACATCGAAGAAGAAGCGCTTGTTGTCCACAGTCAAGGAGGTGCCCTCGGGCAGCTCGGCCGGCTCCTCCTCCACTCCATAGTCGTCGATGAGCTTGGCCAGAGCGTCACGGAACTCGATGAGCCCCTGTGCGGGCAACGCAATGGTCTGGCCCTGCGTGGAGCCCAGGCCGGGCCCCCGGTTGACTGTCTGGCGGATGCGCAGGAAGCGGCCGCGCTGGTTCTCCTTGAGATCCATGTAGTACTTGCGGTTTTCGCGCACCAGGAACTCGCTCTTGAGCGCCCGGCGTGGCTCGTCCTGTGCCTGGGCCAGGTCGGGCGGCTGGCTGGGGCCCAGCTGCGCGTAGTGCTCGATGAAGTCGCCCAGGTAGTCGCGGAACTCCACTGCCACAGACATGGAGAGGGTGAGGCGGCTCTTGTTGCCGCCAGCACCCACCTCAGCGATCTTCAGGAAACGGCCCTTAGCGTTCTGCTTCACGTCCAGGTAGAAACGCTTGTTCTGGATGTCCACCCGCTTGGAGGCCAGCTCCTGCGTCTCGTGCTGCAGCCCCCCCGGGGCCCCGCCGCCGCCGCCACTGCCGCCGCCGCCCCCGCCGCCACCACCGCCCCCGCCGGAGCCTGAGCCCGAGCCCGGGTGCCCTAGGGAGCCGCCCGAGCCCAGCGCCGCACCACCCTGCTCGCTGCCGCTGTCTCGGTCCGCCATGATGCTGCGCTCCGCCGCCGCGCCGCCGCCTGCCGCTCCGCCCGCCGCCTCAGTCGCCTCAGCCGCCGCTGCTTTCCCTCCCCGGCTCCGCCTGCTGCCGCCGCAACCCCCACAGCCAGTCAGCCACTCTCGCGAGATCTGCGGGAGAGACGAGACAGACGAGACCCGGTAACAGGGCACTGACTCCCCAGTACAGTAGCAGGACGCCCTACTGTACGCGCCCACCCGCCCGCCGGCACGTGACTGCGCCCCTTCCCCAGGCCAGCAACCCTGCCCGCCTGCCCGCCAGGCGGCGCCCACCCGCCGGCCCTCGCCCTACACCCCTCTCCGGAGGGGGGAGCGGGAGCGAGCGCCGCGTCGCAGTTCTGCTGCCACCGCAGCCTCTGCCGCCACCGCCGCCGTAGCTACCCCTGTTGGCCAGACCCTAGGCAGCCTCGACTTGGGGAGCCGAGGAACTGGGGGGGGGGGGTTGCCGTATTAAGCACAGAGATCAGGCCTGACTCTGCTTTCCAGTGACCCCCCAAAAAGAAGATGTGGGGGAGGGGCCTGAGTAGCACAGCAGAGTAGGATGCTGAGGGTATACCGAGTCACGGCCTCCCTTTCCCTTGTGGGCCTGACCCAGACCCAAACCCAGACAGGGTTGCCCGCCACCCGGCAGGGCAGTCTCCTACCGCAGAGCCGTGGCCGAAGAGGCAGGCGAGGAAAAAGAGGTGCTGCGGTGGTAAACCCTTAGCTGCAGAGGGGGCTGCTGGGGACGAGGACCGGGCGCCGGCAGCAGTGGCGCGGAGCAGCAGACACCTAGCCCGTCCCTCCCCTCTCCCTCCCCTCGCTCCCGCCGCTCCCCCTCCCCGCGCACGGCAGCGGCTCTGGCCTCAGATGATCCCGCTCCCCCCTCCCCCCAACCGCAGCCCCGCACAGTCGGGCGGGCGCACTCACCAGCGGGGGGAGCTGGGCTGAGGACAGTAGCCGCACCAGGGCCGAGGTGCCCGCAGTGCCTATTCCCGTAGGCTATGCCCTTACTCCCAAACAATAATAGAAAAGAAACCCACACTCACCCCAAAACCTGCAACCAGACCCCTTAGGGACCAGGATTGCTTGGTTGCCTCCCCCCTCCTCCTTCTGAGATTTGGGAAGGGGGGCACCCTGCTTAGGGCTCAGCCCAGCCTGGGTTGTCGGCCAGCTCTGCAGAGGAACCAGACCCTCCCGAGTATTCAGACCCCAGCCCACTCTTCTTTGGAAGGACCCAGAATGGAGGAGAAAACCCAATCAGCCTTTCGGAAATTCATGAACTAAAAATGTCAGGAATTTCCTGGGAAACGCAGTTCCTTACGGGATTCATTAAAGCAGGTTTGCTTACCCCTTTACTCTTCCACCCAGAAACTCCCAGTATCCAAAAGAGCCCCCCACCCCCGGTAAAATATTAAAAGATCTTGGATTTTATGCAGACATTACTGACCATTAATTAACCAATCAGTCTTAGCTACTAAAAGGGATCTCCTGTGCCCATAGAAAGGGGCCCAAGAATAAAGATGGAGCTCAGAAATAAAAATTTTCTTTTAAAACTATAACTCATCATCTAGGGCTTCTTTTCCAACACCCAGAAAGATAGTGTGTGCTCGTACTTTACTGCAGTGTGTAGCCCTGTGGCACAGCTAAGGCCTATTTCGCGAAGACCCTTGCCAGTGACTCCAAACTCCACATTACTGGAGAGGATACAGACCATGCAGCCTTATCTCTGGCTTTTTCGACACAGATTGCTGCCTCTCCCCTAGTAATATGCTAATTCATCTGCGGGTTCCACTTCTACTGAACTCCTTTTCTTCCACAATAAGGAGCAGCCTTCCCCACTTAGCTGCAGAAACTGGTAACTGTAAGGTTGCCTAATGGGGAAATAATTAAAGTAAGATCAGTCTATGGAGAGATGCCTTTCTGGTCTTGAGCCCGAAAAGCCCCTTAATATGGCCTTTTATATTGGGGGCAAACCTGTCCACTGAGTGTGTATGTCTTCTGTATCTCTGTCTTCTCCTAACCTCTGTCCCCAGCAAGAGCCCCATTTTAGTTAGTGTTAGGCACATTTACTTCCCATTAATAAAGAAGAAAGAGGGCAAATAACCCTGGTCACCAAAGAGCAAACTAGGGAATCCTGTGAACCAGCCTGAGAAACATACACCTGCATACAGTGACATCTGAAAGCGTTCCCTGAAGAGGAAGCTCACTCTGAAACAGAAACCTTTGCTAAGGGCCTCACAAAGAATTTCTCCTTAATTTAGAAGCAATCACTTACACATAGGGCCTTTTCAGTGCTGAGTTTTCTGCACTCTCTCCTCCATCCCCAAGTCTGTTGGGTTAAGGGAAACAGGAACTTTTAGAGGATATCCTACCACAAAAACAAATTCCTGAAGACACAGAGGTGCCTACGGGCTCTCTACTTGTTCCTTGAAACAGTCAGGACCCTGGATAGACCCCGGCAACTCCAGTAACCTAAATGCTGAGTGACGCGGGATCTGCATAGAACAAAGCGGTCTCGCGGTCTCACGCTTCCATGCGTAACTGAAGGAAAGGTCCAGTGAAGTCCGGATCTAGGGAGGCACCTGCCGGTCTTCAAGACTTTACAAAGAACCAAACCATACCCCTAACGAGAGCTCAAGACAGCAAAGCCAATGAGATTTTGATGAGGCCACCCACAGTCAGTCCCTACATTCTCCCAGACTTGGGGTTCCAAATCGCCTTCCCGTATCAACTTCGCAGTTAATCCAAACATTTATTTCCGAGGGTTCTAAAGCAGTTTGAATTTTGGAGAGCCCTGATTTTCTGGGGAGAGGAGCTATCACCAGGAATTGACATTTTCCTCAGAGGAAAGGCAACTGATGGGGTTTCTAAGTAGAATACAAATTAAATATCATTTGCACACTTAGAGTGGGAATTTCGAGTAAAAACCAGCAAATGACTGAGACTTCTGAGTAATTATATGCTTTATACAGTCATTGTATATGTAATTTCTACCTGTACAAGCCAGCAGCTCTTCTTTAGATCTAAAAAATAAACAAGACTGAAGCTTCCCCCACAAACAATTCAACAATGTTAGCTAGGTAGCATATTTTTAATACTTCATCAAGAGCATTAATTTCAGGATAAGCCTGTAAAAGTGGACTTTTTCTGTCTAAAAGGTAAAAGGCGGCTTTCCTTAGGCTACAGGTATGACATTCGTCTTAAAAGGCAGCCAGGAAGGAAGGAATATTAACATACAGGATAGTCTTAAAATGTTTAGAACTTTAAGTAGAAATCTAAAAATTATATTTGCATCCTGGCTTTGAAGATCTTTTAGAAAATTGTAGATTTAAAGAGGTTTTTAGCCATTTGTTAACTACCTAAATATACTAACTTGATAAATGAAAAACCTTTTCTAGTGTTTAGCTCTTTGAATCTATTACTTCAATATACATAACTGTTAAGACTAACCTTACAATTTCATTCTAGTGTAGGAAAAACTAAAAAGAAACGAAATATAATGTGTAGCAAAATATTTATATTAATGAAAAATTATCAAAAAGAATTATTTCCCTTTCATTCAAAAATTGCTTACATTTACCTGATAAAGATATCTAGGTCCTTTGAGCCTCTTTATCAACACTATAGACACACTTTAAAGAGAATCAAGACTAAAAAAAATTTTAGTAACTACATATTTAACAAACTTTCCCACAGAAAAATTTTTTTTGCATAAGGACACAGATTCTGAGATAGACCAAGAAGGAAAAAAAAACCCTCAATTTTCCTCTGCCTCAGCTATAGGTGATTCTGAAATAATGTAATTCACCTTTTATTTTTACAGGAAAAAACAACACATAGTAATAAAATTGAGGAGAAGCTATTTACCTCTGTGTAGTAAACTCTTGACTCTAGTGCTCCCAACAGAAACAACACATTAATACTTTACAAAGCCCAAATCCCTCCTTCCCCCAAAAGAGAACATTTGAACTTTATTCAAGTGCTACTTGGGTTAAACCAGACAATTATCTTCAATACTTAAATCATTAAAAAAAAAAAAAAACAACCAGAATGTTAGGCTGCAAATGTTCAAAGCAGAAGAATTCCCCATTTCTTTAGGGCTTCCACCAAAGGCGTAAGGGACACAAGTAAACGGAGCGGAGCGCTAGCACCATAACCATCTCCTAGCACTAGTACTGCCTGAGTCCTTTTAAAGAAGCTTGCAACGGCCTACCCACTCTCGAAAATTAGCTTTCTTTGACACTGTATGAGTATTTAGAACTAAAGATATGAACTAAATATTCAAATTCAGGAAAGAAATATTTAGTGATAAATAACCTTTGCATTTCCAAAAGGTTTTCATCTTAAACATCTGCAGAAGAGTTAAATTTAGCACACATTCTAAATTCCATAAAAAATGCACAGAACCCAACATTTTATGGACCCCAAAGGTCCAAACAAAACCGATTCAATTGTCAAAAGCTCTCTCTTCATCTGATACTTAAATAATTTTACTAGTACTATACTCAAGGAACTGAAATCAGCAACTTTTTCCATACTTTAGCCAACACTCCAATTTTCAAAGCCGCAATTCCCTTAAGTCTTTTGGGCGGGGACAAAGGGGGTCTTAAAGTAAATAAAAATTTTCCTTTCCCCTCTGGCAGTCTACCAAAAGATGCCAAACCAAATCCAGCCTATTGTAAATCTCCCTTCCAAGGACATGGGACGGTAACATAGACATCACTGCTAAAATATGCCTTAAAGTCCTTAGCTGGACAGTAACGTAAGGGGCCCAGAAGAAAACCAAGCCTCCAATAGTTCCCTCAGAGACAACGGAAAAGGTGGCATTTTTCGGGGGAGGGGGACGACTGCCGACAGCTCTGTTACACCTTGCAGGTCTCTAGGGGCCTCTCTCTACCAAAGTTCAGGCTTACGGTAGATACATTTGCTGGGTTCCTACAACATCGCAAGTCATCTCTGGTCCTGCTGTCGTTCTCAGAGAAGACCCTCCAGCTTCACATACCTTCCTTTTGCCCCCACCGCCACCCCCAACCCCGACAAAAGCTAATGAGCAGGCAGGCAGACCTAGGGCTCAGGCTATTGCTCGGGCCACCCATCCTTGGGCCTGGCGATGTCAGCACCGATTTGCTTTGCCCTTTAAAAAAAAAATGTAAAAAAAATTAAAAAAAAAAGCCAACAACACACCTTGGGCGTATGTAATGGGGGGGCGGAGCAGGAGAGGGACTGGTAGTGGAATCTAATTTATAGATCCCTCCTTCCTCTTCCCACCTTCAAGGGATGCAGGACTGGGAGTGTCAGCCACGTCTAGCGCACTGTCCCAGGCCTCGGGGCCACTGTGGTCTGTGGAAATGGAGCTCAGAGATGGAAGAGGGAAAAAAAACCCAAAACCCCCGCATCATTGGTGGTCTCCAGTGCCTGCTGGGGGAGAATTGTTCTTTTAAGGGGGAAATGTTATGATGTTCCTTCTCGGAAGTGGGAGGGGGTTCATTCGTCTCCGCCAGGCCCGGGATGGGGGGGCATTGCTGCACCGCCTGGGTCTGCAATGGCACTCTAATGGTTTCTGGGCTGCGAGAGGACTGTGGCAGGGGACAGGGTGGGCGGCACCTCGACTGTGGCAGTGACAGCAAGCAAGGTCGCGAGGGGCTTACCGGGGAGGGCGGGCTGGCGGGCGCTGTCCTGCCGCAGGTGAGGGAGGGCGCGGGCTGGAGGGAGGGAGGCCGGCGCGCGCGAGGCGGGCGCGAGGAGGAGGGAGGGGAGAGGCGCGCGCACACCTGTTCTGGACCGCGGCGCGAGCCGAACGGCGCCTCGCTCGGGCTCTCCGGGCTGAGCCGCGAGGAGGGCGGGCTGCGGGCGGGGGCGGGCCGCGAGGGGAGGGGAGGGGAGGGGAGGGGAGGAGGCGGAGGCGGCGGCGGCGGCCGCGCGGCGGGCTCGGGCCTCGCTCGCTCGCTCTGGCTCTCGCTCCCGCGGTCAGGCCGGGCTGACACCCGGCTCCTCCCGCTCACTCACAGCCCGTCCGGCTCACTCGCTCTCTCTCTCTCCCTCTGTCCTTCTCCTTCTTCCCCTGCGGGATCCTCTCGCCACCGCCGCCGCCGCCGCCACGGCGAGTCGTGGCAGCCAGACGTCGGCGCGTAACCCGGCGCTCCGTGCGTGACTCCCGGCGACGTCAGCGCGCGCTCCGCGCTGCCCACCCCCTCCGTGGCTCGCGCTCGCGGCTCCGTGGCGGCCGCGGTAGCCGAGCGCGCTCCCCGTCCCTGCCTCGCACGCGTGAGCGCGCCCTCGCCGCTCTTGGCGCGTCAATACCGCAGCCCAGGCCCCGGGGCGCGTCTGAGGACCGGGCCCGGGTGGTCGCTCCCTCCCCACCCCGCTCCCGGGGCTCCCCTAAAGGGCTCATCCCTCGCCGGCGTTCTCGAGGCCCAGGCGGGGCTCGGGCCCGAGTGGAAGCCTGAAGGGCCTGCGCCAGCTCCGCGTTAGGGCCTCAGCGTCACTGCGGCTGCTGCCGCCACCTCGTCACACGCCCCCTCCCTCCGCCCGGCTGGCTCAGAGGCGGCGAGCCTTTCATCTCCCGGGAGGGTCTCACCTTGGCCTTCAGACACCCGCCAAGACGGGCTGGAAGGGCGGAATTAGCGACAGCGGAGGGAGGCTAGATGAGGCTCTTGCTCCAGCAACCATTGACAGGAAGTGTGGGGTTTCTGCCCAGCCTCCCACGCAGTGTAGGTGAAGCTGGGCCCCTTTGAGGGAATGTGACTAAGGACAAAACCCTGATAAATATTATTTATGCGTCTTTGTGCAGAGAGAGAGAGAGAGAGTAAAAGGGGCAAGTTATTTTTCATAAATTGCTATGCAGGGGTGAAACCCAGGACTGTATAATGTCCTTTAAGATTGCTTATGACATCTTACCAACTTTGAGATTTTTGGTGCATGTAACATTATCTCAGACCTCAACACTCAGCACACAGAATTGACATGGATCTGCAGAATAAATAACAAACGGCTTTCACCATCTTTATTTAAATAGATCTCCCAGAGAAGTCATCTATTATTTGGGAAAATAAAGAGACCACTAAAAAAGCATTTCAAAGGAAACGACCCATTACTCTTCAGCCTGTCTCCAACACGTTCTCGCCTCTAACTACGGATTAATGAACGTTTTTGTTGTTTTCTTAAAGTACGAGAATAACTTAAATAACTGACCAGATTTTAAAGTTATTTTGAATATACACGACAAATGCCCTGTTCTTAGGCAATAGAACTTTCAAGTTCACTAATCTTCAAGAGAATTTTATCTGGTGAAACCTGTGAGAAAAGTAGAAAGGGTGCACGATACATCCTGGTTGAGAGATAAGAATTTTTGAGTTGGAAAAGTTAGTTGTCCAGAATTTTAAGGACGGTTTCACCCAGGAAGGAGAAAGCTTATGTCTTTCTGTCCACCATCCTCCACTGTTGTCTTCAGAGTATCATTCGATGGCCTTTATATATGTTGTAGATAGTGGTTAAGGGCTGAAAAGAATTAAAGGGACCCCTTAAAAGGTTTGAATTTGAGATTTGTGCTATAGAACATGATACTCAGTAATACATCGTGAAACAATTGAACTTACACTTTTAAAATGCAACAAAATATTCATTAATCTCTGGTTAGAGGCCAGAAAATGAGAAGGGGTGAAGAGTGATGGGCCATTTTCTTTGAATTGCTTTTATATTCACCTCATCTTTAGGTGGCAGCACTACTATACAAATGTCTTCAAAACCATAGAGAGTCTGTGCACTGACAGCCTGAAGTATCTTGTTCCAAATGTTTGCATTGTGGAAATTAGAAGCTGGTGAAAATGTGAAGTTGGAGCTAAGAATCAGAGTGCTTCTAGAAAAGGCCACAGAAACTAATGAGCTGCATGGGTCACTGAAGGAAAAGCCTAGAACTTTAGGGAACATTTAAAGTGTGAGAAGCAAGTGATGCTTTTGAATGTGCCTTTTCTTTTTAAATCAGAAAACAAACCATGCTTCACAATATTTCATACTTATCAAGTATAGTTTGAAGTTACAACCCGTGTAGACATCGGTTTTCTAACTGCAACTTTTTCTTCTTAAATACAGAGTCTCACTATGTAACTGACTGAACTGGAACTCACTATTTTAAGGCTGGCTTTGAACTCAAAGGTCCTCTTGCTCTGCCTCTTGAGTGTTGGCTTCTAACTGCAATTTTTAAATTTAAGTACAGTTTATTTTCAGTTCTCCACTATCACGCTTAAGAAGACTCCCCTAGACAGTGCTTTGTTGTTGACCCTGTGAAGAAACTTTTCTTGGCTTCTTTTCTGACTCTCCTATATCACTCATATACAAAGTAAATGTCATCACTCAAACTTAGTGAAGAAGACTGGCTGAAATAGATGGAAAGTGGCAGCAATTTACAAGTAATTCTATAGCTTAACTTCTCCCACGTTTTTTGTTTATTTTTTGCAACAGAGTCTCATGTAGCCTAGGTCCCAAACCCACTATCCCCCACATTTTTTGAAGATAATAAATTGTGATGTGTAGAAAATTTGTGGATCAAGGATTCTCTAAACACGTTTGTCATAATTAATTTTGTTGATGTATAGTAGGTCTCTCCTTATCCTTTACCAAACCAACCCAATAAAATTGAATTCATGTGCCTTTCAAAATAGTCTGCATTAGATTTGCTGTGTAAACACAGCCACCAAGGGCTATAGAGGCATGACAACCAAGAGTGGGAAATCCAATTATTTCTGGAGAGAGGATAAAGTGTTGATAAAGTCCTTCTTGATGATAGCTTTCATCCTTCTCAAGTCAAACTTGGAGGAGGAGTCTCAAGTGAGTTGGTAGTTCTCAAGCTCAGCAGTATTATAAAGCTCTCCAGTGCCAGCAAATCATGCAGCCTGGGGCTTTTGTTACAAACTTCTGCCAGCACTATTTTGGCAGTAGAATGTTCTGTTGAGCAAAGTTTGCACGTGTTTAGGGTGTGAAGTGGTTCCTCGGGCTTTTATCTGGTTTCATTCCAGTTTGGGGACTTGAAGACAAGGGTTAGAAGCATGAGACTGAGCTCACAGGTTCCTTGAAAGAGACCAAGCAAACGATTTTGAATTTTCACTCAGTTTATGCTCAGTTTTTTCTTTGTTGGTGTGAGAGTTACTGAGTTGTACTCTTTTAGTTTACTTCTTAAATATTAACATGATATTGAACCAGTTCTCATTAGTAGATAAACAAGTTCCTGTCTGTGGAGAATCAGGGGATCTTTCTTCATCCTCCTTCTTATAACACCACCAAAATGGGTTTATTTAGAGGAAACACACTAACTAATATGCAGTCTCAGAGCAATGGGACCAGTAATTAAGTCTAATCTCATGTGTCAAATTTTATATACCTCTGGCTTTTTTTGAGTCAATTCTCTGGTTTCATATATTTGATCTACTTCTTTCCAGCCTGGAATCATTGCTTAGTGTAACATGGTGCTAATTTGTTAAGGGGGGGTCCCTCTTCTTGGAAGCATACTATCTATTTTCATTTATTTTTTTTACCCTCCCCCCCTTTTTTAGACAGTATCTCACTATGTAACCCTGTCTGGCCCAAAATTTGATATGCAGACCAGGCTGTCCTTGAACTCAGAAATTCACCTACCACTGCCTCCCAAATGCTGGGATTAAAGTGTGCACCCCCATGCTTGGCTATTTTTATTATTTTTTTTATCCAAGTTAAAAGAAAAATTCCAGGACTGGAGAACTAGCTCAGTGGTTTAGAGCACTTACTACTCTTGCAGAGCATCTGGGTTCAGGTCCTAGCACTCACATATGGTGGTTCACAAACATTTGTAATACCAGATCAAGGGATCTGACTTCCTCAGAGGCCTTTGTGTACATGGTGCCATACATACACTCAGACATATGCACTTAAAAATCTTTGTCTAGCCGGGCTGTGGTGGCGCACGCCTTTAATCCCAGCACTCGGGAGGCAGAGGCAGGCGGATCTCCTTGAGTTCGAGACCAGCCTGGTCTACAAGAGCTAGTTCCAGGACAGGCTCCAAAGCTACAGAGAGAAACCCTGTCTCGAAAAAAACAACAAACAAAAACAACAACAACAACAAAAATCTTTGTCTAATCTTGATATGACAGTTTTAGTCATCAAAGACTGTAGGAGTAGAAAATTAAAGGCAAAAGTTTTTTTTTTTTTTTTTTTTTTGAGACAAAGTCTCACTGTATAACCATGGCTAGCCTGGATCTTTCTATATAGACCAAGATGGCCTTGAACTCATAGAGACTCACCTCTCTCTGCTCCTGAGCACTGTGATTAAAAGTATATGCCACTTGCTAAAAGTAACATACTAAAATAATAACAATGTCTCATTCTTATTATAATTAATGGGATATCAATTTCTAGGCTACAAGTACAGCAATTTGAAAGTGTTAGATATCCTAGATACTTTCCCCAAGGGGGTAAAACCTCTTTAAAATTTTTCTAAAGTTATATTGTATGTGTATGCACACCCATGGCACATATTTAGATGTCAGAGGACAACTTGTGGGAACTTGTTCTCTCCTTCTACTCCGTGGGTCCTAGGGATCTAAGACAAGTTGTCAGACTTAGTGGCAGGTGTCTTTACCCTTTAAGCCTTCTCACTGGCCCCAAGAGGGTATGACTTCTTCTTTATAGCTTTTCCTTTCCTTCTCTTTAAACTCAGTTTAATTTTGTGTTTTGGAGGGGTTCATTGTTGTTGTTGTTGTTGTTGTTGTTGTTGTTGTTTGAGAGATGGCCTTGCTATGTAGAGCTGGCTGGCCTGGAACTCACAATGCAGGTCAGGTTGGCCCCCATCTCAGAGCAATCCACCTGCCTCTGTCTCACCAGTGCTGCGATCAAAGGTATATGTTATCATGTACAGTCTTGAAGTAATATGAAAACAGACAAAAACAAATTTGTATATTAAAATCAACATATGGATGAGCTGAGGTATGGACAGGAAAGGTAGGCCTTTTCAAAGGGTGGATCTGTGTGTTCAATGTTGCTGGCGTTGTGCAGTGACTGCAAAATTCCTCTGTTGCTTCTTTTAGAGCCTCAATGTGTTGCCACTATGCTGCATGGACCACCTCTGAGTCTAACCCATTTTGTAACATAATCCAGTAGCACTTTGTGACCAGATGGATCTCAGCAGAATTTCTGTGTTGAGTAAAATGTTTTGGAGTTTGGGGGTAGGGGAACAAGACAATAATTCAAATGCAAATACAAAGTAAACTAAATTATTTTTGTGTTGTAATAATCATTTTTTATTTGTTAGATTTTGGAGGCTGAACATACATGTTCTGTGTTGCATAAATGTTCTACTACCAAGCTATGTAGGCTACAGTGGCTTGGTCAGCAAGCCCTAGGATCCTCCTGTCTCTGCCCACCCCCAGCATAGGATTAGGAGTGTGTATCATACACTCAGCATTTTTATATGGATTCTGTGGGGGAATGAATGAAGTCCTAGGGAATATGTATTATTGACAGGCATGGCCATGTTAAGGGCACCAGTACCTGACACCCATGGGAAGGGGCAAAACCATCCCTTGGTCCTCATGCTGATGATGCTGACAGTGTATGCAAAAATTAGCGACTCCAACCCCCCCACCCTGCCAGTCCTGCCCCCTAACTGCAACCTGAGACTTTATTACGGAGACCTCCCACTGAGACTAGCTAATCCCTCCTGTTGTGCTGTGCATAATAAAAGGATTGAGTTCCCTGGCTGTGTAGTAGGTTCCCTCTGTCAGAGCAGGTTCAGCTCACCGATTCCAGCTTTTATGTACGCCTATCTGTCAATTCTTTATTGCTGCGTTATCCCAGGCAGGCAATGCAGGATGTACAAGGTTCTGCGTTTCAGACTGTTGTTCCCTGAGCTTGCAAGGCACTACCTCTCCAATCCTCCCCATTCTTTCTTTTTGTTTTCTTTCAGAATTTTCACAGTGTGCTTTGATAGCATTCTCCCCATGGTCTTCTCCCTTTCACTTTCTCCATCTCACTGAACCCCTCTTCCCAGCAAACGTCCCTCTACTTTTATGTCTTTTTTACACACTTAACTGAAGTCACTTGAGCAAGAACGCTTTACTAGTGGCTCCGCCACTAAGGAATATGGCTTCCCCTCCCCCAACAACCTAACAGCCCCTCTCAGGGAATGATGGGCTTTATGAGCCCTCCCCATGCCATGATGGGATATTGACAGGCCACTTGTCCTCTCCAGAAGACACTTTTTCAAAACAGTCCTTCCCATCTTCTGTCTCTTACAACCCCCCACCCCCATCTTTCACATTCCCTGAGCTTTGGAAAGAGTAACGTAGATAGCCCGTTTAAGGCTGAGCAGTCAATGCCAATCATTCTTAGTACTGTGACCAGTTATAATTCTTTGCTTTAATCATTGCCCATTGCAAACAAGTTTCTCTAACCAAGTCTGAGAGCATTAATTATGGGTATAAACATAAATATGTGGAAGGCAGTTTGACACCATGTTCATTTAGCAAAGCAACAACAGCAAGTTTCCCTTCTCTTCAGTAGGTGACTTCCCCACTTGTAGGCTTTTGACCAGGTTGATAGTTACCAGGAATGAATTCCTCCTGGGGTGTGGGCCTCAAATCTAATGAGAAAGTGGTTGGTTACCTCTATAACAGCCATGCCACTACTGTGCCAGGAAGTACACCTTGCCTGGAAGGCTGGTGTTATAGTTTGCAGGGTTCATAGCTGAGTAAGATCAGTGATGACCTTTATACCCCTGAAGCCTGCATAGCATCTTTGGTAGCTAAGAAAGTCAATCAATAGGGAGGAAGCTTCTAGTTTGATTTCTTTATGTCCTGCAGCTAAAATGTGTGGTGCCTTCTGCAATAGGGTTTTATCATCTACTTCCAGTGAGCATGCAAGAGCAACACTAATAATCTATACTATTTGAAGAGTCTCTAGGATCTCACTGACCAACAACTCATAAGGTGGTATTCCAAACCTGATACTAGAATTTTCATTTAATAACCCACAATTTCTGTGAGCAGTATTATCCATTTATATGAGATGCCTCGGCACCTCCCTTCAAACTCTTTCCATATTATATATATTTGTGTGTGAATATACATATATGTATATACTTTTAAACTAAATTTATATATAATTTTTTATAAGGCTTCACTATATAGTCCCAGTTGACCTGGAAGTCATTCAGACCATGCTGGCCTCAAACTCACAGGGATTTTCCTGCCTCTGCCTCCCAAGTGCTGGGATTTATTATCATCATCATTATTATTATTACTACTAGTTTGTGTATGTATGTGCACCCACAGGAGGTCAGAGGGCAACTGACTGGAGTTGGTTCTCTCCTTCCATCATGTGGATCCCAGGGATTGAAGTCAGGTTGTCAGGTTTGGTGGCAGGCACCTTTATCCACTGAACCATTTACCAATCCTCCATTATATTTTTAATTAACTTTTATTTTTAATTAACTTTTAAAATAGGTTTACATGCATCTTTTTCATGCATTCCTTTTCCCATTCCCTTATTATCCCATCCCCACTTAAATATTTGCACTGCTAGTATTCTCCATTTCTACTTAATATCATGTTCCTCTGTTTTCCCTCCTTGTAGGTCTCCCCTCCACCCCTTTCTACCTTGCTGGCATCTCCAGGCTCTCCATATTAAGCATATAAATCTAAACATGTGAAACTAGGATTTATATTGGAAAGAGAGCACGCAATTACGTCTTAGGGCCTAGGTTACTTTGCTCAGTATAATATTTTCCAGTTCCATTCATTTTCCAGAAATTTTCATAATGTTCCCTTCAGAGCTGAATAAAATTTCATTGTATGTGTCCCATATGTGTATCTCATTTTCTTTAAAATTTTATATTTGTAAGCTGAGCAGTGGTGGTGCACACCTTTAATCCCAGCATTCTGTAGGCAGAGGCAGTTGGATCTCTGAATTTGAGGCCAACCTGGTTTACACAGTGAGTTCAGGAAAGCCAGGATTTATACAGAGAAATGTTGTCTGAAAAATCAATATATGTATATATATAAAATATGATAACATGTATATTACATATATATATAATTTTTATTATAAGCATGTGAATGTGTCTGTGTGTAGGTATGTGCACTTCTCAATGTAGGTGCCCGCAGAGCCCAAAAGAATGTTGGATCCCCTGGAACTGAAGTTACAGGTAGTTTGAGCCACCCAAGTGGGTGATGGAAACCAAACTCAGGTCTTCTGTAACAGTAGTATGTGTTCTTAACCACTGAACAATCTCTTCAGCACCCCACTTAAAATTTTTAAAGTTACATTTATTTATTTCTCTGTGTGTGCATACAAGTTGGTCACATAGTACATATGGAAGTCAGAGGACGCCTTACAGGACTTGATTTTCTCCTTCTACCATGAGGGTCCTGGGGAATCAGACTCAGGCTGTCAGGTTTGGTAGTCAGCGTCTTTCCCCACACACAGAAGCCTTTTCCTCTTACGAGCTCCTGTTTGTCAGCTGTTGGTCTTATTTCCCCAGGCACAGAGTCTTACTCACAAAGTCCTTAATTTTCTTTTTTTTTTCCTTTTTAAAAGCTTTTATGAGTCAGTCTTAAGCTCACTCTGTAGCCCAGGCAGGCCTTGAACTTGTGATCTGCCCGCGTCAGCTTCTTGCATAGCTGGATTATAGGTCTGCACTAACTAGACTATTTTAACCTTTAGTTTTTGAGACAGGGTCTTATGTAAGTCACTTCGCTATGTAGTCAAAGATGGCTTCCTGGTCTCCTGGTCTTGCTGCTTCTATCTCTGATGTGCTGGGATTACTGGCATCCAATGCCAGTAATAATAATAATTCTCCTCATATTTAAGAATGTAATGTAAGTATGGCTTGTTTTTATCTTTTCAGCACCTTTTCTTCTTGTCTACTGAAATACTCAAACAAAATTAATTATTAAATACAAATACAGTGATTAATTTTTACTTCATAGATGCAAATCAATATTACTTAAATGTGTGTAGGATGATGAGATGTTTTTAATTACTATTTTGGAGTCCTATTACTAGACATGTAATATAGTACAGCTGATATTTAGATTATATATTATACATGTATATATTTCATAATTTAAATTTTGTGTGTATGAGTATTTTGCCTGTATGTATGTCTGTGCACTACTTGTGTATCTGGTGCCTTCAGAGGGCAGAAGAGGGTGACAGATCCCCTGGAACTGGAGTTACAGGCAGTTTTACCAACCATGTGAGTGCTGGGAATTAAATTCAGTACCTCTGGAAAAGCAGGCCATTCTCTTAACTACTGAGTCATCTCTCCATGTCAGCTCCCATTTTTTTTAAAAAAAGCACCCTGAATTTCATTCTGTGAAGTAAGTATAATATATAGTTACTTATAATATCAGGTCTAGTTCTTGGAACCCTTCGGTGTCTCTCCGGCAGGCTTGTTATCTTGAGTCAGTTCTCATACAGTATTTATCAATTGCCTACTAATAAGACGTCATTCTAGATTCTCAAACCAAACAAAGTCTCTGATACCATGGAACTTTCAATCTATGTAAGGCAGCTAATAAACAGATAGATTATAATATCTACAGATATTATAGACAATGGTAAGTACTAAGAAGAAAAAGTAGACGAGGGGAAAGAGTGTCCACATGGCTGTGTATGAATGTGTGTGTGCACCTCTTACCTTATATTTTAAATCAAGAAAGCCTCTCTAAACCGGGCGGTGGTGGTGCACGCCTTTAATCCCAGCACTCGGGAGGCAGAGGCAGGCGGATCTCTGTGAGTTCAAGGCCAGCCTGGTCTACAAGAGCTAGTTCCAGGACAGGCTCTAAAAAAGCTGCAGAGAAACCCTGTCTCGAAAAGCTAGAAAAAGAAAAAAGAAAAAAAAAAGAAAAAAATAAGAAAGCCTCTCTAAAGAGGAAGCATTTGAACAGATCAAAACAGTCACTGTAGCATCTAAGAGACAGTCTAGGCATTATGAACAACTTATATAACATATATGTACAAGCCAAATAGTATTCTTTATTATAGTGATGTGTATATTAGTTTTCTCTTGAGAGACAAAGGTCTTTAGGAGCTTCTGAATACTTCTTATGCTTGCTGAAATCATTCACTTAATACCACTATTTCTCTGTCTGGATGATTCTATTATTTAATACAATAAGATTTACAATTTGCTACAGTTACAGCTTCACAGTCCTTTATCCTTGGTCCCAAAATCCAAAAAAAATTTTAATTTGGTGACAAAATCAGATTGGAATTGATATAGTCTGTTTTAAGTCTATTTCTTCCATTTTGTGTGCCTATTGCTAGAAATATTAATGTATGATTAAGGGTTGCTGCTCAGAACACCATGTTCGGTAAGATGTAGATAACATTACATTCTTAAATATGAGGAAAATTAAGGTTCAAAAATACATTTAGTCTCAAGGATTTTTGATAAAAGATTGTAGACCTGTACCCGATTTCTTCTTAATTACTGGTGAAATATCATCATCAGTATTACCCCTTTTTATTTTTGATGTGGTTTTGCTATATAACCCAGGATGGCTTTTTGTGTGTGTGTAGGTTTCTAGACAGGGTTTCTCTGTGTAGCCCTGACTGTCCTAGAAGTCACCAGACTGGCCCCTCAAACTCAGAGATCCATCGGTCTTGACCTGCCAAGTGCTGTGATTAAAAGAATGTGCCACCACTGCCTGGATAAGCTTGTCCTTAAACTCTTGACCCTCCTGCCTCAGCATTCTCAGTGCTAACATTCTAAGCATGTGCCACCATGCAAGGCTTTAGACATTTTTATTCAAAAGTATAGCAACAATTGCATTGGTTACCGCCTCATTGCATAAGAAAGTCCCGACAAATGAGACCGAAGGAATGGAAGGCTATTTTAGCTCACAGTTTGCTGAGGAGGGCATGGTGGGAAGAACAGCTCTAGTTATGGCAGAGAATCGCGAGTTTGCTGGTGGTACTGTTCATGTCAGGGAACAAGGAGAGATGCATACTGCTTTTTAGTCCATCTGTGACACCTGCTATGAGATATGTCTTCCCACCTCAGTTAATCCTCTCTAGAAATGCCCTCACAGACATACCCAGAGGTTTGTCTCCTTGTTGAATCAAAATCCTATTGGGATGACAGTCTTGATTATTAATTACAAGTCTATTCCTTGTCAATTTGACAACTACAAACACATAACTTATTTTTTTTTTATCTTGGAGCTAAAGAGATGGCTCACTAATTAAGAGCACTGGCTGTTCTTTCAAAGGACCCAGGCTTAATTCCCAGCACCCACATGGCAGCTTGGAACTGTTTGTAATGCTAGTCCCATGGATTTGGACACTCTTACGCAGCCATATATGCAAGCAAAACACCAATAAAATAAATAAATATTTTTTTCCTTTCATTTGTTATTTTTGTGTGTACCTGTATGATGTGTATACATGGCTGAGCACGTGGAGGTCTGAGAACCATCCCTAGTTCTTTGCCTCTACATAGGTCAGAGGAAAACCTTCAAAAGCTGGTTCTCTTCTTACACTGTGGGATCCAGGGACCAAAACTGAGTTGTCAGATTTGAGGGGCAAGCACTTTACCCACTGAATCATCTTGGTGGCCCCACCTAACTTTTCCTAAAGCCATAACATCCATCCCTGGTCCTTAAAATTTCATGTTTATTTCATAGTGGAAAAAATGCATTTAGTCCATCTCCATGACTCCCCAAAGTCTTAACAGCTTCATCACTGTTCAAATGCTCAGGGCAGAGTGTCTACTGAGTCTGGGGAATCTTTTGTGATCCTCTGTAGCATAAAAAAATAAATTACAGGGCTGGAGAGTTGGCTCAGAGGTTAAAAGCAGGGACTGTTCTTCCAGATGACTCAGGTTCAGTTCCCAGCACCCACATGGCAGCTCACAACTGTCTTTACCTCCTGTCCCAGAGCTCTGGCACCCTCACATAGACAGACATGCACATAAAATTAAAAAATAAATCTTTTTAAAAATTATATGCTTTCAACACACAATGGTACAGAATAAGAATTCCCATCCCCAAAGGAAGAAACAGGGGCAGGGCAAGGAAATCTAGGACTAAGCAAGACCAGAACCTAGCACGGCAAACACTAAATTCTGCAGGTTCATATTCTGCGCTTGGAACTGTTGGTAGCACCATTTGTCAGACATCTCCGGGTCCTGGCATCTCCAACATCCTGGAGTTTTCACTGTAACTTAGCCTGCTTTTCAATGATCTCTCAAGGTCTCTTGTAGTGAATTTGACCCTGCCACACCCCACCTGGCTCAGTAGCCTTGGAGCAAACCTCTAGGACCCCATAACACTTGCATTTTACTTACCTCCAAGACCAGCAACAGGTGGATGATGTTTGGTTGGAAGAGTTACCCCAGCTGCTGACACCCTTATACCCAGAGTCTGGAATGTTTGGGTTAAGGCTTCACCTCAGCCCCTGGCATCCATGTATCCAAGGAGTCTGGAATGTTTGGATGAAAAAGTTCCACCCCAAGCCCCCTCCCCTGGAGTTGCTCCAGTCCAGACTTCACCTCTGAGAAAGCCCACCAAATGGTGACCCCTCTCCAGAGAAGGTCAAGACCACTCCCACACGCTATTTAAATTGCCCCCCAGAGAACAAACAGGTAGTCTTCTGGTCTTCTTTTCCCTGCTCCGTGGTCTTCTGGTCTTCCTTTCCCTGCTCCGTGGTCTTCCAGGTTCTCCCTCCCCCTCTCTGTCTCCTCTCTGGGGCCTGGAAGGCCATCAGGGAGCACTGGCACCCATTAAACCTGGGTTTTTTTTCTAATTCGGTTTGATTTGGTCTGATTAGGATTATTGCGCCGGCAGAGAGGCCTATCAGGCTGTAAAAACTTTACAGATGATGCCAGCAATTTTGCTGGCAGTGTGAGATATTGTCTTTTCTATTCTATCATAGCTGTAGTGGCCACTGTGCACCTTAGAGCTAAACCTGGGAAAACACCTCCCATGTGGTTGGTTCTCCGTTCAGTCTCTCTCCTTTCAATTAGGTTTGAACTTTTACAAGTTGGAGGCTTGTGCTAATCTCTTTAACAGTTATGGCTACTTTCTCTGTGTCCTCGTAGGCAACTTCAAACTCACTCATGTTCCCTTCTTTATCAAACTCTTGCTTTTCTTATCCTTTTTTTCTTTCTTCCTTCCTCTTTTCTTTCTTTCTTCCTTTCTTCCTTCCTTCCTTCCTTCCTTCCTTTCTTTCTTTCTTTCTTTCTTTCTTTCTTTCTTTCTTTCTTTCTTTCTTTCTTTCTTTTTTTGAAACGGGTCTTTCTATGTAGCACTGACTATCCTGGAACTCATTGTGTAGACCAGCCTGCCTTTGAACTCACAGAGATCCACCTCATCTGCTTCTACCTCCTGAGTGCTAGGATTAAAGGCGTGTAGTCTGGGACCCCAGACTGTGGAACAGTGTCACCCACATTCAGGGTGTGTCTTCTCACCTTGGTTCAACTTCTCTAGGACAGCTTTCAGAGACACACTCAGAGTTTGTCTCCACAGTAATTCTAAGTCCTGTCAAATGGCTCAGTCAGTAAAATGCTTGTCGTGCAAGCATGTAGACCTGAGTTCAGATCCTCTGTGCCCCCTGAAAAGTTGTGCATAGTAGTGCACACCTGTAATCCCAGAGCTGGGGATGCAGAAACCAAAGGATCCCTGGGACTTGCTGGCCAGTCTAGGAGAACAGAGGCCCAGTTTAAAAAAAAAAGTAGCGACCAATTGAGAACCCTTGACATTGACCTCTACTCTATGTACACACACTGATAGCTGATAATCAAGATCATTCATCCCAATGGCCCCATAGCACTCTTGTTGTATGCCTGGTGTATGTAAGCACTCAGATTAAGTCATAGAATTCTTACAACCTTATGTTACAGATAAGAACACTGAAGCACACAGACCCTGGCTTGCAGATTTCAATTGGCTGTGTAGCAGAGCTAGAAACTGAACCCAGACAGACTTCCTTCTTAGCTTGCACTCTCCCCCACCCCACCCCTTTTTGGTTGGGGTTGTGAGTTGTTGTTTGTTTCTGGAGACAGGGTCTCACTATGTAGCCCTGGCTGGCCAAAACTCACTGTGTAGATCAGACTGAGCTCAGACTCTCAGAGATCCACTTGCCTCTGACTGTCTCTCCAAGTTATGGGATTAAAGGTGCACGCTAACACTTGTGGCATATACGTGTGTGTGCATACATATGTATTTATATATAGATTCATATATATATATATACATATACATATACCTTTCACTCTTTTTGTTACTTGTCGTCTCCCTCTCTCTTTTTCTCCCCCTTTTTCCATTGCTTCTCTCTACCCTCTTCTTAGAACACATATTAAATTTCAGCCCCTTTTAAGAGGATGATTTTCTCTTCTGCTCTGAAATGCTAGACATCCTAATTTTTCCCTTCTTATTTGATCTTGCTATAATTTCACACTTTTTTGTTTCCAGTTGAGATGAAGATTTTTTAATACATATTTCTTCTCCTTAGTCTCCGATGAGTTTTCATGTTAACACCTTGCACCACCTTTTCCTTTGCTCTGAGTATTTTTGGATAACTAAGAAACACCTTCCTTACTGCTGTGGGCTTGTCAGATGCCAGAAAACATTACAAATTCGGGTCTTGTTTGCTGAGCAACAGCATCTATTAAAGTTCTGTGGCTGCTTTACAATCTCACTTAATAAATTGTGTAATTTGCTTCGGATCACTTTATTTTAGACATTAAATTTGCATTTTTGAGCTGTAATTGAGCTTATCTTCTTTAGTTTGTCTTCAGGCAAAAGTTTTTCTGTACTCAATCAGAAATTGAAGTATTTTGGGCTATATAAAGCAAGATGGATTGATTGGATCTCATTATGAAGTTGAACAAAGACTGATGCAACTATATAACACGGGTAGGTAAGGTAATTTTTTTGCTGTTTTAGTTTTTGGTTTTTTTTAATGTTTATATATTTATTATGTATACAATATTCTGTATGTGTGTATGTCTGCAGGCCAGAAGAGGGCACCAGATCTCATTAGAGATGGTTGTGAGCCACCATGTGGTTGCCGGGAATTGAACTCAGGACCTTTGGAAGAGCAGGCAATGCTCTTAACCTCTGAGCCATCTCTCCAGCCCTAGTTTTTGTTTTTCAAGACAGGGTTTCTCTGTAGCTTTGGAGCCTGTCCTGGAACTAGTTCTTGTAGATCAGGCTGGCCTCAAACTCACAGATACCAGCTTTCCTCTGCCTTCCGATTAAAGGCCATAATTAAAGGCGTGAACCACCATGCCCGGTTTCCAGTTTTGTTTTATTTTATTTTGTTTTTAATTTAAAAAATTATTTTATGTGTATGGGTTATTTACCTGTGCATGTATATTTGTGCGCCACTTGCACTGTTGTGCCTGCGAAGGCCAGAAGAAGGAAAGGGGTCTGTTAGACCTGGAGTTACAGTCTTGAGCCTCTCTGCGGGTGCTGGGAATTAAACCCAGGTTCTCTGCAAGACCCATCCGTGCTGTTAACCACTGAACTATCTCTCTAGCACCTGGAAGTATCTGTTTTTCACTATCTTAGAGATCCATTGTGAAACATTTAGCAAACCACCCTAGCTGTTCACTGTGAAAATTAATGTTATACTTGAATACAAAGACAAAGATCCTAATACACATTCTATAAAGCAATATCTTTTGTGTAATTTACTCTGTATCAAACATAGTTTCTCTGTTGTTCTGTGGCACACACGGTGCACACATGGCCTGGCTATGAGACCTATACAGCAGTTAAACCCATACATTTTACATCCTTAGCACAATGTTACACCAAACAATTACCAAGTCAGTTATTAAATGCTCAGAAAGAAGCAGAGAGATTCAGATTAAATGTAAAAATCTATCAGTTTACTGTATGATAAACTGAGGGCTTTGCCAAGTCTTGTTTTGAGTAAATTTCTTTCTCTTTATTAGGGACCAAGTTCTATAAACCCAGGCCTACATCATTTCCTTTGGGAAAAAATCTACCCTCAAATTTTCTGTGACACACCTTTGGGGTATTTGCCAATGTATGGTGATGTCTTTAGTAGGAGTAAATACTTAATTACTTAGTAGTAATGAATTTAACTTCACCTGGTAGTGATGAGACCTCAGCCTGCATCTGGGAGGGAAGAGAGTTTGTACACTATGGTGGCATGTTGGGGGTGGGGTGGGGATGCAATGTAATTCACCTAGATGTCATTTTACATATATTCTCCTGGCTTCTGGTAGACTCATACTTTTCTTAAAACCTGAAAGTAGCTCTGAGACGGTTTTATTTTTCAGAACTTTTTTCCCCTCATTTCTGTTTGAGGAAGGGGCCATGCTATCCTCAGTTTTTTTGGCGTGTGTATGTTTTTTTAAACATGCACAGCGAGAATCAGCATTCATATTTCTCACTGGATGGAGATCCAAGGATGGATTAGACTGAGCTCTTAAAATTTGTTTTGGAATACAGAACAGACATGTAGGTAACATATGTTTTAAGTATAAAGCTTACTATTTTTTTCTTTCTTTCTTTTTCTTTTTTTTTCAGACAAAATTTCACTGAGTAGCCCTGATTGTCCTAGAACTCTGTAGATCAGGCTGGCCTTGAATTAATAGAGATCCACCTACCTCTGCCTCTGAGTGCTAGGATCAAAGGTATGCGCCACCACCACCCAACTCTTTCTTTCTTCTTTTCTTTTTTCCTTCATTTCTTCCTTTTTAAGATTAGATCTTGCTATGTAACTTGTTAGCCTTGAACTCTTAGCCCTCCTGTCTTGGTCTTCTGAGTATTTGTGTTCTAGGCTTACATCACCACACAAGGGCTCAGCTTTATTTTGGTTTTGTTTTTAAAATTTAAAAGCGATTTTATTTTATGCATAGGAGTATTTTGATGTATGTGTGACTGTGCACTACAGATGTGCCTTGTGCCTTCAGAGGCTAGAAGAGGGGGTTGATCCCCTGGAACTGGCGTTACAAATGGTTATGAGACACCATGCTGGAAATTGAGCCTGGATCCTATGGAAGAGCAACCAGTGAGCCAGCTTGCCAGGTGTCAGCTTAGTTTTTTTAAAATTGAATTTGATCAGGCGTGTATTCCAAAACATATATTGTTTAATTTACATGTTTGTTGAGTTTTATAAGATGTTATCTTTCAATATTCATTTGAAATTATATTTATTTTTAAAGTTTTATCCATGTTATATATAATAATAGTTTACTCATTCTTATTACTATATAACATCCTATTTCGTGAATAGTACACAATTTATTCTTCTTTTGATCCATACATATTAGGGTTGTTCCCAGTTCTCACCCCCCAACACACATTATTTCAAATATTGCTGCCATACACAGTCTTTGCATACTTTCTGATCATACATTCAAGCATTTCTCCATGTACATAGGGCTGTTGGGTTATTGAATATATACATCTTTAATTTTGTGAGATAACTAATGCCAAATGTTTCTCACTCTCTCACAGGTCATAAGAATTCTATGTCCTATTAATGACTGATATTGTTATATTTCTTAATTTTTGATAATCTAGTGAGAATAAAATGCTATGTAACTATTTTTTTATACAATGGAAACTCAGAATTACTCAAAGCTTTAAAAATGTCTTCTCCCTTTCTATATTAAGAGCTTGTACCTCATTTGGCATTACCATGCATGGGAGCTCCTTTCCAAAAAAACCATTGATTTATATGATGGTTTGAATCTAAAGATTTTAGGTGAGGAATCGGGTGCTGGCTAGATGGTTTGAATGGCGGCTTCTAAGTTGATGTTGCACAATAGCAAACTACGGGTACTTCAAAAGTGCTTGTTAATAAACGACAGAAATAGAAACACGTAAAATTACATTCCTTACTATTCTTTACTATCACAAATTAATCCGATCTGGAGCGCACACCAATCTGCAAAAATTATTTTAAGAAAAGCCTCCTCCAGTCTGTTGGTCTGGAATAGTTCCACTGAACCAACTTTAGTCAGACACATTTGTACATTTCTCTGTGTCTCAATTGTACCAAAGAGATTCGACTTACCTTTTTGACGTGCTCACATGACAAAAATACAAATTAATCTCTCAACAAAATTTCAAAATTTCAGAGAGTCATCACGGCATGATCAATTGACCCATGTACATTAACCATAAAAATTATTTCTTCCAGATGGCTATGTTACATTTTGCCCCAAAATGTGTGTTTTTTTTTTTTGGTTGAAAAAGCCATTTTGGATATAATAATCTTTATCAATAACTAAAAACACATGTATATAGAAAAAAGATATATGAGAAATATAGATATTGATAGAGTCACACACAGACACATACACAAGTACAAAAGTGTGTGTGTGTGTGTGTGGTGCCAGGGATCAAATTGAGGTCTTGCCCATAATAGACATGTATATTTATAAAGAGATGTAGGTTTTCATCTATTACAGGTATATTATTGTTCATTGAGATAGAATTTCTGTGTAGATCTGGCTGAAACTAGCCTACTCAAAATCCTCTTGTTTTAACCTTTCAAGTACTAATTACAGAATTCTATCACTATATATGATATACTTTTAGAAACTTTTTTTGCTGTTTTTAATTATTTGTAAGTGTGTGTGCCTATGTGCGGGTATTTTACATGAGTGCGGATGCCTCAGGAGGCCAGAGGCATCAGATCTTCTGGAGCTGGAGCTTTAGATGGTTGTGAGTCAACTAATGTGAATACTTGGAACCGAACTTGGGTCCTCTAGAAGACGAGCGAGTGCTCTTAATCTCCGACTTCACCAATACTTTTTTTGGTGTGTGTTTGGGGAACTCTAGATAGCCAAGAATGGTCTTGAACGCTGATCATCCTGCCTCCATTTCCTAATAGCTGGGATTACAGTATGTACTCCATGCCTGGTTTATATAGTGCTGGGATTTGAACCCAAGACTTCTTGCACACATCAAGTGCTCTATCAACTGAGTTGCAACAACAGCACCATTTTTTTTTCATTTTGAAACAGTGTTGCTATTTAACAGTGGTTGACCTGAAACTCAGAGCAAAACTCCTGTTTCAATCTTCCAAATGCTAGGACTATCGGCATTGGCTACTGCCTCTCTCTCTCTCTCTCTCTCTCTCTCTCTCTCTCTCTCTCTCTCTCTCTCTCTCTCTCTCTCTCTCTCTCTCTCTTTCTCTCTCTCTCTCTCTCTGTGTGTGTGTGTGCTATTGTGTATTATGTATGTGGGGGTCAGTAGACAGATTTTGGTTGTCAGATCTCTCACCTCACTATGTGGACCTCAGGTCATCAGGCTTGGCAGCAAATGCCTTGATTCACTGACTCATCTCACCGGTCCCTGGCCACATACTTAAATTTAAAAAAAAAAAAAAAAAAAAGAAAGGCTGGGCGGTGGTGGCGCACGCCTTTAATCCCAGCACTCGGGAGGCAGAGGCAGGCGGATCTCTGAGTTCGAGGCCAGCCTGGTCTACAAGAGCTAGTTCCAGGACAGGCTCTAGAAACTATAGGGAAACCCTGTCTCGAAAAACCAAAAAAAAAAAAAAAACAAAAAAAAGAAAGAAACTTCGTCCAACAACAGATGGAAACAGAGAACCACATCAGAGCACTGGACTGAGCTCCCAAGGTCCAGTTGAAAAGTAGAAGGAGTGAGACTATGAACAAGGAGGTCAAGACCATGAGGGGTTCACCCACTGAGACAGTTTGCCTGAGCTAAGGGAAGCTCACCAACTCCAACTGGACTGGGAGTGAACAAGCATGGGATCAAACTAGTCCCTCTGAATGTGGTTGACAGTTGTATGCCTGGGGCAGACTGGGGGTCACTGACAATGGCACTGGGATTTGTCTCTGTTGCATGTACTGGCTTTTTGGAATTCTATTCTCTTTGGATGCATACCTTTCTCAACCTAGATGTAGTAGGGAGGGCCTTGGACTTGCCACAGGGCAGAGTGCCTTGCCTTCTCTTAGAATTGGAGAGGGGAGGGGTGGGAGGGTGTGTGGAGAGAGTGGGAGGAGGGGAAGGAATGGAAATTTGGATTGGTATTTTTTTAAAGTAATAAAATAATAAAAAAATTTTATGTGTATGAGTTGCTATGCCCCATTTGTGTATAGGAGCCCACGAAGGCCAGAAGAGGGCATCAGATCCCTTGGAAATGGAAGCTACTACAGGGGGTGCTTGGAACCAAACCTTGATCCTCTTCAAAAGTAGAAGGCACCCTAAATTGCTGAGTCATCTCTCCAGTCCCCCAGTTATACACTTTAAAAACTTTTTAAAAATTTTGTATTTGCCAGGTATGATATGTGTAAGGGTGTTTTGTATGTCTGTGTACCACATGCACACAATGCCCATGGAGGTCAGAAGAGTGTAGTCAAGGCCTTTTCATTCAATCCCAGCCATCCAGACTCTAACCACACGGAAACTATTGGCAATACTGTTTGGTCAATAACTTAAGTGTATTTCTAGCTAGCTCTTATATCCTAAACTACCCATCTCCATTAATCTGCGTAGTTGTGGCCTACTAGCAAGGTTCTGGCATCTGCTTCCTCCAGCAGTGGCTACATGGTGTCTCACTGACTCCACCTACTTTCTCCCAGCATTCAGTTTAGTTCCCCCTCCCGCCTATCACAGGCCAAAGCATATTCTTTATTCATTAACCAATAAAAGCAACATACAGAAGGACTCCCCACACCAGAAGAGGGCATTGGATCCTCTGGAACTGGAGTTACATACCACTGTGAGTCATGCTGGGAATCAAATCCAAGTTCTCTGGAAGAGAAGCCTGCTCTTAACCACTGAGCCACTGGAAGTGTCTCAAACACATGATCCTCCTGGTCTACCTTTTTAGCCTATTTTATATGGGTTTATCAATTAGCCATCCACTGTTAAGAAATTTATAGGAATTTGTGTTTATTATTGTCCTTAGAAACAAAAAAAAATAATGGCTTGTTAGTTGTGTTTCCTGCATTTATTTTAATTAATTAATTAAGTAAGTAAGTAATTCTTGTGGCAGCCCTAGCTATCCTGGACCTTAATATGTAGACCAGGCTGGCCTTAAACCTACAGAGATCCTCTGCCTCTATCTCCTGAGTACTGTGATTAAAGACGTGTGCCATCATGTCCAGCCTTGTTTCCTATCTGTAAATGAAAGATTTTTGAGGGCTGGGGAGATAGTTTGAGCAGTTAAGAAAGAGCACTTGCTGCTCTTCCGAGGAACCTGAGTTTGGTACCCAGCACTCTCATTAGGTGGTTCACAACCACCTGTAACTCCAGCTCCAGGGCATCCTAGTCCCTCTTCTGACCTCCATTACCACTGTCCACACGTGGCATGTATTCTCACAGACACAAGCACACAGATAAAAACAATATCTTTTAATGAAAGATTATTTTTAGAGTATGCGAGTTTATTTTGTGTTTCTTGTGTGTGTGTGTGTGTGTGTGTGTGTGTGTGTGTGTGTGTGTGTATGATTTTTCGCGATAGGATTTCTTTGTAGCTTTGGAGCCTGTCCTGGAACTAGCTCTTGTAGACCAGGCTGGCCTTGAACTCACAGAGATCCTCCTGCCTCTGCCTCCCGAGTGCTGGGATTAAAGGCATGCACCACCACTGCCCGACTATTTTGTGTTTTTTTATTATATTGTTAAGTATTGAGTCTTATACCAAAGAGGCATTCGTTCACAGATATTCATTGAATGCAAAAGTCTCCTTGGCACCAGTATTCGTTGACTGACAAAAGTTCAAGTGAACATCCATCAGCAAAACATTAAAAAGTCGTCTATATTTACTTTTTTCTGCTCACAATTGTGTCTATTTTTTATTACTGTAAAAACATAGCTGGGGCTGGGCGATGGTGGCAAGTTAACAACAAAGAGTGACCATCACTGGATGGTAGCTAACACTTGTCAGGAATTGTTGTTCAGATAAACGTGTTTATGCTTGGTGAACAAAAATTTCGACTTTTACAAGGATGTTGTGTTTAGCCATGTTGCTTCCAAGCATTTGTTTCTTTCAATGTTCAGTTTTAAAGAGAAGTGGTAAGCTTCATTCTTCAATTCCTATAAACTATGCATTCACTTCTATACTGATCAAAGGACATCGAATGGATTAAGACTGACTCCTTTCAAAACCTCAAATGAGGGCTTTTCTCTGATAATACACTCTGTGAGCTGTTTATTTTGCTATTTTCTGGGGGAGTTATCTAAAAGCAGAGGGTGAGTCTTTAATTACAACATGAGCAAGTACTCACTTCTGTAGCTTCCAAGATGGCCTGAAGTGATTTTTGTCTGTGGCATTCACATTCTCTTCCACATCACATGAATTTTGGTTTTGTTAACCAAGAAAGAAAAATAGTGACAGGTCACCTTCAGGACCAGAATGTGAGAGGCTGCACAGACCTGGGGACCAAAAGCTAAATTAGAACATCGGCTAATTGCAAAGGGAATTGTTTCTGAGGGTAGAGTACTATCCTGACAGTTGAGCTGAGGATGTCCCAGACTTCCTAGGATGTAGGAAACCGAGAGAAGGAAAGGCCTGGATATTAACCCAGGGGTAGCGGTGTGCACTTAAGAGGCAGAGGCAAGAGGATCAGGAGTTCATGGTCATCTTCAATTCCATATCAAGTTTAAAGCTGGCCTGGGGTACACAAGACCTGTCTCTAAATATAAGAGAGAGAGGGGGGGAAGGACAGCAGCTGAGAAAGAACACTAGATATGTGAGCAAAAATAAGGAATTTCACTGACCATGATGAAAAAAGACAAAAAGTTCAAAGAAGTGAATCACAGACATTATAACATAGTCTGTTGACAGAGGTTTCTGTCCTGCCAGGTCCCTAGCCATTCAGTCCCAAAGAAAACACAGAGGTCTACATTAATTATAAACTGGTTGGTCTAATAGCTCAGGTTTTCTTATTAACTACTTCTTACATCTTGCAGTAACCCATAATTTTTGACTGTGTTAGCCATGTGGCTTGGTACTTTTATCAGTGAGGCATTCTCATCTTGCTTCCTCTGTGTCTGGTTGATGACTGCAGACTGACACTTTCCTCTTCCCAGAATTCTCCTGTTCTCATCCTCCCACCTCTACTACTGCCTACTGGCCAATCAGCATTTTATTAAAACAAAACAAGTGTTTTACAGGGTACAAGACCATTGTCCCACAGTAATAGTCAAGCTTTATTTTTTATTTTATTTATTTTTTGTTTTTGTTTTTGTGTTTTTTGTGTTTTTTTTGGTTGGTTTTTTTTTTTTTTTTTTTTTTTTTTTTGGTTTTTCGAGACAGGGTTTCCCTGTAGTTTCTAGAGCCTGTCCTGGAACTAGCTCTTGTAGACCAGGCTGGCCTCAAACTCAGGGATGTTTTTGTTTTTTCAAGACAGGGTTTCTCTGTAGTTTTGGAGCCTGTCCTGGAATTCACTCTGTAGACCAGTCTGGCCTTGAACTGCCTGACTCTGCCTCCCGAGTGCTGGGATTAAAGGCGTGCGCCACCACCGCCCATCTAACTCTTTTTATAAATTAAGTTTCTCTCTCTCTCTCTCTCTCTCTCTCTCTCTCTCTCTCTCTCTCTCTCTCTCTCTCTGTGTGTGTGTGTGTGTGTGTTGAAAGCCAGTTTTCTCCTACCTTGTTGTTCCAATATCCTCAGGCATGACAGCAAATGCTTTATCCACTGAATCATTCTGTCAGTTCCTGAATCTATTCTTAAGAGCAATCAGAGTTATTTATGATGAAATCCAGATAATGTCAATCTTTTATTAAAAGCTTTCTAGTTACAACACTTGGGGAGTTAGAGGTAGGAAGACCAAAAGTTCAAAGTCATCTTCTGTTAGATTACAAGTTCAAAGCTAGCTTCAGCTATATGAGACCCTGACTCAAAATATTTTTAATTAATAAAAAAAAAAAACAAACCAAATGGAAACAAAATCAAGCCCTTTTAGTGACCGTAAGACTCAGCCAGAACAAAAGACAATGTCCTTACTCTGACCCATTGGTCTTACCCGTCTGTCACGCTGCCTTCTGCCTCTCTGATGTGGTGTCTGTTTTAATTTGTTTAGCCACAGTGTGATCTTGAAACTACTAAGCGCTCTCCCGCATCCAGTTCTTTGCAATTGTTCTTTCCTCCCTGAAGCCCTCTTTCTGCAGATATTCTTGGTCAGCCCCTACCCATTTCCTTTAGATCTTGCTCAGATTTAATCTCATCAGCAAGGTTAACCCTGACCACCTATATTAAATTCTCTCTCATAGCCTGCTTTATTTTTGCCATAGCATTTGCTACTACCAAATATTAATATATATTAGATATAATTTATGCTTATTAATTATTGATTTGATACTTTGCTCACTGTGCATAGCCCTAGGACTTAATAAGGTATCTAGCACATGGTAGGTTCTTAATATTTATTGGCTGAATGACTCAATGAACCATTCAGAAGAGAAGATAATTTCCTTTTTCCCTTTTGATAACATGTTAATCATTGCAATAGATTTCCTATTGTTGAGCTATCCTTGCTTTCCTGATACGATTGCATTTGGCCTAATCATTTTAGGAAAGGAATTTGTTCCCTAGTAACTCAGTTAACATTTTGCATACCATTAAGTTTTCTTAGTAGCTTTTGTTTACTCTGGTATTCTTATCAGCTATCATTCATTCTTGAATCTATTTTGGAATGAAATAAAGGAACATCTGGGGGGTCTTGTAGTTGTTTCTCTCCCCAGGAGGCTACATTTATCTTGCTCACAGATGAGAGGAATTTACTGTAACATAGCAACTTTTTTCTACCATGCTGGCCATCCTGTAATCCTGGTACTTGGGAACAGAGGTGGAAGAATGAGGAGTTCAAAGTTATCCTCAGCCACATGAAGAATTTGAAGCCAACCTATGCCACCCGAGACACCAACTCACCTACCCTATCTGCTCCCACACGCAAAAGAACCAGGGTTGTTTTATTTCACCCTTTATTTTTCTTCTGTTTCTGAGGTTGGGGATCTTGTTAGCTCAAGTTCCTTTAACTTGTATTTATTTATTTATTTATTTGGCTTTTCGAGACAGGGTTTCTCTATGTAACAGTCTTAGCTGTCCTGGAACTAGCTCTTGTAGACGAGGCTGTCCTCAAACTCACAGAGATCTGCCTACCTCTGCCTCCCAAGTGCTGGGATTAAAGGCATGCGCCACCACAGCCCGGCTCTTTAACTTGTTTTTGAAAATTATTGTGTATTTTATTTTATATGTTTAGGACGTTTTGCCTGCGTGTGTGTCTGTGCACCACTTTTATGCCTGGTTCCCACGGAGACAAGAAGCGGTCCCCCAAATTCGAGTTAGAGACATTTGTGAGCCCCACCTGGTGCTCAGAATTGTGCTTTCATCCTCTGCAGCGTCTCTGCTGTAAGTATAAACCCCTAGGCCCACCCCCCTATGCACCGGGTTTTCGTACACGGATCATATAGTTACTTTTCCTGTTGCTATGTTAAAACACCTTGACAAAAGAGATTTAAGTTTTGTTCTGGTTTACAGTTTCGGGTTGGAGGCCATTGCAGTGGGGATTAGGAGTTCAAGGAAGTGTTCAAATTCCATCCACAGGCAGGAAGTAGAGAGTGCTTACTCAGATGCTTATGCTTAATTTACCTTCTCCACCATCTCAGCAGAGGGAATTGTGCCACCCACAGTGGGCAGGTCTTCTCACCCTAATTAACCTAATAAGATAATCTCTTATAGGCATGCCCAGATGATTCTAGATCTCATCAAGTTGACAGTTAAGATTAACCATTATATAGAACATATTTTTCTGTCAGTTGATTAGCTATCAAAATGAACAATATTAGCAACACTGTATTTCTAGAATATCTACATATATTTTGAACATATTGTAAAGATGATCCATACTCTAAGAGTACCATTTCCTCAAAGTCTAATAATCTCTGTGTCAAATTTGCACCAGTTAAAAAATAGATCACAAATGTGAGAGGAGCTGAATTCTACAATGAGACACTCTGGGGTGGACTGGGGAGATGACTGAGTGGAGAAAGTGCCTGCCGTGCAAGTGTGGGGACTTGAGTTCAAATCCCCAGAACTGAGGTAAGCCAGGCATGGTAGTATACTAGTGGCTCACAGCTATAGCCTCAGGGCATTTTACAGGGCCCAGTATTCAGTGGCAAACAAGGAAACCCTGAATCAGATAAGGCAGGAGGGAAGGATGTCACCCAAGGTTGTCCTTTGGTCTCTACCAGTACACATACAAAATAATTTTTCTTTTGAGACAGGGTTTCTCTGTAGCTTTGGGGCCTGTCCTGGAACTAGCTCATGTAGACCAGGCTGGCCTCAAACTCACAGAGATCCGCCTGCCTCTGCCTCCCCAGTGCTGGGATTAAAGGCGTGCGCCACCACCGCCCGGCTCAAAATAATTTTTAAAAGTTTGGTTTATTTTTAAATGTACACTACATGTGTGTCTGGTGCTCAGGGATAGCAGAGGAGGACACTGATTACTTTGGAACTGGACTTACAGACAGATGTAACCCACCATGTGGGTGCTGAGAATTGAAAGACTATCAAGTTTTCCTAACCACTCAGGCATCTTTTCAGCCTCCAGCTTCCAGAACAATTTTATATATATATATGTATGTTAAAAAATGACATCATGGGTATTAGTACTCTAAGCCTAGAGGCCCATCAGGACTGAGATTTAATCACACGGCGACTCCTGTTAACAATCCAATCTTAATGTATTTATTTTTAAGGTAATTTATTTCTTGAGAATGAAAACAGTGGTACTCACCAAGTAACTTTCATTCGCATTGTCTGGGATTTATTTCTTCTTTGTCTGTTTACTCAGGACAATTTCATTGCATGTGACAGAAACATCTAACAGGGTACACTAAATGTTTGTGGGAATTTGTCAGCTGGCATAACTGAGGATTTGCGTCTGATTCACGCCTCCACCCAGGGGTTGGGCAGCGTGGCTGGGACTCACTCCCCTCAGCTTTCAGTTCTGCCTCCACAAGGTGTCAGGATCATCTCCAGTTTCCCGCATCCTCCCGTGAACAATTCCGAAGAAAAGGCCTGTGGGCGGAATGTTCGTCGCATCTTGTGGTCCTTTCCTGGGCCCTCTCAGCATCCGGAGATTATGAGATGACTCACCAGGTCAGGGAGGCACCTTCACTCCTGCTCTACCGGAAGTTTTAGTTAGAGGAAAGGGGAGATGGTGGTTTACAAGAAAAAACTGGAAAGCTAATTGGTATAAACAGCAAAAGTAAGCATCCACTAATAAGACTTTGCGTTTCATTCACTTGTACTCCACTTTAAAACTCTGCCCAGCCAGGCTCTCTGTTATCCTAATATGTCAAGCACGGCCCTTCCTGCACAGGTGTTGTAAATAAAAAAAAAAAAAAAAAAGAAAGACGCCATGGTGGAGAGGATTTTTATTGCTGGAAAGTGAATGGGAAAAGGGGGAAGAGGAGAGGAGAAACCGGCCTCTAGGGACAGGAGCAGTTAGAGAGATAAAGGGAGAGTGGGGAGGGAGGAGGAGGAGAGGGAGGGAAGAGCAGAAGCAGAAAGAGAGAGAGAGAGAAAGAGAGAGAGAGAGAGAGAGAGAGAGAGAGAGAGAGAGAGAGAGAGAGAGAGAGAGAGAGAAAGGGAATGTGGCAAACGTGCACAGAAGGTGCTCTTAGATGAGTGGCTAAGGACTCATCCTGTCGGGACCTCAAGGGCAGGACAGTACAGATGCCTGAACACTAACACGGGGGACCTGTCTTCATTCTACCTTCTTTCCGAATGCTGTCCATTCTTTGAGTTTGTCACAGATTCTTTTCTGGACATCCTGACGTTTCCCTCTTATTAGCCCAAGTATCCAAGTTATTGTATTATGATGTAAAAAAAGGAAAATGATGTAAGGTAGCCTCGATTCTCTGTAATGTGTGCGCACAGAAAAGATGTGTAAAAGCCACTTTAACTGTTATGGAGACACATTATTTTAACTTGCTGAATGGCTCCCACAGAGGCCCCATGGCTGGTCTGCACTTAACACTCAGTTCTTGCCATGAGCACACTGTTTTTGTTTTGTTTTGTTTTTCAAGACAGGGTTTCTCTCTGTGTAGCCCTCTGACTGTCCTGGAATTCACTCTGTAGACCAGGCTGGCCTCAAACTCAAGAGATCCACCTGCCTCTGCCTCCTGAGTGCTGAAATTAAAGGATTCACCACCACACCAGACCAAGTCCACTGTTCTGATGTCGATTCACATTATATTTTCCCCATTGTATTAATTTTGTGTAATTAAAAATTGTGTGTGAGTATTTGGATGTGTGTGAGTGCGTGTGTGTTTGTGTGCGTGTATGTGTGTGAGTGTGTGACTGTGTATATGTGTGTATGTATGTGTGTGTGAGTGTGTATGGGTGTGTGTATGTATGTTGGAGTGTGTGTGTGTGTGTGATGTGAGGTCAGGGATGATAAGCACCAGAACACACTTATGGAAGCCCAAGAGTGATCCTGTGTGGTCACTTCTCTCCTACTTTCCCATGGCTTCCAGCATTACCTCTGCAGCAAATGATTTTACCCACTCAGCCATCTCGTCAACCCCCAGTTTTACATATTTTAAAACATTTCAGCAAGTTGTAAAATGTTACTTAAAACTTCACAGCTATGTTACTTCTTAGCCTACTCTATGTCACAACTCAATCCCAAGTAGGTTAGAATTTCCTTTATTCTTTTGTAGGCATTAAGTAGATAGTTCATACATATTTGTAAGTGAATAAACTCAAAGATAAACTGGTGATGGGAAGAGAGATGGTTCTAGATAATTGTAGTGACAATTTAACAGGTCTATTAAGTAAAAAGGGGGTTTCCCTCTGATGAGACTCCATTTTGTTATCTCCACAATATCTAACTTTATTAGATATTCTTAAAAACATTCTCCTAAATGATGACCAGAGTACTAGTATCTGGGTCACTGCTTCTCAGAATCCTGGCATGTAGTAGGTGTCCAGTTAATGTCTGTAGAAAGAATAAATGAAAGTTGGTCTTTGGGTCCAAAGCACTATTTTCACCCTTGGGAAAAAAAAAACAATATAAAGTAGCGTGGTGGCAGTGCAGGGCTTTAATCTCGGCACTCAGGAGGCAGAGATAAGCAGATCTCTGAGCTTGAGGCCAGCCTGGTTTACAGAGTGAGTTCTAAGACAGCCAGGGTTACACTGAGAACTCTGTCTCAAAAAACAAGCAAGCAAGCAAGCAAGCAAGCAAAGGATCTATCTCCTTCTACCTTGGATATAATGATTTGATCAGCGTTTCTTCCAACCTACTTATTGTAGAGGCAGTGGGTAAATCTGGTTAGTTTATACTTGAAAGCACAGATTATCATAGTTTGATAACAACTATAAACCAGGGGCAGTCTATAATTAATAGTTAAGACAGTAACAGCTGTTTGGTTGGAACCTCCAGCTTGCCCTTGCCCGATCCAGAAAGCCCCATTCTGGTCTCTTTCTCTCCCCAAACCCCATTTGCTCAGAGAGTCAACAAACAAACAAACAAAAAAGGCTCCAAAAAGGCCAGTTCCACATTCTTAGCAACTATTGCAACTTCCTCCCCTGTTACTGCTAACAGCCCAAATCCTGATCTAAGTGCTAATTTTTTTTTAACATACTTGGGCACAAACCCAGCTTCTGGCGAACAAGTCATTACCTCTCACCTACAATCTATAAAGTCTCTCTGCTTAGGTCAGGGATGGGGTGGGGGATGTGAGGTTGACTTCTCTGCTTAGGTCAGGGTGGGGTGGGGATGTGAGGTTGACTTCTCTGGCCTCTATCCCTGGCATTGGAGAACCTGCCCAGGAGTTGCTTTGCTCAAATAAACCTGTTGTTATACTTTTTCAATTTGGCTTGATCAGACTTGCTACATCGCCAGAGAAACTTATTATAAGGGGTGGGGACAGAAAACCTATTGGCCTCCTTTACCCATTCGTGAGCAAAGAAACAACTTGATAGCAGTAAATAGATATTGTTCTGCCCATGATAGCAAGCTACATAGAAAGCTGTTGCATCGAGGTGATAAGAAGGAGCAAGGAGGGCCGGGCGGTGGTGGCGCACGCCTTTAATCCCAGCACTCGGGAGGCAGAGGCAGGCGGATCTCTGTGAGTTCGAGGCCAGCCTGGTCTACAAGAGCTAGTTCCAGGACAGGCTCTAAAAAAGCTGCAGAGAAACCCTGTCTTGAAAAACCAAAAAAAAAAAAAAAAAAAAGAAAAGAAAAAAAAAAAAAGAAGGAGCAAGGACTAGTGATAAATCAAGTGATGGTGATGGCACTTGCCTTTACTCCCAGCACTTGAGATGCAGAGGCAGGAGAATCTCTGCTGGAGGCCAGCCATAGTCTATGGAGTGAGTCCCAAGACAGCCAGGGCTCCACAGAGAAACCCTGTCTCAAAAATCAAAAACAAAACAAAACAACCAACCAACCAAAGAGGTTAGTGATGGAGGTAGAGACCAAAGATGTTCTGGCTAGTTTGTTTGTTTGCTTTTGCCAATTTGATACAAACTCGAGTCATTTGGGAAGAGAGAACCTTAATTGAGAAGATGCCTCCTATACTGGCCTGGAGGCAAGTCTGTGGTGTGTTTTCTTGATTAATGATTGATGTAAGAGGGCTTAGCCTACTGTGGGTGGTGCCCGCCCTGGGCAGGTGGGCCTGGGTTGTACAGAAAGCAAGCTGGGTGAACTGTGGAGAACAAACCAGTAAGCAGCATCCTCCACTAACTGTGTTTTAAATTCAGTTCCTGCCTTTAGATTTCTGCCTTGAGTTCTTGCCCTGACTTCTCTTCATGAAGGATTGTTACCTGCAACATGAAGTAAACCTTTTCTTCCCCAGGTTGCCTTTGGTTATGGCACATATCACAGCCAAAAGAAGGTAAATTAGAACAGAAAAGGACAGAACAGAACATGATTCAGTGTGATAGCACACATTTGTAATCCCAGTACATGGGAGGCTGAAACAGAAAGATCTAGGTTTGCGGCCAGTCTGCACTACACAGTAGGTGCCAGGATAGCCTGGGCTATGATGTGGCAAGACCCTGCTTTTTGTCTTTGTTTTTGCTTATTCTCTCCTATATTATATCCTATGGCAGTTTCCTCTCCCTTCTGCCCTTCCTGCTCTCTCTCCCCCACCACGCATCCACTCCTCTGTTTCTCTTCAGAAAAGGGCAAGCCTCCCATAGATATCAGTCAAACATGGTATATTAAGTTGCAGTAAGATTAGGCACCTCCCCTCATATTAAGACTGGACAAGGCAAACCAGTATGAGGAACAGAGAGTCCCTGTCTTAAATCATATATATATATATATATATATATGGTTATATATAGTATATAGTATATATATGATTATATATATAATCATATATAATATATATATTATTATATATATAATATATATATTATAATATATATAGTATATATAATCATATATATACTATATACTATATATAACCATATATATACTATAGTATATATGGTATATATATATATATATATATATATATATAGTTTATATATATGGGGCTGGAGTATAGGAGGAGGATGCTTGTTCATCCCAGCCGCCTAGAACCAAAATAACCACACAGAAACTGTATTTATTATGTCACTTTTTGGCCCATTAGCTCTAGCTTCTTATTGGCTAACTCTTTTTTATTTTTATTTTTTTTAAATATTTATTTATTTATTATGGATACAATATTCTGTCTGTGTGTATGCCTGCTGGCCAGAAGAGGGCACCAGACCTCATTACAGATGGTTGTGAGCCACCATGTGGTTGCTGGGAATTGAACTCAGGACCTTTGGAAGAGCAGGCAATGCTCTTAACCTCTGAGCCATTTCTCCAGCCCACTTATTGGCTAACTCTTACGTCTTAATCTAACCCATTTCTATTAATCTTTGTATGGCCATGTGGCAGTGGCTTACTGGCAAAGATTAGGCATGTCTGACTCTGGCGACTCCATGGTGTCTCTCTGACTCGCCCTTCTTTCTCCCAACATTCAGTCCAGTCCCCCACCCCCACTCCTGCCTACCTAAGTCCTGCCCTATCAACAGGCCAAGGCAGTTTCTTTATTCATTAATGGTAATTGCAGCACACAGAGGGGACTCCCACATCACCTGGAGAGACAGCTCAGCAATTATGAACACTGGCTGCTTTTCCAGAAGACCCAGATATGATTTCCAGCACAGGCATGGTGGCTTACAGCTAGCTGTAACTCCAGTTTCAGGGGATCTGATGCTCTTTTCTGGCCTCTGTGGGCACCAAGCATTCACACAATGCACAGACATACATGCAGGTGAAACATGCATACATATAAAATAAAAGAAAATGTAAATATTATAAAGTGGGCCCCAAACCCAATCAGAAAGCAGTTGGCTCCTCCTACTCATGCCCCCTGGTACCAGAGGACATGCTTTACCTTGTCAGTTGTCACAGCTGCAGGGATCCCAGCTGGGTAAAACTGTTGATTACTTTTCTCCCTCCGTATCAAGCATAGAACCTTCCAGCACTATGAAATCTAGCCAGTAGGGATGAAGTTTTTGACTGGGTACCAGTTTCATTTCTCCATGTCCTAGGACTCAGGTGTGTGTTGTCTTCAGCAATAGGTTCTTACCCTCAAATTCTTTCGATAACCAAGAGCAACGACAATGACCTAGGATGTTGTGGGAGTGTCTATGGACCATACTAACCAACACTTTGAGAAGAGGCAACTGTGTAGGTGGAAACCCTATCAATGTCCATATAGACCCCAAAGATTGGGATGTTTGGAATCTCCAGCTGGGGTTGGGGGTGGGCATTCCAAACCCTGCCCTCAGGGTGCCAAGGGTGGCCCTTCCCCTGGAGTTGCCTCATTCCAGACTCTGTCCCTGTGAAGCCTGCCATCAGCAGGCATTTCAAAGCTCTCTCCTCGTGGTTTCCCCTTGTGGTTTTTTCTTCTTCCCCTGGGTCCTCCCAGGAATGCTTTGCTCAGATTAAACCTGGATTTATTAATTTGGTTTGATTGGCTTATTACATCAGCGGTGGCAGCTATCTAATAACCAGGGATTCAAAGCTTATCAGTAACCTGTGCTTGCCTCTGAAATTTTTTTTTTCCTTTTTTTTTTTTTTTTTTGGTTTTTCGAGACAGGGTTTCTCTGCAGCTTTTTTAGAGCCTGTCCTGGAACTAGCTCTTGTAGACCAGGCTGGCCTCGAACTCACAGAGATCCGCCTGCCTCTGCCTCCCGAGTGCTGGGATTAAAGGCGTGCGCCACCACCGCCCGGCTACCTCTGAAATTTTTTATATCCTATGGTTGAAGAGCTTCTACAGTAGTAGATTTCATATGGCTTTTAAAAGGCTTTAGAGTTAGTTACCTCAGCCCGTGCTCTCTCCTCTCCTTGTCTTCCCATCCCCACCTCATTTAACCCTTTCTTGTTTTCTTTTGGTTTTTTTCGAGACAGGGTTTCTCTGTAGCTTTGGAGCCTGTCCTGGAACTAGCTCTTGTAAACCAGGCTAGTCTCGAACTCACAAAGAGTCACCTGTCTCTGTCTCCTGAGTGCTGGGATTAAAGGTGTGTGCCACTGCTACCCAGCTTTCATTTAATCCTTTCTGTTCAGCTATCCTTTTTTGTTGTTGTTTTGTTTTGTTTTGTTTTCGAGACAGGGTTTCTCTGTAACTGGTCAGCTATCTTTCGTTTCCCCTTTATATCTCCTGCATTCTGTCCACTCCCGGATGAAATCCCTACAACGTTCCTTACTAGTTTTCTGACTTCTATGGGCCTTCCAGTTTAAACACAAAGTTATAAACTGGCATCCACATATGAGGGAGAACATGTAGTATTTGTCTTTCTGTGTCTGAATTACCTCACTCAGAATGATTATTTTCAGATCCATCCACTTACTTGAAAATTCAATAATTTCACTTTTCTTGCAGTTGAATAAAATTCTATTATATATAGGTGCCACAGTTTCATTATCTGTTTGTCAGCTGATAGGCATCTAGCCTGCTTCTATTCCGTGGCTGTTGTGAATAGAGCAGCAATGAATATGGATGAGCAAGTGTCTCTCCAGTAGACTGGAGAGTGCTTCGGGCATGTACTGGCAGTGCTGTGGCTGGGTTGCATGGTAGCTCTATTGCTAACTTTTTGAGGACCCTCCGCACTGATTTCTATAGAAGCCACCAGTTTGTACTCCCACCAACAATGATTAATCCAAGTCAGCATGTGTTGTCATTCATTGGTGTTGCTTTTTTTTTTTTTTTTTTTTTTTTTTTTTTGGTTTTTCGAGACAGGGTTTCTCTGCAGCTTTAGAGCCTGTCCTGGAGCTAGCTCTTGTAGACCAGGCTGGTCTCGAACTCACAGAGATCCGCCTGCCTCTGCCTCCCGAGTGCTGGGATTAAAGGCGTGCGCCACCACCGCCCGGCTGGTGTTGCTTTTCTTAATTTTAGCCTTTCTGACCGGGGTAAAATGAAATCTCAAAGTAGCTTCAGTTTGAATTTCCCTGAGGGCTGAAAATCCCACCCCTAGCTGAGGAGGCTTTGGCAATGGGTGGCTGCTAGGAAGAGAATTTGCTTTCTTCAGGGATGCAGCCTGTAAGGAGCTGCCCATACCCCAGTAGATGGTCCTACATCTATGCATATACAGGCAACACTAAATGAACTCAGTGTATTAAAAAAAAAAAAGAACGTATAAATTTGGGAGGGAAAAGTGATGGTGATAGTGGACAGGGGAAGGATTGGAGGGAAGGGAAAGGAAGGCAGGTTTGATAAAAACACTAAATGCATGTATGAAATTCTTAATAGAAAGAAGAAAAGCAGCAAGTTGGGTGATAGCTCAGCCTGTTAAGCGCGTGGCACTGGCGTGAGTGAGGTCCTGAGTTCAAACCCTGGGTCCGTGTGGTTCTGTTTCTTAGGGCTGGAGAGATGGCTCAGTGGTTAAGAGCATTGCCTGCTCTTCTAAAGGTCATGAGTTCAATTCCCAGCAACCACATGGTGGCTCACAACCACCTGTAATGAGGTTTGGTGCTATCTTCTGGCCTACAGACACACACAGAGACAGAATATTGTATACATAATAAATAAATATTAAAAAACGAAAGAAGAAAAGCTTTAAAAGGTGTGTGCACGTGTGTGTGCACGTGTGTGTGCACGTGTGTGTGCACGTGTGTGTGCACGTGTGTGTGCTAGGGGTGTAGGACAGTGGTAGAATGCTTACCTGCCATTGTTGTTGAATAATCTTTTTGTACACTGTGAAGATGTGTCACTCGGACTGGTTTAATGAAAAGCTGAATGGCCAATAGGTAGGCAGGCTTTTTGGCGCAGAGAATGCTGGGAAGAAGGCAGAGATGACATGAGAAGCAGAGGAAGCAGGATGTGCAGGAGGAGAGGTAACAACCACGAGCCATGTGGTAGGAGATAGGTGAACAGAAATGGGTTAAGTTGTAAGAACTAGTTAGGAATAAGCCCAAGCTATAGTATGAGCTTTCATAATTAATAAGAAATCTCAGTGTCATTATTTGGGAGCTGACTGGTGGGACAGGAAAGACTCGCTATGTACCATGTATAAAGTTCTGGGCTCAAAATCTGGCACTGAAATAAACTTGCTTGTCTCAAAGGATATGATCGAGAGAATGTAAAAGCAGCCCACAGAATGGAGACAATATTTGTAAATAATGTATCTGATAAGGCTCGTGTATTCATAATATATGAAGAATACTTACAGCTTAAAAATGAAAAGACCAACAGCCAGATTTGATAGAGCATTGAAATACCAGTATTTGGGAGGGAGGGAGAGGCATAGAGATTGTGTGTTCAAGACCAGCCTGGGCTACAGAATGGGACCATTGCTCAAAAAACCCTAAACAATTAGACCTGTTTAAAAATAACTTTCGTGGGTATCTTTTCCAAAAAATAAGAAGCTAACAAGCATGAAAATATTCAATATCACCAAATGCTAGGAAAACAGAAATCAAATCTAAAATGAGACCGCTGCTTTGCACAAAAGGATCTCGAGGTAAAGACAAAAACAGGAAATAAGTTCTGGTGAGGTGAAGAAATGGATGCTGTCGGATTTTGCTGATGGGAATGTAAAATGGCTCCACTCATTGTTGAAAACAACTCTGGCTGCTTTTCAAGATGCCCAGTGGATAATCACATTTTTGGTAGACACTCCAAAGAACTGAACAAAACTTGTTTTATGTGGACCAGGAAGACAGAGATGAGGTGGGTACCGAAGTCCAACACTGTAATCCTAGTGCCCTGGAGGGTGAAACTTTGGGATTATCAGTTCTAGGGGAGTCATAACCTCATAAAGAGATCCCAACACAAAATACCCAAGTCAAGCAAAAACAAAAACCCAACCAACCAACCAACCAACAACCATAAGGACAAGCATCAAAGGTCATCTAGATCCTGAGGTTAAAAGTGAATTTTGGTAGTATTCATTTTTTTCTTACAAGTATTTTCAGAATTTTCTGCTTTTAAAATGAAGTTCTTTCTTAGTTGGGGAAGAATAAATATTATTTCCAAGAAAACAGTCTCAGGGAAAATACAAATCATGTAGTATTCCTAAATTTAGTGAGCAGCGCCGGGCTTGGCACTGCTTTTATTTCATGGCCTTGGTCCTTTCTCTTATACTACTGGGTGCATCTATAATAAATGTACACTTGCACATGAATTAATAAATCCCTGTGAGTTTAGAGTGCATCGATTCAACCATTATACACAGATTGTTACAAATTAATATTAATATTGGTTATAAAAGCACTATACACCGTTATAAAACATAAAAACTTACTTCTATTCTCCCAGTATGCCAATCTCTATTAATTAATTACAAATAATGATGTTTTCCAGCAATGTTTTTTCATAAGCAAACATCACACACATATAGATATGCATATAGTAAATACCTAAATTATAAGGATTTTTAGTGTGTGTGTGTGTGTGTGTGAGAGACGGAGAGATGTACACAAACATAGAGGCCAGAGGTTGATAGCAGCTATTTTTCTCCTCATTTTCCACCTTTTGCTTTTGAGAGTTTCTCAATGAATCTAGAGCTCACAGATTGTGTAGACTAACCACTGATGAGCAAATCCCAGAGATCCTCCCATCTCTGCCTCCTTTTTTACCCCCAGTTCCGGAGATGTAGGTAAGTCCTGCCATGCCCAGCTCTTATATAGGTACTGGGGATCCAAATTCAGACCCTCATGCTCCTGTGGCAACATTACCAACAGAGCCACTTCCCCAGCTCCTTAAGTCATGCCATTACCCATCGAGGGGTTCTGTCTGTTTGAGTTTTCTTTGCCGTAGAGCTGGATTCTGTGTGTGTATGGGATGGGTTGGTGGCCTGGGATGAGTCTTTTCCCATTAATTTTGGGTTTGTGCACTTAAATGAAGAATGGAGCCGGAGGCTGAGGAGATGACTTGGTGGTTGGGAGCACTGGCTGCCTTTGCAGAGGACCTCGTTTTGATGTGGGAGAGTCTTCTGTTTGTGCTGATTTCAATAAAGAAACTGCCTTGGCCCATTTGATTGGCCAGCCCTTAGGTGGGCGGAGTAGACAGAACAGGAAGAAGGAAGTGAGGTAGATGGCTCAGTCAGATGCCACGCCTCTCCTAAGTGAGACTGCCGTGCCTCTCCTCAGGGAGAGAGATGCAACGAAGCTCCAGCCCAAGATGGACGTATGCTAGAATCTTTCCCGGTAAGACACCACTTTGTGGTGCTACACAGATTATTAGATATGAGTTAGAGAAGATGTGAGAATTAGCTAATAAGAGGCTGAAATTAATGGGCCAGGCAGTATTTAAAAGAATACAGTTTCCGTGTAATTATTTCGGGTGTAAAGCTGACCATGCGGGAGCCGGGCGGGATGAAAAGCAGGCCTGTCCGCAGCTCCTCACTATATCGTTTCAATTCTCAGCACCCACGTACGTGGTGGCTCAGAACCACCCATGATTCCATCAACATCCAGCCTTCTTGAGTATTGCACACTCAAATGGTGCACACACACACGTACACAAAACGCTCCCATATACATAAAAATTTTAAAAAGAAAGAAGGGGAGAAACAAGAAGGAGATAAAAGACTCACAGTTTAAAGTAAATATGTTCAACCACCCTTAAGCGTGTTTGACCAGCCAGCTCTGGAAGGAGGGCCTCCTGATGGGAGAAAAAGCCCCTGAGCCTTTGTCTAAGCTTGGAAGGAGTGGAAGAAGCAGGACATTTGCAATCTTTATTGTTTATCCGTGGCCCCTCTTCCTGTCTGTCTGTCTGTCAGGGCTCTGTCTAGTGCTTGGTCCCTTAGTACAATTCACATTGCTCTAAAATGTGTTATTTAATAATACACGTTAGGACCTGCCACATTATTGAATATGAATCTGTATTATTTCTTTCGATAGCGTCAGTCTTATAGAGTATGTCATGATCTAGTTAACTAGTCTCCTATTGATAGACACTTCGGCTACTTTCAAGACTTTAAGGGGCATGTGTTCAAACGATGCAGCTCTCTCCCTGTTCATGAGTCTCTGCATGCTCCACCTAGCCCGCTGTGGATGCACATGATGCCCTAAAGGACGGAATGATAAGGTGTGATGACAGGTTGATCAAAAGCTTGATTGTGTCACCTCAACCAAGAGTTGAATGGAGCGTCAATTTATACTAACTAAATATACAAAACTCGGAATTGTAAACCAAGGTATGATTTTTATATTAATTATAAGCCCCTTTGTTCTAGTAGTAGGTGGTGCCTGCTTATTTGGAAATAGAGTCGTTGTTGATGTCACCTTTTCTGTTACCAATTATCCCCAGAAGTAAAAGGTTCTCCAATAGTCAAATACTTTTAAATTAGGAGGTTATATACTAAAATGACTTTTTTTTTAAAGCTATGATGGATTAAGTCACCCTTTCCCCCCTGAACTGCCTACCTGCCACCGGGCTGTTCCTCACATCCCCCGCTAGGTACATTTTCTCTTGGACAGAGCTGTGGGCAAGTTGACAGATTCTTACTTTCAGTTCTATTTGTTCAAAACAGCGCTCTTGTTATTTGCATAATTCTGTTTTTCGTTTGTTGGTTTTGCATTTGTCATGGGCTCCAGCTCCCTTTAGGACTGAGAGTATGCCCTGTCCATAGGACGGTTTCTCTGAAAGAAATCCAGGGTGGTGCTGGTCCTAGGCTGTTCTTCCTGTCCTGGTTCTCCCAGCTCCTGAAGGTGAAGAGGGAGGGGCGGGCTGGAGCACTAAGTTCTTCCCTTTCTTCTTTTAACAGGTTCTCCAGCCACTTTGTCTGCAGTGGAGAAAGCAGCCATCTGGACCCTCAGCCTTCCAGGCAGCAAGGAGTGACCTGCAGGAACAAAGAGGAAAAGTTTCAGCTTTTAGGGGCTCTTGGCTCAAATTTCTACAGAATGGTAGAGGAAAGGGGGTGGTTCTTCCACTGTGTTCTTCGAGGTTAAAGCTGTAAATATTAAGCACCAATTTTAAGGCAGTAAATGCCATCCAACCGGGCTGCTTTTAAAACTACACACAGCCCTGGCAAATATCATTGCTGTTCTCACACTGGTATCTTTTACTTACTCTATACTTTGACAGAGAAAGAATGGAACAAGCTTCATTTTGATTCATGAATGTTGTTTTTATTCTAAATGGCCCATGTGAGGGGAATGCAATTGGACACAAGATATATGCAAATTCACTTGCATACTCAGAGAAGGTAAATGAGGCTTAGTTCTTAAGATTCCTTGATCAGGCTCCCTGGGTGAGAAGGCTAAGGAAAGAGGTGTCTGTAGCTGAATTACAGAGAACGTCACATTTGAGAAGGGAGAGGAAAGGGTTTGGCTGCCATACAGCTCCCAGCATCCCAGAACCTGCATATGAAAGTGAGTGCTGCTGCCAAGCAAGCGAGGGCACTCAGTGAAAGAGCAGCCTTCACTGGCACAAGGGCGCCCAGGGCACAGTGTGCACACAGCAGGATAAAACAGAACCTCCAACTTTTCTGCTGGAGGTCTTGACCCCATTCCCCCATCTTTAAACCCCAGATCACCTCCTTTTTCTCTGTTCTCCTAGCCAGACCAGGACTAGAGTGAAACGGGGAAAGCACGGAATTTAAAGAGAGCCACAATCAACTTCAGTCACAGAAACGCATGCTTGTGTGCAGCTTTTTAAAAATTCATCCTTAGTGGAAAAACAACACAAAACACAGTATCTGAAATAAAAGGTCTATCTTGTGCTTGTATAGCCCTGTCTCTGCGGCTTCATTGTAAGACCGACTCTGGTTCCAAACTGCAGAGAGCAGCTCGGTATCTGTGGTTTGCCAACTGACTCCTTAAGCTGTTGCGCTAAAATATTATTTATATCAGTTACAGAGGTTTTTTTTTTTTTTTTTTTTTTTTTTTTTTTTAAATCTTCCTTTAATTTGATCCCTAAAGTGAGTGCTTTCCTCCTTCACTCATTCAGCTTTTTTTTAATTTTATTATAACAATACTTTTTAGGGGCTAGAGAAGAGCACTTGCTGCTCAATTCCAAGACGAGTTCAGATCCCAACACCCACATCAGAGGTGCACCCAGAGGCTGTACCTCCAGCTCCAAAAGAGCCAATGCCCTCTTCTGGGCTCTAGGAGCACCTGAATAAATTCTCACAGATATTCGCCAGGGTTCTCTAGAGGAGCAGAGCTTCTAGAATGGATTGCTCTCTCTCTTTCTCTCCATATGTGTGTGTACACATGTATATATATATAATGTGTTATGATACATATGTGGGGAGGGGGTTATTAGAATGGCTTACAGACTGTGGTTCAGCTAGTTTTTTTTTTTTTTTTTTTTTTTTTTTTTTTTTTTTTTTTTTTTTTTTAAAAAGGCTGTCCACCAATAGAAGGTCCAAGAATTCAGTAGTTGTTGAGAACACAAGGCTGATATCTCAGTTGGTCTTCAGTATATGCCAGAATTCTGAAGATGCAGGCGCTAATGCCAGGGAAGGAATGGACTTGCAAGTGAGAGCCAGACCAAGTAGGTTAAGGGCAAAGCTTCCTTCTTCCATGTCCTTTAAGTAAGCTGCCACCAGAAGGTGTGGCCCATATTAAAGGTGGACCTGCCCACCTGCAAAGATTGGGATCAAAGGTCTATCTTCCCACCTCAAATCCAGATTAAAAGTGGGTCTTCCCACTTTCAAAGGATTTAATTAAGAAAATAAAATTCTAGAGATATGCCCAGTCTTTTGGATTTTAGTTAATTCTGGATGTAATCAAGTTGACAACCAAGAATAGCCATCCTAAGTCCACCCCTTGGCAACTTGACACACAGTCATAGCTCCTTATGTCATGCTTAATTTCCAAATGAAAACAGTAACCAGGTCATAAACATACCTAAAATGATATAACTATTTCTCATACAACCCTGAATAAATTTAGGATAGGTGGCAATATCCCTTGAGGAACATTCTTTCAATATCTCTAACTTAAATATAACCGCTGATATTCTCTTAATTAATGTTACATTACATGATAAATAAGTCAAGGAGAGAAAACACAAATATCTGTACAAACACATTCTTCACAAAAAATGGGAGAGAAAAACTCATGTGTTGGGGTAGCTGGCCCAATCCCTGTGTTCAGGGGCGCGGCTGCCCCAGTGGAGTAGCATTCCCCTTAAATAGGATCGGGGCACCGGAAGGACCCCCGTTTTACTCTCCCCCGCGTACCTTTTGCTCCGCTGGACCCTTGGTTCTGTAAGTTCCCTTATCTCCCCTTGTATTAAAAACAGATTAATTATAAAAGGACTACCGTGGTTATTTTCCTAAACCCTATAACCGCTGGTACCTTTGCCGGTACACTCATGTCAGTTATAATCCTCATGTCTGCAACTAATCATGTGACCTTAGCCGGTATTCATAACTACCTTCCTCTACTACCCATTCTGTAATTCCTCTACCCACAGCAAGCACTTCAGCGGTCTTGACCTTTTTCCTGGAGGAAGGAGCCTTACCTTCCTTCCTGAAGGGTCTGTGCCCCAAGAGATGCCCTAAAGGATCTCCTGCACTCCAGACACAATCTCTCTTCCCTCCACTGTGGAGGAGCAATCCAATTTCCCCTGGCAATCTAGGTGAATCACCCTTGTAACACTGTTATTCCTTTCTTAGACTGTTGGCTTAAGGGCATCAGAAGCCCAAAGTGGACAAAGGGAACTCTGAACTTCAGTTCAATGGAATGCTTGTTGTGGCTGCTGGCAGGGGCCCTCCTCCCTCTGGAAACAAAACTTGTAGGCAAGCAGAACTTACGGCCTCAGGAACAAGAAGCAAAATTTTTATTAGTGGGTTACTAGGGGTGATAGTGAGTGGGACTATTCCCTTTTCTACCTCTTAGTTCCTGGAACCGTGTGCCCTGGCTATGGGAGAAACCATACCACATATTGGATGCCTTCTGGAGAATGCTGCCCCAGTCCTCCAGGCTGCTGCCACCTAGTTGGCACTATAATTGTCTCTTCAAAAGGCCATTTCCTGTTTCTCTAAAGCCAGTTGCTTCAGGATGGTTAGGAAAACGGTAAGACCAGTGAATTTAATGATCATGGGTCCACTGCCACACTTCTCTGGCTGTGAAGTGAGTTCCTTGGTCAGAAGCAATACTGTGTGGAATACCATGATGGTGGAAATGGCATTCTGTAAGTCCATGTATGATGCTTTCAGCAGAAGCATTAGCAAATCCATAACCAGAATAAGAATCTATTCCATTAAGGATAAAGCATTGTCTTTTCCATGGAGTAAGTGTGCCAGCATAGTCAATCTGTCTCCAGGTCACTAACTGGTCACCCCAGGGAATGGTACCATGCCTGGAGCTCGGTGTTGCTCTCTTCTATTGATAGATCTGGTACTTAGCAGTCGCTATAGCCAAATCAGCCTTAGGAAGTGGCACTCCATGTTGTAGAGTTCGTGCGTAACTTTCATCTCTGTCACCATAGCCACTTTGTTCATGGGCCCATTGGGCCATGACGGGGGTGGCTAGGGAAAGAAGGTGCAGGAACACAGAATGAGTCCTCCTATCTATTTGATTATTGAACTTCCCCTCTGCTGAAGTCACCTTTGATGAACATTTCCATGGGGCACAACTATTCTCACATCCTTTTACAGTTTGGAGAGATCTAGCCACATACTTCTTCCCCAGGGCTCTCACCAATTTTCCAGTCATGCTCTTTCCAAGGGCCTAACCATCCAACCAATCCATTGGCTACAGTCCAAGACTCAGTGAACCATCACAGATCTGGCCGCTTCACCTCCCAAACAAAATGGATGACCATGTATAGTGCCTGAAGTTCTGCCCACTGTGAAGATTTCCCTTTGCTGGTGTCTTTCAGGGTTGACCCAGAAAGGAGTTGAGGTGCTCTGGATGTTCACTTCTGGGTGGTGCCTACATAACATGCAGAGCCATCAGTAGCTAAGCCCTTGTCTTCTCCTCCTCAGTCAACTGATCACAGGGCACACCGCATGAGGCTACAGGTGCATGATTGTCAGCAGATGGCGTTGTTAGGGGAGTAGAAGCCATAAGCAATTAGGCAGCTCCCTCATGTCGCTTGTTTGTGCCTCCAGGGATCATGTGTATAGAACTCCTAGTTGGTAATAGATTGCTGCTGCGCATGTCCTGCTTTATGGCTTGGGGGGGGGCAGATAATATCCAGTTCGTAATGAGCTGGTCACATGGTAATTTGGTAGCTCACTGTCAAAGATTTAGTTTCAACTAAGGCCCAAGAGCAGGCCCAGAACTGTCTTTTAAGGGTAGTATAGGTGTCTGCAAATGATGGCAACCCTTACTCTAAAACCCCAAAGGTCTCTTCCATGATTCACCTATCAGGGCTTGCCAAAAGGCTCCAGACAGCATCCCTGTCTGCCACGGACACCTGAAGTACCATCAGGTTTGCCGAATCATATGGTGCAAATGGTAGAGAAGCCCAAACAGGAGCCTGGACCTGTTGAAGAGCCTTCTCCTGTTCCAGACCCCACACAGTTAGTGGCTTTCTGAGTCACTGAGTATATGGGCGAGAGTAACACAGCCAAGTGGGCATGTGCTGACGTAGAACCCAAATTGGCCCACTAAATGTTGTGCTTTTTTCTTGGTAGTGCAAGGGGCTGGGAGAAATAGTATCCTTCACCATAGAGGAAAATCTCTCTCTGCATACCCCACCTCACTGAACTCGTAAGATAGAAGGGCATTTTATTTCCCAGGTGTGCATATATGTTATCAACAAGTCTAAAAGGACTGCTACCTCCTGCTCACCTGGTCTACTCATCACAATGTCATCAATAGAGTGGACCAATGGGAGTCAGTCTTCAGCCAAAACTCTTTTAATCATCTGTCCTCCATAAGCCCCTACTTTAGCTGGATGGCCATGTTTCTTGAGGTCTCCTGGAATTAGGGTCAATTCATAACCAGTATCCAATAGACCCTGGAAACTCTGATTGTTTCCTTTCCTCTGGTATACAGTTTCCCTTGTAAAAGGCCATAGGTCCCTCTGAGGAAGCAATGCATGCAGAAAGGCTAATAGTAAAACAATCAGGTACTGCCAGGCGTGGTGGTGCTTGCCTTTGATCCCAGCAGGCAAGTGGATCTCTGTGCATTAGAGACCAGCCTGGTCTACAGAGCAAATTCCAGGACAGCCAAAGCTATTACACAGAGTAATCCTGTCTCAGAAACCACACACACACATACACACACACACACACACACACATACACACAAACCACCAAAAACAAACAAACAAACAAAACTAAACTAACTCTCAGGTATTTTATCAAGGTCCTTTCTCAAGGAAACTTGGTCATTCCTTCTTCAAGAGGTTCTGGGTCTGCAAATTGACTCAAGTCTGGAAATTGACTCATGAGCCAAGATTCTCTTTTGCCACAATCCAGTATAGCCTTTCTTTCATTTGTTTTGAGAATTGTTCTGCGTATACACATCAAACAAAAGTGCAGTAGGCTTTCTGTGTATTACATGCTTGGAAACACCGTGATTCATTAGCCAGTACAAAGTTCCATATGAGTCATGCCACCATAAAACCAATTTGCCTGTGTTGACCATTACGGGTTAGGGCATTATAGACACGGCTTTGTCTGTGCTACCCATTATGATAACTATAATCACATTGCCCTTGGCAATTCAGTTCTACTATCTGGCCCCTGCTACTTCTGGGCCCAATTAGACTGACTGCATTTAATTCATTCAACTGAGCATCATTTCGGACCCTAAGGTCTGGCACAAGGAAGAGGGCAACAACAAAGCCCTTCAGCTGTGCTGGTGCCCTCTCGCCATGTCACACCTTACAGGATTAGTGACGGGCATGTTACCTGGGCCTTCCCATTGTGGGGGATTAGGTTTTACACAGGGTACCCCCTCTAGCACTGCAATTTCCCTGAGCCTTAACATCCCCTCATCAACACTAAGCCAAGGGATAGCAGGCATCTCCGTCTCTTTTTCCATAGGCTATCCTTTGACAAATGCTACATTCAACCATACAAACAAACTTTGACACCTTTCTTTAACTGTGCAAACTTCCACATTAAACCTAGAATCTCCAGGGCATACCAATAAACTCAGCCTGATCCAGTTTCATGTTCCTTCCACCGTTATCCCATACCCTTAAATTCCATCCCTTCACACATTCCCCAGACTGCTGCTTGAGTGAATTAGCAAACCATTAAGCTCTTTAGTATTGTAGAGTAGCCCTCACGGCTTACACTCTCTTCTACCCCCCTTCCAGGAGCCTGCTTAGCCTTTAGTTTGGTTATAGGTCTAGAGACAGCTAGTGGTGGGTCCTGAGGGGCTTCAGTGTTGTCTCGCCTGGCATCTTCTTCAGAGGACGTCACTGTTTGTGTAGCAGACAATGAAGGATTCATGTCTTCAGCCAAAGGAAGAACAGGCAATATTTTGGGGGCTGGGGGTAGGAGTTACGTCTTCGGCTGAGGGTGAGAGACTACTTCCTCACCTTACAAACGAGGGTTCAACGTTCTCAGCCTCAGTGGGGTCTTCCTACACATCTCCAACCCAAGTTACAGGATCCCATTCTTTACCAATTAATGCCCTGACATTAACTGTAACTGCCAACACCCTCCAAGCCTGGGACTTGGATTTTCGATGTAATTCAGCCAGCTTTATGATGAGGACCTTTGTTTTATTTTCTGAAACTTGAGTTCTGTGGCTGCTGAAAAGAAGATTCTACGCTGGGGTGTACTACTGACCCTTTAGGCTGTTTATGTGTGTCTTAGTCAACTTTTTCACTAAGCTCATTGGTGTCCTTCACTGTGTTCTGATACCTAGGAGCTGCTTAATTAATTTTATCATGGAGTGCATTCTTTTCCTCTGTCAATTCATCTGGCGATTCTAGGAGCAACGAACCAGCATTTTCCTTACTTTTCCATAAATTGTCAAACATTTTGCCTCCAGAGTCACCAAACGCTTTGCCTCTCACTGATGGAGGCGGGTCTTCTATCAATCTGTTGATTTCATTGGTTAATTAATAAAGAAAACTGCTTGGCCTAATAGGTTAGAAAATAGGTGGGTGGAGTAGACAGAACAGGAAGAAGGAAGTGAGGTAGATGGCTCAGACAATTGCCCTGCCTCTACAACCAGTGCCATGAAGCCAGCCGCCAGGTCAGAGATGCTGAATATTTCCCGGTAAGACACCATTCATGGTGTTACACAGATTATTAGATATGGGTTAAAGCAAGAGATGTGAGAATTAGACAAAAAGAGGCTGAAACTAATATGGGCCAGGCAGTATTTAAAAGAATACAATTTGTGTGTTGTTATTTCTGGTGTAAAGCTAACCATGCAGGAGCCGGGCGGGATGAAAAGCAGGCCTGCCTGCAGCTCCATGCTATATCTCACAGTTGGTGAATCCAGATCATCCAATGCATCTGTCTTCTCAAATTTGTCAAATAGCTCACACCGTGGGCTTTGAGTGCTCTCCAAGATTCTAGGAGAGGCTTCAATAACTGGAGAGGCTTCAGCAACTGTAGCTGTTGGCAAATTGGAAAGCCTATTCCTGATACTTTAAAAATCTACCCTTATACTTAGGTGTCTCTAGAACCACTTCTGACAGCAAAACCTGTATTAGTCAGGGCTCTCTAGATTCTAAGTCTAGAGGGACAGAATATGGCATTTATTAGAATGGCTTTCAGGCTGTGGTCCAGCTTACCCAACAATGGCTGTCTACCAATGGAAGGCTCAAGAATCCGGAACTTCTTCAGAGACTGGGTGTCTCAGGTGGTATTCAGTGTATGACAGAATCCTCAAGAAGTAGACTCCAATGCCAGTGAAGGGATGAACTTGCCAATAAGAGTCAGATCAGGCAAAGAGCAAAAACTTCCTTCTTTCATGTCCTTTATATAGATTGCCAGCACTTTCTGGCTTAGATTAAAGCTCAATCTTCCAGCTGGTTGATGGTGGCACACACCTTTTAATCCCAGTACTCGAAACAGAAGAAGGCGGTTCTCTCAGAGTTCAAGGCCAGCCTGGTCCACACAGAGCAAGTTCCAAGATAGCCAGGGCTACACAGAGAAACCCTATCTCGAAAAACCAAACAAAGGTTGATCTTTCCACCTCAAAAGATTGGAATTAAACTCCGCAATTCAGATGACCTGAGACTCACTTCGTAGTCCAGGCTGCTCTTGGATTCAGCTTAATTCTCTTGCCTCAACCACACACACAGGTGCTGGGATGACAGGCAGGAGCAACCACATCTGACTTCAGACTCTAAATTACCATATCCTTTTGTTGGTGGTGGAGGCAGTTAGTAGAATCTCTCTGTCTCTGTCTCTGTCTGTCTGTCTGTCTGTCTGTCTCTCAAAACAAAACAAAACAAATAAGACAAGACAAAACTAGACTGTTTCCCAAACAAAACCTGTTTTCAAAACCTACACAGGATGGGGATACATAGGGAGCCACTTGTCTATTAACTCAGGCCACCAACCTGTGATAATGTTTGGATAGCAATAAGGTATATGGGACAATGAACTCCCACAAATAAAAGTGGTATTTGTGTGTGCATAGAAGGGAGGGGTGCGAGGGGAATGGCAAGGGAAGGGGGAAAAAGATTGGAATTAAAAGTGTGTCTTCCTGAGCCGGGTGTTGGTGGCACACACCTTTAATCCCAGCACTGGGAGGCAGAGGCAGGCATAGCTCTCCAAGTTCAAGGTCAGCCTGGTCTTTAAAGAGCTAGTCCAGGGCCGGGCGGTGGTGGCACACGCCTTTAATCCCAGCACTCGGGAGGCAGAGGCAGGCGGATCTCTGTGAGTTCGAGACCAGCCTGGTCTACAAGAGCTAGTTCCAGGACAGGCTCCAAAGCCACAGAGAAACCCTGTCTCGAAAAACCAAAAAAAAAAAAAAAAAGAGCTAGTCCAGGACAGGTTCCAAAGCTACAGAGAAACCCTGTCTCAAAAAACAAACACAAACAAACAAAGATGTAAACCTGTAAACCTTTCAGCTACCTCTCCAGCACCATATCTGCCTGTACACTGCCACGATGATAAAGGACTGAACCCCAGAAGTGTAAGTCACCCAATTAAATGTTTTCATTTATAAGAATTGCCATGGTCACGGTGTCTCTTCACAGCAATAGAAACCCTAACTAAGACAGGCATCATAACTGGATAGGGCTATTGATATGTCTCTCCCTTAGAAACTTTCCTGGCACCTTCTAGTACCATGAAAGATAAGTGCATGTGTGTGTGGGTGGGAGGGGGTGTACAATGACAAAGAAATAGAAGCCTTGAATTTGAGAGATAGCAACGGTAAAGTACACAAGAAGGGTTGGGGAAAGGAAGAAGGAGGAAAACTATATATATATATATATATATATATATGTGTATATATATATATATACGTATATATATATATATATTCCATGCTGAAAACCAAAAACCCAGAATATGCTTAAGTAAACTTTTCAATTTCCACTAGCAATTCTGAACATTTTATTATTATTATTATTATTATTATTATTATTGGTTTTTTGAGACAGGGGTTCTTATAGCCTGGCTGTCCTGGAACTCATTTTGTAGACCAGGCTGGCCTTGAACTCATGGAGATCCACCTGCTTCTGCCTCCCGAGTGCTGGGAGTAAAGGTGTGTGCCACCACTGCCCAGCTGCTTTGCTTGTTTTAAACACTGACTTTGGCACTTGGGCTCAAAGTCTTTAGAGCAGGCAGTTTTGCACTTCTTTTCAGCTTTCTTGGCCTCCTTTCAAGACGGCGTTACTTCACCAGATTTCTTTAACAGGGAAGTCCCAGGATGCTGTCAATTATTTTGTTTCTTTTCATCTTGGCAAAAGTTTAGTTGGAGATAAAAGAGGAACTTCAGCCATGTTGTATGTGCCCCCCTTTCTAATCAGGGGTTTTCATGGAAGTCATTTTTGCAGTTTGATGCTAAGAAATCCCTAGCTTTGACATCCATTTTCTAATTATTATTTAACATCATTATAGGTAATTTTTCTAGACCAAGCAAAACCCAACGAGCTATCATCTGCTTTTGTAATTAAAGTTGTATCGGAACACAGTAATGATGCCTGTTTACTTCCTCTCTGTGGCTAGTTTTCTGCTATCGTGACTGAGCTGAGTAGCAGCAACAGAGACCCTATGGCCCAAGATGTCTACCTCCAGCTTTTTGGGGAAAAGTATATTTTCTAAAGCAATTTGTTTTAGTCTTTGTTTTAGTCTTCTATTGCTGAGTAGCAAATTACTCTGAAATGGAACAGTTTAAATATTTATTATCTCCAGTCCTAAGAAATTAGGAAAAGTTTAGTTGGATAGTTTATCGCAGGACTTCTCTTTTTAAAATTTCGTTATGCATACAGTGTTCTGCCTGTATGTATGCCTGCAGGCCAGAAGAAGCTATGATAGCTCATTACAGTTGGTTGTAAGCTACCATACGGTTGTTGGGAATTGAACTCAGGTCCTCTGGAAGAGCAGTCAGTGCTCTTAAGTACTGAGCCATCTCTCCAGCCCCTATCACAGTGTTTCTTATGAGGTTACAGTCAACCTGCTGTCCAAGACTGCAGCCATCTGAAGGTTGGATCTGCTAGAGCTCCCATCTCTAAGACAGCTCACTCTGTGGCTCTTAGTACCTTATTGGCTGTTGGCAAGTCTCAGATTCTCACCACAGAGACCTCACCATGGGGCTACTTGAGTGTTCTTAAGAACATGGTGTAAGAGAACAAGCCAGAAAAAAGCTACCCTGCCTTTTGTGATCTAGTTGCCAAAGTCAAACACTTTCACCTATCTCATATTCTATTTGCTAAAAGAAAGTTACTGAGTCTAACATAGAGTCCTAGAAAGGAGAACTAAGCTTCACTCTTTTTTACAAGGAGGAATAGTGAATTTATAGTCATATTTGCATATTATTCTTGTTATTTTTACTAGTTGTAAGGTTGATCTTTTTAATGAAAAGTTGATAATCTTTTCTACCAACACGCAAGTTGGAGACATGATTGTATACCCGTGTTTGATGTTAAGCATTGAATGCAGGGCCTTGTGCATGCTAACTGTATGATCTACTATGGAGATACACTTCCAGCCCAGCTTGTTAGTTAGCATTTAACAAGCTCATTTATATAAAATATCTACTCCAGAATAAATGTTGAATAATCATAGCAAAATTATCATTGCCACCATCATTATAATCATGATATAGCTCACACATGGTGTATATGACACTCAGTGTCAGATTGACAGAGTCTAGAATCATCCTGGAGAAGCACCTGTGAGCATGCCTGGGGGAATTATCTTAATTACACTAATTGAGTGAGAAGACCCGCCCACTGTGGGTGGCACCATTCCTTGACTGGGATCCAGAACCGAATCAATGGAGAGAAGGAGCTGAGCAGCCTCCTCTGGTTCATTGCTGTCTGTTGCTGAGAACAAGCTCTTGTTGCTTTGACTCCCCTTCCACGGTGGACTATAATCTAGAACCGTGAGCTAAAATATAAGCCATATCTTTACTTGCTTTTGTCGGGATATTTTTACAGCAGCAGGGAAAGAAACTAACACAGTGTAGTCCTACGACATACGGATATACATGATATATTGGATGAACGGCTATTTACGGTCTGCATTTGTTTGTTATAAAATAGTATATATCCTTTTTACCTCTGGTTTTCCAGTGCACATGATAATTCCTGACTCATACCAAGTTCTCAACTAAAATTTGCTAAAACAGCAGCTTAAAAAGGCACAGTGGCACCTGCCTGCAATCTCAGTACTTGGGAGGTGAAGAAAGAGGGGATCAAGAGTTCAAGGCCAGCCGGGCAGTGGTGGCGCATGCCTTTAATCCCAGCACTTGGGAGGCAGAGGCAGGCGGATCTCTGTGAGTTCGAGACCAGCCTGGTCTACAAGAGCTAGCTCCAGGACAGGCTCTAAAGCTGCAGAGAAACCCTGTCTCGAAAAAAAAAAAAAAAGAGTTCAAGGCCAGTCTTATCAATGAGTGAGTTTAAGGCCACATATCAGGAAGCTCAAATCTATAGCTTCCCCCCTCCAAAATCATGTAACTAATACCTGGATGTAATAATCATCAAATAATAACTCAACTTGAACTTAGTTTTTAAACTATCATCCTTACTAACAAGCAATTTTTTGTTTGTTTGTTTGTTTTTGTTTTTTTGAGACAGGGTTTCTCTGTATATCTTTGGAGGCTGTCCTGGAAATCGCTCCGTAGACCAGGATGCCTTTGAACTCATAGAGATCCACCTGCCTCTGCCTCCCGAGTGCTACCACCACCCAGCATAAGATTTTTTAAGGGATGGTGGGTCTCATATTTCCCAGGCTGGTCAGAACTCTCAGACTCAAGGAACGCCCCCTCCTCGGCTTCTGCATTTGAGATGATGAGGCACGTGCCACTGTGCAGGTTCCCAAACTATTTTTTTAATGTTTTATTGCTTAGGATGAGGGTTGGCAAACTTTGTATAGTACATATTTTGGCTTTATAAGCCTTGTAGTCTCTGTAATCACTCAACTCTATATCAGAGGAGTAGGTACAGAAACCTATAAACCAATGGGTATGACTGTTTTCCAATAAAGCTTTATAAAAATAGGCAGAATTGGAATCTGATCCATATCAAAGCTGCAGTTTGCAGAATGCCAGTGGTGTAGTTGCTATTTATTTAATTCTTGTTTGTTATGTAATGAGTTCATAGTATTCCCATATGTGACAATTCTGTATTAGCTAACCAATATTTCTTATTTGTTAGTACAGATGAGCTGCAATAAATAAGCTTCTATGTACACATATTTATGTTTACTATGAGTATATTTTAGGAATGATTCCCAGAGGTACAGTTGCTAAGATTATACGATATTTTTAATCTAATAAAAAGAGTTTAAAGCAAAAGTTCCATTTATTTCTTTACAATATATGTACAGTGTGTCAAAAGATGTGTTTTGTGCTTTATTTATGGGTTATAGTTTCTGCCTTAACTGTAGGATTGAGTATACTCTTTCTACAAAAAGTAGTATGGTTGACTACTGATGGCTGAAGGTCAGAGAGCAGGCAGAAATGATCCAGAAACTTCTGAAGGTACACCACAGGGCTTCAGATCTCTGATCCTGAGCACACAGTTCAAGAACCTCCACTGGCACTGGCTTTTCTGCATCAAAAATTCTGACCCTAGCAGTGTTTGCTGAAACACAGCTATGCTCAGGGGGCTGTGTGTCCCCATCCTACTACTGCAACAGTGTTTCTTACGGAAAGTGACAAGGACTTAGCCCTGCGTGGTGTGCTGAGAAAGAGTGACATCTCTCAGCCAAAGGAATTAGTGCTGGGGACAGAGGAAGGGAAGATACTTACTTAGTGTCAAATATTCACTAAGTAAGTGATCCCTTTCCCCATGTTTCCTTTTAAGGTAGGTTTCGCTGTCTTCTCTGTCACAGACAGGAAACACACTTGTAGAAGTTATTGGCTTTCTAGTCATGCAGTTATTACGTTCTGCTTTTTCGATACAGCGTGTCTTAGTTTTTTCTTGCTATAAAAAGACACCATGACCAAGGCAACTTAGGAAAGAAAGCATTTAACTGGGGGCTTGCTTATACTTTCAGAGGTTAGTCGGTGATCATCGTGGCAGGAAGTATGGCGGAATGCAGCTGGAGCAGGAGCTAAGAACTTGGAGTCTGCTCCATAAACACGTGACGGAGGGGGTGGGGTGGGAAGAAGGGAAAAGAGAGAGGGAGAGAGGGGAAGAAGGGAGGGAGAAGGAAGATGAGAGAGAGAGACAGAGACAGAGACAGAGAGAGAGAGAGAGAGAGAGAGAGAGAGAGAGAGAGAGAGAGAGAGAGAGAGAGAGAGAGAGAATGGTCGGTCTTGGTGTGGGATTTAGAAACACCAACCACCTACGCCACTCCCACCAGTGACACATCATCTTCTAATCCTTTCTAAAAACAGTTCCACTATCTGGGGATCAAGCATTCAAACATATGAGCCTATTGGGGTGATTCTCATTCAGATAACTACCTACGGTCAGTCTCATTATGTATCCTTGGCTGGCCTGGAAATCACACCCACCTCTGTGGCCTCTGCCTCCTGTGCACTAGAATTAAAGGCATTTGCCACCATGCTGCCTGCCCCTTATACTTTCACTTTGCTGGAGGTAGAAAATGGTTTTTTATCAATTTTATAATTTTTCAATTTCTTTATCTTTTAAAGATAAGGTTTTTTTTTTTTTTTAAAAAATTGTTTTGTTTTTGGTCTGAGGCAGGGTTTCTCTGTAGCTTTGGAGCCTGGCCTGGAACGAGCTCTTGTAGACCAGGCTGGCCTCAAACTCACAGAGATCCGCCTGCCTCTGCCTCCCGAGTGCGGGGATTAAAGGCGTGTGCCAGCACCGCCCGGCTTGTTTTGTTTTAAGTGACTCAGGTAGCCCACACTGGTGTCGAAACTGCTGTGTAGCTGAGGATAACCTTGTACTCCTGATCTCCTGCACCCATCTCCTGAGTGCTGAGATCACAGGTGTGCGTCGCCGCTCTCAGCTCTAATCATTAGAGCAAACTTTGTAGCTGAGTGTGGAGGCACACACCTATAATCTAGCATTCAGGAGCTGAGGCAGGGGGATTGGGCCAGCCAGGTCTACAAAGCATGACCCAGTTTCAAAAGAAAAAGATAAAAAAACCCTGTGATTCTACAACTTCTCTCCCCAAGAAATTTTTACAGGTTTATGTTTCTTCCAAGTATTTAATACATATTATAATGTCATATTGAATATCGTGAATATCGTGCATGGAAATTTGGGTCAAATGTCATTCATTTGGACTCCAGAAAGGCAGAATTTATAATATGCATTGGTCATAGGCTGCACTGAGGTTTCTGTCACTGGGAATATAGGATCTAAAACACAGCGATACCACTGAACGAGCAAATGGTGCTTTTCAAGTCATGTAAATTGACAAGTAAGTTAACTACTTTTTAAAATATTCATTGTGTCTGTCTGAATGTCCTCAGCAAAGAAGCTCTTGTTCATATGGCACTAAATAGCAATTGAGTTGATTCTGAAGAAAATAATAACAAGCTTTATTTAGATGAGCTTTTTGGGGAATGGTCAAAGTGAGTGGTTGAGAGACGATTTTTAGAAGAAAACTGACCGGCTATTGTAACTGCCAGATGGAAGGAGGGGAGAACCATGACTTGGAAATGCTCCTGGAATCAACATGTAAAAGGTTTTCTGGTGACATCAAGAGGCTGATTTTGGTAGTGTGGCATGAGAGGGGGCAAACTTTCAGGGATGTAAGGAATGCCTGCGTAGTAAAGGAGCCTTTTAGAATCCAATCTTTCAAATACCTTTCAGAGAAATGCAGGCGGCAAAGGGCAGTCATGAACTGGGTGGTGACGATAAATACACGTGAAGGTCTCACAAAGTGAGAGGAGTCTGCACGCCTGGAGGAGGGGCAGCAGCGCTGCAACAGGGCGGGCAGATGGCACCAAAAAGCTGGACAGAAAGGAGTCATATTAAAAACTGGCATTTTCCAAATATAGTCTTTTTGTTCCATTTTGAAGTATATGTAAGAAAATGAGAAGATGAGCCACACACAGGGAAGAGACATTTGGAAGCTCGTGCATGGAAAAGTGTTTGTAATATGAATGCATAGAGCCAACAACGAGAACAAACAGCCCACTAAATGAGAAAATAGGCAGGAGAGTTGAACAGATGAGTCACAAGAGAAGATGTAGGGATGATAGGAAAGGACACCAAATGATATTTAACATCATTAGTCATCAGGAAAATGTGAAATAAAATAATAGTGAGATGATACTACCACATCTACATAAGTATTAGAATAAACCAGATTTTTTTTAAAGACAGCAAAACAACATGCCCTCCCATACATTGCTGATGGAAATGCAAAGTGCTGCAGCCACACTGGGTAAGAGATGAATACTTTGCCATAAACATAATTTTACTCTATGACCTAATAGTCCTGCTCCTGAGTCTACACTGGAGAAATGACATATAGCCACACACACACACACACACACACACACACACACAAAACTTAGAAAGGATATTTGTAACAATTTTGTTTTTTCTTCAAATGGAAACATGCCAAATGTCCATCAGTTGACAAAACAAGATGTGTTACATCTGTGTAGTGGGAAACTATGTAGCAATAAAAAGGAAGAAGCTACTGTATCCAACTGCATTAGTGCCTCTCAAAAGCATTATGCTGTCCAATATGGTGGGAAGCACAGTCCTTATGCTCACGAGGCCAAGACAAGAGGATTGCTAGTTTAGGGCCAATTTGGACTACTGCATTAGTTTAGATGTAATTACCCCCATAAGCGCATATGGGGTGATACTATTATGAGGTATGGCTTTGTTGGAATAGTTATGGCCACGTTGGAGGAAATATGCCACTGTGGAGGTGGGCTCTGAGGTCTCATATATGCTGAAGTCTTGTCCAGTATTTCAGTTCACTTCTTATTGCCTTTGGATCAAGACGTAGAATTCTCAGCTCCTTCTTCAGCTACATGTCTGCTTATATCTGCCATGTCCCATCATGATGATAACGGACTGAACCTCTGTAAGTCACCCAATGAAATGTTTTCCTTTATAAGAGTTGCTGTGGTCATGGTGTCTCTTCACAGCAATAAAAACCCTAAGACAGCTACCTAACAATAATTTTTGTAACGTATTAATAAACAACAGAAGCACTCTACCTTATGAAAGAAAGCAGACTTAAAAGACTGCATTCATATTACATTCTAGAAAGGCAGAAAAAATCTAACAGGATTTGTCAGGGACTGAATGTAGAGGCCAACGGCTATGAAGAGGTACAAGGGAACTTTTTAGGGTTTTAGCGATAACGCTACTTTTATTATGTTTCAAAAGGTCGTAGAACTTTACAACTTAAAATGACGTACTTTAGGGTGGGAGAGCTGACCCTAGGGTCACGAGAGTGGGAGAGCTTGCCCTGCCCTTCACTGGCTGCAGCACATGGGAGAACAGACCCTGTGACTCCCCTGGGCAGCATCCTAGAGCTAGCCCTGTTGGTGGGATGCTGGCCAGTTGCCCTGAGGACGTGAGAGCAGTAGAGTTGACCCCACCTGCCTCATCTGTCCCTTGGCGGCATGGGTGAGGAAAAGATGTTTTCCCTCCTCTTCGTTTGCCACCTGTGGCAGGCGGGAAAGCTGGCCCAGGGTGTGGCAGGGCGGAGCACGAGAGTGGGAGAGCTGGACCTTCACCTTGCCTGGGTCCTGGGCAAAACAGTGGAGCTGGCTTGGTGGTGTGGGTGAGCGAGCTTGCCCAAGGGCATAAGAGCAAAAACTGGCTGCACTGCTCGTGGCCTGCGGCAGTGGATGAGCTAGCCAGGGCAGCGCTGGAGAGCTCACCCTGGTGGTGATGTTGAGGGAAAGCTGGCAGGCTGATCAACGCAGCTACCACCAAGCCTCAGAACCAGTGCTAAGTTGGCCCCCACCCCAGCATCCACCTTATCGGTGAACTGCTGGAACACGTGAAGGAGCTGGACCTGCAGATCCTAAGCTGCAGGATCTCCACAACACAGGGCAACACAAGAATATCCAAGAGGAGTCCCAGTGAGGATCCCGTATCGAGGATGTCGCAGAAACCAGGTGCCTTGAACCAGACCAATGACTCATTGCAATGAACACTTGCAAGTAAAGACGTATGGACCAAAGGGTTCACTGTGTGGCTCACTGTGTCACACTACAGCTTCCACACCAAGACCTATTTTGTTTGCTTGTTTTTTTTCTTTTTTTCTTTTACATTTTATTTTATTTGTGGGGCAGGGAGGTGATGAATGGACTCAGGATGCATGATGGGATTCCACAAAGAATCAATAAAAAGTTTGAAAGAATGGTGAGTTTTACTATACATAAATTATACCTTAATCACTGGGTGTGGTGGCTCATTCCTTTAACTTCTTTCCCAAGTAAGGCTTTCTCCTATAATGTCACTTATTCTGTCTATGACGTGATGTGTTATATTTTATTGCAACTGCAATAGCTTCTCTCTTAGTTAACTACAACATCCCTCCATTTGTCACAGAACAAGGAATAATGTTTTGAAATGAATGGGGAGGTAAAAGAAGGTTTGGAGTGGCTCAATGAAAAAATCAAATATTAAACTGATAAGGAATGAACACTTTGTTATCTCCACAGCTCTGTTTCCAGTGCCAGCGACAGACTTAAGTTCCAAGACCGTAACTGTTTTACCTTTCTTACCTGATTTTCCTTATGGAGATGTTTGTGTGTGACTCTTCATGGGGCCACCAGCAGCTACAGCCATAATTCTGATGGTCTCTGTGGCGGCTGCGCATGAATGTCCTGTTGGTACATTAGTAATCCCAGACAAAGGTGATTTTCGTTCCCCAGTTCCATCCACACTAAATTCTCTCTCTCATTTCCACGAAGAGGAGGGAACACCTTTGTTCTAGGTCCTTCTTTTAGAGTACTTTCCACACGCCCCACCACCACCCCTGATGTTTTACAGGGCAAATCTGGCCAGAGAGGCAGGCACTGAGCAGGAAACAGTACTCAGATGTGTGGTCAAAGGATACTTGTCTGAGAAAATTCGATTTACGCTGAGAACAAGGTGAGAAAGCCAACAAGCGATTGAATAGAAAGACCACACTGAGTAACAGGAAAGACAAAACAACATGCCTAAAGTGTGGGGTGGCACAGAATGCTAGTGACCCTCATAGTCTGCTCCAGGAACAGACAGAAAGCACCTGCAGCCCCCAGCTGCAGGTAATGGATAGCATGCAGAAATAACATCAGAGCAACGGGGGGGGACCAGGCTGAGCTACATTTGTGGCAAAGGCATTGGTATTACAGTTTCTTTTTCATTTTTCTGTATGGGAGTGTGCATGTGTGTGCGTGTACACGTGTGTACACGTGTGTGTACACATGTGTGTGTACACGTGTGTGTGCACGTGTGTGCGTGTACACGTGTGTGTGTACACATGTGTGTGTTTAGGCTAGATGTAGACATCAGTTATTTCTCTCAGTTGCTCTCCATCTTATCATTTGAGACGAGGTCTCTTACTAAAGCTGAAGCTCACTAATCCCATGAGGTTGGTTGACTAGCAAACCCCAGAAATCCCCCCCTGTCTCTGCTTCCCCAGTGCTGGGATTATAGGCATGCACCACTATACCCAGCTTTTAAGTAGGTGCTGGAGCTCAAAACTCAGGCCCTCTGGCTCGAGCAGTAACCTTCCCAGTCCCAGATACTATGCTTTCCAATGTGAAATCACGGAAGGATTTTTTAATCAAGGGACTAGCCCGATGCAGGGGGTAATGGCCAGAGAGAGGGCCGCTAAACGGCAGTGCCTCTAAATAAGCTTTGGCTGTAGATGGCATCAGCAATGACAGCTGTGTCTAAATGGAGAAGATGGTAAAATTAAAACACCAGATGACATCAATGAGCCAGAGAAAGGGAGGGTGGCACTGAGACTCACCACACAGCCCAGGCTTGTCTGAACCCCAAATCCTCCTGCCTCAGTCTCCCTAGTGTTGGAGTCATAGGCATGGGCCACCACTCAGCTTCTAATCACATGTACAAACTATAAGAGTAGCTGGGTGCAGTGATATATACAGAAGTCTTACCGAGTAGGATGTGGAGGACTGAGCCTAGGCATTAATGCCAGGATGGGGACAAAACTAAGATCCTCATCTCTCTCTCTCTCTCTCTCTCTCTCTCTCTCTCTCTCTCTCTCTCTCTCTCTCTCTCACACACACACACACCCACACACACACACACACACACACAAAGATAAGAAAAAAGAAGTTTAAAAGATGGAAAAGTAAGTCCTATTCTCAGCCTTTTTACATGGCTCAGAAAAGTCTTGGCCCCGTATGGTGGCTCACACCTATACTCCTAGCTCTTGGGAAGCCAAGGAAGGAGGACTGCTATGATTTCAAGGCCAAGTTGAACAGTGAGGACCAGGCCAGTCAGGATAACAGCAAGACTCTGCCAAAAGCCCAAATAAGGAGCCTAGGGAGATGGCCTCAGTGTGCAAGCTTGAAGACCTGAGTTTGGATCCTATGTTAGTGAGGGTTCTCTAGATGACCAGAACTCCTTTAATCAAATGTATACCATATAATATACACACTGTTTCATATATGTACATACTGTTTTATATGTATATATACACTGTTTTATATGTGTGTGTTTATATATGTGGGGATATATATATGTTTTATATATATATATATACACACACACATATGGGATTTACTAGAATGACTTACAGGATATGGTCCAGCTAGTCCAACAATGACTGTCTACCAACAGAGGGTCCAAGAGTCCAGCAGTTGTTCAGTCCACAAGGTTGGATGTCTCAGCTGGTCTTCAGTGTATACCAGAATTCCAAAGAAGTAGGCTCTAATGCCAGGAAAGGAATGCACGTGATAGCCAGAGTAAGAGCAAGCAGGCAAAGAAAGAGCAAGTTTCCTTCTCCCACGTCCTTTACACAGGATTCCCCAAAATGTATGGTCCATGTTAAAGGTGTATTTTCCCACCTCAAAGACCCTCACAGGTGTGCCTAGATACTTGGGTTTTAGTTAATTCAAGTCGAGAACAAGGTATAGCCAACTCAAGTCCACCCCCTTGTCAACTTGACACACAGTCATATCTCCTCATGTCATGCTTAATTTCCAAATGGAAACAGTAAGCAGGTCATAATCACATCTAACATGATATAACAATCCCTCATACAACACAAATATATAAATTTGGAATAGGTAACAATGTCCTTTGGTGGACATTCTTTAAGTATCTCAAACTTAAACATGATAACTACGGATATTCTCTTAACTGATGTTACATTACGTGATAAATAAGTCTAGGAAAGAAAACACAAATATCTGTACAAACACATTCTTCACAAAATTGGAGAGAAAAACTCATGTCAATTATAATCCTCATGTCTGCAACTACTCACGTGACCTTAGCCGGTATTCGTAACTACCTTCCTCTACTACCCATTCTGTAATTCCTCTACCCACAGCAAGCACTTCAGCGGGTCTTGACCCTTTTCCTGGAGGAAGGAGCCTTACCTTCCTTCCTGAAGGGTCCGTGCCCCTTGTCATCCTGCCTGGATTAGGTTGTTGTAGTTTCCCATTGACTTTAATCACAGGACAAGGTAGCACCAAGAGATGCCCTAAAGGATCTCCTGCACTCCAGACACAATCTCTCTTCCCTCCACTGTGGAGGAACAATCCAATTTCCCCTGGCAATCTAGGTGAATCACCCTTGTAATACTGTTATTCCTTTCTTAGACTGTTGGCTTAAGGGCATCAGAAGCCCAAAGTGGACAAAGGGAACTCTGAGCTTCAGTTCAATGGAATGCTTGTTGTGGCTGCTGGCAGGGGCCCTCCTCCCTCTGGAAACAAAACTTCTAGGTCAGCAGAACCTAAGGTTGCAGGAAAAGGAAGCAAACATTTTCCTAGTGGATCTGCTCCCCTTTCTACCCTTCGATTCCTGGAATGGTGTGTCCTAGCTATGAGAGAAACCATACCATATATTAGATGTTGATTCAAAGTATATACTGCCTTCTGGAGAATGCTGCCCCAGCTCCCCAGGCTGCTGCCACCTAGTTGGCACTATAATTGCGTCTTCAAAAGGCCATTTTATGTTTCTTTCTATAAGGCCAGTTGTTTCAGGATGTTGGGAACATGGTAAGATCCAGTGGATTTCCTGATCATGGGTCAGGAAAATCTGGCTGTGAAGTGAGTTCCTTGGTTAGAAGCAGTACTGTGTGGAATAGCACAATGGTGGAAAGGCATTCTGCAAGTCCATGTATGATGCTTTCAGCAGAAGTATTCGGTGTAGGAAAGGCAAATCTATAACAGAATAAGTATCTACCCCATAGCTGGCTGTAGTGGCACATGCCTTTGATTCCAGTACTTGGGAGGAAGAGGCAGAAAGATCTGTGAATCTGAGGCTGGCTTCTTGGTCTATATAGTGAGTTCTAGGACAATCAGGGCTGCATAGTGAGATCCTGTCTCAAAAAAAAAATCTACTCCAGCAAGGACAGAGATGTCCTTACCATGGAGGAAGTGGTCTAATGCAGCCAACAATCTGTTGTGGCTGGTCACCACAGGGAATGGTGCCATATCTGGGGCTCCTTGTTAGTTTTTGATGTCGACAGTTCTGGCCCTTAGCAGTAGCTGAAGCCAGGTCAGCCTTGGTGAGTGGCAATCATGTTATCAAACCCATCTCTGGTCACTTTTTTCATGGGCCCATTGGGTAATGGCAGGAAAGCCTGAGAAAAGAGACTGACTATGCATAGAACAGGTCCTTCTATGTACTTGATCATTTAACGCTTCCTCTGCTGAAGTCACCTTTGATGAACAGTTCCATGGGACACAAGTATCCTTACATCCTTTGCTCATTTGGAGAGATCTACCCATATACTTCTTCCCCAGATGTCTTTCTCACTAATTTTCTTGTCATGCACTTTCAAAGGCCTTGCCTGACCATTCAGCTAATCCATTGGCTACAGTCCAAGAGTCAGTGAACCATCACAGATCTGACCACTTCGCCTCCCAAACAAAATGGATGACCATGTATAGTGCCTGAAGTTCTGCCCACTGTGAAGATTTCCCTTTGCTGGTATCTTTCAGGGTTGTCCCAGAAAGGAGTTGCGGTGCTCTGGATGTTCACTTCTGGGTGGTGCCTACATAACATGCAGAGCCATCAGTAACCAAGCCCTTGTCTTCTCTTCCTCAGTCAACCGATCACAGGGCACACCGCATGAGGCTACAGGTGCATGAGTGTCAGCAGATGGCGTTGTTAGGGGAGTAGAAGCCATAGACATTTAGGCAGCTCCCTCATGTCGCTTGTTTGTACCTTCAGGGATCTGCATTGGCCTGATCATGTGTATACAACTTCTAGTTGGTAATAGATTGCTGCTGCGCATGTCCTGCTTTATGGCTTGGGGGGTTGATAACATCCAGCTCATGATGGACAGCTCAGGTCACATGATAACTTGGGGGCCCATTGTCAAACTTGCAGTTTCCACCAAGATCCAATGACAGGCAGGAGACGACTTTCAAAGGTGGAAGCGTTGTCTGCACTCATTGTTTGCTTTGCTCTGAAACCGCGAAGGCGTCTGAGATTCACCTTCAAAAGGCTCCAGCCAGCATCCCTGTCTGCCACTGACACCTCAAGTGCCATCGCTTATATGGTCCATGCCATAGAGCAGCCTGCACAGCAAGCTGGATCTATTGAACAGAGCCTTCTCCAGTTTCGGGCCCCACTCAAAGCTAGCAGCTTTCTGAGTCTCTTGTGTATGGGCTGGAGTAACACACCCAAGTGAGGCATATGCTGTCTCCAGAATCACTACATCTGTGCCTTTTTCCTGGCGGTGGGAGGGGCCAGGTGCAATAACTTATTCCTCACTGTAGAAGAAATATCTCTACATGCTCCACACCCCTGGACTTCTAAGAATTTTGCTGAGGTGGAAGACCTTTGGATTTTGGTTGGATTTATTTCCCATCCTCTGATGTTACTTACAAGTCCTAAAGTGGTTACTTCTGCTCACTTGGTCCAATCAGTATAATGTTGTCAGTATAGTGAACCAATGTGATATTTTTTACAAGAGACAGAGAGATCAAGATCTCGTTGAACTAATGACGTGGGGTTGGGTGGATGGTTTAGTTGCTAGTAGTACTGGCTGATATTTCAGAGCTCCTGGATTAAATTTCCAGCATCCACATGGTAGACTACAACTGTCTACAGCTGGAGTCCCATGTGATCTGATGCCCTCTTCTGGTATGCAGACCAGACATGTAGACAAAACACTCCACTCCTGGTACCAAAATCTGTATTGAATTAGTCAGCATTTTCTGGAGGAACAGAATTTAAGGAATGAAGATTACATATAAAGGGAATTTATTAGAATGGCTAATAGGCTATGATCCAACTAGTGCAATAATTGCTCAGTTGTTCAGACCACGAGGCTGGATATCACAGATGGTCTTCTGTATGAGCCAGAATCCTGAAGAGGTACTCTGTGAATGAACGGACTTGTTCTGAGAAAGGGAGGCAATGACAGAGGAAGTTTCCTTATTCCCTGTCCTTACATAGGCCAGCAAAAGGTGTGGGTAAGATTAAAGGCTGATCTTCCCACTTCCAAGGATCCGTATTAGAAGCGTGTCTTCCCACTTCAAATGGTTTAATTAAGAAAAAGGTACCAGCCAGGCAGTGGTGGTGCATAATCCCAGCACTCAGGAGGCAGAGGCAAGGAGATCTCTGTGAGTTTTAAGCTAACCTAGTCTACGAAGAGAGTTCCAGGACAGCCAGGGCTACATAGAGAAATACTATCTTAAAAACAACCAACCAACCAACCAAAAAACCAAGCACACCCAAAAGAAGGAAGGAAGGAAGGAAGGAAGGAAGGAAGGAAGGAAGGAAGGAAGGAAGGAAGGAAGGAATCCCTCACAGTTGTGCCAGTCCAGCCACTTGGGTTTTGTTTAATTTCAGATGTAGTCAAGTTGACAACCAGGGATAGCCATCACATATTTCCAGTACCGATGCAGAAACCAGTGGTGTGCATCTGTAACCCCTGCACAAGGGAAATACTTACCATCAGATCCCAAGACCTCAGTGGCCAGCCAGTCTAGTGGAAATATGGTCCTTCAGTTCCAGGGAGAGATCTCATCTCAAACAAGGCAAAGAATGACAGAGAAAGACACTCAAAGTTGACTTCTGTTTCCCACATATGTGGGTGTGTACACATAGACCACAAACAGTAGGTCAGACAGACAGACAGACAGACAGACAGACACACACACACACACATATGCTTACACACAAGGGAAAAATATGGACACCGAGTTCCACTTTAGCTGATGAGCTATTGGCAAGTGATGGCTGTTAGGAGAAGGGAAGGAAGGGAAGTCACTTTTCTGTAAAAGTGATTCGCCAGGCTTCAGTGGACGGCTCCAAAGCCAATAGCACAAATTGGACTTGATGTGCTTAAAAAAATGAGGTTAACAAAGTTGGGTGGGTAGAGAAGGAGGGTAGATTTGGGAGGAGCTGGGGAAGGAAGGATAAAAATTAACAAAACATAATATATAAAATTCTCAAAAATTAATGAAAGTATTTTTTAAAAAATAAAAAATATTTTAGGAAAAAAGAAAGGAGAGAGAGAGAGAGAGAGAGAGAGAGAGAGAGAGAGAGAGAGAGAGAGAGAGAGAGAGAGAGAGAGAGAGAGAGAAAGCCAGGCTTCATTTGACAGGTGGAGATAGGTGAATCTCTGTCATTTCCAGGATTAGCCTGGTCTTCATAATGGGGTCCGGTCTCCAAAAATAAAATAAAATAAAAACAATAAAACAAAAGAGGAGGAAGAACAGAGAAAAGGAGAGATACAAGCATATGTAAAAGTAACATCTTCCTCAAAGTTGAAACAAAAGCCCAAACAAACAGAACACCCACGGGCTCTAGTCCATTGCTGAAGCTACAGAATACCTTAGTGTGGGTAATTGGTAAGGAACAGAAATTTCCTGGTTTCTGATTCAGAAGGATGTGGTGTTTAAGCCAGAAGGACTGATGTCTGGTAAGGGCCCCTGTAATGGATCATCCTTGGTAGGAGGTGGGAAAGCAAAGAGGAGGGAGAGAAACTGCAGGGACTCATCGACTTTTACAGAGGACCCAAGGTCTCAGTAATGGGTTCAGTCCTGTAATAACAGTACGAGCCTCATGACCTGTCTGTCACCTCCAAAAGGTCCTGCCTCCCAGCTTGTGGTCTGATGGCTGTTGCACTGGGGATTACAGTTTCAACACACAAACCTTGGGGGATATATTCAAACCATAGCAACTCTAAACCTTTATAAATATCTATTATATATTTATATAGTTATAAATATAAATAAAGTTAAAGAAAAAGGGATATAAGAAACAAACCCAGTAAAAGGCATGGGAGGAGAATGATTGTAGAGCTGTGTAAATAAAAAGTACAGTCGGGCTGGGGAGATGGCTCAGTGGTTAAGAGCATTGGCTGTTCTTCCAGAGGTCCTGAGTTCAATTCCCCGCAAACCCTCACAACCATCTGTAATGAGATCTGGCGCCCTCTTCTGACCTGCAGATGTAAATGCAGACAAAACACTGCATACATAATAAATAAATCTTTAAAAAAATAAAAAATAAAGTAAATTATGCCAGAATTGTAATATATATGTAGGTTAAATTTGTGAGTCAAACCAGAACATCTCTGAGTAGAAATAAATGGAGTCTATATCCAAAGATATAGATAAAATTGAGTCTATATCCAAAGATACAGATAAAACATAAAACATACATAGGTATATAAAAGTATAAACATTATAAACATGTATAATGAGTAATTATTTCCCCAAAGGCCAGACTAAGCAAAACAGCAGTTAGCAGTAATCCTCACAGTTAAAGGGATGTGCCTTAGCTACTTTCCTGTGACTGTGACAAACACCATGGCTAAGGCAAGTTAGGAAAGAAAATGTTTAATTAGGGACTCCAGCTGCAGAGGGCTGGAGTCCCAATCGTCATGGTGGGGAGCTCGGCAGCAGGTAAGCAATCATGGCACTTGAGCAGCAGCCAAGAGCTTACGGCAGAGACAGCTGACTGGAAATGGCATGAGCTTTTGAAATCTCAAAGCCCTCCCCTACGACACACCTCCTCCGACAAGACCACATCTCCTAGTCCTTCCCAAACAGTTCCACCATTCAGGGTCCAGGTATTTAAACAGAAGAGCCTGTGGGGCCATTCTCGTTGAAAACACCACAGAATGACCAGTCAGTTTGAACATGAATGTCCAACTCCCCTCACGGTATATAAAGAAAAAATGTCATTGATGGGATTGCAGGAAATTAACAAGAACACAATTCAAGTGGGAGACCCTTCCTCACCATGTTTCCCCCAGAAACAACAACAAAAAAAAAAGCTGACAAAACATTAAAAACATTAGGAAACAACAGAAGGTATGAGAAACACCCTTAACATTTGTCTATAGCCAGAATACTTCATCCAACAGAACGGCCACCTCCCCCCTCCTCCCCCTGCCTCCTGTTCCATGGGAGTCAGACCTATAACCTCACTTAGACTAGGCAAGCATTCTACCACTGAGCTATATTCCCAGTCCTACATGTCCTTCTTAAGCACACAGGGGAAACAAAATTTCCACAAAGCTAGATATTTGTCAAGAAATATTGAGTTGAGCTGTTGGTGCTGGCACATGCTTTTAATCCTAGCACTCGGGAGGCAGAGGCAGGTGGATCTCTGTGAGTTCAAGGCCAACCTGGTCTACAAGAGCCAGTTCCAGGACAGGCTCCAAGCTGCAGAGAAACCCTGTCTTCTCTCTCTCTCTCTCTCTCTCTCTCTCTCTCTCTCTCTCTCTCTCTCTCTCTCTCTCTCTTTCTGTCCCTCTCTTCCTCCCTCCCTCCCTTTCTCTCTCCCTCTCTCTCCCTTCCTTCCTTTCTTTTTTCTTTTCTCTGTCTCTCTCTCTGTCTCTCTTTGTCTCTGTGTGTCTCTCTCTGTCTCTCTCTGTCTCTCTCTTTCTGAGATTCTGAGACAAGGTTCCTCTGTATAGACCTGGCTGTCCTGGAACTCACTCTGTAGATCAGGCTGGCTTTGAACTCACAGAGATCTGTCTGCCTCTGCCTCCTCAGTACTGGGATTAAATGTGTTTGCTATCACACCTAGTTATAAAACCATATTCTTAAAAAAAAAGCAAAATACCAAAACATCTAATAATGCAACCAAGTTAAAAACCAACAACACAAAGCTGTCCACTCCACAACAGAGTGGCTTTTAGTTTCTGACCTTAGCAAGTCAGAGGATGTACTAATGCTACTCACTGAGATGGGAAGAAATGGAAGGGGAGACGGAGGAAATGGGGTCAAAGAAGTCTGACCAAAGGATGAGAGATGTGAGATAGAAATACCTCAGTGGACGCCCCAGCCACGGGTTTGTGTCTGCTATGGCCACAAGTCTCTTCGTGTAATTATTTTTCTATTTTGGGACTTTGTAAATACGAGTTAAAAAAAAATCACTATTTATATTAACAGTGCCAATTAATTGGTCATGTTGCCACCTAGTGGTGAATTTTAAAATAGCAAGCTATGTATAAATGAATTCCTGACCATGCGTTTTAAAATCACAGCAATTTAAGGGTGGCCCTGCATCTGCACAAGCTGGAAATCCTAGCCCTGGGGAGGCTCACAGAGGGTGGCTGTGCATTAGGAAGGTTCCGAGTACAGTGTGAGGCAGGCACTTATATTTGACACTGTAAACCCTTATTTTTAAGTTTTCAAAAAATATTTTAAATCACTTCAAATTTAGAAGTTGCAAAAAATTAAAAATATGCATTTATTTACCCTTTATATGTATGCTAACACTTTACCCATTTGTTCTCTCATTCATTAGCGTGCGCGCACACACACATATACACAGACACACACAGACACACACACAGACCCACACACAGCTTTTTCCCCTTGAACTCTTTGAAGTAAATTACGTGTCATGGCTTTTTACACTTAAATAGCTCAGTACATATTTCTTCAAAATAGGGCCTTTTCTATTAACACCATCAGTTTACATTAATATGGTGTTTTATCTAATTTACTGTCCATATTCTAATACTTTTAGGATCTAGCAATGCCCTCTATAATATTTCTTTTTTTCCTTCAGCCTATGTTCAATTTTTGGGGTCAATTATTGCCCCCAAACGTCTGTATCTTCCTTAAATACATAACATTTCTGTAGCTTGCCTCCCCTGACCCTCAGGACCATTGACATTTTGAAGAATACAGTTCTCCCACGTTAGCAACCCAGCTCACTTCATCTTCTGTTTGCCTGATGTTTCCTCATGAGCGCAATGAGTTTATATCTGCAAGCAGGGATACTACATAGGTGATATTTGACCTCATGAACTGGAGTTTGGAAGTATGTGACATCTATCTATTCCTCATAGGTAACATCAATTTTGATTATTAGAAGTCTGTGAAGAAAACATTTGTTGTCTTTTTTAAAACATTTAAAAAGTGTGTGTGTGTGTGTACTATGTGCATACAATTCCTGAGGTGGCCAGAAAAGGACATAGGCTCCTCTGGTACTTGAAATACAGGTATTTTGAGCCTCCAGACATGGGTTCTGGGAACTCCATCCAGGCCTTTTGCAAAAAGTAGCAAGTGTTCTTAACGACCAAGCCATCTCTCCAGCACTGTTAGTTTCTGAGACCTGGGCTAGTCTGGAACTCCCAAAAATCTCTGCCTCCCAAGTGCTGGGATTAAGGATGTGTCCTAATATGCCCACTCCTGGCCTCAAACTCTTGATCCTGCTGCCTCCACTTCTGAAGTGCTGGGGTGCACCTGGTTAAAATACCCTGTCTGTTGCCAAGTCTTCCTTCTGTTGAAGTGTTTGCTTGATCTGGTCTTTGCCATGATGCTTGCAAATGACTTTCTAGCTCTTGCCCACTGTCTGTGTTCTCAGGCATCTTTTTTGGGTCTATCTTATGATGTTCACTGACCACAGGCATGCTCACCTTCATGGGCACCTTCCTCCAAAGACAGGATTTTAGGATTATGTTTATGGCCATGCTAACATAAACACAAATGTAACTCAAATGGCTATATTGTTATTACATTTTACCCCTGATTTCTTTTCAAAGAAACTGTAATACAAACATTTTTTCATGGGCCTTTTAAAGTATCCAGACACTGCCATGCATAGGGACACCTGCCTGGAATCCCAAAGTGGAGGTGCCAATCTACTACACATCTATTAATAAATCTATCTTTCTATGTATGTGTGTGAGTCTGTCGGATATGTTCTACGTCACCTTGATACAAGCTAAAATCTTTTGAGAGGAGGAAACCTAAGAGTTAAGAAAATGCATCCATGCGAGCGGGCTGCAGGTAAGCCTGCCAAACATTTTCTTTTTTGTTTTTTGTTTTGGTTGGGGTTTTTTGTTTGTTTGTTATTTGTTTTGTTTTTGTTTTCCTCAAGACAGGGATTTTTTGTGTAGCCTTGGCTATCTTTTTTTTAAAAATATTTATTTATGTATTTATTATGTATACAATATTCTGTATGTGTGTATGCCTGCAGGCCAGAAGAGGGCACCAGACCCCATTACAGATGGTTGTGAGCCACCATGTGGTTGCTGGGAATTGAACTCAGGACCTTTGGAAGAGCAGGCAATGCTCTTAACCTCTGAGCCATCTCTCCAGCCCCAAACATTTTCTTGATGAGTGATTAATGTGATGCCATACATAGGCTAGCAGTCCTGGGCTCTATAAGAAAGCAGACCGAGCAAGTAGGGGAAGCAGCAAGCGGTCGGCAGCACTCCAGGGGAAGCAAGCGGTCGGCAGCACTCCTCCATGGCTTCTGCACCAGCTCCAGTCTCCAGGTTTCTGCCCGTGTGAGTTCTGCCGACTTCCTTCAGTGATGAACAGTGATGTGAAAGGGAAAGGCAAGTAAACGCTTTCCTTCCATCGCTTTGTCTCGGTGTTTTATCACAGCAATAGAAACCCAAAGACAGTATGTATGTATTAATCATTTATGTACGGATGTATCTATCATTTATCAATCATCTATGCATGTATGTATCTATGTATGTATGTGTGTCATCTCTGGATGCATTTATATATCATGTATAAAATATGTAGTTTTACATGCATCTATAATCTATGTATATATGTATGTAAATGTGCCATCTCTGGATGCATTTGTATATCATGTATGCATATGTGAATCATGTAGTTTTATGTATCTATAATATATGTATGTATGCATGTATGTATACGTTTTGTCGTTAATGTGACTTCATGGGTTGCTCTTTTCTTTTTTTTTAAATCTATTTATTGTTTGTTTATGATGCATGCAGTGTTCTGCCTGCAGTCCAGAAGAGGGCAGCAGCTCTCATAGGTGGTTGTGAGCCACCATGTGGTTGCTGAGAATTGAGCTCTGGACCTTTGGAAGAGCAGGTTGTGCTCTTAACTTCTGAGCCATCTCTCTAGCCCCATGGGTTGCTATTTTCAACAGTTTATAATTTAGTTATTGTAGTTACTTAGTAAGTTCCCAAACTATCTCCAATTTGGTTTTAAGGATATTGTTAATGTTGTTTTCCATGTCCATGCGATGTATACCTTAAGTTTTACTAACTTATTTATTTGCTTATTTATTTGTTTATTTATTTGCTCATTTATTTATTTGTTTGTTTGCTTATTTGTTCATTTGCTTATTTATTTGCTTATTTATGTGTTTGTTTGTTTGTTTGTTTTGACTTTTCGAGACAGGGTTTCTCTGTAGCTTTGGGGTCTGTCCTGGAACTAGCTCTTGTAGACCAGGCTGGTCTTGAACTCATAGAGATCCACCTGCCTCTGCCTCCCGAGTGCTGGGATTAATTAAGGACATGTACCACCACCGCCCAGTTTAATTTTTACTTTTAATATTTCCTTATTTTCTGGCTCAACAAAGATGTTCTAAGCTCCAGTGCACCTACTCTGCCCAGCCCTGGAAATGACCATCCTTAAAAGAAGCCAGATTCCTCTAGCGAAGATCACTAGAAAGAGACATGGGAGCACTAGGACCCTCACTGCCACTGAGCTGTATCTCGTACACAAACAAACATGTAAACACACATTTCATATTTGGCAATCATAAGCTCATACCAATTCCATTTTCCCCACTTTCTGTTTATGCCTTCTTCCCTTCCACACTTACACCTGCCTTCTTCCATGGTGAGGATCCTGGATCTCTGTGTTTTTTCAAGACAGTCTCACTATGTAGACCTGGCTGTCCTGGAACTCGCTCAGTAGACCAGGCTGGCCTTGAACTCAGAGATCCCCCTGCCTCTGTCTCCCGAGTGCTGGGATTAAAGGTGTGTGCAGCTACCGCTGCTCAGCAGGGGATTTTTCTCTTAAGTACATATTGTAACTGTTTTCCACTTACACTGAGCTAGTCCATTACACTCGATGGTGCAATATAAATAATGATGCTGTGAAGACTATTATTGATCGTCAGTTTAACTACATCTGAAATTAACTAAAGCCCAAGGGCTAGGTACACCTGTAAAGGGGTTTTTCTTAATTATGTTATCTGAAGTAGGAGGACCAGTTTTAATCCTGATCTTTTGAAGTGGGAAGATCCACCTTGAATCCAGGCCACACATTCTGCTGAAATCTTATATAAGGATGTGGAAGAAGGAAGCTTTTGCCCTTTGCTTGGTTGCTCCCTCGTACTGATAAGCCATTCCGTCACTGTCATTGGAGCCTACTTCTTCAGGATTCCGGTATATACTGAAGACCAGCTGAGACATCTGGCTTCATGGACTGAACAACTACTGAATTCTTGAAACCTCCATGGGTAGATAGCCATTGTTGGACTAACTGGACCATAGCCTGTAAACAGTTCTAATAAATCCATGTTATATGTATATGTATATATAGAGATTATATATTATATATTTAGATATATAGATTATATATGTATGTGTTTATACATATTCATTGTATACATTCTGTTCCTTTAGAACTCTAGAGTCTAGAGAACCCTGACTAATACAGATTTTGGTATCAAAAGTTGTTCTGGAGACACAGAAATATAATTTTAAAAGTATGAATTAATTTTGAAAGTATCTGGAATAGGCTTTCCAATTTGTCAACACCTACAGCTACTGAAGCTCAAAGAGCACTGAAAGCCCATGGTGTGAACTATTTTCTGGAATGTAGGAGATCCTTTAGGGCATCTCTTGGTGCTACCGTGTCCTGTAATTAAAGTCAATGAGAAACTACAACAACCCAATCCAGACAGGATGTCAAGGGGCACAACCCCTTCAGGAAGGAAGGTAAGGCTCGCTCCCCCAGGAAAAGAGCCAAGACCTACCAAAGCGCTTGCTGTGGGTAGAGGAATTACAGAACAGGTCACAGAGGAAGCCACTAAGGCCACACGAGCAGTCGCAGAAAAGCATATCACAATTGTCATGAGTGTTTCTCTCCTACTTTGTGAAGCATGTTTTTGTACAGATATTTGAGTTTTCTTACCTCTCTTTATCATATAATGTAACATCAATTAAGAGTGTATCAGTGGTTATATTTAAGTTTGAGATACTTAAAGAATGTCCCCCAAGGGACAGTGCTACCTAGTCTAAATAAATAGTGTGTTTGCAGTTACATGAGGGATAATTGTACCATTTTAGGCATAATTATGACCTGGTTATTGTTTGTATTAGAAAATTAAGCACGACATAAGAAGATATGACTGTGTGTCAAGTTGACAAGGGGCGGACTTGGGATGGTTATTCTTGTTTGTCAACCTGACTACATCTGGAATTAACTAAAACTCAAGTGGTTGGGTATACCTGTGTTTTTCTTTTAATCTAGATCTTTTGAGATGGGAAGATCTTCTTGACTCTGGGCCACACCTTCTGCTGATAGCCTATATAAAGGACATGTAAGAAGGAGACTTGCTCTCTCTTTTCCTGCTTGCTCTTGCTCTCACTAGTAAGTCTGCTCCTTCACTGTAACTAGAGCCTACTTCTTCAGGATTTGCATACACCAGACCAGCTGAGACATCCAGCCTTGTAGACTGAATAACTACTGGGTTCTTGGATCTTCCACTGATAAATAGCCATTGTTGGACTAGTCGGATCACAGCCTGTAAGCCATTTTAATAAGTCTCCTTCCTCCTTCACACACACACACACACACACACACACACACACACACACACACACACACACAGAGTCTGTAAGTTCTGTTCCTCTGGAGAACACTGACTAATACAGTATTATAGCCTGGTCTGTGCCCGACAAAATAGTAAATTTATTAAATTCTATTTCTTAGCTCCTTTATCTAGACTCCAAACAACTCTCACACATATCCAAGTTTTAGTTGGAAAATTAAGCATTAATTAAAATACTTTTGCATATGGGAGAATAAAGACTTAAAAAGTGAAGGAAACAGTTTTAATGTTTTTAAAAATTTGGACTCTACCTTTTTCCAAAAGAAACTTGTGTTTATTGAATTATGCCACTGAACATTTATGTAGATAATTTTTAGTTAAATATATAACAGTTTCAGTACTGGCTATGCTGGTTAGATTTTGCTGAGTTGTTTTAAACCTAGACATATCCAGGAAAGGGGTCTTAGTTGAGGAAATGCCTCTACAAGATTATATAGACACAAGTTTCTGTCCTGCCTGGTCCCATAGCCGTTTAGTCCCAAAGAAACACACAGAGGCTTATTTTAATTACAACTTGTTTGGTCTATTAGCTCAGGCTTATTGTTAGCTAGCTTTTACACCTTAAATTAACCCATAATTCTTATCTATTTTTAGCCACCATGGCTTAGTACCTTTTCTCAGTACGGCATTCTCAACTTGCTTCCTCTGTGTCTGGCTGATGACTGACTCCCTGCTTTTCCTCTTCCCAGAGTTCTCTTAGTCTGGTCCCCCCACCTATACTTCCTGCCTAGCTACTGACTAATTGGTGTTTTATTAAACTAATATGAGTAACAAATCTTTACAGTGTACAAAAGCATTATCCCGGCCGGGCGGTGGTGGCGCACGCCTTTAATCCCAGCACTCGGGAGGCAGAGGCAGGCGGATCTCTGAGTTCGAGGCCAGCCTGGTCTACAAGAGCTAGCTCCAGGACAGGCTCTAGAAACTACAGGGAAACCCTGTCTCGAAAAACAAAACAAAAAAAAAAAAAAACAAAAAAAAGCATTATCCCACAGTAAGATTGCCCTATAGCAAGTCTTTCAGGCATTTTCTTGACTAATGATTGATGCAGAAGGCCCCTGCTTACTGGGGGCGGTGTCACTCCTGGGCAGATGGTCCTGCATTATATAAGAAATCAGACTGAGATAGCCACGAGGAACAAGACAGTAAGCAGCATCCCTCCATGACCTCTGTTTCAGTTTCATCTTCCCCCAGTGATAGAGAGTGATCTAAAAGTTGTAAGCTGAAATAAACCTTTCCTTCCCCAGTTGCTTTTGATCATTGCAGTGATTCGAATGAGAATGGCTTCTATAGGAGCATGTGTTTGACTACTTCGTGCCCAGCTGGTGGAAGTGTTAGGGAAGGATTAGGAGGTTTGGCTTTGTTGGAAAATGTGTGTCATTGTAGGTGGGCTTTGAGGTTTCAAAAGTGTCCTTTGTTCTTAGTTCTCTCTCTCTGTCTCTCCCTCCCTCTCTCTCTCTCTGCCTCCTGCTTTTAGAACAAGAAATGGTCTCTCAACTGTTCCTACCACCATGCATTTGCTGTGAACTATAATCTTCTGAACTATATGCCTCGAGTCAAACACTTTTCTTTTACAAGTTACCTTGTTCATGGTGTTTTATCACAGCAATAGAAACCCTAACTAAGACACTGGCTAGTTGTTGGGCAGTGGTCTTGTAAACCTTTAATCCGGGCACCTGGGAGGCAGAGACAGGTGAATCCATGAGTTTGAGGCCACCCTGGTCTACAGAGTAAGTTCCAGGACAGCCAGGGCTACACAGAGAAACCCTATCAAAAAAAAAAAAACAGGCAGTGGTGGTACACATCTTTAATCCCAGCATTTAGGAGGCTGAGACAGGCAGATCTCAGTGAGTTCAGGCCAGCCTGGTCTACAAAGCGAGTTCCAGGACAGTCAGGACTGTTACAAAACCTTGTCCCCAAAAATCAAAACAAAAAAGGAAGGGGACCTCTTTGGTTGGTTCCATCCTCAGCACTAATTTTGGGAATCGAGAGAAGGGTCAGTGGTTAAGAGCACTGACTGCTCTTCCAGAGGTCCTGAGTTCAATACCCAGCAACCACATGGTGGCACACAAGGTAATAAGATCTGGTGCCCTTTTCTGGCATGCAGGCATACATGCAGACAGAACACTGTAAACATAATAAATAAATAAATCTTTGAAAAAAGACTGGCTAGACATATTTGTATATCTAACCTCAAATTTAGAACACAGTCTCTCTCTAATGCTAGCTAAACACTTTTCCTTCCTCAAATCTAGTGTTGGCTACTTCACTGTTGTGACAAATTCCTGAGGAAAAATAACTTAGAAGGAAGATTCATCTTGGCTATGAGTTCAGAGATTTCGGTCCATGCTCACTTGTTCTGTTGCTGTGAGCCATTGTGGGAGAGAAATCAGGTGGCAGGAGAGCGCAGTGGAGAAAAAGCTGCTCATCTCTCTCCAGGAGGCAGAGTCGGATTGGAAAGAATCAGAGTAAGATACACTCTTCAAAGGCATATTCCTACTTCCTACAACCAGGTTCCAACCCAGAGTCCATTCAGTGTGAACACATGAGTGGATTAACCCCTTGATAAAGTTAGTGCTTTCAAAGTCTAATCATCTCTGAATGACTCCATCTTCTTGCTGGGGGGCCAAACCTTCAACACATAAGCCTTTTGGGAGGTGGATGGGGAATATTTTATATAGAATCCGTAGCAGCAAATGAAAAGTTTATGGTTTTTTATGTCTTTGTTTTCAAAGGTGATCAATATCCACAAACCATTTTATGGAGGTGGACCTAGCATGTGATTTATCCAGGGAGCTGTAGTCCCATTGGAATGTCACGTAAAACTTTCTTTTCTTGATCTGTCTTGCTTCTTCATCCTAATGAGCTTCAGTTTATCATTTAGAAACCTTACTCACTGCTATCTTCTTTGTTATGTTTCTTTTAAGAATTATCTTTCATTATGATTTTATGTGTGAGGGTTTTGCCTATACATGTCTATGTACCACATGTGTGCAATGCACATGGAGGTCAGAAGAGGGCTTAGGATACCCCGGAACTGGAGTTACAGATGGTTGTGAGCCCCCATGTGGATGTTGGAAGTTTTAACTTTGATTCTCTCTGGAAGAGCAGACGGGCTTTTCGTCAAGATAACGCTGAAAGCCAAGAAGGAAGCTCCTGCCCCTCCCAAAGCCGAAGCTAAAGCGAAGGCCTTGAAAGCCAAGAAGGCAGTGCTGAAAGGTGTCCACAGCCACAGAAAGAAAAAGATTCGCACATCGCCCACCTTTCGGTGGCCCAAGACCCTGTGGCTATGAAGGCAGCCTAAATACCCCCGGAAGAGCGCGCCCAGGAGGAACAAGCTTGACCACTATGCCATCATCAAATTCCCCCTGACCACCGAGTCAGCCATGAAGAAGATAGAAGACAACAACACACTTGTGTTCATTGTGGACGTCAAGAATAACAAGTACCAGATCAAACAGGCTGTGAAGAAACTCTATGACATCGATGTGGCCGAAGTCAACACCCTCATAAGGCCCGACGGAGAGAAGAAGGCATATGGCGTATGTCCGGTTGGCTCTGGATGTTGCCAACAAAATTGGAATCATCTAAACTGAGCCCAGCCGGCTAATTCTAAATATACAATTTTTCACCATAAAAAAAAAGAGCAGACGGTGCTCTTAAGTGCCGAGCCATCTCTCCAGGCCTGCTATATGTTTCTTGATGTGATGAATTAGTCCTCATTGTGTCTGAACCTTGCACATGCCTCTGTGGCTGCGTTTATTATGTTGCATTGCATTTACATATTTACAGACATGTTTCCTTAGCAACCTGTTAACCTGTTGATTATACAACCAAATGTCCAGCTGATGCTTCCCTGGCCTGGTAGTGGGAAGGGATTCCAAAGGTCCAGGAATATCAGCCCGGGAGAAATGTTAACACTACTTTTTTACGGATCTATGGGAAAATTAATCTCTCATATCTTCTTTCTACCACTTATAATTTATAATGCGTGACACTGCAGAGGTATCATGGAGCTCAGAATGCTCAGGAACTGCAGTCGCTACACAAAAGGCATTATTGTGACAAAGGAACTTAAATGTGACAATATTATTATCCACGATGTCGTTATAGAGTCACCTATATTGCTGGATATGGTGGTATATATTATATTATATATTATATTATTATATATTTATAATCCCAACACCTGGGAGGCAGAGACAAGAGGATGGAGGTTCAGAGGCCGGCTTGGGTGACAGAGACTCTATCTTAAAGAAGAAAGAAAAACTATTATCTCTGTCATGGAGATATTATCCTTCAACTGTTGAAGCACTTCTAGAAGTAAAAGGGTTTTTTGGTTGGTTGGTTGCTTGGTTGATTGGTTGGTTTTTCTAGACAGGTTTCTCTATAGGTTTGGAGACCGTCAGAACTCGCTCTGTAGACTAAACTGGCTTGAACTCACGGAGATCCGGCTGTCTCTGTCTCCCGAGTACTGTGATTAAAGGTATGTACCAAAACTGCATGCAAGGGTTTTTATTTATTTATTTTTATCACTTTCTGTCTTAATTTTGTACAATAACTTCTCCTTATTTTAGATTTTAAATCCTTTGTAGGACTGCCTTATATAATAAGGACATATAATATGTAATATGTATTACATATTATATATTACATATCCTTATATATCTTATATATGTATATATATATCCTTATATAATAAAGATGCTATTAAGGCCTTGAATGATGCCAGGCCTGGTGGTACAGGGCTATAGTCCCAGCTGCTAAGATGTCAGTAGGCAAACTGAGTGTGCTCCAAACCCTTCCCTTAAGAAGGCTGTGGGCCAGCAGTCACAGTTAAGTAGCCCACACTAACAGACGTTATCATAGAGAATTGTGGGCATTGTCTCGGAAATGTTTAGATCACTAACTGTATTAAGATGATGTTTTTATTTTCTTCAGTTGAAATAATGTAACAATGTCTCCCAGGCTGGCCATGAAGTAACTCATGATCCTGATACTTCCACTTCTTGAGTGTTTGAATTACAGGTATGAATTTGTGTACGCCATGCTGGGATATATAAAGTTTTTCAACAGAAGTTAGATTAATAATGTCATCATCATCATCATTTTTTAGTAATATTATTATTATTTTGGTACTAGGAATTGAACCCTGGGCCTTGTCCTGTTAGGCTAATAGTCTACTTTACTTTTTTGGGGGGGGTTGGTTTTTGGAGACAAGGTTTCTATGCATAACAGTTCTGGCTGTCCTGGAACTTGATATTTAGACCAGTCTGGCCTCAAACTCACAGATATCTGCCTGCCTCTGACTCCCAAGTGCTGATATTAAAGGTGTGCACCACCACCTCCAACAAGGTCTTAACATGGAGTCATACCCTAGTGAGGAAAATCAGAAATAAACAAAGAAATTAATAAATAGGGAAAGAACAGCGCATGAGGGATGCTATAAGGAAAGTAGCATGCATTAGAGGTGGGGGACTCCTTAGGTGGATATCAAGATCTGTATTCAAACCTGCACGATAAGAAGTCAGTCACCACCCCCACAAAATAATTCCACAGAGAAAGAATGTCAGACCTATGGAGTGGGAGCACAACTGGTTTTTTTTTTTTTTTTGAGGCAGGTTCTTAGTAGGTGTTCCTGGCTTGCCCAGAACTCTTCATGTAGGCTAAGCTGGCCTTGAACTCACAGAGAAGCATCTTCCTCCCAAGTGCTGGGATTGAAGGTGTGTAGCACCACCCCTGTCTTTTGCTAGTTTGTCTGTTTGTTATAAGTCTACCACAATAGAGTTGAGCTCCTCCAAGCAAAGCACATGCCTGGCACCACATGTAAAGCACACACATGAGCTTAGCCAGACAGTCTTGGTACAGACGTTGGTCTGCTACCTGTTGTCACTTAACAACTACTTCCAGACTTTGTGACTTTAGGTACTTATTGTTTCCTGTCATTTGTAGACTGACCAGGTAGTTCTGCTTGTCAAGATGTTTCTGGGTGCTGAGAACAGCAGCCTGGCTCTTAAGTTCACGGATGGTGCTGGCTGTGAGCTGGGAACTCAGTGTGGCTGGGGACCAATGCCTTTGGTCTTCCTTGCAAGAGCCTTTCTTCTTGGATGCTTTCCTTGCTGCATGAGGACTCATGGAGAAGGGATCCGTATGCACTGACCAGTTGATTGCTTGTAATAGATTCAGCACTAGGTTAGTTTCACCTTTTGGGACTCCATTTTAAAAGCTCGCCCACATATCTATGACTGGAAGCCATATCTTTGTTTATCTTCCCAATTAAAACTGCCCAATAAGAATTCTTCAAAAATTTGTTACATTAACCGATTTCGTATGTGCGCATCAGGGGTGCACATACCAGATGGGGTCAGAGGACAATTTAAAAGAATTGGTTCTCTCATTCCACCATGTCGGTCCTGGGGTTGGAACTCAGGTTGTCTGAGCAGCAAGCACCCTCACTCCCTGAGCCATCTCCTAGTCCTTATGGGACTTCTTAACAGCAGCTACAATGTAGCTGTGATTTTTGCCAAGACCTAGAAAATAAGCTAAGCTTTATTTCCCTGTGACTTAAAGTTTCTCTTTCCCCGGAGGAATGCTTTACCTGTCACCAAGACTCTGCTTATTTTGTGTGGGCATGGCAGATTTATCCTGGGTACAAAATTTACAAGTTCCATTTTCTCCCTATTCCAGCGGTGGCATTTTCTTGGTGCACTGTCAAATACCATTGAAAAGGCGGCATTGAAAGAATGAGTGCCCACAGGGAAACGGAGAACGCTTGCTCTGAGAGCCGCCTTATAAACACAGCCTGGGAAATTACACTCCAGGCTTGCCTTCCTGCAAGATCATAAAGAAGCCGGGAAAAGTGGTCAACTCCTGAGAAAGAAGGGGTGGAGTTAGAAATGTGAACAAAATAACTGACCAGCTGAAAAAAAAATACAACTTCTGGAAAAAGCCAGTGGGCACAAAGGCACCCTTAGAGATCTCCATGCCAAAAAGCTGGAATGAGAGTGTTATCATGTGAAGTCTGTTTCTGCTTTTGCCTTGACTTACATCACAAAACAACGTTCTGCAAAAATACCTGGAATTGAAGATAAATTTCCACTGGGAGATGTCGGGGGGGCGGGGGGGCAAGATGCATTTTGGGTGAAGAAGTGACCAGTAATAGAACCACTCCATATGACATTGTATTGTCTGGTATCCTTATAACTACTGAAAATTATGATTCCAAGTTGGAAAAATTGTACCAGGTATGGTGGTGCTTGCCAACTCTGGAAGTTGAGGCAGGAAGATTTTAAGTCCAAGGCTAGTCTGGGCTGCATAGCAACTCCCTGCCTCAAAACAAACTGACGACTTTTATCTTTGCTCTGGTTTTTATGTTTACAGCACCTTGCTCCTCAACTTCTCCTTCCCAAACCATGGGGCTGTCTTTCACAGCCGACGTCCCTGCAGGTCAACCCAGGAAGGCACTCTACAATGATTGAGGTCTTTTCTATTTTTGCTCTCCATAGTAGGTGTTGTTGGTCTCAGGGCATGTCTGAACACTTGAAATTCAGCAAATGAAAACGGGAGCAGGATGTTACATTTCAAGTTTCAGAGTCGGTTCTAATTACTTACCACTACCGTGTAGCTAGCGGCTTCCCCTAACAGACACACAGCCTCCATTCAGTCTTACCTGCAGCTCACAGAATTCTGCTTGCCCTTTTTTTCCAAGCAGTTGAAAAATCTGAACTTCACTATCATAACATATTAATGAGTGTGTCCTAACATATGATTTTGCTCTTAAATTGGAATTTCGATTAATGTACAAAATTATAAGTTCATGGTGACCTCTCCAGACAAGTTTATCGATGTATCTTGCTTTTCTCCCCTTCCCCTTTTATTTTGTTTTGCGACAAAGTTTCACCATGTTGCCAAGCTTGCTTGAAACTCATAACCTGCCTCCTGAGTGCTTGGATTTCACGCATGTGCCACCACGCTCAGCTTTAACATAGCTTTTACCTGTAGTAATTTGATCAAAGTTCATACACTGGGGCCTGGAGCAATGGTGCAGGTCACTGTCTACTCTTCTGGAGAACCCAGGCTGGATTCCTAGCACCCACATAACAACCCACAACCGTCTACCGGCACTTTCTTCTGGCCTCTGTGTGCACCAGACATAAATGTGACATGTAGACATGCAAGCAGAACATCCACGCACACGCACAAAAATAAAATAATAATTTTAAAAGCAACCATGTTGCTAAACAAACAGAAAATGTTTGTAGGCTTTCCCGAATTACAAGTATTTTTGAAAACTACATTTATTTGTGGGTGCCTGCATGTGCTTGGAGTGGGGTACAGGGAAGAAACCAAGACCAAATTTAAAGAAGAAGTTGGGTACATAATATTTCAGAATCAGAGAATTGGCTTGATTAATAATAAGACTCTCCCTAAACATTTCCCATTTGCTGGGTGGCATCTTCGGTACCACCATGAACTACCCCGTGGAAAGCTGTTATTTACCCCTGCTTTACCCCAGCCGCTTACCCAGGGTCATACAGTTAACAGGTCCTAAAGCAGGTGTCCAAACCCCAGCAGTCTGTGACCTCAGAGCTGGCCTCCTTAACCAAGATGCTGGATTGCTTTCTGTTTGACTGTGCCCATACGGTGACACAGGTTTAGTGACCTCAAAGGTCTCTCTAGCTTTTGTCTAAATTTAAGCTTCTATAAGCCAGCATCTCCAGGGTGGGATGGTGGTGGCTGGACCTCCTTCCAATGCTTGAGGAAGGTGAGGTAGAAGGACAGAGTTCCAGAGAGGAAAATCTGCATCTTTTTTTCAGATAGTCATATAATCCGGGATGTAGCCACCTTTTTACAAAAGAAAATGAAAGCTTCCCCACTTCTTTCCTCCCCCCCCCCCCCGCCCCCGCCCTCAGGATCTTGTTATGTTGTTCAAGCAGGCTGCAAACTTAAGACCCGGTTTCCTCAATTCTGCCTAGTGTGCTGGGATTACTGACCTGTGCCACTCCATTCTCCTTAAAGCTAAAGCCACACACAACCAATTTCTTCCTCTTAATCTCCTGTTAGGCGAGACAATGAATGAAAGCTGAGTTGCTGTGTCTTACTAGGAGTTGGCTCTCTGTCTTCATTGCTCACCTCTATCAAGTGTTCAATGCTCTGTTGATAGGCTGGGGTTGACAGTGGTCTTTACTTTCCTCTTGAATTGTTTCGTGAATGGCTATCTTATCTGTGCTGGTTAAACTATGTCCTCACCTTCTCTGCTCCCCAGATTTTCTGTCTTTCTCTGCCCTGCTCTACGCCCAGAAACGCTGGCCTTCATGGCTACACCAGCAGTTCCCTTGTCCTCTGGCTTCCCGTGGGCGTAGGGGATGCTCATAGGGATAAGAGTAGGAGGAAGAATGGGAAACCGGAGAGGTTTCCCCCCACTTCCTTCCTGCTGTGGTGCCGCTGTAGCTGTCCAGCCTCCAGCCTCCAGGGCCTGAGCAGACTACACTTTCTTCATCGTGTCCCTGTACACACAGGGTCAGAAATCACCCGGGGGCCTCTCTCTACCTCTCGTTTCCCTTAGCACCGCTCCCATCTTTATACACAATGCCTTTAATAAATCAGTTTTAATAAACTCTTTGGAGCGAAATGCCATTTTCTACTTAGAAGCCTGTTTCTCCAGAATGTTTTACAGGCATGGGAGAAGCCTAAATTTCCGGATATTTGCGGTATTGACGAGGTCTTAGGTAGACTGTCCCACAGCCAGATTATGAGAGTTCATTACTTCATTTGCAACAATGGCGAGGTGCACGAGACTTTTGAGTACGGCCACACTGGACTCTGCCATGCATGTCAGAGACACTGGTTTCACTGTGGCATGCGTGAAAATCATTCTCTTTGCCCTGCTCTCCAGTGGGCCCTCTCGGTTCCACCCTCACGTTATATCTTAAACGTCATCACTGTTTTACTTCCCCTGCTTTACGCACGTGTAAGCCATGCCCCCTCTCACCTAGGCCACTAAGCAGCTTCCCATCAGGTCTCTGAGTTCGCTGTTTGCGGATCACAGTCTTTTCTCCAGCTCGAAGCCCTATTTTTCAAGTATAAGTCACATCATGTCATTCCCCTCCGGCTGACTCTTATTTACTTTAAGAAGAACCAAAGCACCGTGGCTCAGAAGGCAGAGCAGGAGTCTAAGAAGTACTTGACTCCCCTAACTGCCTCGCACACCTGCGCACACCTGCGCACACCTGCGCACACCTGGCCCTTGTCACCTCCCTTCTGAGCACCTACCACGTAAGACTGCTGAGAGCCCGCGGGGTGGTCATCTTCCCTCAGCCTCACATGCTCTCATCTCAGAGTTATTGGGAGGGAGCATTCTTTCATTCTTCAGTTTTTGGCTTAAACCTTGTCTCCTTAACAGTAGCCTAGGCTAGTAATTTTCAACCCAGTTTCCCGGGCCCTAGTTCTGAAAAAGTCATCTGTTCCCTCCTTAGTGTCTGTATCTTTATAGAGGAAACCTTGTCAAGCACAAGCGTCTTATGTTTCTTTTTTGACACTGTGTTCTCGGCGTCTAGGATAAACCTTGGTTCACAGCAGTATGAAAGCAGTTTTGAGTGATGTTAATTAATTTGCACATTATTTATTTATTTCGTACTTTTGTGGGTCAAACTCAGATCCTTGAACATTGTAGGTCAATGTTCTCCCACTGAGCTGTATCCTTAGCCCCAAATGGACTTTTAAAAAGAAAGAAAAATAATAAATACTTAAGTGTTAGAATATAATAAAAATAATCATAATTAATAATGTCTTAGAAACTTAGACCTGATTTAAAGAGTCATGCACTGGGCTGTAACAGATGTTTTAACATCTTACTATTACTTTGTCTTATCAGCAAATACAGAGGCTCACTGTGTCTCCCTTTAGACTTGGGAGAACGGTGGAATGTGAGTCCCTAAAAGGCACAGGGGAGTGATGGTACCAAAGGGGAAAGATGTGTGTGTGTGTGAGAGAGAGAGTGTGGTGTGTGTGTGTGTGTGTGTGTTTGCATGCAACCTGCACAAAAATTTGTAAGGTTAAACAGCAAAAGCATCCTCTGACGACATCTCACTTTTCCTCCCCGTCCAAATTCAATATGCTCCAACATATCAGTCTATAAAGAAAACAAAGCTGACATTGTGCACAAAGGCATTAACCAGTCGCCGTCACCCAAGGCAGATAGCTGTGTGCCCACCATGCACGTCTGCTCCAGGCTATTTTAGGAAGCTTCTGGATTGTAATCTAAAAGTGGTATCTGGAAAAGAGATAATAATTTGTGTTCACATAGCAGTTTTCATCCAAAGGACTCAAACCACTGCACAAAGATATAAGTATGATTATCCCAGATGGAGCCAGTCAGACAGAGGGACTACTGCCTCTGTCAGCAGGTCGGAGAGAAGGAGCCCCTGAGCTCAGAGCACAGTCCTACACCATAAATTACTGAGTCGTGGCCTCTCTTGATTGGGGGCTGGGCTATTAATGATGAGATTTTTTTTCTTAAATGAAGTAGAATATCAGGCTTTAGAATTAAGAATTTTAGCATATGCCCAAAACATGAAAACGAATGCTTTTTGAAACTGCTGACTTTGAGGCTGCCTGGTTATTTAAAACGAGAAACTGGTAAATTAATGTGTTAAGTGTCATTCTAAGTGGATGCTGCATTTATTTATTTATTTATAATCCACAACAAGTGGGATAAGACAGGAACTATTTTCACTTCACTCATTTTGTGGTTGAGGATAATGTGTGGAAGAAGAGAAACAGAAACAGAACCAGAATTCAGAGGGAGGCAGCTTGACACCTCCTTATGGTTAGCGAGAACTCTGTGTCAGCTACCTTGTGAGACGTTCTGCCAGTACTGGGGTTTGAACCTAAGGCATCACTCATGAGAAACAAGCATTCTACGGGGGAACTTCAGCCTCGGTCTTTGTGTGAATCCATTCAAATTATCTCAGTGTTTATTCACCAAATGCTAAGAGGCGGCCAGATTGTCATCCCAGTAAAGGTTTACAAAGGCAAAGTAATTTGTCTGAGCTCACACGAAGCTGGGATTTTGAAAGCAGACAAATGGTTGGTAGGCAAGAAGGAAGTCTTAGGATTTCTCCTGCCATGAAGTGGTTGTGTGACCCCGAGTCCATCTGTAGATTTTGCATCTTTGTATCTTCCCCTGTAAAAGGAGGATACACACTGGGGTGCACCGCTGTGAACTCTTGCCCACTGCCAAAGTTCTGGGGCTCCGTAACTGTTTTCTATTTAGTCCCTTGTTTGAAATCCTTGGAGGAAAAAAAAAATGAACCACATCGAACCTGAAAGTGACTCTGGCGGCCAAATTTAGAAAACAGATTTCAAAAGGAGAAAAAAAAAAGCAGTTTACAAAACGTCTTTATTTAGAAAGTGAGACTGTCCTGCCCAGAGTCTGTCTCAGTTTGTGACTCAGTGTCCAGATACAGGCCACACTACTCCCCCTGCCTGGCCACTTCTCCTGGCTGAAAGTCATAGAACCTAAGTCAGGGGTCCTTTCTGCCTGTGGACCGGCCCAAACTGGGAGAAACCCATCTTGTGTGGGAGGCCCTGAGAGAGAAGCAGCCAAGGTTTTCATGTGGGTGTTCTATCTTGAATTCAGAATGTCTGTATCTTTTTTTCTACCTCTGTTTTTGTTCTTAGTGGTTATTATATAGTGACACAACCCACTGCTAACATGAATCGGTTTTCTTTTCTTTTTTTTTCTCCAACAACCTTATGGTGAGCTATGGGAACATCCACAAGGCTATTTTATATACCTCTCTGAGGCTCTTGTTCAAAAGGATTGGTTTGGGCTGAGATGCCTCAGGTGATAAAGGCACCTGCAATCAAGCCTTATGACTCAAGTTTGAGCCTTAGTGCCTGCGTGCGCGCTTGCACACACACACACACACACACACACACACACACACTGAATATTTTTTCAGTGTGGGTTTGAATTTGTGGTAAGTCTTAGCAATGAAAATCACTTATGAGTCAGGTTTGATGGCATGTGCTTTAATCTCAGCACTTGGATAGTGGAGACAGGTGGATCTCTGTGAGTTCAAGGCCAATGTGGTCTACATAATGAGTTTCAGGATAGCCAGGGCTATGTTAAGAGGCCCTGTCAAAAGGAAAAAGAAAGGAGAAAGAAAGTTAGTGACATGCTCACACTGCCCCCACTTTACTTGTCTTTTTGTAAAATGGTGCTCACACGACACCAAACAGCAGAATGTACGCAAGTCATTTGGATAAAAGTGAGTCGCTGTGATAATGAAAAGAGGGCTTTGATAATGCCTCTTACCCAGAGAGACTGGCAGGGGTGTGCATGATGCCAGTGCTTTGGCAACGGACAGTCCTTAGCTAGACTCCTGTCATTTGGGCAGGTTATTCTGACTCTATAGGTATTTTTAAGTTTGTAAAACACAAGGTTGTTGAAGCGTGGAAAGACTAGCCATGAGGTGGCTGACATAAACCAATAAGTGGAAATCATCATTGTAGTTATCAAGTACTAAATCACGATGCAGAGCTGTGAGGTTCAGAGGACCAAGGCTAATTGTCTGAGACCGATGTCCTAGGAAAGGCCTGTGGAGAAACGAGCTGCCCCGAGACACCACACACCCTGCTCTTCTATACTTCAGTAGACGCTAATTCGCAAAAAAAAAAAAAAAATTATCCTCAAACACGCCACATCTTGAGGAAAGGGGGACAAGTGTCTTTCTTCTCTTAAGACACCCTGCCCGAGTCTGCATCTTCTATGACCGTAGGAATTTGTTCCCTGTTAGGAGATCAGGCCTTTCCTTTCTATTTAAAGGCACCAAGATGGTTGTAATTCCAGGAACTTATTTCTAACACTTTTAGCAGTAGATTTTTATGTGTTTTATTTTTTGACATTGGGTCTCCTGTAATCCTTGGATGGCCTTCAACTGACTGTGTAGCCAAGGATGACCTTGAAATCCTGACCACGGTGTTTCTGCCTCTCAAGTGATAGGATCACAGGTGTGTGCCACTATATTGAGTCTGGGCAGTGCTGAGGATCAAATCCATGCTAGGAAAGCACTCTACTGACTGAACTGCATCTCCAGCCCTATATATATATATCTGCTGGTGTGTATTTATACTGCTGCAGCTCAGACCCAGGGCCTTACACATGTTTGGCAACTGTCATACTAACTGAGACACATCCCCAGCCCTGCACTGAAGTTTTCTTTAGATTTATTTATGTAGTTTTCTGTGTATAAGTGTTTTGCTTGCATGTGTGTGCACCGCATACATGTCTGGAATCCACAGGGGTCAGAAGAAGGCACAGGATCCCCTGGAACCAGTACTACTGTGGAAGATTGTGAACCAAGGTTCTGGGAACGGAAACTTGTTCCTCTGCAAGAACAACCAGTGTTCTTAACCTCCATGTCTCCAGGACCCACCCCTCATTTTTGTTTTAAACTAGATTTTCTTTTAAGTTTGTTTGTTTGTTTTGAAACAGGGTTTCACTATGTATCCCTGGCTGTCCCAGAACTTGCTATGGGACTCAGGCTGGCCTGGAACTAACAGAGATTCACTTGTCTCTTTCTCCCAAGAACTGGGATTAAAGGCATACACTACCATGCCTGACTGCTTTGTTTTGTTTTGTTTTTGTTTTTGTGTTTGTTTTGAGACAGGATTTCTCTGTAGTTTTGGAGCCTGTCCTGGAACTAGCTCTTGTAGACCAGGCTGGCCTTGAACTCACAGAGCTCCATCTGCTTCTGCCTCCCGAGTGCTGGGATTAAAGATGTGTGCCAACACCGCCTGGATGCCTGACTGCTTTTTAAATAATAATTTAAAAATGTTGCATGTTGGTGTGCATAGAGGTCAGAGGACAGTTTTTCAGAGCTGGCTCTGTCTCTCTCTACCATGTGAGTCCTGGGGACTAAGCTCAGGCCCTCAGCTCGGTGACAAGCACTTTTACCTGCTGATCCATCTTGCCAGCTCAGTTTTTGTTAATATGCAGAAAATCCTGATGTGCAATAATTCCTCACCACGTAGAGATTCTGCTCTCTTTGCCTGGGAATCACTAATATAAGTCACCAATTATCAATCTCATTCAACATAGGTTTTGCCCCCTTTGTGCTATGCATTGTTCTAAGTCCCTCAGATGTGCCGTCTCAAATCAGCTACACTCTCCCACTCTCATCTTAAACGTTATCTCCTCACAGAAGCCTTCCTCGCTCCAAGCTGACCTCGTCTCCACCTTTCCATTATTCCCTATCGTTTCATCCTGTTTATTTCCTTCGGAATACCGATCACTATACACAATTAGTTACTGATTTCACTACTTGTTTGCCACTGTCCCTCCAGCCAGACTAAGAGCTTTGAGAGCAGGGTCCTTGTTGAGTTGGCTTTCCTCGGTATATCCAGGAGAAGGGGCAGTGGCTTGCTGTTTGGCATGGAGGCAAGGTGACTTGATTATTTATTGAATAAGTACATTAAAATAGCACTATGAAGTGTACCCTATTATTTTCTCCATTCCTCTAATGAGGAAACTGAGAACTAGGGGATAAAATGAACTCATGCTGAAGCTAGTAATGTGTAAAACTGGTTGAAAAATCCGGTTCTCCTTGACCTCAGAGTACAAGTTATTTACTTCTCTGGCCCCAGAAACAAAAGACTGAACCGCTGCTGCTGTGTGTGCTCTTAAGTCTCTTTGTCTCTCTGGAAGTCTCCTTTTCATTGGAAAATGAGAGGTGGCGTTAGACATCCTCTGTGTAGCAATATTTTGTCATTTATGGTATCTATGACTGAAGGAAGTCAACGAAGGAACTGGGAAAACTGGCTTGAGGCCTTTAAGAGTGCTGATCTTGGGGCTGGGGAGATGGCTCAGCCGTTAAGAGTGTGAACTGCTCTTGCAGAGACTCCAGGTTAAATAGTCAGTGTCATATCACAGGCATGCTTCTTCAAGCACCTGTGCTCATGAGCATGTGCACGCACGCACGTAACTATAAAAATAAAATTAAAAAAGAATACTGAGCCCAGAGGGGGTGATGCCTGCCTTTAATCACATCTCTTAGGAGGCAGAGACAAGTGGATCTCTGAGTTCGAGGCCAGCCTGGTCTACAAAGCGAGTTCCAGAACAACCAGGGCTGCACAGGGAAACCCTGTCTTGAAAAACCAAAACGAAACGAAAAAGAATACTGATCTTCAGTACTCCCTGCTTCCTTTTCCCTTTCCTTCACTGAAGATTTGCTGATTGTGTGGGTTTTTTTTTCTTCCTAGACAGGGTTTCTCTGTAGCTTTGGAGCCTGTCCTGGAATTAGCTCTTGTAGACTAGGCTATCCTCGAACTCACAGAGATCCGCCTGCCTCTGCCTCTGGAGTGCTGGGATTAAAGGTGAGCGCCACTACCGCCCAGCTGCTGATTGTGTTTTATGTGTTGGTTTTCACGGGGACCCAAAGACTCAGAGAACATAGACCTTGGCATTACAGCTGCTGGAAGTACTGTGGGGTCAATCCTGTGACAGTGTGGTGTGTGAGGAGCATGGTGACACGGGGGTGGGGGTGGGGTTAATTCCATCAGCTGTGTATATGTTGATCGTTGTGGCGATGAATATGGATTTGTGTGCGAGGGACGGGTGTAATGCTGACCCAGGCCTTAATCAAGAATAGTTCCCCAGATGGACAAGCTACAGGTGAGGCTTCCTGGACGTGCAGAAAGAGCAAGAACAGCCCCGACTGTTAAGGCAAGGAGTTAGCTACCAGGCTAGCGGAGCAGAAGGAGCCCCCTTTTGGCTTCTACTCTTTCACTTAGAAAGCTCCCTGGCTGAGGTCTAAGCCAACAGACAAGTGTGGTGAGGTAAAAGGTGTGAATGCCATTAGGAAGCTTGACAGTGCTCAGACAATTCACAATGAAGATCTTCTTGGCCTTAAGGTGTTTGGAGAGGAAGGAGATGGATTAGAGGCTTTTGAAGGAAGAACTACAGGACTTGGTGACTGAATGGTTGACAGAGACTAGGGACTTAGAATGGATCGGTGCCCAAGAATAAAGTGTTACCATTTAGAAATAGAGGGAATTTGGAGTCAGGTGGCAGAGGTACCACTGTTCTGTTTGGATAATCAGTTTGAAGTGTCACCTAAGAGAGCCAAGAGTCCAGCACCCACCTTCTCTTCACCCTGCAAGAGCTGTCCTAGCCCGATTCAGCTATTCTTGGGCTAATTTCCCTGTTGGGGGGGGGCAGGAATCAAATTCTCAGAGTTAAACTCGCTTTTCTGAGCCTGATATCCATTCAGGATAACAGCAGCATATGGAAAAACTTCCTGGGCCCTCACTGACAAATGCGTGGATTGTGGAAGACATGTTTGTATCAGACAGTGGCTTTTGCAAACACCAGATTACAGAGAAACCATTTCCATGGAGCCTTCTCTGGCCCTGACAGGCTGACTCTAAGCTGGCTCCTAAGAGCTATCCCCCTCCCCCTCCACACACACATTTAAGGAGCGGATTTTTAAAAAGGAAATGGGGTTGTATAACGTGCAGCCTGGTTCCCCTTGACAACTGGAGAAAGCCCTGAGTTAGAGTGGCCGGACCCACTTCCAATCATTACCTCTGGAGACAAGACTTCTTGTGGCCCTAATCCTTGTAAAATGATGGGACTGGAATCATCTGTTTCAGCTCAAATATCCAGCGGTCACCAGGCGGTGGCAGGGTCGAGCAGGTGGACTCTTAGTGGGGGCTGTTTCCAGGGTCCTTTTTAGGGAAGAAGACAGCCCTGGAGGCAAGCACTCCATCCCGGCCCTGGCTACCTTACTCATAATTGCAGCCTAGGGCTGAAGACAGGGGCACGCCCTGTGTCCTACACCCCTATTCCTGGGATGCTATCAGAAGCCTCTACGTTTCTCCTCGCGGCACTAAACCCCACTGTCATGCTTATAAATCCCAAGAGCAAAGGGTGGCACGATTCCTCCCGCGCCCCTGCGGGCTGAAGGCGGGCACTGAAGCAGTGCAGTTCCAAGCTTCCCCTGCAGAAGCCACGCTCCTGACTTGGTCCGGGGATAGAGGGGGCGCGAGAGAGCAAGTGGGCGGGCGTCCCATCCTCCGCATCCTCCAAGTCCTGGCGCACAGGGAGGGAGCGCTGCGCTGCGCCGGGCTGCGCATCGCGGCCCACTTGCCGCCTGTCCCCTGCCCTGGCTGGGCCACCTCCCCGGGCTGCCGGTGGAGGGCTTCGAGGCGCTAACGTTACGCTGTTTCCGGTTTTCCAGAGGGCTCTGTTTCCCCTCCCAAGGCGGCGGCGGCTGAGCGGCGGAGCCCCCCAAATGGCCTGGCCAGATGCGGCAGGTTTGCTGCTCAGCGCTGCCGCCGCCACTGGAGAAGGCTCGGTGCAGCAGCTACAGCTACAGCGACAGCAGCAGCAGCAGCAACAACAGCAGCAGCAGCAGCAGAAGCAGCAGCAGCAGCAACAGCAGCAGCAGCAGCAGCGAGAGCGGCGGCAGCAACAGCAACAGCGGCAGCAGCATCTCCCGTCCCGCTGCGCCCCCAGAGCCGCGGCCGCAGCCGCAGCCGCAGCTCCGCAGCCCCGCAGCCCGGAGAGCCGCCGCCCGCTCGCGAGCCGCAGCCGCCGGCGGCATGAGGCGCGACCCGGCCCCCGGCTTCTCGATGCTGCTCTTCGGTGTGTCGCTCGCCTGCTACTCGCCCAGCCTCAAGTCGGTGCAGGACCAGGCGTACAAGGCACCCGTGGTGGTGGAGGGCAAGGTACAGGGACTGGCCCCGGCAGGCGGCTCCAGCTCTAACAGCACCCGCGAGCCGCCCGCCTCGGGTCGGGTGGCGCTGGTGAAGGTGCTGGACAAGTGGCCGCTCCGGAGCGGGGGGCTGCAGCGCGAGCAGGTGATCAGCGTGGGCTCCTGTGTGCCGCTCGAAAGGAACCAGCGCTACATCTTTTTCTTGGAGCCCACTGAGCAGCCCTTAGTTTTTAAGACGGCCTTTGCCCCGGTCGACCCTAACCGCAAAAACACCAAGAAAGAGGTGGGCAAGATCCTGTGCACTGACTGCGGTGAGTCGCCCCCTCCTTCTGCTGGAGAAAGGGGGGGGGGGGAGGAGGGAGGTGGTGGAGGATGGGGGTGGGGCGGAGAGGTGCCGCAGGTGCCCAGGCCTGGCCGCGCTCGGCCGCCGGGGGGTGGGGCCGCCCCTGGACAGGGCGCCGGTCGCGGGTGGGTGAGGGTGTGAGCTTGGGGAGAAGGAGAATCAGGCTCAAAGTGTGTGCTAGGGGCGAGAGCTGGTGGGGAGGCGCTGGCCTGTGCCAACAGGGATCTGCGGCTGATGTATGGCATGTGGGGCTGGAAAGCTGCCATCATAGCCCAGTAGCGGAAGGGAAAACGGTGAGGTCCGGTCGGCGCTGGCCTGAGGCTCAGTGAGTCAGGAGTGACCCTCGGAGGCCTCGCCCGCTCCGCTCCCGGGGGCCTGCCTTGGCCAGGCTGGCAGGGTCTACAGGAGCAGCTGGGCAGACTCCCAGGCTGTGAAGGCCTCCGCTTACAAGTTCTCCTAGGGAATGATCGCCCCCGCCCCCTCCTTCCTCTCCCGGCTCGTGGCTCTGCTCATCCACACCGCTGGCGCAGGCAGAGTTGGACTTTTTCTGCTACTGTTTTCCGTTCTCCGTGTGTCTCTGGGCTTTTTTTTTCTCCTTCGTGCTTCGTCTGTTTTGCTAAGCGAGTAGTTTATCTGTCCCTTCTTAGCCCCCAGCACCAGTCAGCAGACACTCTTTTAGCAGTTTGTGAAGTGTCTCTCCTGGTCCTGGTGGTGGTGAGGAGAGAGTAACTTGCATTAGTTGAATGTTTGAAGTTCAGCTCTTACACCTTCCTGGCGGTATATATTGACCGCGTTTATCTTCCCAATGTTGGGTGCTGTACAGGAATGCTGGTGATTATAAAAGAAACACAAGCCTGCACATCTGTGCAGCCCCAGGGTGAAGGGTTCCCATTCGGAAGTCAAGAAATGACACTTTTACAGCTTTGTCTTGTCGTCCCCAAGTCCCACTGATTTCTCAGTAAGACATTTCTTTAAAGGCTGAATCTGCGGTGTTTAGTGTAACCCAGGACTCTTGGATCCCTGAATTGTGATAGAACTCCTGAACTTGCATAGAAGAGGGTGTATTTACCAGCTTATTGACTGAACCTGGATGGTGTAGACAGGCTTGACTAGCAAAAAATAAAATAAGATAAAATAAATAAAAATATGTGTAATAGCTAGTTGGAAAATCTGCTTTCATCTTTCTAGAGCAATTGATGCCTTTGGCTTTTGGAAGCTTCCCTCCCCCTACTCCTCTAAGAGGCAAATTTTAGACAGTTAGTTGTGGGAGTGTATCTAAGCACTGTGCTAAACCCTGATCACTTTATTGAGAAGAATCTTGCAAGTGTCTTTCCATGGAGAGAGACGCTTGGGGAAGGACAGCAGTTTACAGTTTGGATATTATTCTAAGCAATATTATTGCCTGCTCTTTTAAAATTTGGGTTTATGCTCTGAAAAGTTTTGTGATGATGACTTAAGACTAGCTAAGAATTTCTCTCTCTCTCCTCTTTTTTAATTCTACTAAGTACTTTATCTGAGGTCCCTTGTGGAATTGTGGAACTAACTGTATCTTGCAGTGGGAAGTAGATAGTAAAAACAGGTATTGAACCTTGTCCAAGGACAGCTTTTGTATTGCTCCTGAATTGTACAGTGTGCGCCTCCACTTGATCCTTTCTTAGGGTCTGAGAGCTATTGTCAACCACTATCACAACAGGCTTCCCTGCCTTTTGTCACCTTCCTTGCACCTTGGTTGTTTGAGTGAGCATTTAATAGTTTCAACAGTTGAATGCAAAGATCATGAAAGATTTGAAGTCATAAATATAGTCTGCTTTAGACTAAGGGCATCTCGTATTATTTATGTGTAGTATAGTTCTTGCAGAGATAAATTTAGGACTGCAATCACTTGTAAAGGGAAGGCCCTCACACATCATAAATTATCGAGGAGCAGGAATGAGTATGGCAGTAAATATTTTAGAATACAAAAAAATATGCCTTGGATGATAGTGTACAGATAGGCATCAGAGGAGCTTTACATAAGAGGATGAGAAACTAAAGGGCATTTTTGTGAGAGGAGGAGACTTTAGGAATTGGAGATAGTGTGAGAGAAGAATATAAGCTATGCTTTCTTATTTTCTACTATGAGATTAAAGAAAAACATGTGCTGTAATGGCATATTAAATGAGGAAACAAAATGAGCCTAACTAACCACAACACCTTCCTTGTGCTCAGCAGGAAATAGCTAACACATTCATTTTCTGTTTTCTATTCTAAAGAAAGCCCTGTGGGCCACAGGGTCATTGGGAACATTCTCTCCTTGGAGCAGATTTGCTCATTGCAAAATAGGGAAGCTGGCACTTGGAAGCTGTCATTGTGGCGGTTACATTGAGCAACTGGGGTTGAATTGTTACTTTGTTCAGACACTTTCAGCTCTGAGCAGTCTGGGATCCAGAGGTGTGGTTCCTGGGGAGGTCTTCTAGAAACTGTGTTTGGGGAGGGGACGTAGGGATGATGTGCTACTGTAGAAGAATATTGTGCTTAAAAGCACACGTCTCAGTCACATCGACCCAAGGATCATCCTGGATCCTTCTCAAAAGGTCCTCATCATGGCTAGGTGCAACTGTGCAGAGAGGCCTGAGAGCCTGTGATCTAAAGTAGAGGGTAACTAGGGGTCTCTTTGGAAAAGCAATGCCTAACCAAAGGGGCATCTTTTATAGATTCAACGTATAGCATTTAATCAAAACGACTACCTCTAGTGGTAAAGAGTAAAATCTTTGCATTTCTAAGAAATTTGCATATATGGGTATGTTTTCTGAGCCTTCTGTGGAAAGGGGAGGTAGAACTACAAAGGCCTTATAGGGACAGTGTGACGCTGTGCCACACTGCAAGCGTGTCCTTTCTTTACATAGTTCTCTGCTGTAAGAGGTGCTCACACGTATTTGGTGTAATTACACCCCGTCTTGTTACTTTCTCAGATATATGTTTTAAAGCCATTTCCTAGTTAAATATGTTCAGGAGGCAGCAGGAAAGAAGACAGCGGCCTCCTTTGGGACTTGCTGACTTGTGGTCCTCCACTGTGAGGTGTGCTTCTGGGGACTTTGAAACCAATCTGGCACCCAGATTCACATATTAGAGGAAGGTGGTTCACAGAACTCAGTATAGCAAAAGTGGTCGCATATTTTTAAAGTGATGTTTATTTGCAGAATCTTTTCTTTCCCAGCCAGCTGGGGAGCCAGCTGTGCCGCAGCTTGAAGATGGGAAAGTGGAACCAGATTAGACGCTGACCAGTGCCAGGGGCGTGGCTATAGGTTCAGGGACCGAGTTGCCACCCTAATGCCATTATTTCTTGGGTGGTTGCTTTCCTCTGCAGAGAGCAATTTGTGGAACAGAAATAGCATCTTATCTTTGAGATCTTCTTTGTCCTCCTCACTGCCCCCGGCAGTGTTTGGTACTATGTCTAGTTTAGACACTCTTTTATGTGGATGAAACTCATAAAAGGAGCTTCCAGATTCATGCTGAAACAATCTCAACTTTCTGATCTGTGACACCAAGTTCTGTGTGAAGGGGGGCAGCTGAGTCTGTCGAGAGTCTTTACGCGTCACCATGGGAACCCATTTTCTTTCCCTTTTTCCTTCTCCCCCCCCTCCCCCATCCAAAGGAGGCCTTATCAATTAGAGAACTTGGTGACACTATGCTTAATCATTGTGATGATGAGTGCTAAGGTGACCTGCGAGGGGGAAAGGTCCTGCTGCTGCAGAAGCTTCCTGGGGGTGGAAGGAGGTAGGCCGCCACACCCCCTCCCAAATTTAAATGCAAATGAAAGAGCTATTTGATTAGCAAATGTTTTGGGATCGTTCCAGTTTAAAGTCTAAATGACTAACTTCCTTGTAGCTCCCAGTCAAGGCTTTTGCAGCCTTCTTGCCAGCCTTCATTAACCAGGGCTTTATAACTGTAGTCTCTAGTAACAGCTTATTTTTAAAATGAAGCTACACTTATGCTTTTTGTATAAGAAACATATTTTTATGGCTCAAAATTCAGCAAGTACATCAGACTATAGAGTGCAAGTTTTCCCTTGTCATGCCCTCAGCTACCCTGCCCTAAACAATTGTAAACATTGCTTAGTTTTGAAATGTGTCTTTCTCTAAAAAGCAGTTTTCGTAGTGTTTAATTATTTTTTTTTAAGTAGATAGAGACTGTTAACTTTGCCATTAAGACAATTTTATGGTAAATTCTTCCCAGGTTACGACCCAAGATCTTAACTACCCGGGTTCTGTTATTTTCTGAGTCCTTTTCTATGTCAAAGATCTTTCTTTTCCACTTTACCCACATCTTACCTAACAAATACAATCCTAGGATAAGACACTAAAATCTCAACTCAGTTTTAAGATACTTTGCAGTTAAAACATTCCATGGCCAGGCATGGTGATACCAGCTTTCAGTCCTAGCATGGTGCATTCCAGCCAAGGCTACATAGTATGCTCTTTAAGAAACAATGTGTGTATGTGTGTGTGTGTGTGTGTGTGTGTGTGTTACTTATATACATACTTATATATGTATCTATATATGTATCCATATATACATATTCTCCATGACAGTGGCTTTTGGGGGTCTTCACTGGGATGCTGAAGAGCGCCACCAAAAGGCTTGTCTCTGGAAGTGAGGGCTGAATCTTTGTCCATACCTCAGCAGAGTCCCAGTGTGAGGAATCTCAAGATTCCATGTCCTTGCAGAATTTGACCATACTTGTATGTTGCTGATTCTGGAGGGACTCGGTTAACTGAGAACTTTTAGAATGTCCACCGAGGTAAATGATTGGAATGTTTGAGCGGGTCAGGGAAATGCCTTTTTGGTAAGTAGAGAAGAAAGTAAATATGCAAATATCTAAACAGTGGGACTCCACCCCCTGAGTCGGCTTCCTGGCATTTGGTGTTTTAAATATTGACTTGGGAAAGGAATGGTGATATCAATATCAGTCTGGGAAGTATTTTTAGATTTTTCTTCCTTTTCTCGAGACATGGTCTCACTATGTAGCCCTGGCTACGTGCCCAGCACCCTGTGCAGTTTTTAACAACAAATTCTCGGGTTTTCCTTTTTCAAAGGTTAAAATGGTGTTAGTATAAATTTTACTAAAGATATGCTCCCATCCAGTCTTGAATTTGGTGGGATAGATGGATGTGGAATGGGTATTATTTTCTTCCCCATTTCTAGTGAATTAAGCCTTTCATTCCAGCTACTTTTTGAAATTTAGAAATAAATCTAGTTTATGAGTTTCCAGGGATGACGTAGGCAGCTCTAGAAAATGGATTGAAGCTGTAGGGTTGACTGTGAACGTACGCTATCATGACAAAGTTGAAGATGGTCTCTTTTTTGTGTTTATAATTAGTTTTGATAATAAAGCAAACTGTTCCTTAAAATTTAAAATGAAGCATCACCTTTTTCCTTTCCGGTGTGTGCATGGGGTTGGGGGAGGGATACAAAATAAGAAGATGTCAGTTCCAAAGAAAATCCTTGCATGATCTGTCGATTTTCTCTTGAGTGGCAGGGTTCAAGTCATCGCTAGGAGAGAATTTTGTTTTGAAAGTGTCCTTGTAAACTGCAAGGATGTCTGTTAAGCATCATAATTAAGCATGCTAAAGGAGAAGCCATGCATACTGTCAGAATGCTCAGCCAATCTACCCAAACATCTCAGACCCACTCGCTGCTGAAATGTCTAGTCTTTATGGAATTAGACTCTTTCAATAATAACAGTGTACAGCCCCCCCCCCCCCCCCCAGCAAGATGGCTCAGTGAGTGAAGGTGCTGCTGTCAAGGCTGACAACCTGAGTTTGATCTCTGCAGGGTGGTGGTGGTGCACGCCTTTAGTCCCAGCACTTAGCAGGCAGTGGCAGGCGGATCTCTGTGAGTTCGAGGCTAGTTTGGTCTACAAAGCAAGTTCCAGGACAGCTAGATAGCCAGATTTAAACAGTGAAAAACTGAGAGAGAGAGAGAGAGAGAGAGAGAGAGAGAGAGAGAGAGAGAGGAGAGAGAGAGAGAGAGATCTAACTTCTACAAGTTGTCCTGAGACTTGCACACACCACACACAGTAGCAGGCACACACATACACCAAATAAATAGATTAACTAATTAATAAGTAAGAAAATAACAATGTGCACAGATTAATCTTGCTGAGCTAGAGTGCCATGCAAGGCTTTAAGAAGTTGGGCAGACATGGAGGACAATCTGAGGGCATTAGAATGACATAAAGAAACTAGACATGCTAGAAGGCAGGCAAAGATCTGGGAAGCGTTGGCCAATCTGGGGTGAAAAGACAGATTGCACTGATTGAAATCAGTTGCTGCCAATCAGCTGCGATGCTTTTGAGAATTATGAAGTGAAGTTGAATCCAGGACTTTTTCCCTGGCTAGTTGCTTCAAGGAGAGTGTGGCATATGAGCTCAATCTACAGTCACATTCCCCTCCCACTCTGTATATGCAGTGAAAGCCAAATTCCTCTCCAGGGACCGTTTCTGGGACAGAGGTACAGCTTCTCCAAAGCTGGTGCTTCTTCTGTGAGTCTCTGCTCAGGACACGGCTGTGCTGCTAGCCTCCTGAGGTGGGTGAGAAGTGGCTGACATTTCACTTCCCCTTGCAGATGTTTCCAGAAGGGCAGAGGTACAGGTATCCCCAGGGTTTCTCTGTCCACTAGCAATACAGACCCGTGCCAGGATAATGACACTCAGGTTACCCTCTATGATCTTTCTGGACGCAAAGTAGTCCTTTATGGGCTTTTTTTCCCCTTAAATTTAAATCATTCATGGATTCTCTACCCTGTTTTAAGGACACTGCCCCCCCCTTTCCTCTTTGTCTGGTTTATGAAGACTGAGAATGGACTGTCCTTGTCCATTAGTCTGGGATGTTTTACTTGGCCTTGATCTTGGTACTGGCCCATCTAACAAAAACCAAAATGAACTAACTCAGAATTGAATGAAAGGAAGGTCACCACGTGGCTAAATACCCAGTCTGTGCAACAGTCAGGGCAGCATCAATTCTGTTGTGACAGCAATGTGATTGGTGTCCCAAAGGTTTTGTTATTTAAAGGGAATTTAAATTTTTTTTATCCTTTAGATGTTTATTTCAACAAATTGGCTATTGATCATGTCATTGGTGAATTTTCAGTTCTGAAGTACGCATGTGTAGCTTAGATGGGCTGAGATGTAAGTCACTGTAGATTGTGTAAAATGTCGCTAATGGCAGCATAGTGCTGGGAGACGGGGTGGGAGGGCATCATAAAGAGAAGGAGGACCCTATCGGTTAGAGAATTGACGAAATTTCCTGGAGCAGTTTGAGATGTGATTCCAAAAGTGAGAGGCAGATGAGGTGGGGATGGTTGGAAGATAAAGAGAGATGAATTGGTTAATTAAAGTCAATTCCACGCAGAGAGCAGCATTCTCGGTAGTAGAAGGTCATGACTGTGGTTGGCAGAAAGACATGAAAGAAAGGGAGAAATACTTAAGGAGCTTAGAAAGGTGGTGTACAGTGATAGTGCCCCGTTCTTGTAAGCAGCATTTAAGTCTTAGTTTAGAAACAATTTGGGGGGTTGGAGAGATAGCTCAGTTGTTAGGAGGACTGGCAGATTTTCCAAAGGACACAGGTTCAACACACACACACACAGTAGCTCCCAAATGGCTATAACTTCAGTTGCAGGGGCTCTGACTCCCTCTTCTGGCCTCCATGGGCACCAGGCACACACAGTGGCGCATAAGCAAACATGCAGGCAAAACACCCATACACAAAAAAATAAAAAGACAAAACCAAAAGCAATGTATGACAGTCATAGCGGCACATGACTTTAATCCCAGCATTCTGAAGGCAGAGGCTGGCAGATCTCTCTGAGTTCAAGGTTAACCTGGTCTACATAGTGAGTTCCCTAATATACAGAGCTATGCAGAGAGACTCTGCCTAAAACAAATAAAAACCATCCATGAATGTGGCAATGTGGCTTGTATATACTTTGTCAGATTTAATGGTTTCATGTTTGGGGATGGTATTATAAGTGGTATTATCAACTTGATTTCACTTTCCAGTTACTCATTGTTAGTCCATTTGCATCTTAATATCTAAGGAACACCAACTCCATGACGCTTCATTAATACCCAAATCTGTAGGTGCTTAAATCCCTTATGGATGCTATAGCATTTGATATAACCTACATATATTCTCCTAGTCATCAATAGATTACTTGTAATACCTAATATGATGTAAAAGCTGTGTAAATAGTTGTTGATCTGCATTGCTTAGGAAGTAATGACAAGATGAAAGCTTGCATGTGTTCTTCACGGAAGTAGCGATCATAGGCATAGCTATATGGGACACATAGTCTGTTGATGCAGAAACCGCGGATACAGAGAGCTGACACAACATGGAAAAGCAATTCTTGAGCGTGATGATGGAGATTAAAAGTCCGGTCTTCATGAACGCTGGACAACCATGCTACCTACCTACCAGTGAGCTGTAACCCCCATCCTTCCTGTGACCCTAATAAATTCATATTTTTTTTTTTTTAGTGCCAGTAACACTTTTCCCTTTTGGATTTGTTGAGACTTTCTATGCACACGATTATGTTGTCAGCAAAAAAGTTCAATTTTTTCCTTTCTGTTTGCTGTTTCTTTCTTTTTCTTTCCTTATTGCACCAGCTAGGGCTGCCAAATACAATGCTGAATAGGACTGCTGAGAGCAGCCAGCCTTTTCTGTTCATGGAGGAGAACATCCAGACTTTCACTGTTAATTATGATGTTAGATGAGGTTTCTGAAAATATGGCCTTTCTGTAAAACCAGAGACTCCAACTAAATGCACTGTAATGACCCCAGGCTTCAGTCTCCTGGTCAGGGGGACCTGGCTTGGAAACCACCTTTTGAGTTTTCCAAATTGGAGGTTCTGGGCAAGTTACTTTCTGTGTCTCCGTTTCCCATAAAATGGGAGTGGTGGTCATTTAATAGGATTGATATGGCTATTAAAAGAGATGATGCACATAAATTAGCATGCCCCTTTCCTCTTCTTCTTCTTCTTCCTCCTCCTCCTCCTCCTCCTCCTCTTCATTGGGTCTCACTGTGTGGCTCTGACTAGCCTAGACCTCCCTATGTAGACCACATTGACTTTGAACTCACAGACATCAGTCTGCCTCTGCCTTCAAAATGCTGGGGCTAAAGATGTGTGCTACCAAGTCTGACCAAATATTTCTTCTTACTAACCTGGAACAACGTACGCAGGAAGAGTGGGTAAATAGAAATTTCAAGTTCTAGAAGTATACTGAGTACAAGGAAGCACACACCCAGATGTTTCTATTAAGCTGAGCTTGAGAATTACCAGACTGGATTTGTGGTGGGAAAGAGAGAGGAAAATGGGTTGCGTGAGAGAGGTCTTGTTTAGGATAGCCCGTAGGAGTCTCTGGCTATGGATGCTAATCTTGTGGAGGGCCCAAATATGCAATCTTGATGGGCTCATGAGTATGTTGTGGTCACTTTGCGGGGACGTCTGTAGTAAATACTGCTCTTCCTCTGTTTCACAAATAAGAAGTCTAAGACCCAGGCTTGTCAGTGTCTCTCCAAACATCTCCTCATGCTTCCAGGGTGAATGAACTGTTGTAGTCCTGCCAGGTCAAGGCTTTGACTTCCGCACACTGTAGCTTACATTTTACAGCTGTCAGGAGGAGTTGCTGAAAGACCCTGCGGGGCATGGCCAAAAGTTTCCGTAGTTTCAAAGCAGGGTCTCCTACTGACCCTGATTTGATTTGGGGTTTCAAGATGTAGGGACAGGCTCCTTCATGCCTAAGTTGGGGCAGCTCTGATAGCTGCCCATAGTCAGAGAGGAAATGAGGTCATGTGGCAGGTGACAGTTTTAGAGTCCATGCATTTGATTTTATTCTAATTAACTTGTTAATTGATATGCAGACTCTGGAATTATAAAATTCTGCTTCTTAGATATTTGCAGGACAAGTCTTCTTGCTTTGGGTTCTTTCTCTCTGTTGGGTACTATTAACCTGGGAGTCCTTGGCTGACCACAAATCCTGAAGAATTGTTCAGGTCTTAGTCTTGCAGTCTTAAAATCTGTCACCAGCATCACTGACTGACACACATCTGCCTGTTTGCTCTTTGGCCTAGACACATGTTGAAACTTCTCAAGTGACAGTTCAGGCCAAGAGACGAGAACCCTCTGGAAAGAGTCTGCAGCTGTCTCCATGAGGGCAGCATTTTGGCTCTGTGGCGTCTTTCAGCCCAGTGTTTGTCTGGGAAGCCCATGGTCTCCGCATGGCGTCATCATTGTTCGATACAGGTCTTCACTGTGCAGCTCTGTCTAGCCGAGAACTCACTGCATGTGCCAGGGGCCCCCATACTTTCATCAATCCTCCCAGTTCTGTCTTCTACATGCTGGGATTACAGGTGTGCACCACCACGCCTGGCCAATTTATTCATATTTTTGCAAGCAGTTCCCCATCCCTCACCTTTTCTTCCTGAATTTTAGAATTCTCTATTGACAGTTTTCTTCACATATGGCAATACTTTGGCTTGAGTTTCCTTTCTGTCTTGGTTAGTTGGCGTTTTGAGAGATCTACCACTTTCTCCTGCCACCTGAGCTTTCCAAATAATCTCCACTCTGGTCTCCCTCAGGAGTGTCCAACTCCGGTCTCCCTCAGGAGTGCCCAACTCCGGTCTCCCTCAGGAGTGCCCAACTCCGGTCTCCCTCAGGAGTGCCCAACTCCGGTCTCCCTCAGGAGTGTCCAACTCCGGTCTCCCTCAGGAGTGTCCAACTCCGGTCTCCCTCAGGAGTGCCCACACTGTGGTCTCTTACAGGAGTGCCCACACTCCGGTCTCTCACAGGAGTGTCCAGTTTATCTCACTTGCTCATGCTTCAAGATGCATAGCCAGGCACCATTTCTGTAGTAAGCTAAGAGCTTACATTCAGAGGTTACTGTACTTTTTTTTAACCCTAGTAAGCAACCTGGGGACTTCTGGAAATCATAGTTTCTTAGATCCATCCTTTGATTTTTAAAGAGCACATTAACTATGTTTCTTGTTAATGTTTCTCCATGGGATCCCTTCTCCACTTCCTGGGTGAGGCATTCTCTATGTCTGCTTGGTTGAAGCATTGGATGGGAAATCCGGGGAGCTGGTGCAGTTTCTCCAAGGGAGCTCTCTTCTAGCGCAGCACCAAGTTCTGCGGACCCCTGGCCTTGAACTCACAGGAGGCTCTGGAATTCAGTCTTCTTTCAGTCTCTTCCATGGGTGCCTGGGGCCGAGGGCATAGACTCTCCATGTGTCACCTTCTGCGCTCGCTGAGACCAGCATTGAGCTTCATAAGCACCAATTGACAACGCTCTTCCGGGAGACTCCGTGTAGATTTAGAGAGGCCAGGAGGGTTTATTTTCTGCCACGATGGAGCCAGCAGATTAAGTAGGTGATCGTCCTGTCTGAATCCATCCCTGGGAGAAAGAAAACTGCAAGACTGTGCCTGGAGCAGTTTTCCTGACTTTGTCATAGGTTGATGCAATTGCAGGGAAAAGAGAATGCAAAAAACGTTTTTGTTTTGTTTTGTTTTGGTTTGGTTTGGTTTTTCAAGACAGGGTTTCTCTGCAGCTTTGGAGCCTGTTCTGGAACTAGCCTTGTAGACCAGGCTGGCCTCAAACTCACAGAGATCCGCCTGCCTCTGCCTCCCGAGTGCTGGGATTAAAGGCGTGCGCCACCACCGCCCAGCAAGAAGAATTTTCTTAAAGAGGGAGGGTAGAAATCTCAAACCACGACACAATCCATTTGTCACAGTGAATGTAAAGCCCATAAATGAAGAGTTTCTTTGGAAGGGTACAGGGGATTCCAAAGGCAGCCTGTGCACTGTTAAATAGTTCTTTTTTCCCGTCTCTGTCTCTCTGTCCGTCTCGCTCTCATTTAATTAATTAATTAATTAATTAATTAGCTAAGTTTTAGTTTTAGCGCTCTCTCTCTCTCTCTCTCTCTCTCTCTCTCTCTCTCTCTTTCTCCTGCTGCAGCCCATCTGCTGACTTACAGGTGTGTGCTGGTCTGCCGGTTTCCTATACACAGCCTCTTCTAATGGATTTCACTTATCCCCTTAACTGATGCTCAGGGCTCCTCCACCACCCACCTTCCTGCTCAGTCCTTCTGATTTTCTTACTCTTAACCTAAATGCAACAAACATTCCTCAGCCACATAACCAAACATCAGGAAAAAAAAATTCCAGAAATTTCTTTTGTGAAGTCCCCAACCCTTCCTTAGATTTTAGATTCCACAGTCTCTGTTGGAAGGTGGGATGCAGACCTGGGATGGGAGGAAGGTGGAACTGCCTGTAACAGAGCTGCCTGCATTGCTAGTGATGCTCACTGGCCTCTTAGTAGCATGTATGTTAATTTGTCTTGGCCAGATACTGACAATGATCCCTTCCAGATGGCCCCTCCAGGGCTCAGCCTAGGTGGCTCAGGCCAACACCGAGAAGACCCGGTGCTGTGGATCTTTGGTCACTAAAGATTAAGTGACCCCTTCACTGAGATACTCTAAAGCCAACGAACGTCTTTTTTATCTTTTACTTCTGTTCAACAAGCTCAGGGCTTAAGAAAGACTGTTTGCCAGGAATCCTGACTCCCTCACGTGCCCTTCTGGAGAAGCTGGTTCCTCTCAAGTGGGACCCAGATGTATGGGAGAGACATTCTTGGGGAAGCCTGTCACATCATCCGTGAGAACCCATCCTGACCTAGGCTGTGCTTCTGCCCCTGGGTACAGCAAGACACCACCTCATCTGATGCAGTCCTTTGTTGCTGGGAATGTAGGTTGGAGAGGGCCCATGAAGGGATGGTAGTCTCCATCCTCCCATGGAAAATTTCTGAGTAGTTCCTGCCATGCATGGTGTGTACTTGGCCGACATCAGGGCAGACAAGCATGGAAGGGAGAGGGAACACAGTCTCCACCTTGGCCAACGCCGCCCCTGCTTCTACCTTTGCTCCATCTCTGTTTCTTCTGGGTGGTGACAAGGGGCTGGGGTCTTTGGCGAATGAGCTTCCTTAGGCCCAGAGCCTGTTAGACAGAAGTGAAAATCGAAAACGTTGGTCTTAGAAGCACTCTGTGGAGGAGTCCTTAAAACATCAGTGCACGCTGAGGAGCTTCTTGTACAGGAAAACATCTGGCTTTGTGAGCTCCAGTGAGTTCAGTGCTCCTCACTGGGCCAAGCAAGGTCACGAACCACATTTTAAGTAAGGGAATTTTAGCTGGGGATGTGGCTCATTGCTAGGGTGCTTGCCTAGCCTCCCTGAGGCTGTGGGGTCAATCCCCAGTACTTTATGCTTTATAACAGGCACAGGGATACATTCCTTTAATCCTAGTGCTCAAGAGGCAGAGGCAGGTGGATCTCTGGGAATCTGAGGCCAGCCCGGTCTACAGTGTGAGTTCCAGGCTAGCCAGAGCCACATAGTGAAATTCTGTCTGGAAACAAACAAACGGAACCTAAAAAGAGAGGGAGAGAGAACTTACTTTTTCATCTCTGAAGTTAAACAGTAGCCTGATCATTCCAGAGGTGAGTGCGGCGATTGCAAGAGGAAGATGGAGAAGGGATACTGTTGCCCTGGTAACAGAGGGTAGCCCAATGGACCCTTCTCTGATTCCGTGCTCCAGAGATAACCATGTTGTGAAGGGTTTGTTACTCACAATTACGAATTTGGGGGAAAGGGTTCCATGCAGGCTTGCAGTTGCCCTTAGAAGTGAGCTGGTTTGTGGATCCTGCCACGAGCATCCCCAGTGATAACAGGTAGGAAGACCTTTTGGCTTTTCTGGTGTCCTTACGTGTTTTCTTTCCCTCTCCTGCTGTCTCAGATCATCCCAGCCATGGGCTCTCCTTCTGCTGTCCACCTTGTAAAGGGTCGGGTTCCTGAGAGGCTGTCCTTATGCCTCTTCTCCATTGGTGTCACCTGTTTTGAAGGTTTCTCCTGTCCCTAGTAGTGGATGAACTGTGTGCTCTACAGCTGACTTCTCAGCCAACCGAGTGCAAGCTGCTCTGTCACTCCACAGTCACATCATTGGGGGCAAATTAATTAACCTCGGGTCCCTTTGTTGTAAAATAGAGCCAATAATCACAGCTACCTCAAGGATTTGTGGTAGGCCCTACTCCATGGGAAGTGCTTACTTAAAGGAAATGTTCAATGTGGGAAAGTCTCTTCATATTGTTTGGATCCAGTTTCTAACCATTCCTGGCAAACTGTTTCGGTTATCCGTCGCTGCAGTGATTAGGCCGGCACCAATTATTAGTTATATACCGTCTCTTAGCTCTGGGGTTTGAGGAGCTCGGTTAGGGGGGAACTTGCCTCAGTTTCCTAACTACATGAGAGAGCAGAGCTGTGTGGCCACATATCACACCCACAAGATTCAGCTTATTAGAAAAGGGTTCCTAACCTCTTCTGGATTCAAGTGTAGGGGACATCCCCTCTGTCTCCAGATGGAATGGGTGTCAAAGGATGTGTGGGCATTATAGCCTGCCAGCTGGCATAGATAACATACTCCCATGCATGCAAAATGGTCCCCCCCCACCCAAGACCTTCCTCATCACAATCCCATTTATTCTCAGGGTCTAGGTTTCGTTATGCAAATATGGTCCAGGTGTAGATGTGATTCCTGTAATGTGGCCCCTCAGCTTTGGCAGTTAAATCTAGTGCTATCCTTCTTGATCCAAAGGCTGGGGACTAAAAAGACAAATACCACTTCTGTACCAGACACAGGCCAGGACAGGTAGGGATAACTGCTGTGTGTGACTCTTGAAACACAGCAAGGCTTGCCTTTTAAAATCACTTTTTTTCTTTGTTTTGTTTTGGTTTTGGTTTTTCAAGACAGGATTTTTCTGTGTAGTCCTGGCTGTCCTGGAATTAGCTCTGTAGACCAGGCTGGCCTCGAGCCCACAGAGATCCGCCTGCCTCTGCCTCCCAAGTGCTGGGATTAAAGGCGTGAGCCACCACTGCCCGGCCCAATCACTCTTCTTTTTGAGACAGGCTCTCAAACTCACTGTCCTCCTGTCCCAGCTTTCTGAGTGCAGGGATTGCAGGTGGATACTACTGTTCCCAACTCTAAAATGACTTCATTTGCTATTCTAAGTTTTAAAATAATTCCAGACTTATAAGAAAGTCGCAAGCACAGTGGAGTATCCACAAATATCCTTCTCCCAGCTTCCCCCAATTGTGCAGCGGCTAAGTGATGCAAACGATCAAACCCAGAAGTCGACAGCACTGATACAATGCTGCTAGCCAACCTGTGGGTTTCATTCTGATTTTCCTAGTCTAGGTTCCAATTTAGTCTCCACATCGCCTGCAATGGTCATGTCGTTACCGTCTCCCTAGGGTACGTGTTTCCATTTAGGAAAGAGAGCATCTGTCTTTAGTTCAAGAGCAGCTCTGATGTGCAGCTGGCATTGGAGTGCATCACTACCGCCTGGAGTGACTCCCGCTGTCTTATCCCAGGGGTTCCTGGTTCTGCCCTTGCCTTCCTTCTCCACAAATGTAACTTGTGTTTGCAGCTAAGGCGTTTCTGCAGCCTGTCCCTTTTCCCTCAAGGTTGATGGCATTACTGCTGACACAGTTCTTCCCTAATGTGTGCGACTTTCCACACAAATGGCTGTGGACCACAGCTACAAGCTTTACCAAAAGATACTGTTTCCTACACTGAGCACTTGGTGAGGCTGTTTGGTGGCAGGGTGGGGTGGGGTGCACAACTCTTTTCAGGTTAGTGGGATTCCTAGTCCAGGAAGAAGAGAGACACATCCTAAAAGTCTAAGTGGGTCTTTCTGTCTGTCTCAAGGTTCTTAGAGACATTACCTCTTATCTTTGGGGGGAGATCTACAGTTGAGTCCAGCAGCTTATAATCATATCCTATTGTGTTTAGGATACCCTCTCTTTCCATAACAACTTTTATCAAGTTCCCCAAACAAATATCAGAACCATCTGTGGCATCTTTTTCCCACCCATCCCCTGAATGCAGCCCATTGACAACCACGGCAGTTCTTAGTTCTGTGGCGTCCCCTCGGTAGCGTTGCTACTCATGATGCTCTAGCTGGGTAGCGTATGTCATCCAGATTGCCACTAGAGCTGCGAGCAGGATGCCGTGCCTCTCCCCTCTCCTATCTACTACCTATTGTTAGAATTCGCTTTCTAAAATAAGACCTCTCTTTCCAACCCGGAAATCTTCAATAACCTCTTCGCACTGCCCGTGGAACAAAGTAAATCTTCTCTACAGGGCATGCAGGGCTCCACAGTTCAACTCCTACCTCCCTAAGCCTTTAGCTCACGCTTCCCCCCTCAATGCTGTTACAGTCAAAATGCACTGCTTGAGAATTCCGATTTGTCCACTGTTTCTTTCTTTTTGGATTTGGCCCTCTGCTCTTTCTTTGTGACTCGGGGCCCTCTCCCTATCCGGTCAGTTCCTAGCTTCTACATCCATGCCCAGCTGAGACCCTAAAGCACCTCACAGCATTTTCAAGTCTCTATAGCAGTCCTTGGCTTTCCCATACCACCAAGGAAGGAAGGCAGAGTGTGTTCTCTGCGCCTTGGGCTTCTTACGTGCAGGATGGAGCTGCTGCTAAGGGTGTGTTGGATTTTTGCTTTCTTGGGCCTTAAGGTATCTTAACAACTGCTTGGGGACTTGAAGAGGTACCTTAGAACTTTACTTTGGGCTCATCGGGTATAAGATTCCTGCACGTGGAAGGAGACGGGAATAGAGATAATATGTGATGTTAGTGGATCTATGACGTCAGTTGAGATAGTCACTTTCGATGAAAGTGGGTACAAAGTTCTGTGCTAGATTTTTTTTTTCATTATTGTAGTTGCTCTTTATACTGTTGCTAAATACCACGTCTCTACATATGTTTTAGTTTTTTTTCTTACTCGCTCCTATGAGCATCCTTACTTTATCCAGGGGCAATGATAACTTCCTGGTTTTGTACACCACTGTGTCCCTGTCACCTATATGGTGACATATAGACATAGCACAGTAAGTACGAGTTGATGGGAAAATGAAGGGTGTGCCTCCGTGGGGCACCTACTTGTTCCCTACCCAAGGAAACAAAGCCAAAGAGGCTGGTTCACATCACCCGCCAATCCCTGTGTCCCTGGCTACTCAGGGCACTGAACAGGAAGATCGCTTAAGCCAAGGAAGAGCAATACAGCTGAGACCTTGGGGGTGGAGGAGGGAGGGAGGGAAGGAGGGAGGGAGGGAGGGAGGGAGAGAGGGAGGGAGAGACAGAGAGAGAGACAGAGAGAGAGAGAGAGAGAGAGAGAGAGAGAGAGGACAGTGCTATTAGTCCAAGGTGAGAGAAGGCTCATTCAGCACAGGCGATTTATCCAGGGTCCTCTGGAGACTCTGCACTTCCTGCTTCGCTACAGAGGTGGGGACAGAGGTGTGTGGACAGAGGCTGGTAGCAAGTGGGTGGCGGCAGATTTGCAGTCTGAATCAGGCCATCAGAAGCGGCAGCACATTACTTTAGGGCACCAGGCTACAGGTCCTTAGCTCAGGCCCTGACAGTTGCTTGGGTTTTTTTTTTTTTTTTTTTTTTTAAAGGGACGATTGTCCTCCTGCCCCCCCCCCCCCCCCCCCCCCCCCCGTCTCAGCCACCGCAATCCCTATGACCTTGTGCAGGTTGTACTCACACTTCAGGCTTTGTTTTCAGCAGACAAATCGTGGCTCCTTCTTCAGCTGTGAGAACTGGGGAAGAGAGTGTTTTTAAGCCAATTAGGTAAGTGGCATGGCACCAAAATAGAGCCCACATGGGCTCATTGTTTTCCTCTGAAAATTTTAGCAAAATCCTAGGCTGGGAGGAATTCTGGATATCTGGAACGCTGCATTTCTTCTCAGTTCCAGGCTTCCCCTTATTCCATTCTGAGTATCAGACACAAGCAGCCTTCTGTGATAATTGCATGGAAGGGGTTGGGGCAATCTAGGAAGATGGTGGGGGCATGACCTCCTCCTGCCTGCAAAATCCACAAAAGAGGGAGAATGGGGAAATCAGAAAGTGGGGACAGTCCCTCCTAATTTGGGGCAGCCGGCTCCACGATAAAACCGTTTTACGCTGTTTGCAGCCCTCAGGACTAGACACTACAAAAACAGAAATTCAACTCTGACTTTGGCAGCTCTCTCCACACCTCTCTCTGTCCTTGCCTGCTGCCTCGTCTAGGGGAGTCTCAAGAGTGTGGAAGGAGGGCATTTGCTGGGTTCATGAGGCTGGATTCTAGAGAAAGGGTAGATGCTGGGGACGTGTGTTTCTGCAGCTGTTGGACGGGCATCCGGTTGGCCTTTGGTTCGTCCTTGGAGGTTGTGTTTCTGCAAAGGCCAGCTCAAGGTGACCTCCGTGTACTCTGTAGACAGGAGAGTTAGCCTGCCTGAGCTCTCTGACGTTCCTGAGAAACTGATTTTGCTCCAGGGCTGAGTGAACCATATGGCAGCTAGATTACAGAGACTGTTGGCGTTTGTCACGGAGAGAACAGGATTTTTGGCTATAGCAAATCCCCCCAGGTAGAGGTGCCATGCCATCTGTGGTCACAGCATATAGGAGAGGCTAGGGGGGTATGCAGTTTGATCTCATCCACTTCCTGTCTCCAAAGGGAAGGGAAAGGCAGGTTCTAAATCAAATACCGCTTAGCCTAGGAAGCGTTTTGTTTTCTGATTTTCTCCTTGATTGCTAGTGTTTTGAATGATATGGGGGGGCAGTCTAGAATTTACACTATTTACATTTCTCCATTTTGAGAGCTTTAAAGTCTACTTGGAGATATCAGGCTAACAAAGTAGCATAAAAGCACAAGGCACAGTAGAGATACGAAGTTGAAAGAGACTCTGGAACTCAGGGAAACTGAAGAGCAAATACAGCTGGAAAGTCTGCAGGAAGGAGCTAGGACTGGGGGTTAGCCTTGGAGAATGAGCGGATCAGGGTGTCTTTGGAGAACGGGTGAGGACCGCCAGGCTGAAAGAACCATGTAAGCAGAAGTAGAGACAGCAAGACACCCCCACAAGACTGCGAGGAGGAGGTTAGCACGGTTGAACTGAAGATAAAGAGAGATAAGATTAGGATAGCAGGGTGGGGCCAGATTAAAGAGGGTCTTTTGGGGCAGACCAAGGAATTCAGGCCTGGCTCTGCAGGTAATAGGACACCATTGTAGGTGCTGGGGCCGAGATATGATACGGAGGAAAGAATCCTTCATGATGCTTTATACATACAATCCTGGAGATTAAATGTGCAGTCATAAAGTTCTTGAAGCCATGAGGAGGAGATGGGTAAATTAGATATTTTCTTTCTTGCCTAGTTTTTCTTTTTCTTTTTCTTTTTCTTTTTTATTTTTTTGAGGCAGGGTCTCTGTATGTAACCTGGCCATCCTGGAATTCCCTATGTAATCCAGGCTGGCCTTAGCCCTATAGAGAGCCACCTGCCTCTGCCTCCCGATTAAAGGTGTGTGCCACCACTCCTAGTATTTCCTTCCCAGAACTGGGAGGTCTGAGCTTGAGCTGAGCAGTGGGCCCAAAGGAGCTGAAGAGGTCAAGGCTCTGACTGTAGACAGATGAAAGTGATAATAGTACCATTAACAAAAACGAAATAGTTACAAGGAAAGGTAATTTTACGGGGGAGATGATGAGTTTGGCAGTGACTTTGTTTGCTTAATAAATACTTATGTGACATTTGTTATGTTCCTGGCACCGTTCAAATCACTTCATAAAAGATAACTCAGGTAATTCTCATAATAGCCACGAGGAATGAATATTGCTATTATCCTCTTTATTACAAAGGCAGAAACTCACGTACAGACGTGTTAGTAATTTTCCAAGACCAGCGTCCGTAGCAGAGCAGGTTTCTGAAGCCAGGCCATCTATGCTCCACACCCTGTTGTTGATGGGAGACTCGGGTGGGAGAAGAGTCCACGGAGGGTGAAATAGCTGAATGCTTCCTCTGCACACAGCCCTTCACGGGAAATGGACAGGGTGGCATCTGTCCAATCCTGCTCAAGTGTACTAAATTATGTACTACAAAGGAGGGTAGCAGTGGAGAGGAGAGAGAGGGCAGACACGTATCCAGGTAGGGTTACCAGAAAAGGCTTAAAGGAGAAGGAGTTGGGATATAGGAAAACCATGAGAGATGGATCAAGGGGAGTTTGCACAGTTGATCGTAGGGGAAGAACATCCCCAGGAGATACAAAATCCTGAATAAAACCGTGCTGCATGGGGGAGCTTAAGATGTGTTTAGAGACTAGGCTTGGCTGACTCAGCACCCTGCTCTGTCGGCGTGAACTACGGTAGGACTTGGCTTTAGTCAGGCTGCAACAGGAAGTGTGAACTGGGGTGCAGGAGGAGAGAGAGGGCTGAGACCCCTTGATGGAGGAGCAGGAGTCTGAGTGAAGGGACGTCACTGGACACAAGGAGTTCAGAGAATGGTGTCAGGAAAGAGGACACCTAGAAGGATGGAGGAAGGAGAGCTGAGAGCGGGAAGGGGAGGAGCCCTCCATCTTGTACATATAGATATATAACAATACTGTTCTTATTTCAACATGAACCTGCTGTCGCCAAATAAGGCCTGTGGCTTCTGGGTGGATGTTTGGTCATCTGCTGTACCGGGAGGCCACTGCCTCCCAGCCTTTCTTTTTCAGGGGTCTTCAGCCTCCTGGGGGTACACTAAGGTCGCATTAAGTTTGCTACCTCTATATTTAGGAATCTTGGTGCCCTTCTGTCTAGACTCAAAAAGGACTTGACAAAACCCCAGAGCCTGCTTAGGTCATTGGTTCGGAGTCTATTGACGGACTCTCCTGAGCCTGTTTCCTACCTGTACAGTAGGACCGACAATATTTTCTCTGCTTACCTGACAGGGAGCTTGGGAGGATCAGAGGTAGTGTCTGTGAAGGAGACAGACAACTGCAGGGTGCTTTATGAAAGCACGCCCATGACCTTTGCAGCCGCTGACTGGGCTCCCTCTTGAAGGTGAGCGCTCAGGAAGTGCATTTGTATCACCTGTTCACGGCCCCTCTGCCAAGACCTCAACAGCACGGCCATAGAGCAGGAGTTTGGAGTAGAGTAATAGTCCCTTAAGCAGGTGCATCTTGTTTCATTGACTTTAAGATGAGCCTTAGCTCCTCCCCCAAAGTTGGCATCTCCAAAGTCCTTCCATGGGCTTTGCAATTGACAGTGGGGGCAGGAGATAGACTAAGATGTTCTTGGAGGCAATGGGCCATCCATGGAAACTTCCTTTCTTCCTTTCCATTACTGGAAGATATTTTACTTCACACTTAGGAGGCTTCTATTGCCTTAGTAAGTATGGAATTCGGTCTGCTTTTGAGTGTCTTGCAATGCGTCATGGTCACCCTTGCCCACTGTACTGGAAGCAGAATTGCCTGGTACATCGAGTGTCCTGATCTCGGAACGCATCTTGTATATTGATTTTTACAGTCTCTATTGGCAATTTTAGTGTCATTTTCTCTGTCCTACTAGAAATGGAAGGCATAATGCAGCTTGATGACAGGTAACTTTATCATCCTGGGCTTGGTTATTTGAGGCTCTGGGTGTTATTGGGAAGCTAGATCTCTTACCCTGTCTTGTAAACTCTGAAAATCAGACCCTAAGGGACTGGATAACCAGCTAGCCTTCCGTGCAGCTTCCTTTCAAGAAGAATTCTGTTCTTGTTTTCTTTTTACCTCTGAAAAGATCTCAGATGCCAATCTAAATCCAGAGCCTCTTACTGGGGACCAGTTCGTATCAGTTAGGTTTCCCATTGACTGCCTGGGTGTGGCCTTCCCATTTCAGATGTCTGGCGGTACCTTCTGAGCTACTCGCCCTCTTTCTGGTCTTCGTGCTGTTGTATATAAACACAGAATTTATGATTAAGAATATTAAGCCATATCCAATGTGGCAGTACACTCCTGATGGCCAACTTTTACTCAGGAAGCAGAGACAGGAGGATTACTACAAATTCCAAACCAACATGGGCCACAAAGTGAGTTCTAGGGCAAAAAAGTGATTCAGAAGGTAAAGGCACTTGCCCCTGAGCCTGGTGGCCAGAGTTCAACACCGAGAAATCACATGGTAGAGGGAATGGAAGGATTCGACATTGTCCTCTGACTTCCACGCATGTAACATGGTGCCCCCTGGACCCATAAGTAAGTTTCAAGGTAGCAAGGGATATTTATACACAGTGAGGATTCTATCTCAAAATTCCCTCTCAACCAAAGTGTTCGTGAGCTCTCAGGTCAGCGGGTGCACGGAGAGGGGCGCTATCAAGTACTGAACACTTTTACAGGTGTTAGTCAGTTCATTTGATTCTCACAGCCACTGGGAGCAGGGCTTACTCTTCCCAGTTGTATATCTGGGAACCTTATGAACTTCAGGCCCAGAATGGGCGGGCGAGTTTCTGGCTGGTCTTACCAGTTATAAGCAGTGGTTCTGAAGCCCCACTTCCTAGGAGGAATGAGTATGAGAACAAAGAAGTCGTAAGTAGATGATGAGCTCTTTCTGAGCACTGGGCTGTCTCCTGCTGTAATGTGGATGGCTGGATGCGGTTTCCTAAAGGGTTCTATGGTTTCTTTCCTTGCGTTTTCCAACTCGGGGAACAGGATGGTTTCCAGGGCCTGCTGTTTGGAGCTGCGCTGTGTTTTGCAGACTCTGGGCCTTCTGTGGCCCTGCTTCTAGTGGCTCCTGATTCAGGTCAGATGCAGCATGGTGCCCTAGAAATAACCGGGTTTCTAGCCCAGCGTGACTCCCTTGAGCCCCTGAGCCTGTGAGGGCAGCATTGGCAGCACCTCTCCCCAGAGCTGTGTTTATTTCTATTATGTCATTTGCTTATTATAGGCAGCCTGCTAAGTGTTACTTATCACCTCCTATGGTGCCCTGCCTTTTCCTCTCCTTCTGTCTTCCCCGATGTTACAGGAATTTAGGATGATAGGGACCTCAGAGGCAGTGTTCTCGATGAGCTCCTTCTCTTTTCTTCCTTTGGAATTCAGCCTCTCTACTGATAGCCCCTGCAGACTGTTAGGAAGGCTGGCCCAGTGTGTGAGAGAGCCGCTGCTCTGGGGGCTGAGGAAGGAGTGCCTCTTTCCTTGGAGTAGAAGAGAGAGAGTAGACAGGGGACAGGGCCTGGGCTGAGCAGGGATGTTGGTTTAGATCTGCAGGAGTCAAGTGCTGGGATTTGGCAGGCTTTGTGTTTCGATGTTCTGCTCCTGTCACCTTGGCATGCACTTGTCCCTCTTAAATCTTTATACACAAGGGCTGTTTTTGCAGGTCAGGCTAGGAGATGCTTATGACGTCTGGTCCTAAAGTCACTGTCCATGAGACAGCGAGTGGGAGACATGGCCCTGGATTCCAGTCGTTGGGGACTGCGGAGTAGGTGACTAGGCAGGGGCAGGCTGACACTTCTTTGTCTCTCTGCCTGTCCTCCCATCATGTCACCACTAGAAGAACTAGGGCTGCTCTTCCACTAACACAGCTGTCTCTACTGCATGCCGGTGCTTGGTGCCTCCCACTTCAGCCACATTTCCACCACTTTCCCTGTTTGACCTGGTTACACCCGAGCTATCTCCCAGAGCTGCTGTCACATCCCTACGGAAACTTGGCTTGGGGCAGCTTTCCTTCTACTTTGTTCTGACTCAGGAGCAGTGCAGAGAAGGGAGGGCCATCTTGAGCTGGTGATGAGACTTGGAAAAGCTGTTTGCTTCCCGAGACCATGTTGCTCACCCCAAGTGCTGGGGTCTGTAGATTCTGAGAAGAACTCTGAAAACAGAAGAGCTAACTTCTCAGTGTTGCATTCTTGGAGAGATGGGTACGAGTAGACTGTGCTCAGTATCCTCTCCTCCCTGTGGCGACTTGAAGGAGAGTGACCCCCATAGGCTCATATATTTGAATGCTTGGTTCCCAGTTGGTGGAGCTGTTTGGAAGGATTAGGAGGTGTGGCCTTGTTGGAGGAGGTGTGTCACTGGCAGGAAAACTTTGAGGTTTCAAAAGCCCATGCCATTCCCCAGTGGCTCTCTTTGCCTCCTTCTTGTGGGTAAGGATGTAACTCTCAGGAGCTGCTCCAGCACCATGCCTGCCTTCCTGCTGCCATGCTCCACACCATGACAGTCATAGACTCGGCCTCTAGAACTGTGAGCACCCGTAAATCCTTTCTTCTATAAACTGCCTCTGTCACTGGTGCCTTCTCAGAAATAAAAAAGTAGCTAAGACATCCCTCTCTTGTCTGAGGTCAAGTCTCCCTCCAATCCTGTAATCAGTCCGTCCCTTCCTTTCCTCTCAGGCATCTGACACCAGTGGTTTCCTTTCTCTCCGTTGTCATGTCCCTCTCTCTATTTCTCCCCAGTCCTTTCACTACCTTCATGCCTCCCCCTCCTAAGTTGCCACCTCTCTTTTTCCTTCTCTTTCATAATCAAACTTCTTGAAAGAGCAGCCCATACTCCTGGTCGCTTCTTTCCAGCTCCAGCTTCATCAATACCATCCGAAGTGAACTTCCAGGCCCTAAGCCAAGGAACGTGTTCTAGTCCCCAATCTATTTCATCTCCCAGCTCTTCGAGGCTGCTGACTAATTTTGGCTTTTGGAAATGTATTCTTTCTCTGACTTCTGTTTTGTTACTTTCTTAGTCTGCCTCCTGCAAGCTCAGTGTCCATTATTCAAAATACGTGGGATCCGGAGTGTTTTAGATTTCATATTTTATATACATCACACACACACATACACACACACGTTTTTCGAGGCAGGGTTTCTTTGTATCACACTTCTGGATGTCCTGGAACTCGCTTTGTGGAAAAGGTGGCCTTCAAACTCACAAAGATCCACCTGTCTCTGCCTCCTGAGTGATGGGGTTAAAGGCATGCACTACCACCACCAGGCCATAATTTTATATATTTTTATATTATATATAAATATATATATACATATACACAGACACATATACACACATACACATCTATCTATCTATATCTATCTATCTATCTATCTATCTATCTATCTATCTATCTATCTATCTATCTATCTTTCTATCTATAAAATGATCCCAAGTGCTGGGATTAAAGGTGTGTGTCACTATGCACAGAAAATTTATTTTATGTGTAAGAATGTTTTGTCTACATGTATGTCTATGTCTGTGTGTGCCGGGTGCCCACAAAGGCCAGAAGACTGTGTTGGACTAGAGTTACAGAGGGTTCTGAGCCTCCGTGTGGGCACTGGGAATATAACCTGGATCTTTGGAAGAGCAGCCAGTGCTCTTAACCACCGAGTCATCTCCCCAGCCAGACTTTTGAACATCTTTAATCTGCCTGTGTTTTGGCTGTGACCAGCCAGTGAGGTCAGATATGGACTATTCTACTTGCTCCCACTTTCTTGTTTGTTTTGTTTTCTTGAGACTTTTGAGCTTAGAGTCAGGCTTCCCTTCTCACTCATCTCCTCTGCTTAACAGTTAGCAGATGTCTTGAAGCTCACACAGAGCCCGAACTAGACCAATGTTGCCCATCTCCCAGTTGCTCTCCTAAGATTGTTCTCCAACCATTGTTAACAACCTAAGTGTAACCGTTACGTTACACTTTCTTAGGGTCTTTTACTTACCCGCCCGCCATGTCTTACCATGCAAACTCTCCATATCTATCTTGAATCAACCCGCTAGTCTACTGAAATCATCCATGGTAAATACTCATGTTCTTTCCCTGCTCATCCAAAACCACTGGGGCCTCTGAATCTTCATTCTCCACACCGAAAGCTTTTAAAAACAGAAGCCAAGTGCTCCTTACTCTGTTATCTCTGGTGTGTCCCAGGCTCCTCCACATACAAGAAAATAGACTCCTCTCCCTGCCCAAGGCCCTGGGTTGTCTCGTATCATCATCTCTGGTCCTTCCTAGCCTTGGCCACATTGGTTTGATATGATCCCACCCTGAGAGCCTTGCACTTATGACTTTTTCTCTGAAATGCCCTTCCTTCTCCTCACCTAGATAATTATTGTCTATCCTGAACTCACTTCCTAAAGGAACATTTTTGGGATCTCAGAGTAGACAGTACAGGGACATGATCCCTTCCACATCCCTCTAGCACCAGAGGCCTGTTTGATGTGACTGCCTACTTCCTGGTAGATGATCTGCTCCTGAGAGTAGAGGATGGGTCCGTTACATTTATCTGCTGTTTGCACAACACCTGGCACACAGTTGGCATAGAATAGATTTATTTTTATGAGTGACTGGCAGCTGAGCACTGGAGGAGACAAATTTGCAAAGAGGTATATGGAGAAGATGCTTATTCTTTTTTTTTCTTTTTTTAGTTTTTTTTTTTGTTTGTTTGTTTTTCTAGGCAGGATTTCTCCTAGAAAAACAGCTTTGGAGCCCGTCCTGGAACTAGCTCTAATAGACCAGGCTGACCTTGAACTCACAAAGATCTGCCTACCTCTGCCTCCCGAGTGCTGGGATTAAAGGTGTGTGCCACCACCACCCGGCTGAGGATGCTATAGTCTTGAACTTTAAAGAAATGAGTAATAGGGCTGGAGCTCAGCAGGTAAGAGAGCTCTTGCTGCTCTTCCAGAGGATCAGAGTTCAGCTCCCGCACCTGCATCAAGTAGCTCACAATCACCTGTAACTCCACCTCCGGAAGATCCAGTGCCTCTGGCCTCGCAGGGCACCTGCACATGTGTGCAATACCCCCATGCGGACACACACACATACCTACACATAATTAAAAATAATAAAAAAATCTTCTGGGTGTAGTGCACACCTTAATCTCCACACTCCAGAGGTAGAGACAGACAGATCTCTGAGTTTGAGGCCTGTCTGATCTACATAGTAAGTTTCAGGACAGACAGAGATATATAGTGAGACCTTTTTTCAAGTAATAATTAAATGAACAAATAAATGAAGTAATAAAAGTTAAGCAAAGAAACCAGTAATAGATCAGTTGTATAAAAAGCACACAGTTTTATCTGACTCGGAATTTTGTTTGTTTGTTTGTTTAGGGACAGGGTCTCACTATGTAGCCCAGGCTTTCTGGTGAGGGGAGACCCCTGACATAGGAGCCTCAAGTTAGGTATTGTTTGGAAAGCAGTGAGAGGTACGGGGAGACATAAGGACTGGAAGGAAGCCATGGATGGGTGGAGGGGTTTCAGTTTTAAGTAGCGAGGTCTTGGCGCACCTGCTGATATGACGGTGTTAAAGCACAGGAGGAAGGACATTGGGTGGATATCTTAGCGAAAGGAATTTTAGGCAGGAGAATTTTCAAGGTGGAAAATATGCTTGGCATGTTGGGGTCACGGCAAAAATGCCCCCCTGGTTGACATGGAATATGCTGAGATTAGAGAAGCAACGGGGGAGTCTCTGTGAAGATTTGGCTTCTAGTGGAAGGAAAAGATCCACCAGAGGGTTTTGGGTCTCAGAAAAATATCCTCTGACTCATTTGACATGATCATAGAAGTGTGGCGTTAAGACTAGACTTTTGAGAGGGAGGCCATTGGGAAGACTCCAGAAACTGAAGTGAGGGACGATGGCAGCTCACTGAACAGGAGAAAACAGAAGAGGTGAACTTTGGGCACATATAAAAGATAAAGTCCAAATATTTCTAGGTAAATAAAATGCAAAGCGAGGAGTAAAAAAAGAAAAAATAATAAACACAAACCTTTGACCTGAACAACTGGAAACGCTGAGATTGGTCTGACTGAAGATGCATAAATACTGAGAACAGTTAAGGTCTTGGGTTTGGGGGAATGGTTGTTAAGTGGAGAAGACATAGGCTTGGTTTGTAAGCATGTAAATTTTGAGAACTAAGAAAACTACCAGGTTAATGAGATCAGCAGTGAGTGTAGCTGGGTAGGGGAAGAACAGAGTCCTGGGCACGAGAATGCTGAGAGGGTGGGCATGGGGGTGGGGAAGGAGGGCCAGCGAAAAGATGGAAATAGAAGGTGAGGGGAGAAGAAAACAAGAGTGTGGGGAGATGAGGCCAAGTGAAGGGCGTGCCCTGAGAAGGAAGGAGGGCAGGCAGGTCCCAGGGCTGCTGAGGAGCCCAGGAAGGTGAGCAGCAAGCCCACTAACTACTGGCTGAGCAGTGTTGATGCCTCTGGGAATCTGACAGAATCAGTTGCAGTGTGGCCATGTGGGTGGAACCTTATTTGAGTAGATTTAGCAGAAAAATGAAAGCAAGTGATTTGTTGCAAATATGTTGTAAAGGAGAGCAAAACGGGGCTAAAAACCCGGGGAAGTAGAATTGGGAGACTGTTACATTCTACTCTTCTCCTTTGCTTCTCTGTTGCTGAGACGAAAGACTGACCAAAAGCAACTTTGAGAGGAAAGAGTTTATTTGGTTTATAGCTTGCAGTCCATCACAGAGGGGAGTCGGGACAGGAGCCCAAGGCAGGAACCGGAAAAAGAGACCATGGAAGAATGCTGCCTACTGGCTTGTTCTACTAGGTTCTCTCCGCTAGCTTTCTAAGTTAGCACAGGCCCACTTTCTTAGGAATGGTATCACCCACAGTGGCCTGGGTCCTCCCACATCTGTTAGCAATCAAGAAAATGCCCTACTAATATGACTACAGGCTAATCTGATGGAGGAAATTCCTTGGTTGGGGTTCCCTCTTTCCAAGTGTGTCAAGCTGGCCACCAAGATTAGCCATTGCCACCCCTTTATGTGTAGAGTTCAGTGACATTACGTGAATTCACATTTTGGTACAACCCTCTCTCCCATTCATCTCCAGAACGGTTTCATCTTCCTAACTGAAACGTGTATTATTTCTCTTCCATATGGGAGATGAAACAGCATGCTGACATCCTGATGGGGGATGACCCAATTGAGAGGAGGATATTAGTTATGTGGGGGGGGGGATTGCCGAAGCGCTTTCCTTTGGTAAGAGAGGGCAAACTCTGCCCCCTGGATCATGGACCACTCATCCCAGCTACCAGAAGGACGGCAAAGTATAGATGCTGCCAGGTGCGCAAACACTGTGGTGGGAGTCCAGATAGTCTCTCCTGGCTGTGGCTCTTTCTCAGTGAGGCAGGAAACAGGTCACCAGTGGAAATATGGAGGAGGTGTTGTTTTAAGTCAGAGAAGGAGGGAGTGGAGTAGCCACCCTGGGAAGTAGGTGGGCAGTCGTACTAGGGAGGACAGTATTATCAGGCCTCCTGACGGCTCAGCGTTGGCTCATGGTCATTAATTTAAAGTGAGAACAGTCTGCTTGCCCGCGTGGTTTTCTTCCCAATCTCTACTCAACTGCACGGACTCAACTGGCTTTAACTAAGATGGATATTGTGTCAAATGAAGAAATGGAATTTTTAAAATGTGGTTTTTGTTTGGTTGTTTGTTTTTAAATTCTAGGTATCACATACATTACACGCACATTTGGGGATTGCAAAGACTACGGGTTAAGTGTGAGAGCCCTGGAAGGAATCAGAAAGTGGACAGGCTTTGGAGAGGAGTTCACGGGATGAGTACAATTAAACTTGTGTAACTTAAGGAAGGATTTATAGGACAATGTGGGAAAACTACAATTGGGAGGTGAGGGACCAAGAAGGACCCCTAAATCTAACCTAGGAAGCTGGGGATTTCCAGGAGGAAAGAGATTTGAGTTGAGACTTTAAAGAATATAACCAGGTTAGTGAGGTTTAAGAAAAAAAGGGAACTCCCCCGACCACGGGGACTGAATGTGTGAAGGGATGGAGGAGTCTTCATACTTCCAAAGGCCTCCATTTGGATGTTCTGGCTAGAACTGAAGGTACCCAAGGCATGAATAAGACCTTGCCCCCATGAATGGGATGAAAGGTCACATATATGTGAATGTGAACTCAAGTTCCTGGTTCTGGTTGCTGACAAGAAAGAAGTTCAAAACAACTTTTTTCTGTGTTGGTTTTTAAAACATTATTATCATTGCTGTTGTAACCCAGCCTCAAATTCACCATCCTCCTGAGTGCTGGTGTCATAAACATGCGTTACCACACCCAAAAATACTAGTTTTTACACACACACATGCACATACACACATGAATACACACACATGCTTACACACACATGCATACACACATGCATACACATATACACATACCATATATGTGTGTGCATACATGCACACACGTGTGCCACAGGGCACATGTGGACATTAGAGAATGACTTTTCTCCTTTCACCGTATGGATTTTGGGACTAAAATCAGATCCTCAGGCTTGCTAGCAAGCCCCCTTCCACACAAAGCCATGATGCCAGGCAGACTTTACCTTTAAGAGCAGTTTTAGGCTCACAGCAAAACTGAGAGAAGATGCAAATATACCCCATACAGCCCTTGTTCTCACACTGTAGAGCCAATTAGCCTTGCTCACTGGAGAAGTACATTTGTTACAGTAAGTAAAAACCTACATCAAAACATCGTCTACTCTGGTGCTGTGCATTCTGTGGATTCAGACAAGCCCAAGTAAATGCATGCTATGAAATGAGACAAGTCAACCCAAAAAGGCTGCACACTGAATGATTCCAACCATACGACATCCTGGAAAATGAACATCTGGACACACGTTCACTGTTCTAAGATATTCTTCCTACTCCAAAAATCCTGCATTCTACGTTCTATCTCTTCTCCTCTCTCTTCTTCCCTCGTCTTTCCTCTCCTTCTCCCCCTCCCCCCCTCTTCCTTCCCTCTGGCCTCCCCCTCTCCCCTTCATCTGGCTCCACCCCCTTCCCCTCCCCTCTTCCCTCCAAACCCAGGCAACCACTGATCTTACTGCCTTTCTGGTTTGGCCTTTTCCAGATTTTTTCATTTTATACTGACATGCTTGAGGCAGGATACTTTACAAAGAAAAGATGTTTGTGACTCACGGTTCTAGAGGGGGGCTATGGACCACATTTGGTGTGGCCTTCTTGACAAAGCTCCAAGGTGATAGGCAGCAGAGTGCCTGCAGGTCTGTGTGAGCATCTGTCTGCTTGCTTTCTCTCTTCTCTCCAGACCCTGCTCACAAAGCCACCAAGATCCAGTCCTGTGAGTCCCGCCCTAATGGCCTTATCGAACTTCAATCACTTCCCCAAATTCCCCTTTCTAAATGTCTAAGTTTCCGCCCTCTTAGTACTTCAGACTGAGGGCCGATTTCAACACTGTGCCTGCCAGGACAGTCCTGGAGGACATCTACCCCACATCTAAACCACAGTGGTATTTTCATGGCACGGAAGCTACTCCTTTTCAGTGCTGAGTAGTGAGTATCCCCCTGTCCAGAGACGTCACAACTTACTAGCCCAGCCAAAGAGTTTATCACTTGTTTCCCAGTTTTGGCAACCATGAATAAACACTGACAGCACCAAATGCTGTCAGGAACGGGAGGCGCCAGATCTCTCATAAAATGGTGCAGCCACTTTGGAAGATGGTTCAATGGTATCTTACCAAACTAACTTACTTTGACCATGCAACCCAGTCATTTCATTCTTTAGTATTTACCCAAAAGAACTGAAAGCTTGTGTGTGCGTGTGTGTGCGTGTGTGCGTGTGTGTGTGTGTGTGTGTGTGTGTGTGCGTGCGTGCGTGTGAGATTGTTTTGCTCAGCTACTTCATTCAGGCCAGGTAACAACTCTGGAAGGCTGGTTTCCATTTAGTTTTATTTACCTTCTTTTTTTTTCTTTTTATTTTTTTTTAATGTTGTTTTGGTCACAAGCCAACATTTTGGTCTCCCAAGGTAGCTCAGGTAAAGATGGGTTCATGGCAGTGAAACAGAATAGAAAGGAAAAAAGGATTTTGAAGTAACCCTTGCAGAAGGTTTGTAACAGGGCTGGACAGTGGGGTGGCAGGACCAGACCCAAATGGCCTTTGTCAGGTTCGGTTTTCACTACGCCATGGGTTTTTAATAAGTATCTGTTGAACCAATGAAGGGAGCAGCTGTATGGCTTGCTATCTAGAAGAGGCCAACAACAACCCTTCTGTTTGGTGGATAGAAGTTTGCTAGATGCTGGAAAGACATGGTAATAGCACCCCTAGGGCTTCACGTTTGTGGGTTAGGAAGCAGAGTTTTTCCTCGGTGGTTGTGGCCAAAGGGCTGTGGAAATGTCAGTGTGCTCACGTGCACGCATTCCTGGATGGTCCTGCAGTCTGTTCTTGTAAAATGTCACCAGAGAGTATCAGTAACCTCTGACAGGCCTGGAGGTTTGGGAGTCTCACAGAATTGGTCCCTAGTGAGAGATGCCATTCAGGAATAGCCAGACCAGAAGATCTGAGTTCAGATACTGGCTCAGCTAGAGCTCTGTGATGTGGGGCAGGCTCTTAGCTTCTCTGGTACTCAATCTCATGACCTCTAAAAGGAAGGGATTTGGGTCAAGGTGCTTTCCAGCTCTGGAGTCCTACAAGTTACTAAATTTGGCTCAAGGTCACAGACGTAGGGAAGTGCTGGCATCCCATTCATTGGCCCTGCAAGTAGAGGCTTTTGATGGGGGCATTTCAGAGAGGAGAAAGTCATTCTCAGGCTGTAGTAGGAGTTTCCCTTTTGTGTATCCTAAAGATACTTGGAAGCAAAGTCTAGCATCCTCACCCAGGAAGCTTGAGAAGTGAGGATACAGAAGACAAACATGCAAACCAGGCCTCCTGCTCACTGCAGCCTCCATCCACCGCTCTCTCTGCCAAAGCTCTCAGTCCTGAACCCTGTGCTGTTGGTTGCTCTTAAGCAAAATGAACAGTTTATTTTCCTCCAGTTGGAAGCGGAAGGTTGCTTAATGTAAGCAATAAAGTCCTCAGTGCTTTCCACCCTGGGGCCCATTAACTGTCAACTCAGATCCTGTCTGATGCAGAAGGTGCTGGGGCTCGCTCAGGATGTGAGATAGCCAGGAGCTTCCTGATAGGCCTTCCAATTGCTTGAGCTTTTTGGTGGTCAGGGAGTCAGGGCTAGATTCACAGTTCTCACCTGTGAACAGGAGCCCTCCAGGCTGGTGCTCCTGCACTTGGGGCTGACTAGGCTTCACTGTGGGGCTCCATTTGGCCATTGTAGGGTGTTCAGCAGCACTTCTGGCTTCTCCCAGATGTCAAAGGCATCCTTCTACCCTAGTTACTGCAACCGACAAGTATCTCTAAACATGCTAAGTGTCCCCAGGGACAGCATCACCCCAGTTAAGAACCACTGCCCAGGAACCACCCCTTCATGTACAGGCAGCCCAGCAAAGGCTCTGACAACCATGGCTTATGTTTCTGTCTTCCTATCAGACTTGTAAAGACCCTGGGGCATGTTGCTGAGACATAACAGAGGCTCAATAGAAAATAGCATATGGTTGTTTGGGGAAAATTTAGAAGCAACAGAAAATAAAAAAAATAAGAATTTAAAGGCTCTCTCAATTTCTCAATGACCTAGAAATGATCACTTTTACAGTGAATTTTCTTCCTGAGTCTTTTATTTGCATGTCTCTTCTACCACACCACACACACGCTAAGCCAAGGTCATCGCTTACTAAATGATAAAGTGTTCTTGGGGAATAGAATTTTATTTTATGTTTTCAGTTCTGGGGTTAGAGCCCAGGGCCTTTCATATGCTAAACCTTGCACGCTCCTGAGCTACAGTCCCAGCCCTTGGAGAATGTGATTTTTGTTTTTTAATGGATGACTGTTAGGCCGTGCTTTGTTTAGTCAGTCAGTGGTCAGTTCAGAAACATTCTCCCAAGCTCTTCTGAAGACAAACTGGATGACACTCAGCACAGTAATTTTTGTATACAGCTCGGATCTTATTGGGATAATTCCTCGAAGCAAGATTGCTGGGTCAACAGATAGGAACATTTTCAAGGCATTTGACACATTATCAAGCTGCCTTCCAGAACGGTTGTGCCATTTCACACCCGCGGTGCATTCGAGTCAGCGTGGGGCAATCTGTACTTCAAAGCTTTCTCTGAGAGCGAAGGCTTCTGCAGGAGCTGAACAGTCTCCGTGTTATTTGTAACACTACACAAGAGCCCTTACACAGCCAGGTGGGCCGCTCTCACAGTACAGATGAGTGTGCTGTGTGCTGATGGGGAGGCACGGGGAGTCAGCATGTTTCAGTATTATTTTATTATCAACTGATAATTGATCAATTATGGTACCTGGGATGGAACCCAGTGCCTCCCATGGCAGCCCAGGTTCTGCCACTGATCCTTACTCGTAGCACACATTTCGGTATCACTGATGGAAGACCCAAAGAAGGAAGGCCCTTATTAGGTCATAGGATGAGATAACCCTTTCTTTTTGACTTGCTCTCTCTGATGCAGATTGAATAAGGTCTGCAAACAGCCTTCCTCTAGGGTCTCCTGGAAGGACTGCTGATTTTCAGAGCCTTTGATCTAAACATCTTAGCATCTGGTCACTAACAGGAGGACTCTAGTGGCCCTATGAAAGACTAAGAAGGCTGCATCTGAGGAGTATGATCAAGTCACTGTGTCTCTGCCGTGTCCTCCCATCTGCCTAGTCCTGAGCTTGGATGCCTCTGGCATACCCTGGGCAGTGGAGTGGGTATATGTGATACCAGAGATGCTGAGCCCACGCAGGTGTAGGCATGCCATTTGTGCCCAGCCAGAGAATATGGTAGCTTGGTACACTCCTGACTTGGCTGTCTCTGAAGAAGGCCAACACGGTGGGAACTGGAAGGCAAGCAAGGCAGGTAAGGATGCTGCTGCTAGAGAGATGGGTTCTGGGACCAAGAGCTCGCTGCCTTCTTGTCAAGGATGGCACAGCCAGACAAAAGCATAACTCCACAAACAGATGCAAGACCAGCCTATGCTCACAGGGCTGGTAGGACAATCAGGGACAGCCATGCCATGACAGTGACAAGGAGCAGTACTGGAAGGACCAGTAGCTTCTAATCCCCGAGCACCTTTCTCTGGCTGGTGAGCCTCAGTGATGGTGAAGTGGTCACCAGTGGCAATCCCAGATCCATCACTGGGTCCTTCGATGCTCTCAGTTGACAGGGGGGTAGTTAGCACTTTAAGGTCTATGCTCTGAAAGCCCTGGGAACTCAAGGCCTGATAAACACGATCCATTGGGGAGGGAAAGTCCACCACATTGAACATCTCCTGAGAGGATGTTTGGGACATTATGCTTTGCAGTTAAAACTGAGGGAAAGCCACCTGGAGCTGCAGAGAGATGCTTGGTGGGTAGTAGATCTGGACACGGAAACTTTCCTTTTTAACTTTCCATTTTGAACTAATTTTAGACTCACAGGAAGGTTACAAAAACAGTACAGAGAGTTCTTATACACCCCCCTACACATGTTTCCTGGTGACAATACCTTCCATACCCATAGTACAATGATCAAAGCTCTAAGGAATAACATGGACACAATACTATTAGCTAACTGTGAGTGTCTTTGAATTCCACTGCACCCCAGCTGCATGCAGCCATTGTTCTTCCTTGCTCTCTTCTTTGTATGTGTTTTCATCTTTCCTTTCCTTGTTTTGGAAGAGCATTGATCAGCTATTTGGAACTAGGCACCTCAGTTTTAGGATTGCTTAATGGCTTCTTACTTTTAAACCAAGGTTATGCCTCTCGAAAAGATGAACAGAAATGATTTTGTGCTTCTCGGGACATCGTACAACCTTGATGACAACCTTGGTCACGTGGTCAAGCAGTGTCTGCTGCCTTCCTGCACAGTAAAGCGACTATCCCTTTATAGTTAAAAATATCTTGGAGGACATACTTTAAAACTGTGAAAATCCTTTTTATCTTCTGACTTTGGGCCACTAATTTTAGCATCCACTGGTGAATCCTGTCTGCAAGAGTTGTTTTCTGTGTCTGCCTGATTGTGATTTCCTATTGCCTTGGGCCTTCCACGTGTATTCATTGTAGAATGCTGTGCGGTCTCTGCTCTGAAGTCAAGCTGAAGACCTCACCTTTCTGAGGCTATTATTTCTTGATCAAAGCTTAATTCATTGGGTGCGTGTTTGAGCGCATATGTGAACACATGTGTATGGAGGTCAGAGGTCAAGGTTGGGTGTCATTCCTCAAGAGGTTTTTATCTTGTTTTTTTTTTTTTGCTGTTGTTTTTGGGAGAGTCACATGTTGAGGACCTATGACTTACCAATTAGGGTAGGCTGCCTAGCTAGTGAACCCCAGGGATCTGTTGGTCCCTGTCTCCCCAGTGCTGGAATTACAGGTGTATGCTACCATGCTGGTCATCTTGCCTGGGTGCTGTTACTCATTGTGACCAACACTTTATGGACTGAGGTGTCTCTGCAGCCCCTCCCTTTCTCATAAGGGCCATTGTGATCATAGTGGGTCCACCCAGGTAATCTAAGATCTTACTTCAGTCACATCTGCAAAATCCTCATTGTCTGGTAGGTAAAATACTCAAGAGGTTCTGTGAATTAGGATATCATCGGTTCTTTCTGGTCTCCTACTTTATTCTAGTATATTCAGTGTCTCTCCCTATCCTCACACAACGGCATTTTGCTTTGACTACTTTTCTCAAGTCAGGACCCCTACCAGTGAATCGGCCACATGCCTCGAGCATGGTATCTGTCCATGGTATCCGGTATTTTAGGCAGTACTGGCATCTGTTCATTTATGAAGAGGCACATTTTATGTTGCCACACTCTGCAGCTAGAAACGGGAGTCTGCCAGTTCATAGCAAAATCACTTGGATGTCTCCTGTTATCTGTCCAACTCCAAAAAGGCAAGACCAGTAGCGGAGCCATTCTGATGGCTCTTTTCTCTGACTGCATCCAGTTCACCCCCAAATCCCCAAGGTTCTCGCCACCTCCCCCACTTTACCCGTGGCGCTGAGATTGCTTGCCTTGTTTTCGTAGTCAGATTGGCTCCTGCACTTCTGTGGACTATTCTGAACGCAGCAGCCAGACTGACCGAACAATCAAAAATAAATGAGCTGGTGAGGTCCTTCTGCTCCAGGCCTCACGTGGTTTTCTCTCACGGAGTAGGATGACTGGGGCTCACTGGTGTCTTCTCTTTCCTTTCTGATCCCAGAGCTGCTCAACCCCTCTCGTCTGCTACTTTATCTGCATGGCCATCCCTGTTATTTTTCTGGATCGGCCAGACACGTTCCTATCTCAGGACCTTTGTCTTTGCCATTCACACCTCAGAAAATGCTTCACCATAAATCTGTATGGTTTGCTTCCTTCTTTGCCTTTCCCCGCCCCCTCCTTGGTGAGAACTTCCAGGCCATCCTGTTGGACACTGCAGCCCCTTGTCACTTCCTCTCCTCATTTTGCTTTAGCTGCACGTTAGCTCTTCTCACAGTAAAACCGCAACATCTTATAGATGTTTATCTCCTTTCCCAGAACTGTAGGCCCCAAATGGTCAAAGAAGCTTCTCCCTGTCACATATCCATCATTTGAATGTAGCAGGTGCTCCACACTATCTGCCTTCCTAATTGAGTAATTAATAGATTGCCCACTGTTTTCTGAGACACAGTCGTATGCTCATATGCCATATGCTATATGTTTAGGTAGATTAAAAAGAAATTCCAGGAATGACCTGTATCTTCAAGTGGTCTCTAATTTGACTGGAGTAACAAGAAGTCCTTATGTGTAATGCCAACTAGTATTAGAATCATAGACTATAAATACGTCTTAAAGCGTATAGAGTGTTGGGGATAAGGGACAAATGATTTAGACACAGATTCTCTTTTCAAGCTCTTGCAGACTGTGATGACACAGAGGAAAACAAAGGACCTGACTGGCTGAGCCAAATGCCAAATAGGTGCGACAGGAGCTCTAAGGACAAGCGCTCATCAACAGGGGCGGCAGCTTCAGTGTCCTGTCCAAGGTCACACCTGAACTGGGACATCTGAGAGGGGCTGTAGTTAAAGTAGGGGTGTGAAGGTGGAAGAGAGCAGGAGATGAGACCAGCAGAGGAGGTCTCTGGAGGATGCTGAAGGACTCCGAGGGCCACACTGGAGTTTGGACTCTCTTGTGTTGGTAGTGATAAGCCACTGAACAGGAGCCAAAGGTACCATTGGATGGCTGAGATGACCAAGCTTAATTTGGATGCTGACAGATCACCAAAATGAATGGAAGAATGAACTATAGAGAGCAATTAGGACTCCCCCATAGGCATCCAGGGGAAAGGCAATGCAGTCTGAAGTCCAACAGAACCTATAAGGAAAGGAAGAGGGTAGCACATTGGTGAGTGTGTGAAGGAAGAGCCAGTGGTACAAAGGGATGCTTGTCTGAGCATCATACTGAGGTTTCTGACTTGGGAGACTGGGTGGTTCTCAGCGGATAGGAGGAAGAAGGGGGCAGGGTTTGGGGCGACAGGAGCCATGGGTGGAAGGTGCCCAGTAATAGTAAGGATGAGAAAGCTGTGTGAACTCTGAGTTTCCTGGTGTTGGGTTTGTGCTGTTTGTGTGGCTGCTGGGCCAGTAGTGGCCAAGTCTACCCTCGCGGTTGACTCCTGGTGTTCCAGTCCAGCCTCTCCCTGGTGACCCCAACTTCCACAGACAAAGCCAGTCCTGGTGGCAGCATGAGGAGGTGTGGGCACCTGCAGAGGATCTCCAGGGCTTGGAAGAGAGCCAGCAGAGAGCAGGAAGGAGGCTGCGGTGCCTGGGAGCCAAGTTCAGCTTAGCTCTATTTTGGGTGACAACATTTACAATGTTCCTTCACCCAGAATCATTCCGCCTGCCTGCCCGCCTTCGGTGTTTCCAGCTGATGAATTCTCACGCCTACTTAACAACTGGCTTGGTTCAGGGGCTCCCCAGCTCACTGATTGCTGCCCTTCAGCAACCCCGCCCCCCCCCCCCCCCCCGCACATACTTGATATTCAGCAGGATGCCCACATCCCTTGGCGGCCAGCATGGGAAGCTTGCTCCTTAGGTGCTCTTGGGCTTTTCTGCCCTACTAAGTAGCTCAACGGCAGAGGAGGCAGAGGGGGTGGGGACAGAGAATGTCAGGGTTCAGGCGCAGAGGTGTGTGGGCAATTGACTCGGATTTCTGTGCTTCGCTTCCTCAGAAAGACCCAAGTTACTGAGGGGGAAAACACTTGATAATGATAATGTGTTGTGTTTCTGCATGGCTTGTCTAGGAACCTCCAGGCACACAGTCTTGTCCAAGATTACCCTGTTCACTTGGTCTTTGGGCATTTTTAGGTCATATTTAAAGCTCTGTAGATATCATAGTACAGAAGAGACAAATGTCACTGTTTTCTAATTAAACACGTGGGATTACTATACATTCACTGTAGACAGTACATGAAAGTGCAAAGGAAAAACGAAAAATGATCCCTCTGCTTGGCCAGAACTCTGGCGAGGGGTCCCACTTTTCTTCCACTTTTTCCCTCTCTCTCTTTCTCTCTCTCTCTCTCTCTCTCTCTCTCTCTCTCTCTCTCTCTCTCTCTCTCTCTCTTCTCCTGGGTATGTGTACTCTACTGGGCCCTGTATGTTTATGTGACTTGGATGTGTGTCAGCTTTCTTTGGGTTCCCTTGGGGTGCGTGTAGGTCTCAAGGCACAGCACAGGTGTGTTCTCCCTGCTGTGTCTGAGCGGTTGCCCCCAGTGCTCGCCTCCTCAAGGGGAAATCATGCTCCTAGTGAGAGCTGCTGTCTCTCCCGGGGGTGGGGGGAGTGATGCTAGAATGAGCTCTGTGTAGGTCGGATGAGCCAGGGAGATGCTCTTCCCTCCTAGACCATGACCTCAAAAACCAGCAAAGAATGGGGGGGCTGGGAGTGTGGCTCACTGAGAGAGTGTGTTCCTTGCATTCATGATGGCCTTTCCATGAAGAGAGAGAGAACGAGAGAAAGAGAGAGAGACCTGGGGGGATTTCTAGTCACTGTGGGATAGGGCAACACAGGTGAGGATTGCCACTGATTTGAGTAACTAGCCAGGAGATGAATGAATGGAGTGTCCCAGGCATTCATTACACAGGGAACTTCCAAAGCAGCTTGGCATCCATTGAGAAAATATGCCAAGTCACCCCACACTCTGCAACCAGTTCACGATCACCAGATTCTTTGCTGGGGCTTTGGTTAGAGTTTGGCTGAAAAAAAAACCGGATGGACACAGTGAGGCCAGGTTTGTTTAGAGGGCAAATCCAGGAAGAAGGATCAAGGAGCAGTATGAATGGGAACAAGACAAGGAAGAGGGAGCCAACGGCGTTATTAAGCTTCCTACTGTGTACTCGGTTCCATCAGAATATATGGAAAGCCATGTGGAACTGTCTGTCCCTCACCCTGAAAGCAAGCTGGGTCCCCCTCTCTCGGACTGCCCACTGCCCCAGTACGTCACAGAGGCCTAGAGGGGTTAGGCTGGGCATGTGACCCTCAAACAGGTGAGTCTGCACTCACAGGCAGCTGTGCTGGATGGACCACTAGGTACATGACTGAGATCAAGGACTTCTGCTCTTACATCTTCTAAGCCCTTTCTTGGGTTCACTGATTTGAGCTAGTTGTTGCCATTATCTTGATTGCCCTTCTTCATTCCCTATTCCAGCTCTCTGGTCTTGTTTTATACAACAGTCTGTTTATCTGACTCTAGATGGTAGGTGGTCTGCGTTTTCCACCAAATATAAAACTCTGCCTCACAATTCTTAATTCACGGTGCTTTTGGTGGCCTTGTCAGGGGGAACATTGAGGGCTGAGAGTCTTTCCCTTGGGGAACTCTGAGTCCTGTAGTTCTTGCCACTTTCACAGCGGAAAGAATTGTAGAGTGGGAGGGGCTGAGAGCAGTGGGGGAGGCGGTTGTCCAGCCACTGCTGGGGCAGTCTCTAGCTTGGAGATAAAACAGATACTATGGGGCTCTGGATCGTGTTTGTTCACCAGAACACCCTGATGCCGGCTTCCTGAGTCCCCAAGGTGGACAGATGGCTGGCCCTCAGGGGCTTTCTTGGCCTTGACTTCCGTGTGAATGGGGTAAGTGTTTACCCCAACAGAGGCATTTCTGTAGCTCTCTGGCATTTTTGGAATCAGGTTGTGACCTAATAGCTCTTTTGCGGGCAGTAGTAAGACCCGATCTCTCTTTCTCTCTTCTAGTATAGAGACCACAGGCTCCAAAAGGCAAGCTGCTTTACCCACGGCACGCCATCTTTTACTCTAGGCTTCCTGATTTGCGGCTTAGGGTCCTTGACCTGTGACTCCACACTCTCTCACACGGCAGCAGCAGATCATGCTCCTTGTTCTGCCCCAACCTGGGATGTGTGGTCAGATGACGTTTCCATGAGGAGAAACATGTGAGGAGAGCATGCGCCATGCTTCATCTGCATGTGCCTGCTGCTCCTCCCCGTGTCAAAGGGAGCCCCTGGCTCAGAGTCCTGCTTTACCCAAAGGAACAATCCTCACAGCAACTGAGGATTGACCTCGTCCTCTCACGTGGTGGAGTCCGGGGACCACTGAGAGGGGGACACTTCTATCCTGAGTCCCACCACCTGTGAGCAGGAGGCTTGGGAGACTTGCTAAGCAAGGCTCACGTACTTGTTTTCCTGGGAAGGGTCTGATGCAGGCCACATGAGGGTACTTTCCCTGACTACAGAGCTTTGGCTCTGGGGGCCGCTGCTATCTATTTCTGCACTTTGGCAGATGACGCCCCATATGGCAGAGTCAGCCCTGCCACGTCTGTCTTAGCCTGGGATTTGGCGATGGTATCTTCCCTTAACCCACCAGGAAGGCCCGTTTTGTTGACCTTAGGTCTCTGTTCCCCTTTCATGAAAAAGCGTGTGAAAGGTTGGTCGGAGATGTAGGCAGCTTACGGCAAACCCTTAGAGTCTTCATCCGCAGACACGTGTCAGAGGTCTCCCGAAGATCAACCATAGATTCCAACTGCTCTCTTTGTCTTACTCGGAGCTCTGATGGTTTAGACCAAGGACAGGATAAAGGCACAGTGCTTGCCTCTGGTAGAGCCATGGGAGGAGCAAAGGAAGGTTTCTGGCTTCCTATTCTTTAGTCCTAGAGACTATCCCTAAACCCTAATTAAAGTTAGAGACCCCACCACTACCTCAAACTTCCTGTCAAGGTTTCTTATGTATGTATGTATGTATGTATGTATGTATGTATGTATGTATGTATGTTTTTTGAGACAGGGTTTCTCTGTAGCTTTGGAGCCTGTCCTGGAACCAGCTCTTGTAGATCAGGCTAGCCTCGAACTCACAGAGATCCACCTATCTCTGCCACCCAAGTGCTGGGATTAAAGACGTGCACCACCACTGTCCGGCTTACCATTTCAGAGGTTCAGTTCATGATCATCATGACAGAGAGCATGGTGTGCAGGCAGACATGGTGCTGGAGAAGTAGTTGAGAGTCCTACACTTGCAGGTGACAGGAAGTCAACTGAAAGTCACACTGAGGGAAGCTTAAGCAAACGAGACCTCAAAGCCCACCCCCACAGGGACACACTTCCTCCAACAAGACCACACCTCTTAATACAGCACTCTCTTTAGGGGCCATTTTCTTTCAAATCACCGCAGGCCACCATACATCATTTTCATGACATCTGAGGGCATTCATGAGAAATTATTCATTAGAAAAAATCAGGTTCCAGAAACAGTAAGTTCTGCCTGGGCTCATGTATACACATTAACGTGGTAATGGGCTAAGTCCTGAGGCTGGGGAGACGCTCAGCCGTTAAGTGCACTTGTTGCTCTTGCAGAGGACCTGGGTCCCATTCTTAGCACCCACATGGCAGCTCACAACCACCTCTAAATCCAGTTCCAGGGGATCCAGCCCCCCTCCTCTGACCTCCTCAGGCATTGGCATGCATGTGGCACACATACATACACACAGACAAAACACTTAGATACATTATATAAAATAAATAAGTCTAATTTTTTTTGCTTTTTCATTTTCTGATTTTTTGCTACATTTCACTAACTTGTAAGATAAAATGACTTTTTGATGTTTTCCCTTCTTTTAAATAAAAGGACTGAGATATTTATAATAGTTGTGAGTGGAAAGCTCCAATGGAGAGTCAGGGCCCTTTACTCACCTTGTCTGGCAATGGAGGTACTGGGAAGTACTCACTCCTCACGTGAGTACCACACTGGGACAGCTTGTGAGGGAGCCCTCCTCCTTAACGGAACCTACACGCATCCCAGGCCACAGCAGAAGGGGCTGAATGTCCCATCTAGACATGTGAGAAGTCATGTCTAGACTACATTCTTAGAAGTAGTGAGAAGCGGCGCTGTGGGAAGCGGCGGGGCTGCGTCCCGCCACCCGGCCACCGGCTAGCTTTACACCCGAAATAATTACACGGAAACTGTATTCTTTTAAACACTGCCTGGCCCATAGTTTCAGCCTCTTATTGGTTAATTCTCACATCTTCCTTTAACCCATATTTAGTAATCTGGGTAGCACCACGAGGTGTGGCTTACCAGGAGAGATCTTAACCTGCGTCCATCTCGGAGAGGAGCAGCATGGAGACTCCCCATGGAGACTGCCTGAAGCGTCTCCCCCACTCTACTTCCTTGTTCCCACAATTCTGTTCTGTCTACTCCACCTACCTAATTTTCTGTCTCTTAAAGGGCCAAGGCAGTTTTCTTTATTAATTAACCAATGAAAGAAACAGACAGATAACTCTCCTCCATCAAGAAGCACCCTTTTTCTTTTTTCATTGAGTTTTATTGAGCTCTACATTTTTCTCTGCCCTATTCTCTTCCTCTCCCCTCCTCTTCAACCCTCTTCCAAGGTCCCCATGCCCCCAATTTACTCAGGAGATCTTGTCTTTTTCTACTTCCCATGTAGATTAGATCCATGTATGTCTCTCTTAGGGTCCTCTTTATTGTCTAGGTTCTCTGGGATTGTGATTTGTGGACAGGTTTTCTTTGCTTTATGTTTAAAAACCACCCATGAGTGAGTGCATATGATAATTGTCTTTCTGTGTCTGCATTACCTCACTCAATATGATGTTTTCTAGCTCCATCTATTTGCCTGTAAATTTCAAGATGTTGTTATTTTTTCTGCTGTGTAGTACTCCATTGTGTAAATGTACCACATTTTCCTTATCCATTCTTTGGTCGAGGGACATTTAGGTTGTTTCCAGGTTCTGGCTATGACAAACAAAGCTGCTATGAACATAGTTGAGCACATGTCCTTGTGGCACGATTGAGTATCCTTTGGATATATACCCAAAAGTGATATTGCTGGGTCTTGGGGAAGGTAGTTTCTTAATTTTATGAGAAATCACCATACTGATATCCAAAGGGGTTGTGCAAGCTTGTATTTCCACCAGCAATGCAGAAGTGTTCCCTTTTTCCCACAACCTCTCCAGCATAAGTTGTCATCAGTGTTTTTGATCTTGGCCATTCTTACAGGTGTAAGATGGAATCTCAGAGTTGTTTTGATTCACATTTCCCTGATGCTAAGGATGTTGAGTATTTCCTTACTTGTCTTTCAGCCATTTTAGATTCCTCTGTTGAGAGTTCTCTGTTTAGGTCTGTACTCCATTTTTTATTGGATTATTTGTTCTTTTGATGACCAATTTCTTGAGTTCTTTGCATATTTTGGAGGTCAGACCTCTGTCTGATGTGGGGTTAGTGAAGATCTTTTCCCATTCTGTAGGCTGTCATTTTGTCTTGCTGACCATGTCCTTTGCTTTACAGAAGGTTTTCAGTTTCAGGAGGTCCCATTTATTAATTGTTTCTCTCAGTGTCTGTGCTACTGGGGTTATATTTAGGAAGTGGTCTCCTGTGCCAATGCGTTCAAGTGTACTTCCCACTTTCTCTTCCATGCAGTTCAGTGTGGCTGGCTTTATGTTTGAGGTCTTTGATCCATTTGGACTTGAGTTTTGTGCATGGTGATAGATAATGGATCTATTTTCATTCTTCTACATGTTGATATCCAGTTATGCCAGCACCATTTGTCAAATATGCTTTCTTTTTTTCATTTGATTTTTTTTTTTTTTTTTGCTTCTTTCTCAAAGATCAGGTCTTCTATTCGGTTCCATTGGTCCTCCTGTCTGTTCTTATGCCAATACCAGGCTGTTTTCAGTACTGTAGCTCCGTAGTAGAGTTTAAAGTCAGGGACTGTGATGCCTCCAGAAGTTCTTTTATTGTATAGGATTGTTTTGGCTATCCTGGGTTTTTTGCTTTTCCATATGAAGTTGAGTACCGTTCTTTCGAGGCCTGTGAAGAATTTTGCTGGGCATTGCATTGGATCTGTAGATTGCTTTTGGTAAGATTGCCATTTTTACTATGTTAATTCTACCTACCCAAGAGCATGGGAGGTCTTTCCACTTTCTGGTGTAGAAGCACCCTTTTTTCATGCTTTCCATTTTAATCAGGAAGTCACTGCGGCCCACTGTCTAGCTACAGTGGCAGGGAGACAGAGGTGTCTATCCAGCCTGAGCCACTCTGGAAGGTTAGGACAGGAGAGTGAGGAGTCCATCTTCCGCATTAGTGGGTGTGAGGGCAGGCTCTCTGTTCCCCCAAAAGCTTTCAGATGACCGCTTGGTCTAGACTCTGTGTCTGTCTCGGCAGTCACTATCATCTGAATGTCACATCAGGACATTTGGGAGCTTCCTTTTCTGTCCCTTTCATCAGGGTTGAGATGAATGTGTACTATGCTCTAATTTGAACGCTCATTAGTATTTTTAGACTACCCCTTTTATCACACATTTCCCAAATCTAAAACCGCTCGTCTCTCCTCATTGCTTCTAGGCTCATGTCCAGACTCAGCCTGGATCTGAGGCTGTTCACTTTCTGATGGCCCCTTTCTTACCCTGTCCAGACACTTGCCTTCTGCAGCTCATCCAAGCCCACCCACTAGGCTTTCTGCTCCCCACAAACATCTACCTCCTGATGCCTGGGCGCCCCTCCAACCGGCTGGAGTCTTTTCTCCCAAAGTTGCCCTAAGGCTTTTTTTTTTTTTAACAATACCTCACAGCCTCTATGTACTGCCATTTGACCATTCTATGCCTTAATTTTGCATTTAAAAAATCATGAAAGCCTGGGGTGTTGGCTTGGTTGGTCAAGTGTTTACTGCATAAGCACAAGAGCCCAAGTATGGATTCCCAGCACCAGTGTTGGGTAGGGCACAGCATTTTAATCCCAGCGATCGAGGAGGCAGAGACAGGTAGCGATCCCTGGACCTCATGGCTAGACAGCCTCGCTGAATTGGTGAGCTCCAGATTCAGTGAGAGAAAAAAAATAAAGAAGAGAGCAACTGTGGAAGACACAGACTTCAGCCTTTGCACACCTGCACACTCATGGACACACTTATACCACAAATATACACACATACCAAATCCATTATGGTTCTGCATAATACTGATCAACAATCATTTCTAGGCATAATCCAGGAGTGTTAGGTCTGTGCATCTGTTAGATGCTGCATCTCCAGGACTTTTTCATCTTGTAAAAGTGATCCAACTCTGTTTCACCGTAAGTGGCATTTGTCAGTGGTTGGTTGTGATTCTTTTTATGTCGAACCATTCTATTCAGTCAGCATTCGGGGAGCCCAATATGCCAGAAAATTGTTGGTAACTTCTAGGGGAGAATGAAGACACAGCCACCAAATAAGAAGTCATAATTCTTATTGAATAAGAGTTTTCCTTTTCAATGGGGTGTGGCGATACATGCCTGTAATCCCATCACTTGGGGCCTGAGACAGGAGGTCTTGATTTGAAAGCCAGCTTGAACTACAAAGCAAGACCCTATCTCCAAAAAGTGAATCCCCAAATGCTCCCTCTTCTGTTAGCCTTTTTCATTTGTATGTCTCATGTCCCTGCATAGACACCATAAGAATGACCTTCCTATAAACTACAGTCACTTTTTTTGGAACAAAGCAGAATAAAGTGACTACATATAGGCAGATTTAGACCTTGGCGTCCCGGGTACACCATGATAGGGATGAGTGTGCACTCCCTGTGTGTTGTGGATAATTACATATGCTGTTGTAGCATATGAGCACTTGGGCTATTTGGGGAGTCTGAGTTCTTTCAGCTAGATCATACCTTTAAAAAGAGAAGACAAGTTTTTCACCATGGTGAAGTTAACCCTCTTTTATTTTCTGGTAATACAGCATGTGTCTGTCAAAGAAGGAAAAAAACATAACAAGCAAAAGCAGAAACCAGGAAAGATGGCAATGAAAAAAACATAAATATCGATTTTTGTTTTTTTTTTTTTGAGACAGAGTCTCACCATGTAGCCCTGGCTGTCTGGAAACTTTCCTATATAGACAAGGCTGGCTGGAAACTCTTCTATGTAGACCAGGCTGACTGGAAACTCTTCTGTGTAGACCAGGCTGGTGTCAAACTCACAGAAATCTGCCTGTGTTTGCTTCCAGAGTTCCGGGATCAAAGGTATAGGCCACTATGTCTATTAAGGTTGTTTATTTTGTTTTTTATTTGTTTTATTTTGACTCATGATCTACTTTGTAGCCCAGGTTGGGCCTGAACTTACTATATAGCCTAGACTGGCCCCCTTTCAACTCCTGACTCTACTGTACCAGCTTCCAGAGAGGTGATACAGATATGTTTTTAAAGATACAATCATATCGCTGGGTGGGCACACACCTTTAATCCGAGCACTTAGAAGGCAGAGGCAGACAGATCTCTGTGAGTTCAAGGTCACCCTGGTCTGTGGAGCAAGTTCCAATATAGCCAGGGCTACACAGAGAAGCCCTGTCTCAAAAAATCAAACGCCAAAACAAACAAACAACAACAATAAAACCATCATATCATGAGTGTACACTTATTTGGGGAGGGGTTAATACAACTTATATGGTAAGCCAAGCTGACCTCAAACTTGAAATTATCCCGTCTCCACCTCTTGAGTACCAGGATTTTTTTTAAAAATCTCTCTCCTTTTTTTTAAAAAAAAATTGTATGTGCATTGGTGTTTTGCCTGTATGTATATCTGTATGAGAGTATTGGGTATCCTGGAACCAGAGTTACAGACAACTAGTGTAAGCTTCCATGTGATGCTGGGAATTGAACCCAGGTCCTCTGGAAGAACAGCCAGTGCTCTTAACCACTGAGGTACCTATCCAGTCCCAAGTGCCACGATGCTTGATATGTACCGCTGTACTCTGCTGAGAAAGAAAAATTTGACTGGGGCCTTAATGATATGATAAAGATCAGAGGGGAAAACATTCCAGCAAGAGACAATGGTGGCCACACTGACCAAATCTTGCAAATAAGTTTGACAGGTTTGAGGAATTAAGACAGTCACTGTGGCTGAAGCTGTGAAAAAGAGAGTGTCTTGGTTAAGGTTTCTATTGCTGCGAAGAAACACCACGACCACGGCAACTCTTATGAAGGAAAACATTTAATTGGCATGACTTACAGTTTTAGAGGTTTAGTCTACTAGACATGGCGGCATGCAGGGAGACATGGTGCTGGAGAAGGAGCTGAGAGGTCTACATCTTGATCTGCAGGCAACAGGAAGTGAACTGTGACACTGGGCATAGCGTGAGCATAGGAGAGACCTCAAAGTCCGCTCCCACAGTAACACACTTCCTCCAATAATACCACACCTACTCCAACAGGGCCACGCCTCCTAATAGTGCCCCTCCCTTTGATCTTATGGGGACCAATAACACTCAGACTGCCACAGAAGGAAATCTTATCTGAAGCCATTGGAAAGTAAGATGTAGACAGGACATTTTATAAGGTCCCGTGCAATATGTTCAAAGCTTGGGAGTTTTATCCTAACATCCATGAGAAACCACTAGAGGGAAATGGCAGGATCTGATGTATTTTACAAAGATTGCCCTTCATTTATACCACTAACAATTAAAATAAAGATACACCACTTGTGCATAATCACCTCATTAGTTTTTAAAGAAAATCGACACCTGTGGCGGCTCTTCTTGGTTGTCAGCCTGACTACATCTGGAATTAGCCAAAATCCAAGTAAGTGGCTGGGCTCACCTGTGAGGGAGTTTTAGTTAATTGGATCATCTGAGGTCAGAAGACTCACCCTAAATGGAGGCCACACCTTCTGCTGGATGCTGTATGAGGATGTGGTAGAGGGAAGCTTTTGCTGTTTGTCTGCCTGCTCCTGCCCTCACTGACTAGTCCATTCCTTCACTAGTATTAGAACCTACTTCTTCAGGATTCTGACATATACCGAAACATTCAGCTTTGTGAACCTAACAACTACCAGATTCTCGAACTTCCCATAGGGAGATAGCCATAGTTGGGATAGTTGGACCACAGTCTACAAGCTATAGTAAATGTCCTTTTACACATGCATGCATGCATACATACATACATACACACATACACACATACATACATATAAATATACATACATCATACATACATTATATCAGTTTTGTTTCTATAGAGAACCCTTACTCATACAATACTCTTACAAGGAAAATATCACCAAACAGATTGCCAGAGTAGGAAAAATAAGAGATGGGCAGTAATGGTGGTGTGCTTGTGGATCAAAAGACCCAAAGGCACATGAAGAGCCTGGCTAAGTCAGGTCACAGTGTTTAATACTGAAACAAGCAAGGAAGCAGCGACAACCAGAAAAATCAGGTGAGCAGGGACTGTGGATAGGGAGAGAAGGGGCAGGGAAGAGACACCCAGGTTTCTCGTGTGGCTGACTTTATCTCCTTTTGTGGCTGCTGGCATCAAGGTAATAACCTTGTAAAAATAATGCTGTTTTCTATATTTCTGTCATTTTGCTTGTGAAAAACTTTAAAAATCGACAACTATTTATGACAAAGTGGAGCAAACAGGAACTTCCTAACCAAGAAAGAGTGACTGTAAAATACCAGAGCTGGGCTGGGGCGTAGCTCAGTGGGAGAGCCCTTGCCTAGCACGAGTAAAGTCCTAGGTTTCCACAAAAACACGCAAAACCCACTAGATCAAACCTCTTTTCAAATGGGAATATCGGAGGCCATGGCTGTAAATCCAGGAACGAAGCAAGGATTGCCGTCACTGGTGTGATCCCTTGCACCACACTGTCCCCAGAACACCTCCCTTTCATCCGTGGCTTTACTTCCATGGTTTCAGTGACTCCGCCAATTGCTGTGTAAAAATATTGAAGGTAGAATTCCAGAAATGAATCCCTCATTTTTAGGTTACTCACGGTTTAGAGCAGCATAATAAAAATCTCTTTTATTACTGTGTATTGTTGTAATTGTTCCATTTTTTAATTATTTTTCAGTGCTTAATTTATAACTTAAACACTATCGCTGAAATGTATGCCTGGGAGAAAACACAGCATATACATGCATATATGTATGTTTTATTTATAAAGTAAATATGTATGTGGCTCTGCGCTTCTCTTTGGAGTTTAGGCATCTTGGAACATAGCCTCACTGATAGAATGTCTAAATTCCCACAGGAAAACCACAAACAGCATAAATTATTAAAAATAAAAGGAGAATTTAGCTACTTAATTGGAAATAACATGGAAATGTTGAAGAAATTCTTATTCTTTATAACCTGTTGCTGGTTTCTCTAAAGTGGGGGTGTTACAAAAAAAATTTAAAGAAAGGCACATTTAAATGATTGGGGGAAATCGCTGGGTGTTGATATTGCCTGCCTTTAATCCCAGCACTTGGGAGGCAGAGACAGGCAGATCTCTGTGAGTTCAAGGCCAGCCTGGTGGTCTACAAGAGTGAGTTCCAGGACAGTCAGAGCTGTTATACAGAGAATAACAGCCTTGAAAAACCCTGTCTTGAGAAACCTCTCTTGAGAGAGAGAAGGGGGAAATCAAATATTTAAGAATAAATCCAGTCTTTTATGGAAGAAGCTGCAAATTCATTAGGAAATACAGAAAAATTAAGAAATGGAGGGAGACAATACATTACGAGACAGAAATTTTAGTTCATAAATCTGAAACATTTCCCAATTTGCTTCCTTTTAATAGAGTTTCTACTGTTCTAGTGTTTTGTGTTACCTGGTTGGAATTTCTAAAGTTCTGGGAAAAAAAACAAGCATGGGGGCAAGCCTGGCCTACGGACTGTGAGGACCTATGCCAGCGAGACTCACAGCCGTGGAACTGCAGAGACATAGGCAGAGAGTCACACCAGGAGGGAAATAATAAATGGAATTAGGGAAAAAGTTACAAGCAAAAAATGTGAAATTGGATGCCTGCTTACATTCTGCCTGGAGTATCAACCCCAGATGGCTTAAGTATCGAAATATATTTTTTTTAATCCCACAACTTTGAAGCTCACTAATAGAAAATATGGTGCTCTCTTCCAGGATTTGAGAGGAGACTATTTTTAAATAAGATCCAGAAATATTGACAACAAAAGAAAAACTGGCAAGCTTGGCCCCGTTAATAGTAAGAATTTTTTTTATATCAAAAGATACCTTCAAGAAAGTGTGAAGAGCCTGGGTATTGGCACATACCTTTAATCCCAGCACTGCGGCCACGTAGAGACCCTGTCTCAAAATACTGAAAAAGAGAGAGAGGGAGGGAGGAAAGAGAAAAGAAAGAGAGAGAGAGAGAGAGAGAGAGAGAGAGAGAGAGAGAGAGAGAAGGGAAGGCTTGGAAAAAGCATTGCAAACCCACAATCAGCAAAAATAGTATGAAGACCATATTATGGCCTCCGATTTGATGTTTTCATGGGATTCCTGCGTGTATGAACATATGTGTCTCAGAATCTGTATGTATTTTTCCTGCTTTTTTGGCTCTTTTTTTCTTCTGTTTATTTTTACTTGTTTGTTTTTGTTTTATCTTATTTGTGTTGTTTTTATTCTTTAGATGCCTTTTTGATTCCTAAGGGAGATGGAAAGGAATCGGTCTGGATGAGAGGGGAGGAGAAACCGGGAGGAGTTGGGGAGGGGTATAATCAGACTATATTATATCAACAAAATCTACCAATAAAAAAGAATACATAAGAATACAAAGAAACAGCTTTGACAAAGTAGTAGGAAAAGCATGAACAAACTAATTTTTAAAAAGAGAAAATGGTATGTTCAACCTCTTAGAAAACAGGAAACATTTGAGATCAATAAAACAAAAAGGAGGCCAGCGGGTGACTCAGCAGGCAAAGGTGTCTGCTACCAAACTCACTGCTCTTAGTTCAATCCCTGGGACCCATAAGGCAGTCTCCCCAAAGTTCTCCCCTGGCCTTCAATATGTCTACCCAATAGTAAGAAATCAAATAAAATTAAAAATTTTAAATTGAAAATAATAGAACATTTCAGCCCCACATTACTAGATAGCAAGACCACAGTTACGATTCTTGCAACACCTTTCTGCGGGGCAGAACTTAAAACGGCTCAATCGAAGGAAGCGTTGAGAGAAAGGAGCTCAGCAGAGCTGCTGGTAGAATGGCAAACTGGGAGCACTTTGGAAATCACAGTTCTGTATGAGAAAGAACACGTCGTGAGTGCCCCGAACCCCTAGCTGCACACGAGAGCTGCTGGCTGAATTTGGTCTGCAACACAAAGGCTATTACATCATGGAATTAGCAATGACCATGAGATAGTACAATGGCCGTTATTTAATCGTATTTTATGTGCATCAATGCGAGAGTGTTGGATGCCCTGGAACTGGAGCCACAGGCAGTTGTGAGCTGCCATGTGGGTGTTGGAAATTGAACCCCGGTCCTCTGGAAGAACAACAGTTGGTGCTCTCTGCTCTTAACCACTGAGCCATCTCTCCAGCCCCCAGGATATTTTGACAGTTTAAATCAAGTACAATTGTATGCAACAATACCATGCATCTCGTAAATACTGAGTGCAAAAATACTCCACGCCACGTTGTACTTTTATTAAATTCAAACTACTTATATAAATAAAACAGGAACGCTTAGGGGTTTGTATAGATGTGATAGCTACATTTAAAGGAAATGAGTGTTCAGGGTGACAGCTGCCAGCCATGGGAAGAAGTAAGGTGACAGGGGGAGGCTGAAGGGTTAGGTGTGGTTGATGGTTGAGAGCTCGTCCTTCCTGCAGGTGGTGAGTTTGTGGGTGCTCAACAAGTTTAAAACAAATAGCTAACTAGCCCCGCCAGCCAGCTAAGTAGACAGTTCTGGCTGCTCTGAGGAAAATGGATGGAAGGCGTAAAATCCGTAGCAGGTTGAGCAGTCAGGAGGCTGTTCAGTAATCCATGGGGAGGGGGGTGGTGCCTCCTACCCGGAGGGTGGCAGCTGAGATAAGAGTAATGGGCAGAATCAGAATGTACGCTGGAGGCAGTAGAGAATTTGTTCTGATGGCTTAGATGTGGGAGGTAAGAAATGTTCTATTTTGTGAAACTGCCAGAATTTATTTAACAGTATGCTCCAATTGTATATCCAGATTGTTTACAATATTTTTTGCTCCATAAAAAGGTCTAAAATGAACATTCCTGCAGCTTAATCTTCATGCTGCTTGAATTAATTTCTCTCCTTTTTGTGGCATGAGTTTGGGGTTTATTTTATTTTATTTTGTTTGACTTTGTGCTTGTTTGTGTGTGTGTGTGTGTGTGTGTGTGTGTGTGTGTGTTTTAGGGAAGGTTCGGGTTCACAGAGGAAGATGTGGAGACCTAGCCTATATCCCCCATCCCTCCATCCAAGTGTGGGCTCTCCCCTTTTCAACACTCCCACCAAACCACCACTGTGGAGCATTTATTACACAAGATAAACGCACACTGACTCAGCATCATCCCAAAGCCACGGTTTATATCCAGGTTTGCGCTGTGTTCTGCGGTCTACAGTTGCAAGTCCAGCACTTGCATCTGGTGTTACAGTCAAAAGAGCGTTTGCACTTCCCAGAAGGCAACAGTGCCTGCTGCCCCTCCATCCTCCAATCCCTGTCTCCACAGTTTGCTTTCTCCAGGCTGCTATAGAATTGGAAATACAGTATGTAACTTTCCAGAGCAGCCTATTTTACGTAATAATCAACATGTTTGTGTTTTCCCTATTTCTTTGCTTGATAGGTGGATTTTTTTTGTTGTTGTTGATGATTTTTTTTTCTTTTTTGTCAGTCATGCTATGTAGCCTTTGGTGGCCTGGAACTCACTGTGCAGACCAGGATAGTCTTGAACTTGGAGTGCTCTTTCTGCCTCTGCTCTTCTGTCATTTTAGCACCAAATACTCTCCTGTGATCTGGCTGTTCCATGGTTTCATCATTCACCATTGAGTGATTGTTCAAGGTTCCGTCTTCACAGAGCTTCTGATATAGTAGCCACTAGCCTTGGATGGGAAACATTTAAGTTCATCAAAAGCAAGTAAAATTAGGGGCTGTCAAGATGGCTCAGTGGGTAAAGGCTCTTGCTGCCAAGCCTGGTGGGCCTGAGTTTGAGCTCCAGGACCCATGTGGTGGAAGGGACAGAACTGACTCCCAGAAGCTGTCCCCTGACCTCTTATGACGCACTCATGAGACCTGCGTGCGTGTGTGCATGCGTGTGCGTGCACACTAAGTTAATTAATTAATTAATTGTAATAAAATTTATATAAACTCGAGTAGTTCCTCAGCTATCTCACTGCATTTCAGAACCTTCAGAACAACCCTAATAGGACATTTCCACCGTCACAGGAAGTTCTTGGGACAGCACTGCAGAATTCAGGTTACTCAAGAGCTCCTCCTAACTGTGGCTCCCCAGAGTTTCTCTTAGCTGTGGGATTGAAATAGCCAGCAAGGCTGGGGGAAGGTCCTGGCCTCAGTCTGCATGACTTGGTTGAATTTTTTCCTTGTGGGTGCTGAAGTCATCCTCTTCATCTCTGATCTTGAGCAATGACCTCGGACCTGTGACGGGTCCTAAGTATTGAGAGTGTTTTGATGGAGGCATCTGGCATCTGTTCACATCACAGCTCAAACCTAGGCCACGGCAGTTTCCCTCCAGAGCAATGTTCCAGGGGTAGGACGATGCCTTGTGCACCCTGCAGGCAGACCTGGGAGGCTTCACCTGGTTAAAGAAGAATGCTGACCTGCAGCCAGATGTTCAGATTCTTTATCCTTAGTTCCGTCCCTCGGTGTCTTCTTGTGTAGTATAAGGATAAGCGATTCCTTTGCTTTTACGTTTTCAAGGAGAGGGTGCACTCCAGTGATAAAACCCTGGATTCTGGATTCTCTCTGCTAACCCTGGATCTGGGGTCAGCAGCTCCTATGTTTTTATCTGCCTGGGTCCAGACCCTGCTGTGAAAAGCCGCTTTTGCCAGTGACTTAAATAGAGTGCCAGGAGTCCCAGATGCCACGTTCCAGTCTTGGCTTGTACACTGAGTCATGACATGACTCCATGGAAGTCACTTCCCTTCTCCTCCCAATGGGTCATCAGAAGTAGAAGGATAATGGCCCTGAGTCACCTCTCAAGTAACTAAAGGCTCACTGAGGCAAAGCGCAAGCTGAAAGGACAAAGGAACAACCCACTCTATAGGCGGGGCTCTAGGAGAGGCTTGCTTTCCTTGGCCTGAGAAAGGGGTCAGCTGACATCTGAGCCTGCCTTGAAGACCTGAAACCCTCTGGAATTCTGCACCATGGAAGGTGGGCAGAAGCCTGCAGGCAGCTTTCTGGGGAGGGGCCAAAGCTGCCATCACATTCTGGGAAGTGTAGTAATCCCCAAAACTTCTGAATCACTGCCTCTGAAGTTTTAATTTGTTGGCCCTTTGAGTTCTGAGGAAAAGGGGAGCTACTCCGGCTCTAAGGGCAATGAAGGCTGGGCATCTTCTCCAGGAAGTCGAAAGCCCTGGAGGGAAGGTCTGGCTAGCACCTACTGAGTGAGCCTCTTCCAGTGGCCCAGCGCCCTCAGGCCCTGGAGGCTGCGGTGAATGCTTTGACTCATGCACATGTCTCATCACCTGGCCCCAAGTCTGCTCCTTCAGATATGTGAGGCTGGTGTCAGTGTGGTGCATCCCAAGAACATGAGGTGGGAGGACAGGTACCATGTCTGATCCAAGCAACCTGGCTAGAAGGGATCATGACTAAGAAGAAACTGTTATCCATGGAGACTCCATGAAAGACAGAGGAGCCTTAGAGACTGGGTCTCAGAATACCTGGATCTCTATCCTGATGTCATTGACCCTAAAACACCTTATGACCTTGATTTTTACCTAGCTTCTTTGTGCTTAGTCCATCATCTATAAAATGCACTTTCCCTAAATACTGGCAATGGTTATTGTGAGAAACGAGAATAAATTTCACAAAAATTAGCATTTATTAAATTTTCTTGTTTTGTTTTGTTTTGAGACAGAGTCTTTCTATGTAGTTCTGGATGTTCTAAAACTCTTTACATAGACTAGGCTGGCCTGAAATTCACAGAGATCTACCTGCCTCCACCTCTCTAATGCTGGGATTAGAGGGATGTATGGGCCACCATGCCCAGCTGTTCATTTTAAAGTTAGTAAATACTCTTTGTAGGAAATAGGAAAACAAGAAAACAAAGTCGCTCACAATTTCACCATATCTAAGTACAGCCTTGCAGTGGTTTGAAAGAAAATGACTCTCAAAGGGGGTGGCACTATTAGGAGGTGTGGCCTCGTTGAAGTAGGTGTGGCCTTGTTGGGGGAAGTGTGTCATCGTGGGGGCAGGTTTTGAGGTCTCTTTTGCTCAAGTTTCGCCCAGTGTGATACTCAGTCTACTTCCTGTTGTCTGCATATCAGCACGTAGAAATTCCTTCTCCAGTGCCATGTCTGCCTACACACTGCCATGTTCTGCCGTGATGATAATGGGCTGAACCTCTCAGCTGTAAGCGAGCCACCCCAGGGAAATGTTTTCCTTCGTAATACTTGCCATGGTCATGGTGTTTCTTCACAGCAATGGAAACCCTGACTAAGAAAAGCCTCTTCAAGTCTACCTCACTTTCCTTCCAGATCATTTCCCTACACCTATTTGTTCTTTCTACTAGATCTTGACATTCTTACTGTTTCATGTTCTCATTTCATATCACACGGTGACATCTACTCAGAACTAATTGTTCTGGAGGAACTTGATTTAATGGCTAACGTCCCATCATTTGAAGGTACCAAAATTTATTTACTACATTCCCAAGGGTATATACTATTTATAAACTGCCCCTAAATATTTTATTGGTGTAAATAATGCTGAGTTGAAAACCTTGTTATAAATCTTTTGGTATTCATTGTTCTTGCTTGATGATAAATCCTTAGAGCTGAGATTGCTGGGTCAGAGTACAAAGGCGACGCAGTTAAATACTTTAAGACATTCAGCTGTCCTAGGGCAGACGCTGGTGAGAGCCAAGACTCTCTGAGTGTAACCTCCCGGGCCTGTTGGAGTTGAGGCATGTCTGTGCATCTGAGGGAACTGTGGTCTTGATCCTGAGGCAAGTAGTGAAAATATGGATTCTACTAGTGTGAAAGAATTAGCGTCAACTTCCTTCTTTATGCCAGGAGAAGAAATTACTTAGAACAAGTGGACCTGGGTTTGGTTCCTAGCAGACTTGCACACACACACACACACACACACATACACAAACACACACACACACAAACACAAACACACACAGACACACGCATGCACGCACGCGCGTGCACACATACCTATAGATGTACACGCATATATATTCACAAACACACATATATACATATAAACAACATGTATATTATATATACATACACATACACACGCACACACCAAACTCTTATCATAGCGTTTGAAGATCTGAACTCCACTCAAAATCCCATACAGCTTGATGTTTTGCTCTCCCTCTCCCCACATTATTAAGACCTAGTACCTGGTGCATGCTGGGAAAGTACTCTACTATCCAGGCATACCCAGTCTTCTTTAGTTTTTGTTTTTGAGATGGGATCTCACTAAGCTGCCCAGGCTGTCCTTGAACTCACTATGTAGCGTAATCTAGTCTTGATCTTGGAATCCTTCTGCCTCAGCTTCCCAAGCAGCTGGGATTGTGGGCCTGCACCACCAAGCGCGGTTTAAACCTTATCACATTGCTTCCCAGACTATAGTAGCCTTGTCTATAAAACAGGGGAGGGAGGGCTAATTTTAACCTGTCTGCCAGGAAGGTGCATTCTGAGGCCTCAGTGGAATTATGCACACACAAAGGTGGTGTGTGTAAGGGTTGTTCTTTGCTTTCTCTTAATAATGGGCAGAGGTCTGCTGGGAGAAGGAGAAAACAGGAGAGGATGGTGATAATGAAGAAAAGAGTTTGAGGACTGAGAGGACAGAGGCCGGGAAATATCCTGAGGAGTTTGTGAGCGTCTTGCATCAGGAGTCATCCTCACAGGTACATCAGCCTATCTCAGGCCACCTCTGCCGTGTGAGTCACTGAAGTCTCCTGAGGAGCAGGAGGGGTATTGGGTGCCTTGGGATCAATCCTCACATCTACCTTCTCTTCCAAATCTGGAGCCAGCTCCAAGGCTGTGAGAATGGGGAGAGACTGTGTGGAGCCATGTGCTTACCCCCAAGGGGGTGGCCAATATGAACCAAGGAGTATCTTTATGAATGGTTCCTCCCTGTCTACAGGAAAGTGTGGCACACCCTAGCCCTCAGTGACTAGAAAATCAGTATCATCAACAAAGTGTGCTATCAAGCTGCCAGGGAGGACTAATCCCCTGGCTGGTTGGCTAGGCTCTACCTGGCAGCAATGGGAACCAGCTTGCTAAAGCTTGATACTATGGGAGAGGCAGGAGGGGGGGGGGCCACAGGTAAGGGGCATATAGTGGTATATTATGTGTGTTGTAATAAATAAAGCTTGCCTGAAGATCAGAGGGCAAAGCAGCCACACTAGTCAGTCATACAGGCCAGGGAGTGGTGACACACACCTTTAATCCCAGGACTCGGGGGACCAGCAGACAGATCTCTGTGAGTTCAAGGTTACCCTGGGCTACACAAGATCGATCCAGAAACAGATCCAGGTGGTGGTGGTTCACACCTTTAATCCCAGTGTTTGGGAAGTGAAGACAGGACCAATATGGGTGAGGAGGAGAGAGGAATATAAAAGGGAAGAGGCGGGCACTCACAGGAGCGTGGAGTCTGAGGATTCGTGGAGACACGATCTCTCCCTTTCTGTCTGAAGATTTGGGAGAGGTAAAAGATCTCTCTTGTGGTTGGTTTCTTTGCTTTTCTGATCTTCAGCTTGAACCCCAATATCTATCTCTGGGTTTTTATTATTCGTGCATGCTACAAGAGCACGTGACCCTTGTGGGGACCGTGTCTGATGGGGGCGAATCATCTCATTCACTCTCTGGCCCTGGGCAAGATTCCTCCTCCACCAGCTAATGTGGCTACACTGGCTATTGACCGTCTGGTTTTCAGAGCTTATCCAAGGGATCCACAAAGCACATCCAAGTGTGGAAATGGAAGGACAATACTACCTGGAAGTTGTAAAGGAACAATTACTTGGAAAAAAAGAAAGAATTGCTGGCGTTTTCTGAGCCCTCCCTGAACCAGAACATAAAATGACTCCAATATGGTCCCAGCTCTCCAAGCACTGCGATCTCACAATATGAGACTCCCTGGCACCTTTGTGGCTGTCTAAGCTTTTATGTTCAGGTTGACAGGACTTAAAACTGTGCCCACTGAGCAGTGTGAGCTGCTCAAGGCTCGCTGCACGGTGTGCTGCAGGCTAGGTTGCTGGAGGGGCTGAGAAAAGGCTGACACTGGTGTGGGCTGAAGAGAATAGAACAGAGAATGGACTGGGACCCCAAGCCCTTGGAGGCTCTGAAGTCTCCTCGTAAGGAGGACAGAGAGGAAGGACACATCCTATCTCCAGTAGATGGGAAGAGGGTCTGTGGCTAAGCCAAGGCACAGGGGGAAGGCAAGCCCACTGGAGACTGCCTTGAGTACCAGCCAGAGGGGGTTAAGCCTGACTGTGTTGAAGGAGGTGTGGGGAAGTTTGAGGAGCAGGCTTTGTTGACAACTCGAATGGGATCCTGAATTCTTTCCTTCTGCCCTCAGCCATGCTGGGTCTCAGCTGAGAACTGAGCTGCAGGGCCCCAAGCAAGCTCTAGGGTTTCCACAACCTTGGTGCTGTTGTCAACCCCTTCCTTCTCCAGAAACATTTTTAGATACCCATCCCTCCCCTGCATTCTCCCCTCCCCATTTAGGTTAGCAGGCTGGGAGGACCAGAGCAGCTGACAGTGAGAGCTTGCTCCCTGCTGGGCAGTGGTGTAACAAGACTGCAGTGCACAGCCTGGAAGAGCCAGGTTAAAGGGTGCATGTCAAACAGGTCCAATAGCTCTCTTCCTAGCCGCCTGAGCCTCCCACACTGAACAGGAAGTCCCAACCCCTGGAAGTCTGGAGCGCTCTAGGGAAGTCTGAGGACTCTGAGACTTGTCCCTTGACCATTTCCGTTTCAAATTAAGTGTGTGTGTGTGTGTGTGTGTGTGTGTGTGCATGTGTGTGTATCCTCACATGATAGGGCACTGGGACACATGTGGAGATCAGAGAACAGCTGGTCCTCCCTTTCCACTATGTACAAACTCAGGTTGTCAGGCTTGGTGGCAGGCAGCTCTATCTGCTGGGCCATCTCACCAACCTACACTTTCTTATTCTGGGGGGAATCCAGGCTTTTGTGTCTAGGAAAAACCAGAACTTCAGCCGCCTGGATGCTCTGCAGTGCATGGAGGATGCACACACACACACACACACACACACACACAGAGAGAGAGAGAGAGAGAGAGAGAGAGAGAGAGAGAGAGAGAGACAGAGACAGAGACAGAGACACTGAGAGAGACAGACAGAGAGACAGAGAGAGAGAAAAGGAGAGAGAGAGAAAGACAAAGAGAGATAGAGAGAGAGAGAAGAAAGGCAAAGACCAGAAGATCAGGAGTTATGGCTTCTAACACACACACACACACACACACACACACACACACACACACGGAGGAGAAAGGCAAAGACCAGAAGATGGGGGTTATGGCTTCTAACAGCACCATGGGAGAGATGGAGTCAGGGAGGGCAATAGCTACTAGGAAAACCCTCCCTTCCAAATGGTTGTGAGAGTGAGCAGGCTCTATTCTTCTGTCTGTGGTTTCTAGCCTTAGAAGTCTGTGTTGTGTCTGTGAGGAAGGGTCCTGGAGGGACACAGATGGCAGGAGCACCCTGTACGGATTCCCTCAGGCTGTGGAGTTCAGCAGCAGCTCAGTCTGCTCCAAGGCCTTCCCAGTGCAGACTGGCTGACTCCTGCTGTCTCTTCTGGGCCCTCATTTCCAGTCACACCACTGGAAACCAATCTTTCCTGGGGAGTTGTTGCTCTTGTGGATGCCTTTTCCTGTTCTTCGCAGCTACCCTGAGCCCCAAGAGCCCAGGCATAGCATCGCTACCCCTTGCCTGTCCCTCCCAGGAACAATTACAGAAATCCTCCCACAGCCAGGCTCTCTGTATGGGGTGATGAAATCTGGGGAGGAAGAGGGAAGTTGGGAGACCCTTCAGGACAAAGGAACTGCTTGGTGAGTGCACAGAAGTGTGTGTGTGTGTGTGTGTGTGTGTGTGTGTTTGTGTGTGTGGTGGCAGGGGGTGGGTGTTAATGCTAGGAGGAAGGAATGGGGAAAGAAACTGAGTGGAACATTCCACACGAGGCTCAAGTGATTGTAGACAATAGTGTTGCCGTTTCTGTGGGGGTCCATCTTGTCTCCATTCCTTTGTTCAGGACTCAGTGGGGTTGCAGATGCTAAGAGGTAGTTATGGCTTGATTCTCTTCTTGTCCTTACCCTAGTCCCTTGTGTTGGGTAGGATATCTGTCCAGAAGGGGACACACAAGCCAGGCTTGTCTGAGGTCCCATGAAGAAGTCCTTCCCGCCCTGACGTCAGCCTCAGGAGGAAGAGCGCAAGGTGCAGTGCCGATAACGTCCTGGGGACTGGAAATAAGACCCTCAAAGAGCAAGACCTGAACACAGCAGCCCTCCCCCCCCCCCCCCCCGGTGCTGGCACGATTCAGAAGTGAGTGTCCCCAAGCCCCAGGGCTGCCAAAGTCTTTCCAGGGAGAGGAGACAATGCCATCACCAAACCTATCCACCTCCGGGTGCTGAGGGTTCAAGGAAGGAAGAAGCCGTGAGAAGCATGAGTGTCCCCGGATGTGCCTGAGGGCTTTCTATGACAGCCAGGAGCCAGGGTTTGTTTTGTTTTGTTTTGTTGCTGGCTTTCCCGAATTCCTTAAGTTTTATTACTGAATAAAGATTACCTCGAAGCCTAGTGACTTAAACCTTTGCACTCACACTCCTGGAATGCAGGTGCTTCTGCTCCAGGACCCGGTGTAGACGTGGTCACACCTGTCACCTGGGACCACAGTCCTCTGGGCTGAATGCATTGCTTCCCACAGCATCCCTGGCTGTTGGCAAGCTTCAGAAGGTCTGTTTCCAAGATTAATCCCTGAGCCTCTTCACAGAGCTCCCTTACAGCACAATGACTAGCTTTCCTGGGACAACCATTCCGAGACGGAGGCCTGTCTTCTTCCATCCAAACCTTAGACATGGCATCTCAACAGCCTACACCCAAGAGGAGAAGATTACACATAAGAACATAGTACCAACATACAGGATTATCAAAGGCCACCTCTGACACTGCCTCCTGCATCTCTCACTTTGACTTCACAATAAGTCAATGCTCTAGGCTGGAAGAATCAGTCTGGAAGTGTATTTTTTCCATTACGATAGCAAAATACCTGAGGCTAGGTATACTATAAAGTAATGAGGTTTATTTATTTAGTTCAGTTTTGGAAGCCGAACCTACAAAACAGCATAGTGCCAGCTCTGGTGAGGGCTTCCTGGTAGCGTTCCATTATGGTGAATTGGGCATCATGGCAAAAAGGTGCGAGAGAGAGAACACATGAGAAGATAGGAAGTGGACCTCTTCACGTCACCATTGTGGGGCTCAAGCTTCCAACACAGAAACCTCGGAGGTGGCACATCATAGTACAGAGGAAAAGGAGCTGCAGAAGGTTGAGGGGTTGATCTCAGGGCCACAGACATGCAAACCATGTAGTCTCTCTGAGACGTCTCAGTGCAGACCAGACCTACTGTCTATTGATATTTGTAATTGGGAGCTGTCACCGTCTTGAACTCAGAGGTTTTGATGTTGGCTGACTCACAGCTTGATGCTTTCTGGATGTTTCCAGATTCCTGGGAACAAGGCTTAGAACAATATGACAAGGACTGCTTTGTTACTATAGTTTTTCTGCTTTTGTTTGGTTTTTCAAGGCAGGGTTTCTCTTTGTAGCTTTGGAGCCTGTTCTGGAACTCGTTCTGTAGGCCAGGCTGCCCTCGAACTCATGGAGATCCACCAGCCTCTGCCTCCCTAGAGCTGGGATTAAAGGTGTGCATCACCACATCCTGGCCATTATTGAAGGTTTTTGAGGCAGAGTTCAGGGTGGCCTCCCCTCTGTGCAGCGAAGGATGATCTTGAACTCCTAACCTTCCTGCCTCCACCTCCCAAATGCTAGGGTTACAGGTGTGCACCACCATAACAGGCCTTTGAACTTAGTTTTTAAAAATAAACTTCTTGTTTATTTACTTATTTATTTTTAGGCAAGGTTTCACTGGGTAGCCTTGGCTGTCCTGGAACTTCCTATGTAGACTAGGCTGTCCTCGAACTCACAGAAACCTGCCTGCTTTCTGCCTCTCAAATGCTAGGGTCAAAGGCAGGCGCCATTTCCACCCAGGGAAATTTTTTTATTTTATGAGTTTCAAATTTGCAGATAGATTGCAAATATACTTCAAAGAGTTTCCATCTATTCCAACCTGATTTTCTATACTGTGAACATTTTACCTGAGCATGGTTCGTTTGTTACAGTTAACAAACCATTATTAACATCTCTGTGAGCAAACATCTGCTCTTTATTCAGATTTCCCCACTAGTCCTATGTAAAAAGAGAAACAAAAGTGGACACCATAGTTTTTTTGTGCCTTTTTTTAAAATGGTTTGATGGGTTTTTGCTTGTTGTTTTTATTCGAGAGAGAAAGTGGGTGGATAGGGAAGTGGGGAGAATCTGGGAGGAATGGGAGGACTTGGAGGAGAATATGATCAAAATATATTGCATGAAAAAGAAAAAAAAAGCAGTCCAGTCCTTCAGAGTTGGCCTTGTTAGAGTCCCCTTCTATGGAAGAAGAAACTGAGGCACAGAGAGGTTAAGCAACTTGGCAAAGATCACAGGCCTATGCTGAGGCAGAGTTTGGACAGTGCCCCAGGCACCCTCTTAACCATTGGAGCCTCCCCGTCTCTCCCACTCTGAGTGCTGCTTGGGGTGGAAGGATTGTGCATATAAACACTAACCCAGAGCTGGTCCCAGACCCGGCTCTAAGCTTACTGGTGATAGCACCGTGCTGGAGACTCACGGTGGGTTCCTCCCTCCCTCCTCCTTCAGCCCCACCCTCTGTGAAACCTCAGGATTGGACTGATGACCTTGGGTCTCTCCCGACACTCACTTTCCTATCTGTTCCACCGCCCTGTCCAGAGGATCTGACGGCTGCTCTGGGGGAAACCAAGAAGGGCTATTTTCTTTCCCTGAGCACAGGGAGTCGTTGGCAGTGTGAGAATGATCCTCCTGAGTCATTTGGCTTGCTAGCTGCTGGCAGGGAGAGCAACGGATCAGTCATTGGTGTGGATTGAATTAATCAGACACCTTTCAAGCTACAAATCCCCAGACTTTGGGCTCTGAGGACCCCACTCTTAAGTGACTCAAAGTCTGAAGGCTCAAAGTCTCTGAACAGTGGAGGGGAACAGTGTCCCCCTGTAACATATATGAAGCTTGCTCTTTGAGGAGGCCAGGCACTGTATGGGGTTGTTCCCATCCGTAAAGTGGTAATGAGACTCCAGAGCTATCGGATGACAGTCCGGGGCCTCATGCAGAGGTGACTAGCACAGAATAGTGCCCAAATTGTCATGGACCATGGACCCCAGGGATGGCTGATGGAACCGGTCCCTCCACAGAAGAAAGACTATGGGGATGGGCAGTCCAGGCTTTCCCGGGTCACACACAGCTGCGCTGACTTCTCTAGCAAGAGTCTCCCCTTTGGAATATCTCAGGGTCACACACAACAGGGACATAGTGTGACTCCACCCTCACTGCCTGGTCAGGGAGCTTCCTGGGTCTTTCTGTTAGTTTGGTGCACTTCCCCTGGTTTCCACTAGAAAGCACAACAGAGCAACAGGACTTGATTTTGGTGCCAAATCCTTTGCTGTGAGAGGTTAAATTGTCTGCGTGATGCCCAGAGAGTTAAGAATAAGGTGTTCAGAGACGTGATGTGTCTGGGGGGACATGGGCATGACAGACATTTACAACACACACGCACGCACGCATGCACACAGACAGGAGACGCTTGTGCATCGGTGGGCTGGCTGTCAGCCCACACAGGGGGCCCACAGCCCACATACAAGTCAGGAAATGGGTTTTCCACATCCAGGAAACATTGACTGCATCTGAGAAGCCTTTCTGTGGGTTTAGAAAGGAAGTGACCTACATTTGTAGACTGTAAACGGAGGTCCCTAAAGTTTGTGTATGATGCAAAGGCCACTTTAGAGAGCTGCTGTCCCCGACCTTGGTGCTGAGAAGACTTGGTCCTGAGACCAGGATGCAGGAAAACACTGTTTCTGAGGTCTGTATTCCCTGTGAAGAGGAGAAGCAGAGCTGGCAACAGGTTAGAGGAGGTTAAGGTGTTGGTATTTTAAAGAATTGCATTCTGACTTGTAGGAAAATGACTTATAAAGTCTTGTTATTCAAATATGTAATTTGGGGACCAGTGAGATGGACCAGTGGGTAAGTCTGGCAGCCTGAGTTTGGTCTGTAGAACCCACCTCAAGGTGGATGAAGGGAAGCTACTCCACAAGGTTGTCCTGTGACCTCCATGTGAGAGCCATATCACACATACCCCCTACACAAACAAATAAACAAACAAATAAAATTGTATTAAAATGTGATTTTGACTCTAGTTGAGTGTATGTCTTGTTTTTACTCCCACTCCTTTGTGGACTCCCTGCCATTTTATGGTCCATATGGCAGATGATGACATATTCATATGTTGGTGACTTATTTAAATTCCCATCTTTGCTGGTCTAGTAGCTTCTCTCCTCTCAACTTAAAGTGCCCTGTTTGCTGCTTGTAGAATTCCTAAATTATTTTAAAAGTCGAATCTGAGAGCCATCCGCAATCCCTAGATAGCCCAAGCTGAGGGTCTTTTATTGCACTGTTATTATAAATAACCCGAGGCTGGATTACTATAAAGAAAAAATATTTCTTTAGTTCACAGTTTGAGGTTTGCAAGAACATAGCCCCAACATCTTTCTCAGCTCAGGGGACATCCTACAGGCTGCCACAGAATGGCCAGAGCATATGCAAGCCAGAGAGATCACCTTACCGTTTCTCTCAGGAACTACACTGCTTGAGAACTGCATTAGTCTCTTCTAAGGGAGGCATCTTCAATGACTTAATGCCTCCCACCGCCCCACCCTCTTTTTGAGGCAGGGTCTCACTCTGTAGCCCAGGCTCACCTTGAACTTTCAATCCTGCTCCCTCAGCCTGGGATGGTGCTGGGATAAGTGTGAGCCACCGTCCACACTGTTATATTGCAGACCAAGCTTTCCATTCATGTACAAACCTTTGGGGACAGCCTTGAGCTGTTCTGGGCTGTGGCAAACACCCTGTCCACTGTCCTCCAAGGCAGAGCCCTCCATTCTGGCTAGGTAGGATGCTTTCTTTGTGGGAGAGAGAAGACAATGCTTGTCCTGTTATTGTGATTATCATTGGTGAGGACAAGAAGCTAAGCAAGGAATGGAAGTGAGGCTATTCAGAGCTGCGTGTGTGTGTGTGTGTGTGTGTGTGTGTGTGTGTGTGTGTGTGTGTAGCCATGTGATTGCTTTCTCCTTAATGAAGTCATTTTACCCCCCACAGAGAAAACAGAGCAGAGGGGGTTTGGATGCCTAGGAAGTGATTCCTAGCCAGCCCCCCCACTTTGAGACAAGATTTCTCTGTGTAGCCCTGGCTGTCCTGGAACTCAGTCTATAAACCAGACTGGCCTTGAACTCAGAGATTCTCCCGCCCCTGCATCCCAAGCACTGGAATTAAAGGTGTGTGCTAACACACTGGGCTATGCTTTTCTCAAAAGATTTTTAAAAAGAATTTTAATTACACACACACACACAAATCATTTACTGTAGAATAGTTAGAAATAGGGGCTGGAGAGATGGCTTAGTGGTTAAGAGCACTGGCTGCTCTTCTGGAAGACCTGAGTTCAATTCCCAGCACCAGCAGAACAGCTTACAACTGTCTGTAACTCTGGTTTCAGGGGGTATGTTGCCTTCTTCTGGCCACCATGGCATTGCACACACATGGTACATAGATGTATACACATGCTGACAGAGCAGTCATACACATAAAATTTTAAAAATGTATGTGGAACTTTTCTATGACAATAGCCGTGTCTTCATGCCATCATTTAAAACGTCACATGGTATTCCATTGTATGACTACATGTGTAACTTCTCAGTTGCTTGTTTCTAGAAATTCGGTTTATTTTCCTTGGTTTTGTAATGCTGGTTGTAGGCCTAGGTAAAGCTCTTTGCACATACTGTGCTTGTGGGTTGACTCCCAGGGTAGGACTGCAAGCACTGTGTGCACATCTAAGCTTTGATGCCCTCTACTCAGCCATACTTGATAAAACCTGTCGATTTCAGCTTCCCCACTGGTCTGTGATGGCTAATTTCTTACCACATTCCTTTTCACTTCTGCAAGTCTGTTGTGCAAATGCCACCCTTTTAAATTCTCTTTGATTTTCGCTGAGGTTGACCACGCTCTGGCTTGCTCGTTAGCACTTTGTGTTTCTGTCTTGCCTCTGCCCGTTTTGCTACTGAAGGATCCTTGGTCTCATTGTCATTTGGCAAATTTCCTAATATGTTAGGGCTGTTTGTCTTTATTCTGAAGAGCGCTGCATACGATTTCAACTTAGTGTTTGCCCTCAGTTTTGTGACATTCTGCAACACTGAGAATTTATATAAATTTCATGTAGTAAACAGTTCAGTATTTCCTTTTCATCTGTATTTAGAAAGACTCTCCTGTCCTTATGTTATGCAAACACACAACAAAATGTTCTGGTGTTTTATTTAACATTTGAGTCTTCTGGCCGCCCACACTTCACTTTATGTGCTATAGGTATGGTGTCTCAAACATTAACTTGTTATTTCTGTAGGGCTGTTGGATACGCACTTTTGCCTTAATGTGAAATGTCTCTTAACAGCCTATGAGCATGCATTATATGACATTTATATAGGTTCTGGAACCCTTAGTGGAGCTTTTGGCAAATGTTTCAGTTGTCTCTTGGTTTCGTGCTGTGCTCTGCTGCCTGCACCACACGCTTTAATGCCGCACGCCACTGCGCTACTTCCGTTGGCCTTGAACTGGCCTCAGAAGAGCTGTCCTTCCTCCAGCTCTTCCGCACCTAAGACTGTCAGATTGTCTTCCTTCTTCTTCCTTTGTTGGCATTGCTGTGACGGGAACCCAAAGTCTTGTGCGTGCTAGGCGAGTGCTCTACCACTGAGCTACAAATATACCGTCAACAAAGTTCTCTTCATCAACATTTTTCTTGGCTGTTTTCTTTAATTTATTCTTCCAGATGACTGTGGGATCCACTTATGCTCTTGTGGTTTTCCCAGAACGAAGTTCCTCTTGGAGATTAGTTTAGTAGAGATTTGCCGTAGTACATTTTTCTATTAATTCGTGCCCTTTTTCACATTTATTTATTTGATGATTTATTTAGTTTTATTATTATTATTTAGTTTATTATTTTGATTATTTATTTATTCATGATCTTTTTCACATTTATTTATTTATTTAACCCTAACAGATTACAAAATTTGCCAAATAACAATGAGACAAAGAGATCCTTCAACAGCAAAACGGGCAGGGTCAAGACAGAAACATAAAGTGCTAAATTCACTGCGTGCGTGCGTGTGTGTGTGTGTGTGTGTGATGGTATGGGTCGGTTCCCTCCTTCCCCACCATGCCATGTTGGTCTCAAGGACAAAGCTTTTACCCCCTGGCTCTGTCGCAGCCATTCATGTCTTTCTGTTTCCTTTGACAGATCGAAGGTGTGAGTTCTATTGCTAGTTTTCTATGTTTCTGTTGCCAGTGCCTACACATTCCATACTGACCTTATTTCTACCCTTTTGTTTCTGTTGCTGGTTTTAATGCCCTTGCATGTTCATTAGGTCTTCTAAGTGTTTGCTGCTCACATACATGTCGGCTCTGGGACATTTTTGTTTCCTTTTATAACCCAAGAGCAAAAGGATATCTTCTGTCTCCCCCCACACACCCCGTGGGTTTGTGCCAAAGGCATGTTTGACCTAATTTGAGGCCATTCATTTTCCTTTTGGGTCTGGGCCACGGCTCCTCCCTGTCATTGCCTGTCATTGTAAGAATGAGTTCAGAGAAAGACTGACACCTCCGCCAACTCCTTGTCAGCTGCTTCCAGAGGACAGACATGTTGTGGATCAACCCAAGTTCTGCCGAGTTATCTACCTCAAGCCCTGCCGCTTAGGTAACAGGGGAGGGACCTGCCACCTGGTGAAAACAGGTGCATGACTGAAAATGAGGCGTGGGGGCAGACAGAGGAGACAGGTCACTCGGGTGACATGTTTTACTGACAGGAGCCTTGAGGAGGCATGAAGGGCCCTAAAAGCCATCAGGTTGGTCTCCAGGTCATTTAGGCAGGGCTGAATAACACCACCACCACCCCATGTAAGAGAAACTGAAGTTGGGCAAATAGACTCCCGCATGACCGCCCCTTCTGAAAACAGTGGGGATCGATTATCTTTCAAAGCTCACAGGGGAAATGAAAAAGAAAGGAAGAAAAGTTACTTATGGAAACTGGACTCATTGTCAAGTCTGAAGCAAGCGCAGCTTCAGCAAGGTCTTATGGGTAATGCTAGGTAGAAATTACCAACTTTGTCCCTAGGTTCTAGCACCGGGGATTGTCCCCAGCATGGACACCCTCTCCACCACTCAATTCCCCACCGATCTCGGCTGCAGCTGCCTCTGCCTTTCTTTGCTTTCTCCTCTTTCATGTGTTTGAAAGCAGATGGCCCAGAAGTGAGATCAGCCTGCCAGTGGACACGGGGTAAGAACAGTGAGGAAAAGGCGTGGACGGATAGAAAAACGGACATGGGACGCTAGTCTAGTCGAGTATGAGCTAAAGGAGCCTCACCCGCGTGTTCCGGCGCCTGGTCCCGTGCCTGTCCAGTGGCGGTGGGGACATCGCTCTGGGCTCGCTAGTCATATGAAGGCCACCTGCTGGAGTTTTATTGATACGACTTCAAAGGTCCAGCCGTGTGTCCAGACCTCACCCAGGACCCTCGCCCGTGGGTTTCCTCTGTGCCCTCCCTTTTATCATGAAACCGAGTGGACATCCACGCTGCCTTTGAAGTCTTAAGCCACAGAAGGAAACACCATAGCAGCATTGCTTGGTGTTTTATTCCCATGTTTTGGACCATCGCGTTCCCAGAATGTTCTGTTTTATAGTTGGCCTACTCTTCTTGCAATACAAAGCTATTATCTTCTGGCATGAACTAGAGGCTGTAGGGAACAGTAAGACACCTTTTTTTTTGTATCACCCTTCAGGAAGTTGAAAGCGTATTGAGATTGCCTTTGAACTTCCGCCAGCACAATTAGGTTAAAAATAATACTTGTGAAGTGAGGGGTACAGTGCCTGGCACATAGTAAAATAAAACAAGCTGGTTTCTGTTGCTGTTATTTATATTATTATTCATTGGTCATGGTAGTATACATATACCCCGATATCATCTCACTTCTTATGTTGACTTGAAGTATAGAGTTGTTCAAAAGTGGGCAAGAAAGGCATACAATATTCACTTTACTCTTCTTGTCTGAGGGAACACGCAATGTAAATCAAAGGGTCTCTGGAATGGGCTGGACATGCGCTCTGAACCTCTGAAAACTCCGAATGTGAGAGTTGTGTCTCCCCTCCCTCTAAAGTGCCCGTCGCCTACCTACTGTGGGGTTGATTGAATCACTGTTTGTAAAGGTAAGTAGAAAGAGAGGGAGATGCTGGCGTAGCATCTCAGCATTGGACTAGGACACGATCCCTGCATGCATAGCAACGCTATGCCATCTCTGCCAGCTGGTGACCTTTCTGGGATACTCCTGTTGCTCAGTGGCCATATCCTCTCAAAAGTTGCCAGAGGGTCCACCCTACATGGATGCCCTTTCTATGGAGACAGACTTCCCCTCCCTTCAGGCTCCCTCCTGTCTTTCCCTTTAAGCTAAAGCCTCCGGAGCCAGAGTAAGCCCTGCCCCCAAGTTGGTGCAGTAGAGACTTAGCCCCGATACAGCAGTGCCAAGAGATGAGACTCACAGAGGCGATTAGTGCTTCCCATTTGTTACCAGGCAAGTTCTGCCTCCTCTGGCCTCAGATTTTCTCTCACACGTCTGCCCTCTGCCAATGGGATGGCACACAGTGCGTGCACTGGCAGCATGCAGAACCCTCGCTCTTGGGTTGCCTGTGTTCTAAAGCTACAGGAAATCAGCCTCTGCTCCTTATAAATTACCCACTTCTGACATGCTGCATCAACAATGCAAAAATGGTCTAAGACAGCCCTGCGGACCTTTGAGACAGCTGTCATTCCTTCCTTCCTCCTGCCAAAGCTAGAACTTGCTTCTGGAACACAGTTGGAAATAGTGTCAGGGTCCAAATGCATGTATGTAAAATTCTGTGTTGGCCCTGATTTTGGAAGGTTTAAATTAGAGCCAGTCTTTCCCAGTATGGCATAAGAGCAAAGTCTGCTTCTTGGGTCAGAAGAATATGGCAAGGTCTCTGAACCTCGGCACCAATCATTCCCCTGATTCAGTGCAAACCAGTCCAGCCCCTTTCTACGTCCCAGCATGCTCAGTCACTTGCTGCTGTCTTTGGGCAGTGCAGCATAGTGTTCAAGGGTGTAGGCTTGGAACTTGTCCACCTGGATCTTGGTCCTGCTTGTTAAAATTTCCTTGATTCCATTTCCTCATTTGCAAAATGGTATTAATACCTGCTACCTCTGAAGGGGTTATCTTATGCACGCAACACTTGCCTGTAATACACAATAAATATCATTACAATTATTACCAGTTCTAGAATTGTAGCTATGCTCACTGCTGCTACAAAAACTTTATAGAAATTTCTACCTCAGCTCTCTCATGACCCCCTATGTTCTTGCCTGTTCTTGGTGTTTTTGTCTGTCACTCAGCAGACTGGAGGTGGCCCTTGGGGAAGGGTCCATTCTTGTCCATTTTGTTTCGTGGTGCAGGCAATGGATATTTGGGCTTTCTTACCAGCGGGCTTTGGACAAGTCATTCCACTTCTGAATGTTTTCATGTGCAAGACAAGAATAATAACACCTCTCTGGGGTTTCGTAAGGGCTAAGGGAGATGACATACACCGAATGATTTGGTAAAGGAGAGAGAGAGGGGGGAGGGAGAGAGAGAGAGTTATCTAGCTCTGTAACTTATTCCCCTCATGACAGGCGCCCTGCATTGCCTAGCAAGTGTTTCTGAGTGGGATGGAGGCATGGGCACTGAATAAGTAAACAAACTGAGTTACCTATGACTTAGAATGTGCGTTGTGTCATGTTTCACATGAATTGTTTTGTTTTCCTCCCATTAACCATGAATCCTTATGGACTAGAGTCACACCCTAGAACATTGCATCCTTCTTTCTCTTACTTAGAGGCTGCTGAGTAGCTGAGCCTGGCTCCTCACTCACTGCTTGAGAGCTACAGAATCCTCTACCCCAAATTTCCACCAGGTGGCAGGGCATCACCTTCCTGTCCTTGAGAGCGCCTCCTGAACCTTCACTGTGCCCCACCAGGTGGCGCTGCAGGCTGCATTTCAGATCGTGCTCAGCCCCCCAGAAAACTCAGGCCCTTGGGGCTGAAGCCGACAGGAGAGCCCCCACAGTTCTATGAGCTTTAGGGGTTTCATTTTCCACCAACTGAGAGCACTTGGTGCTTCTGATGCCCTGGGACAGTAACAGAGTTCAGTTCTTGGTGGCCCTGCGGGCTGCGGTCCATGTAGCTAGGCAGATAATTGCAGTGTAGCTCTTCCGAGTGGTGTCCGGCCTGAGAGCAGCAGGCTCTGGAAGGCTCCCAGTACTCAGCCCTCCTGCCCTTCCAGGTCCTGCCTTCCCAGTCTCCAACTGTTGCTTCCTCTCCTGCTGCCCCTTCAGCGGGGACCTGCAAGGTTCCTCCTTCCATGGGATAAAGCCAGTTCAGGGAAGCCTGGCAGAGGAGGACAACATTCTAGTTCCTTCGGCCTCTTCTCAGAGGGAATGAAGTTCAAATTCCACACCACTCCAATGCAAGGCTCTCTCAACTCAGAGTCCATCCCCAGAGTCAGAGTCTGTCTGTCTATCCCCCTGCCTCTGCCCCTTTTAGTGTTGAGGATTCATTTGTGCACCCCCAACCCCCTTTCTTTCTGTAATCCACTTTAGCTGTTGCTTCCACATCCTGCCTTCTAATCTGATAGATATATGATTCTGGTCCCAGCCTTGGGCCCTTCAGAAGTTCCAGTTAGCAAAGAGTGAGCAGGCCAGATATGAAGCTGTCAATGCTTACTAGCAAGACAGAAACCATTCCCTGTGAGGTCTCAGAGTTAACAAGCCTTCTCTCCCGGGGCAAGGCCCTGAAAGGGGTCTGAGTGATCATGGGGTCCCATCATCTTGGGTTTCTGGGGTCAAGCAATCAGGACCCAGATGAAAGGAATGTCCAAAGCTATTCAGGTAGTCAACACACAGACATGAGTCGAATGTGGGCCCTCCACGTCCCTGGTGACCAGCCTTGCATCTAGATGTCTCTGCCTCTCACCCCGCCTGGACACCAGCTGCCCTCCTCTGGGCCCACGCGGGTGTGCTGCAGTAGCATCTGCTAATACTTTTGTCTTGTGACCTAGCAGGAGAGACCCTTGTCTGCCTGTGGCCATCTTTAGGTTGCAGAGAGGAGAGCAGAAGTGAGATTTGTTCTGCAGCAGGGAGCCTGTCTTCGGGGATAGCACATGTGCACACAGGGGCTGCCTGCACTGTTTTTCTGTTCCTCTGCCCAGGAGGAGCCATTCATGGGCATCTACATTGTGCCCGGGCCTGAGCAGCGCAGAGAACATGATAGAAGTTCTCCCTGGAGTGAAGGTACCTAGGACCCAGGGAAGGCGTTAATATCCCTGACTCTCCTGAGCCCCATATTCCTCCACCTAGTGTCACCCCTCTCTCCTCTCAGGCACTCCCACTGACATGGCCTCTGTGACTGTGCTGTGGCATTTGCATGTGACTGTCCTTCTGGGTCTCGGTCATCCCTTGGTGCTCTCTTGCAGGCAAGATAGGCAGCTGACTGCTAACTGGACCCACTAGGTCAGGCTAGGGGCCTGCCTGGCTCCACCCAGACCTCTTTTTTTTTTTTTTTTTTTTTTTTTTTGGTTTTTCGAGACAGGGTTTCCCTGTAGTTTCTAGAGCCTGTCCTGGAACTAGCTCTTGTAGACCAGGCTGGCCTCGAACTCACAGAGATCCGCCTGCCTCTGCCTCCCGAGTGCTGGGATTAAAGGTGTCCGCCACCACCGCCCGGCCACCCAGACCTCTTTTGGAGTAGCAACCCTCTTCTTCCTCTGTGTTAGGGATGGAAGAAGGATTGTCACCATTGCCCAAGCAGGGTGCTCTGGCTTCCTTTAAGCAGAAACGGATGTTTCTAGATCACAAGTGTAGTCCCTTTACCTTCCCACCAAACAGTGTTCCAGCCCCCACCCAACCCCATCCCCCAAGACCTCTGCCTACCTCTCCAGCACCCCACGGCCCTGGCCACCCTGGCCACTCCTCTCTGTTCAATTAATAACATGCTTTCTTATTTCTGGAATCTTTCCCCTTTTTTTAAATGAGCCCTCTTTCCCCACTACCTTGGCTGGCTAATTCATATCACTCTTCAGGGCTCATCTGAGGGGTTTCTTCTTCCAGGAAGACTTCCTGGTCCCTAAGCCCAGGCGGGCCCTCTGCTCGCACCTCTCTGCTTGTGCTGGTTGTTAGTGTTTCCTGAAATCTTTTCTCAAAGGGACATCTTGAGATGTCCTATTTGGCCTAGTTTGTGGAAGTGTCCTCAGTTCCCTGCAATGTGATTGGCTGCCAGTAGACTCGCAGGTTGTGGGATGAGAAGGCAGGCCCAGAGGGTTTCTCTTGAAGAACTTCCTGCCCTCCTCTGGACTGCCTAGGTCTATCACTCCTGTGTTTGTGGGCAATGAAGCACATCCTACATTGGCTCTGTGATCAGGGACCACAATGTTACCGAGTCATTCATATGGGCCAAAGACTGTGGTGGCCCTGGGGATCCAGGAGCAAATAAAGAGGACTTGGTCCCTAGATTCATGGTGCTTGTGGGCGAACAGTTGGAGTAGATAAGCAAGCGAAAGCAGTTTGTGCACTTGGCACCGTGTGCTCTAGAAAGGGAAGAGCTACTGTGGAGTGAGCACAGCTTATATCTGCCGTGCCTCTCTGCTGCTGGCTAGCTCACCTCCTTTCCCTGCACAGGCCTGGAGCCCCCACATTTACATCTCCAATGTCTGTATCTCGGTTCACATCCTGACCTAAGCCAAGGTGGTACCCTGAGCCTTTGCTTATATTATGGTACTGCCCGTATCTAGGGTGACAGGATCTCCTATCTGGTCAGGAGAGGTCTGGGTGGATACCTGGCTTTTCTGTACCGGTGAAAACCTTCAGAAGGGCCAGGAGTCATGCCCTTCTAGACCACAGAGTCCTTCTGTCCAGGATCCTGGCTAAGCAACTATTCAGTCTCTGGTTCCACATTGGGCCTCAGTGGTACAGGAACGAAGTGACCAGCCAGCCCTCTGGAACCATCGCTGCCATCATTGTCCTGCAGGACTGTGTTTCTCTGCCCTTTGGCCTGGTCTGAGGCTGAAGAGTGCCAGCCTCCAGCTGCGCTGGCAGTTCTGCCGTCTGCTCCTGGCAGCTGTGGCCTGCATGGAAAACCTGTGTCTTTTGTTAGGAGGCCATGCCGTGGAAAGAACTGGTGTTGGGCGACTTTAGGCAGGAGTTCTGTTCCATGAAAATCTAGGCCGTGCTGCCTGTTCTCCCCCACCCCTGCCATGGTGTGGCAGGCTCCTGGAGATCTAAGGGGGACCCCGTGCCAGCCTGTGCCCAGGGCAGGGGGAGGTTCTGGTGTGGCTCCAGGTGGGAAGCATAGAGCACCAGACTGACCTTGAGCCTGATCTTGAGAAGTCAACATTGTGCCGGCTGTGTTCCTACCCTGGGGCAGTGCTGGAGCGTCTGCTGTCACCAGCTACCCCTACACAGTACCTGTGCGGCAAGGCGCCTTTGTTCCCCCTTCAGCCGGGACAGGATACCAGCAGCAGGTTAAAGGTTCCTGGTGGCTTAAGGCCAGCCAAGAACTCTACTCTTTCCCAGGGCAACACAATGTGTCTCCTGACAGTTGATATAAACCATCCCTCTTGGCAGAGTGTGGCTTCTTTTGACTCAGGGCTAAATGGGCCGTGCCTCAGAACAGGGTCCACAGGAAGAGTTGAGAAAGGCCTTCCTGCTTCTGGCCTAGACACGACTCGCCAAGGCTTTGGTGCCAGAAAGTGGGTGGAGCCGGGGGCTCAGAAGTAGCTCCCTTGCCCCATGAGCCTGGAGACCCTCCCGTTCAGGCCTATGATACCAGCATCCTTTGTTCTTTGGGCCTCTTTATATGTGCTTGTCCCTAGAGCCCTAGTAATCCACCCCCCAACGCACACACACACACACACACACACACACACACGCTTGCACGTGACAATGTTTGTGCCTCGGGAAAAGGGCATGTTTACGGCCCTTTTTGGAAATGTGTGATTTGAGTGCATGTGCTTGTGATTATGTGTCCGAGCTTCAGGGAGTTTGTGTCCTGGAGGTCTCTGTGAATAAGAGTGGGCTGCCGTGTGTGTGTATGTGTGTGTGTGTGTGTGTGTGTGTTTATGCTTATGACTGCCTGTGATGTTTGTGTGTGTGTGTTTGTGTGCTGATGACTGCCTGTGATGTATGTATGTGTGTGTGTGTGCTCATGACAGCCTGTGATATGTGTGTGTGTGCTCATGACAGCCTGTGATGTGTGTGTGTGTATGAATGTGTGTGTGTGCTCATGACAGCTTGTGATGTGTGTGTGTGTATGAATGTGTTTGTGTGCTGATGACTGCCTGTGATGTATGTATGTGCGTGCTCATGACAGCCTGTGATATGTGTGTGTGCTCATGACAGCCTGTAATGTGTGTATGTGTGCTCATGACAGCCTGTGATGTATGTGTGTGTACTCATCACTGCCTGTGATGTTTGTGTTTGTGTGTGTACCCATGACTGCCTGTGATGTTGTGTGTGTGTGTGCTTATGACTGCCTGTGATGTTGTGTGTGTGTGCTTATGACTGCCTGTGATGTTTGTGTGTGTATATGTGTGTGCTGATGTCTGCCTGTGATGTTAATGTGTGTGTGTGCTTATGACTGCCTGTGATGTTTGTGTGTGTGTGTGTGCTGATGACTGCCTGTGATGTTAATGTGTGTGTGTGTGTGTGTGCTGATGACTGCCTGTGATGTTAGTGTGTGTGTGTGTGTGTGTGTGTGTGTGTGTGTGTGTTTCTGTGTGTGACTCTTCTCTCTGGAGCTGCCTCTCTGTGCTATGCTGGAGGAAGGTGCACATGAGAGCCTGGCTAGGAGGATGTATTGCCACCTCCCAGACATTCCCCATTCGACTTTTCCTCTCACTCTTCCTTCTTCTCCCAGCCTAGCCTATAGCCTGGAGCTATAGGAATAAGACCCTAAAAAAGGCTTTGTGACCAATGATTCTGCCAAATTTGGGGGACAGGCACGACTGGGCTTGTCCAGGAGTCAGAGAAGTGATCATCTGGGCAGCACTAAGACGCGCCAACTCCTGGAGCAGAGCCTCCCCCTTTTTCCCCCTTGTTCTTTTTCTCCTGGCTTAGAAATAATAGCTCTTCAATCTGAGTTTAGGAGAAAAGAAAACAGCCAGAAAAGTGAGCTGCTGCACAGAGACAAGTTGCTGGGCTGGACAAATGGCACTGGCCTTGCAATCAGGTGCTGTCACCGAGATGTGGTTGGACACCATGGATGGGAACATTCACAGCCACTGGGCCTAGCGGGGAGACAAAGCTTTATGAGTCAGTAAGAGAGTGGGCTCTCTTATCCCCATGAAGTAGTGCAGAGAGTCCGCACACCTGCTTGTGGTATTTGCCATCCAGACTCCACCTCTCGGAGGCTCACTCTCCTCCCTGGGACCTACAAGGTGGTTGTAAGGGCCAGATAAGGAAAAAATGCATACGAAGCATTTGGCTCAGTGCCTGGCACATGGGCGCGCAGGAATGAAGCCTGACGTGCGCAGGACTCAGTTCTTTTCCTGTACGAGGGCCGTAGGAATGACGATAAGCAGGGATTCCAGGGGGGTGAGCCTTAGCTGTCTGCAGAATCCACCCTCTTTTCCAAAAGAACCCAGCAGCAATGCCTGTCTGGTTGACAGGGATTTCCCGAGAGGTTAATACCTGAACTTTATGTATGCTTTGGAGTCGATGTGAATTCTGTGTGTGGAAGGCTACTCAAGGAAAGATGAGACCTGTGTTTTTACAGTAAGAATTTGGCCCATGAATACCTCCAGGCTGTTCTAGACAGTGGCTACTACAATGTCTGCTTGGTTAAGTTAGTGGCATTAGGGGTCCCTATTGGATCTGCTTTGCAGGGGTCCATGACTGCTTGTCTCAAAATTACATGGTTAGTGTTTGTTTGTTTGTTGTTTTGGGGTGTTTGTTTTGTTCTGTTTTGTCTGCCATGTATGGAATACCTGGTAGATATGCCATGCCTGCACTGGAGGCCCAGGACCTGGAGACAAAGAAACAGCTAAGAATGGCCCTAAAGGAGACTCAAAGTGGGCAGCCAAAGCAATCTGAAGGTACATCAAGGGTGTTCCCAGGACTCCAGCTTCCCAGGAACCCCAAAAACAGTATGCTTAACCCATAGACAGGAATTCTGCCTAAATCAGAATTCAATAAATATCTGGCATTAATGAAAAGCAAAGAAGGAAGGAGATAGAGAGAATAAAATAATAAAAAACAAAAGAGAGGGACTACAGTGAGAGGAAGGCTTTCCTGCCTTGGTTGGACGTAGTCAGAACCCATCAGGCCAGAGGTGAAACAGGTGACCTCATGAGGATCCCTCCACGCCTGGGCGTCTAGAATATGCCACTGGGCTTGGCTGCTAACTTATGTTAAGGCCTTAGGCAGATGACTAAGCACTTATGAGCCTCAGTTTCCCTCTCTGTTAAACAGAGTTGCTTACATCACTGAGGAACCTCTGGGAACTCCTGAGGAGGTCATGTGTGCTGACTTCCGGGCTTCCCCTCTGCTCCTACCTGTGTGCTTCCCCCTCTGCTGGGGTCCCACAGCACAGCCTGGCATGGTGCCTCCACTGCTTCTGGGCCTCTAACTCTGTGGCAGCTGATCTCCTGAGATGCTACGCTCTCGCTTCTTCCATTTCTTGCTCCCATTGTCTCTTTTCTAGAATGTTCTCCCCAGTCTTCTCCAGGGGAACCAACCTCCAGTCCATGAAGCTTTCTGGCCAGCTCCTCTGTGGATGGAGGTTGGATTCCTCCCTCCCGCTTCCCATCACCGAGTGTCTGTCTCCAGAACCTCTCTCTACTTCCTATACTTCCTTAGACTCTTCCCAGATCCTCAGTTTGGGCACTCAGTGTCTGCCGCAGGCTCTGTCTCTGGGGCCTCGAAACATTGGTGGAAGGAAGGACTAATGGGGCTGAATTTGGGAACTTGGGAGTTAGGGGGAAACATGCTAGGGGTCAAGAGAGAGTTCTCAGAGCCAGAAAAAAAAGCCAGCATGCTAAGGATACAGTATGTTGACACAGTGTGCCTAGCTTAGTGTTTATGAGACCATGGATGAGAGAGTCCACACTCCATCTTACCATCTAGCCCACTTCTCTACCCCTGTTGCTTGTGCTTTGTACTAGTCAAGAAAACAAGAGCCCTGGGTAGAGGAGCTACTTTGAGAGGCCAAGAGGCATTTGAGTAGGACTGCCTTGGCTGGTGGCATGCTGGGATCTAAGACGGATTAGTTTGTGTTTCTCTAAGCCAGTGCCAAGGTCAGGATAGACACCATTGCAGCCCTGGTCTGGCCTGAGCTGCCAAGGGAAGAGCTCTTCTCCTGGGGCCTCAGGACAGCCTGGTATCAAGTACACTTGGCTTTGCCAGCCCTCCTCCCGCCTCCTGTTCCCACAAGGGCACAGGGGTCTCCACACTTCTCATTGTACACAGCAGGAATGACCCAGCAGCTCGTCTGGAGTGGGGTGGGGCTTGTTTGTGGAAGGCTCCTTCGCTGGTCAGCCTCCTGTGAGATGCTCCGCAGGGGAGGAGGGACGTGCAACCCCTGGCCAGATGTGGAGGTCAGAAAGGGATCCAGCCCCATGCTGGTCAGCCCCTTCTTGTTGCTGCCCTTAGGCTGAGAGGGAGGGAGGGCCTGGCTTTGGGGACTGTTTTATTCCTCTGGTCTTGATGGCCTAAGACCCTGGCCTCCATATGTTTGCAAGAGGCTTGATGTCCTCTGGAGAGGTGTGTCACACAGCAGGGCTGGAGTCTGAGGCCTAATGGGAGGGGAGTCAGGGCAGGCATGAGGCAGGAGGTATAGAACTCCCCATGGGCACTGGGCTGTAGGGGGTCTTCACAAGGAAAGGAAAGTTGTTGAAGCCTAGGTCGTGGTGGATGTACTCCTGTAGGGTCACAGAGCACATGAGGGCACCATTGGGCCCTTCTCCCTTCTCCACCCCACACCTTCACTCCCCACACCAGGGCCTAGAACCGTAAACAGCCTGAGTCAGAGCTAGGCCGCGCTTATGAGCCAGCTCGTTCTGTCATTAGCGGTAATAGCAGCATCTTGTCTGGCTGCCGGTACCTTTCATCCGAGCCCCTCAAAGAGCTCAAAGGACCGGCCAAGGTTCTATTATCTTCCTATTACTAATGGAGAAATCCAGTCCCAGACAGGCTCGGTAGCTTTTTTAGGGCTCACAAGGAGGTAGCAAAAGCCTGGGAGTGGACGTGCCACGGGGGTCTGGGGCCGTTTGACCTCTTCTGTGTCCCTGACAATGCTACTTTCAAAGAGAAACTCAAGCCCAGTGTTGAGATAGTTGAGAAAGGTTGAGAAGTTCTGTCCAACTCAGAAGGTCAGGCCTGGACTTTTAGGCAGCCACTTGCTGATTCTTTCTCGCCTAAGTTGCCAATACTGAACACATAACAACAGTAACCCCTGCTCCTGCTTACACAACCCTTACAATGCAGTCAGAGACATGTGCAATGCTATGTCACTTACGGATAAAGAAACTGAGTCAGGGAGAGAGTCCAGATTCAATGGCCGTTTTCGTTACAGGCTTCTGTTTCAGCTTTTCTGATGCCACAGTCGGTCCTGCTTTGAGAGAGGGTCCTACTATGTACCCCAGGCTGGCCTCAGCTTGCATCCTCCTGCCTCAGCCTCCTCAGAACCGAGATTAAGGCTCTCACGCTGGGCCTGACTAGTAGTGTAGCTGTGTTGCTGGTCTGTAAACCCGGTGCAGACGCCTCGTGCTGCAGGAATAGTTCCCCTCACCCAGTCTCTCTTCCTTGTAGGAGCTGGTCTGAGGAATGAGGTCCTGGAATGGCCCTAAACCTGCTCATCACGGGAGAGATCCGCGATGAGATATGGTTTCCTATGCTTTGGAGCCTGGGACTTGGGCATGGTACAACGTCCAGCCTTAAGCACCTTCCTCCCACAGCAGCTGCCCAGGAGTGTCCTGGAGACCTGGGAGAGGGCCTAGCGCAGCCAATGTACTCCTTGGGAGACAGCTACATCTCCTGCCAGGACAGAGAATAGGCCTCTGCTATCCGTTTTGTCTCTTGTCCAAGTCCTCATCCTCCCTCCTACAGGGCCCAGAGACCCTGCCCTACCCAGATGCATTTCTAGAGCTGGAGACAATAGCCCGATAGGAGCCAGGTCAGGGATCTGGTTGTACCAGAGCTTGGTGTAGGGCCTGGGAAAGGCATCTAAGCCACAGTTTGTGCCTCGGGTTTCTCTTGTGAGAAATGAGAATGCAAACCTAGTGCTGCTATCTCTCTAGTGCTCAGCTCTGAGCCTGGTTCCTGGCCCCTGGATGCCTAAACAGAGAATCCATGGCGAACTGGGGCAGGTAAGCAGAAATAGTGCACACTGACTAGAGCAAGGTCAATGGCCAATTTTGTTGCAGGCTTCTATTTCAACTATTTGTAACTTTCAACAAAGTTCATGGTTTGGATATTATTATTTTTGGTCATTTTTTCCATATTTGGTTGTGGCCTAGAGCAACGAGTTTGGAAAGATAGAGGCAAAAATCCCTTCAGCTGTTTGTGAGCACTGCAAACACCCACCAAAAAAAAATCCTTTCCAGCTAGAAGAAATAACAACATAGCTATGTTTTCTTTTTCAGCTCAAATGACTCCCAAACAACCCCAAAGATTTCAAACTTGGCTAGTAATTAGTCCTTAATGAAGGAGAGCGGACAGTTTGTGCTCTGCGAGCTTTGAGAATCAAAAGGTTTCGAATTCAAAAACTTACTGAGGCATGAAAATGTTCTGAGGCCCCAGACCCTAGCAGCTTCTTCCTAAGGATGCTGCAGCTGATCGCCCTGCTTTGTACAGAGTGTTTCGAGAGCAAGGTGGCCGCAGCTTTCCTGCCCCACTCTGGAGTATTCTTCCTGATGCACAGACAGAGGCCGAGGCTAGCCAAAGATGGAGTCAGGCTTGGCACTAGTAAGACGAGTTAAACTGCATGTTCGAAAGCTTCTATTTGTGTCCCCGTCACAGAAAACTTGCAGGAGGCACATGTAAGCCCTAGGCTATGGAAGGCCTTCTATATTCTAGAGTATCGAAGGGCTACATCTCCCGGAGACCAGTTCTTAAGGCCTCTCATCTACTGTGTAGCCCTTGCAAGCCCTCCTTGGATTCTTTTCTGAATGCTTTCTACAGGAGGCACCTGGGAGGATGCACCATCTTTCCAGCGCTCTTCTGCGCTCTGCTCCCCACGCTGCATCATCTGAAGCTAAGCCTAGGGAAGAGACCTCTTCACTCTGCATCTCAAAGCGGGACTTGACCAGGATGGCTTTGCAGGTGGACAGAAGAGAGAAAGGAGTCTGCATAGTCACAGCCCTGGAGCCTGAGATCCGGATCTGCTAGAGATACAGGATCTTTCTTCCGTGCCCCTGGCAGACATCTCCTGGGATGCCTGTACAGCAAGAGGATGAGACTCCGTGCTTTCTGTTGTCCTTTTCAAGGCCAGGGATCTGACTTGCCTTCTGCTTTCAGGACCTTGCGCATGTGTGGGTGCACACATACAAACCCACACAAACACCCAGATTCTTGACAGGGGGACTGGTGACTAGCTCGTTCCCATCTCTACTGAACAAGACAATGCCTTGACTGTGGGGTGGATCAAACCCAGGCATGAGAAAGTATTTAGCTAGCCCCAAGAGTCCTGCAGCCTAGAGCGATGTAGCCAAGCAAGGTGAGCAGGCAAGGACACTGACAAAAAGATACAGACAAGACCCCGCCAGCTAGGGGGCTGAGGATGGACTCTGAACTTGTCTCTCAGCCAATGCCAGGATGTCATTTTCTCACATCTGGTTCCACATCTGGAAACAGCCAGGATGCTTATTTCAAAGAGCTGATGAGGCCATGCCCTGATTGCCCGAGGGAGAAATCGGTTTGGTGACATTGTCATCCAGGCCCCATCTTCTCCAGATGGTGGTCCCATTTCCAACTCCCTTCTCAAGGCACGCCCACTGTCCAGGAGGCGAGAGAGAGCTGGAGGGCAGCTGGATGGGGTGAGGCCTTGTCCAGACCCTTTGTCAGCCTCTAGAAGCTGCAACGCATTTATAGTTCTTGCTGGTCAGCAGCTGGCCTTTCCACCCGTCCTGGAACTTGCATGGTCTGCTGGGATTGTGGCACTTGCTGTCCAGATGCCACAGTCTTTGCATCTGATGATCACATGGCCCCTGTTCCAGGCCTAAGCCCTTGGCTGGTGGATCTGAGGAGAGTGCATCAAGAGAGGCCGCTCCTCTCCCATGTCCATCGCTAAGGCCCAGCTACGTTCTATCATAAAGGATCCTAGAAAGGCAGCAGCCTGACTCAGCCCTTGAGGAGTCTAGCATTGTGAGGTTGTTTAGGGTCTGAGGATGCCTGAGGAAACATCAGAGTTGTGCACTTCATGACTGGAACTGTCTGGAAGTACAGCATCAGAGGAAGGGGAGGCTACAGTCAGGGATGGTTTCCTCAGAGAGATGCTCCCTGGGCAAGACAGGGGCGGCCCGCAGCCTGCTAAACTGCTTTAGTGCCCATAGTATACAGCGTCCATCCCAGGGTGGGAGGGCACTGACTGCCAACAGGACTTGCCACACACTGGAGAGAGACAAGGTGTGAGTAGACGGGGCAGGGTACTGCTGAGAGCTCAGTAATTTTTTTCTTCCTCCTGTGACATTCCTTCACCAGCTTCCACAGCCAGCTCCTGCCTTTCTCTCCCCGCCTCAGGGTCAGCTTCCTCATTGATGACAGCTCACCTTGGCGACTCTAGTGTTGTAGGTAGGAGACAGAACACCCAAACGTTTCTTTACTGAGTAAGGCTTGGAGTGAGGATTTCATTCCTCTTCTGTGTGGCTGGAAGATGACCACATTGCCACCCTCCACACAGCACAGGGCACTCTCCTGATGCCTTTCAGTCCCTCCTGCTCTGTGTTTCCAGCCCTCCTCAACTCCTCAGAGTTGTGCAGTGCAGTGTGTGGTCTGCCCTCCTACAACGTCAAACAGGTGGCTGCTCCTTTACCTCCCGCCTCGCTGAAAGAGGCCCGTGGGAAGGCTCAGGGGTACTGTTTCCTGACAGTCAAGGCTGACTTTGAAAAAGTTAGCGACCTAAGGTACACACATTCTAAGTCAAAGCGGATGCCATGGCTCCTCATGACTCCTTACCACTCAGCTAAGTGTCTTGGTCCAAATTACAAAGCCGTTCCAGCAGAGGTTCTTCTAAACCTGGCCTGCCCCTCACAGTCCATTCCTAATCTGTTTGACCTGGTGGCACTTTGCACAGCCAAACCCTGCCCCTTCCATCTGGACCTTGGCCCAGGCTACTCTTCCTTTCTGTCATACCTGCCCCCGCCCCTTCACCCTGCTCTCTTTGTCAGCCTCCAGGTCCCCCACTTGTCTGTCACCGCCTCCAGGAATCCTTCCGTGCCCTGAAATGTTGATTTGCCTCTATGCTTTAAGACCAACATTTGCAAACATTTGCCGCCACCTTCGATTGTGTCTCCATCCTGATCATAAGCTCTCTGAGGGAATACCCCTCGATCCTCATCTCGTCCCTGCTGCCTAATGAATGCCTGGCATCTTGCGGGGTGCCTGACAGGGCTGTGTGAGCCAAAGCGAGATGTGTTGGCAGACGGCTGATGACATTCCTGATGGGAAGCTCAGGTGGAGCTGGGACTCAGCCTGCAGGGGTAGAACAGCAACAACCCCAAGATCTCAGGTCCACAGTGTTCCAGGCTCTGCTCCAAGGACTTTCTAATTTTATCCTTACAAAAATCCTATGTGGCAGGCATTCTTCCTGTCCAATTTTACAGGTGAGTGAAACGTAAGAGGGAAGCCATGATGGGTTGGTAGAGACAAAAGGTGTTCTGGATATTTTTTTTTTTAAAGTTCATGAGCAATGATGTGGAAGGGCTTGGCAGGATATCTGGGACTCCAGAGAGTAACGGGGCGTGGGGATGGCTTGGGTTAGAGAACCATGGGAGGGGGAAGTGATGATGATGTCCAGCTTGCTAAGCCACAGAGGACCTTTACACTGGGTCCAGAAGAGCAACCCAATTGAGACATGGAAAAGCCATGGCCAGTTCCTAAGAGGGAGCCTGGTAGGGTGGAATCTGGCCATGGCGTGATAGACGAATTAGGAGGGAGGGAGGGAGAGAGAGAGAGAGAGAGAGAGAGAGAGAGAGAGAGAGAGAGCGCCAGCAGAACTGCCAGGAGGGTGTGGGCATCGTCTCCCCTCTCACTGCCGCTGCAGCCATTTGAATTCTTGCCTTTTCCTTGGTGCCTTCCGTAGACGCTGACAAGGGTGACCTTGGGACCCCAGAGCTGGACAGCAACTGCCGGTCTCCAGGGGCCCGAGCCTGCTCCTCTCTGGTTTGGCTGAGGCTAGCTGCTCATGGCTGTGTCCATGACCTGGGCTGGGCTGGATTTCCCCTCTGCGGTCACTTTAATGAAAAGCAGTTGTGTTTGCCACGAACTTGCAGGAGGAGAGGGGAGAAAATCAGCCCGTCTAGCCCCTGGCCCGCTCTAGGCCTCTGATCCCTCCCTGGGTCTCTTTCATCTTCCCTCCCAGTTCGCCTTCCTGACTGGTTCTTCCTGGCTCTGTGGGTTTTAGAGCAGAGAATCTGCTTGGGTAGGGATGGAGCTACAGGTGCCTCAGGGCCGCTGCCTGGGCTGCTGTCACCACTTCTCCTTCACTTCCTTGTCTTCTGAGCTAGCAGATGGAAGCCATGAGCAGGCATGCTTTGAGGTGCTTGTGGTTCCCATGTGATGTCTCTCTGTCTCTGTCTCTGTCTCCTCTGTGTGTGTATCTCCCCTTTTGTTTATGGTTTTTCCCCTCTTAGCCTCAGTGTCTCAGGGACCAGGGGCCTTCCAAAGTCAAACAGAACTTCATTGCCCTTTCTTTTCTCACTATCTAGCCAAACCCTTGTCCATCTTTTGAGACTAAACAACTTCAGGGGGCCTGCTGTGACTCCCACATCATCAGTATTCCTGAAAAGGTTGGCTGGACCACCCTCCCCCCCGCCCCCCCCCCATCCTCAGGAAGTAAGGCAGACACCCTCAAGGCCCTTGCTTTGGGCCTCTGGGGGTTTATCTAGCTGGTTCTCTGGGGGGGTGTAGGATAGAAGAGAAGGCAGGGGACTGTCTAGTGCTTTCCCTGCTACAAGTATGAATAGTACCTGGTTGGCTTGCAGCCTTGAGTAGTTTTCTTCACAGAGCCGGGGCTACTCTCCTAGTTCAACCCTTCCTCCCCAGGAGCAAGCAGGCTGCTGGCACTCACCGTTGAGTGCTGGACCAGCCTCCCGTCCCCCACCACCCTAGTCCCAGAAAGCACGTCAGTCAGAGGCCCACTGAAAACCTCATGGGGGGATTGTTTTCGTCTCTCCGAATTGAGGCGTGTTTAATGACAATGTTGTTGATGGTGCACATATTTCGGAGTAATATGTTTGGGATTAGGCCACACAATGGGGTTATGACTCCCTCCTGTTCAACCCCCACCCAGGGGAGCTTGCCCTCCATCTGGCCAATACACATCTGGATCAGGCTCACAGCTGTCCAGATGCTGCATCCCTCTGAACCCAAGCTTTCAGCCTCTTCTGCTAGAGGCTGGAGCTGCACACCACACACACACACACACACACACACACACCACTCCATTTGGAGCACTGAAGCACTGAGGTCATCTGGTCCCTGGAGGGGGAGGGGAGAGAGCTTGGCCTTGATGCATTATTCCTCCTCCACCACGGTAGGGCAAGCAGGCTGTTGGGACACATCTGCGGAGGTATGTAAATATCAGGTTCCCCGCTTCCAGCCCAGACAGGCTAGTTGGAAGGACCCGCTTGAAACCAGGCTCCAGATCTGGAGCCTGTCCCTACCTCAGCCAGGGGCCAGCTGCAGAAACCAGAAAATTCCTCATACTCATTGGGGGGGATTCTTTGAGGCCCTGGGCCACACTAGTCTCCCAGCTCACACTGAGCCCCATTCTGCAACCCTCCTCTGTCCAGCCACCATCTTCCCACCACGGTTTCACTTCTTTCTCTCCCTTTGCCCTCCTGCCATGGGTTGTGTAGTTTAGAAGAACATACACTACAGAGCCTGGGCTCTGGACCCTCAAATAACTGAGACATGATCTGCCAAGTTTGTTTGCCCATTGTTGCTGGCAGAGGCTGGGCAGGGACTGCGGGGGAGGAAAAGGAAGCCACATTTATTGGGTGCCAACTATGTGTCAAGCACTGAGCAAGGTGCCTTAGGTAGATTATCTAGATTAATCCTTGCAGCCACCCTGCAAGGGTGGATATTCTTCTCTTTGTTTTACACAGCCACAAGTGTGGCTCAGCAAGGTTACCCTAGTGTCACGTGGTTAGCAGGGACAGAACCAGCATCCCAAGCCCTCACACCATGCCACTTCCCTTGATGACTGATAAAAGCCACCCTTTATCCTCCTTCCTGGCCACTGGATGTGAGCATTGCCTTTTCCCTTCAGGCCAGGCAGGGAAGAACTGCCTGGCAAAGCCCAGGCTGGTAGGCAGCGGAGAGACGGTCGGAGTTGTGGTGTTGTAACCGAGTTTGCCGCATGGCTGTTTGAGGGCCTGAGATTGAAGCCACAGAAACATATTAGGAGTTGAGAAAGCAGGGTGGTGGCGGTAAAGGGCAGGCAGATGGGCCTTGGAGGCATCTGTGGGAAACTTGGGACTTTTCCATGGCTCTGGGACACAGGGAACCTCATTAGGAAGGAAAGAAGGGAGCCATGGAGCCCCAGTTCCTATTGTTCCCTTATCATGCCATCAGCCCAGCAAGGGGCTCCCAGCAGATGGAACATTCCAAGGGCCCTCTAGGGGCCCCTCTTCTGACCACAGAATGTGGTACCCCGAGAGAGGCAGCAGGGGGTAGAAAATCACCCTCCAGCCTGGTCATGACTGACTAGGTCCCCATGGCAGCTCCAAAATGTGGCTGCCTAAGACTTAGAGAGGAGGACAGTGAAGAGCCTTATCTTCAGCTCCACTTACAGAGCCCAGATACCCACAAAGATCCATGCCAATACCCTTCCCACATCCATACCGACATGGTGTATGTCTATCTGACTCAAACGAAACTGTTCCCTTAGAGTTGGCGTGCAAACACAAGACTACCAGGATTCTGTCTTCTTGTTCTGTGCCCAGAGCTTAGCACACAATGAGAAGGTGGCAGCATAGACCAGGGAGACAGCTAGGCTAGATGGGAAAGCCAGCGCTGCCCCTGCAGTGTGACATCATCTTGAAGTCATGCTCTTCCCTTCAAGAACTTAAGGGTTGGCCATGAAGACCAGAGACAGTGGAGCAGGCGCTCAAAGATGAGAGCTGCTGTGGCAGTAGTGGGCAGGATGCTGGCTGGCACAGCGGCCGGGGAGAGGCCCGAGAAGCAGGCTGGAGGAGTGGCAGTGACATCGCGGTTGTCTGTGAAGGAGACTCTGTCCTGGAGATGAGAGCATCCCCTTCATATCAGGTGTCTCCACAAACTACTCAGGAGGGTTGACAGCAGAAGTGGGGTGTGACCATGTGCCAGATGCAGTGAGATCATGTGACCTACGGCCAGTTCTGGCTCATGGGGAGGATTTGCCCCAGGAAGGAGGCAACTGTGGGTATAGGTGTCTGCGGGAGGGAAAGATCACCTGGGGGATCTCCCTGAGAAAAACTGGGCCACAGGGCCACAGGGCCTATCTGTCTCTCTCTCTCTCTCTCTCTCTCTCTCTCTCTCTCTCTCTCTCTCTCTCTCTCTCTGTGTGTGTGTGTGTGTGTGTGTGTGTGTGTGTGTGTGTGTGTGTGTGTGTGGCGGGGGCTGAGGTTGGTATCAAGAATTATGCTTTATTGTTCTTCTACCTTATTTTTTTAAGATTTATTATGTATACAACATTCTGCCTCGATGTATGCCCGCACGCCAGAGGAGGGCGCCAGATCTCAGTACAGATGGTTGTGAGCCACCATGTGGTTGCTGGGAATTGAACTCAGGACCTTTGGAAGAGCAGTCAGTGCTCTTAACCTCTGAGCCATCTCTCCAGCCCCCCTCTACCTTATTTTACTCACTGAGGCAGGGTCTCTCAATCAAACTTAGAACTCACAGATCCCACTCATCTTCCTGATCAGCTTTGTCTGGGATTTGTCTGTCTCCTTCTGAAGCTGGAATTTCATACGGGTTCTGAGGACCTGAAGCCCATGCCTCATGCTTTAGCCACTGAGCCATCTCCCTAGTTCATGAGGGAGATGGGCTGGGGTGTCTAAACTGTGCACGACTGTGGGTTCTGTCTCCAGCAACATCCTCACGCTCACACAAACAGAGCACATTCCAACCTGGGTGTGTATGTCCAGCGTCTCGTGCCGGCTCCTCCAGCACTCACTGGGGTAGGTTTAGGTGGCTTTGGCTGTCTGTGTCCCCTGATGTTGGGAGTTTGGTTTCTGGTGTGTGGCTCACTCCAGCTGACCTTTCAGGAGATATAGTAGAAATGTTGAAATCAAGGCTGGCTCAAAGGCAGCTCGACCCGAGGGAGCCCAAATTCTGTTTCTACTAATCTACTAATGACGCTTTGAAGTAGTTCTTTTAATCAGATTCCCTTAGGAAGAGTCTGGAACACTACTCTCTCAACCAATTTTCTCTTGTCTCCTCCGTACAGACACTTTGGTCCCAGCCTTTTCCTACTTAGACAGAGGCAGGAGCCATGGGTAGAATGTAGCAATTCTGGCTGCCCATGGGGTGACCTCATTCCAGCCCCTAGTTCAGGCCTCCAGGGTGTTGGTAGCTTCCTGCATCTTATGCTCCAAAGCCTGAGGTGAGCAGAACTGGTGTGCTGGACATTGGTGTCTGTGAACACTTAATGTGGCCAGATACTCAGCAGGGCCTGATGTAGCAGCCAGCATATGTATAAACCTGCAGATATAACTGGTGTGTGTGTGTGTGTGTGTGTGTGTGTCTGTCTGTCTGTCTGTCTGTCTGTGGTACTGGGATTTAGCCCAGAGCCTCAAGTACGCCAGACAAGTGCCCTCCCAGTGAGCTGCAATCCCTAAATTTCCCAAACTAGCCTTGAACTTGCGCTCCTTCTGTCTCAGCCTCCCATTATAGGCCTGAGCCACCAGGCTCAACTAGGTGTGACCTCTGGGGGAGTCACGGCCTCCATGTTGAACAGCAGCCACACGGGACCAGTCCTCAGCCTATGATGCTGCGCTTAAGTCAGCTGTAAGCCCTGTTACCAAAAGAGAAGCAGGTATGAAGAACCAGAATGTGGGCATTGGTTTTTGTTAATTTTTTAATATTTATTTAGTTATATGAGTGTCTGTGTGTGTGTGTGTGTGTGTGTACATGTAGGTGCATGTGCCGCGTTCTCCAGTGTGCACACATAAGAGGTCAGAGGTCAACTCTCAGAGTCCACTCTCTCCTTCTGTAACCGTGGCTTCTGAAAACTGCCAGGCTTGGCAGCAACCCCGCCCTACCCCACCTCCCTTCATCCATCTTGCCTGCCCCAGGATGTTCTGAATGAATATCTTCAGGTAGCAGATGTTCTAATGACTTTTATTTCTTACTTGAACTTCCCTGTGAACTGAGTCTGACATAGGGAAAAATACATTAATTTAAATTCCCTTCACAGGAAGCTCACACACATTACAACAGCATTCCTTACTGTGTCAATAAAAATTAGCTGTGCCTTCTCCAGCAGTTTGCTAGAGGGAAAAAGATGGCCTCTGAGCCCTCCACCTAAAATAGTGAGGTCAAAGCCGCTACCCAGCAGAAGCACTCGGTGCCTGTGGGACTGACTGACTGAATGTGAAGGGCTGAGGGAGAGATGGAGATACAGAAATACGGAGGAAAGATGTCCCCGACCAGGGACCCATTTCATGTGAGCTCCCTCTTTCCTTAAAGCAGAAGAGAAGGGTTTTTCTGCAATGACTCATGTCTCGTTAGTTGTGTCCAAAACCAAAATGTCTGCATTGTGGATCTCTGCAGAGGGATTTGAATGATCTGGGTTTGATTCATGACCTCTCAAACTCAGTTAATGAGAGGTGACTGCTTTTGGTGACTGGACCTTCTTATGCTGGAAAAATCTTGACACCAGTCCCACCCAGGCCCCAGCGTCCCATCTGAAATCAAGTCACATGACCTGCCCCACCTCAACATCTTTCAGATCATACCGGTTCTCACCAGCCTCACTCTCAACCCTGCCCTCGAGCCTGTTAACCGGCCTCTCCAACGCCGTCACCCTCCGCACTCCACGCTGCCATCAGAAGAAATCTTTGGTGAGGAAATGTGACCTGACCGTTGCACATATGTGCTAGAAACTGTCTATTAGCTTCTCATAGCCCTCGGAAGAGAGGCTTTCTCCATCTGCGGCTGTTTTGGTAAGGTCTGTAGAGACGTATTTTTCCGTTATGAGGAGTGAGAGGGAGGATCTGCTGAGATATCCACACATAATTCACACATTTATAAGGTTTCTAGTATATTCACACACTGTGCAACCTGAACATCGAAATCAACCACCGTAATCAATTTGGGAACATTTATGTATACCTAAAAAGAAATCCCACTGGGCATAGAGGCACAGCCTATAACCCCAGTACTCAGGAGGCGAGGCCGGCTTGGACCACCTACCAAGATCCCGTCAGAGAAAGAGACCGAGGAAGAGAGGCAGAGCACTACACAATGACTAATCAGCTTTCTGTCCCTGCAGGTTTGCCTTTACTGGGCGCCACACATTCGTGGAGTCAGAGAGCATGTGGTCTTTTGTCTCTGGCTTCTTTCGCTCAGCGTGGTTTTCAGGTCTGTCCTTGCAGCACACATCACCACTGCCTCTGTCTATTGAGAGACCAAGCTCCATAGGCCAGAGATGCCAGATCTGGTTTGCTGAGTCATCAGTTTAAACTTCCTTCTTTTCAGCTATGAAAAGGTAATGGCTCAAAGGGTCTTTGCCTGCAGGATTTTGTAAGGACGTAGGCGTTAGTCTCTCTTAAGTACAGAGGCACTTGGAGTGGTGTTGCTAGGTCATAGGAGTCTGTTTAATCTTTTAGGGAACTGCCAGGTTCCTAAAGAAACCATGCCACCTTGCATTTCCATCAGCAATGTGTGCTCCTATCTCTTCAGCTCCTGGTAACTATTTTCTTTTCTAGTCTAGCTAAACTAATGGCTGTAAGTGACTTCTCACTACAACTTGGACACATATTTCCCTAATGACTCCTGATACTGTGCTTCCGGGTGCTTGCCGGCCATTTGTATAACTGCTTTGAAGAAATGGCTATCAGGTCCTGTGCCCATTTTCTTCCCTAAAATATTTATCATACTAAGGTGTGCATGCCATAAAACTTACCCCTTTAATCATTTTTAAGACTATAGCTAAGTGGCATTGAGTATGTGCGTGTTACTGTGTAACACTCACCACTGTGCGTCTCCTGGACTCTTCTTAATCTTTAAAAACTCAACTCCATGCACATCAACCAATTGTTCCCCATTTCTTCCTCCTTACCAAACCCCCGGCAACCACCATTCTGCTTCCGGTCTCTATATATTTGACTACTTTAGATAACAATGTAATCATACAGCCTTTTCAGTCAGATTGTTTCACTTAGTACATTATTCTCAAAAAATTCATCTGAATTTTAGGAATTCACAAAGTTTTGTACTTTCCAAGACTGAAATAGTATTCCATTGAATGTATGAGTCATGTTTTGTGTGTCCATTCATTCATCAGTGGACATTTCCTTGTCTCCACCCTTCATTGGGAAGAATACTCTGTGAACACAGGTATCTAGTACCTCTTCAAGACCTTGTATTGAGATTTTTTTCAGTGTGTACCCAGAGATGAATGACCAGGTTAGTCATTCTCTGGCTTTTAAAAATAGAGGCCATCTCAGTAGGCCTGAGTTACAGCTGTCACTCACAGTTTCCTTGTCTGTGACGCTGAGCTTTCCCGTGTTTGTATTGACCATTTCTTCTTTGGAGAAAGCTCTCTTCAAGGCCTGTGAAGTAGAAGTTAAAGCTATTATTTAAATTTGTATATGTGTGCACTCATGCATATACCTGAGTGTGTGTGTGTGTGTGTGTGTGTGTGTGTGTAGATGCCTGTGGAGGCCAGAAGAGGGCATTGCATCCCTTGGAGCTGGCATTATAGGTGGTTGTGACCCACCCAGTCTGGGAGGTAAGAGCCAAACTTAGCTCTGCTGGAAGATCTGCAATTGCTCTCAGCCACGGAGCCATCTCTCCAACCCTTAAATCTATCTTGTAGCCAGGATGATTGTTGTTGTAGAGTTGTACACAGTCTTTGTATATCATGGATGCAACTTCCTTTTCTTTCATTCCCCCACCCCTTTGTATGCTGAGGATCAAACTGAGGGCCTCATGCCAGACAACATTGCACCACAGCCCCGTTCGCCTTTTTCACTTTTTTCTCTGCTGTAGCTCAGGCTAACACCTGAGTTTCTACTCTGCTGCCTCAGGCTCCTTAGTGCTAGGGTTACAAGTATGTTTCCCCATGCCCAACTTTGTGGTGTCCTCTGAAGGACACTGAACCCATTACTAGTTCTACTAGTGTTGTAATGAGTCTCTTCAGCAATTTCCATACAGGTGATGTGTCCTCTGTGAGTAGAGCTGGTGTCACCTCTTCCATACCTCTTATTTAACTTTGTTGTCTATACATGCTCCACAGTGGAAAAAAATAAAAAAAATATTTGCAATGTGAAAAAATGTATAAAATTCAAAGTTCAGTGTCTAGCCGGGCGGTGGTGGCGCACGCCTTTAATCCCAGCACTCGGGAGGCAGAGGCAGGCGGATCTCTGTGAGTTTGAGGCCAGCCTGGTCTACAAGAGCTCGTTCCAGGACAGGCTCCAAAGCCACAGAGAAACCCTGTCTTGAAAAACCAAAAAAAAAAAAAAAACAAAGTTCAGTGTCTATAAGCCAAATTTTACCGGAGTAGCCATTTATTCACCAGCCTTTCTGAGCCTGGTTTTGCACTACAACAGCACAGTGGGTAGTTGCTATAAAAACCACCTACGATGCTGCACACAGCGAATAGCAATGTTCCTGGAGATGCTGCCAATGGCATGCACAGGCATCACGATGCACGCATCGCTGGCTGCGGCATTTCACCAGTCACCGTCAAAACCATCAGAGAAGGAAGAGTGGGCTTTGCGTGTCTCACTTTTGAAGTACAATGAATTGTAGATCATTTTGCTACTGAATTTGATGACAATTATGTTTATTGCATGATGACATAACTATACTAACAGAACTCAGTGTATACCAATATTTACCAAATTGAAACTTCATCACAGTATTCCCAATTCACAGAAAAGCAATTGTTGGAAAACCTAGAAATTTAAAAATTTAATATCTCATTGAAGCATAGTTTCCTCACAAAAAGTAAAAGAAAGAAAGAAAGAAAGAAAGAAAGAAAGAAGAAAGAAAGAAAGAAAGAAGGAAAAAATGGAAAGAAAATCAGGCTGCAACCAAAGTAACTTTCCAGCAGGCTCTCTGCTTAGCAAAGTGAAGAAAGCTGTCGCTAAGCGCTAAGTTAATGAAATCATGTTTGACTGCGGCAGCTGAAGAATGCATCCCAAGAAAATCAACTCGCTTAAGATCATTAGCCTTTCAGCAAGAATGGTGCTTCAAAGAGCTGAAGACACCGAGAGCAACATAAATAGTAAATTTAAACACAAGACAAATGACTTCAAGAGGTTTTCCTTGGCCTTGGATGAGCCGGCAGCTGCTAATGATATTGGTCATTCTAAGCTCATGGGAACGAGAGTAGGCAACCCTTTTCGTCAAGATGGCGCCGGAAGCGAAGAAGGAAGCTCCTGCCCCTCCCAAAGCGGAAGCTAAAGCGAAGGCCTTGAAAGCCAAGAAGGCAGTGCTGAAAGGCGTCCACAGCCACAAAAAGAAGAAGATTCGCACATCGCCCAACGAGTCAGCCATGAAGAAGATAGAAGACAACAACACACTTGTGTTCATTGTGGACGTCAAGGCCAACAAGCACCAGATCAAACAGGCTGTGAAGAAACTCTACGACATCGATGTGGCCAAAGTCAACACCCTCATAAGGCCCGACGGAGAGAAGAAGGCGTATGTCCGGTTGGCTCCTGATTATGATGCTCTGGATGTTGCCAACAAAATTGGAATCATCTAAACTGAGTCCTGCCGGCTAATTCTAAATATACACTTTTTCAACATAAAAAAAAAAAAAAAAAAGAAAGCGATGGCAGATTTGAAGTGAGGAAAGCAGTGGCCTCTGAGGGCGTTCTACGCAGAGCAAGCCCAGGTGAGAAGGGCCACAAGGCCGTTCCTCCAGTACCACCAAGTGGATCCTACTGGGACGTGTTACAACCAGTGGCAGCAAAAATATGGGCAGAACAGACAGAAAGGGCCAGTTGGGAAGAGCTACACAATGTGGAGAAGACAGAAGGGATTTCAAACCCTTGGCTCTTCCTTGTGTTACCCGTCTGCAGAGGCACCAGGGAAGTGTTTCAGGCATCACATGGCCCTGAAATCATCTGCTCCTGCGAGTGTGACCCAAGACTTACTGCGACTTCTTGTCAGAACTAAGATCTAAAGCATTAGCGTGTCTCTCCGGGTAGCCTTTCAGTGGCTTAACCATAGTAAAATTTTATTGAGTTTTTTTTTTTTTTTTTTTTTTTTTTTTTTGCTCAGAGATGAAATGAAAATTTTCCTGAATGGGAAAAACTCTCCTTAATCTCTGCTTTCAAATACTGAACAGCTTTAGAAATTTGACCTTTGCTATAGACTTGGCATTTCATTATTTTTTATATTTATTTATATTTTTAATTGTGTGTGTCTGTGTGTATGTATGTGTATCTCTGTGTGTATGTGTGTTTCTGTGTTTCTCTGTATGTCTCCTCAAGTGTGTGTGTGTGTGTGTGTGTGTGTATGTGTGTGTGTGCATGAGTGCTAGTGCCCAAATAGACTAGAGATGTGGAATCCCCTTAGAGCTGAGTTACAGGCAGTTGTGAACCACACAATACAAGTGCTGGGAATTGAGCTCCAGTCCTCTGGAAGAGCAGGAAGTGCTCTTAACCTCTGAGTCGCTCGCTAGTCTCTCCAGCCCTGACTTGTTACTTCTTAATGAAACAGAAGAATGCTCGTTTGTGACATTCACAGTTTGACTGCAGCTAGCACATGAGTCAATGAGGAATATCAGGGTGCTTTTTGTCGTTCTCACGCTAGCACAGGCTGAAGCGGCAGCCAAAAGCCCCGCTCACATACCGGCTCCTAGGGATATCGTTTCTGGGCTCAAGCCGTGTTTTCTTCAGGTGTTGGTGGAGGTGTGCTGGAAACTTCCACTCACTGAAACTTATTGAACTGCATTTCAAGAGCCTCCCCCAACCTTCAGTTGGAACTGATTTACCTGTAACATAAGGATACAAATGTGAAGAGATAAAATTCAAATCAAAGTCTATAAATACCTGCCAGTGACAGGCAGGCTGCACTAACTCACGTGTGCAAAGACTGATGTCAGCAGTTAGCAGCACCCAACTTTTTTATTTATTTATTTATTTATTTTTAATAATTTTTTTTCAATTTTTTATTTATTTATTTATTTATTTATTTATTTATTTATTTTAGCACCCAACTTTTTGAAAACAATATTCTCAAAGACAAAACTCTTAGCATGCCAGCGCAGATCAGAGTTCACAGACAAGCATTTATTACTGATTTTTGGTAATAAGACCACTAACATTAGGCAAAATGTTATCTTATTCTCCTCCAAAAAGAGTTTCATGATTCTCGTGAATTTATATTGCAAAACCTTATGATTATTATATTTTGAATTTTGTCAATAAAGTGTCAGGAATTTACTTTTTTCTAATGTAAATACCTACCAATGAAACAAACAAACACACACACACACACACACACACACACACAGCCCTCAATTTTACCTCTTAACTCAAAATCTAGTATCTTTCCACCAGCCATTCACAAAAATGCCGCTGCTTACAGAACAGAAACCTAGGCCCATGCACGCCCCAGTCCCATCTTTGTAGCTCCCCATCCCAGCCCCACAGAGGCTCTGCAGTACCCACATCTTAGCCTTCCCCCCCCCCCCCCCCCGTGATCTTCGCACACACTCTTCCTCTGTATGTCCTCCTTTGCCTCCTCTGACTGACTCCCTATTGTTCTTCATGTCTTGGTTGAGACAACTTCTTCCAAGAAGTGTTTGCTGACACTGCCCACCGCCATGAGAGAGATAACCCTCCTGTGAACTTCCACAACACCCCGACTTCTATATCAGCGACACATTTTAAATGTGTAACTTTAAGGTACATGATGGAGAATTGAGTCCCCAGCTATCTGAGGACCTGAGACACTGACTTTATCTTCCTAGAGAGACACTATCATTTGTGGGTAGCTCTCGGAGGTCTCTGCCCATATGACACAATTACATATTTTTTTCTGATCCCCAGCAAATTAACATACTCCAGAACGCCTCTCAGATCTGGGGGGATTCGTTCCAGTGAGTGCTCCAAAACCTTAGACATTCCAAGTTCTATATATTCTTTTTCCTTTTGACAGTTTATTCTATAAATTAGGCAAGAGATTAAGAAGCAAGAACAATTACTGTATGGCACACCAAGGCTCCCAGTGCCCCCGGGACGAATGCAGAGGTGTTGGAGAGGCAAGACAGGAGCAGCAAAGAGGGTTTTTTTTGTTTTGTTTTGTTTTTTGTTTGCTTGATTTGTTTTTTTTTAATTTTTTAAATTTTAAATTTTAAAATTTTCTTTTGTGGGGGAAGTGCTGCAGGGGTAAGGGGAGGATATGGGGGAATGGGGAAGTAAGCAGATTGGGGTGCATGATGTGAAACTCCCAAAGAGCCAATAAAGAAGTTAAATTTTCAAAAAAAAAAAAAGCAATAGCAAAATGGTATATTTTAACAATATGCTATTAACAGCATGCTAAATAAAGTTATGTGTGTGGCCTCTCAAAATTTCTTACTTTTGTGAATGTACACTTCGTCGTGCGGCAGTGCCGTGCCTATATGATGGAGGGAAGAGCGGTGACGAGCACAAGCGTGCAACCCCACGACAGCTGGCCTGATGACCGGCTCTCTGAGAACTAGTGGGTGAGTAGAGCACGCAGTGTGGACACCCTGACAAGGATGCTCAAGCCTTGATCGCGTGGGCTGCTACAGGGTTTAACATCCAGCAAAATTTAGAACTTGTAAATTGTTTCTGCAATTTTTCAGTTGATATTTTTGGACAGTAATAAAATCATGGAAATTGGAAGCACAGATAAGGGGGATTACTGCATTTCATTCGGAGTTCTAGGTGTAGGGTTGTTTTCTTTTGCGCTTAACCAAAAACTTTGGGCTTTACTTCCTATGTCCCTTACAAAGCAGCCTTATCCTATTTCTTGTGGGTACAGAATTCACACAATACATTCCATCAATTTGAAGAGTATAATTCAACAAGTTTTTTAAATGTCCACAATTAAGTTATAAAGTGTTTCTATTACCCCCAAATCCTCATGTTCTAAGCAATCACTGATTTTTTTCACTCTGCTTCCCTAGAATTCATTTAAATAAAACCACACAGCAGATATTCAAATGTGTTTCTTTTTTTGCAAACTATATTTCTGATATCCATCCCTCATTGTTGCATGAATCATTATTCCCTTTCTCCATTGCTAAATAGTTCTCCACTGTGTGTCTGTCTAGCCATTTATCCATCCATCCATCCATCATCTCCGCCCACCTGTTGATAGACCTTTTCCATTTGGGTACAATGCTTGCCCACTCTATGCACTGGGTGGGGGAGGGGTCTTTAGTGAATACTTGTGGGCAACACTTTGTGTGAACAGATTATTTCTCTCAGACTAGGGATTAAGAACGGAGCAGCAGCACAATGTGGCGCTCTGGGCTCCACATCTTAGCAAGCTACCACAATTACCATTCCGCTCTCCTGGCAGCAGCTAATGGGCGTTCCTAGCACTCATCCTTCTGAACCTCATCTGCGCTGGGTCTCCTTTCGTGCTTCTGGTGGGTGTGCAGTGTGAATCACTGTGGTTTCCATTTGCATTTCCCCAATGACTAATGATGCTGAGCTCTCCGTGTGTTTATTGGCCATTGGCATTTCTTTTTCGGTAAACTATGTATTTATATCTTTTGCCCACTTTTGATTGCCTTGTTTGTCTCTCTATTTCTCAGTTATGAGTCCTCTATATATTCTAGACAGGATCCCTCCGTCAGCTCTGTCTTGAGCATTTCTTTCAAATCTGCGGTTTTCGTGTTCATAGTACTGTCGTTTGAAGCACAGAAGTTTTTCATTGTGGAGGCTAATTTATTTATTTCTTTTATATTGCATACATTTGGAGCCCTAGTGAAGAAATCCTTGCCAAACCCAAGATCATTAAGAATTCTCCTGCTCAGTGCCCAAAAGTTTTATAGTTTCAGTTCTTGCATCTCAGTCTATGATCTATTTGTGAATACGTGTATTTTCGGAAGACAGGAAGAGGGTGGGTATGTATACAGAGGCTAGAGTAAACTTAAGCGGTCCTTCCTCAGCACACCGTCCATCTTGGTTTGGAATCACTGGCGTGGGACTCACTGATTCAGCTAAGCTGACTGGCCAATGAACCCCAGGGAGCCACTTATGTTGGGCTCCCCAGTGCTAGGGTTGCATGTGTGCACACTGCAGGGGTTGCACGTGTGCATACTGCACACAACTCTACTGGGAGCAAACTCAGGTCCCCATGGCTGCTCATAGGCACTTTACGGGCGGAGCCATCTCCCAGACCCCGCAGTCCGTTCTGAGTCATTTGTACATGGTGTAACTGAAGGGCCAAAGTTCTCTCCCCCTCCCTCGCTTCTTCCTTTGTAAATATGGTGGCACAATTGTTCTGGAGCCATTTGTTGGGAAGAACCCCCTTGACTTGACTGCTTCTGGATGCTCCTTTATCTCCCGCTCATCCACATCTTTTCCATCACAGCTTTGCAGTCAGCCTTGAAACGAAATAACGCAGACTCCAACCTTTTTCTTCTTTCCCAGATTTCTTTGGCCATTTTGGACCCATTGCATTTCCATGTGCATTTTAGGATCAGCTTGCCATTCTTTCCCAAATCTGCCTGCTGAGATTTTGGTAGTATTTCCTTGAATCGACAGACCAGCTTAGAATTCCCCTTGAACAATGTGGGTGAATGAATACACAATAACTCTCCACTTATTCAGATCTTTCTCCTTGTAGTTACCAGCAGGTCGTCTTACATTTTTCTGTGTTTTCCCCAGGTTTTTCTTAATTTTGATGCTACTACAAATTATATTGTTTAACTTTTGGTCACAACGTAGACTGTTCCACTATCCAAAAACTGTCTTGTACCCTCAGTACAGAAAAATACATTTAATTTCTATATAATGTATATCCTATAATCTTGCTAAATTCACTTGTGGGTTCTGGTATCTGCCTGGTTGATTCCCTATGATTGTCCACCAGACAGCCACATCATTTATGAATAAAGACAGTTCTCCTTCTTCTCAGGTCTGAATACCTCCTCGCTCCCTTGCTCTTTTACACAGAGAAATGCCTCCAATACCATCCAGGAGAAGACTGACTCTCAATCTTGCCCCTGATCTTGACCTGGCAATCATTTGCCAGGCTGCCTGCTGCAGCTATGGATCACATGTTCTAGTCATGTTAAAGAGGTCACTTTTGTTCCTCAGAGGTTCTTTTTGTCTCAGATAAACTGCAATTTGTCAAATTCATTCATTCATAAAAGCTATTACTTCTTTGTTTGTTAATACAATAAACCACATCAATTTTCAAATTGTAAATCAATCTTGCCCCTCAGTATCTGCTCTGCTTGGTTGGAAATAGACCATGCATCTAAGTATTACTGAATTTTATATTCTAAAATTAATATTTTATGTCTATACTTGTGAAAAATTAGCCTATAGTTTTTGTTCCTTGTTATATCTTTTTCCAGGGCCAGTTTCTCAGAATAAGTTGGGAAATATTTCTCTGTCTTCAGTTTTCTGGAAGAGCTTATAGAGATTTGGTTTTGCTTCTTCCCTAAGTGCTTGATAGAATTCACCATGGAGCCTTCGAAGCCTAGAGCTTTGTCTTTGGGAATGAACTGGTCTACTAGATATGTGACTACTTACACTGTCTACTTCTTTTTGGGTGGTTTCTGGTAGTTTCTATTTTTTAGGTTTTTTTCCACCTCACCTAAGTTATTATAGCACAGCGTTGTTCTTTACATTCCTGAATCAATGTCTGAGGTAGATAGCATCACCCCCTTTCACAGCACGGTTAATCTGTGCCTTGTCTTCTTTATTCCTCCTTGATATGACTATAAGCTTAGTTTTATTTATCTGTCCAAAGAACTAGCTTTTTAGATTTATTAATTTTACATGTATGAGTGTTTTACCTGCATGTATGCATGTGTATTACATGCATCTCTGGTGTCTGAGGCATCAGAAGAGGGCACCAGATCCCCTGGAACTGGAATTATAGATGATTGTGAACCACCTTGTGCTGGGAATTGAACCCAGGTCCTCAGGAGGAGGAGTAACTAGTGCACTTCACCACTGAGCAATCTCTCCAGCCCAAGGTAGTTTTTGTTTTTGAGGAAGAGCCTTGTTAAATAGCCTAGGCCTGGCCTCAAAGTCACAATCCTCCTGCCTCGGCATCCCAGATGCTAAGATCACAATCATGCACCACTACTCCTAGCTTCAGGGTTCTAAAAACCTTTTCTTTTAATAGATTTTTGGTTTTTTGCTTCATTTTGTTTTTTGTTTTTTGGTTTTTTGGGGGTTTTTTGGTTTTTTCTAGACAGGGTTTTCCTGTAGTTTCTAGAACCTGTCCTGGAACTAGCTCTTGTAGACCAGGCTGGCCTCGAACTCAGAGATCCGCCTGCCTCTGCCTCCTGAGTGCTGGGATTAAAGGTGTGTGCCACCACCACCCAGCGCTTCATTTTGTTTTTGAGACAGGGTTTCATGTATTCTAAGCTGGCCTTTACCTTGCTGTGTAGTTGAGGATGACCTTGAACTTCTGACCCTCCTTCCTAAATTCTGGGATTACAGGTGTGCACCACCGTGGCTTGTTTTTATGGTGCTGGTAATTGAATTTGGAGGATCTGTGCATGCTATAAACATTCTACCAATTGAACTACATCTCCAGCCCTTCTTTTTATTTACTTAAAAATTTACTTTTATTATGCTCAGAGAGCATATTTTTAATTTTTATTTATTTTTATTTTATGTGTATTGATGTTGTACCTGCATATATGTCTGTGTGAGAGTGCTGAGTCTCCTGGAATTAGAGTTACAGACAATTGTCAGCTGCCATGTGGGTGCTGGGAATTGAGCCCTGGTTCTCTGGAAGAGCTGTCAGTGCTCTTAACCCCTGAGCCATCTCTCTAGTCTAAGCACTTATTTTTTAATCTATTGATTTTGCTTTGTGCAGAAACATGTTATTAATATTGAACATTCTGTGCATAATTTTTACATTTTTGTATAAACCTTTTGTCAACATAAATTAGGCAGATAGTAGTGTCATTCATTTCCTTTATATTCTTACTGAATAGTCTTGGTTGTCTGTAGAAGTGTGTTGATATCTCTAGCTATGGTTGTGGGCTTTTCTGTTTTCTCTTTTAAGTCTGTAACTAATTGCATCATATATTTTGATAATGGCAATAATATGATATTTATGGATGTGTGTGTATATTTTCTTCACAATTAAATATCACTCTGGTTCTGGTATATTACTGTGCGTGCGTGTATGTGTGTGTGTGTGATCTACGTGTGTGGTGCATACATGTGAATGCCCTTTCACATGCATGCAGAGAACAGAACAAATGACTCCCCTTCTATAGCTCTCTGCTTTATTGCCTTGAGATAAGATGTCTCTCTGAACTGAAAGCTCACCATTCTGGCTAGTCTAATTAGCCAGTATGCTCTTGATCTACCTGTTTTTGGCCCCACAATGCTGGGATTACAGGCATGCACAGCCTTGTCAAGCTTTTGGCATAGGTGCTGAAGATTCAGACTCAGGTCTTTATGTTTGCAAAGTTAATTTTCCTACCCACTTAATCATCTTCCTAGCCTTCTATTGTTTTTTCAAGTCTATTTTGTTTTATATTAAGAGAGCCACACAGTTTCTTATTCTTCAGATCCATATAATTCTCAGTTTTTTCCTTTTAAATCTTACTTTTGTTGTTTGCATAATTTTGCAATATTTTATTTTTAGTCTATTTGTGTCTTTGTATTTAAAATAAGTCTCTTATAAACAGTATGTAGTTTGCCCTTGATTTTCAATCTGGTCTGACAATCTCTGCCTTTTGGTAAGACTGTTTTTCCTACTTATATTTAGTGTAATCATCAACACAATGCCTTCTCTTTTTCTCTTAATTTTATTTTTCTTGCTTAGTTTTTATGCATTCTTTCATCCTTCCTTGAACTCCTTATCAACTATTTATTTTGAATGCCAGCTAAAAAATATTTTTGCATTACTTTTATTTTTGTTTATTTTTTTATTTTTGGTTTTTCAAGACAGGGTTTTTCTGTGGCTTTTTGAGCCTGCCCTGGAACTAGCTCTTGTAGACCAGGCTGGCCTCGAACTCACAGAGATCCACCTGCCCCTGCCTCCCCAGTGCTGGGATTAAAGGCATGTGCCACCACTGCCCAGCTTTTTATGTTATTTTTAGAGATTAATATATAGAATTTATGGGGTAGAGAGATGGTTCAGCAGTTAAGAGAATTTACTGCTCTTGCAGAGGACCTAATTCCAGGGAATCTAGTGTGCCTCTTTCTACCTTCCTGAATAGTACACATGTAGTGCACATATACATGCTCAGGCATACACACATGTACACAAAATTACATATACACACATACACACAGAGGTGAGGGAGAGAGACAGACTATTTTGTGGTACCATGGGCAGCTGCACAAGCACTCTCTTTGCACACAGAACTGAGGCACAATAGAGCTTAATTTTGGCATGGGTACTTGGTCTGATTGCACTGTGAAAACATATATATATATAATATTAAAGTCCAAACCAGGCAGCGGTGGTGCATGATTTAATTACAGCACTCAGGAGGCAGAGGCAGGCTGATCTCTGTGAGTTCTAGGTCAGCCTGGGCTACAAGAGCTAGTTCCAGGACAGACACCAAAGTTCAAAGCTGTACAGAGAAATCCTGTCTCAAAAAAACCAAACAAACAAAGAAAATAATGAAGTCCAAATCAGTCTATTTCAAAGTAATATTGGACTTCTTCAAATAAAATATAGAAAAGTCTATCTACTATTCAGCAGCCACAGTGATTTGATCAGACATATTACGGCATCTGTAACCATAAGACCATTAACACAGCATTATATTTTTGCCTTAAATATTCTTGTGTTTTCAAGAAATTAGAAGGATATGTTGATATAGATATGTGCACTTTCTTTTATCTGTTGACTTGGTCGTCATGTCTTATCATAGCAATAGGAAAGTAACTAACTAAGAAACTGTCACAGAAGCAAGACAACAAAGAAAAAATAAAAGGAAACAAGAGTGGTTTTATATATTGGTCTCAGTGTCACACTTCCAGCATGGCCCCCGCACTGCGTGGATGGTTTAGAAGCAGAGGGGGTCTTTCTCTGTTTCTCCTCTTCATATCCTATTCTTGGGGACCTCCACTCATATTCCATAACCTTGTGCTGAGTCACGTCCTGTTGCCAGCTAATTTTTGTTCAGTTTGTTCAAAACTAACTAGACGATTAGTGCCTTCAGAGTTTGAAAAGTGTGTCATTCCTCCCCCCCCCCCCCCCCGCCAGGAATGTCAGCAAGTTGAGTTCCTTAGTGTGACAGATTCTCCCCTGAGTACTTTGAGCCGGCATTTCAAGTCTTTAGGGACAGCGTGAAAGATGGTAACATGGTGCTCGTTCTACATGTGCACAAACCAAGAGTTCAGAGTGTTCAGAGTGATCATTTCTTCTTTTTTGGTTATTCACGGCAACATTTCTCTGTTGCCCTGGCTGTCCCAGAACTTGCTCTATAAATCAGGCTAGCCTCAAACTCAGAGATCCACCTGCCTCTGCCTCCTAGTGCTGGGACTAAAGGTGTGCGCCACCACTGCCAGGCAATCCAAGAGTGATTCTAAAGTCACCATCTAAAGGGAGAATGCCCAGACCAGCACATACTCAACGATCCCTACCTCCTTCATAGCTCATTTCGTCCTTGTTTTCCGTCTGGTGACCTTTCCTCAGCCACGTCTGCCATCTGTGGCCATGAGCAGGGACAGCAGCAGTGAGTGTCTGGAAGTCGACGAGCTCGTGCCTCATCGTCAGAGGCAGAAGTGCTCGCTGCAGACATGGAAAACAGACCTCCTACCTGGAAAGAAGACACAAACCAAAGGAACCTTCTGGAAAGTTTGAGCTGATTCTGCTTTCTGTCTCAGATCTGGATGAGTTTGGCACATGTTCTCTCTCTCTCTCTCTCTCTCTCTCTCTCTCTCTCTCTCTCTCTCTCTCTCTCTCTCTCTCTCTGAGTCATTTTACAAACATACCTGCTCATAACTAAAAATAGATACAGTATAAACCGTCCTGTGTGTGCACTCCTCAGGACATGTCTGGCTGTCAGTGCCGAGCCAAAGACTGTGCTTCTTTCTGTAGTGTCTGCAGACAGAAAGAGAAACCCTCTTGCCTTTGTGTTGTGACATATCGTTTGTTTAATTCACTTTCATCACCTCAAGAAATGTGTGGGAAAAAGCTCTCCGTCAGGCTGCTTCTTTGGGTAGGTCTTAGAGGGGGTAAGCCCAGTCCTCACTAGGGCAGGGAGAAACCAAGAGGAAAAGGGAGAGTACCATGGAAAAACTCTCTAATCCTGGTTTGTCCCACAAACCCACAAACCACCATGCTGAGTTATGGGTTCAGAGGCCTAAAGCTGAAAAGGAATGCCTTGGGTTAAGAATTGTGTTGAAATGGCTTATACTAAATGTCATTATGAATTCAGACAAATTCACTTTGTTTGGGAGAAGTTATCCTATTTGGTAATTTCCCCCCATTTTATAGCAAAAGCATAGGGGAAAGTGATTGAAATAGCAAGATGACTCTTCTCACTGACAGGGTGATGTCCCAGTTGGTGCGAGTATTGCTGTGTGTGGGACCAAGTCCCCGGGAGAAGAGCCATTGTTGGACAGTTATGGGATCCAGGATTCTTTATTGTTTATTGTGGTACTGAGTAACCAAGTACATTTTTAGCCCTTAGGTTCTGGTGGCATTTGTTTGTTTTGTTTTTTGAGACAGGGTCTCACTATGTAGCTCAAGTTAGCCTTGAACTTATGATCCTCCTGCTTCTGCCTCTGAAGTGCTGGGATTAGAGTCGTGCTGAGAAGCTGAGCATCTTGTCCCTTTGTTCATTTTAGTTTGTTTGCTTGCTTGTTTCAGAAATACTCTATTGTGTTGCTCAAGTTGTGTCCAAACTTTTGAGCAAGGACAGAAATCATCATGTTGTAAAAACCCTACTGGTAGCCTCCTGGCGGGGGGAGAAGGGTACGGAGGGGGCCGTTTCTGGAGCGGTACTAACAGAAGTGTGTCTCTCTAGCTGTGAGACATCTGTCACCCTGTTCTCCTCTGTTCTCTTGCCTTCCCCGTGAAGCAAGAATTCTCCTTTGATTCATCTGACGAGCGCTACAGACACCCACCACATTAAGTATCAGGAAACAAATGAAGGCTGTGGGAAAGCCGCCATCAGTTAATATTATAGTCTCGTTAGGGCCCACGAAGCTACAGAAGCCATCTCAGTCGAAGGCGTGGCGTGTTTCTTGCCGCTGTCGCTGGAGCCACATCTGATTCTGGTCTTTAGCTCGGAAGGTCTTTAGAGACTGTGACTATGCCCTGTAGGTACCTATGTGTCCCCAAAGAAAGCAGCCAGTGACTAAACTGAGCAATGTTGAGAAGTGGTGTCGGGAATCAAGCGACAGGAGACCAGATGTGAGAGGGACTTACGACCAGATAGATGCACAATATGGTTTTCTTGAGCAGCCAGCCAGGAAACCTGAACAACTTGCAAACTGATAAGAGAGCTCAGCAAGGATTTTGAGCAGAAGAATGACCAGATCAAAGCTGATTAGAGAGCTTCCTCCTGCAGTTTTCTGTAGGGCTTCAAGGGAGATGTTAGATAGCTGGATGAAGAGGGGATGTCTAGATGGCTTGAGATGTTACTGGTACGGATGAAGGCGGGGGAAAGAGACACATCAGACAAAGACAAAACCATGCCGTACCCAAATGGATGCCACACTACACAGCAAAGGCAACTCCTGACTTTCAGTTCGAGAAAACACCAAGGCTGATGATAGAAGTCAAAAGTCAAGAAGCAGAGGGGCAAGCTCAGGGGATGCTAAGTTCCACTCATAGTGCCTGAGAGTTGTCTTGGAGCTCCTAAGTGGCCATCAGGATAAGCTGGCTACATTGCTCTCAACTGGGTGGGTCCCAAGCCATGGAATTGGTTCACAGACATTTGACTCATGGTTTTTTTTTTCTTTTCTTGCTTTGCTTTCATGGTCATAAGGTATTAATCAGAAAGGAAAAGCGGTTTATGACTTAAATTGGAGTATCTTATAGTAATGGAATAGCTGGTAAGAAAGGAGTATCTGCTAGTGGGGGAGTAGCTGATAACAAGCAAGCATCAGATAATAGGGGAGTGGCTGGCAAGAAGGAAGTATCTGATAGCAAGGGAGTAGCTGGCAACAAGGTGAGTATCTGATAACTATAGACTAGCTGGTAATGCCTAATCCCAGCACTCGGGAAGCAGAGGCAGGTGGATCTCTTTGAGCTCAAGGCCAGCCTGGTCTACAAGAGTTAGTTCCAGGATAGACTCCAAAGCTATAGAGAAACCATGTCTCGAACCCCCATACTCCCCAAAATAGCTGGTAATAAGGGTATCTGATAGCAAGGGAGTAGCTGGTAACGAAGAACTTCTTTTTGTGTCTTGCCTGCTACTTGTGTTTGAGGGCTGTAAGTATGAACTCCGGGCTGAGATAGGGATTTGAGGACTGGGCTTAGAATTGTGTTTGTGAAGACAAAGCAGCTTTTCCGGTGGCAAGGGACATAGTAAGATAACCCAGTTGTGAAGGTGGCCTCTTGGCCTCCAAAGAAAGCATAGACAAAGCTATGAGATTTGGCTTACACTTTCTTCAGTCCCCGTGACTGGAGAGGGCGGCGTCTTTTAGAAGCAGGCTATGGGAGAGTAGAGCCAGAGGGTGCTCAAGCCCATCCTGCAGGTGTGCCCACATCTTCCGTGTGTTCTTGGAGTAGACATTGGCCCCTTGTCATGTTGCTCTGATAAAATACCGGACCCAGGAAGTCATGGGGGTGGGCCCTTGAAGCAGCTGGTCACATGGCGTCTGCAGCCGAGAAACGGCAAGGAATGTGAGCTCAGTTTGCTTTCTCCTCTTAGTTCAGCTGTTAGGTGGGTCCTCCTACCTCAGTCAGCCCAACCTTGAAGACATCCCTAGAGAGTTGTCTACAAAGTGATCCCAGAGCCTGTCAAATTTACAATCCATATAAACTCTGGCCGAAGTTCAGCCTCTGGGCAGGGGAAGTAGAAGAATAGGAAGGAGAGGAAAGCTGGAGAAATAGGGACCGAGGAAGGGAGAGATTCATTGCAGGGGAGGTTCCAGGATGGGGCACTAGGGCAGCGGTGAGGTATCTGGGCCCAGAGTGTCCTAAGAATAACACAGCAGGCATGGGGGATTGCTGTTCCCTCTTGTACACACTTCCAACAGTCCCCCTGGGAGGCAGGGGTGGTCTTTGCCATACTTGCCAATCCTTTGACTAGGCTTTTTGTGGCCTCAAGAGTGTATGAGAACCTTGACTCTGTAGAAGAGATGAGGCTAGGTTGAAGTAGTGACAGCTTACCAGTTGAGTCTTGATATTAGGTGGCTGGCACAAAGCCCGGGGCTCCAATCCCTCTAGAATCAGGTGGCCTTTCTTCTTCTCATTGGGAAGATTTGTGTTAACTGCCTGGCAGACAGCTTGGTCGGAATGTGCTTGGTAGATAAGTTCAGCAGTCACCCCCTCCAAATGGTGCCTAGCACACCCTCTCAAGAACGAAAAGAGAATTGATGTAAGAATCTACCGAATTTTCCAAAGGAGGCGGCATGAAGATTCTGTCCCTAGCAAGCCTTCCTGAGCATTCATGTCACCCTTGGGCTAGGATTGGTCTTCTAAGGCAGAGCCTGGAGCACAGGCGCCTAGTGAAGCAAGGGTGCAATCCTTGCTCAGAGGTGCCTTTGCAGCACCTGCACACCTCTGCCTGAAGAGTTGGTGCCAACCTTTGCTGTGTCCTTTGGACTGATCACGGAGCCAGAGTCCAGGCCACCAAGGCCATCAGCAAGGCATCACGATTCACTCACTGATAAGAATCAAGGACCGGCTACTGTGGCACTCCATGGAGAGCCAATCTGGCTCCACCATACGTGACCCAGCATATGCATCCAGGGGCTCTCCCCAGGGCACTTCCTCCTTGCTACTTCCACGGTGTTACATGCCCTGGCGAGTATTCATACATCAGATGTTAATGCAGGAAGTCGAGATGCCGGAGTGAGCCTAGCAGAGCTATCCAGCTGGCTTGGCATGGCCCCTTCTTGGGGACCTGAAGAAGAACTTCTGCTGTGGATGACAAAGGTCCACCTATCCCCATCCCAAGTCAGAGGATGGTCCTAGGCAGACTCTACATTTTACTGCCATGGAGGGACAATGAGGGAGCTGCAATGGCCATAGTTGCTGTACCTACTGGGCACACATGACTGGGGCGAAATTGAAAGAAACAAGGTAAAGATGCCCTGGCTAGGTGGCAAGGGCCTGACCAGCTGACAGGAGATGGCTTCTGATATCCCAACATGGGCTCCTAGAAAGGCCCTTTAGGTACACAGGCAGGCTGATGGACTGTGTCAACTAGGCAGTTAGAAAGACGGGCCCGAGCTAGGCCCAGCTGTCTTCCCACAAGTTCTAAATGCCTGCAGAGCTCCCATACCTGACCCAGGAACTGTGGAGGCCACTGCCTAACACCCTTGCTGACTCAGGTAGATATCTCTCGAATGACTGGGGGATTCCTGGGCCTCTGCTTTTCCTTCCGTTTGCTTGGTTCAAAGGCCTGAACTGTTCTCAGACACAGTCCTGAGGATTCAGCTACTCCTGAAGGGGTCTCTGGTTTAGCTGGTGGCACAAATCATGTTCACAAGATAGGAGGGCATTTGACCACCACTTCAGCTGCAAGTTCCCCTTTCTGTGACATTCAGGATAGATGCAATCAACGTGTATCCTTAGTGTCTGAGCTTGTTGGTGCTGTGAAAAGTGTCATCACAGTGGGAGTCTTCATGGGTGGTGGAACTAGGGTCCCCAGCATCCTGGGATCCAGATGATACCTACACAACAAAAGAGCAGAAGAGCCAAGTTTGCATGCCATGCAGTCACACAGTAGGTCTACAGTACAACACAGTAGGTCTACAGTACAATACACTTGGAGCACATACTCTGCCAGCCCCACTCTCCCTGAGAACCTCTCTAACCACGTGTCTTCCTTGACTTCAGTGCAGTTCCTGCCCCCACTTCTCCTGTCCTTCGTGTATACTAGACCTGGTCTTAACCAATCCCTGCTGTCCTAGAACCTGAGCATGAGGTTCTTCTCAATATCTGGATGCCAGTGTTAACACTACTTTCCTACTTTGGCCTCCCCACCCCAAAGGAGGTCACCAACACCAGGCCCTTGTGGTCCCCAGGAAGTCTGTGCCAGGCCTTGTTGGCCCAGGAATGCCCTACAGAAGAATTCTTCCTAGAGAAAGATTAACTGAGCCTCCCCAAAGAAGACAGGGAAAGAGAACACAGAAATGTTTCCTTTAAAAGGAGTGAGAGCAGATGGAAAGAGGGTTTGTATTAATGAAATCTCCGGATATTAAGAATGAAATGAATGCCAAGGAAGGTTATTATCATTTCATTAGAGCACAAAGGAAGAAACAAACACGTTATTATGTGAAACCAAGAAGTTATGAACAAGGGGATCCAGCAGGGAAGTTATTAGCTGGGTTAATTAAAACAGAGCAAGCCAGTTGAGTAATTCGTCTGTAGAACACAACAAGGAGAGCATAATTCATTGCCCTTAAGAAAAATACACAGAGTTTCCTTTTCTCTCGTTTACCAGAAATTCTGCACTTTTGATATTGTCTCACAAACCCACAAGATTTAGTCTTGTCAGGACCTAATTGATTTAGTTAGCACCAAGATGTTTTGTTAAAGCTTGTTCAATGCTGATCAGAAGAAATGGAAGCCCACTAGAAGCTCCTGAGCACAGACAGCCAGGGTGTCTCCCCTTCCCAGGGTGGGGCTCCTCGAAGATCCACTGGGCACCCAGCACACAGCATTGTGGGAGCTGGCAACCATAAAGTAGGTAGGACGAGGCTTCATCCAGCCTTCTAGTGTCCATGAGAATGCTGGGCTCTGCAGCTAGCTCTGTTGGTAACTAGCATGAGGGGAAAAGGACCATTTGGACTGATGTAGCACCACCAAGCTGTAGCAAGTAGCCACTTGTTCATTTCCCAGATGCCCAGACTCCCAAAATAATCACACAGAAACTATATTAATTAAATCACTGCTTGGCCAGTCATTTAAGTGTATTGCTTGACCAGTCACTTAAGTGTATTACTCTTACACCTAGAATGAACCCATTTCCTGTATTTTATATTTTACCACGAGGAGCATGGCCTACCAGCAAGGTTCCAGCTAGCAGCTCGTATCTTTCCCCTCCAGTGGTTACATGGTGTCTCTCGACTCCACCTTCTTTCTCCCAGCATTCAGTTTAGTTTTCCCTGCCTACCTCTATTCTACCCTATTACAGGCCAAGGCAGATTCTTTATTCATTAACCAACAAAAGCAACACATATACAGAAGGACCTCCCACACTACCAAGCCACCTGACCAGGGGCATGGTACCCACTCATTTGAGCAGAGTTCAAATATCTGAGCAGCAGCTCCCTCCAGGGAGCCAAGGACTCTAAGCAAGCCAAGTGTATCCCATCAGCACTCAGGATCTTACAATCTGTTGGACCTTGTGAGTTACAGCAGGAACTCTGAGTTTGCCCATGTGATCTCCAGGGCTTACTTCTCAAGTTTAGGTGCCCAAGAGCCAGTTCCCAAGTTCTGCATTCCAGAGCACAGGTACAGGACCCAACAACCTGCCAGGGCCCTTGCTGAGGGCACAAGCCCTCCCAGTCATCTGTGAGCATGAGGAACCTAGGCCTCAGAGTTAGAAAGAGCAGAAAGCCTAGCACCTGTCTGAGGCCACAGGGCTAACTAATGGCCAAGCCTGGAAGGGGCCAAGTTCTGCATCAAGTCTTTGAACCTGCTTCTGCTCCAGCTTAGCCTGCTCAGTCTCTCTGTTTCCAGGCTGTCTAACCATAGGGATCCTAGATACCCTGGGGACCCTGGCCTACACTTCAGGAAGACAGAGTCTGTGGCATAGGTGTGTCTCCATAATCAACTGTCTTTTTTCTTTCATTTAAAAGCCACATTTTGGGGGAGTAAAGAGATGGTTCGGTGGTTAAGAGCACTTGCTGCTCATCCAGAGGACCTGGATTCCATTCCTCGTACCCATATGGCAGCTCACAACCATCTGTAACTCCAGTTCCATGGAATCCAGCGCCCTCTTCTGGCCTCTGCAGACATTGCACTCACATGTGGCACATACATACATGCAGGCGAAACACTCATATACATAAAATAATATCTTAATACCATTTTAGAGACACATCAGATCTACAGGAAAGTAATAAAGTTCCCATGCACTCTCTGCTCCCACATAAGCCTGACATCCTTCACTTTTGGCATTCACTGCAGTGGTACTTTTGTGATAACTCAGCCATTATCATCCATAGGCCATAGCTTGAGTCCACTTTAGCTGTTTATTCTTGGAGTTTTGACAAATGTTTGATGGCACACACACATGTTCTCCATTATAGTACCAAGTATAACAGTTTGGTGTTGATAGCACATGTTGTCCACTCTAGTACCAAGTATAACAGTTTGGTGTGGAATCATACTATACTTCTCCTATTTCATAGCATGCAATGTGAGTGACTTCCATGTCTTTTCATGGCTTGATAGCTCATCTTTAGAGCTGAATAATATTCCATTGTCTGAGTGAGCCATAGTTTATTTATACACTACTGAAGGACATTGTGAAAGCATCCAAGTCTTATGATGATATAGAAAGCGGTTACAAACATCTGTGTACAGTTTCTGGGTGTTTTTGACTCATTTGAAAAAATAAGAAAAAGAGCCGGGCGGTGGTGGCACACGTCTTTAATCCCAGCACTTGGGAGGCAGAGGCAGGCGGATCTCTGAGTTCGAGGCCAGCCTGGTCTACAAGAGCTAGTTCCAGGACAGGCTCTAGAAACTACAGGGAAACCCTGTCTCGAAAAAACCAAAAAAAAAAAAAATAAGAAAAAGAATATAATTGCTAGATATAAGGGAGGGTATGAATAAGAGTTTCTATTGCTCCATATTTTTGCCAGAATTTGGTGGTGTTGAAATTTTGAAAATTAACCATTCTAATAGATGTATAGTGATGTCTCGTTCTCATTTGCCATTGCCTCGTGGTATCTCTCTCTCTCTCTCTCTCTCTCTCTCTCTCTCACACACACACACACACACACACACACACACACACACAGTTTCGGAGATCAAACCCAGCACATGCTAGCCAAATTCTAGGCAAGCCCTCTACAACTGAGCTGAGCTATGCCCTTGGCTCTGGAGCATCTCGTCAAATGCTTCTTTGTGGTTTGTATGTCTTCTTTGGTGAGAGACCTCACCCATTAGCCCGTATCTAAATGGACTACTTTTCTTTCATTGCTGAGATTTTAGAATTCTTTGTTTATCTTGGGGATCAATCCTTTTGCTGGGTATGATCTACAAACATCCCCCTCCCCTCCTTGCCTTCAGCTTGTTTTCTCGTGGTACTTTAAAAAGCAAATTTTGGTCCAGGACAGGCTCCAAAGCCACAGAGAAACTCTGTCTCAAAAAACCAAAAAAAAAAAAAAAAGCAAATTTTTCATGAAATCCAGAATATCAATCATTTCTTCACAGATCATGTTTATAGTATTACAGCAGGAATGTCATTGCCAAACTTCAGGTCATCTGTACTTCCTCCTGTTTTGCCTTCTAGTAACTTGGTAGTCTTTTTAGGTCTGTAGTTCACTTTGAGTGAATTAGTGTGAAGTCAGTTGGACTTATCTTCTTAGAGATGGCTGTACAGTTGTCCCAACACCGTCTATTAAAAAGACCCTCTCCACTCCTTTGCTAACAGCCGGATGACTGTATCTGGTCTGTTTCTAGGGTCTCTTCTCACACCAGTGCTGCACTGGCCTGAACACTGCCACTACTCAGTACGTTTTGAAGTCAGACAGTGTCACTCCTCATCTTTGGTTCTCCCCCTCAGTGTGGGGTAGCTATCCTAGGTCTTTTCCCTCTATATAAACTTCAGAATCAGCCGGGTGGTGGTGGCGCACGCCTTTAATCCCAGCACTCGGGAGGCAGAGGCAGGCGGATCTCTGTGAGTTCGAGACCAGCCTGGTCTACAAGAGCTAGTTCCAGGACAGGCTCCAAAGCTACAGAGAAACCCTGTCTCGAAAAAACCAAAAAAAAAATAAAAAATAAAAAAATAAATAAACTTCAGAATCAAGTTGCTTATGTCCACAAAGCAACTTCCAGGAGTTTGGTATCTCACTGCATCTGTACATCAAGTTATAAAGAATTACTATGTTGCCAATATCGAGTCTTCTGTCCTTGAGCATGGAAGGTCTCTCCAGTTACTGAATTCTTTTTAGTTTTGTTAGAGTTTTGTGGTTTTACTAACACAGATCTTGTACATTGTTTGTTAGAATTATATCGAAATTCTTCATTTGGGGGGATGCTAATACAGATGTCGGGATGTGCAGGTGTATGCACACACATCTGCATGTGCACATGTATAGAGGCCAGACATCAATGTTACATGTCTTTCTCAAGCTCATCCCATCTTATTTTTTGAGATAGGTTCTTTCACTAAACCTGCAGCTCTCTAGTTAAGCTAGCCTGGTTGACTATCAAGTTCTAGGGTCCTCCTGCCTGTCTTCCAGCACCAGGTTACATGTGTATGCTCAGTCTGTTATTTTTTTTATGTGCATGCTAGGGCTAGAACTCAAATCCTCGTGTTTACATGGCAAGCCCTTTGCTTTCTGAACCATCTTCTCAGCCCCCAAAAATGTGTTTTTAAATTCCAATTTTACTTGTTCATTACTGATATGTATGTAAAGGTTATATTAACTCTTGCCTGTTGATCTCCTGTAGTACAATCTTGCTATGTGCGTGCCGTAATCACTTTGTCATTTGCTCTCAAAGCAGACACCACTCAGAGGATAGCAATGGAATTTACTTTAGTCACCACATCTCTAGTTCTTGAAGGCTTTACTATACGCTTTTGCCTTTCTCTGGAACATTCTCCCTTTCTTCCTTTCTGCCTCCACTCCAGATATCCCCTTCTTCCCGCCTGACTAATCTTCAAGGACTCAGACAAGTCATGCTTTATTCTGGGGAGCCTTCTCTGACCCTAGAAGTCTGGGTTAACTGAACACCTCGGCTTCCCTACTTCTCTGGTGGACGTACGCCTGTCTGTCCTCAAGAACCGTTTGTCTCCCGCGAGAGACAAACCACAGAGATGATAATAATAAACACTGGGCTCTGTTCCAAGAACTTAACCTGGATTAATTCATTTAATCCTCGCAGATGTGAACAGTAATGAGAATGGCTGCCCCATCTCCCCTCAACACATACAGCAAGCTCCACACACCTAGGCTGGCTGGTAAGCCTTCCATGGGGGTCGATGGCTCCCTCCCCTCTGCTCAGCTGCAGTCTTCACTGGGCCTCAATCCAGAGCACGCATTCCTGCCTCTGAAGCCTCGCCTGTGCTGCCCCACCCGTTTGGAATCCCACCCCCCACCTGTGTCTCACTCCTCCACAATGACTCCACCTTCCACGCTGCTATTGCACTTGTTTTCCCCAACGTCCACTTTGGTCAGGAGCCTAAGCAAGCTCATGAAAGGAAATTTCAAGACCAGGTTTCCCTTCCCACCTCTCATCTCTCTGGTTTTTCAAAAGGGTCTTGCCTGGCTATTTCTCTGCCTTGTGCAGCTATTGTATTTTATTTGCTCTCCGTTCCACAGCATCAGCAGTGTGTTTATCATTGGAGCAGTTACCTAGGATCTCGTGGGTAACATTCCCTGTTTCTCTTTTAGAGCCTTGTGTTGGTTTCCTAACTCAATTTTGTTTTCCCAAATATTTGTGTGCCAAATGCATGTGAGAAACCATATGTCTGGCCTTTCAATCTGGCAGCTGTGAGCTCTTCAAGGTAGGGACTGTCTTCAACATAATGATTTGTCTACATCCCTAGCTTGCATATTAGAGCCCTGCTCAGTGGAATCCTATTATCAGAGAGCTGGACACTTAGCCATGTGACTCTCTCACCACCCCCACCCCAATACAAACCAAGCCCTTAGGACCTATGATGTGGATGAGAGAGGGCTCAGCAACTTTCTCCAGATGCTTATCAGTCTAACACTGAATCTCTCATCTTGTCACCTCCAAGGCCCCACCTTTCTCTAGAGTATCATTTACTGCAGCAATCCAAGGAACAAGGGTTCTCTCATGCTGCCAATACACACAAGTAAAGCATAGGACCAGGCCCCGGCAAGTACTTCTTGCTTTGGAGGCCTGATATTTTGACAGTAAATGCAGATTCATAGCGCTGAGGGCAAAGGATGTAGTTAGGTGGGGAGAGTGCCCACCTAGCATGCACAAAGCCCAAGTACATCTGGTGGGATGGTGCACAACTGTTATCCCAGCCCTTGGGAGGTGGTAGCAGAAGGATCAAGAGCTCAAGGCCCTCCATGGCTGTATAGCTAGTTAGAGGTCAGCCCTAGATACATGAGGTCCCGATAGATAGATAGATAGATAGATAGATAGATAGATAGATAGATAGATAGATAGATGAAGGAAGGAAGGAAAGAAGGAAGGAAGGAAGGAAGGAAGGGAGCGAGCGAGCAAGCAAGCAAGCAAGCAACCTGATACTATTGCCTGTTTGACCTATGCTCAGATGGAAGAAACCTAGCCTGGCTCCCTTGCCCTGCATCTTGGGCCTGCTTTCGCAGACAGAAACAGTTGCATCTACATAAAATCTACTATACAAAACCCATGGGTAAATTCTCTTTGTGAGAATAGAATGGTGGCCTGGAGGGATGGCTCAGCCCTTAAAGGCTAGGCTCACAGCCAATAATATAAGAGAATAGAGTGGCTATTTGCCTTACAAAGTAAGGGTTGCTCCAAGCATCACAGTCCCTTCCTTAAGGCATCAAAGTCCAATCCCAGTGGGTAATTCTTCAGATCTGTTTCACACACACACACACACTCACACACACACACTCACACACACTCACACACACACACCTCCCATTGGTTCCCTCCACCTTTCAGAATGTTCCACTCTCTCTGGGCTGTTTAGTCAATCTTTGTTACAACGACCTACCTAAGTATCAGAAGATGCCCCTCCTGGCTTTTTCACATCTGTCTTCCGGCTCCTTCCTGGTCTCTAATACGGGCATCTTCCCATGAGTCCCCCTTTCCTTCCTCTGCATCCTTTTTCACTGGCAGCTTCCCCTGCACCTGTCGGTGTTGATGACGTCCTCTCAAAACTCTGCCTTCAACTCTGACCTCTTAGGCTACATTTTCAGACAGTCTCAGTTGTCTGCTAGACTTTTCCAGCTGCCAGCTCAAACCCAACCTTTCTAAAGCACTCAGGCAGCTTTACCCCGCTTGTCCAGCTTCTATCTGTGTCTCGTCACTGATGTTAGGAATCCCAGAGCTTCACTTGGATGCTTCCCAGGAACATCTTGGACCCTCAGTTTCCTCCTGACCTATGAAAACATCTGTGCCTCCTCTAGTTTATTGAGTGCTGAGTGGAACAAGCCTGTGGAAGCATGTTTTAGTGGAACACGCCTGTGGAAGCATGTTTTAGCAGAATGAGCCTGTGGAAGCATGTTTTAGCGTAACATGCCTGTGGAAGCATGTTTTAGTGGAACAAGCCTATGTGGAAGCATGTTTTAGCGGAACAAGCCTGTGTGGAAGGATGTTTTAGCAGAACACACCTGTGGAAGCATGTTTTAGCTGTAGGGTTTGCAGTCATTGTACAGCACCGCATCTTCAGCATTTTATGGACTGTCCCATCAGATCCGTCACTTGGTGTCACCATTTCCTTCGCTGCTGTGTCTCTCATTCATCCTCTTGTCTCTTGAAGTCACCACTGGAGCTTTGTTCATCCGTTTGGGTTTGGTGCAGGGTCTCACTTTGTTCATCCGTTTGGGTTTGGTGCAGGGTCTCACTATGTAGCTCTGGCTGACTTGGAACTCAGCTGTAGACCAGGTGGCCTCCAGCTCACAACAATCCACCTGCCTCTGCCTCCCGAGTATGGCACCACCACACCCAGCAAACAACAGGGTTTCTTAAGCCCTTTCTCTGTCACACAGCCTCCTTACTATTCTCTAGTGCAGTGGTTCCCAGCATGCAGTCCACATGGTAATTACTTGGAGGCACCATGTTTGTGATTGTGAACACTTCAGCAGAGGGATGGAGCTAACCTAATATCCTCTTACAAAAGAACACCCTGCACTGTCTACAAAAAACTAACTCCCTGTGACTCAAAGACCTAACAGAGCTTCAAAATACAAAGCTCTTAGGAGAAAAATAAGCTGTAAATCTTCAGGTCGTGAGTTAGAACTCTGACAGCTTGATCATAAAAAGAGAAAAGGCCCAGTTTTAAAATGGGCATGCACAATTTTTTATGTAGTGAATGTATTTCAATTAAGCTAGAAATAAAGTAAGACAAGGAGCTGAGTAGCCAGCCATTCCTCCAAAGAGATATACAGACAGCCAATGTGTAACCAGAAAGGATGCTCTATTCCATTAATGATCTGGTGAAGTGAGAGAATATTCCCCCAAAATATTTAATAGTAGCTGGGGGGTGGTAGCACACACCTCTAATCCCAGCACTCAAGAAGCAGAGACAGGTGGATCTCTGTGAGTTCAAAGCCAGCCTAATCTATAGAGAGAGTTCCAAGACAGCTAGGGCAGTTACACAGAGAAACCCTATCTCGAAAAACTAAAAAAAAAAAATTGTAAACTTGAAATGTATTAATTGTATGGTGTTTGAGTTATGTGATAATAAATCTGATTTTTAAATTTTACACGTTATATATAAATACAATGCACACGTGCATATGTATGTATATAACTTTACATCCCCAAAGATAGCTGAATAAACCTATCAGATAATAGCAAATAAGTGATGTGGGGAATCAGAAAGCTTAAGAGCTGAGGGTGAGAACATAAATGGCTGCAGTCGCAGAAGGAAAGAGGCTGGCAGGTCCTCTGTGGGGTAAACAGAGGTACCACCCAACTAGCAATCACCACCAGGAAGATTTCAGGGTGAAAGCACACATCACACAAAGACTATACACAAATGTTTGCAGAAGCCTTATAATACTGCCAAGTGAAGAGAGTTCGAAAGCCCATCAGCGGATGAATATATAGACAATGTATTGTGTATATGTATACGGAATATTATTCAGCAGTAAAAAGGATGAAATACCGCTACATGCTATACCATGGGTGAACCCTGAAAGCATTACGCCACGTGGAAGATGTCAACTGCAGAAGGCGACATGTTTTTCATTAAATATCCAGAACAGAGCAAATGTGTGGAAACAGAGTTGATCGCTGACTGCCTCGGGCAGAGGCTGCAGTACGCAGTGTTTCTTTTACGACTGATGAAAATGTCCTAAGATTTATGTACTGATGACTACACAGGCCTAGAAATAGGCAAGAAGTTTTGAGCTGTACACTTTAAAGGGGGATTTGTTGGCATATGAATTACACCTCAACTCAAAATGTAGTAAGAGGAGCACTGATAGTAGGTGCTTGTTCTAGAGAGCTTTAAATGACACTTTGAACTGTAAGGACTGAATTCTCTGGGGCCAGATTTTTTTTCTTTTCAGAGGGTGTTTCATATGCTATCTACGTCAGCAGTAATAAGTACCATGTTCTGACCTCATCCCAGAGACTGCAATATTCAGAATGTTCTGGGTGGGGTAAATATTCCACCCTCACAGCAAGAACCCCAAGTAAGATTGCAGCTCCGTGCCCCCGATGACTCGGTCCCCCTATTTCCTTGCCATAACCTCCCGAAATCTGCACAGCTTGCCACTCACCCACATCTTATAGCCTCATCTCCCCTAGTGCCCTTCACGTGACTTTTATGTTGGTCCAGATAGAATCTTCTGAATGGTCTGAACTTGCCTTGTGAGTTTCCACTCTTGCTAGGCTGTCCCATAAAGATGTCCCCTGTGACACCCCATCTCAGTTTTTGTGTTGCAAATGTTACCACCATCCTTTCATTTTAACCAGCCCGTTATCTAGAATTGACCGCATAGCCTTTCCTAATCTGGAATACTACGTAACCGCACTGCCTGCAAACCAGACAGCAATACTAAGAAGGGCCAGGTGGCCCAGCCTAGCGCTTGTCTGCAATACAGTCATGGAGTGAGTTCACACTTCAACAGGGCCTTCAGCACACAGGGTTCAGGGTGGCAGTGGTCATGCTGGTAGGCCAGGAGCAAAGTCCTGGTGGCAGTCAGTTTCTTCCATGGAGGTCAGTGTCCTCTCTGGGGACCCGAAGATCTGGGGCCTACATCAGATAGCACTGGAATGTGGGCAGGACCTGGGGGGCCCTGGCCACCACTGAGTTTGTCCTGCCCTGGCAGTGCCACTGGCGCCAGCTCCTCTGGAGGCTGCAACTGCTGAGCTGAATCCTTATTCCGACTGGTGACCTTGGACAGAAAGGCCCTGGCCATCCCATTGTCCTGTTCCCACTAAATCACCCTGTCTCCACAGCAGGAGAGAAGGCGAGAAAGCCGTTCACAGCCTATTTGTTAATGAGCTCTTAAACATAAAATGATGATTGTCAGAGAATTATTTTACAGCGCAACCAGAGCCCCTTGCAACCACTTCAGTAATTACATTCAGCTATTCTATTTGCGAGAGACTAATAGGAAACAAACCATTAATTAGTATTTTGTCTGTCCTCCCACCGCCCCTTCCTCCCTCCAAAGCCTTGGATTATGGGGCCCACACCCTAAAGCCACAGAGCTAGCCTGCAGAAGAAAAGCTTTGGGAGCTCCCTGGGGCTCCCTGGGGAGGAGAGCAGAGAGCAGAGAAACATCCCACTGCTGTGATGGTCCCAATGGGCCAGCCCTGAGGTCTACTGTAGCCTACAGGCCCCCTGAACAGGCACCCAGTGAGGCCCTGTGTCCATTCTAGTGGTCCTGGAGGGAGCATTTGATAGTTGTGGGGCAAGCTGAGCCCAATGCGGGCATGTTCCCAGGGGCCTCAGAGCCAGTGGGTGGGGCGGGCACCTGGGCAAACAGAGCTAAGAAACAGGAATGAATCAAGGGTGGTTTAAATATGCAGAAATGCAGTTCATACCTTTGGGCAAAAATAATCCCAAACAAAGTTATGTAATGGGCGGGAGGGCTGTGAAGAGAGGGATGAGGAGAAGGTGCAGAGGGTTTGAGTGAATGAGACTGCAAAAGGAGTGGGCGGGACCAGGGGAATCCGGCCAAAGCTGTGAAGCCATTGCTGTGGAGTGGGTGTGCCTGTGTGTATTCGCTCTGTGGAGGTTGAAGCGCTCCTTGCGGGACCTTGAACGTCAGTGAGAGGAAGGCAGTGCTCTGCTCCATTTGTGGAGTGTCTTTAAGACCCCTGCAAATGTGCAACTTTCTTCTTAGTCCTGAGGTGGTGGGGAAAGGTTGGTGGGTGAAGGAGTGGAGTTTGGGGTACCACAGTCTCTCCTGATAACCAGCACATCTCTCTTTGACCTTCATAGTCTCCTCTCTTGCTGACAGCCTGACTCCTCACCTTCACTGTCCCGCTGCAGGAAGCTCACTTGAAAGCCCCCTCCCATGCCAGGCCACGCCTCCCAGGGCCTTCAAGAAGGCCCAGTCTCATCTAGAGTGTCATACAAGTTGCTGCTGCTCTGTCCACTGATTTGTGCCTCCATGTGTAAGTGTGATCTTCCTTCTGTCCTTGAAGACAGGGCCCTTGTACCCTGCAGCCAGTCCCTTGCATTGACTGAGCTGGTCATAAAACATGCTGAACAAGCATTATTGCACGGAGACTGTGGACGCAGAAGCAGGTGTGGCGGAGAAGAGGGAAAAGGCTCTGGTACACCCTACTTGCTGTAGAGCTTGAGAAAGGCTGCTAGAGGAGCCCTGGCTATGGACTGGTGGCTTTGGAGTTGCAGAATCACTTAGAGGGGAGGGCTGTATATAAATCATGTCAGAATGCACTCAGCCAGACGTCAGTCAGAACCCCAAAACCATGCAAGCAATTAGACAAAGGCTTGTGGTAGGCACTTCCTGAACCACCATTTTCCAAAGCCCGCTGCTCCAGAGTGGTGGAGAGAGAGAGAGAGTCACTCTTACCAGAAGCCTGGGCGACAGAGGTAAGGTGGAGAGAAGAGATTTTGAGCGATATTGAAGTCAGCTTTATCATCTCCTCCTTTGCCGTGACGGTGGTGATATTGATTGAATGTTGTTGCAAGAAATTCTAAAGCACACTATGGCCCAGTACATGCGCTCAGAACTGGAGCCATGCATGCCTGCTGCCCCTACGGACAGCCCTACTGACACCCGCTTGCAAGCCTTGAAAAAGGAGAGGACTAGTGGGCAGCCTGCCAGAGGCAAAGGGAGATTGCTAGAGAGGTGGCTGCGATGGTCAATGGCTAGGGTCAGAGTTCCCAGAGCTGCCAACAGCTCTTCTCTGATGGCTGATTGCTAGGATGCTCCTGAGAGAACATCGCCGTTTCTGCTGGGCTCTGGATTCACAGGGAAAGAAATTTATGACTTTTCAAGGACCAAGGGGAGGGAGGGTAGTTGGCTGAACTGAAAAGGGAAACCCATCCCCCCTCCCCCATTTCTGTATCTCTTGGCCTGGTCTTCATGGAAGCTGCCAGTGATTCAGGAGCCATGGTCCCAGCATTTATTTAGTGGTGTGTTCTTTGTGATCCATGTTGTCACCTTCCTGTGTTGTGCATGGGTGTTCTGGGTGCTTGATTGGAGATGGTGATTTGGTGGCAGATCTGAGACTTACCACCGCTACTATGAGGTTGTGATGCTGTTCGCTGGGAATTCTCCAAGCAAAACAAAGATGTCAGGGGCTCCAGCACCCAGACCAGACCTGGGAAGCTGGGCTGTGGTCCCAGGAGCAGCTGAGCCTGGGGTGACTGGGCTGGGTTGGGTAGGGCTAAGCTGGGCAGGGCTGAGAGAGAAGAGAGATTTTGGCCTCCAGGCTCCTAAATGCCTATATTGGGCAAGGCTTCTTGTTTCCTTGGGTGGTGACCAGGAGCTTCTCCTAATGTGCCAGCCTGGCTCAAAATGTCTCCTACTGCTCTTCTAGAGGAACCTCTGCCATCCTCATCAGGATGGATGCTGGCTCCTCCAGACTGACCTCCCAGAGCTGATGGGGCTGTGTAAGCAGATGCTCTGAGAAGCTTGCTTCTCATGCCTCTGCTAGACCAGGGTGTAAACAGGGGGGCAGTAGACAATTGCTTTTGGGAAGCAGGACCCTCCCAGGTTGCTGATCCACTCAGTCATTATGTCCCCAGGGTGAGACAGGCAGATGCTAAACCCTTACAAATGGTCCCCCTACCCCCCTAGGCCAGCAAAGAAGTCATTATGTTGTTACATAAATAAATTATGTACTTACACAGGAGTTGTTGTGTAGGTGCCGGTTAGTATTATTGCTATGTAATTATGCACTTAGCTTGAAGAAGGAGGCAGGCAGGCAGATGGGCTGAATCACCCCCACCCTGGAAGGCAGCTGGCTCCCACCCCTCACCTCAATGAGAACCCTGACCCAGAACCACAGCAAATGAAGTGCTAGAGGCTCTCGGGTGTCTCCACACAGTTGCTTCAGCAGCAAACCCCAAGGCTATACCCTGGCAGCAGCTTCTGGGGTGCTTACTCACCTGAAGCAGGCCGAATTCCCTGCTGCAGGCTTTCAGCCAGGCCCTGGCTGCCTCCTTGAACCAACAGAGAAGGGCTGCTTAGGCCAAGAAGCCGCAGAAGAGGCTAAGGGAGTACACGGATCTGGAAGAAGAGCCTGTGAACCAGTAACTGCTCTTCTCTGCACAAACCCTCAGATTCCACAGATGGAAGGAACTCAAGAGAATCTAGTAGTCCAAGCATTACTTCCAGTGGGGAAGCAGGGCCAGAGACAGAAAGTGACTTGTCCAAATAGACACAGCAGGCCTTGGGGACACTAGCAGTAGAGCCTGGCCTGCCTCTTGCTCCCCAGCCTCTGCTCCACTTCCCTTCTTTGTCCCTTTACACACACACACACACACACACACACACACACACACACACCATCACTGTGCTGCTCCAGTTCCTCACTTCCTCTCAATCTTGTTCGCAGCCCTGCCCAGGCCTGCCTGTCGCCTCACCTCTCCCCTCCTCTGCTCTCCCCTTGCTGTCTGGCTTTTCTTCTACCGGTCTCTGAAGCCAAGGGAGGCTCCTCACTTGCATTGGCCAGTGTTTTTTCTCTCTCTCCTGTGTCCTCCCTGCTAGCTCCTTGGCGTTCCTCTTCTAATGGCCCTGCCCCTTCTCCTCTGCCTCCTTCTTTCTCCAAAGAGGGTCTAAAAATAAAGAAAAGAGACTAAACTCCTGAGCAAGGAGCGTGAATTAGCTTCTTGGTCTCAGATTAGATGGGTAGAGCCACAGGGGCCTTGGAAAAGACTGAGGCATTGACGTCCACCATAGCAACCCCTATGACCCAGGGCCCAGGAAGTGGAGCCACTGACCTTGTGTCCTTTGGGAGCAAAGGGAAAGGCCAGAGGTGAGGCTTTGTATGTTAGCTCTGTGGGCCTGCACTCTGAGCCCAAGTGTCCTTGATTCTCAGAGACCATAGAGGAATCTCCTCCCTACTCAGTAATACAGTCCTGGAGACCCATATGGAAAGGGAACCAGATGTTGTTTGGGGCATCATGGGCTGTCAAGGGCTGGGTCTAGAACCTCAGTGAGCTGACTCTAGTCCCTACTGATGCAAAAAGACTGTGTCCCTTGGGTGTGTGTGTGTGTGTGTGTGTGTGTGTGTGTGTGGTGTGTGTGTATAGCACCTCTGAGTGACAAGCTAGGGTGTGGCTACAGAAGCAAACTCATCAAGCCTCAAGCTTTTCTTCAGGGCTCTCAAGTGTCCCTCATCCCCACCCCAGCTGTTTCAGCTACCCACATTCTTAGGCCAAGGATTCTAGGACATACCTCCCTGCTGTGTGACCTGGGTCTCCAGAAGGGAAAACTAACCGAAAGTCAGGGGGCAATTGAGCCCAAGCCCAGATGTCTGAGCACCCCCCACAGTCCTTTCTCCTTGTAGCCAGGGAGGTGGAGACTGGAGTGCCCCTGAGGGAGGTGAGAATCTTTTGTTATTTACTAGGTTTGTTATAGGCCACGGTGTGGTGTGTATGCATCTGGGGAGAGGAGAGGCCTGCCCACCCTGATGGAACCAGGGCTTCCCTGCCAGGGGTAGGCCAGGCCTGGACTCCGTGTGCTCCTCTGGGTGCAACTGGCAGCAACCAGGACCTCCAGCCTCCTGAGGCTCTGGAAGAATGGGTTTTTCAGAATCGAGAAGAGAGGAGAGGAGGGGAGGGGAGGGGAGGGAAGGGGAGGGGAGGAGCCTCATGACTTGGAGGGGTTAAATGGGGTTGGCTGAGAGCGTAGACCAGTCTCATCTTTTCTGAGGGTTTTTTGGTCTTCTGTTGAAGACAGGTGTCTTGGCAATGGCTGGGGGGGAGGGGAGCGAGGTGTCTCCCAAAGGATTCCCACAGATGGAGGTTCCAGTGAAATGTCTTAGCAGTAAGGTACTTGCCCCAAGCCCAACAACCTGAGTTTAGACCTTAGGAGCACACTTGGTGACTACCACAGGCTGTGCTCTGACCTCCACACATGCACTATGGCACGTGCACGCCCACACACATACACATGAATGCACACACAATAAACATATAAAAGTGTAATGCTTTTTTAAAAAGAATTCCATGGAATAGCGAGAAGGAGAAGGTGCAAAACCTGGCTCAGTCCCTAAGACCACTTTGCAGGAGAATTTTGTAGGTAAGATTCTTGGAGCCCCAAAGTCTTGGGGCGGGGAGGAAAAGGAGTGTGGGGTTGTGGTTGGGTTTGGGTTTTTTCCTTCCTCTTTTCTACTCAAAGGTAGTTTTGCGCATGACTCAAACAAGTCTAAACTTTCCTAAACTTCAAAGTTTGCTCATGGCACGGCCTCAAAGTGGAAGGGAAAACATTAAAAGCGGGGGGAGAAAAAAAACAAAACAAAAAAACAGTGTGTAAGCCATCCGCGCTGCGCTGCGTTGTTGCTCCTCGCAGGAACTGAATTGACTTGCACCGCTATTAGAATCCCATTGTGAAACAGGCTTTGTTTGCTGCCTGATGCGATCTCTCTGCTGTTCCCAGGCTCACTCACTCAGCAGCCGGTGGGAAGAGGAAGGCCTGTGGCCACAGGCCTGCTCACAGGTCATTCTCAAACTCTCAGCAGGCACACTGGTGCACCTGCAGGGGGGGGGGCAGATCAGCAGATCGCTTCTTACCCCAAGTGCCCCACTGTCCTACCTTCCCTGGAGAAGTTTCGCACAGTGAGTGGGGAGGAAAGGTCACTACCAGCACTGCTGGGCCTCTGTCCGCCCTCCAGTGACAGAGGTGTTACTTCCGGTGACAATAACTGGGGTTCTTTCCATACCCACTCTCTTCACCTGCCTCCTCCAGCCAAGCCCAGGTTGTGAATACTAGCACAGGCTGTGAGTGCCCAAGTGCATGTTTCTAACTCTATCCCGCCACCTAACCTGTGCCTTGCTCAGGCCGATGACTTCTCTACCATCCTTGTCAGTGCAATGATAGTAGTGAGAACTCAGTTAACCCAGAGTCCCCTCCTTCCCTGCAGCTGTTTTCTCTGCCAGGACCCCTCACTTGCCTCACACTGAAATCCAAATCTTCGCTCCCCCTCAGCACCGTGTCTGCATGCTTTAGCCCCCTGGAGAAAGCTTGCTCCCCTCGAATTTCCATGGCATTTCTGACTTGCCGCACTCATCAAGTGCCATGGACCGCCAGGAGAGCTGTGCCAGCCAGCAAAGGCTCTCTTCCACTGCCCCCACTGCCGTCCTTAGACACTCTTCTGATGGGAGAGTCACTTAACCGTCATAATGGCAGGTATCTACAGCCCTCCTTGTGCCAGGTACTAGTGTTACAACCTTAAAGAGATGGGAGTTAATGGGGAGATGGAGATGGGAGCTACCGAGAGAAAGGAAAGCTGCTCAGGTGGACACTTCAGGGGCGTCTGGGGAGTGCAGGGTCTTCCAGAACATACCCTTTCTCTCCTCTTCCCAACACTGCATTTAGGAGCAACTAGTTGCTCTTAAAATAAAGCCCGGTGCCCTGGTTAGTTTAACTGCTGCTTATCTTCCCTCCTGACTTTTTTCGGGGCACGTGGACCACTCTCCACCCTCATCCGTAAATGCGTATGCATGCCTGACACACAGACACACACACACCTTGGCACGCTGACTGTCTTTTGATTTTGCAAAACCACAAAGGCTTCCTGCCTCAGGGCTATTGCACATGCTGTTGCTCCTTTTCGTCTGGCTGAGTCCTGCTGGCTCTTCAGATTCCAGAATGAGTGTTTCCCTGTGGACAATCCCAGTCAGAGATCATCCTGGCCAGTCCTCCATCTCCTAGCAGAGAGTCCTAGTGCTTCTCAGGACAGAGTCCTCCTTAGGACCGCCTGCAGCAGGCGAGACTCTGGGTCAAGGCCATGGATTCTGAGGCTCCGGGGCTGCCCTGGGGGCCTGCCTGATCAGAACTGTAGGCCAAACTTGGTAGGGGGAGCACAGAAAGAGATGATGTCCACATAGCGAGCTGATATCTGGTGCTTGTGGGAAAGCCCCCCCCGCCGCTCTCTCTCTCTCTCTCTCTCTCTCTCTCTCTCTCTCTCTCTCTCTCTCGGCAGTTCATCCCCCCCCCCATCCATTCGCAGATCAACATACACAAATGTCTACTGAAGGAGCAGAGCTTAACACTTCACACAGGTTTAATCCATTGTTTGTGGAATCAGCTGCACGCCCACCCTCACCAAGTCTATAACCTTCATATATAAGGTCATTGCTCATCTTGGTCACAGTCACAGCCTTTACCCCTATCAATGTGCCTGAAGTATGAGGGGCTTTCCCATGTCCTCATCAAGTAAGTGACCAGAGCAGTGGGTTAGGCCAAGAAGGGAGAATGCCACTCAGAGCAGGGAGGTTGGTTTAGCGTCTGGACAAAGAGTGTGGGGAGGACAGTGAGCAAACACGTGGCCGGTGGGTCAGTGTGGCTGACCCACGGACTTGGAGCTTTGAGTTCTGAGCTGAGGGCTGGCGGGTTGGGAGTCAGGTGCCTAGGAAGTGTTTAGGCTTAGTGTGTGTGGGTGACGGTGAGTGAAGGGATTGGGTTGGGTCTTAGAAAGCTTTCTCTGATGGTCTTGACGTGCTCAGACTGCAAAGGCTGAGAGACCAAAATCAGGGGACAAGAGGAGGGAATGAACTGAGGTGATGGCCAAAGACTGGGGACAGACTATGTGAATGACAATTTTGAAGGTGCACAAGAAAGGACTCGGAGGAGTCTTCTTGGGATCCCTTGCCATCTCCCTCACAGAGCAAAGTTACAAGGGTGAGTATTCTCTCTGCCTTACTGGGGTGGAGAGAGAGGGGCTTGCTCTTTCTCAGACTCAGCCTCCCCTGAAGTGGCCCCCGATAAGACTCACTTGAGGCCCCCAAAGCACCAGATATCAGCTCGCTATGTGGACATCATCTCTTTCTGCGCTCCCCCTACCAAGTTTGGCCTACAGTTCTGATCAGGCAGGCCCCCAGGGCAGCCCCGGAGCCTCAGAATCCATGGCCTTGACCCAGAGTCTCGCCTGCTGCAGGCGGTCCTAAGGAGGACTCTGTCCTGAGAAGCACTAGGACTCTCTGCTAAGGAGATGGAGGACTGGCCAGGATGATCTCTGACTGGGATTGTAGTAAGGATGGCTGTAAGGGGACACCTCAGGCAGAGCTAGGCAGGCAAACCGCAGGCTCAGGCTTTCTGGGAGCCAGGAGAGGAGAGTCTTTGCTGTGTAACCCTTTCAGCACCACACCCAGACTGCAGGCAGGAGCCTGTGTCCTTGCCGACAGCCCTCAGCTCTGCGTTTTGTGGGCTGTGTGCTTAGGGCAGGGAGGCTGTGCAGCAGCCTCTGAGTTCACCTCGCAGGCCTCCCAGAAAGGAGCCAGCTGGAGCTGCTTGCTCGCCTGGTCTGAGGTTTGCAGTTCGTGTGTGTGGGAGGGGGCGCCAAACCACCTGGAGCATCCAGGCTCCCTCAAGTAGGCTGCAGCCCATCTTGGCTGGGAGGCGCTCCTTCAGCTAGTCACAAGTGTTGGGGGTGTTGCATAAAGGTATGTCCTAAATTGTGACCTCCAGTAAAACTAAGACCAGCCCCTTGGGGATGAGGAGACACACGACAACTGTCAGACAAAGCTGTGGAGAACAATTCCCAGAGACAAGGGTGCTTCCTTCCCTCTGCGCCAGCCGGTGGACTTTCTTTTGGTCCTTTCCTGGGCCCATCGCTGGCTGTCTCCCCACCCCCACACTGTCCTTAGCCTGGCCCTCGCTGGGGGAATCCCATCTTCCCCCCCCCCCCCAGCATGCTCCCCCTCCATCTCAGCTCGAGCCCCCTCTCTGGCGAGGAGTTCTAAGGCGCTCTTCTTGGGCGCGCGTCCTGTCTGCCTCGGTGGGCCCAGGGAAGGGGGTGCAGAGCCCAGAGCTGCTGCTCACGGTCCCCCGGGGCCTGAGCGGGTGGGAGGTGGGCGGAGGGCGGCTGGCGCGGGAGGGGAAGAGTTAAGGCTCGCCGCTCCCCTCCCCCGGAGGGTGTGACCGCCTATAAGAAAGGCGCCGCGCTCCGGCACTGGGGCTGCAAGCGGCGGGGGCGCAGCGGCAGCGGAGAGCCGAGGCCGTCCCTCCGCTCGGGACCCCGGGCAGCATGTCGGAGCCCAGGAGGAGGGGCCGCGGCCGCGGCAAGAAGCACCGAGAGGGGAGAAAGCGGGAGCGGGAGCCTGATCCTGGGGAAAAAGGTAGGGGACCTTGGCGCGCCCAGAAACCCCATTTCGCTGGGAGAAACCTGCCGCCCGCTCACCCGCCCCAGGCGCCGCGCGGGTGAGTTTGGGGTGCAACGAGCCGCGCCGGGGTGACAGCAGCCGGGGCGTCCGCGTTGCAAGAGGGTCGAACCAGTCGGCGCGGCAGGGTGGGCGAGGGATGTGCGGCCCCGGAGTCCAGCGGTGGCAGAGCGAGTATCTTCCCGGGCGGCGGAGACCGAGCTGCCCCCGAGCAAGTGGGTGCAGCGCGCGTCAGAGACACGGACGGAGACCGCGGGCGAACACACTCCGGGGCTAGCCTGCAGCACTCGGGGAGCTGTCACTGCCTTCCCTCTGCTGGGATCCCCAGCCAGCTGGGCTCTCCAGCTGCCCCCACCCCTGTGCCACACCTCCATTCGTTCTGCTCCGCCATTGGAGCTTGGGCAGCACGCCCGCCACCTCTAGAGATGGAGGGGATGCCCTGCCCTGGGAGTGAACCCCAGCCAGTGGGACACTGCTGCTTCTGTGCCACATGTGTGCCCCAGAGGGTGACCAGACATGGACATGGAATGACTGTCCAGACTTGGACTTCTTGGTGATTCACTTAGACTCTTGCCTTCTACACCCTTCCCTCTGAGTGAGCAGAGCCCCTGACAGGAACCATCGTTGGTGATAACCCCAGCCAGCTGCAGGGTAAAGGGGTGTGCTGGCCCTGGACTTCCCAGTCCAGAGCCTATGACATGCACATCCTCCCTATGGAACCAGGCTCTCCTTGGGGCCCCCTTTGGGGAAGACCTGACTTCTCACTTTATTTTCCTTCCTCGGGCGAGCCTCTCATTGCCTACTTTGGTTTTTGTTTGTTTGTTTGTTTGTTTGTTTTTGTTTTTTAAGTCAACTTTGTACTAGCCTGCAGGCTAGATGAGTTCAAATGCCCCCCATCTCGGCTTACTCCCCATGACAGCTCCGGGTACAGATGGTCTTACCCCCATTCTACAGAGGAACTGGCTGAGGCTTTCTGAGGTTAAAGTCAAAAAGTACTTTGCACTTTAGATGGCATTCTCTGGACAAGTGTGCCCATCTCTCTTGGTCCACGGCCACCCTGGAGCTCTCACCAGGGCACATCAAAAATACCATCCAACCAGCACCCGACTGAAGGTTAGAAAGCTTTCATTGTGACAGGGAGAAAACTGACTCTCTTTCCTACCCTGTATCTGCATGGTGGTGAAGGGATAATCCTGTATTTTTGTGGGAGAGCATAGGCGTCCACGGCACCTCCACCACACCAAAGAGAGGACATTAAGGACATGTAAAGACCAGGCTGCCTCTTTGGCCACTTCTGTGGGGCAGTTGTCTTGGAGTCTTCCCGAGGACCGTGGTCCGCTGAGCAGGAGGTGGAAGTCTTCTCTGCCAGGCGCCTGACATGTGGGGCCAGCGACTGTGACCTGTAGCCTGAGGGAGTAGGCTTTCTCTTGCAGGGGTCAAGGAGTCATGGCTTCCACTCAGTGAACCTTGCCTAACCCTCCCTTTCCCTGGTTCTCACAACATACACATCCTGACTTGGGTATGAGGTCACAGATGCGGGAATGAGCCTGGTAGTGTGACCAGGGTAGGCGTTAGCTATCGGGAATCGTCGAGCCTGGAAAAGGGGCTTCCTGATGCCAAAGGTAGAGTGCTTGCTTGGGGTGGGATGGGGGAGCTAGACCATGGGAGAAAGATTCCACAGTCCTCAAAATGATCTGTCCTAGCACCTACCCAATGAGAGAAAGTCCCTCTTAATGTCTCCCTGTAAACTCCTTTCCCGTCTTTTTTCCTAATACTTTCCGTGTTCCCCATTTTTAGTGGCCATCTGGCTCTTCGGAATGTCTTTTTTTAGGGATCTGGATAAGAAGCAGATCCCAGGCAGACCCAAGACAGAACTAGAGGACTCTGAGGGTACTTTGGAACTATCTAGAACATGGAGGGCAAGGAGTAAGGTCACACTCTAAAACAGGATTCTCAAGAGAAAGTACCATGGTGATGAGAGTCAACAGCCTTAAGTCCCTGGCTTGTAACTAAGAGAGTCTGACTCAAAGCCAGTAGGATGAGTGATTAAGAGCAGCAGTGGCCTTCAAAGCAGAGGCCTCCTCTCTACACCTCTCCAGGCCAACCTGCGGCTACCAGAACTCTATCACATTCTCAGAGCGTGCCTCATCTGGCAAGAGCATAGGCACAGGGCAGCTGGAGAGGGGCCTCAGCCAGAACTGGGCCACCTCTGACTAACACTGAGAGGGGCACACATGTGCTCTAGAACCTTCTTAAATGTGAGGAGCAACACTGTAAACCCGAGGGGTCAAGGAGCAGAGATACTGATGAATTGGTGCCCCCAGCAGCACCCAAACTCCTCCTCAGCGAATTAGAGTGGCAGTGTGGGAAAAGGGCATTTCCCCTGCCTCAGTGCAGGAGGGCTGGGTGGGGTTGGGATGCAGGTGTGAGCTCTCTTCCATGACTCACAGAGAATCTGTGGGGCCAATTCCTGGTAACCCCTCTGGGGCTGCCCCTAACAATCCATGTTCCTTTTCTCCAAGGAATATGGCATCTGTGGGGGTAGGAGCTTAGGCTAAGTCCACTTGGTGCAGCGGATACCACACTACGTCTGGAAGTCAGGCACTTGGGACCCACTCCTGTGCCTCTGAGTGATGTGGGCATTTGCCCCTCCCTCTGGACTAGTGGTAGTGCATTCTGGATCTGCTCTCATTTCCTGCACGGGAGGCGCAGGGTCTCATCCGTTGGGTCTTATGGAGGTGGACCAGCACACTAGCAAAGAGCTTTGGCCATATAGTGTTTGAATTTCCTGCACACAAAGAAATCTTTTCGAAGTCTTCCCTTCCCATCCTTCCCTTCTCCTGTCCATTGGTAAAGTGAATATTCTAGAACCAGCTCCAGTCTTCCAGATCCAAGGTGGTTGTGCTCACGTGCACGTGTCTGAATGGCATCTGGGGGTTGGCACACTCCCCTCAGTCTCGGCCCCTGGCTGACCCTGCTGAGCTTGGCACCTGGAGCGATCCTCCTGACACTCCGGGGTGCAGCCTGCACCTCATGCTCTGCTCTGGCTCCCTGGCACCTCAGGGCACCTCAGGGTTCATGAGGAACAGTAACAACAAGCAGGGAGCAACTCTGTACTTCCCAGAGCCTTTCATCCTGGGAGCTCAAAGCAGTTTACAGACCAACACTCATCCTTCCCCAGCGCAGGTCCCAGGCCCTTGGCGGGGGTGGGGGGGGGTGAAAAGGGGACAGGGAGTGCTAGTCTTTCTAGATCAGGGTAGCAGTGGGGCTGGATAGGGCAGTGAGTCACCTGGGACAGGGTGGCCACAACGTCTGGGACAGAAGTAAAATTTGACTGTGGGGTTTGGGGGGGGAGGGCGGAATGGTCCGGATCCTCTTTCCTCCATGTACAACCCGGGCCCTTGTGCCAGGGTGGGTTCCAGGAGCTAAGGAAGCAGTAGAACATGATGGGGGGGATAGGAAGATCTGTCCTTGTTGCTGCCTTCTGCCCTAAGCATCATGAAGCTTCCAGGCTAGTCAAACCGCCCAGACCTTAGGGCAGTGGCTGAGCGAGGACTCTGTGGAGGAAAGGGGACCAGGCACTCACAGGCCTAGCTCTGACTTCAATGGTGGCTTCACTAGCCCTCCTCAACTCCCTGGCCTAGAACCCTAGCCTGGTGACAACCACACAAACTGTCTCCAACTCTGTGTGTTAATTGAGCTTCTATTGTGTGAACAAACCTCAGACCTTGCCCTCAGGAAACTCAGAGCAAAATAGTGAAGACAGGAGTGAGGTTGGGGACAGAGAAATAAGGACCCTGTAGAGAAGGCAGCATCTGAGCTCAGCCCAGACGGGAGCTAGAGATTTACCAAGGGATGAGCAAGAAGTGGGATTGTGTCCATCCCTGCCAGTGCTTAGTCCAGGCAGGGGAACTGAGACAGGGACACTCAGGACTTACTTTGAGACCAGCCAGGAACTAGCAGCAGGATGAACTCTTGAGCTGGCCAGCCCCTACCCTACCTTCCCCAGTCACATCTACTTAACCCCAGGCTCTTCCACGTTCTGTGCCCCTCAAGACAAACCAGCAAGAGCCAGAGGCACCCTGCTGGCCACCTGTTGTAGCAAGTCCTCCCATTGAATCAGCTAGACAGGGACTTGTCTCCTGGGCCCTGCAGAGACAAAACACAAAGGGGACTCAGTGATGAGCTGTGAGTCCCTGCCCTCACCAGGCGCATGGAACATGGCCCTGGCAATCAGGTATAAGCAGAACTGTGGACACTGACTGGTGAGGGCAGCTGGAGGCCCTGAGCCTGGGAAGATGGAAGCCATGGTTGAATGGTATGGCCAGAAACCAAGCTAAAGACCCAGAGAGCAGCCGGATCTAGTACCACAGTCAGTGGTTTACTGGCCCTAGAAAGCCCTGTGCAAAAGATGTTTCAGCAGGGACCTGATTTAAAGCATGAACTGGGAGCTTAATAGAAGTGCACATTTTCTGGGGCTAGGAAGATGGCTCCATCAGGAAAGTGTATGCCAGGCGAACAGGAAGGCCAGCTGGGATCCATGACATCTGCATAAAAAGCCAGTCGTTGTGGCACACACTTGTGATTGTAGCGTTGGAGAGGTGGAGACAGGAGGATCCCAGAGCAACTGAGGGAGACACCAGACATCAAGCCTGGCCTCTACAATTACATGCACACCTATGTGTATGTGCACACACAGGCACATGAACATGTACATATACAATGCACGTATCCACAAAGAAATGCAAACTTCTGAATCTCACCCTTGATTTATTGAATCAGACACTGGGTGGGGGGATGAAACTATGTGTTAGCTAGTTCCATAATGGATTAGGAGCTGTGCTCCTGTTTGAGAACCACAGTTTCACCTGAGTGTCTCACCCTACAAAGCAGACCCCTGTTGGTACCTGTCATCTATGTAGGCATTTCCCTGGCACAAATCCATGCCGCATGCTGACTCAGCTCCATCCACTGGGGCTAATGGGCTCGCCATTCTAAGGAGAGAAAAGACATAACAGGACTTGTTCTAGGTGCAAGGCCTAACCTGAGAAGAGGAGCCAGCAAAGGGATGGAAGGAGAGAGTCTACTTCCCATCCGAGGTGTGTCAGGAGGCCTTGAGGAAGAGGAAATAGGATGAGCTGGGCCTAAGGGAACAGGAAAGCCTGGGGAAGGAAGCTAAGCATTCAGATCAGATCAACTTGGGCCTTGTTATTGCTGGCAGCTCAGGATTCCTGGGAAACAGTGCCCAGCTGTGCTGGTAGCACAGTACACAGTAGGCAGAGATCACAGGGAAGGATCACAGTCTTCTGGCTATGGGGTCAGGAGTGTGGCCTTCTCTGAACCAGTATGCATCTTGTATGTCTGTGTGTGTGTGCATGTGTCTGTGTGTGTGCGTGCATGCATGCATGCTCGTGCGTGTGTCTGTGTGGGTGCATGCATGTGTGCATGCGTGTGTTTGTGTGTGTGTCTGCGTGTGTGTGTGTGTTCGTGATTAGAGGACCATGGACTGTCTCAAAAGCGCTCCAAACTGGAAACATGCTGTAAGGACTCTGAAAGGTGTGGGCCTGGATGGAAGGTGCTTTGATTTTTGAGTGGAGTCGGGTAAGCCTGGACCTGAGCTCATAGTTCTATCCCTTCACTATATGAAGAAACTGAGGCCCGGAGAAGGAAGTGCACGTATCAACAAGGCAAGACTTGATAGCTAAGGGCCAGCATCTGGCGGCGCCTCCCTCTTAGCTACTCTAGCCTTGCCACCAGTTTCTCAGCTCCTTCAGGGCACCTGGTTACTATGAGCCTGCTCTTCCTCAGCCCGGCAAACTGTCTCCTTTCTCGTGGCCAACTCTTGCTCACTCCTCAAGCCCAGCAAGCCTAGCATAGACTTTGTTCCCCACCCCATCCCTCCCAAGAAGTACTTTTCCTGGCCCCCAAGATAAGGAGAGAGACGAGCAGACCCCCTGTGCTCCGTGGCACTCAGCATGGTGTTGGTAGACCCCTCCAAACCTCCTGAGCATTGCCCTGTTCGGTTCCAAAGCCACATGAACTGGACTCTCAGCATCTGATGTATGCTGCGCTCTGTCTGTATCTGAGTGAAGACACAAATGAGGACTCTTCTGAGATGCTTCACATCTATATGTGGAGACCTAGCCAGTGCTTTCCTTCCTCTGAAGATGGACGCTCTCCTAGAAAGAGCCTGCTGCAGGTAGGCTTTCTACCAGAGCTGGGCTGGAGGCGGTGGTACACCAGAAAGAGCAGTCATTCGTTGAGGCCCCTGATTTCATCACCTGCTCTGCTGGTGTGGAGCAAAGGCCCTGTTTGGGCTGAGGGACGAGATGGAGAGAAGAGCTGGGTGGGAAATGGCTCTGGGATTAAGCACGAGGGCCCCACCCTGCCCAGAGTGCTTGTAGCTGTCTCTCTCTGGGCTGCTTTAGGAGTCTGTCAGTCATAGCTCAGCCTTATATCACTGATTCATTTGTTTAGCCTATGAGCAGCCAGCACCACCTCTGGCCACATACCTGGAACATCGTGAAACCCTAGTACATTCCCTCCCCCAGGCTCCCCAAAGTCTAGAAGAAAAGAATCTCATATGCCCCATGCTAAGAAGGCCCAAGAAGGGAAGAGGGAAGATTCAGGGAGTACCTACAGCAGAGGCTGCAGGCGGCCCTGCAGGTGGCCAGGTGGATTAGTGAAGAAGGCAGCATCTGAGATCTTGAGGGATCAAGAAGAGTTACTAAGAGATCACTCTAGTCTAGGACCTTCTCAGAGTTCCTGACGTGGATTACCTCCTCTCTTAGAGGTGGGTGGGATGGTCCCTGTCTCTCAAACAAGGAAATGAAGACCCAAAGAGGTTAAGCAACAACTGGTTACACAAGGCACTGGCCAGAGCCAGCATGCACACTGAACGAAGCCTCTTTGGCTCCAGCCCTTGTGGCTGTTCCCTCGATTTTGATTCTGGTGTGGAGAACGGTGTTTGAAGGCAGGACAGACTATGTGTGTTAGGGGAAAAATTGGGACTTGGTTGTCCTGGAATGCGTGGTTCCTGGAAAGAAGTGTTAAGGGAAGGCATTTGGGAAGAAACATGGGCTAACCAGAGAGTATCGCCTGAGGAGCCCAGGTGCCAACAGAGGAAGGCAGAAGCCTCATTTCTAGGCAGCAGGGACCTAAGGAAGATTTCTGAGGAAGTCAGCAAGGAGGGCAGAAGTAAGTGTGCCAGGTGCACCCTGCCGGCAGTATGCTGGGGTAGGGGACACTGTAGCCTATTTCAGGGCCCTTGCAGACAGTGGAGGATAGCAAAGGCAAGAGGATTGGTGCCAACTGGATGAACTTGAACTTTGAGGAAAGCCAAGCAAGACAGGTGGTCACAGGTGCTAGGGTTATAGAAAGGGCATCCAGTGGGGAGGAGCTGGAGATGTCAGCTCTCCCCCTGCCATGTCTGAGCTAGTGACTGGGGTGATTTGCTTCCAGGCCCCATGCCCACACTAGCCTGGACCACCCCCAGCACTTACCGAGAACCTATATGTGTCTTTGGAGGCACTGGCTAGTGAGAGCACGATGCTCCTCTCTGTGTGGGGTCTGCTGACACCTTTCCCTGAAGCCCGACATTGCGCCACAGACTTCTGTTTTATTTTAAAAATCCATACGAACCTCATCACGTGGCTGTTTGTTTCAACCCAAATACACTGCTTTGTTTAGTAGTTGAGCCAGGCAGACCCACCCACCCACACACACACACACACACACACACACACACACACACAGAGAGAGAGAGAGAGAGAGAGAGAGAGAGAGAGAGAGAGAGAGAGAGAGAGAGAGAGGCCCTGAGACTGTCTTGTAGCCTTACCTGCGCCCCCACTGAAAAGTCAGCAAGGTCTATGTGGTCAGATGACCTCCCCCTCAAACTCCCGTTCTTCCCTCTGCTCTCTGAGTCTGCCAAGCCATAGCTGCCCTAACTCTTCAGCAGTTTCCATACTGGCTTCTCCTGGACCAAGACCCAAGCCTTTGTCTCAGGCCCAACCTTCCCCAGAAGGCAGATTAAACAGGGGTTTGGCAGATGGTAAAGGCCTTCCAGGGCTGTTATTTCTGCTCTGCCTCCTACCTCGGCTCCCAGCCACTAAAGAGGTGAGAAGGCCAGAAACTTCTGTACCTCCACAGAGCACTTCTCCTTCCTTCCGTTCCCCTGGGGGAAGAAAACAGAACGTGGTCCACGGATGGGCCAGCTGAAGCCCCAGGGACTAGACTGCTACCTGGGCCTGTAGTGAAAAACCGCAAGAGTGGGACAAACACATGCCTTGTTCTCACATTGGCATCTGTGACAACCTTGTGGCTCTCTCTTCCCAGAAGGTCGAGTGGGTCCTCTTGCCCTCCTCACCCTCCAGCTGAAACACCCTCTGTGCCCTTTCCCCAGCTCTGGTTGCCATACTTCATCTGTGTAGCGCTAGGTGTCCCAGCCCTGGAAAGCACCTGAGAGTCTATGGTGTCTTTGCAGCTGATGACCTGCTCTGGGCACCTGTGCCGTCTCCCCACCCACAGCAGCTCCCCTCAGACTCCCATCTCTGCTATTCACAGACCTGTGGCTCCCTATGAGCTAAGAAGCCTGGCAATGTGAACTGGACTGGCTATCTCTGCCCCTGGCCTTGGTAAAGGCCCCGGGAGGCCACTGGCTCCCAGAATGGGGACTAGAGGATATGTGTAGCACTCACCTGTCTGGATGCCTACAGTTGGCACTTCTGACCAGGCAGGGACTGCTCTAAGTCAGGAGCGTCTCAGCTGGCTTTGTTGCCATTTTGTTCCTCACAACCTGTCCCCAGAGTGGGCTCTGCCCCTTCTCAGCAGTAACCCTGACAACCCTGACCTGCTCAACCTTGTAGATGGTACTGTGCACAAGAAGGCTTTCACTAGTGCAGGAAGCATGGCTGTCCGGGAGGCTTTTATCCTTCCAGCCCCCATGGAAACCCTAAGGAAAAGGCTGAGCCCAAGGGCAGGGATACTGTTTTATCCTACACTGTCTCCCTGGCTGGTAGATGCTGACACAACACGGGCCTGCTGGGTATGGATAGTTGCTGGGTGAATATAGGAAGAGAGCCAAGTAAATCCAGGTACCAGACGGGGACACATGGGCCATAAAAAGCCAAAACCCCAAGCTGGCATTCAGTCTTTCTGTGAGGCTAACATGTAGGCATCAAACGGCCCTTTGGCAAGCAGTGGGAAGGACACTCAAGAGTCCATTTCACAGAGCAGATCCTGTGTGCCCACTTGAACCAGCTATGTTTTGAGTTTAAGGTTGTTTTGGCTTTTTCTTTTCTCATTTGAACTTGGAGTCTGTAATTAACCTTGAACAGGTTGCAGTCACTTTGTAGGTGAGAGAGAGGGGTGGGGAGGGGGCCGGCCTACAGCCCGCCAGCAGCAGGGCAGAGGAAGACTTTGATGCCAGGCATAGTCTCCAGGTGTTAGCTGCAAAGGCGAGCGCTGAGTCTTAGTCATGAGGGGAGGGGTCATTAACCCTTTTAAGAGTCCAGTGTCCCTGCCCTTGGTTCTGGCAGTGGGGAGGTGGGGCCAGGCCTTCCCACCTGGGTTGCCTGGCCACAGCCTGTCTGTCTCACTCTCAGATCTCTGCACTCCACACCCACCGCCCACTGCTGAGAGGAATGAGGTCAAGCAGCAGCAGCACTGGCCTCCAGGCTGGGCTGTGGGGAAGGAGCCGGTTGTTGTTCTGGGTTGCTATCTTTAATGAGGTGCTCTCTGGGGATGGCCTGTCACATAGATACAGGCCAGATGCTCTGGTCTGGCACTAGGTGGCAGGAAGCAAGAAGCCACCTCACGGTCCAACTTGCACGGCATGAGATGTGCCCTAAGGGTTTCTGGAACATGTCATTCAGGGAAATCTTCTGGGGCAGACCTGAGGAGGCCTCCCTCTTGTCTTCACAGCTCCCAAAGGCCATCTCTCCACACTCTACTGTCCCCATCAGGGTACCCTGGAACTGCTGGTGGAAGGGACCCCTGAGCTCCCCAGCCCAAGGAATGTGGGATTTGAGCCAAGAGGAAACTTCATCTGAAAAGAAAACAGAGGGGACTGTGCTCAGCAATCAAGAGCCTCCCTCGGCCACCAGCTTAGCACTGGTGTCACTGTGTCACTGGTTGGGGTGGGAAGGCTTAGATAGTATCCTCCCCTTCTCATGTGCACAGCTTCCTATTGCTTTTATCCAGTGTCTGTCATCTGTCCCCACGTCTGGGTGCTGGGCTTTTGAAGCCTCCTCTCGTTGAGGGGAAACACACCCATCCCTCAGGGGTGCTGCTCTTCCTTCACTGGGCCACAAAGCTGACCTGATAAAGTCTCCCCACTGTTCTTAATATCAGAAGAAGGCTGGAGACAACCTGACAAATTCAACTGAACAATGGACTAATAAGCAGCCATTAAAATGATTTACGGCTGTATTGCTTGACTTGTTTTTTAAAAAAAAAAAGTATTTTCCAGTGTGTTGTCTGAAAAGGGATCTAAGGCTTTAGAGAAAAATGTTTTGGAGGTGATATTTGAAAATATGAGCAGTGGGTTCTCTCTCTGAAGATAATTGAGTTTATTTTAATGTGTTTTCCTTTTTCCTTATTGTATTGTGTAATTTTTCTACAGCAAAATGTACTTCTTATGTAACCAAAGAATGGCAGAGGGGACGAACTAAGTCAGGGGGTTCTGGTCATTCCACGTATAGTTAAGTGCTATCTGTGTGAGGCTAAAGCCAGAAAAGCCTAACCCAGCAAATGCCCAGTAAATACCATGAGCAGAATAGAGGACGAATGCCAGCTTTGGCTCTTGTCCTGACAGAACCCCCTCCATCCCAGGGACATTCCTCTGCTTGGTTCAGCTCTGGCCTCAAGACACCCTTGGGACACAGTGTGATGGTCTCTGTACCCACACTCTAGCGAGACATGCTAGGCCCTGGGCATAAAATAAATCCAACTCAGAGGAGGTAGGTGCTGTGGCTGGGGGGTGAAATTAGCTCAGTCGTGTCTGAAACCCTTTGAGGACAGTCCCTAGGTACCTGAGGTTTGCCATGTGAACAAGCTGTGAACCCTGGGCCAAGTGACCCCAGAATACTCGTCCAGGATCTTATGTCTAGAAGCCACAAAGGGAGAATCCGTTCCTTTCAGATTAAGAGTTTAAAACACCAACACAACTGTCTGTTATTCCCAGTTCTTGAGTCTCCAGCGCTTTCCTCTGACACCTTCAGAACAAATCAGGGCGATCTTGGAGTGGTCCCCAGGCCTTGCCACAGAAAGCTTCCAAGGTTCTGGGCCCTGGAGTAGGGCTGCAGAGGTCCCCCGGGCACTGTTCCGAAAGCCTTCTGGTGTGCACTCTTCTCTCCTACAATCTGAGCCACTGTGATAGATCCACCAAAGAACTTTCCAGATGCAGAAAACTGAGCCTAGTGAGTATGCCTGGCCTTCCTTTTCGGGAGAGTCTTCTAAGGAACTTCCAAAAGCTAGAAAATTCTCTGTACACACCATGGCATGCATGATTCAGGCATGTGGTTACTCTTATGTTCTTGCCTTTAAGGCCGGTGTTGCCCGATGCTTTAAAACTGTCTAGCAGACACATAAGAAGTTAAAAAGAAAAATACAAGCTCAGTCCAGGTTTCCCATCCTGGCTGGTACAACCCTGTCACCTGAGGCCTTGCCTGCCTCTCCAACCCCTGCTCTCCTCAGCTTCGTAAGCTGCTAAGGCTGTGAACTCTCAAGCTCACCGTCACCAGCTCATCCTTGCCCTTTGGTTGCTTGCTTACTGAAGTCAGGCTCCCCAAGTTCAGGACTATCTAACTCAGTCCCCGGTGAATGAACAGTGCCTGGCATGTAGCAGTTTGAATCATTCATTTGAAATGAACTGAGTTGGTGGATGGACGGACGGACGGACGGACAGACGGACAGACGGAGGGAGGGAGGGAGGGAGGGAGGGAGGGAGGGAGGGAGGGAGGGAGGGAGGGAGGGATGTGGAGTGAGTGAACTAGTCAGGGTTGTTTAGAAGTGCACGAACTATCAAGAAGTGGCTAGGGAGACCCGTGAGTTCCCACAGGATGGAGAAGGACCTTGGGATCTAAAAGAATAGCCTGTGTTTTAATGGAGACATAGGGTGGCTTTGGAACCCTCAGTTCCTCGGACTCTCTGGTCCTGTCTGCTGGCTGCCTCTGTCTGGTGCATTCCTGGCCCATCACCCTCACATGCTGCAGTGGCCCCTGGCTCACTGTACCTTCTTTGGCTGAGTCTCAAGTCACGAAGCAAGACAGCAAAGTCAGCATGTCTTCTCCCTGCCAGATGTCATTCCCACCCCTTGGTGGCTGGCTGGGGTCAGGTTGGGAGCAAAGTGGCCCACAGGGATGGGGGACAAGGATTCCCTGGTGTCAGAATTCCAGTAGGGAAAGTAGGTGCATTAAAACCTACCAGAAGCTTTCTATGTACCAGTCACAAAAAAGGTGAAGCAAACTAATCTTGGTCAGCACTAGACCACGGTTAGATGACAGCTGTCAGTCAACCATAGAACGAAGCCGGTTGTGAGGCTATGCTCCGGGTGTCCCCAGGCACTGGGATGTCTAGCGTTTGTACACACTCTCCAGCACACGTGAAAGATGCAGATACAGATGGATGGCTTTCCCAGCCCTGTCTCTCAGTGCCTGCACTGTACCCAGACCCCTGCCCAGGTTTTAAAGTCTTCAGACAGTTCCCATTGGCTTCCAGAGTTCGGAACTATGAGGTGTGATAGGGAATCTGGCACAGGTGAAAGCATGGGGCATGGGGAAAAAGGCTTCTGGGCAGGACTCCTACTTTGAGTCATGAAGTTCCAGAAGGTCCCACAGTACACTGATGCCCAACCTCTCTTGGCACAAAAGAGGAAGGAAGGAAAAGAGGGAAAGGAGGCCAGCCATGTATTTTTAAATGCCAGAAGCAGATAACTGGGAGGAAACGTTGTAACAAAAGGTTATAGACACACTATTTTCAGAGCGCTCTTGCTAATTCATAAGATGAGCGCTAGGTCGAAAAACAGACTGCAGACAAGAACGAACAACTCCAAAGGATAAATACAATAGGCTGATACACTTAGAAGAACTGTTCAGACGGCAACAGTCATCGAATAAATGCAAATTACAACAACAAAGAGACGTTATCTTTTGCTTAGCTAATTGGTAGAGATTAAAGACGTGATAATGCCCCAAGATGGTGAGGGTGTGGAAAAACTAAAAAACAGACCCTGTCATTCAGTGGAGGAATGTGGATCAGAGTAGCCTTTTCCAGGGGGGCAACTTGGCAGAATAAAATGACTTTCACGGGACTCATTGCTAAGAAAGATTGCACGGCCTTAGACACAGCAATCCCACTTTTCGGGAGATTGCCTTAGGAAACAATTGAGGATAGTAATAATAACAGCTAACCTTTATTCTGCACCCTCTGCCTGCCAGGTTCTACATGCATTATCTCATACACTGCTCGCTGCCATCGCACAAGGCAGGAGCTGTTCTTTATCTCCTGTGGTTTATGGATGAGAAAAACCAAAGCAGACAAATTAGGTCAACGACCTCAATACCCAAATCTAACAAATAGCCAAACCCAGACTAGAACTCAGGCAGTATGTGTCCCTGGATGTGAACAAAAATGAAGCCACAGAGTGGGCCCTCAGGGGTTGATTTGTAATGGGAGCGTAGGGAGGGCATGCTAAGCACTTCCCAACAGCAGTAAGTTACATAAATTATGATACACCCACACAAGAATATTATGCAAGTGTGAAAAGTGATTCTGTGGAAAAATATTTGTGTAAATGCCAGGGAAACTTTTTGTTTGCATGAAAGATCTCTAAAGGATATCAAAGAACTGATAAAAGTAGTTATGCCCTGGCTATTCTGAGACGCTAGAGGGAGATTTGTTTTATAAAATATATACTCTGGGAGGGAAGTAGGAGGAGGGGAGGAGGTGAAAATTTGTAATAATAATAATAATAATAATAAATATAATATATAATTATATATATACTCTTCTTGCCATTTGAATCATGTGATGATATTATGTATTAAAATATATACATCTGTGCACATATACACATGTAAGTTATAACATAGAACTTTATTCCCCGGAAGTACTATTGAGGATCCCAAAGAAAAGGTTTAAAAGCGCTTACGTAGTCAGACCAAGGTAAATGAAGGCCCTTCCTGGACTGCATCCATCTCTGTCTTCCCTGAACCAGTTTCATCAGGGAAGTAATGATGTCTTCATCTCTCCAGACACTGTACTCTCTGTGAGTTAGGTTTTGAAAATGCTGTTTTTGATACTGAACACTGAGGTTAAAAAAAAAAGTCGCATTGTTTCTTTAAATGAAAGAATCATGTTACATGTTACTGGTCCCATTGTGTTTAAAAATAGTGCGTGTTTGTGTGCGTGCATGTGCATGTACGTGAGCACGCATGTGTCCGCATGCGTGTGTGCATGTGTGTGTGCATGCGAGTGTGTGTATGCATGCATGTGTGTGATTTCCAAGTACTGAAATAGTGGATGGTTTTGTTTGCTTCTGCCTTTTCACTGGGTTTTATCATTCTCTAAACTGAACAAAATGAGTTTCCCAGGTGTCTGTGCTCACACCTAACCCGACAACACATTTTCAGAGAACGCATTCTTGCACTTTGAGTCTGGTCTCTGCACCTTGCTCTGCTTTCCCTCCTACTTGTGAGCAAGCTTGGGGTAAGTTAGGAAGGAAACTCTGCCTCTAGCAAGGCCTTTCGTTCTTTGCAGCCTCTAGTCCACTGTCAGGGCTCTGAGCCACAACAAAAGAAAGGACTGGTGACTGATTGCAAAGACAGGGCCAGCAGGTCCCCAGACAGTTCCTGACGCTGGCAGAGCCTCCCTTACGCTAATGGGAGAACGCAAACCCAGGTTCTGCATCCCTCAGTGAGAGACAAGGCTCCAAAAGCAGACACCAACCTGCCACCTGCCTGCCCTACACACTACAAGCCAAAACATCCAGGCTTTTGCCTCAGCTCTGTGGTTGTATGGTCTTGGTTGAGTTTCTGAACCTCTGAGTCAGCTCCACCCACACTGGAGTGTGACTCTTGCCACAAAGTTCAGGAATGAGTATACATGGAAAGTCACATGTCCTAGGAAGGGCCATCTCAGTGAAATTATGATGTGACCCAGCAGGTAGGCCAGCATATCTTCCCCTTCCTGGGAACAAAATCTCTCTGTCTCCGTGTGTGTGTGTGTGTGTGTGTGTGTGTGTGTGTGCTTAAAGGTGGCATGGAGTGACCCACAGAGATGACATATGGGAGTCTAGGTATGTGGGAACAGCCTGGGGTTTTAGAAACAGGGGAGAAAGCCTGGAGCTTCCTGTCCAGGCCTGGGCCCATGCCCACCAGCATGGTTGCCCTGCTTCACCTTTGACAGCCCACTGCTCTGGCCCACATGCCTTCAGCTCAGAGCTACCTCTGCCTGCCTCACCTCCTCATTTCCTCCCACAGCCAGTCCTTTCGCTCTTAGCTGTCTGAGACATGTCCCCAGGGCTAGGATGAGGGCTGTTCCTCTGGGCTCTACCACCCATACTGCAGTGGCAATGCCAGGTCACAGTATCTGGAAGTGATAGCTAAGTCCACCATCTTGTCTTCCTGTGTCTTCTGGGCCCCGGTGTGGGGGAGGGGTGAGGAAGTGGAGAGAGGAGAGACAGGAGTCAGATCTCAAACACTGAGGTCATGATCTGAATTTGAACCTCAGCTCCATTACTGACCCTCAGGGAGGTGACTTCACTCTCCTAAGCCTCAGTTTCCCTATCTATAAATGGGTTTAAACACTGCAGTGAAGTCATGGAGTGGTGAAGGTTTTACAAGCGAATGTGAAGCTCTTGGTACCCTCCCAAGGCCAGAGAAGTGCCCAGACCATAGCAGGACCTTGTTCCCACTGAAGACTCTAAATGCAGATGGAGTTGGACCAAAGAAAAATGCCAGGAGGGGCGACTTCTAGTTCCAGCCTCAAGATGGGGACTCTTACTGCTCGTGCCTGGCTCTGTTCCCACCACCCCCACACTAACCTACCTGCCTTGTACCCCACAGCTACCCGGCCCAAGCTGAAGAAGATGAAGAGCCAGACGGGAGAGGTGGGTGAGAAGCAGTCGCTGAAGTGTGAGGCAGCAGCGGGGAACCCCCAGCCCTCCTACCGCTGGTTCAAGGATGGCAAGGAGCTCAACCGGAGTCGTGATATTCGCATCAAGTACGGCAATGGCAGGTGAGCAGTACCTCCATCCCACCAGCTCCAGAGCCACATCCCCAAGCCCAGCAGGAACCTAGTCAGGTACCCCTCTGTGCAACCCTTCCTTGCCACGCCCAGTGCTTCCCTGACTGCTGAGCCCTTGGGACCAGGCCTGCCCTGGCATTGCAGACCATGGACAAGAATTAGGCAATTCCCAGGGCCGGGGATGTAGCTCAGCGGATAAAGTGCTTGCTTAGCGTGCACAAAGCCTTGGGTTCAAACCTAGCACCACATAAAACCAGGCGTGGTGGCACAGGCCTTTGATCCCAGCACTTGGGAGGTGGAGTCAGGAAGATCAGAAGTTCAAGGTCATCTTCGGCTACTTAGCAAGTTGAGACCAGTTTTAGCTAGATGAGACCCTGTCTCACAAAAACTGAATGAAGCAATTTACGTGTCTGAAGGTTGGAGGCCTTTTGACTCTGAGCTGTCTTTAACAGCAGAAGTCCTGCTTGTCATCCATCTGAGAGATCCCAAATCTGGCAGTTTGAGGTGGAAACTCCTGTTGGTGGAAAGTCTTTGGAAAGTCTTTGGGGAGTCACATAAGACAAAAGGCTGGGGTCCTGACTTGACAAGTTGCCATTTGTGGAGAGCTTAGTAAGTGGGAAGAGACCACTGACTGACATCAAGGGGTCTGCCTGCTGCACTTCCCCATGGCATGCAGCTTGTCTTTAGTCCTGAATGAATGTGTCAGGACCATGGTGTGCACACTCGGTGAGTCTTCAGGCTGGGAAAGATACTCACCACCATCCAGGCAAGGGGCAGGAGGTACTGGGAGAACCAGGGAGCTCCTACCTGTCTGCCACTAAACGCACTTCTACCCGACCTTTCTCTGTGGGCTCTGGGGTCTAGGTAAACTAAGGAACCCCTCAGGTCTTTTCTGCCCTCACCCCCCAGAGTAGCCTGCAACCACCCACTTCGGAGATATCACTTCCCCCAGCCATCCACAAAATGTAAACTAGGTTGTCTATTGCTTCAGAGAGCACCAGCCTACCCACAACAGAAAGTGTTAAGTACAGGCTCAGGCTGCCCCATCACACCTCGGAGGCCGGCAACATGAGAGGAGAAGAGGGGTTCAGGAGCTTGGCTTTGCCTACCTTCTCCTTCCAAGACTGGAACCAAAGGAAACAGTTACTCGAGACAAAGACAGAAAGTGGCCCGGCAAAGAGCCATGCAGGACGGGTTTAGGTCCGTGGCTACAAATAGAAGGCTAACTCCTGAGGGAGTTACGGTAGTTAGAAAGGTGGGGAGGTTTGGGGTAGCTTCCCTCTGTGTCCCTTCTCTTTAACACTGCCAAGAAATTCAGCCTAACCAACCAGGTACCCCCACTCCTCCTCACCACCCCACTATAGTCTTGGTTCCAGCCTAGAACTAGTAGACAGGACTCACGGAGCTAGGGCTGGAGCGGGCACCTCCCCCAGCTTCTCCCTGAGTCTACAAAGACCAGGGAAAGTGCTGGCCCTTGCCCTCTTGCACTGCTCCCAACATGGCTCTCATCTGCCCACCCCCATCTCACCAGGCCTGGCACCACACTGCCTCATACCCTGCCTTACGATATACCCACACTCACTCGCACACTCACGTGCGTATACCACTTACACACACACACACACACACACACACACACACTCATACACTCACACCACTCACACCACATCCCTGGCTACTGCCTCCTCCCCATTTCCAGCTATTGCCTGTCTCCCTTGTTCCTTCCACCTCTGTGCGAGTCACCTCAGGCCCTTGCACCACACCTTTCATGTCACCTCAGGCCCCTGCTCCACACCTTTCATCCTCTGGCCACACTGTCTTCCCCAGGGCAGCCACTTCAGCACAGCACAGCACCTCCACCCCATGACCTCTGGGCTCCCAAGTCTGGGCCTCCCAGCTGTGCTTGGCACAGTGACACCAGCTGCCTCTCCCTGTGGCTTCTCAGCTGGCCCTCCTGTGAGTCAGACCTCCCTGATTCCACTGGTGCTGGGCTTTCCTGCGTCTTAGCCTTCACTGCTGTCTCCCTCGGCACCAGTGGGTGACGCCACCCTCTTACGGTTTTGCCCCTCTGAGACCCCAGGCCTCCACCTGTAGGCATGGTGGCAGTTTCACCCAAGTTCCACATTGTGCTGCCAGCTGAGCCCCAAACACCACTCCTAAGGGGTCTCTGACTCAGAATGCTCCCAACCAGCACCCCCCCTCACTGACCCAGCTCCTCGGCGTCCAGCTCCTCTGCTGTGCACACCCGGCCTCCCCAGCACCCGCCCCTTGCCACCCCTGCAGGTAGACCTGACCACCCTGTCCTAAATGTTTTTCACTTTCTCCCCTCCTAGCTTCTCATCCTCTCCTGCCATACTCTGGGACACCTTCCAGGCCCCAGGCCCCTTTGTGAATTAATTGATGCAGCTAACCTGTGGGTATAAAGTATTGGCTCTGTGTCACACACTCTGCTAGAGGTTCGGGAGACACTGGTGAATAAGAAAGCTGTGGCCCCTGCCTTCATGAGGCGCTGATCCAATTTCCAGCATAGAATCTGGTATAATGATTATATAGATATAGATATATAAAATACATTATATGTGTATTACATATAATTATTATATATATATAATAATAGCCTCCACCTGTTTTTCAGAGAAAAAAAGTTGATCAGTCTTGCACCCTGTTTTGCTTATGATTCTAGTTCTTGGTCCCCTACATATGATCCTTTCCGATCCAGAACCCCACGAGATCATCCCTTCCTTATCTGACAGCCTTGGGGCCCACCCTCCCTCCTTGCTGGCCTAAACATCACACTACCCTGCCGATCCATCCCAACTAGAGGCCCAATCCCTGGTCTTTACTTTCACAACCCTGGACTTGGGCCCAGGCTGTCCCCTGTACTAGAAAGTTGCCCCTCCTGTCCCTGGCACAGCCCTCCAAGGCCCAAGACCCAGCATGAAGGCTGTGACGTGGGAATATCTATCTGCCCGAGCCCTCCAGTCAGCTCATGGTCTCTGACAGTACTTTAGACAGTTCATCTCACCACTGAGCAATCCATCACTGCTCCTCACGGGAGCGTCTGCCCCTCATCCCCCTGCTCCCCTAAGCCTGGAAACAGAGATCCACAGTCAGAGTGAGACTGAGGGGAGCCTCCCAGGGCTGGCCCTCCTTTCCTACGTGTGAGGTCATCCCTCAAGAGGCTGAACAGGGGCCCCTATGGATGGTCCAACCTTCTAAACAACTTACTTCCTGGTAGAGCCTCAGATTCATCTGACACATGGGTGACTTAATCCAGAGACAAGGCCTAGTCAGGTCTTTCCCTGGGTGGCAGACATGGCCCCTCCCCCACTTGCTGCTTTCTGAAATGTCCATCCCTGGTCCCGCCTGTCCTGTTAGCTGTGGAGGAGGAAGCCATGACAGGGAACATCTGATTATCTGTGACCGAAGTGACTTCAAGAGAACTACCCACTCTCTTACTAAACACAGCAAGGGAGCCAGAACCATGCACAGAGCTGGAAGTCTCGTCTCTGAGGAACCTTTCTCTCCTTCCTCCCTGAGTTCCTCATGCTCTACCTGCCCGGGCTACATCCAGTGTTGGCATCTCTGCTGGCAGAGACCGTCTTCCCGACAGGGGCTGACTGTCTGTCTCTGTGCCTGCCAAACTGCATTGTCATCCAGGCCTTCCCGAGCCAGGAGAACACTTGCCCCCCGAGCCCAGGGCACGGGCCCTCCCCTGCAGAACCGCCTGTTCCCTTATTTATGAGGGGCAGGCTGGGACAGGCCACTCAGGCAGGCAGGGGAGGTAGGCACTGAGGAAAGTGTGGGGCTGCCCAGATCCTGTCCTTGCCAGCAGAGAACCGGCTAGGGAGGGTGGGACAGCTCCCTTTTCAGGGGCAGACCTGGGTCAGCAAATTGATGGGGTGGCAGGAGTGTGCACTCTGCCTGCCTTCCAGGAAGGCAAGAAGAGAGCCCTGGATCTTAGGGACTCCCAAGGGACCTGTGAATGAGGAGAGACTTCCGGGCCTGAGAGCCCAGGGCCACTCTCAGTTGCAGCTCTGGGTCCCCTGTGGATCAAGATGCCTATACCTGCTGCACCTGAGAGATGTCTCCTCTTTCTTGTCCAAAAGGGCATCCTTTTCCAAGCCCTGATGCTCATTGATCCTGGTCTCATGCACCCTTGGGTGGGAGTCCTTCCTCCAAGTCTGTGCTGCTACTTAGATGTTCTGCCTTGTCCTGCTACAAATGGCATCGTATGAGAAAAGCTCCTTTTAGTGCAGCTGCAGGTGACCACGAAGATCTTGCTGGCTCTGGGTCCCCTATGCACAAACTCTTTTGCCCTCAGCTAACACCATCTCCCACCCCGGCCTATCCAGCATGCAGGAAAGTGAGGAGAGCTTTGTCCCAGGGAAGTGGGACTCTGTGGTTATCTAATTAGGTTGAGCTGGGAAGCAGATACTCGCTTAGTCAGAGGGGCCTCGGGAGCACTGCTTAATGAAGGAAACTAGTTGATAGAGGAGGGCCGTGGGCAGGCACGCGCCCAAGGAGAAACCCAGCGTGAACCAGGAATGGTAAGGCATATAGTTAAGCCACCGTCATCACACTGGCGAGGCCAGCGCCACTGCAGTAAGGTCCATCAGTCTGCAGCAACCTCACAGGAATCTGGGAATGAGATGCTCGAGAAGAGGCCAATTCCAAAGCCAAGAGGGCGGTGCTTTCTGCTCAGCTCCCCCCCCCCATTCCTTCCCTATATCCTGTCCCCCATCCCCACACCCAGCAGTATCATGGCTCACTTTTGCATCCTTGGGGCATAGGCAGGACAGTGGCAGCCTGGCTATACCCCGCACACACTCCAACCAGCTGTGCAATGAAAGGAATCTGGTTTTTGATCCCTCACTAAAAAGAAGAGGAGGTCACAGCATGTCACACTATGTCCTTTCTCAGGTCCCTAGCTTTATCCTGAGCACTTTCTGGACCCCAAAGAGCATCAGTTGCAGGAAGGGTTGGGAGCTGTGAGCAGAGCCTTGCAGAGCCAAGGCAGGGAAGTCTTGATGAAGCAAGGTTTAGTCGGGGTTTCAGAAAGAAGACGAAGCCAATGATCTGGAATCACAGCTTGGGGGAGGGGCTGCTAGGACCTTGCCTGCGACAACTCAAGTGAGAGACTGGAGGAAGGGGTTAGCCCTAGCTTCTGGTGTGTTCTCTGACATCAGCTCCTGGTCCACCTCTGCTTTGCCTTGCTGAGTGTCTACCCGCAATCCAAGAGCCCTCTAAGACTGAGTTTGCCCGTACATTAGAAGAGAATACCCTAATTGGCCCTGAGGCTCCAGACCCTGGAGTACATAGTTTCCAGCATTTGGGAGGTGCTTGTTATACATCTGAGGATTGAGTTAAACAAAAGCCTCTTGGGGGAGGCTACAGAGAGCCCCTCAATGGCAAGCCTGAGTCGACAGTAGGAGAAAGACTTGGAGTGGTACCCTGGATTAGTACAGTTGCCATGAAGCTCTCAGATAGATACTCTCCCTGGTGTCCGGGAGTCGGAGTCCATGCTGCTGGTCTAGGAGAGCATCCAGATGGGCTCACTTATAAACAGTAGGGATGTTTAGCCCATAGTTGTAGAGGCCGGGAATTCCAAAATCAAGGGTACGAAGGTCTTCTCTATACGTGTCTTCTTGACCTGCTAGTACCATTGCAGTGGGGACCAGTGGACTTTGGGAAACACATTCAAACCATAACCCTGAATAGTAACAATCTCCTACTTCTATGGATGGCAAAGGCAACTGGGAATGAGAGATGTAGCCACGTGATTTCCCTAAGGGGCCTGGCATTCTTCCCCCAAGAAAAAGTGGTACAGAGAAACCCAGCCCCGAGAAAAAAAGATGTGAGAATTCACAGTTAGAACATGTGTGCGTTGGCTGGATGTGTTGTCTTGAGGGTTCAAGTCTCCTCCAGCTCCAGGGTTCAGTGTATCACCTGCACTCCAGAAAAAAAAAAAAAATGGCCTGAGGGACCTTCTTCTCACCCAGCCTATGCAGCCATGGTGGTTCTTTGAAGTGACCACTCAGTGACCACTGATAAGGTCCACAGCCCTGGCTCACACCTCTCTCCCTCTTTCCTCTCCCAAACCCAGAAAGAACTCCCGACTCCAGTTCAACAAAGTGAAGGTGGAGGATGCGGGGGAGTATGTCTGTGAGGCGGAGAACATTCTTGGGAAGGACACCGTGCGGGGCCGGCTCCACGTTAACAGCGGTAGGTGGCCCTCGAGAAAGGGAAGGGTCCTGATGGTGGAGGGCTGGCAGAGCCGATGGGCTGCCCCCTCAGGAGACCGGCACATGATCTGTCTTGCGCTCAACTCCCCTCCCTCCTGCTGCTGCATATCAACCCCAAGATCTCAGCCAATTCAGAGAAATGCAGTCAAAGCATAAATGTTTAGTTTTGTTATCTGGGCCTGGAAGAGCCGCCAGCTCTCATTTTAAATACCCTGAAAACTAAATATTTTGAAATCAAGAGGTGGGGGTGGGGGAAGGATATTTTTAGAAGGCAATTACGGGAGGCTGGGCTGTCAGGAGCAAGACTTGGGGAGAGACGGGCCTGGGGTGGGTGTGAGCTGCCTGTCTGTTGCCAGCTGCATCGTTGGACACCTGAGCCAGGCCTCGGGGAGGCTTGAGTACCTGGGGCCTGTGGGCAGCTTCCATTTAAGGATAACAGACCCAGCTCACTGACTGTAGGCCCACTTTGAAGACTTACAAAAGAGGGCCTCAGAACTGTTTGGCTTGCTGGCTTACAGTGTCTGGCCCAGTGTCACAACAGAGAATCTCTTTCTGCTGGGTTGTCAGGCCCAGATTTGACCTAGAAAGTGTTCCCTCTCCTCCCTGCCTATGCTGGGCACCCACAGACTGAGCCTACCATGTAGGGCTAGCTGTTCAGCATGCCCTGCCCCTGGCATAGGATCTGACCCTGTGTATGTTGCTCCCTGACAACATTGCCACCACACAGCCTTGAAGTGCTCCCCAGATCCAGTGCTGACTTAAAGGGGATCCTGCCGCATTGCCAAGGCCACAAGCCAGAGCAGATCCTGTCTGCCCTGTGCTCACTTGAGACCTCAGGCTTCTCGGACTCTCATGCCACTGTGTACCAGGAGTCTTGAGTCTCCATATCCTGGGCAGTATGTTTTCTAGATCTTTCTCATATCTGTCCCTTCCACTCCATTCCCAATCTCAAGGCCTCGGCTCAGACTCTGTCCCTAATTCACAGGTGTCAGAGCAAGGGACTTCTAAAGTGCCTGCTTGAGCCACACCCTTCCCAAGGACCTCCACACAAGGGCTTACTCCTTTCCCATCTGGCCCCAAGATCACGTCATCCCCAGATGAGCTCGCTCTTCATCAGTCCCTATCTGTACCCTTTCAAGCCCCCGGCAGCCTTCCTCCTTGACTTCCTACAGTGTTACTCTGGGTCCAAACCCAGTTCTGGGCTATGTCTTGACCCTTCCCCATGGTTTGGTGGCATCTCTTGAATTCCAGACTTAGACGTCCATACTGTTATTGGATTTGTTCTGTACTTTGACATCCCAGCTCAGGAAGAGCCTCAGGGAAGGGACAAGAACAGGGATGATGCTGGCCCCTGAGAATTCTGGTCACATCTACAATTTGCTGAGCCAGACTCTGTATGCATTATCTTATGTACTCTTCTTTGGGAGGCGCTCAGAGAGGTTGTGTAATTTGCCCAAAGTCGAAAAACTTGCAACTGATAGAGCTCTACAGTGAGAAGGTCATTAGTAAACTCGGTCTTTACTGCCCTGGCCTCAGGGCCTACCTCACAATAGGTAGCCAGTAAATGTTATATTAAAGAGATTACAACCTAGGATTAGGAACGTAGTTCAGCAGGAGAGCTCTTGCCTAGCATGTACAAGGCCTGAATTTCAATATCTATGTTGTTGTTGTCGTTTGTTGTTTTAGACAGGGTCTCTCTACATAGCGCTGGCTGTCCACGAACTCACTGTGTAGACCAGGCTGGCCTTGAACTCACAGAGATCCACCTGCCTCTGCCACCCAAGTGCTGGGGATAAAAGCTACCATATCCTGCTTTCAATATCATTTTTTAATTTAAAAAAGAGAGAGGGAGCTATTCCAGGGCCTTTGTGGCCTCCTCCATGTCCCGGCCTGACAGTGGTGACAGAGGCCAGTACCTGGATCCAGTGGCTCTCAAGCTGTCCCACTGGGATGTCCCTGGCTTAGCACCTGCCACCTCCGTTGCAGTGGGCAGACAGTCTCTGATCTGTCTTGAACTTTCCATTTCTCATTTATTGATGAGGACTCCTAGTTAGAACTGACAAGTATCCAACTTGAACTGACCCTAAGGAAACCACGTATTTTCTCACGAAACTAGGAAGTCCAAAGGTCATGCCGGCTCCAGATAGAAAAGATTCAAGAACTGGGAGTGGGTTGGTTTCTTTCTTTTCTACTATGAAACAGCATCTCCTGTGTTTAGGGAGTGAAGCAGAAAGAGATGGCACCTGTCTCAGAGAGTTTCACCTCAGCCAGCCTTCATCTCTACATCCTCTGGGGGCCGGTATGAGAAAGTATTCTTATTCATCCTGCTGAGGTCACATGTACACATGGTCCTGTTGCCGTGTTCAGGTAGATGGGGGACCACCATCTTTGCCAGGCTTATCTGTGTGCAGAAGGGCAGTAAAGAGGCAGAGCACCCTGAGTGATGGCCCTGTAGGACACAAAGAGAGATATCTCTCTTCATGAGACAAAAGGAGCAGGAAGGGTTCCTGCGCAGAACGCCGCAGCTGTGCCCTCGCCATTGCGCAGGGCCAGAGTCTTGAGGGTCTGACTCACCAGGAAGCCACAACCACAGACGTGAATGACCCCTCAGCCTGCAGCATGCCAGTCTTCCATAGGCTTCAGAAGCAGGTAGTGCACCTTTGGGCTGAGCATAGGATCTCATGCAGAGATGGAATCCCAGCTGCCCACAGGCTTCAATGCCTCTTGCCCCTGCAGCCTGGTGTGAGAGCAGAGGCCCAGGAGGAGCAAGAGCTCCGACATTTGCGCTGGTTCCAGCTCTGTGTCCCATGCAAGTGCCTTCCCTTCCTAAAGCTCAGCTTTCCTCCCTTAGGCTGAGTTATGTGTGTTAAGCTTCTCCTGAACTCCCAGGATTCTGGGCTTGCTGCTGAGGCTCCATCTGCACCTCACCCACACCCACACACTCATGCATCCTCACATATACTGTACACATTGCCTGGATGCAAGTCCGGTCCACAGGAGGCAAGACAACTCTTGATGTAGAGATATGGTCATAACTGATTTCCCAAGCAGAGATGCATGGATTCCGTGTTTACTAGCGAAACCCAGCAGATCTGCAAAAACCACACCCTGAGGAAGGGGTGGAGGGCTGGCAGCTGAGCCTGCCCCCAATGACTCATCCCAAGGTGGGTTGGTGTGGCCCTGCCCAGGCCCCAGGGAAGTAGGACCACAGGGGAAGGGAAGAGCATCAAAGGGCATCATCCCACTCTTGGATGGCGACCTACCTCTCCACCAGGGTGGAGCCATAGTTGTCTTTCCCAGATTGGAGCAGGCCCTCCGGAAGTGGCAGCTCTGGGTCTCAAGGAAGCTTCCAGCCTCCCTGGGCTGACAGGGAAAAGGAGTCTACAGACATAGACAGAGATTGGAACAAAACAGTCTGCATAGTGCAATCCCCGTCTGACTTACAGAAACCAGCAACCCTGCCCCAAGTGAAAGGGAACTGACCCAGGATACCAAGCACAGAGTAGGCAGCTTTGGCAAGAGGTGTAGGCATGTGGTAGAGGCCTCTGGGCAAGGGAGTAGCCAGTTGAACACATCTGCACATGAACACACTAACACGTACCCACACATGGCTTGTATTCAGCCTGACCCCGCTCTGAGTTCCAGAAAGACACAGCCTTGGCTATCAACACAGAAATGACAGGAAGGTAGAGTCCTCGGCCTGAGAGCACGCGCCTCTCCCAACAAAGTATGGGGAGGATGAACACCTGAGCCAAGCAAAAGAGCCTTTCACACAGCAAAACACACAGCCGCACAGCTGAGTAGCTCAAGGCAGTGGATCTGGACCTTAAAGAGGGGCGGAAGTCTGCTGGTGCTGAAAGCAGGATAGCACTGCAGCCTGGACAGCAGAGAGGCCATCAGTGCTCCCGCTCAGCCTCTGTCCCATCTCATCTTCCTCCGAAGGTCTGGGACAACATGCACCATGACACTCATGGCAACTACGTCCTGGGTTTTCCCTTCTGGTCATGTTTTTAATTAATTTTTTTAGATGTAATTTGCATACCATAAAATTTGTCCTTTTAAAGTATGACTCAGTGGTTTTCAGTATAGTCGCCAGCTTATGTAACTATCCCCACTAATTCAGAACATTCTCATCATCACCCCAGACACGTCATGTGTGTTAGCAGTCACCCCCCACTTCTCCAGTCCCACGACTACTACTCTTACTTTCTGCTCCTGTGTATTAATTTATAGTAGACATTTTGTTTGACTATAACCATATAGTAAGTGGTCTTACCATATCTTAAGGCCCATCCATACTGGAGCATGGGTGAGTGCATTCCTTTTATGATGAAGTGGTATTCTAGTGTGTGAATGAACTACATTTTATTCATCCATTTAATAGTTTGAATTGTTAAATCATTTGGATCACTCCCATATCTGGGCTGATGATTAATGCTTCTGTGGACATTCATGTTCAGGTGTTTGTAAGCACACAGGCTTTCAGTCTTGAGGATATACCCATGAATGGAATTTAACTTTTTTCTTTTTTTTTTTTTTCAAAGAACTCCCAGAGGCCAGGAGGTGGTGGTGCACGCTTTTAATCCCAGCACTGGGGAGGCAGAGGCAGGCGGATCTCTGTGAGTTCGAGGCCAGCCTGGTCTACAGAGCAAGTGCCAGGACAGCCAGGGCCACACAGAAAAACCCTGTCTCAAAAACAAACCAAAAAGAACTCCCAGACCAAATGTCTAAGCAGCCACACCACTGTGCATTCCCACCAGAGGTGCCGCGGGGTTCTGGTTCCTCCGTATCCTCTCTATGACTTGCTGTCTTCTAGATCTACATTCTAGCCATTTTAGTAGGGATGAAGACGTAGCTCATTGTGGATTTGACTTCACATCCCTAACAACCTCTCAGCAACATTTGCAAGAGAGAGGAGAAAAGGTGACGTTCATTCCCCACGCTGAAGGACACTAGCCTATGCTCAGGGAAGCAGCAGAGGGTACTTCCCCTCAAGAATCAGATATGCGTTTGTTCATTCTGTCAACAATGTTAAGCACTTACTCTGTGTCAAGCATTTGGTTAGATGTTGGGGTTTAGTGAAGCATGACAGGTGGCTAGGGTTCTAGTGATTCGGAGCTAGTGAAGGCAAACTTGGTTCCTTAATCAGTATCGAATAAACACTACCAACAGAAGCTTGTGCAGTGAGCATAAAGATTGTAGCCGTCTTGAGAAGCCAGGAGAAGCTGCACGGAGACACTGGTGTCTGTCTGAAAGGCCCTGGGCAGCAGGGCACCTGGCTTGTCAGAAAAGCTGAAATGAGTGTGGTTAAAATATGCTGAGAGAACAGGATTTAAAAAAACGACAGAAATGGAATGAGGCCCAGATAAGACCTAATGAAAGGCGGGGGGGGGGGGGGGGGGCTTTGTTCTAACTACCAAGGGACACCACCAAAGAGCCCTGATCCCAGAGGGATTGGCATAATTTACATATTCTAAAGACTGCTGTGGCCACTGGAGTGAAGGCAAGTGTGAGACAGGAGGACCAGCAAGTAGGTCACTCAAGGAAGATGTGACGATGACCTGGACCAGGGGGGGGAAGTAGGAGGCATGGATCAAGCCTCTTGAAGTGATGGAAGAAGTGTCCTTGAGGATAAATGGCAGTAAAGAACAAAGAAAAAAGAAAAGATGCTTTCTAGGACCTTGGGACTCACAGGCAAGGGAAGAGATGGGTAACTGGGAGGCCATTTTGGACATACTGGATTTGGGGTTGCTGTGAGCATCCCAGTGGAGAGGGCAAGGGAGCAGCCTTCTTGCTTAGAATTCCTGCCACCTTTGCTGCTGCAAATACAAAAGACCAGCAGCGAATACAGATGTGCTGGCAAGGGGATAAGAACATGCTACCTTGGGACCTACCAGGACAGCTGTGCCAAAGTGACTTGGGAAGGTCTTACCACAGCAGAGGAGGTGGAAAGGCCCTTGGCCACTATTCCCTGACACCTCTCTGAGCCCTGGCATCAGCCCTGTGATATGGTATTGGCAGCCCAGACTCGGTACACCACAGCTGGCCGTCCATCTCTCTCCGGTGGTCCCTGCCACCCCAGCAGCCCCACTGTAGCCCACTGCAGTCACAAAATGACAATGAGGACCGGCAGCAGGAGGTCTCTGCCACCATTGCTGCAGAGGAGCCATGCTGGGCCTGGCAGATCCAGGCCAAGATTCCTCTGGCTTAACCAAGGCCCCTGGGAGGCCCCAGGCTGCGGTCCACATTCATCTGCTCACGTCAAGCCTTGGTGCTGACGTGCTCTTTCACAAGGGACGGTATCTGGCAGGAATACACAGCTGCAGCTCTAGAGAGGGACTTGGCCATTCTCTCTCCTCGCTCCTCCTTGGAGGTGTAACCAAAGGGCAAGACAACCCCTATGATCTGCCCAGTGTTGAACTTTATAACTTGCAGACATGGTCACCACACTGTGTCTCTTCTCTTAGTTCTCTGTCCCTTTCTTAGTTTTCTGGGTCTTTGTGACCCAGAAGTGGAGCAAACGCCAGTTCAAAGCTTTTTCTCTCTGGCCAGCATGTGGGTCCCAGCTGGGCTTGTGGTGGAGCCCTGAGGAGCCCTCCTTAGGGGTGGGTGGGGCCTGAGATGCCAACTCTGCAACTGAGATGGGGTGGAGGGGAAGGCGGGAGCTGGCCCTACCCGCTGAGTTTTATCTGCGAGCTCCTGCAGACATATACAGAGGCTGTGCTGTGTGTACACTCTAGTCCCCCATGCTCCATCTGTCTCCCTACATGTCTAAACACTGAGGGTGCCAAGCGCCTGCCTGCTCCATCCTCCTCCTCTCGCCTCCTCCCCATTGCCGATGGGAGCAATGGAAGCTGCCACCCCAGAGGAGATAAGGGTAGCCAAGGTGGAGTGAGACTCTTCAGTCGGGGGACCACCGCTGGGCAGGAGTCAGAGCCCCAGAGCACAAATGGGGAGCAGGGACTCCTCCTAGTGTCTCATCCTGGAAAGTCAGTGTGGAGGGTCCCCTGATAAGGGAGCAGAACATTCATTCTTGTCATTGTTTCAGACAAGCCTGATCAATCAGGTTAGCAACCTGAGAGCCCAGCCTTTCTCCCCTCCCCCCAGCTGTTCCCTGCCCCCGTCCCTCTCCGGCTACATCGCCCTGAAGTTCAAGATTTATAGTTTAGGCTGTCAAAGGTCTAGAAGGCTCCCGCCACAGACAGCAGCTGACAAGGAAGGAGTTGTCTGGTGGGGAACGTGAAGGAGACACTGAACATTTCTAGAGACAAGACATGGCAGCCTTTATAACATCCCAGGCCTGGGAACAAGAAGGAAGAGCGTGGAAGCCCAGTTCCTCCTGCTCCCCACATACACAGCCACCTGCTCAGAGCTCAGAAAATGACAGTATCTGGAAGGTGTCATTTCCCTGAGTTCCCGGGTCCACAGTAAGAGTCTGAACAGAGCAATGGATACAGATCCCCCTCCTGAGCCAATTCTCACACCAACATCTGATCTTATGGTGGAGCCCCCCAGGAGGGAGACAGGGGCAGGGCAGAGGTCAGGCCTTCTTCCAATGGAGAAGTTCTTTCCCTTCCACCCCTCCAAAACAGTGAGAAACCACCTGGCTTTTGTAGGTCTTCCAAGAGTGTGAATGCAGAGTCACACTGGGCGGACAGTCCAGCATGGCTTCCCGTTTGCCTTGTTGCCCACCAAGAGATCCCCCCCGCTACATCTTCCCTGCCCAGGCGTCCTGCAGATCCTAGTGACCTTCCAGTTTTGACATGAAAGAACGTGAAGGAAGTGACCCCTGGGCCCCGCGGTAGTTTCAGTGGGTCACTAGTCATGTCTCTCATATCATCTCCAGTGAGCACCACTCTGTCGTCATGGTCGGGACATGCCCGGAAGTGCAACGAGACGGCCAAGTCCTACTGTGTGAATGGGGGCGTGTGCTACTACATCGAGGGCATCAACCAGCTCTCCTGCAAGTAAGTGACCTGCAGGGGTGGGCATGGGCCCGAGAGCAGGGGAGGAAATGTTGGGGCCGAAGTGGAGGGCTCTAGAAAAAGTGAGCTTCCAGCTACTTGGAAATGATCCCCAAGGGGCACAGGCAGGGTGGTTTGTCCACTTTCGGGTCCTTTCTGGACTCTGGAGATATGTGAGTTTTAAGGGGTGCGTGGACTTCTGCAGACCCAGTTTCCTAGGCTCTCAATGCCCTGTCTCCCGATGTCCATCTCTTACCACCCTGCAGGGAGGTGGGGATAGCCATCTAAAGCACTGGGTGTTCTCTCTCTCTCTCTCTCTCTCTCTCTCTCTCTCTCTCTCTCTCTCTCTCTCTCTCTCTCTCTCCCCACCATTTTGTCTTTCTTCCCCATCTCTAAGCAACTCTCCAAATTTGTCCTGGGTGAGCGTATCCCAACTGCATCTTCTTCCGTAGAAAGAAGCCTGGAAGAGTAAGGGCAGGAGACAGGCTGCAGAGCCCTTGGTACCTGCAGATCCCACTTGTGTTATCTAGGGGAAATAGGGGTCTCCCCAGAGCCCAGTGCCAGCCTCAGATCTGGCTGCTCTTCCTGTCCCGGTGACCCCCAGTGGTCAGTCCTGCCCTGAGAACTGCTTGTGCCATTTTAACCCATTCAAATGGAGAAGGTGAGGGTGGCACCAGCAGGAACTCCAAGGAGCTCAGAGCCCCACTATCTATGCAGCGCTCAGGATAAGTGTGAATGGGGCCACCGGGAAGTCCCCGCAGGTCTTCTGGGCGATCCTCCTGCATGTGTGTGGAGAGCAGCACAAACGTGATGAGCAAATCTCTGACCATATCTTAAGAAGGAACAGAAAGGGAGTCTGGTCAAAAACTTGGATTTCTCAAAACAGCTAGTGCCAAGGGCCCCAGACTAGGTGCCAAAGCTGCCCCATTCCCATGGCATCTGGACAAAGGCCACCAAAGTATTGCTAGTTCAGAAAAAGGGTTTCGACCTCCTGATAGAAATCCAGGTTCTCCTACCTCTGACTACGCAGGCCAGATCTTGACCTTTCTAAGAATATGACCCTGGAGAAGAGGCTGGGACTTTTAAAGAACCCTCTAAGCTGATAGGGTCCCAGTGTCCCTGTCTCCTCCCACTCTCCCATGGGACAAGAGAGCTTGGTGGCACTGCCAGACAGAACTGAGGGCCCGGCCCCAGCTGGCCTCCTCACTGACTTCCTCCATGGTCCCACCCTTCACCTGCTGTCACCCCCTCTCCACCCTCCTTCCTCCTGAACCCCTCAGGGAAGTTCCAAGAGCAACAAAAGGTTCTCCAAGGAAGTTCAAGACCTGGCCTTGGCTTCTAAGGGGCAGCCGTAACCACAGTTCAGGCCCAGGGAAACATCCCAGCCTTACAAAAGCTCTGAGCTCTTTGGAACAGACTATGGAGATTCACAAAGTTCCTAGCATGCCTCACAGAGATGTCCCAGCCCTGACTCCCCTTCCCCTCTACCACACCAGGCCTTCCTCTTCCCTAACCCTTGGACCCCTGACCCTCCAAAGAATCCAGCCTTGTCACTGAAGTTAGCCCTGGCTGCAGGCAGGGAAGGCTCTGCACCCCAAGACAGGCACAAGGATACCTACTTTGGTAGGTCCCCAGAACCCAGGTTGCAGGATGGAGTGCAGTGTAAGAAAGGGAAGGAGAAGACGATGGATCCCAGGGGAACCTACCAACATGACTGTGCCCCCAGGAGCCAGGGGATAGGCCCTGCTATATTTGAAAGGAGCAGGGAGAGGCATTCGAGCCTTAATGAACACGAGGGTGCCCTGTTTCCTCCCCCGACCCAGGTCAACTGGGTTTCAAATGTGATAATGGCACCCAGAGCCACTACTTCCCATCTTTGCCCCTCTGGGTCAGCCCCAGTCAAGGCTCCATAACCCACTTCCCTGAACCCCTTTGTCACACGCAAGGGACATCCCTGGCTGGGCCTGCAGTCTTGGAGCTGTGCTGGAGAAGGGCAGGGGGGAGGGGGCCGGGCAGAGCCCAGAGGCCATTCTGAGGGTGGGAAACTGGGTGGGAAGCGGGGCAGGCCTCTTGGGGTTTCTGATACCACCTGGATGGAGAACAAAGGAAAGACTTTAGGAAACGGGACTCACGTCTACCATTTGTGCTGTTTGTTTACTTTTTATTTTGATTTTTTTGCATTTCCGCTTAGCTTGGATAATGAAACTACACTGGTCAGTTTCATTCCAGTTTCTATAAAACTCAGTTTTCCTTCCTGGTTTTCTTACACTTGTTGCTGTGTATTGGTTCAGAGCCCCCAGGGAGTGTTGGAAAGCAGGCAGGCACACTCCGCAACCCTCTTGTTTTTTTCTGGAAGTCAGTGCCAAAAGAAACAATGTCACTGATATTGGATTTTGTTTTCAAAAAGAAAACTTAAGGGGACTTGAAAATGGGGGTCTAAATCAAGGTGACTGTCCCGTCTGGGCCAGACAGGGACCTCCACACTTCCTCTTGCCGTTTTCTCCTCTTCTCTCCGTGTGTTTGTTGAGCACGGTTGGTGCGTGACTCTTGGGGACTGGTTCAGGGGATGATGACAGAACAAGACTCTCTTTCCAGCCCTGTGCACATACCAGTGGCATGCCTCCCTCTCCCATCAGCTCATCTCCCCTTCCCCCGGCTTCCCACCCCATCCCACCCCATCTGCCTGCTCATCCTCACTACATCTCCACCTGCCCTCGTGAGCTCCGAGACCCTGGCTCCCTCCAGCGCCTGGGGCACGGCCTCATCCTTCATCCTTCCTTCCCCAGGTGAGGGCAGCACACATGGCATTATCCCCAGGCTACCAAAAGGAGAAACTGAGGCCCGGGAGGTGGGTGGGGAAAGGGGACAGCAGAGGTCCTGACCTCTCTGCCACCCCAGATGCAGCCCATGGGCTCTCCTCTCTGCCCTCCTCTCACCCCTGCACTTCTCCAGCCCCGGGTTCAGACCTTCTCAGAGCCAGAGCTGATGCCTGTAGGAAGGTCTAGGAAGGCTGTGGCCTGCCGCCCTTTCCAGCCCACCCCGTTTCCCCGAACTTCACAGGGTCATCCCTGTTTGAGTGGGAGCCACTAGCCAGTCACCAGCCAGCCACTCACACCCAGTACAGACTCCTATCGTGTCGATAAGGGGAAGCAGCTGGCTCCTGCTACCCTGGTCTGGCTGCAGGGCAGGAAGGTCAAAGGCCCTGCTCACACCGAGAACCTTCTCTAAAGAAGCTTGAATCTCCACACACAGAACTACAGAGAGGAGTAGGAGTATCCAGGAGCCCCTAAAGGAGCTAGTGCCCCCAAAGGATAGCACTGGTTATCAGTCCTTCCCCGCCCTGACCACCCTGTCCCCCAAGGCCTTTTCTTTATCTATAAGGAGGAGCCCCCATCTCACAGACAGGCGCAAGGCTAGCTCCAGAACGCTGCACATTCGTGGTGCGGACCAGTCAATGGTGCCACCTGGAATTGTGCAGATAGTCAGACTAGTCCAGGCTGAGTATGGGACAGGGACACAGGGGTGTGTTTATAGTTATCACTGGTCTCCAAGACTCATGGGACAGCAGTCCTGATGTCAAATAAGTTCCTCTTTGTCCCTTTCTGCCCCTGCACTCCACTGTTCTTGCACACACACACACACACACACACACACACACACATTTGTATACACTGATTTCCCTGGCAGACAATGAACATAGTCAAGTCTAGTTCTTTTCTGTTACTTTGCAGAATTCAAGAGTCATTTTGGCAACTTCTGGGTCTTTATCCTTTACTCCCAAAGGTGATTAAGTTTGAAAAAGAATCACTTAGCCCCCTTCTAATCCCATTCTCCACATAGTGGGCGCAGGAGCGAAGGAAGCAGAGCTGAGCCTGGCTGTGGTCAGCTGGGAAGCCTCAGCCACTTCCTCCATCTTCCTGGGCTAAAATGACTAGGGACAAGTGTCAGGGATCAGAAGGATTGAAGAGGGGCTCCTCCCCTAAGCCACCCTATTCAACAGGGTAAACATGCATTGCTGTTGCCCAGCCCTCGTAGTTGGACTTCCCAGCCAGACCTCCAAGTGACCAGGCACATGCTCACCCATGCTCCACCACTACAATGTCCAGCTCTCCCTCCTTCCCCAACCGGGGAGAGACTGCAGGCCCAAAGACAGTCCGGCTTTGTGTCCGCCTGCCACTCCCATTCCCCATCCCCCCAGATTAGAGGCCACAGAGTTGTCATGATTATCTGTCATAGCCAAAGGCTAGCATCTACCCTAAGGCCAAGGGCCCTCTCGTTAGATACAGTAGAAGGCTAAGGCAGAGAATCCTCGCCTCCTGAGGAAGTCTAGGCTGACTAAGGTTGCACAGTAACCTGGTACTGAGGAGTTACTGCTGATGGGGTCTCCCTAGCTCCTAGGGGAATGCAGAGCAGGGTGACAGAGACCTGTTTCTGAAGAGAGACATGCACAAGGATCAGTACAGCCCTGTCTGTGGGTTTCTCCCTAGGTAACTGGCCTTCCTGGGGTTCAGGAGAGAGTACAGGACTGGGCATGTCTCCTAGAAATCTATGAAACTGGGACCTGCTTAAGGGGAGAGGTGGCAGCCAGAGAACAGAAGGAAGTGTACCTTGCAGGCATGACAAGGTCAGGGAGAAGGGGGTGGGTGGGTGGTGTCTTGGAGTGGCAAGGAAGGCAAGCTGCAAGGACATCTAGGCCAAAGCCAGGCCACAGTGGAAGAACAGGTCCCAAGGAAAGGGCAGGCGAGCTCCAGCTAGCTTCTAGCCAGCTGCTGTACAGAACAGATCTCCAGGATCCCCCCACCCCGTTAGGCTGCTCCGACCTCACCCCACACCAGGTATCTGGAAGGTAGCCTTGGCACGCTGGCAATCGCACCTCTCTCCAGCTTCCCTGCTTTAAGGCAACTTCTCCAAATTGTGCCCTGCAAGGGTTCCCCTAAAAAGTGCCTTCTGTTCCAGGCCAGCCAGAGCTATAGCATGAGACCCTGTCTCCAAATACACAAACAAAGCTTCCTTGGTCAAATAAGTTTGTAGAGTTCAGTTATTACCTCCTACAAAGCTTTTCATATCCCTTCCTATGCTAGCGGAGACTACAGGAGCCCTGGGGGACGGATTTCCCACACACACTGGCACACAGATCCCTCTTTGAGAGAACAGATCAAATACCTCCGAAGTCCCTTTGGCCATGAGCACACAGTGTGAGAACAGCCTAGCAGAATTCTACTTTGAGTTTTCTGGGAGCTGCTCCATAGAGGAGGAAACCTGCCCAGAGTCCCAGAGAGGATCCTTCAGCAGAGCCTCAGGCGTGACACCAGCAATTTGTATCCCATAAGTCTGGCTGCCTGGCACCCCGAGGCTACAGTTCTGGCTTCCTGGGGCACCAGGCAGGTAAGAAGGAAAATTCCCCAACCAGTAGGACAGTTAGTCAATAACCCCCCCAACCTTCCCCCACCCAACTTCCCTAACTCATCCTCCTCCCTGCCCCACCCCACCCGCCCCATCCCCAACAGAGCCACATGGATTAGAGCGTTTGTTAGAGAGGACAGAGCCCTCCACCCAGCCCCCGACTCCAGCCCCTTCAGCTACGAGTGTGACCCCAAGTGCCTGACTTGGTGTTCTCATTCATCACTGCGCACTTTGATTTCTAACCTTAGCCTCGTGGATGATGCCAGTTTGTTCTGTGATTTTTCCCCTTTTCCTTCTCCAGATGTCCAAACGGATTCTTCGGACAGAGATGTTTGGAGAAACTGCCTTTGCGATTGTACATGCCAGATCCTAAGCAAAGTATGTTTGAAGATACAAACACAAGTCCCCGCTCCTTAGAAAGCGCCGGGTGCAGTCCCCAGTGCAGGGCGTAGGGTCAGGGGTGTTGGTTGTTTTGATCTCCGGCTGTTCTGTTTTTGTTTCTCTTTTCTTTTTTTTGTACTTTGGTTTGTTAGTTCTTTTGTTTTGTTTTTGTTTTGCTTTGTTTTTCATTTTTTTGGCCTAATCCTTGGGTTTAAAGTTCAGGGCTGCAGGTAAGGGGCAGAGCGACAGGGCCAGGACAAATGGTAACCGTGGCGAGGAACCTAGCTGGCACTGGCAGGAGCCTGTGCCGGGGTGTTGCAATGCCTGTGTCTTGCTATCCTGGCTCTCTCTTTCTGGTTTTCTTTCTTTTGGTAGGTGTCCTGTGGGATACACCGGGGACAGGTGTCAGCAGTTCGCAATGGTCAACTTCTCCAGTATGTTTCTTTCTTCTATTGCTTTTCTTCCCTGGTGACTGGCAGTCTCCCCATGTGGGAGGGATGGGGACCTTACTTATCAAGACTTGGAGGGAACAGGGGTATCCTGAGCTCCTCTCAGTCCTCAGTGCTTACCAGTAGCCTCCGCAGAGGAGACGATACACCCCTGTCTCCCCACGCACCCCCATAAGTCACCTGTATCACCTGAGAGTAGTAAAGCTCAACTCTCTGCAGCAGCAGGGCCATGTCCAGGCCTCTCCTCTCTTCTGGGATCAGGCAGCCTGCCAGATGGAGGAAGAGGCATTTGCAGGGCCCTCCCCTACCTCTGGTGCCAGGCTGCTGATGGGCCAGGCAGTGAGTGTGTGCATGTTTCTGCGGGTAGGTTTGAGAGAAGAGAAAAGGTCTCAAACGCCTATCTTCTGGTCTGGCCAAAATGGTCTGTGTTGGGGTTCTAGGACCAAGGCAGAGGGCAGAGTGGAAGAGAGCAGCCCTAGCAACAGTTCCCATCAGCAGGTTACAGGATGAAGTGAACTGAGGGCTGCCGCAGATGCTAACGGACTCAAGGGGAATCTGGTGACTCTTCCCAAAACCTGTCTAAATTGAACACTATCCAGGATCCCATCTCCTTTCTTTCTTCCACACCGGGAGAAATTTGGCTAGAATAGTGGCTTGTTTTCCTTGGTGCCCAGGAGCAGTGCCTTCAGGCACCACCAGGTGGGGTGGATGGAGCAATTAGCCTCTGGAAAGTTCTAGACTTGGTTTGGATCCCTGTGGTCTGTTGGTACCCATCCTATTCTGCAGAGCAGACTAGTACCCTCCTCCTTTTTAGGGAGGAATCTGGGTCCTGCAAAAAGTAAGGAACCAGAGAACCCAGATGACACTTGAGTGCTGGGAAGGAAAACTCCATAAAAATACCAAAAGGGAAACCCAGGAGTTAGTAGGCAGCATGTCAGAAAAAGAGTTCTAGAGTTCGGGTCTCAGGGTGGAAAAGCAAAGCTCACAATTGTCCTCAGACCCCAGACAAAGCCCAGACATCTGTCTACTGTCTTTAGAAGGAGCATTTGGGCCCCAGAAGGTGAGGGCTGTTGACACAGAGAGTCACCTCCGTCTATAACATGAGACAGGCAGTGTTCTCTTCAGACCCTCCAGTCACAGGCCACGGGAAAGAGGGGACAAAGACAGAATGTGTGAGCAAGACATGTAGGCCAAAAGAATTCACTAAAACTCAAGCTATGGGAGAATTTCAAAATCAGATACGGCCCATTTGGAGAGCTCTGGGGCAGGGGAAGAGGCTTCCAAGGCTCCAGGAGAAGCCAGAGCAGACAGGCAAGGGTGGGCCTGCTGAGAGAGGCAGTGGGGGACCGGTTCCTTTCCACCCTTGGCTAAGAGCCTCCACAGCTTGGGAAAGTGTTCTGGACGGGCAGTCCCAGCCAGCCCTAGCTCAGAGAGCAGCAGAGCCTCCAGAACGTGGGCTACTATGCAAAGCCCCTTGGCCAGCTACATCATGTCAGCCCAGCCTATATCTTCTGGGAACGTCAACAGGACCCTCAGAGCCCAAAAGAAAGCCTACAGCTGCAATCCCCAGCTTCCTGCCTGTATCATCAGTACCACACAGGTGCCTTTATGTGAAAGATTCCTGTTCTTCAAACACGTCCCCTGAAGGCCTTTATGATGCTTTAGACATCCACCATCCTGTGCCCCCTGAAGCCCTCAGATGCCCATCCAGAAGGGCCGGTACCTAGATCCCTAGTCCTGGGACTATTCAAGTGTTCTGGGTTTGTTCTCTCGTCTGTAGACTTAGGATAGCGACATCTAGGCCTAGACGGCAGCAGTGAACATGAACTGACGCACCTGAGGGGCTCATGCCAGGGCCTGCCATTATGACCCGAGGGCACTGTAGTATAGATGGTGGGAAGCAAAGCGTCTGACCCTGCCCCTACCCAGACCACCTCAAAACCAGGCAAGATTTTCAACCCGGTAGCACTTTATCCCCAAAAGCACTTTGAAGTTTCTCCCACTACAGGCCGCGCCCTCCTGAAAGGGAAAGCTGGCCCATCTGTATCCCACATGTGTATGACCATACACTCACACGCATGCAAACACAGGAGCACATGCTCATATCAGCACATACAACACTGTCTCCTCCTCCTCCAGGCACCTTATGACTGCCATTGGTTATGTCCGAGACAATAAATTTGCGTATTTCCTAAGAAGCCTGGTAGAAATCTGACATCCAATTTACAGGTCAATATGAACATTTCTGGCCTGAGGCTCAGTGGTACCATACCATCCTGGCTGAGTGCCATGAAAAAAAAAAACCACAAGTAGGCGATTGCTCTCCTAAAAGCAACAGACACAACTGTAGATCCCTCAGCGCCTGCCCTCGGGCTTCCCAGGAAGAAAGTCATCGACCTAATGACTGGCCAAACTCTCAGTGGCTTCACCAATCATGCCAGCCGCCACTGGCTCACCCTACCATGACACCAGGGAGCTGCTGTTGGCACAGTTTGGTTCCCAGAGCAGTGACCTGGAAGAACATTCTCAGAGGGCTTTGAGAGACTTGCTTGCTTCTCCAGGTGGCCATCATCCTCAGGAATAATCAGGCAAGGCTGAGCAGGAATGGCCATAGCTTAAACCCATGATCCCTTTCAGTCATCCTCCTGATTTCCTGCATCACCTTGAGAAAGTACCACGGCACTACAGGGTACCAGCTGCCCCTTAGACTTCACCAACTTTGTCTGAAAGTGAGCTGAGGACCAGCACTTAGAACCTGGTGAAACTGGTCTGCTGTCCCTCGGGCAAGCGTGAGTGGACATCAGTAACATGCTCCCAAGTGCTTCCAAGTCCTAGGCTCCAGGATGAGAACCTCTCTGTGACCCTTTGATCCAGCCAAAGAGGACCCTGAGCTGCAATTAGGGCTCCAAGCAGTCAGGGCAAAACTGAAAAGAAGCCAAATCCTCACCACCTCCCCAGCTTCAGTGTGACAGAACTGCAGAGGGCTTGTGTTTGAAGTGCTGGGATCAGCACTTCCTTGATGTGGCCTCTGCACAGAACTGGTTGGGTCAAAACCCCAAGTATCTTCCTCAAGATTCTTGGGATCAGGACCTTCTTGGTCTTTGGCTCAGAGCCACCCACACTCCTGCTCTTTTCCAAATATGGAACCCTCTAGAATCCCTTTCAGAAAGCACAAAGAAGTGGAGCAGGTGATTCTCAGGGTGCTTCTTCCACAGATGAGAAGCCCGGTGACAGGTCTGGGTGACTGCTGTGGAAGCCAGTGAGGGAGTGTGCCCAGGCAGGTGTGAGCAGGGGCCCTGGCATACGTGTGTCTTAACCTCCTGTTGGCTGGGCCTGCTCACATCTGCCTCTGTATACTGGCACTTTGAAGAGAACACATCCACATAGCAAGTTAGAGACCCAGGTCTGTAGAACAGGACAGGCTGTGCCTGAAAAAGCAAGGCAAGGCTTTAAAACGTCACCAAGATTTCTGGGCTCCCACCCAGATTTTCCCCCATTGGACTGAATGGTTCTGAAGCACAGCCAGGTTTTCAGGCCTTCCAGGATCCCATGGCAAGGCCTGATTCCCCCCAATCATAGCCGAGACACTGAGATTAAATAGGCTGGCCATCTCTCAGAGTCACAGACAATGGTGACTGTGACTGCCAGAGCTGACCATTATTTAACCTCTCAATGTTGTAAGCATCCACCTTTCAAGGGCTTGAACTCACACATTCAGGTAATGACCTCACTTCCAACACTGTAATTCGTCCATAGTGTAAGAAGTGTGCATGCTCCACAGATGAACTCACTCTTTCTGTGCTCTCAGTTGTAGATGCTCTCCTGATAGTGAGAAGGGTTTGGGTACCACAGCCCAATCCTGGGAGCCCAGGTGTATGGGATATCAAATGGAGCAATGACTTGCTTCTTGGGGTCTTCTCCTATCCCCATTCTTCTCCCCTATGACATCAAAGCTCTGCACTCAGACTGCCAAGAGCTCTGCCAGGCCAGCTACGCCTTGGCACAAGGCAGGAACATGGGGCTCGTCCAGAGACATGACACATTCATTTTGAACAGATGAAAAGGACCCCCAAGAATGAGATAGGGGTACGGGCAAACTGACTTCAGGAGGGCCTGAGGATGCTGAAGGGATGGAGTTAGAGTCAGGAGGGGGGCATTGGGCACTCTTCCTTGAACCCCACCCGACTGGTCCTCTGCTCCTAGAGGACTTTGCCAACTGACTCTTGCGCCTGTGCCTTCTCACCAGGTACTAACTCCACTGCTCACCTCCAGGGGCCCTTCCCTGCCTGTCAGTTCTAACATGGCCTCTCTCTTGCCTTCTTGGGGCTCTCAGGGACTAGGGACCAGGGAAGGAGCTCAGGAGGCCGGGAGGGGGCACTACTAACCGGCTTTCATCTCACAGGCTGGCTGCCCAGCGTCTGAAGAGTTCTGACCAACGTTTTCTCTCTCTCCCCCCCCCCCGCCCCTTCTCTCATTCTCCCCTGCCCCCGCACTCTCCTCTCTTCTGCACTGCCAGAGCACCTTGGATTTGAGTTAAAGGGTATGGCACCTGTCAATCACTCTGCATCATCTGCACAGCCCCTCCCCAGCCTCTGACGCCAGGATCGCGGAACTTTAGGCTTCCTTTCCTCCCAAATGGAAAGGGGGTGATTCCGAAAATTTCCCTGGCCTCACCAAGATGCCCTAGCATAAATCATGTTGATTTAGAGCCAGATAAGAAAAATCTCATGAAGAGCAGGGTACCCTGCAGTTCAAACTGTGCCTGGTGCCCAGTTAGCACCCCCTGCAGGGGAGGAACCTGCAGGCACTAGCCCTCCCAAGCAGAAAAGCCTGTCAGCAATCAAACCAGACATGGCTACTCGAAGGGTCTGTAGACAGAAGAAACCTGGTTTGGGGAGCTATGCAGAGAGGCAACTTTTTCCATCTCACACTGGTCCTCTTTCCTTGCTAAATCCATTTCCACTGCTTCATATTCTCTGCACCAGGCTAGAAGCTGACAACGTCCCATTTGCTCCTGTCCCTGCTGTGTCTGTCTGCCCCAGGCTCTGCCGTCTGCTTGAGGCTTTCACTCCTCTGTGATCTGCCCCTCCAGTGGCATGTAGTGTATATGTGTATCTGCGGGCAAGGCCACCAAGGTTCTAATCTGTACCTACCCTCCTTTCCCCTACCGCCCTCCCCAGAAACTTCCATGTAACTCCCTACATCCGCCACAGTCACACACTGCCCTTTGGCCTCTAGAATACTACCTATGTGTAAGAGACTTTGAGGAGGAACATTTTAAGCTCTCTGGTTTGGTCTTCAGCCTAGGCCCAAGTGTCCCCGGATGTCACAACAGCAGACACGCAGGGCTCAGGAGTGGTGGAAATGATCTGGTAGTGATGATGGGGAACACCAGAGACATCAGATACGGAAAGGCTTTCCCATGGCAGCCTTGCAGAGGTCTTAGCTCCCCAAGCACCTGTCGGTTGCTCTCAGTGGAAGGCAAAGTCTGTATGTGAGTGTCTGTCTGGGTCCCGGGGAGGAGGGTGGAGGCTGGGTACACAGGAATGGATCTGCAGGTGTGTATGGATGGATTCTGTTGGGATGGGAGAATGGTGATGTCTGGCTAGCAGTGTCTCAGGACAGGACTGGGGATACAGAAAGGCTGTGGAATGTCTGTGTTAAGCCCAGAGTATTTGGTGTTGACACTGCCAGCAGGAGGAGGTGTAGGTGTATGTCTGTCTGGGGCAGGGGAGGGGGGATGCACTCACTCATTTAACCAAAAAGCTCCACTCAACACCAGAACTTACCACATATAGCATCCCTACCCTCCTGGAACTACATTCAGAGGAGACAGCAACAAATGGGAAACACTGTTGACAACTGACACAGAAATAAATAAATAAATAAATAAATAAATAAATAAATAAATAAATAAATAAATAAAAGTGAGCTCAGGGTTTGACTGGGCTGCAGTAGAGAGCTACTGTAACTTATGATCAAGAAAAGGTGTGTCCTACGTGGTACATCTGGCAGCCAGCCCTCCAAACACCTGGTTAAGAGTGTTGAAGGCAGGGGACACAGTATATGTAGACTTGTGTTACTCAGTGGACAGAGATGCTGCAGCTGACTCCAAGCACAACAGACTACAGACAATATCCAAAAAGAATGTGAAAATAGGTAATTGGGGGCCTTGAAAATACAGGAAGCCCTTGATTTTTATGTTTGCAATGAGAACCCATTGTGTTTCTAAGCAGCAGCAGACTAGAATGTGCTGCGTTATTGCTGGTGTCTGTGGAGCATGGGGATGAGTCAGGGTTAGGAGTGCAAGCAGAAAGGCCTGCCGGAGGTGGCCATCTCTAGTTGAGGAGCCCCTCCTGCACTACAGAGGCAGTAGTGAAAATGCTCACGGGTCAGACCCATGCCTCACTTGAAAAGCAATGCTGAGATGACTTTTGAATGGACCAGGGAGGTGGGAAGGGGGGGGGCAGGTAGAGAAGCCTCGCCAATGATATGGGCAGGCAGGTGTGGAGAAATCCAGGCTACTGGGGTTTTGACTGACCAGTAGTTTGGCTGGTCATGGCTCATAGATATTGAGCCGAGAAGCAGGGAGAAATCAGGGCAGGAGATGGAAATGGGGAATGCATACCCATAGGACTGAAAGTCTGTCTAGATGGTGTCAAGAAAGAGTGGAGGAAAGACATAGGCCTGGGAGCCTCGGTTCATTTGGCATGGGTTAAGAGAAAGAAGTCAAGCCACCACCAAAGTTTCAGGGCACCAGGCCAAGTGCCAGGACTTGATAATGTGGAAGCTGTTTTGTTTTGTTTTGAGACAGGGTTTCTCTATGTAGCTACGGAGCCTGTCTTGAAACTTGCTCTGTAGACTAGGCTGGCCTCGAACTCACAGAGATCCGCCTGCCTCTGCCTCCCAAGTGCTGGGATTAAAGGTGTGCACCACCACAGTCCAGCTAGTGGAAGCTGCCTATAACCATGAGCAGAGTGGTCTCCAAGAAGTGATGGCAACACTGACTGGGGAGGCCTAGTAGATGAACAGAGTAAAGCTCAGTGGGCAGAGATTGGTTAAACTCTGCCTGAATGTAACTCAGTGTGCTTGGGCATGCATGCATGTATACCCATTTCTGGAGCATGTGGTCAGTTGTGTGTGCAGATTCACATGTATGAATGTCTGTGACTCCAGGAGCCATAGCTTGGATATGTGAGTGTCCGGAGGGTTTGTAGCTCTGAGGTTGCTGGTGTACACAGGAGGTGACATAAATCTGAGAGATCAGGGACAGTTCTCAGAGCTCTGCCAATCACGGAGGGCCTGCCTCTACTTATCACTAAACTGGTAGCAGAGAAGGTGGCAGTACCAGCCAGCAGGTCTGAGTAAGGAGGGCTCGCTGAGATATGGCCTGGGCTGTAGCCAGTGCTGTTGCCTTTTCCTTGTCTTCCTCCTGGCTTTCTCTGTTTTAGAGGGGTAGGGGTGGCCATACCAGGCACAGAGGGAAGGCGAACAGTTGGGCTCAGCCTCACCCAGCTCGTTAGTGAAGGTGGGGCCTGCTCCTTGTGCACCCACATCCCTGCATGCCAGGTGGGGCTGTGCTGTCCCTGGTAGGCCTCTCCAGTGGACAACAAGGTCCAGTGAGCCAAGGCACTACCCTGACCAGACTGTGGGAATGGAGAAAGGCCTTTCTTTCCACACCCCTCTAGGCCCAATATGCTGTGTTCCTGCTCCTGGCCCTAGCACCCCTCCTAAATCTGGGCCTGATATCCTATCACCACCCCTTCTTAGGGAACCGGGGTGCCTGAGCAAGGCCTTTGCCCTGGGCTTCTGTTCATTGCCATGAGGCACAACCCTCTGCTGGGCCGCCATGAGCAGGGCAGGGGTGCTGGTCAAGGTGTTGCCTCCCCTCTACTGTGGCCTTGGAACTTCACCCCTACTCCATCCCCTCCTCCATCCCCTCCTCCATCCCCTGCATTTTCCACTCATGTGCACTGGGCAGATATGGGGCTTGGGAAGGGGTGACCAGGTGTAGGGGGAATCTGAAGGGAGGCAAGGAGAAGGGATGGCAGGAGGGGACAGAACCTGTGCTGAGGAAGCCCACAGCTTGGGAATAGGGAGGTCATATACAAGCATCTCCATGGGCTCTGTTCCTGCTCTGCCCTGCAGAGGCTGAGGAGCTGTACCAGAAGAGAGTCCTGACAATTACTGGCATCTGTGTGGCTCTGCTGGTCGTGGGCATCGTCTGTGTGGTCGCCTACTGCAAGACCAAGTGAGTGTTACATGCTCAAGCTGAGAACAGGCCAAGCCAGGGGGTAGCCTCCAATATGTTTTTGTGAGAACAGAACTTTTTCCCTGTATCTACTCTGCCCAGCCTGGGAGCCTACAGCTTCCTGTTCCCAGTAGTCTCGGGGCCTCTGCGGGTGTAGCTCCACGGGACAGGCACAGAGAAAGTCTTGATTCAAACCCAGCTCTCCTATCTCCCATAGGACCTGGAGCAATTGGGCGATCTCAGGGCAAGTCCGGGGCAGCAGCTGGGAACGCTGGGAAGTGTAGAAGAGGGCAAACCGAAAGACAAGCCAGAGAGGGCAGCCCAGACTGCTCAGAGCAGAAAGGCAGGATCAGAAAGAGTGAACAGAAACTAAAGATATCTGGGATTCAGGTGCCTCCATAAAACCTTGATGTGAGACTTCAGGTGGTGTGGAGCCAACGAAGGCCAGGGTCATGCAACATTTGTTTAGATCTGGAAAGTGAGCCTAGACAGAGTTACCATTTCAGAAGCTGACTCTCTGGGTCTGGACTCCTGCTGCCCTACAGATGGGGCTGAAGGTCCTGCTGACCTCATCTTGGAGGGAACCAGAACCAGAAAGGCAGGGAAGGAAGGAGGGGGTGGGACTGGGCCAAAGAAGTAGAGTCCGGGAACTGCAGAAAGAAGCGCCAGTTCTGACCGGCAGCTCTAAACTTTCAGCAGTGCTGACACTCGACCCAGCCCCAGGAGCATGACCAGGCTGCAAGCAAGTGGCCCCAGGGCATGTTTGGCTTGGGACTTTTTGTCGCTGTTTGTTTGGAGGCAGTGTCTCACTACACAGCCCTGACTGCCCTGGGATCCACAGAGGTCTCCCTGCCTCCACTACATCTTTGCCTCCAAGACATGATTTTGAAGCCCCTATCCTCATCTGGAGAGCAGAAGGGCTTTCCCTATGAAGTGGTCTTCAGGCTAGGGCCTAAGGAGAGAAGACACAAACCGGTGGAGAGGCTGGAGTGTAGGGCAGAACGCTGCACAGGATCCAATGCTGGCTGTCCCAGGAAGCAGCAAGCTGGGTGGAGGGAGGCAGCAAGAGGCAAGCCTGGGGCAAAAAATGGGATACTGACGAGCAGGAAGAGTTAGAGCCATGGGAGTGATAATTACAGTTGCATATGATAAAATAATTTACTGAGCATTTATTATGTATCAGTATATGGGAGTCCTACTGGTCTGGCTCCCGAATCATAGCATTCTGTTTTATCTTCTTTATAAAACTTCCCTGGAAGTGACCACTCACTTACGTGTTATTTACTCTCCACCTCCCCTCCTGGCCCCAGGCTGCTTGAAGCACAGACCATGTTTACCTCATCTGTTCCCCAGCAGAATCTGGAACACAGTAAAAACCCAATAAACAATTACTACACAAATGAGGAAGGGGGGCTAGCGCGGTGTGAGAGTCATTTATGGGCTTTCTGTGGTCAGTGGTCTTTGGGATGGTAAGGGATTCTACACTGCAGATGGAGGCAGAAAAATATCTTCATTTAAAAATAAAGAAAAATATCTTCATGAACCCCAGAACTTTGCCACACAGTACAAAGCAATGGGGTTCTGTGCATTGCCCAATCTCCCTGGAAGGACAGCCAGGGAATTCCGTCCCTTTGGGGGAGCCATGCTAAGCTCACATATCCTTTCCCTGTGTAGAAAACAGCGGAGACAGATGCATAACCATCTCCGGCAGAACATGTGTCCAGCCCACCAGAACCGGAGCCTGGCCAACGGGCCCAGCCACCCTCGGCTGGACCCTGAGGAGATCCAGATGGCTGATGTGAGTGGTGTTCCCAGACCTGCCCCCCTCTTAGCTCGCTGGATAGCAACCTTCTCTGGCTGCAAGCATGGGCCAGGGCAGTCCTGTGTGTCGGGCACCAACTCACCAAGGACCTGGCTTCACTCTGCTCATTTCCATAAGGAAGAATGGGGGGGATTGGTTGTGGGGGCCATCGCTGATCCATCAAGTCACATCTCACCCAGGGGGTCACCCTTTAACCTAGAGCTTGGTGCTCATCACTTGCCCCCCCCCACCCGGAAAGGGAGCCTATCTAGTCTCCATCGCTAACTCCTCCCAACTTTCTGTCCGTTCCAGTACATCTCCAAAAATGTGCCCGCCACAGATCACATGATCCGGAGGGAAACTGAGACCACATTCTCTGGGAGCCACTCCTGCTCACCTTCTCACCACTGCTCCACAGCCACGCCCACCTCCAGCCACAGGTGAGCAGCAGCAGGGCCCACAGAATCCTGCTGATTCCTGTACTTTGTCATTCAATTGTCCACAGCTAGTTGATATCTCCTCGTGTGTTTGCATACCGATCACAGTCCACCTGACTCTCCAGCACTGGGGCAACTTGCCCGCACACGCACAATAGTTCCTACAGCTAGAAAAATAACAAGGCTGGTCCCTCCTTCCGTGGAGAGCACCATGCAATAGTCAGAGCCTTTGCATACTGGCCTCTGAGGCTGGGATCCTGAGGAACGGCTAAAGAACATGGGGGTGGCAGTGTCCCAGCTGGGGGATGTTAGTGGCAGAAGCAAAGGAAGGAAACTCTACACATGGCAACTCACCAACCACAGGATCCCAGCCTTCCTTCTCCCATGATCAGGGTTGAGCATCTGCGAAACTCCACATCACCCCAGAGTAGAGAGGACAGGGATCTAAGGGAGCCACAGAGAGATGAGGAACTAAGAGCAGGATGGCTATGGGACCTCACACCTACACTAGGACAACGTGCCCTTCCTGACTTATCAGCTCACTCTATCTGGTTTTCCCAGACATGAGAGCCACACGTGGAGCCTGGAACGTTCGGAGAGCATGACCTCGGATTCCCAGTCAGGCATCATGCTGTCATCAGTGGGCACCAGCAAGTGCAACAGCCCAGCCTGTGTGGAGGCGCGAGCGCGGAGGGCAGCGGCCTACAGCCAGGAGGAGCGGCGCAGGGCTGCCGTGCCACCCTACCACGACTCCATAGACTCCCTGCGTGACTCTCCGCACAGTGAGAGGTCAGTTTCTACTACCCCTTGACTGAGCACCACCTTGGCTAGAAAGTTGCCACTCCCAGTCCAAAGCTGACCCTTAGGGTGCCTCAGAGGCATTGCCAAGATCCTCAAACAAGGTCCCAGAAAGGTTGGGTGGTCTCCTGGGATTAGAACTACATCTAGCTCAGTGGATCCTGGCTGGAGTGACCACATAGTTTATCCTATCAGGGAACATTAACAACCATACTGAAGCATCAGGGACAAACAGGGTTGTTCCATACACCCAGGACCCAAGGTTGTCTGGTTCCCAGTATCACCTAAAGACCCCACATCTCAGCAGAAACAGAAAGACACCCAAGACCAAGGAAATTAGAAGCTAGGAAAAGAGGTTATTTTCAAGGGTACTCACCAGAAGGCAAGGACATAAGCCAAGGGTGATCTCGGACTGTCAGCATCAGCACCAAGATCCTGGTGCCCAAAGGCATGGCTGGGATCCTGAGAAGCCCATGAACTAAGAACCAGGACATTTCTCTTCCCGTGAGGCTGGCAGGGGTGCTCAGTGGCAAATAAGCCTTGCCCACCAAGCCTGGCAGTCTAATTCCTAGAATTCACAAAGTGGAAGGAGAGTACCAACTCCCCCCTCTTATCTCTCTCTCTCTCTCTCTCTCTCTCTCTCTCACACACACACACACACACACACACACACAAAGGAAATTCCCTTCTTCCCTGACTCCACACCAGGAGTCCTGGGAACGAGGCCCCACCCTAATGGGCTTTGCAGTGGCTGTCAGGGAAGCTAGGTCTGTGAGAGGAAAGCAGAGGAGGTACACCACAGCAGGGGAGGCTCAGGATGGGGAGCAACTCTACCTCTTTCTCATTCAAATGACTCTATGCCAGGCCTGGGCTAATGAAGCATCCCCAGAGATGACCTACCTGCTCTTATTCCAAGTGAGGGACAAACCACTGACTCCAGAACAGTTTTACATGCGCTAAGGACAGACACCACCTCAGGACAGAGAAACCTGATCCAACTACCAGTTCCAAGAAGCACCCAGATTTTCCTCTCCAAGCCCAGACCTTCGCCTCAAAATTTGTTCCTTCGGTGCAGATTGGAGGAAACAACACCTGCTATACATGGGGCTGGTAGATGTATAGAGTTCTGCCTCCTTCACACCCGTCTCTGTTGTCTTCAATGGTAACCCTGGCCCTGGGTGGGTGGGAGGACCCTCGGCAGGGAGATGGGGAAGGAAAGTTTTCCAGACGTGGTGTATCGCTGCAGCTGTTCTAACGGAAACACTTAAGAGCATGCTTAAGAGAAGCAAGGTGGGCTGAGAGAAGTCACAGAGCTCAGCAGGCAGGCTGGGGACACAGATACACCAAGGGCCCTTGGCTTCTGCTTGCTTGGGAGGTAGAGCTAAATAGGAAGGGCATCCTTAGCAGAGCTGAGGTTTGATTTGTTCGGTTGGCTTGGTTTTGGTTGGAAAGGGCAGGGGAGTTGTTTTGTTTTGTTTGTTCTGGGAACTTCCTAGAGTGAAGAGACCCCAAGGTGGTGGCATGACTGGAGAGTGTGCCTCGGGAGAGGAGTGGGTAGCACCCAGCAGTTAAATAGTTCTGTGTGTGGGAAAGGGAAGTGAGCAGGCAACTAATTCCTGATCCCGTAAGAAAGTAGGAAGGACACTAAGCCAGCTCCAGAGCGCAGTCAGGAACATGGAATGCAGTCTGGAAGAAAGGCATGGCGGTGAGTGATTCCTGTACTGGAGTATGGATTATGGTGGAGGCTGAAGGCTCACAAGGTGGATTGTGAAGAGCAAAACCAAACGTTCCAGGCTCCACGTGTGGCTCTCACCTCTGGGAGAACCAGACAGGAGTGAGTTGATAGGTCAGGAAGGGCAAGCTGCCCTAGTGCAGGTGTGAGGTCCCTTAGCCACCCTGGAGATAGATTAGCAAAAGCAAACTTTTCAAGGAAGTAAGAGGAATAGAGACCCGTCTTAATCTTGGTATTATCTGCTCTGGCTTAAGGAGCCCACCCAGTGTCACTTCCTGTAGCAGCTTTTGGGATTTCCCTCTTTTTTCTTTTTTTTTTTTTTTTTTTTTTTTGGTTTTTCGAGACAGGGTTTCTCTGCAGCTTTTTTTTTTTTTTTTTTTTTTTTTTTTTTTTTTTTTTTTTTTTTTTTTGGTTTTTCGAGACAGGGTTTCTCTGCAGCTTTTTTTTTTTTTAGAGCCTGTCCTGGAACTAGCTCTTGTAGACCAGGCTGGCCTCGAACTCACAGAGATCCGCCTGCCTCTGCCTCCCGAGTGCTGGGATTAAAGGCGTGCGCCACCACCGCCCGGCTGCAGCTTTTTTAGAGCCTGTCCTGGACCTAGCTCTTGTAGACCAGGCTGGCCTCGAACTCACAGAGATCCGCCTGCCTCTGCCTCCCGAGTGCTGGGATTAAAGGCGTGCGCCACCACCGCCCGGCTGGGATTTCCCTCTCTTAAACCATGCCTTGGGCTAAGCTATTCGTGCTAGGGCAGTTGAGCTCAAATCCAAGGAGACTCTGAATGATGGCTAGTAGTTCCTCAAAGTAGCCTTACTAGTTTCTGCCTAAAACGCATTCAAATCCCAGGGATAGGTACCCAGGATTCACACTAGGAGGTATTAGCAAAAACAGACCAGTCATGGACCTGAGAGTCATTGGCTCCAAGAAGAGACACCTAGTGGTGTCTTGGTGAAATGGGGATTCAGATTCAGAAAGAATAGATCTAGTCATCACGTCCTTGACACTTGAATGTCTGAGTCTCTTTTTCCTGTGTGTAGTATGGCCCTCACCTGCAGAGTCTCCAGAACAGATGAGACCACATATAAAACGCCCCAAGGTGAGCGTGCCCCGGAGAATGAGCATCTCCACAGCAAATGACCACTTACGGATGCTTAGTGAAGGGCAGACACTGGGCTAGGGTACTACCCGAGTACATTTCTGAAATCGCCCAGCATCACTCTGGGAGTAAACACTATAGTTATCTATGCAGGCTGAGAGGGATCACGGAAACTGAACGAGGTCAGAGCCACAGCCTTCACTCTCAGGACTGGGTTCTTTCTGGCCCTACAGCCAGATTACCCGACCCACGCTTCTGTCTCTCCCGCAGGTACGTGTCGGCCCTGACCACGCCCGCGCGCCTCTCGCCCGTGGACTTCCACTACTCGCTGGCCACGCAGGTGCCGACCTTCGAAATCACGTCGCCCAACTCTGCGCATGCCGTGTCGCTGCCGCCCGCCGCGCCCATCAGCTACCGCCTGGCGGAGCAGCAGCCGCTCCTGCGGCACCCGGCGCCGCCGGGGCCTGGGCCGGGGTCCGGCGCGGACATGCAGCGCAGCTACGACAGCTACTACTACCCCGCCATGGGGCCCGGACCGCGGCGCAGCGCCTGCGCGCTGGGCGGCAGCTTGGGCAGCCTGCCCGCCAGCCCCTTCCGCATCCCGGAGGACGACGAGTACGAGACCACGCAGGAGTGCGCGCCCCCGCCGCCGCCGCGGCCGCGCACGCGCGGCGCGTCCCGCAGGACGTCGGCGGGGCCACGGCGCTGGCGGCGCTCGCGCCTCAACGGGCTGGCGGCGCAGCGCGCACGCGCGGCGCGGGACTCGCTGTCGCTGAGCAGCGGCTCGGGCTGCGGCTCGGTGTCGGCCTCGGACGACGAGGCGGACGACGCGGACGGGGCGCTGGCGGCCGAGAGCACGCCTTTCCTCGGCCTGCGGGCGGCGCACGACGCGCTGCGCTCGGACTCGCCGCCGCTGTGTCCAGCGGCCGACAGCAGGACTTACTACTCCCTGGACAGCCACAGCACGCGCGCCAGCAGCAGACACAGCCGTGGGCCGCCTACGAGGGCCAAGCAGGACTCGGGGCCCCTCTAGGCGCCCCCCGCTTCGCCCGCCCCACGTCTCCAAGGAGAGCGGAGACCACCGACTGGAGAGGGAATAGGAGCGAACAAAGAAATAAAAATATTTTTATTTTCTATAAAAAGGAAAAAAGTATAACAAAATGTTTTATTTTCATTTTAGCAAAAATTGTCTTATAATACTAGCTAACGGCAAAGACGTTTTTATAGGGAAACTATTTATATGTAACATCCTGATTTACAGCTTCGGAAAAAAAAAGAAACAACAAAAAAAAAGAGAGATGGGCCAATTTTTTGACTCTTTAATAGAAACCTATATTGTGGTGCCTTTTGCTGTATGCTAATCTGGGGCTCCTGGAGAGTCGTCTGGGGTGCAGGGTGGGAATGGGCGCTTGTAGGATCCCAAACCGGTGAGGGTGAGAAAAGGCAGGGGAAGAAGAGACCGAGGTTCTACTGGGCCTGAGGGCAGTGGGCAGTGAGGAAGAAAATGGCGACAAGGCAGAATTTGATCTTCCCCTGTTCAGATATGGAATCTCGGGCAGAGAGAGCAGGGATCCTTGCCTAGAGCTGGAATTAAGGTCGGGTTACTTCCAGGGGGAGACATAGTCCCCCCACTACAGCAACTAGAATGGGGAGGGGTCCTCCCCGCTCCTCACGGCTTCTAAAGGAAAGAGGGCAGAGAAGGCGGTCTCCCCACCAGCCCCCGGCCTAGGGAGGGGCAGCACTACCAGGGGCCCAACCTTCATGGCTCCTCCTCCTGCGGCCTCCAGGGTACTCTGTCCTCTGCAGCACCTTCGTTTACAGGTCGTCTTTTCTATTTTACGCCTGCATGTCCTTTGCATTTCAGATTCTTTAGATTGAATGCATGGTCACGCTGGGACCCAGAAGAGCCACTCCGACAGTGTATTCGATTCCCCTTTTAGCAATAAAGTAACACCATGTCCTTCTCACAGCCCAGCTCCCAACCCACCTATGACTTCATCCTCCAATCCTGCCCTCCCCTGCCCTCACAACTGGATCCAATGCTAATTTGTCAAAAAAAGGCAATTGTCTAAAAAGGAAACAAACAAAAATCCCAAACAGGAACAGATGGGAACCCTGACATGTCCAAACACCTGACTGTTGACACTTGAACATTTTTTATATTATAAATAAAATCAGAAATAACTCCTGTTTGACTGTGTGTACCTGGCCCAGCTGAGGAGGGAAGACACAATGAGAATCTGGGCCCTGTGGGTACTGAAGTAGAGATTGGAGAGGGCCAGGGCAGTCCCTGAGCGGAAGTGACCCTCTCTCCAGTCCCGCTGGCCCCAGTTCCAAGGACCTGTTCCAAGTCTTCCTTCCAAATCATTTATAAGGTGTCGCCCCTGGGTGCTGGGGAACCCAGCCAAGGGACTGACGCAAATTGTTCTGCTTTAAACTCAGCCTCAGAACTCTGGCCCAGTCCCTGCCCTGGAGCTAGGAAGCTGGACTGAGGCAACAGTTTCCCACCCAGGTGGGTGAAAAGGGAAGGATTGTGGGGTTGGCACTGGGGCAGCGGAGACAAAGATGACCCTTGGGGCCTCAGGCACGTCACAGGCAGAGTCTGGACATGTAAGACAGCATAATGGATACCCTCATTGCCAGAAGGACCACAGCAGCTGCGCTTCTAAGCCCACAGGGTATTGCTCTTCCCCCAATTTTATACCCCCTCAGAGCCAGGGCCTGTCTAAACCTGCAACTCTGATGAAGGTCTGATCTCAGGCATGGAGAAGGCAGACAGAGTCCAGGGTGAAGAGTCTTTCTCATCAGCCACCTAGAATACCAGAAACCAAGATTCCAGCCTTCTGGACTTGAAGCCTCCTCTCCAAAGAGCTAGGGTGAATGTGTACATATTTACGTATGCTTATGCATGTCCTTGAATGTCCCAGTGTGGAGCTAGACAGCCACTAACAGAGGAGCGGAGGAGCGGGTCAGAGAGGCTCAGAGCAACAACAAGGACCGAATCTGAGTGCCAGTTTTGGCCCTAGCTAGCTGTGTGCCTTCTCCAACCCACAATTTGCTTAGTGAGAAATGAGGAAGACATTGTATATGTCAGCGAGCTGCTGTGGAGGTTACATGCAGACGGGCCTAGCACGGCTCCCGAGAGATGTCTAGAAGATGATACCTTGACGGTGGTGGGGACAGAATCCTGAGCCTTGCAACCTTGAATCACAGAGTGGCAAAAACTTGATGAGTCTAAACTTAATAAATAAATTCATCATTATATTTGTTGGTGGGTGCTGAAGGGGGCACTTATTACAAAGGGAAAAATTAGGGGAAAATTACTGGGCTGAATGTTAAACCTGTGGGTCATGGATATCTTCCAGGCCCCAGCCGGTGACTGCATTAGACCCCTCTGCTATCTGTTTGCCGTTGCCTTGAGAGCTTTCTTAGGGCGGTAATCCTTACGTGCGACCTCTGATCTCTATGGGACCCCAGGTTAACGGCTATGACCTCTTGGTGAGTCCACTGATCAGATCTTATTGAGATCCAGGTTAGAGCCCTCACTTAGGCTCTGTGAGGGCTCTCAGTCGTTGCCTTCTCGGTTTTCATTAGAAACCACTGCTGTGACTCAAATGAACTCTCCCTCCTATCTGTATACGACCCCGGTTGACTTAGTGAACTTGTACCTGACCCCATTTTGTTCCTTTATTATCTGCCCTGTATTCTAAGGTACCTGCCAGAGTCCAAGGATAGAACTTCACCTAGCTCCTAGGCTCTCTCCTCATTACATCAGCCACCTACTCACTGGACGTGTATGGTTGGGACTCAGGAGCACGCCTGACCAGAGAGACCCTCTTGCCCACCCTGAATCTCAGGTTTCAGCCTTGGGGGAAACTTGAGTGTGTGGCCTTTCAGGAAGCATTGCAATCACTTTAAGCAACTTCCCTTCTACCACCCTGTCCCCTGGAACACTCAGGACATTGAGGCAGCTTCGTAGGTCAAAATTCTCTTCCCTGCTCCCCAAATTCTTTACTTTGTAGTATCACATTTAGTGTTTCCCCAGCCTCTCTCAGAGTCCCCAGTGGCAATGATAACCACTTCTCCCCGAGATCCCCCATATCTGTGAGACCCATGGAGACAGGAAGTGGACCTCCTTCCCATCCCAGCACCCAGCATCAATCTATGCCACATGGCTGTCCCTCACTGAAGAGGTTGAAGGCTGTCTGTCAAGAGTTAGCAACCAGGAGTTCCTGAGCCCTGGGCAAATAACCAGGACCTCTAGCTGGAGAAAATCGCTTACTGCATTCTGTCAGGCCCTGGGTTTGACTAGTCCTCCTGGGCATGTTAGGAGCCACGGTTAGGGAAGAGGAACATGATGGTCTATTAGAATGCAGGAAAAATATTAGAACTTTGATTTAGATTTATTTTCATCTCATCTTTTTTTAAATTTCTATTTTTGTGTATGTTTTATAATGTACATAATATTTTAGTACAGTAGTACATGTATATAATTTACAAATAAAGAATTATACAATTAAGGAAGTAAGAAATGTCTTTACTGGTGGGAGGCACGATTAGTGCTTGGGGAATTGCACGCGCACGTGTCTGTGGCTAGTGAGCTTGCACCTCCGCTGTCATCCCCCACCCCCATGACACAGAGGGTGGGACCCTGGCCTGAAAATCAAAGGACCTGCAGGCAGCTGCACAAAGAACTGAGATCTCTTTACTGCCCCTAAATCGCCTTTCTGATCCCATTCAAATGAGCGTTTACTTCCCCTGAGCAAAACAAAGGGGCCAGATGGTTTGGTTATAATACACACTTCAGCTAATCCAATTTAAACAATTTGGATTTAAACCCCCTACGCCTCTCCTCCTACTTACAGCTCCCCACAACCAATGGGAGTGGACCTTAAACGTTAGATGCTTAGTCACAGGCTTATGTCACCAGAGAGGTCAAATTGTTGGCCAAACAATAGGAAAGGCTAGCTCTCAGTAGCTGTGTCGAGAGGGCCATCCCTCAACTCACTTGTTGGTCTAAGTGAAGGATGTCAACCGGTGACGGACACCCGTCTCTATTCTCAGCTATGTCCTTAGCTAGGCTTTTCTCATTCACTAAAAAAAAATGACAAGATCATCAGTAACTTGCCACCCCACCTTCTCCCCGAGACCATGAATTGAGAGCTCCTCCACCTCACTCTATCACCCAGCCTGGCTAGGAGGTCTGTGCAGAGGCCACACTGGAACTCGAGACCTTGGTGGCCTTCACAAGACGACCCAAGCAAACAGAGGAGTGCTCCTGAGCCATCACCCCACGAGGACACCCTTGGGACAGGGGAGGTGACACGCATATCCTGTTTAGTCCGAAAGCATCAACAAGTCAGCTGGAAGAGGAAAAGGTCTTCATCTTCCCATCCAGAGCATCAGGGCAGCGGAGGGCCCCATAGCTGGCTGCCTTGCTTGCAGGCCGAGCTCTGAGACGAGTTTGTTCCTTCATCTGGGTTCATCCTCTAATTAGTAGTAGTTCTCAAACCTTCCTTAAATGAGTTCTTTACATACATACATACATATATATAGTTTGTGTCCATATAAAAAAGAGGCAGGAGAGGCCTCGGAGTGGATAAAAGGAGAGATGGACACATACATGAGTGGAATCAGTTTGGCACTGAGTGGAGGTTAGGCCTCAGATTATTGCAATGTGAGGCAGGAGAACTGGACCGGTTGCAAAGGTTGCTAGGAAAAGGAAAGGAGAAGGCGTTGCTGGTGGTCCGTAGACCTGCTGCTGGTCAACTGAGAGGAAAGAGGAGAAAGGGTAGGTATCCAAGCTGAGACCCCGTGTTCAGACTCATCCTCACAAACACAAGATGAAGGAGCGGCTTGATGAGAAGGGGCCTGGGGAAGCAACAGTGACTGAATTCTCCAGCTGGCAGTCCTAGAGCGAGTCTGACCTGCAAAGCAAGGCCCCATGACTTGAGGGCAGCCAGGGCTAGGAGAAGAGCTAGGCCGGAGATGGCCTAGGATACAGAAGATCAGCGCCATGAATGGCATCTCCTTGACCACAAGGCTCTCTATACCCCTCTGGTTGCCAGTTTTAACTGCCTGACACTTGGTCCAAGCAGCCTCCGACTGGAATTGTGCTCACTGACCCCCTCTGGGGACATTTGCCTGCATCCAGGGTCTGCACAGCCACACCAGCTAAGAATCTGACGCCGAGGCATCCTTTGTGGCTTTGCTGCCAGTCACAGGCCCGTGCCCCAAGCTGAGGGCGGGGCTTGAGTGCGTCTTCCGGAGAGCTGGGTCATCCCCTTCTAGAGTAGCCAGACGGGCCTCGATCCGCTCCAGGTCATCTGAACCCACTTTGATTTTCACGGACAGGAGGTGGATGTAAGTCTCATAACGGCTTTTCTGGGAAAAGGGCAGACAAAAGCCAAGAGCAAAGTCAAAATGGAGATGGGGAGCCATCTTGGAAAACTAGCAGCATAGCACCGCCCTCTTCGGCATGCAGGGAGCTCTTGCAATCGATAAAAGGGAAATGAACTATCCAATAAAAAACAAGCAGAACACACACACAGTAGACCTCACTATGTATCACTGGCTGTCCTGGAACTCACTCTGCAAACCAGACTGACCTTGAGTTTGCTGAGATCCTCCTGCCTCAACTTCTTGAGTACTGGGATTATTGTCAGACCCCCATCATGCCCAGCTTCCCACTTACACCTTGAAAATCCAAATAATATCAATAATTTCTTAGATATAACATGAAAGACGTGGGCAATGAAGGCAAAAATGGACAAATGGGGCTGCATTGATATTTAAAACGTCTGTGCTTTGAAGGATAAGGAAATTATATTTAATGAGCACAAAACTTCCATTGGGGGAGACAGAGAAGTCTGGAGATGGGTACAGTGAAAAAATGCTATTGAGCTACACACTGAAAAGTAATCAAGATGGTGCAGTTTATTATGTGTTGCCCCAATTAAAACTTTAAAAATTTGGGAGCTGAAGGGATGGCTCAGCGGTTAAGAGAGCTTGCCGCTCATGCAGAGGACCCAAGTTCAGTTCCCAGCATCCCTATTAGGCAAATCACAACAACCTGTAACTCTATCGTCAGGGGCTCTGATCCTCTCCCTTGGCCTTCACAGGCATCAACAAACAAGTGTGCAGAATGCACACAGGCACACCTGAATAAAAAATATTTTTAATTAATAATGTAAAATCAAATGAAAATAATAATGAGGCAATGATTGTTAAATTTGTGAGATCAAGGAAGATTAAAACATCTCCAAATGCCCAGTGTTGGGAAGGGTGTGAAGAAATGGATACGTTCACAAACACTTAAAATGGACGTAAGTTGCTGACAACATTTAGGAGGGGACTTGGTGGTATCTGAGCAACTTGACTCTGAGCTCTAGCCTTCCCCATCATCAGGAAAAGGGGAGCCTTTTCCCCCAGTTCTGCCTACCAGGCTTCATGTCCTCCCCACACACATTAAGCCAAGTAATACAGGACTCAGATGCCAGAGTTGCAGCCATCACTGGTTAGGATCCTGGGTCCTGCTCTTCCTACATGCGTCACCTCAGGCCAGTGCTCTGGCTTCTCTGAGCATCAGTTCACCTTCCTGTCAGATGGGTATAGTTATAGAAACCCTTTCACAGGATTGACATGAAGGTCCATGCAAAGAAGGGAGGAGAGCCAGGCCTCAGCCCGAGAAAGCCCACTACAGTGGCTGTCATCTCTGTTTTCATATTGCAGAGTAGACGTTGGGGGCTCCCAGAGAAACCCAGGCATAGCCAAAACTGATCAACATTTGACAGCCAGACTGTGCAGGACTGGCCATAGGACACTGTGGCTTATACCTAATAGAACCCCACAGTGGGGGAGTCTCAAACTAGAATCCCCAGCATGTGGATGGCAGGAAGTGGAGGGTGGGAGCGGCCTCCTCCTCTGGCCCCAGCTTTAACCTTTGCCATCCACCACCCAAGACCTACCTCAAACGTGAGATAGTGTTCCTTTAGCCGGTATTCCTCCGCCTCCTTGGACTTGAGGCCCCTCTCCACTGGGTGACACCTGTGTTCCGCCAACTCTGCAGTCACCTGCCTCAACTTATTCTCATGAGACCGCAGCTGCTCCTCCTGCAAAGACAAGCCCAGGTCAGTGAGATCTGGAATGTCCAGGGGTGGGCCAACCTCCTCACACCAGAAGCGGTTTCAGCACAGGGAAACTGGTGCAGACCAGAGTCCTCAAATTCTCCTCCTCAGGGCCATCAGCCCTCCTCAGTGCCCAGGAGGAGAAAAGAGAGCTTGAGGTCTGCACGTGAGTGTCCACACCACCACCAGAGCCCCGTGCATAGAATTCCATATGTGCGCCCAGGCATGCTAGGCCAAGGGTCAGCCTGGCCCCAGTTATCCCTACCTCTCTCCAGTACATGCATCTTCTCACAACCACCTGCGGGTGTGCATGACAGCTGCAGATCTGGACCACATTTAAAGGTAGACTGAGACATTGTCGTCGACAGCCCAGTGCACACACCCCACTCACTACAGTAAGGAGGCCCCTTAGAGCAATCTGCATGCACGGATATGTGGACACACCTGTGGTGCAGGCATACAGGGGTGCATGTGTGCATATGTGTGCTCATGGGATGTGTGTGTGTGTGTGTGTGGTATATGTATGTAGTGTGTCTGTGCTCACTATGCTCCCCATACACAGGAGCTCCCCACAGACACAGAATGCCCTGGAGCTCTGTGGAGAGACAAAGCCCTGATAGGAAAGGGGCCAATGGCTGAAGAAGGAAGTTTGTAGCTTGCCAACCCTCAGTTCTCAAGTTCTGGTTCGTCCTTTATCCTTTCCTGTCCAAAATACCCTAAGAATCTGTCATATTAGTGAGATGGGGTTTTCATAGCAATATAACTAAAATATTTAAAGATTAAAAAAAAAAGAATGTTGTCCTGGCTAGTTTTAAGTCAGTTTGACACAAGTTAGAGTTATCTAAAAAGGAGTGAAACTCAATTGAGAAAATGCCTCAGTAGATCGGGCTGTAAGGTATTTTCTTAATTAGTGATTGATGTGGGAGGGCCCAGCCTGTCATGGATGGTGCCATCTCCGGGCTGGTGGTCCTGGGTTCTATAAGAAAGCAGGTTGAAGCTAATTGGTGGTGGCGCATGCCTTTAATCCCAGCATTCAGGGAAGGAGAGGCAGGCCGATCTCTGTGAGTTCGAGGCCAGTCTGGTCTACAGAGAGAGTTCCAGGATAGCCAAAGATACACAGAGAAACCCTGTCTTGAGAAAAAGAAAAGAAAAAGAAATGGGGGAGAGAGAGAGAGAGAGAGAAAGAGAGAGAGAGAGGGAGGGAGGGAGGGAGGGAGGGAGGGAGGGAGGGAGGGAGGGAGGGAGGGAGGGAAGGGGAGAAGGAAAAGCAAGTCACTAAGCAGCACCCCTCCATGACCTCTATCAGCTCCCACCTGCAGGTTGCTGCTGTCACAGCTTTTGACGATGGACAGACAGTTCCACTGTAATATGGGAATGTGAGTGAGATAAACCCTTTCCTCCCTGGGTTGCTTTTGGTCATGGGCTTCATCACAGCAATAGTAACCCTGACTAAGACAAATGTCAACACTGGACTGTTTCTAAAAAGTGAAAAATGAGAACTAGAGGGAAGGCTCCATTATTAAGAGTGCTGGCTTCTCTCCCAGAAGACCCGGGTTCAATTCCCAGCACCCACATGGTGGCTCACAACCATCTACAACCCTAGTTCCGGGAGATCTTATGCCCTCATCTGGCCTCTGAAGGCACCAGGCACATGCCTAGTGCACAAACATACATGCAGGAAAAACACCCGGACACATAAAATAAAATAAAGGAAGTCTCAAAAAATGTTTTATAGGGAAAGTCGAGCACAAAGTCTCATGAAGACTGGACGGATGACAAGCACGGGGTGGGACTATAAAGTCAGTACATTTACTGAGGAAATTACTATGGGATGGAACTCATCAAAAAAAAAATAGAGGAGGTCACAGAGATAGCTCGGCAGGGAAACTTCTGGCTGAACAAGTCTGATAACCTGAATTAGATCCCAGGACCCATGAAAAGATAGAGGAGAGAGCAGACCACACAAAGTAGACTTATGACATCCAAACATGCGATGCCATGTGTGACCAACCCCCAACACAGCATACACACGCAAAATAATAAAAATTTTAAAAAGCTACCATATGTTCCAACTGTACCATTCCTGGGAATATATCCAAAGAAATCAAGTCAGCACACCACAGCAATACCTGCACACCCATGCATGCACAACCATGGGTGCACACCGATGCATCTTGCAGCACTGTTCACAACAGCCAAGTGACAGAATCAGCCGGGCTGTCTATCAACAGATGAATGGATACAGAAAATGTAGTGTATATACACATGAAGTCTTATACAGCCATAAAGGATGAAATTATGGGGTGTTGAAGAGCTGGCTCCATAGTTAAGAGCGCTTACTGCTCTTTCAGAGGAACCAGGTTCAGTTCCCAGCACCCACACTAGGTGGCTCACAACTGCCAGCTACTTCAGTTCCAGAGAATCTGAGGCCCTCTTCTGGCCCCTGTGGGCACCTGCATGTGTTTGACACAGATAAACTCACACAGGAACACACACACTATACATAAATTTTGAAAAAAAATGAAATTCTGTCATTTATAAGGAAATTGACAGAACTAAAGCTCATGCTAAGCAGGATGTGACACACACACATGCACACATATGCACAATGCAATGCATACACATGAGCACACACATGCATAAATATACACGCATACACACACACACGCACACACACGTACACACAGTAAATAAATCTTTAAACAATCAAATAGAGCAGTGGATGAAGGGCCAGCCACGTGCCACCTATCCCTTTGACACACACAGCCTCTCAGTTCATGCCACAGACCCACAACCACACCCATGCAGCCACACTGCCCACGTCACCCATCACAGCACACAGGCCACTGTGTGCGTTTTATGTGGGGGTCTCCATCTTCCCACCTGTGAGTGCAGGGTGGGTTGGTAGTATATCTCTCCTTCCCTGGTGTCCCTCAGCCCAGGGCCGCATGGCCCAGAGAAAAAGCTGAGCTTAGGCCAGCAGCCTAACCCAGGAGCTTGTACCTGGCAGAGGCGCGTGGTACAGGAGGGGAGCAGTGGCCGACAAAACTTCTTCATGGAGCTGACGGCCGCTGGGAAGGCAGGTGCAGAGAAGATGGCGGCCACTAGGTTGATCCGCAGAATCCAGGACAGCATTTCTTCCTTGCTCCTGGGGACAAAAGAGGACATAAAAGGACTGTAGGTTCTCATGATAGGACCTCCAGCCCTCCCCACACCTAGCATCCAGTCCTCAGCATGAAGTCTGGCAGAGAAGGCCCTAATACCTAGGCAAGGGCAGGAAGGAGGAAGGAGGGTGGGAGTGGGCAGGTGGGTGGGTGAGCCTGGTCAGAACTGGATAAGGAACTCCCATCTGGACTCCTATGAAGTAAACCTGCTCCAGTCTGGACTGACGTCCCAAGAGTCCATGAACTCTAGGGTCAGCTGCGTGAGCAAACCTCTGTCCTGTCCCTACCACCTGGTCACCATTCCCACTCGGTCCCCAGCCCTCACATCCTAGCCTCCTTCACGGGAAGCTTATCTGGCATGTGAAATCTGCCGTATCTAGTCACACAGGATGGAGTGCTGCAGAGAAGGCCTTACAGGCCAAAGGCAGAGGGAGCCCTTCCCCCTAACCTCTGAGTCTGTCAAGGATTGAGTCACGGTTTATCACCTCAACCTTCAAGGTGCCCCTGCAGCCCCTACGGGCTTCTTAGACCCAGTCTGACTCTGTGGGCCTAAGATGAGGTGGCGTCTCTACCCAGCTTCCAGGTGACAGAGAGGATCAGACTGAGGACAGCTGCTCTGGGAGACTCAGAGCAGCCATTGAGCTATGTCAAGCAGACCCAGCAAGTCTGTGGCTGTCAGGCACAGCAGCTGAGGTGTCTGTCTATCCTGAGGCCAGGAGAGTTCAGCTTGCTGGGCTGAAGCGACAGGCTGAGAGTCTGGTTGGCAGCTCGGCTCTACTCCTACTTACGGTGCCTGGAAAAGGAAGACCCTCCAGTCGGCTGTCTTCAGCTTGAGCACATTGGACTTCTTACTGTAGTCAGAAGCCCTGGTGGCCAGAGCATGGTGCACGCGGATGGCATTCTTCAAGTCACCCTCGGACAGAGCCTTGTCGGGCCTGTATTCATCCTGAATGAGGTACGCTATGTCACCCCAGGCTGTGGCTTACAGCCCCACACATCCCGTTGCCGCTTCCCTCCCTCCCTCTCCTCCTCTGCATTACCTCTACCTTCCCGGAACCCCAACACGAATCACGCTGTGTACTCTCTCCTCACACTGCAGTCTGTCCCAGAGACCTAACACTAATCCACTTGGCATTTCAGAGTCCGTCTCCCAAAACCCTCAAAGCTCCTGAGTCCAGGTCAGACCCTTGATAGAAGAAGGCCCTAGCTCCTCTCCAGGCTTTCTGGGTGAGGGCTCTGAAGCAGCCTCCCTCTCACCTTCTGCAGGTACAGGATGGTCCCTTTGAGCACCGCGTAGAATTTCTTCCAGCCACGCCTCCCACGGGGTGCTGAGGGGGAGAAACGAAGGTAGTGTGGCTGCAACCTTCTGCTTCAGTGACTCCTACCTTGTCGCCCCTGCATGTCCACCCATCTGTGTGTCCCCAAAGGAATGGCCAAGGGTGGGTCCCCCACACACCAGGATCCCTCCCAGGTCCCTTCCCCAGTCTGACACCCACTCCTCTTGCCATCCATGTCGGCGTGAGTCTTCCGCGTCAGCACGCCATGCTTGTAGGTGGTAGCGCTGAGAGCCTGCGGGACATCCAGGAATGGATTGCCACCATCCAAGATCCGCGTCACCTTCTTTGTGCCTGTCCCAAATTTGTCATCCACCAGCTCGGACAGGGATTTTCTCAGCTCATTCTCATCACTAGGAAGGGACCAGACCTGAGAGCCACCTCCTGAGAGACCTTGCCCCCACACATTGCCACAGCCTTTCCCACCAGCATCAGAATACAGCTCCAGGGACCTGACCCGTCCAGTCCTGACCTTTGGTGTCTAGTCTTTCGTTCAGGGTCTCTAACCTAATCTTCACCTTTAACATAGAGCTGGAGACTCTTCAAGTCTCCTTCCCCCAACCTTCCTTCTCCTCTCCAGTCCTGGGGCACTAGCACCCCTGCAGACTGAAGCTGTGGCACAAACCATCCAACATGTTGGAAATAGTAGAACCATAGGGCAAGGCCCTGAAGTCCAGGCCTACCATGGGAGTCCTGGTAGAACAGTGCCAGATCTTCTCAGTGTTACAGTCCCTGAGATTTAGGCCCTGCACACATGCCCAAAGGCACAATCTTCCTTAGGGAGCTCAGCCATGGGGCTCCCCTCTGAGCCTCTCACAATTTCACCAACCAGCAACATCTCCACCCCTCTTTGTGATGGTTGTGCACAGACTTCATGGGTGAAGAAGCTGGGGCATTCGCTCCTCCCACTACCAAAAGCAATCACCACCCAAACATCTTCATACTGCTAGCTAGTGCTGTAGGGGACCTGTGCCTCCTGCCCTCCTGCTTCCCAAAAGGGAAAAAGCTGTCATTGACTGGGAACTCCGCAATATCCTCAGTACAGACAGGCCAGTCACAGACACCCACAGAGCTAAATTCTACAGCGATGTAAACTTTGCGCACCTGTAATCAGGTCAGAAAATAGATGCGTGCCTAAGGGTGTTGCCTAGCAGGGTAGGGGCTGGCGGGGCCTGGGTTAGGATAAATCAGCACCATGGAGAGTGGCCTGCATGCCCAGCCACTCCCTCTCCGGGGAACCGTCTCAATACCCACACCCCTGATCACTACTCACATGGCCCATTCCAGCTTTTCATTCTTGATGGAGTTGTAAAGCGTCTGAATCGGGGCGGAGAAAGGGGAGGGAGAGAGGAGTTAAGGTGTAGTCAGAGAAATCCCCGTGTCTCTCCAGCAATGTGGCTGTGGCAAGGGAGCACCTCTGCATTAAAGGGTAAAGTGGGGGCTTGACTCATACTTGCTTAATGTCAGCTTATGAGTGAGTGGTTTGCTGGGTGTACGGATGGGTGAGATTTCGTTATGCAGTCACTACTGTCTGCCTAGCCAGGAGGTTGTAAACGTCCCAGGGTCAATAATGTCTACCTTGTTCCCCACTGAATCCTCAGTACAAAGCCTAGAATGTCACAGGATGGGTGGGTGGATGGGATGTTGGGTAGTAAATGACTGGATGTCAGAATGGATTAGTGGTTGGCATATGAGTGTCTGAAAGGCTGGACACATAGCTCATCTAAGAGTGCTTATCCAGAAGCATGAAGCAGGGGATTTGATGCCCAGAACCATATAAAACCAGCATGGTAGCACAATCTTGTAACCCCAGCACTTGGGAAGTAGAGGCAAGAGGGCCAGAAGCTCAAAGTCATCTTCAGCTACATAGTTAGCTGAAGGCCAATCTGAGCCACATGAGACCTTGTCTCGAGAAAAAAAAAGTAACTTTGGGGGGGTACAGGAGTGGGTGAGGGGTAAATGGGTGGGTAAGTTGGTGCATCCATGCATGAGGAATGTGTGAAGATGGAGACGCAGGCAAAGAATGAAGGCGTAGAAGAAGAAAAGTGAGTGGATGGGTGATGGTTTGATCTTGTTTTGTTGTTTGTTGGTTTTGTTTTTTTTCGAGACACGGTTTCTTTGTATATTTCTGACTGTCCTGGAACTCTGTCTGTAGACCATGGTGGCCTCAAACTCGGAGATCCATCTGCCTCTGCCTCCCAAGTGCTGGTATTAAAGGTGTGTGCCACCACCCCCCAGCTTGATCTTAAAGATATGTTCTCAACAGGTACTTCCTGATGGTAAACAGATAATTATAGCAAAAAGAGAGGGAGAGACGATGTTCTCTTTTAGTTTCTGGAACTGACACATAATATTGTACATGTCTTCCTTCAGATTTGCCACTCAACTCCCCTCCTAGGACCATAAAGATATTAAAAGACTACCTAAAAATAAACTCATCATTTATACATACCCCCAAAATACATCTGCTCCTCTTTATCCAAGCCAAAACTTCACCCTGGGCCTGTCTCAAAGGAAACTAATTTCTTTCATTGCTGGTGATGGAGGAATGAATGAGCCTTTCCCTGTGGTTATGTTGGTGGTAGTGGTAGTAGTGGTAGTGGTTATAGTGGTAGTGGTGGTGATGGAGGAATGAATGAGCCTTTCCCTGTGGTTATGTTGGTGGCAGTGGTGGTGGTGGTGAAAGTGGTAATGGTGATGGAGGTGTGGTGTTGGTGCTGGTGGTAGTTATAGTTGTGGTAGTGGTGGTAGTGGTGGTGGTCACGGGTGGCAGCCATAACGATTGGTGGGCGTGACAGCTATTACTGTGATAGAAATGGCGGTGACTGGGGCACTGAAATCAGAGTACACAGAGCCTCACCATCTATCTTTCTTAGAGAAGACAGAACAGTCAGCTGAGGAACTGAGCAGTCTCCAACTCTGCCCCAGAGTGATGGGGCCCTGGTTGCCGTGCTATGGGTCGAGAATGTCAAGACTCAGTGGGGCAAAATTTCACTCCATTCACGTGGAGCAGGGCAAGGGGCAGGAGGACCTTTAGCAGATACCTTCAACAGGTCTTTGGCAAAGTCTTGGCCATCATTCAGCTGGTCCAAATTGGCAATGAATTGCTGGCAGGACATCTTCTTGCCAATGTTCTGTCATGGAGAAATGGTTCTGCCTGAGAGTAGGGAAGAAGGCTGGTGTGGTCCGCACCCCCTCCCCTGCCCAGGCAGACAGGATGAGGCAGCCAGGACAGTAATGAGAGTAAAATTGCCTGGCTACTCCTTTACCTACAAGGATTTACAAAACTTTTTGCATTCAAAAATCTATTTGATCCACAAGCAACATGAAATTCAGAGAAGGAGTCTGGTTGGCCGAGACTGCCAAGTGCCTGCTCTGCCCTGAGCATCGGACGTAACATGCATTATCAGATCTCCGTGTCTGAAGGATGAGAAGGTGATGTAGTGTGCAAAGGAAGTGGGCGGGCCCAGAGTCTGACATCAAAGCCCGTGCTCTCACCGGCTCTCCCACTGCTAACTCTCCCGAGGTCACTCAGCACCAGGACTTGGACCCAGGCGTCTTGGCTACTGAGCAGCTCTGCATATTCAGCACAGTTGCCTCACCCACTCACCTGTACAGAGTGAGGTCAGGAAGCCCTCCCAGAGGAAGAGCAAGTAAGAGAGTTTGGTCTCATGAGATAAAAAAACAGTTACCACCAGCACGCGTGGGCAATCCATATTGAGCTAGGCTGGCAAAGAGCTAGGGATGGATGGCTGTACCCCCAAATTCTGTCTTGTTAACCTCTCACTAGTAGAAGGGTTCAAGCCCTGTAAGCCCACCACCCGGCATTCAGACTTTCAGAGTATCCTTGGAGAAGCCCTGCTGGAGGAGGCCCTAGGCAGCACTTCAACGATGGGAGGATTTACGAGTTGGCGTTTGCTATGAGGCAGTGTTTCCATTTTACTATGGAACGGTAGCTTCCCATGACACGGGAATCTGTACATACATACATACATACATACATACATACAAGAATATTATAGTACAGCAATTTTATTTTCACACTCCAGAGTCTTGAACATGCTCGTGTGTGCAGGGATTCCCCAAGGACAGATTCCATGTGCACTGCCCCAGACTTTTTGATGTTGTCATTACTTTAACAAAGAGCCTCTACTAACTTCGGGCAGGGCAGCCACATACCACAGAAATAATGTGGAGTGTACTGCTGCAAGGCGATTGTGTGTGTGTGTGTGTGTGTGTGCATGCATATGTGTATGTGTGTGCGTGTGTGTGCGTGCGTGCGTGTGTGTGCATGCATGTGTGTATTGTGTGCATGTGAGTGTATGCGCGCGTGTGTGTGCGTGTGAGTGTGTGTGTGTTTGGCATAGGTCTCACCACGTAGCCGAGGCTGACCTCAAACTTGAGATCCTCCTGCCTCAACCTTCCAATTTTTTGTCAATGTAACACCAGCTAGAGTTAAGGAAACCTAAGCTGAGAAAACGCCTCCATCCTGCATTGCTTAATTAACGATTAATGTGGGTGGACCAAGGTCATTGTGAGTCCTTGAACCTCTAGGTTCTAGGTTGTATAACAGTTTCCTCCAATATTAAAATTTCATCCTTCAGGAAAGATCCTTAAGCAGGAGGTAAACAACTCAAACTAGTTTCAGGAAGTCCCTGAAACTGACCAGACTCATTGGGCGCCTCCCTGCCAGAGCAAACAGTAAAAGCTGCCAGTCCTTCTCAGATGAAGCCAAGCTGCCAAGACTCTTAGGTCAGTCCAGCTCCCTGAAAGAAGCAGAAACAGCTGAGCTGACTAGAAGAATTTAGATTACCTAAGACACCTGGAAAGACACCCTCCAAACTGCATAGCTGCCTGTAGGCTATGCTCCAGCTTCCCAGTGTTTATGAGTCCACCCTATACTGGGGTGGGCTTTAGTGATGTAGATGTTTTTGAGTCATTTCTGCTCCTAAAGAAACTCTCACCCATATTTCAGTAAGTAGCCCTGATAAAAATTATTGATACCCCAAGTTGGACTTTGGTGGGACCCATACTTTGATCTGTTGTGGGTTTCCTATCAGGGGTGAGCAGACGCGTGTGTTGTGCCACCCCTAGGAAGTTTTGCCACCCAACAAAGTGGTCCTGGGTTGTATAAATAAGCAGGCTTAGCCGGGCGGTGGTGGTGCACGCCTTTAATCCCAGCGCTCGGGAGGCAGAGGTGGGCGGATCTCTGTGAGTTCAAGGCCAGCCTGGTCTACAAGAGCTAGCTCCAGGACAGCCAGAACTAAACAGAGAAACCCTATCTCGAAAAACAAAACAAAACAAAAATTCTTCCGTGGCTTGTGTTTTAATTCCTGCCCCCAAGCTCCTGCCTTTGTGTCCCCTGATGATGGACTGTAACCCAAATAAACCCTTTCATCCCCAAAATGCTTTTGGCTACTGTCTTTATCATATCATTAGAGACTGAATTAGAAATATATATATATATATATATATATATATGCCACTGCACCCAGGTAATGTAAGGCTTAATATATAACTGATGAGAATTTTCTTAACGTCTTCCAAAGGGTTAAAAAGAAAAGATCCTATGTGTGCCTTGATATTTTTGTCTGTTTCTGTGTGTATCCTTATATACACATTTCCTGCATACAGACGTAAGCATTGCTGTGTCCTGGGCATTTGCAATAGAAGGACACAAAAACATGAGAAAATAGTGTCTTAGAGTTCCACACACACTGAACCTTCTCAGCTACTGAGAGGACAAAGTCAAAAGACAGCCGGGTAATGGGCTGGGTGTGTAGCTGGACTGGTAGAGTACCTGCTTAGTTAGGGTGTGTGAAATCTTAGGTTTGCTCCATAACACCACATAAACTGGGCATACTAGTATATACCTGTAACCCCAAAACTTGAGAAGAGGAGGTGGGAGGACCAGAGTACAAGGTTATTCTCAGCAGTAGAGTCAATTTGAGGCTAGTTTGGGCTACATAAGACTCTGTCTCAAAAATAAACAAATAAATAGCCTTTTAATCTTAATAATGACATATCCTTGTTAGGATACCTTCGGGCTGGAGAGATGGCTCAGAGGTTAAGAGCATTGCCTGCTCTTCCAAAGGTCCTGAGTTCAATTCCCAGCAACCATATGGTGGCTCACAATCATCTGTAATGAGGTCTAGTGCCCTCTTCTGGCCTGCAGGCATACATGCAGACAGAATATTGTATACATAATAAATAACAAATAAATAAGTAACCAAAACAAAGGATACTTCCCAATAAAAACAACTGTCCAGGGTCTGGAGAGATGGCTCAGAGGTTAAGAGCAATTACTGCTCTTCCAGATAACCTGAATTTGGTCCCAGCACTCACACTGGGTAGCTCAGCCCTTCTGTAACTGCAGAAAACTGGTGCCCTCTTCTGGCTTTCACAAGCACGCACATGTAGCACACATGCACAAAGGAGTGTGTGTGTGTGTGTGTGTGTGTGTGTGTACACCTAAATAAGAATTAGTGGAAAAGTTTAAGTTTTGACTGAAATATTCGTGGAACACCTGTGTAAAGACACTGAAGAAAAATATGAAGCAGACATCCTGCCAGTCTGGGAATGTAGAGAGAGCCCTGCACTGGGAAACTTTCCTCTTTGAGGCACGACCTTAAAGAGGAACCAAGTGACCCTATTGGAGTTCAGAGCTTACCAAGGGCAAGGGGTCCTGAGAAATACCCCAGCCATATGTCAACATGAAAACTGAAACAAAGAAGGGAAAGGCTATATAGTTCATTCTTCAGTCAGGAAGAAAATGATTCCAGGAGAAAGCATGAAGAAACAGGAAGTGTGAAGACAGAAGAAGCATGGGGAAACAGGACGTGTGGAGAAGTAGGAAGCGTGGAGAAGCAGGAAGCTTGGGGAGTCAGGAAGCATAGGAAAACAGGAAGTGTGAAGTAGGAAGCATGAGGAAGCGTGGAGAAACAGGAAGCTTGGGGAGTCAGGAAGCATAAGGAAACAGGAAGTGTAAAGAAGGAAGCACAGAGAAACAGGAAGCTTGGTGTTAGTTCCCACAGTGGCCGCAGCCTGTTTTGCTGCCGAAGCAGTTACACCTGTCACCAGGTGCCTGTCCGCCATCAGCTATGCGACAGATGCATCCTTAAAAGTGTCCTCCGGGCACAGCTCGCTCTTTCTCTCTCTTACTTCTCTTGTCCTCCTTGTCTCTCGCCTGTCTTCCTCTCGCCTCTCTTCTTGCCTGTTCTGTCCCTGCCTGCCTCTCTCATGTCCCCACTCAGAGACAGCCTTAAGCCCTTTCACCTACCCTCCCATCCCCCAATAAACCCCTTGTGCTAACTCTGTTGTGCATGGCCCGTTTGCTTAGTGGCATACCTTGGCAGGACCCACCAAAAGGCACCCATTTTTCTTTCTTTTTAAAATCATTACCCTTGGTGAATCAGGAAGTGTGGAGAAGTAGGGAGAGTGGGAAAATGAAGCATGAGAGAGCAGGAAGCTGGAGAAGAGGGGAGTGGCGGGAGTCAGGAAGCATGGAGAAGACTGGGACATGAGAAAACAGAAAGCTGAGAGAGCAGGAAGCGAACTGAGGTGTTCAGGTGCCACGTGGCTCCAGATGTGATAGACACACTTTTAACAAGTCAGAAATGTACATCATAAACCAAAAAAAGAATTCTGAGGCCTGAGTATGTAGTTCAATGGTAGAGCACTTGTCTAGCTTGTGCAAGGCCCTGGGTCAACTCCAGTAACACAAAAGGCAGACTTTTTTAGAAAAAAATTCTGAAAGAATGCACAAGTAAGAAGATAACAAAGGAGGGGGAAAAAGGAGGAAAAAAAGAAAAAAGGCTGGAGAGATGCTCAGTGGTTAAGAGCACTGGCTGCTCTCCCAGAAGACCTGAGTTCAATTCCTAGCACCCACGGGGCAGCTCACAACCATCTGTAACTCCAGTTCCAGGGGACCTGACGCCCTCACACCAATGCACATAAAATACAGTTAAATTATAGAAAGAAAGAAAAAAAGAAAGAAAGAAAGAAAGAAAGAAAGAAAGAAAGAAAGAAAGAAAGGGCAGATGAATAAAACAGAAAAGGAAAAGTAACTAGGCTGGTTTATTTATTTACTTATTACTTTGTTTTGTTTTAAAAGAGGGACTCAATCTGTAACCCAGGCTGGCCTCAAATTCTTAATGATTCTCCTCTCTCAACTTCCTGCATGCTAGGATTAAGAGCATGAACCAAAACACAAGATTTATTTGGTATACTTAAGTTAAAACATGTCATAATTCATTAAGTGGACAAATTAAAAGGAATTTACCAGAACTAGTATTTGTAAAGTATATGATGCAAGAGTCATACCCTAAATATAATTGAACAGACATCTTGGAAGCCAAAAGTTAGAAAAGATACACCATATAACTAACATAATATCTCCAGTACAGATCCACTAATGTCTCTAAGACAGCCCTGATGATAGGAAGCATTAGAAGAGAAAAGAGAGCCGGGCAGTGGTGGCACACGCCTTTAATCCCAGAACTCGGGAGGCAGAGGCAAGCAGAAGTTCGAGGCCAACCTGGTCTACAAGAGCTAGTTCCAGGACAGGCTCCAAAATTACAGAAAAACCCTGTCTCAAAAAACCAAAAAAGAAAAAAAGAGAGAGAGGGAAAAGGGGTGATGTTTTCATGGTAATAAAAGCATCATTCCAGCAGAAAATATAATCATTGTAAATCTTTATATATACCAAATAGCACATAGGACATAAAACTGATAGACCCAAAAGATGACACAGTCACAATTTTGGTTGCAGATCTTAATACTACTTGTCAGGTCCCAAAGAAACCTGGGACAAGACTCATTCCGTATCTGGGACTCCTCCAAGCACTTCTCAACCACCAGCCCACCCCACCACCTCTCCCATTCCCCCACCCACCCACTACACACACACACACACACACACACACACACACACACACTCACACACACACCCATCACCCTGAACCTCTACAGCCCAGGGGCTGGCCTTCTCTTCCCCCAGCTTCTCTTTCCAGTCATTTGGGCAGAGCTCCCTTGGCTCCTGGTTGGCTCACTCCTGGCTCTTGGTCCATGGCTCCTCTCTTGGTCCACTTGCCCTCTCTCCTCTTCTCTTCCTCACTGCTCTCCCCTCTCTTCCTCTCCTCTCATGGCTGGGTTCGGTCTGTACCCTTCCAGATGCCTCTGTCTGAACTCTACCTTGTATCTACAATAGAAATCTTTCTCCTCAGCCATACCTCGGAGTGGCCACGTCCTCATTTTCTTTCACTAGTCACTCATAAGAAGATCAAGTAGACAAAAAGAAATAAGTAAGCAAGAATACTAAAGAAGAAGGTGCCAAAAGGCTAGAGAACCGAGATGAAGTGGCCATACCCTTTCGGAACACTTCCCAGTTCATTCTGTAGATGTGGGGCGTACCAGTGCCTGGCCAAAATATCACAAGAAAAGAAAACAACAGATCAGCAGTTCTTTAGGATAAAGATGCAAAAATCCTCAACAAAATACTAACAAACCAAATCTATCATCTTCTTTAAAGGACTGTTCACAGATGGTTTGAGACTGTTCAACAGGTAAAGGCACTTTGCCGCTGTATCTGAGGATCTGAGTTCTAGCCCTAGGACTCACGTGACGTGATGGAAGGAGAGAGCCAACTCTTGCAAGTTGTCCTCTGACCTCCACAAATGTACCAAGTGCCCACTATCCCCTCCCCAAATAAATAGAAAAATATACTTAATAAACTAGGAAGAGAATGGATCATCTCTAAAGGATGAAGGGCGTTTGTGAAAAGTCCACAGCTGACATACAATGGTGAGAGACTGGAAGCTTTTCCACTAAGATCAGGAACATTTCCACACAAAAATTGTACTAAAAGTCCTAACCATCTGGGCATGGTGGCACACACCTTTAATCCCTGCACCTGGCAGGCAGAGGTAGGAGACTCTCTGTGAGTTCAAGGCCAACCTGGTCTTTATAGTGAGTTTCAGGACAACCAGGGTTCTGTAGAGAGACCCTGTCTCGTAGATAGATAGGTAAGTAGATAGGTAGGTAGGTAGGTAGGTAGGAAGGTAGATAGATAGATAGATAGATAGATAGATAGATAGATAGATAGATAGATGATAGATAGATAGATGATAGATAGATAGATGATAGATAGATGATAGATAGATAGATAGATAGATAGATAGATAGATAGATAGATAGATAGATAGATAGATAGAGTCCTAGCCAGAACGGGAAAAAATCCAAATTAAAAAGGAGAAAGTTTTTTCATCATTTGTTGCAGATGCCATGATTTTATATTCAGAAAATGCTAAAGATCTAGAAAAAGCATTAAAACTAATGAACACATTTATTGAAGTTGCAAAATATAAGATCAATGTATAAAATCAGTTGTATTTCTTTTTCCAAGATTTTTAAAATGTTATGTGTTAGATCAGGTGTGGTGGTGCACGCCTTTAATCCCAGCACTTGGGAGGCAGAGACAGGTGGATCTCTGTGAGTTTGAGGCCAGCCTGGTCTACAAAGTGAGTTCCAGGACAGCTGGGGCTACACCCCTACATATATCATGCATTTATACACAATAGCAAATTTAAAACATTGTTTTTTAATTTTTATTTTGAAACAAGGTTTCTCTGTGTAGCTGTGAGAAATCAGAAAATAAAATTCGGGAACAACAGCATCAACAAGAATAAAATGAGGAAATGTGCCGGTCAAGCACGTGTCAGTGTGAGGACACACGTGAAAGCCAGCACAGCAGTGCACATCCACAAGCACAGCCCAGGGGAGATGGCAGGAGGATCCCTGAGGCTGGCTGGCCAGTCTGTTTGAATCTGCGAGCTCCAAATTCAGTGAGAAACACCGTCTCAACAAATAAGGGGGAAAGTGATTGAAGACTGGCCTCCAGTGATGTCCACCTCTGGCTTCCATACTCATGTGCACACGTGCGTGTGCACACACACTAAATAAAATATAACTAGATATATGCTTCCCCCCTAGAATTCCAGCAGAAGGAAGGCTAAGGCAGGGGGATCATAAGACCATTCCAGGTTACATATTGAGTTCCAAACCAACCTAGATACATGTGAGCTTCCTTCAAAATAATAATAATAATAAAATGTCAATATATTTAACCAAGGAAGTTGGGGTCGGAGACTCAAGCCTGTAATTCCAGCACCCAGAAAGCTAAAGCAGGGAACCCATGGTGAGCTTGAGATATTCTGAGCTACATAGTAAGTTCCAGGCTCTGAGTTACAGGATGAGACCCTGGTTCAGATAAAATTCAACCAAGGAGATGAAAAGTTTGTATACTCAAAACTACAAAAGAATTCTAAAATGAACTAAGAAGGTATAAATCCACAGAAGGATGTCCTTTGTTCATGGATTAGGAAGATTTAGCATCTAAAATGGCACTTCTCCCCAACAGACCTGAATACTTGAGGTGATCGCCATCAAAATCTCTCTGCTCCCCCATCCACACACATGCCCCCACACACACAAACACAACCCCCTTCACACACATCTCCCCACACCCCACATACATACAACTCCCCCACACACACACTCCACACACACACCATACACACACACTACACATACACACATCACACACACCGAAACACACACACACCACACACACACTATACATACACACACACTGCACATACACACATCACACACACACCAACACACGCATACACCACACACACTATACATACACACACCATACACACACCACACATACACACATGACACACACACCGACACACGCACACACCACACACATACTATACATACACATACTGCACATACACACATGACACACACACCGACACACGCACACACCACACACACACTATACATACACACACACCATATACACATCACACACATCACACACATGCCCCATCCCCCCACACCTCACTTCTTCAGAAATACCAAGGCCCATCCTTACATTTTTATGTAATTGCAAGAGATCACCCCCCTCACTCAGTCTTGAGCATAAACAGACCTCACCCATCAAACTTTCTGACTGTGAATTTACTAGAAAGCCACAGAAGTGAAAACAAAGAATAGAGCTACAGAACGGAAGCAAATTTCACATCAGGAGGTAAACCCACAATTATTGTCTGAGATAAGGTTTCTTATACCAGGGCTGGCTTCAAACTCACTATATACACAAGGACAACCTTGGACTTCTGATCCTCCTGCCTCCACCTCCCAAGTGGTGGGATCATAGGTGTAGGTGACCATCAGTTTTGTGGACACAGGGCCTCAGATGCTAGACAAGTGCTCTACCAGCTGAGCTCCCCAGCCTCAAATGCTAGACAAGTGCTCGACCAGCTGTGCTCCCCAGCCTCAAACTTACAATTTGCAATCAACCAATTTGGTGTTGTTGTTGTTGTTGGAGATAGGATCTGTTATAGTGCATACAGGCAGCCTCAAACTCCAAGTTCTGCCTGCCTCGACTTCTTGAGTGTTGAGTACTGATACATAACACCACGCTTACCAGCAGACTAGATCTTAACAAGCCTGCCAAGACTGATGGGGAAATAATCTGCATAAATGATGCTGGGACCAGAGATGTCCAAACGCAAATGAATGGAGTTGAATGTATCTCACACTGTATGTCTGTACGCGGAATAGAATTTTAAACTGAGCGTAGAGCTGGGGCTCAGTGGGAGGGTGCTTGCTTAGCACATTTGAGGCCCTAAGTTCAACCCTCAGTGCTGAAGAAAACAAAAAAGAAAAAGTCAAAACTACATAGAAGGACTAAAACTCAGAAGAAAGCAGGGCAAACCTTCACGGCCTGGATCAGGTGATGGTTTCTTCTTATGTTTGTTTGTTTGTTTGCTACAGGGTCTCACTATGTAACCCTAACTGACCTAGAACTAAACATGTAGACCAAGCTGACTTCAGACTCCCAGAGGTACCACCTGCCTCTGCCGCCTAACTACCGAGATTAAAGGCGTGTGCCACCACAACACTGGCAATGGTTGTTGACTCATGATGTCCAAGGCACAAACCAAAAGAGAAGGCCGCAGGGCTGAGGCAAGAGCACAGTCAATAATGCACCTGCTGTGCAAGCGTGAAGGCCTGGGTTCAATCCCCAGCACCGTGTAAAAAGTTTGGTCTGGTGGTGCATGCCCTCATCCCAGGGCTGGAGAAGAAGGGACGGGAGGATCCCTTGGGCTTCCTGGCCAGCCATACTAATGTAATCAGTGAGTTCCAGGTCCTAGTGAGGCCCTGTCTTTAGAAAAAGATGGATGGCTCCAGAGGAATCACATTGCAAACTGACCTCTGGCCTCCTCTACACATAAGCACACACAGGTTCACACACATGCAGAAGATAGATTTAAAAACTGTTCTACGTCACAAGACTCTATCAAGAGAGTGAGAAGGAAGGCGCGAACAACCAGTAATAGGAGGGAAACACTTCAGGTCGTATGCCTGATGAAGTTCTCGTGTTCTAAACACAGAAAGCCAGCCAAATGCGACAACAAAAACAGCCATTTAAACTGGACACAGGAGCCAGGCCTGGTGCTTGCCCATCAGCCAGCACTTTCAAAGGTTGGGTCAAGAGAGCTGTGAGTTTGTACCCAGCCAACGCTGTAGAGTAAGAGAATAGATAAATAAAGTGGGCAAAGGACCTGAGCAGACATTCCAGAGAACACACACAAATGGCCATCGGGCACATGGGAAGCAACTCGGTACTGTAGCCATGGAGACAGGTGAATCACAACCTCAGCAGGGCTGCCATTGTTGCTCAGAGGTGGAGCTCTCACCAGGCATGCTCAAGAGCCTGGACTCACTCCGCAGCACTAAAGTCAAACCGAAAAACTGAAGTAGTATCTCATATCCACCAATATGTCAATAGTATCTTCAACATGGTAAGAAAGGTTAATGCCGTTGACAATTGGAATCCTTATGTATTTCTGGAGGGATAGGAAATATTTAGCCAATGTGCCAGACGTTCAAATATAAAAATATATAATTCAGCAAGTCTACCTTGAGCATATACCCAAAAGAAATGAAAAACTAAGGACCTTGATGACTCAGCAGGTGAAGGTGCTGCCAAACCTGTTCATCTTAGTTCCAACCCTAGGAGACCCACATAGAGGAAAAAGAGAACCAATTCCTGCAAGGTGACCTCTGACCTCCACATATACCCAACACATGCACACACAGATTTTTTTTTTGTTGGTTTTTCGAGACAGGGTTTCTCTGCAGCTTTTTTAGAGCCTGTCCTGGAACTAGCTCTTGTAGACCAGGCTGGCCTTGAACTCACAGAGATCTGCCTGCCTCTGCCTCCCGAGTGCTGGGATTAAAGGCGTGCGCCACCACCGCCCGGCACACACAGATTTTTTTTAATAATTAAAAAAAGAATTGTGGCAGGTGTGGTAACATGTGTCCCTAATTCTAGCACTTAGAAGACAGAGGCAGGCAGTTTAGAATCCAGCCTGATCTACATAGCAAGTTCCAGGCCAGCCAGGGCAACACAATGAAACCCTGTCTCAACAGCAAAAATTGAGAACAGGCGTACAAACTAAAACTTACACACAAATTTTCATAACCCCACATGCATATCCATAAATGCCCTATGTGGCCTTTCCATGCAATGAAACACAATTTATCCCTAAACAAGAATAAAGTACTGACTGACACATGCTACAACATGAACCAGCCGTGAAAACATTATGTCAAGTGAAATAAAGGCTGACACGGGAGGCCAGGTGTTGTATGATTCCACTCGTGTGAACTGTCTACAGGAGACAGACCCAGGCGGGGGAAACCAATCCACCAGGGACTGAGGTGAGGAGGTGGGACTGCTGGTGGTTTTGAGGCTGATCTGAGAGTGAGGGAAAGTTCTGGAATGCGTCAGTAGTGGGTGCACACCGCTGGGCACGCACTCACTGCCACTGCCATCTGCGTTAAGTGGTTGAAACAGTCAGCTCCCAATACTGTATTTCACCACAATGGGACTAATCAGCAAGTGTACACGAGACTTCCACGACATGGAACATCTGGCCTCATTGCCATAGAGGGACATCTAATCACTAGAGAACACACCCCAAGTCAAACCCTTCATTACAGCCCATCTCTCTCTAGGCCAAAAGCAAGACTCGCCAAGGTGTGGGGGAACAAAGAAGCCATACCAAAGAAGTTATTTGCTTTAAAGCAATATTTATAAACAGCCACCAGGTAAAGAGACGTGTACAGGAACAGGGGACCCAGAAAACGGCACAGCCTGAGAAGGCGTATGGTTGGGAACACTAAACGCCCAGTGTCTCCTTTTTCCCACCCCTATTTTCATCAACAGGATTTCCCTTGGCTCTGGGCCTTGGTGTCTCTCCACAGCACCATCTCATGACTGGGACCCTGGCTCTCTCAGGCCAAGACATCTCCCTAAACCCACATCCTTGACCAGAGTGGAGGCAGGCTGGGATTAGCTGCTACCCCGCAGTGATTCAGAAGGTTACCCTTGGCAACCACTTTTGACCCAGGGCAGCCATCCTTTTTCTGAAAGTCTGGCACAGCACTGAGGTAGGAATGATCCTAGCCTGTGTTTATGGCTCACATGAAAGAAAGCCTTAAAGACAGTAGTCACATCCCGCATCTTCTACCCACCACGAGCTTCACTACCCAGGCCTGACACCCTCACACGTACATGCAGGCAAAACACCACAGCACACAAAATAAAATAATACATTTTTTAAAAAGAGAGAGACTCACAGGCAGGGGTTACAAGATGGGGAAACAAATAGAGGCTTGGTGAGTTAAGAGGTTTGTTCTAGGCCATACCAGCTGTGCTGTGGGCAAACACAGAGAAGCCTAACCCATGTGTCCCTCCCCTCTGCTTGCTGAGCAACACTGCTTCCGGGAGCTACTGCTCAGTCTGCAACACTGTGAAGGCCCAATCCAACCACCGCTCCCTCCTCAGCTGAAGGGTCCAGACCAGCTAAGGCCCACCGTCTGGGGGTCTCTCCACAGAGAACAGGCACAGTGTGGAGGGGTGTACTTAGTACTCCTTTTCAAGTAGCTAGCAACACTGTGGACAGAGGGAGCGAGCTCGGGGAAAAGCTGACTTGTACAGGGTGTTCAGTCCATTTCCACACATGGAGAATACACATCATATACATACATGTACCCGCAAACCCAGCTGGCCACTCCTCCTCTCCCTCAGCCACTCCGGCTGCCACCAGCCTCAACGATATACCCACAAGTTGTCCATCACTCAAGCTATAAGAGTAGCAATGAGGGCTGGAGAGATGGCTCAGCAGGTAAGAGCACTGACTCTTCTTCCAGAGGTCCTGAGTTCAATTCCCAGCAACCACATGGTGACTCACAACCATCTATAATGAGATCTGGTGCCCTCTCCTGGGGTGCAGGTATACATGCAGGCAGAATACTGTATACATAATAAATAAATAAATAAATAAATAAATAAATAAATCTTCAAGTAAATAGTTTTTTTTTTTTAAAAAAAAAGAGTAGCAATAGATACCACTGGACACGTGATAGTATTGTTCACAGCAAAACCCTTGCCAGGGTCAGGCCCTGGCAGTTGACATGGACTACTGCCACTCTTGGTTCTCCCCAAGACACTAGAGGGCATCATCACTGGCCTGAGAAGATGCAGAACCTGAGACTTGAGGGGAACGTGACTTGCCCAGGATCCCATAGCTACCCAAGGGAGGCAAGAATGGGTTGGGAAGCTTGTCTAGCCCAGATTTTTCTTAGACCCCGTATCGCCTGGACTTTTCTGGTTTACTAGAACCAGACATGCTGGCCTGTTGTCACTGAGTTACTAAGATCTGCCCGACTCCCAGGAGGGGCTCTGACCAACCCTGAGTGAGTAAAGGCCACAGAGCGGTTGGGTGGGGCGGATGGTGTGACAGGACACGAGGGGGAATGGAGGCAGGGCTAAGCACACGGCATGCATACTCTGACAACAGAACTTACCACCTGAGGAAGGGAGGGCAGGGGCGCCCAGAGCAGTAGCCAACAGAGGAAGGAAGAAGGAATTAGTGAGCGTGGGAAGCCTGGAGCAGCCTGGGGCCTGGGCACCCCACACCTATCCTTCCACTCACTGGCCTGACAAGAGTGAAGGGGTGAGGAGGAGCCCCCTTAAGAGTCACCTGCCATTTGATTGGCAGAGACCAGCTGTCTGGGGCTTGACATTTCAGGAAGGCCACATCTGGGCTTTTAGAGGAGAGATGGAAGAGCAGACAGCCATGGTAGAGCAAGGCACGGGCTCCACCACAGATGCGTCCTGATAGCTTGCCGCATCTTAAATTCCACTCAGCTGGGCGCAGTGGTGGCGCACGCCTTTAATCCCTGCACTTGGGAGGCAGAGGCAAGCGGATCTCTGAGTCTGAGGCCAGCCTGGTCTACAGAGAGAGTTCCAGGAACAGCCAGAGCTACTACACAGAGAGACCCTGTCTCAAAAATCAAAAAGGAAAATTCCCATGAGCCTCAACTGTCCTCACTGTTCTTGGGAGCCAGAACCCAGGCAGAACCAGTGGATACAATCAGGACAGAGTCAAATCTAGAAGCAAGGCAGCCAGCCAGCTCCCGGGTCTGCCAGGAGAAAACACTGTCCCTGATTAACGGTTCCAGCAGGAGGGAGGGCTACCGATGGCCCTCAATGACAGGAGCCAGGGAGAGCACATTTGCCCTCGACAGTCCCTACTCACATGTCCATGCAGGTCTGTGTTCAGTAGCATCAGGGCACAGGTCAGCGTGTGGATCCCATCTACACAGAACACAAGGGATTCTCAGTGAGAACCCACTCATTCCCACCCAGGGTCTCCCACCCGCCAGCTAAGGAAGCCAGACATCTGCCACCAAGCACTTCAGGGCCAACACCTGGGTGACGCCCAACTCCCCAGAACCCCTAACCGCCCTAGGGAGGTTCTAGCTCAGAAGTCTGCCCCTTGCTAACAAAGTTACCTAGTACCTTAGACCTAGGAAAGGCTCTGAACCCAAGTCATGTCCCTACGATAGCAATAAGAGACTTAGTCCCTCAGTGCCCATGATTCAGGTCCATCCATATGGCAAATCCTGCCCCTGTGAGTGACCTGCATGGAACTCCCCTCCCCTACAGAGAGTCAGCGCCGTGATGGGAGACATGGAGCATGGACTATGTTAAAGGACTGAGTGCAGGAAGGATTTACAGGCACTGGGAACAGAATGACAATGAGCAAGACTCACTGAGCTCTCCTGTCCAGCAGGCCATCTGATATTCACTGGACATTGTATTGTTTTGTTTTGTTTTATTTTTTGAGGCAGGGTCTCACTCTGTAGCCCAGGCTGACCTCAAGCTTGAAATACTCCTCCTGACTCCTCCTACCAATCCCCGGGATCTCAGGTACGAGTCACCGGACCCAACTGTACTCACTCCATCTTAATTGAGCACCTAGTATTTGCCAGAGCATATGGCCCACCTGGGCCTGACTGCAGGCCAGAGGTAACAGGTGGCCGAAGAGCAAGAGGACCAGGACTCAGCCAGGCAAGGAGTGGGGGAGGTGGGTCAGGAAGGGCTGTACCTTCTGACGTGCTGTCGTCTGGGTTACACTGGCAGTACCGGCGGGAGAAGTGGGTAAGGACTCGTTCTCGCTCCTGCGTCTCCCCCATCAGTGGGAAGGCCTTCAGGAAGGTTCTAGAATGTAATTCAAGGTTGCTGAGTGAGTCTCAGAGCCCCTAATTCAATCTTCTCACTGGAATAGAAAACCTATTCCCCACACACAAACACACATAAGACCCATGATCCTGTACCCCAGTACCTGGGTCTGGACACCCTCTGCATGCCCAGGAGAACCCCCCAACCCTCCAGGGTGGCCTCTGGATCTACTCCCTCTCTCTCTCTCTCCCTCCCTCCCTGCCTCCCCCCCTCCCTCCCTCCCTCTCTCTCTCTCTCTCTCTCTCTCTCTCTCTCTCTCTCTCTCTCATTCCTGCAGCACCCTTTTGAAAGCAGGCAGGGGGATGGATCTGAACAAGGCAGGCAGGTACCTCGGAGCCAGTTATGAGTTTATCCTAGACTGCCAGCCCCACCCATCAGCATGGGTCTCTTCAGCCTTTCCTAGACCCCTGCTCTCCATCAGCTGAGCCCTAGGCCCGCCCCTCCATTCTCATTCTCCCACCCCACGACTCTGTGATTTATTCTTCATTTTTCTGGGGTGGGGAGTTGTTTGTTCTGAAATACTGTCTCTCTACATAGCTCTGGCTTTCCTGGAACTCAATGTGTAGACCAGGTTGGCCTTGAACTCAGAGATCCACCTGCCTCTTCCTCCCAAGTGCTAGGATTAAAGGCACGTGCCACCAGGCCTAGTCTTCCTTTTGTCTTTATCTCAATCCCTCCTCTTCCTCCTCCTCCTCCTCCTCCTCCTCCTCCTCTTCCTCCTTTTCCTCCTTCTCTTCCCCCTAGTCTACTCTCATCATGTGCTCAGGGCACCTACCCCAGCCTCACAGCTAACATCCCACACACACATTATATCTGCCTTGTAGACACACAGGCAATCTCAACCCACCCACAGCCACTCAAAACCTTTCCATGGCTCCCCCCCAAACCCCGGAGAAACATCCACATCCTTCATATTGTGGCCTTGCTGATGGCCCAGACCCCTCCTGTCCCTGGACCACATACCCAGGTGCTAGCTCCCGACAGCATCTTCACGATCAGGCAGAGCAACACTATTCTGGGCCTCTGAGCAGGCTGGGACCCCTCTGGGACATCCCTTCCATCTAATAATCCCTCTCAATACCAAGTTCAAAAGTCAGTTCACTCTTAGGGATACCTGGAAGCTGATCCCCAAACCAGAGGGCCTAGAAGATGGGGCCCAAGGCGGTCACCCGGGTCCTAAGCACACCATTTCCTTGAGAAGGGAAACCCCAAGCTGAATCTGTCTGGATTCACAAGACAATATGTCCTAGTTTTGCTATGGTTTCTTTGCTGTATGGCCCAAAATACCTGCAATCTCTGATATGCCTAAGACCCCTGGGACCTACAGCCAACCTTTCCCCTTGGAGATCTCCAAGCCATTCCAAACTGAAGAGTACTCCTGAAATTCATTTTTTTTATTTTTTTTTTTTTATTTTTTTTTTTTTTTGTTTTTTCGAGACAGATTTTCTCTGTGGCTTTGGAGCCTGTCCTGGAACTAGCTCTTGTAGACCAGGCTGGCCTCGAACTCACAGAGATCCGTCTGCCTCTGCCTCCCGAGTGCTGGGATTAAAGGCGTGCGCCACCACCGCCCGGCCTGAAATTCAATCCTAAGTGATCTACTATTATAGAAAAACATTCCCCACCGATATCCGGTTCTCCTCCTCTCCTGTCTATCCTGTCCTCTTCACTGTGTCCCCTCATATCACACTGTGTTTCTTTTTATTTTACTTTATAAGGACATGAGAGAACCTGCATGTACATCTGTGCACATGTGCGCAGGATGCACAGAGGCCAGAAGAGGGCAGAGGATCCCCTGGGACTGGAATTACAGATTATAATCCTGAGCCTCTTTGTGTGTGCTGGGAATCGAACCTGGGTCTTCTGGAAAAGCAGCCAGTGCTCTTAACATCTGAACCATCTCTCCAGATCCAATCCACTGTACATTCTAAACTCCAGCCCCATCCTTCCAGATCCTGATTCCCAGGGGCTCTTTACCAACCCCCCAAACCCCACATCTCCTCCCCCACACTCTTGCCTACCCCTGGGCTCAGTCCCACCATTGCCCACGTTCTCACTATCTCTGTCCCAGCTGCTTTCCCCTCTACCTCCTGAGCAAGCTCTCATGTCCATCTGTCCTGCTCACCCCACGGCATCCTCAGGCCCGTCCTCTCCCTCCAGACCCCTTCGGAAATCTTCACACTGCTGGATTAACGGCCACTAGCACACTGCTATGTGCTGCTCCACACCCGTTGCCTTTGCAGCTCTACAGGTTCTGGACAGCAAAACCTCACTCTAGGAACCAATAGTCAAGGCCCCCGGCCCAACGCCCACACCTCTGATGGTGAGCCAGTTCCACTTAACACTGTCTTTCTGATCGCCCTCATTTTTGGCGCACTCCAAAGACTCAGCTCAAGATAGAGGTGCTCACAGTAGAGCAATATGCATCCCCACCAGTGGCAGAGAGCACTTCCTTCAGCTACAGGTGAAGCAACAAGAACCACAGGCCCACGATCTCAAGATGGAGCGGATTGACATGTGACATTCACCCTTTCCCTGGGTGTATTGCCAACAAAGCCCTTGGGCAAAAGGCAATACATTGGATCCTTTCTTGGGGCTAGAAAAACAAATCTGGAGTCTTGAAGGGCTGTAAGCACATGAGCACACAGTTGCCAGACTCTGGAGGCATGACAGTTACGGAGTTGCGAAGTTAAGCAGAAAGCCTTCCAGAAGTAGGGGGATGGGGGGTGCATTTTTGCTGCAAGGAGGTGGTAAAATGAGGATTCACCACCATCAAGGGGAGCAGTCCCAATGAAACAGCAGGCTCCCCATGCAAGGCTGGAGTCAGCCCTAAGAAACGTCACACTTTAGAGCTGCCACTCCTCAGCCCTGGCTGAGGAACCGTGTCCCATGTCCCTTTCCAATTGCCTTATAAAGGAAGGGCTGGGCAAACTAAGAGATAGAATAGGTGCTAGAAACCCAAGAGAACAAGCAGCAAACAGAAACACACAAGGTGAGGACTAGCGAGATAGCGGCTCAGTGAACAAAGCTGTTGCCATGAAAGCATGAGGTGTGGAGTTCAAATCCCTAGAACCTGTAGCTGTCAGGTGAACACACATCTGCCTGTCCAGCAACCCGCTGCAATCCCAGCGATCAGAAGGCAGGGAGAGGGTACTCCTGGAGCAAGCTAGCATGCTAGGTAGGTCGTGAGCCCTGAGTTCATCTGAGTAACTCTACCTCAGATAATACGGTGGAGAGCAATTGAGGAAGACTCTGACATCAACCTCAGCCTCTACACACGCCTTCCCACATGTGCACACACATGCACACACATACACATGCAAACAAATCACAAATACACTACAAAAACACACATATATGTGATTCAGATGAGTTAGTAAAAAGATGGGGAGTCCCACATAGAATTAAAATGTATTTTAAAGCTTAAATTGATGGAAATTCTAGAAATGTAAAATGTAACTGAATTAAAAACTTAATGAGGTTTTTGAGGGGTATGTATTCATGCCTGAGGGTGTGTGCGCTTCAATTTGTGTAGATGTATGTGTGTTCACGTGCACACAGAGGCCAGAGGTTGACATCAAGTGTCTTCCTTAGTTGCTTTCTACCTTATATATTGAGGTGGGGGGGGGGTCTCTCACTTGAACCAAGAGAGCATGCTGATATGGCCAGCCTAGATAGCCAGTTTGCTCTGGGGTTCCCCTTTGTCCTGCCTCCCACACACTGGAATTACAGGCAGACACCATGCCCACCTAGCATTTACATAGATTCCTGGGGTCTGAACTGGGGTCTGAACTGTGGTCCTCACCCTTCCTACCCATGTACAGCCATCCCTCCAGTCCCTCAGTAAGTTCATTGGCTTCAGTGATGCATTGGACATAGCAGAATGGCAAGTATACTGGAAGCCAACAGAAAGTATCCCAACCGAGACAGAGGGAAAAAGAATAAAAACTGATTTTTAAAAAGTATAAGAGACGGGGACTGGAGAGATGGCTCAGAGGTTAAAAGAACTGGTTGCTCTTCCAGAGGTCCTGAGTTCAATTCCCAACAACTGCATGGTGGCTCACAACCACCTATAATGAGATCTGGTGCCCTCTTCTGGTGTGCAGGTGTACATGCAGGCAGAACACTGTATACATCATAAAAAATAAGTCTTAAAAATAATTATAAAATGGTAGGGCGGAGGTGGCGCACGCCTTTAATCCCAGCACTCGGGAGGCAGAGACAGGTGGATCTCTATGCGTTTGAGGCCAGCCTGGTCTACAAGAGCTAGCTCCAGGACAGGCTCTAGAAACTACAGGGAAACCTGTCTCAAAAAACCAAAAAAAAAAAGAGCTAGTTCCAAGACAGGATCACCTGACAGAGCTACAGAGAAATCCTGTCTTGAAAAAAGCAATATATACATATATATATATATATATATATAGATAGATAGATAGATAGATAGATAGATAGATAGATATAGATAGATATGTGTGTGTGTGTGTGTGTGTGTGTGTGTAAAATGTTTTAGGTTTAAGAGACATACAGGAGGATCCAACATCTGTGGGCACAGCCCTTAGCTCGGAGATGTTGCCCTTGGCTCCTCAGGCCTGGCCTAACATCTTTCTGGATGACGTTGGGCTACATCCACCCATCCCACCTCTCCTCCTCCTAAGGCCCTCAACTGACCCTCCTGTGACCCAAACACTGAAACAGTGACAATCAAGTCCCTTTTACCATCAAAGCAGGCCAGGTGTATGAAGACCTCTAGCATTCGACCGGCAAGAAGTGTGCCACACAGGCAAGCCCTGAGAGCCACGACCACACTCCCACCTTCAAATCCTGAGCACCCATCACACTGGCTGGCATTTGCGGAGTCGCTGGACACCTGCTACCCATAGTTTCCCTTCCCTACAGCTTCACAGAGGGGTAAAAGTTGTGCAGCAAGTCATGACAGAACCGGAATGACAATCCAGGGGTGCTGTTCTACCACCTGTGGCCACTGTCCCAGCCCAGCCCCACTGACCTGAGCGCTCTGTCCAACGTGAGGCCTGAGAAGTCGAAGAAACTGAGGTACTCCCCAGCGACCAGCCTGCTGAACTCATTGCTGCCAAGAAAGCATCACGGGATGTCAGTTAGAAGCAGGGCCCAAGTCCCAGGACGGCAGGTACTGGGGAAGTAGGCCCAGAGAACCCTTAATCGGTTCCAGAATGGCAGGTACTGGGGAAGTGGGCCCCAGAGAACCCTTAACCGCCTTCCAGATCTCTCCAGATCCTGAGTTGCCTCTGCTCTGGTAGCTCAGCTCAGAGAGACCAACCTTGATGTGGGATTTCAGTCAGCTCAGGTAAGAGCTTGCTCAGTGAAGGGAGTGGGGGTGAGGTGATGCCAAGTGTCCCAGCACAGGAGATGATATGACATCACATCAAGCCACTGGAGGGTCAACAAGAGGTGAGGCAGGAGCAAAACCTCAGGCCCCAGGAAAGACCAGGCCATGGCTACAGACTTTGAAGCTAACACCGTACCTATGAAGTGGAGACACACGGAGAATGGGGCCATAAAGAAAGGTAGCCAAGGTGAGAAAATTTAGGATGCTGAGGTCACCAGAAAGGAAAAGGAAATGACTGAGAAGGTGGAGATGTCAGAGCTCATGACAAGGACAGGGCTGGCTGAATCCCTGAGGGAGCAACCTTGTTAGAGAAAGCTTGGATTGTGAGATCTGAGCCCTTTGAGAAGAAAGTGCAGGGGACTCTGTGGAGCAGTGCTCACCTGTCACCTCGGGAGCTTGAGACCAACCTGCTTACATACTGAGACCATGTCTCAGAAATAAATAAGTAAAACTTTTAAAGGTGCAGATGGGCTAAAGGTGTAGCTCAGAGTGTCTGCCTACCATGCACAGCACCCTGGATTCAATCCCCAGCGCGTAGGAGTCAAGAGGACCAGGGGTTCAAGGTCAGTCTGGGTTGAAGCCATAGCTCAGTGGTTAAGAGTATTCACTGCTCTTCCAGAGGCCTGGTTCCCAGCACCCACGGCAGGTGTTTCACAACTGCCTGCAATGCAGCCACAGGGGTTCTATCGCCCTCTTCTGGCTTCCTTGTGCATCCGCACACATGTAGCATACAATCACACAACACACACATCCGTACCCATAAATTTAAAATATTTTCTTTTAATGTGTGAGCCCAGGGCAGAGCTCTGCAAGCAGCCCCAGTAAGGGTCTAGACCAAGGAGAGAGCTAGTGAAGGGGACTGAGCAACACCAGAGGGCAGGGCTGTGCCCTCCTGGAGGCCTGAGAGGAAGAATTTGAAGAGATTTCTACATGACTCTAATCAAGCCTCATGCTTTCCTTCCCTTTGACAGGATCATGGGAACTACAGGAATGTGTGAAATAACACTTTATCCACATCCGAAATGTGGGAAATTCTTTGGGATGAATGGCCCTGTTCCTTCAGTACATAGCCCTTTAGAAGAGAGGGGCCTGGGAAGATGGCCTCAACGTTAATATGCTTGCCTTGCAAACCAGGTGCATTTATAATTAAAATGAATTAAAATGAATAAGTCTCTGGATATTTGGAAGCAGCTGCCAAGACACAAACACTCTGCCTACAGCCGGGGACCTGAGTTTGGATCCCTAGCACCCAGGTAAAAAACCAGCATGGGCCGGGTGGTGGTGGCGCACGCCTTTAATCCCAGCACTCGGGAGGCAGAGGCAGGCAGATCTCTGAGTTCGAGGCCAGCCTGGTCTACAAGAGCTAGTTCCAGGACAGGCTCTAGAAACTACAGGGAAACCCTGTCTCGAAAAACAAACAAACAAACAAACAAAAAAAACCCCAGCATGGTGGCATAGATGTGTAATCTCATCACTGGGGATGTGTGGAACAATCTTTGTACAGTTTAAATATGTGCTGCTCTCATTGTAATAAGCTGACTGGCCCATAGCTAGGCAGAACTTTCGGGGCAAAGAGAATGCTGGGAAGAAGAAGAGCGGAGTCTGAGGAGTCATGAGTCAGACTCAGAAGAAGCAACATCAGAAGTTCATAGATGAGGTAAACGAGCCTTGGGTCAGCACACAGATTACTAGAAATGGGTTGATTTAAGTTGTAAGAGCTGGCTGAAGACAAGCTTAAGCCATCTACTGGGCATTTATAATTAATAATGAATAAGTCTCTGGATATTTGGGAGCAGCTCCAAGACACAGACACTCTGCCTACAGCCGGGGACCTGAGTTTGGATCCCTAGCACCCAGGTAAAAAACCAGCGTAGTGGTGTGGATGTGTAATCTCATCACTGGGGATGTGGAGACAAGAGGACCCCTGCAGTTTGCTGGCCAGGCAGCCTAGCCAGTCAGTGAGCTCCAGATTCAGTGAGAGCCTGGCTCAGAACAGAGTGTGTCAAAGCAATAGAGGAAGACACTCTAGATCAACCTCTGGCCCCACATACATTCACGCATACACACAGATGTACGCATACACCTCACAGACAGAGACAGACAGACAGGAGAGAGATAAGGAAGAGGAAGAAGAAATGAAAAAGAGAAAAGTGGCTGGCTGTGTATTAAAATGCCACTTGTGGAAAAGAGGGCCAAGTGTAACATGTGAATCATACTCCAGCCCATAATTTTTATCTAGTCATATTTTTGGTGGTGGTATGAAGGACTGAACCCAGGGCCTCATGCACATAAGTCAAAGTGCTCTATTCTGAGCTTCAGCCAAGTCCTATTTTTAGCTTATATATTTCTGATAGTGCCTCACAAAGTTTTCCAGAGCGTTCTTGAACTCACTGTGTAGCCCATGCAAGCCTTAAGCTTGTGACCCTTCTGCCTCAGGCTCCCAGGAACTGGGATAACAAGCCTGCACCACCATGCCTGACCAAGTCAACGTTTTTTGGAAGACTCGGAGAAAATAAAATATACCAAATGTTGGAGATAACTAGGAATTTTTGTGAATTTTGTTAACTGTTATAATGCAATTATATTTAAAACTTTTTTATCAGCTAGAGATACACCCTAAGTATTTGTGAGTTGAATGATAGAGTATATGAATATACTTCCAACAAATGGGGGGGAACTGGGACAGTCAGAGGAAAGAATAACAGAAGATCAAAGCTGAGAGCTGGGTGTGCTCTCATGATCCCAGCATCTGGGAGGTTGAGACAGAGGGATTTGGTGACCAGCCTGGGCTACACAGTGAGCCCTCAGAACACTTTAAAGTCACATAGTTGGCATAGGTAAAGTTTGATGTATTGCTTATCTGCTTTGTATATGTTCGAGATATTCTTAATGAAAAACTTGAAACAGAAACGAGCGAGCAGTTGTGTAAATGTTGCTGACGGTGGCATGGGTAGCAGCCACCTGCTTCCAATACCCTAAGCCCTGGGTGCTCGGAAAGGGGGGTTTCTAAAAGGGGCACAGAATGGCAAGAACCCATCTGGATGAGGCTAAGAAAAGAAGGGGGCAGAAGCTACCTAGGGCAAAAGAGCTGAGAGTTGGAGATAAGAAGTTGAAAATTTCACATACACACACACACACAGACACACACACCGCTTTTTGAATGGGAAGGGAGGGCGAACAGCATAAATTCCTGGAGGAGCCTGCAGAGGGCGCCATGGAAACATGGCAGGAACCCATCCTCCCAAGCCAGCCAAAGGAGTACAGCAGTTGTGATTTCAGGAAGGGCTCAAACCCACTGCTGAAGACACAGGGAAGCTTCAGAGGGTGCAAGAAGGCCTCCTAAGACTTTAAGCCCGATCTAAGCCTGAGCCAGGTCAGAGTATCTCCCTTAGCCTTGTGAGTGGCACAGGCCAGCTCCCCCCACCCGCAAGCCTTGCTGGGGTGATAGAGTCCCTGTGGATAGAAAGGCCAAAGCAAGGGCCATACTGTGTTCAAACATTCTCAAAATATGTCATCCACATCACACACCCTCACACACACCGGGTCCCCAACCCTCCTCAGAACTTCTACCTGCCTAGTGTCCTTTGCACCCAGTCTGAAGGTTATGTCCTGTGCTTTTGGATGGCCAGTCCCTTCGGCTGGTCCCAATTAGACAGGCTGGCTTAATGAAGACAGGCACCATTTTTTAGCTCCAGTTCCCAGGCATTTACCCCAGGTCCCTCCACCTGACCCCACTGGGCAGAGCTCCAGTCCTGTCAAGTTATTCTGTCCTTTCTACTACCCTTCATGACACCATAACCACATCCCCCATCCCGCCCCAGCCCTGAGGGGCCGCCCGTCACCACCCCCTCCCTGACAGCAGCCACCTTCTCCCAAGCAGCCCAGAAAGGAAACAGATTTAGGGCGAGGTCAAGAATGAGGACAGTCACAGGAGGGGGTACTTGAAAGCCTGAGGGGAGCTCCTGGCACCAGCCACCCCTGAAGGAAGTCATCGGCACCCTTTTCTGGCTGGGGACGACAGTGGGTCTGCTTTGTCTGGGAAAGGAGCTGGGGAGACACACTCACTTCTTGCCCAGTTGCCGAGCCACATCACAGCGCTGGAAGCCCTCAAGGTGGTAGAGGCGGCGGGCCAGCCGGCGAGCGGCTTCGCTGACCCCCTGGCACCCATTGGCCAGTGGATCTGTGCCACCAGGCTCCAGTCCCTCTGAGCTGCTCAGCTCTGAGTCCGAGTCTGACAGGCCATCCTTGAGGCTGGTGTCGCTGCAAATGGAAAGGAGGGGGATCAGAGGCCCTGCGCGTGGCCTCTGAAAATCCACTGGAGGGGAGGGGAGCGGGCAGAGGAGGCAAAGAGGCTTCGCTGCAATGGGAAAGCATCGAGCCAGACTTCCAGAGTGGCTCAAGTGAAGTCAGATGTGGCTGTGCCCGCAGCATAGCAATATGACCTACTCTGAGCTATTGGAATGGAAGAGCGGAGTGCACCCTCAAGACTGGAGGGACTGTCTGCATGCCGAGGACGGACAAGGTGACCTTGCGAGGGCTTGTGCATTGTAGACACTGTCATGCCCAGAACGCTTTGCCGCCTCTGGGTCTCAGTTCCCCTATCTGCTCGGTGGCTCCCCAGCACCCAACCCAGTCCCCTCCTCACCTGGCAGAGTTCAGCAACTTGTCCGTGTCCTCGTCATCCTCATCGTCCCCTCCCGAGCCCCCGGGTCCATCTTCATGGAACCCATTGGGCACCGATGCGAGAGACAGGTGGCTCAGGACATTCTCTGAGCGGCTGCTAGAGATGGACCGCCGCAGGGGGCTGCCCAGCTCCCCATCACCACCACCAGCTGCCCCCAGATTCTCCTCAGTGCCCAGCCCAGTCCCGGGCTCAGGGCTGTCTCGAGCCCGTTGCTGGATGAGAGGTGTGAGGGGGGCCTCGAAGCTGACACAGCTGTCGCTCTCATCAGTGAGACTGAGCACATCCAAAGAATCCAGGCTGCTGTACTGGGTACCCCGCAACAGCTCTGACTCCAGAATCTTCTCAAAAGTCGCACTGAAGCCATCCCGCACATCCGGCTCTCCGGAGCAGTCCAGCCTAGAAAAGGCAAGAGCAGAGTCACCATCCTACCTAGATGTACCGCCATACTAAGGCTAGCTACCACACTCCCAGTCTCTAGGAACTGACCACACACACATGCACACGTGCGTGTGTGTAAAACCCATGCATAGTCACACACTTCCTGTGCAAATGCCAATGTATCTAGCTACACACACACACGTGCCCCCTGTGCATATCACACGCCCCTGTGCATATACCAACGAAAAGGCTGGAGCTACACATATGTCCCCATACATATTTACACACCCCTGTGCACCTGCCATTCAGGCAGGCGGGCCTACAGCTACACTTTACAAGACTTCCTGACCTTTAGACATTGCCTGCCCATCCCTGCCTCCTTGTCTAGTGGTACCCAAAGACCAGTTTCTCTACCTTCTACTAAAAACAAACTGTAACTGCACTGGCTGGGATAGACACATGGTTCCTGGTACAACTTCTTCAAAGCGCCAGGAAAGTTTCTCTGGGAGGGACGAGCAACAAGACCTGCACCCCTGGGGTCATCCTGAGGTAGAAGGCCCAGATAACCTGCCTTTCACATCTGGATGTTCTGAGTGAACTTAAAGCTCCACTGTCATCTGGGGAGGCGGACTGCAGCTCCTCGAAGAGACTGCTCATTATGGATTGTGGGGGCCAAGTGCTGGGGTGGGGGACAGAAAGCCTGCTTGCCTCTGAAATCCCCTGCAGGGCTCTGACTTCTCAAAACACTCGGAAGCTGAAAATGGGGACAGGAAATCTCAGACTCCCAGAGAGACTAAGGGGCTAACACTGGGCCATATCACTAGAGTTAGAAATGTGGGGGCCCGTTCGGGATACCCACTCACCCCAGCTGAGAATCTTCAGCTTCTGGACAGAGACTCCTGGAGAGATCCTCCTCCTCCACTGGTTCACTAGCCCTCCAGGGCCTGGGTTCCACGGAATCTTCCAGAATGTTCCCATCTTGTCCCAAAGGTAGCCCATTGGTGAGAGAGAGGCTAAGGCCAGGCAGGGCCACATCTGGGTCTGCCATGGGCTCCATGGTGCCCTCTAAGGTGCCTGTCTTCTCGCTGCCTGGACTGCTGATGTGGCTGTCTGGGCCTTCCTGGGCTTCCATTCCATTCTGGACCCCAGGTTCCCCTTCAGCTTCCGGGCTGTGGTCCTGAATAGCACCTCCTTCCTCACGCAGTTCACATGGGAGCTTTTCTTCATCCATGACAGCTTCCACCTGACCCAGCCAGCCCTAGGGCTCCAAAAACCTTGACAGAAGATGGAGAGAGAAAGAGAGTCAGCCAGACAGGGCAGAAGTCAGAGAATCTAAAGTCCTATGAAACCAGTGCTGGGGCAGCCTGTCAGAGGCAGGAGGATGGCCATAGTGATCTCCTTAGTAACTTTCAGTTGAGGAATGAGCTAGGTTGTTTACCCCCAGCTCTCCTCTGGCCCATGGTTGGGCCTTTGTACCCTAGCTCCTGCCTTCTCTATTACTTCTTAGGGTCTCTGTTGTGTCCCTCAGAATCCACCAAAGTCCCTTGAGGAAGACCCAGGCAGTGAGGAACTGGGCAAGTGTCCCACAGCTCTTGAAGGTCCCTCTGTGATATTCCTAGTAGAAGGAGACAAACCCCAGCTGGTCTTTGCCCGCCGTGTGCCTCTCCACGTGTTCTCAGCCCCGGTTGCAGGAGACAGAGTATCCTGCATTTATAACTAGTGGAGGAAATTGACCCGGGAGTTGCTTTTAAAGAGGGCACTAAGAGAGAAGTCCAGGAAAGGAACAGAAGTGCAGCTGGATGCTGACAGGGAACATTCCAGGGAGGCCAGAGGAAAGCCTGGAGACAGCCGTCAGCCACAGGGGGCCCACACCGTGAGCCGCTGTCCAGGGTGCTGGGCGGGTGCAGGGCTGCACTGAGGCCAAGCACGAACATCGGCAACAGCAGAAGAAAGGAAGAAGGGGTCCGGGGCTCCCTTCTTTGTGAGGACCCCCACAGGAATTTGTCAAGTCTTAAAGAAGAACTCAAGGAAGACCTCTGAGAAGCACTCTGGGGAAAGCAAGGCAGGAAGAGCCACTCTCTGTTCACCCACCCTCCAGAGGCTTCCAGCCCAATGTCATCCTAGCTAGGAAGGCAGAACCCATGTGCAGTGAGCTGTGGCCTCACTTGCCCATTCTCTCCTCTCTACTCAGCCCCCTGTAGTCTAGGCTACCCTCCCAAGTGACCTCCCCCAGAGGCTCGAGCCAGTCCCGCCCCAGCACCCTGGAAAGCTGCAGAAGCAGGTGTCTGGACCTTTCTTATTTCTGGTTTGAGTTACTTCCTTGCTCCACTTGGGAGCCTTGATGACCCTCAAGAGCCTGCTTTCTTCTGGAGAGGTCTATCTGGGTTTGGGAGAGGCTGGAGGAGGAGAGGGAGGGGCCAGCTTCTGGGCAGCCACAGAACAAGCTGCAGAGGGGAGATAAGAATGTGGATCCTGAGTGTAACCTGGGGCCATGGGCTCAGGCCTGCAGGAAACAGAGGTCAATTCCAGGAGGACTTTGCACCTATGTGAGCCCACAGAGAAAATGAGTTCCGAGCTCTGGGGATTGGGCCTTTGAGGGGAGCTCAGCTACTATAAACCAGTTCAAATTAACCCTGGGTTTCAAACACGGAGCAGAAGATGACTGAACAGAGAGCGATCTGTGGCCTCAGCCCAGCCCGTTGTCACTACCTAGAGTTTGGATATTTTTTGGGTTTTCTGAGACAGGGCCTCTCTACATGGACTACCTAGAGTTCTAAATTCAGATTTTACACACACACACACACACACACATACACACACAAACACACACACATACACACAAATACACACATATATACAAACACATACACACACACATACAAATGCACACGTATGCGCACATAAACACACATACACACACACACAAAGCCCTCAGATTTAAAACACCTTCAAACCAAGCTCTAAGCTATGTGGCCCTGATGCTAGGACACCAGGGACTCTCGGGGCTCAGTGCTGAGTAAGGGAGTTCTAGTCTGTCCTACATCCCTGCTGCTGCCGCTGTTGCTATTTCTACTGGTTCCCTCCAGTGGCTCACCCAGAGGAGGGCAGGAGGTCACCTCTTCAACTGAGACTCCAAGGGGAACATAGAAGGGAAGAGAGGGAGTGGGGCAGTTGCCTGCTGCCTGGGTTCCAGTCCCCCACTATCTCACCAACCCAGGGCAGCAGGGATCGAGCCCCCTAACCTGCCAGATGTCTCAGACTCCTGCCCCCAGGCACAGAGGTGGAGGTGGAGCCCAGCAGGGTGGGGAGCCCCTCTGGCTAAGGTTCTGTCTGATCTTCCTGAAGCCACTCGAGGGTGTAAGTGGCTCTACCTGACGTTCAAGCCACAGAAGACCGAAGCCAGGAGTATGGACAAATCAAGGATTTCTTGGGTAACCTTATTAGCAACTGCTTCAAGTTCTCCCAGACCTATCTGCCTTGCCATGTCCCCTTGAAGCTTTGAGTAGGATGGAGTTTCTGCCAGCACTGGGCACTGGCTCGTGCCCTCAGTTCCAGGGCTGAACAGACAAGGAGCAGCATTGAGCTCTACTCTAGGCAAGGGGCCCAGAATGCTTGCCTGGGCTGGGGGCCAGTAGAGCCCAGAGTAGTGGAGTCTTGGGAGGGATACACAGAGGGGATGTTTCAAGGCAAAAGGTGTGAAACGATGTCCCAGGTCCTTCCTCTGAACCACGATGTGGCCAGGGACTCACTCTTGCCTGTGGGAAGCCAGAGCAGAGAGGCGATGCTAAGGTCATGGGTGCTGAGTGGGGGCTTGTCACACAACAGCAAAGTCCCCAGGGCTAGCAGCCGCTGAGCTCAGCTCTCCAGCGCAGGAGAGACACACTGGGAAAGGCTTTGTCCGAAACCCCACTGCTCGAGATCAGGGGCAGTCTCCCTCTGCAGATAGAAAGACAAGATGTGCAGACTGAACCCTCCCATGAAATCAAGGCCCCAGAACCTCAACCAAGAGAGTCAGCCCAAAGCAGTGGCTCCTCCTGCCTCCAGCCCTGCTGGCATGAGCAGAGAGGAGGAGCTGGGCCACTGAGCATCTGTCTCAGGGAGACGCCTGCAAATGACAAGCTGGCAGCACTCGAGACCCACTGTGGCCTGCACTCAGCCTGATCCAAGCCCCTGTCCAGGAGTCTTTCACTACCCACAGCCCTTGGGATGACCTTGGGCTTAGTGGCCTTTCAGCACCAGCGAAGGTGGAGATCATCATGATAGTAGAAGCAGGCTGGGCCGGGAGTGACTGGAGAGCCACACACTTTCCGGATGTCAACTGCTCCTCAGATAACCCTGTCCCCTTCCCCATTTCCCTGATGGCAGCTGGAGGATGCTGCAAAAATAAATAACGCCGCATGCCTCCCTCCTTCCTAACCCTCCAGCAATTCCTATCTCCCTTAAATGAAAACCCAGTCTCCCGGCGTGGCCTAAAAAGACCCTGCCTGAGCTCACTCTGCTGCCTCCTCCCTGGCCACACTGGCCTCCTTCTGCTCCCCAAGCTCATTCCCACCTCAGGGCCTTTGCACCAGCTGTACCCTTGGCCTAGAATGTTGCTTCTCTGGATCATTCGGTGACTGTCTTTCCTGCCAGTCAAGGCTCACTCCAAAGCTCCTCCACCTACCTGCCCTGCTGACTACCCAGTCACACTTCACTGAGCTTTAGAGTGTCAAGGAAAATAGAAACTCTTTTTTTCCGATTAATTAAGTTTCTGGTGTGTGTGTGTGTGTGTGTGTGTGTGTGTGTGTGTGTGTGTGTGCACATGTATGTGCAGGTTCACATGTGTGTGTGCATGTGTGTGTGGAAGCCAGAGGTCAACGTGGGTGTCTTCTTCAATTGTTCTCCATCTTATTTTGAGGCAGAGTCCCTCACTGACCCTAGACTAGCTGACCAGTGGGCCCTAGGGATATTCCTGTCTCAGCCTCCCCAGCAGGGGCTACTGGAACACACCACTACACCGAGCTTTTGAGGGAGGGTTGGGTTTGTTCGGCTTTAGTTTGGGTTTGTCAAGACAGGGTTTCTCTGCATAGCCCTGACTCTCCTGGAACTCTCTCTGTAGACCAGGCTGGCCTCAAACTCAGAGATCCACCTGCCCCTGCCTTCCAAGTACTGAGATTAAGGGCATGTGCCATGACCACCAGGCTACACCCAGTTTTTTATATCAATGCTGGAGATCCAAGATGGGGTCCTCAGTCTTGCTCATCAATCCCTTGACTGAGAGCCATCTCTGAAACTTCCCCAAACCCCTATATGTTTATTTCCTGGCCACCTCCCTGGCACTAGGATGAGAGTCTAGTCAGGGCAGGGACCTGTCATGGGCACAGCAGTCCAGAGCCCAGGCCATGCCCGGCACATATGGGTGCTTTATAAAAATTTTTGACTGAGTAATTTGATTATCCTCCTCTCCCTTTTGGCAGAGCCTAGCAACACTGTGGAACATGCTCAGAGCAAGGCTACTACAGGGTTAGGCAATTCTATAGTCCTCCCCATGCTGGGGCACAAGCCAGAGGCCATGGGAAGCACCGGGACAGTGTAGAGGTGTTTCCGGCAGGCAGGTTCCAGGCTGGCTTGCTCTGTGAGACTGCTGTATGCTTAGCTGTGCATAGCCGGCATTTGTGGGCTCATACATGTGTGCATACATACTCAAGCCCACACATAGAAGGAAGGAAACAGTTCCTCTGGGTGTCAAGGTAGAATGAAAAACCTTCAAACCTAAGGACAAAGTCAAGGACAGCTAGACATACATTACTGGACACCCAGGGCAGAAATCCTTCCACCTGTGAAGAGTCTAGAGACAGGAAAAGGGACAGCCCAGAACTTCAGGATGGGGTGATAATGGGGAAGAGAGGCACCTTCGCTAACCATAGTTGCACACAGTGACAGCAGATGGCTTGGTGGAGGGAGAATAAGCCACGTGGTGGAAATGGGGCATAAAGCAGGGCCATGACAGGTACCAAGAGGCTGAGAACTACCCAGGACAGGCAGAATCTAAGTCTCTGGGATGTTGAGCCCAGGCCAGGAATACAGAAAGGTCTGAGGATGTTCTGTAGAGGTGTTGAGGCCACAGCTGTCCCAAGGATCAGAGCTGGAAGCTCTAGATTTGCCTCCAGTGTGCCAGGGAGCTCAGAGACGAACCGCTGGGCTTCCCTCCCCACGTGCATCAGATTCTGAACACTCCTAAGCTGAGGACCTTGCTCAGCACCTAATGGGGTTGGAAGTCTGCCCCAGATGGAATCTCACCTGTGCAAAGCACTCAAAGTCTGTCTGGGATGTGGCGGATGCTCCGTGGGCGCCATCCGTTAGCCGTGGTACTTATCCCACAGTGTGTCTGGGGAGGGTCACAGACCCCTGAAGCCCACACACAGCCCACCCAGAGTTCCACCTCACAGGTGCCCTACTGCCCAGACTGTCAGGGGCGTGGTGGATTCTTGTGGAGCGCTGGGTCTGGGCGAGCCTGGACTCCAACTTGTTCAGTCCCCAAGAACCTTCCACCTCGGACCCCTGCCCACAGACTCCACCAGGGTTCCCTGGCAAAGAAAGGGAATGCTCCCATTTGTAGACCTACTATCTACCCCCTGGGACCCACCCTGAGCCCTCCCATCGGCCCCAATGCCCTCCTCCCCATAAATCCTCCTGTACTGATGAACTCTCCAGCTTACAGAATTATTAGCACATGGCTGGGTTCTTATAGAAACACACCACATACGTGTACATACAAGGACACCAAGCATGACAATCAGTGTAAAATGCTGGCTGGCATATAGCAAATGCTGAGAACAGACCCTGGTCAGCTCTGCCCTCACAAACTGGGGCCCAAACTGGCCCAGACCTCAGCACTTCCAGGACTCCACAGGAATCTATCAAGCCCCTGACAGCATGGACAGTGGGCAAGTGTGAGGGGGGTTTCTGGGGGGTATCCCTAGACCACACATCTCCTTCTCTGTCTCTGCCTCTGCCAGTCACAAGGTCAGAAGATCAGGCTCACCCTGTCATCCAAGAGGTACAGAGGCCTTCCCAAGTTGGGTCACCTAAGTACTTCACTATCCCACTCCCCCAGGGCAGGAGAAACCCAGGACTATATGGGGAACATGACCACCAAGGAGCCTTGGGACCACCTCTGCTCCCAATAAGCCATGTAACCTCAGGAAGGTCACTCACCTTCCTAAGCCTCCAGGCCATCCACAAAATGAGACAAACTAGCCACTCCTATTTCACAAGGTGACTGAAGGAAATGGGGTGGGGACTGCATCCAGGGAAGGGCCTCATCTACCTCCTTCCAGAAGCTTCTCAGGTCTGCCGGGGAACCAGCTGGCTGCCCATGCCCTGGGTGGAGGACTCAGAAGAGCAGCATAGAGCACAGGCAATTCAGCCTTGAAGACCGTTGTCGTTGGCAACTGTCAGTGCAGGTACCAAGGCAAGAGCTTCAGAGGCCCAGCATTAGGGAAGGGACAGAGCATGACCCCTGTGGGACCAGTGGGGCGGGCAGAGAAGGAACCCTCACCCTTAGGCAAACTACTAAGACTTAGCCACACCAACACTGCCACCCAAAGTCAGCTCATAGATACCTCCAACTCAAGGCACATGAACCACACAAGGGGATAAGGAAGAGCCAAAAGTCTGGGTTTCCAGTGACTGTCCCCTTCAGGTAGGGATGCTTGGAGCTGTTAACAAGCCCTGCCCATTCTGTCCACTTGGAGGCCAACCTCCTGTGGGCTGTGGAGGAGCGGGAAGAGGTCCCAAGGATGAGTGCACATATGCATCTGTGTGTGCCCACTGGGACTCTCAGGGCTTCTCCACAAAGGTCATCCTTGACCTCTCCTAGCTCTCTCCCCCCCCCCCACAACTGGCACCCTTATTTGCTTAACATTTGCATACATCAGCGTGATTCTTTAGAGAAATCTTAACATTAATGAAACCCACAGTGTCTGCCTTCAAACTCCAAGTCAGGTAGAGCAGGGAACTCCACCGGCCCCCAGCTGACTTCCCTGCTGGATAAGACCTTCACTATCTAGAGACACAAAGAGCCAGGCTGTTGCCACCTGCCCACTGCTCTGCCTTGCTCCAGCTTCAGAAGATACCTGGGACATCTGATCCATGACCTGTGTGCTGTGTCAGACAGCTCTGTGCTGCAGGGCGCATAGAAGGAGACTGCCCATTGCAGTGGCACAGTGCCTGGGCAGCATTCTCAGCTTCAATAACCAAGAAGGTGAACCCAGAGCTGCCCCTCCTCTTCCCGCCCATTTCAGATGCTCATGCTCCTTAGTGGCACCCAGGGAACCCCCCTCTTTTTCCAACCTCCTTCCATGTGGGCTTCCCACTCACCAAAGACCCTGCCTAATGTCTCTTAATCCCACCCCCCACCAATACTCTCCTCCCCCACCCTCTTCCCACTTCCCTGACTTGTCCTGGTCCTGTTTCAGCTTGGATCTGACAAAGGTTGTGACCTCGGAAAGGAAAGAGCACAATGCCAATGCCGCAGAAAGAAGGTAGCGGGACTATGCTGGGCAGTCCACAGCTGCCTCTTCTCTCACCGCTGGCCCAATGAGAGGACACCTTGACTTGGCAAAGCCTCAACAGGAGAAACTCAGGGGAGTCAAGACCCTGAGCATCCAGAAGGATGGAGGTGCCATCCTTGAAGGGGAGAAATGAGTGGAACAGGCCTGGGAGGAAGCAGAAGTCTCATGTTGGAGGAGCTGAGGTACAGGCACCTAGTTGGCATGAAAGTTGAGGTGTAGAGCAAGCACCTGAAGTTTACAGGGGAAGTAAGGCTGGGAGCTTGAACACACAGATGGATGTGGGGCCAGCAAGGCATGGGTGGCAGGCACTTAAAGCTGCAGCAGTAGGTGAAATCAATGTAAAGTCCTAGCCAGGCAGCTGTGTAGGGACTGAGTCCTGGAGTGCTCCCCTGGAGTGCTCACCTTGAGTGCTCCCCTAGAGTGCTCCCATTTCAAGGGAGAGGAAGGGAGCCAGCAACACAGGAAATAGGAAGCAAACAGGAAAACGAGTGACCTAGAAGCCAAGAAAGCATCTCAAGGAAGGAGACAGGATGTGGGGTGTTGCAGGCAAGGACGGGAAGCTGGCTCGGCTGTACCAGTGTGGAGGCCACGGGTGACCTTGGGAAAAGCAGTGAGGGAATGCAGAGGGGACTTCACAACTGAGTAGAGTCCGAGTGAGCATGAGGGGAGGGTGCGGAGTCTGGACAGCCTTTGCTAGAGGGAGGAGTGGCGCACTGGTCCTGGCTGGACACAATGAAAGAACAATATTTCCAGAAGAAATAGCAGGGCGCCTCCTGATGAAATGACCCTAGAGAGAAGGGAACTACGCTGCAGAAGAGACACTTGCCGAACAGTGTCTTCAAGCAGGCAAGAGGCGATAAGGTCTGGTACAAGGGCCAAGGGTAGCCTTGGGCAGGAGAGGGACACGTGGCCCTGGCCCACAGTGGCAGGAGGAAGGCAGGGCAGAGGTGCAGAAACAGGAGGATGGGTGAACTTGGTCCAGGCAACTGAGGAAGCTGGGACTTCTGTTTCTGTTTTTTCAACGGCTTTGGCTGAAAGAAATGTGGGCAAGGAGAACCCAAGTGTGCTGGGTAGTTTTATGTCAACCTGACACAAGCTAGAGTTATCTGAAGAGAAAGCCTCAGCCTCAGCTGAGAAAATGCCTCCATAAAATCCAGCTGTAGGGTATTTTCCTAATTAGTGATTGATAGGGAAGGACTCAGCCCATGGTAAGTGGTGCCATCCGTGGGCTGGTGGTCCTGGGTTCTATAAGAAAGCAAGCTGCTCATGCCTTTAATCCTAGCACTCGGGAGGCAGAGGCAGGTGGATCTCTGTGCATTCGAGGCTAGCCTGGTCTACAAGAGCTTCCAGGACAGGCTCCAAAGCAACACAGAGAAACCCTGTCTCAAAAAAAAGACAAAAAAAAAAAAACAAAAAAAAGAAAGAAAGAAAGAAAAAGAAAAAGAAAAAAAAAAGAAAAAGAAAAAAAAGCAAGCGGAATGCCAGACTGTAGTGGCACATACCTTTAATCCCAGCACTCAGGAGGTAAAGACAGGCAAATCTCTGTGAGTTTGAGGCCAGGCTGGTCTACAGAATGAGTTCCAGGACAGGCTCCAAAGATACAGAAAAACCCTGTCTTGGAAAAAGAAAGAAGGAAAGAAAGAAAGAAAGAAAGAAAGAAAGAAAGAAAGAAAGAAAGGAGGGAGGGAGGGAGGGAAAGGAAGGAGAGAGAGAGAGAGAGAGAGAGAGAAAGAAAGAAAGAAAGAAAGAAAGAAAGAAAGAAAGAAAGAAAGAAAGGAGGAAAGAAAGAAAGAGCAGGCTGAGCAAGCCATGGGGAGCAAGTCAGTAAGCAACATCCCTCCATGGTCTCTACACCAGCTGCTGCCTCCAGGTCCCTACCCTGTTTGAGTACCTGTCCTACATCCTTCAGTGATGCACAGTAGACATGTAAGCCAAATGAACCCTTTCCTCCTCAACTTTCTTTTTGGTCATGGTGCTTCATCACAGAAAAAGAAACCCTAAGACAATGGCTGAGGGCCAACGAGGAAGTGTTGAGAAGAGGCAGTGGGCTCTGGGCCATAACCGAGTGCTGGACAGCCGCAGACCTGTCTGAATTTGGGGGTTGGACAAACTGTGAGAGCTGTGGGGGCAGACAGTAGTTTTCCTCAGGTTGGAGGAAACCAAGGGTTGGGTTTCACTAGGGAGAGCTTCAGTGGAGTCTGATAAAGTAGCATGAGGTGGGGAATAGGATTCTGGGAGGAAGAGAGTCTCCCAACTCCTGCAAGGGCAGTTGCCTATACGCTGGCTGGCCGCTCCCCTGCTCAAGTACCCCAGCTGGTGCCCGGTCACTCACCACCCACGGCTGTGGCAGGTTGTGTGTGGCCTTCCTGTGCCCTCACCACAAAAGAAGCTTCAGAATCTTGAGAAGTGGTGTCTCCCATCCACCCCCATCCACCGTTACCCTTCTCAAGACACAGACAACAGCTCCCAGGTCACCCCTGCTTCTGGCCTCACGCTGACACTGCCCCTCTGCTCTGAGGATACATCCCTTTCCCCAGACCCCTGCCCCGGTAGGCCAGTCAGCCACACGACCCATGTGAAGCGTTACTCCAGAAGCATACAGTTTCCAAGCATCTGGTGCTGGGCCACATCACGGCCTCCTAAATGGGCTTTCCTCCAACATGCTACCCAGCCAATCCTATGCTGCCTCAGAGAACCTTCTGGTGGGTGCACAAAAAGACCCCATCACTCACCTCTGTAAAATCTCTCAGGGGCTCCCAGTACCCTGGGGCATCAGCCCTCATTCTCCACAGGCAGTGTTCCGGTCTCTCCACCTTACTCCCATCTTCTTGCCACTCCCCCCACACCCTCCACTACCATCTCCCCACCCAATGAGCAGCCGCCACCCAGAGACGGTAAACTCGGAGCGCGATCTAGTCTGTATTGGGTTTGATCCGTTTTGATGGAGCAAAGCTGCATATCCCTGCTACAGGGATGCAGTTCTGGATGTAGTCAAGCGGCCTCACACAACACTCTCTGTTGTGAAGTTTACCCTCTGGTGTGACACTGAGGACAGGACATCCCGTATGGGCTTAGTCCACAGATGTTTAACATGAATCTGATCAGTAGCAAGCAATAAGACAAACCAGAACATGGGAGATTCCACACAACTCCAAAATTGATAAGGTCATAAGAACAAGTGTAAGAAAAAAAAACTTTTGAGGTCAAGTGATTAGCAGCTGAACATGGTGGAGCATGCTTGAAATCCCAGCATTCAGAATGTGGAATTGGCAGGCAGTGGTGGCACACACCTTTAATCCCAGCACTTGGGAGGCAGAGGTAGGCAGATCTCAGTGAGTTCAAAGCCAGCCTGGTCTACAGAGTGAGTTCCAGGACAGTCAGAGAGAACACAGCAAGGCTACACAAAGTAACCCTGTCTCAAAACAAAAACAAAACAAAACAAAAACAAAAACAAAAGTACAACAACAAAGGCAAACAAAAACAAAACCTGAGCCAGGAAGTGGCAGCGCAGGCCTTTAATCCCAGCACTTGGGAAGCAGAAGCAGGCGGATCTCTGTGAGTTCAAGGTCTACAGACCTAGTTCCAGGACAGGATCCAAAGCTACACAGAGAAACCCTGTCTCGAAAAAAACAGAAGTAAAAATGTGAAATCAAGGGACCAGGAATTCAAGGTCTTCCTCAGTGCTACACAGTGAGTTTGAGAGCATGATGCCTGGGCCACATAAGACCCCTAGTTCAAAAGTGGAAGGGGAAAAAAAGCAGGATTAATCCTGAGCTAAGACATAACTAAGCCGGGCGGTGGTGGCGCACGCCTTTAATCCCAGCACTCGGGAGGCAAAGGCAGGCGGATCTCTGTGAGTTCGAGGCCAGCCTGGTCTACAAGAGCTAGGTCCAGGACAGGCTCTAAAAAAGCTGCAGAGAAACCCTGTCTCGAAAAACCAAAAAAAAAAAAAAAAAAAAAGACATAACTAAATATAGTACATGCTCCTTGGCCAAAAAAAATTATAGCCAGGTGTGGTAGTGCACACCTCTAAATCCTAGCATTCAGGAGGCAGAGGCAGGCAGATCTCTGTGAGTTTGAAGCCAGCCTGATCTACATGGCAAGATCCAGGACAGCCAGGACTATAGAGAGAGAGACCCTGTCTCAAAAACCAAACCAAACCAAACAAACGAACAAGAAAGATCTATAACAAATACTTACAAAAGATGTTACTAGAATCACTAGAGAAACTTGAACGGAGGCTAACTATGAGGCAAACTGAATCATTACTAAGTTTTTCAGATATGATAATAGTATAACTGTTTTGCAGGGGGGAAATGTCCTCGAATCAAGGAATTTAGTTTGAGGTGACATGTTATAAAGCCTTCAACTTTCAAATGAGGGAGGAAAGGGGAAGGAAAAGGGTGGCCAGATGCTGGCCCTGGCAAATCCAGGCCTCTGGGTGAAGGGGGTGTGGGTGTATGTGGGGTGTGTCAAGTTGGAATGAGGCAGGAGAATGAAAGGGGTTCGGGATGAGGCCCCAAAGAGGCAAACTGGGGTTCTGATCAGGAGGCAAGGAAAGGGTGCTGCTACTCGCAGCAACCCACAGCCTTGAAGCAAGCTGGGCCATGGGCTTGCCTTGACCTGAATACCAGTCACCCAAACATGCGGGCACAACTCGGGAGGACTCACCACCCACAGTGAGCCTGACTCTCCTGTGCGCCAAGCTCAGGGGAGAACAGGACTCTCAGGACGTGACCAGACCCCAGAGAGACCAGTCGGATATATCACAGTCAGGGCAGGACCTCCCAATCTTGGCTAAGCTGCGACAAGGAGCCAAGTGTCGCCCTGGACTCACCCCACCCCAAAACATCCCTTGAGGGGTGACAGTCTGAGTATATCCTCCCATATAAGGAGGCAGGCTAAATATGGAAGCCCAGACACAAGATGCTTCTCAAAACAGATTTTCCTGGAAAAGACCATCTGGCAGAGAAGGTCTAGAGCATCGTCTGCTTAGAGAGGTAGCTTCAGTCTGCAGGCTGCCCAGAGGAAAACGCCTTCACCTCACCTGCCAAGGAGACCCCAGTGTAGCGCTTCAGGTATCCCTCAAGGTCATGCCCCTGCAGAGTGGAATGCTCTCAGGCCCACCTCTGCCTTGGGCTGTAGTTCCAGGGCAGCAGAGGAGGTAGCTGGGAACACACAGCTGGGGACACAGATCTGAGCCTCAGAAAGTCCTCCCCAGATGTAGTCCTCACTCCACAAGATACGTGGAGTAGACAACTGCCCTCTGGGCCCAGAGGTCTCTCTATCAGAACGGGGGCAATAACGGTGTCTCCCTCCAAAGACTCACAGGTGTCAGGGGATACCCCACACAGCAGCTCTGCTCCATCAATGGAAGCAGGGCAGTGACATTCCCAGACCCTGTCTCTCGGGCTCATGGAGAGCAGGAAGACATCCCAGCTATCTTTCTCTCTCCTTTGAGGAATGACCCTAGATCTGCTTGGGACATCTGTCCCCTCCCTGGTAATAAGCGGGCAGTGCAAGCCTACAGGAAGGAGACCCCTTAGTCTGGCACAAAGCAATTCAGAGCTCCAGGGACAAATCACCTGAGCGTTGAGACCTCAACCCTACAGGAGGCACCAGCTGAAGAGGCCTCCAAGAACACCTGTCATTCCTGTGCCCCAGTGTGTAGGAACCCCCTGAAGGCTCGGCCATGCCTATAGGGCCTGCTCTTATCCCCAGGATCAAAGGCTGGAGGAGCCCTACTCAGAACCCACTGCCTAGCTCCATGCAGCAGGAGAAAGGGCTTTGGGGGAACAATCCTCTCCTCCAGACCCCTGAGTGAACAAGAAGAGCGACTGGCTCATTGTCCTGATTCCTAGATTCCCAGGCCACAGATCTTCCAGCTTCCCTGGAAGGAAGGCATCTGCTTGAGGATGAGGGTAGACTTAGACCGGGTCCCACACTCCATGCCTGCTATCCCTCAAGCTAACCGAGTGGTGTTCAGAAGGCAGCTCTTGTTTCCAGGGTCTGGAGGGGACTAGAGAAATCCTAATGTTCCCTCCAGGCCCACCCTCCTATACCAGCAACCCCAGAGCAGGCTGCTGGGTCTCAGTCACCTCAGCTAGGCTTGTCCTGAGCTGCCAGGAGGAATTCTTGTGCCCTCTTGCTTTATAACTGTTGCATCTGCCCCCAGATCTCTGTCTGGGCCCGGCAAGATGGGCCTAAGACAAAGGGGTGGACAGTGGGCAGTGGGCCCAAGGTCTTGTGTAGAAACAATGCCCCGGTTCTTATTTCAGAGTCCCAGATCCTCCGGGGACAAGAGTCTAGAAGAAAGCCAGCTGAATAGGGTAGTCCCCACATCTGGATTCCCTGCCCCACCCAGACCCAGCTCCAGGTTCCAAGGACCCCTCCTCTCAATGCCACTGTAGCCATTCTGTGTGAGGCCTGGCCTTGCCTACTGCCTGCCACGCCCCCAAGCGAACCCCTGCTCTTGCAGAGAGAGGCCTGGGCCCCAGGCCTGTCTGTCAAAGTTGGGAAACTGGAAAGAGAAATAAATCCTCAAAGATGTTCTGTTGTGGAGGTAGCTGTGGCAGGCCCCAGTACACAACACCCCAACCACGGACCACCAAACTGACACTGGCACCCCACCAACGCACACACTAACACTGATTATACAAAAGGGGGAGGGGACCGGGAGGCAGAGCCCAGGAGACAATTGGGCCGGCAGCTCCGTCCTCCCTGCAGGCGGGACTGGGGCTCTCTGGCGGCGCCCCCACTCCCTGGCCCAGTCCTGACCATCTTGGGCTTCCTCTCCCTGCCCCATCTCCATGACAACCGCATCCTTTGGATGCTCCAGCCACCACAGAATTGATCTCGAAATGCAGCTTTGTTAGAGGACCCTAGCGGGCAAAAAGGGCGGAGGGCGGCTCCCGCCACCCAGCCTGCTTTCCTCTCCCCCACCCTAAACCCCTTCCTAGTCTCTAGCCGGCCTCCTGAGGAGAGGGGCGGGGTCCCTGAGCATGCAGGCCTTGGGGACGCAGTTGGTCCGTGGCCCCACTCACCGCTCGGGTCCCAGCAGCTGGGTCCCCTCTCACGGCGGGGCCATGCGGAAGCCACCCCTGGACCCGCGGTCCGGTGCCGCCGCCTGTTGGAGCTCCCCGCGTCCGCTTCTGTCCCTTCAGGTGTTGGAGCCTCGGCTGTGGAGAGGCTGGGCAGAGAAGGAGGGGACGGACTGCAGGAGGGAGGGAACAGAGCAGCGAAGGAGGGAGGGAGGGAGGAGCGGGAAGGACGGGAAGGGCGGAGGGGGGAGTGGAGGGGCTGCCGGCGCGCGCGCAGCCCCGAGAGAACCTTAGCCACCAGGAGGGCCCACCCGCGGCGCCTGGCCACGAGCGCGCGACCTTGCGCGGGGCGCCCACCCACAGGATGCGGCCACCTCTGTCCCGCACCGGCCCGCGCTGGACCCTTTAAGAAAGTGGGGGAGGGGAGTTCCACGAGGTTCCGCCCCCCTCCTAGCCCAGCCCAGCCTCTGTCCTCGAACCTCTGGCCGACCCAACCACTCTCTGTCCCAACTGTCCTAGCCCCTGATGGAGGGACGGGCCTTGCCCCCACCCCAGAATCCCCATTTTCATCCTGGTAGATCTCTCCTTGGAGTTTAGGGCGCAAAGTAGAGAGAGATAGGCACCCAGAGGTACAGATAGACTTGGGAGTGACAGGAGGAATTGAGGACAGAGCTGGAAGGGGCAGAAGAGCGGAGACAAAAGACAGAGAGGGCCTGTGGCAGGTGGGAGCTAAGATAGGGCCACCCTAGGCTGGTAAGAGTGAGGAGAGGCAGCACTCTGGGACCTAACCTCTCCTCCTGCTTGGTAGTCATGGCCGGCACCCCCACCTCAGGACTGCAGCTCCCTGGAGGAGTTTGACCAGACTGTGCCTGGACTCCACACTAAGGCTTGGCTGTAAATCTCTGATAGCGCAAGACCCCACCTCTCAGAGAAACGCTAAGGGGCTCCAAACCCTAGGGGCTGGAGAAGGGTGAGAAGGCCCAGTCCTTGGGGGGGGGGGGAGCAGGGGCTACCACAGGAGGCCACTTTGTATCTCTGTCCCTCTTCTTCAGCTTCCCAGTTCTGGTCACCAAACCCACAGTCTCCTCTAATGCTTTTCCTGTGTCCTACTTGACTCAAAACGATCCTACAACCCATTTTACAGATAAAAACACGGATGCTCCAAGAGCAGACCTCATCTGCCTCAGGTTTCAGGAGATCTAAGAAACCGGGCAGTTGAGAGAGGGCTTAGTGCACAACATTTCACCTCCCCCAACCCTCAGACACCTCTGCATTCGGGAACCTCAGATCTTCTTTGGGGGAGGGGGACCTGACTCCACTACTGTCCTGCAGGTGAGGAGGGTGGCTTTGGCTGGAGCTCAGGAGGAGGTGGAGGCACCAGCCATTCCTTACTGCGCACCCTCCCAGGTCATGGCCAGACCAACCATTCTTCTGGGTTCCCACCCCACCTGCCCCATACAGATGGCCGTAGACTTGATGGGTGGGGCTGGTGAACTGGGTGCTTGTCCACACGGAGCTGGCGCGTGTGTCCGTTCAGCAGACTGTGGCTCTTCTACTGGTTAGGATGACTTGCTGGACTGGCGATGTAGCCCAGTGGTTAGAACGCTTGTCTAGAATCCGAGCATGCCCGAGGCCCTCGTGGAAGTGGCTCCTGACTTTTTGTCTCCTGTGGACTGAGCCCTGTAAGATCAGGTTACACTTGCCCAGGTAACTATCCCTAGCTTTCATACACAGAGCAGGGAAGAATGGCAAGGGAGGGAGGGGCATATGCTGTCACTAACCCTCTCTCCACAGCACATGGGGCCTCCTTGAAAGCTGTCCCTGACAGCTGTCTCCAGTTCCTCTCTTGAGGAACTCTCAAGCTACTTTCCCCAAACACCTGACAACAGCAGCTTGGGGGAAGGAAGGGTTGGTTTGGGCTCACAGTCGTGGGGGAGGCTCACTGGCAGGAGCTTGAGGCTGCTGGTGGCACTGCAGCGGTCAGGAAACAGAAAGACAACGCTGGTGCCCTGTTCTCTTTCTCCTCCCCCACCCCCCAGTTCAGGACCCCAGCCCATGGAATGGTGTTTTCCACATTTAGGTGGGTCTTCCAACTCTGTTAACCCCGTCTAGAAACTCCCTCACCAACACACCCTGAGATTTGTCTCCTAGGTGAGTCTAGATCCTGCCAAGACAGCCATTGACATTAACAGACTCTAGCCCAGCTCTCAGCTCTTCTGCCCTCACACAATCCACGACACCATCCACAAGGATCACTATTCATGAGGATCACCATCCACGAGGACCACCATCCCTGAGGATCACCATCCCAGAGGATCACCATCCACTAGGATCACCATCCCTGAGGATCACCATCCTAGAGGATCACCATCCACTAGGATCACCATTCATGAGGATCACCATCCATGAGGATCACCATCCACTAGGATCACCATCCCTGAGGATCACCATCCTGAGGATCACCATCCTGAGGATCACCATCCCTGAGGATCACCATCCTGAGGATCACCATCCTGAGGATCACCATCCACGAGGATCACCATCCCTGAGGATCACCATCCTGAGGATCACCATCCTGAGGATCACCATCCACGAGGATCACCATCCACGAGGATCACCAGCACAGCTCCCAGTTACAGATGTGCAGGGTAGGTGTTGCACAAGGGCACCTGAGCTTGCAGACCCCTCGAGGAGCTGGAATCACCCACTCCCTTCTCACCATGCTGTGAGCCTGGCACAAGGCTACAGATGCCGGGGAAAGACAACATTTCTTGCACCCCCAAGTAGATGCAGTAGGCATGCCTACCTAGCCAAGCCCTCCAAATCATATATAAAGGTGCTGGAGGCTGGCTGTAGCATGGGCCTCATGGCAATGCCAAGCCCTTATCCAGTATGCAGACTTCTTTATTCTGAAGTGTTTAACGCTGTCTTGAGGAGGAGCATACAATTGTACTGAGCATACAATAGGACTCTGCTTTCCTCCCAGGACTTCCCTAGCCATGACCCCTGGTCCCTCTGCTTTCTCTCTCTCGGTGCTTGTCCTTCCCCCACTCTAGCTTCAGACCAAGCTAAATGCAGTGAGTGCCAGCACATGGCCCCCAGGTCAAACTTAGACACCAGCGCTGGCTGAGGTTCCTTCCTGCCTTAACTCAGCCCAGCGGAGCCCCCAGTTCTCTTCCCACTCCTCCACCCACCCAGGTCAAACCCTGAAAGCCATCTTTGCCTTCCTCTCTGACAGGCCACCTATGTCCCAGGTTAACCCCTTTGGTCAGTCCCAGTGCCACCCATACTGCCCAGCCACCTTCTCTTCCCTGACTGTCACTGGTTCCACCCCACACTCGAAGCATCCAAGCCCAGCAGCTGTGGGGGGCTATGGAAAGACCCTGCACTCTCCTGCTCACACCCATGCACTGAGTTGCTGTGACTGGTGCCCACATCACCACCTCACATGGCCTCCGGAGTCCTCTACTGTTTCTCTCCCAGCTCCTCTCTGACCTCTCCACCTCAGCCATGCCAGCATCCTCCGGCGTCCTCTCTTGTAAATGCTAAAAGGGATTTGAAACAAAAGCAAGCATCTACAAACAAAACAAAACAAGGGGTGATGGGTCCTGCCCTTTGGGTGGGAGACACTTCAACAGCTGCAGGGAGAGACCTCTCCGGAGATTTCCCCAGACCTGGGAGACACCCCTCCAGGCTCCAGGGCCTTCACAGTCACAACGCGCCCCTCCTTATTGTTCGAACAGCTGCTCCTTGGGCTTAGGTCCCTTCTCTCTTTTCTAAGTCCCCAGATCTACCACCAGCCAAGAAAGTGTACAATAGGAACCGAACAGAATGAATACGAGGCCAGGGACCAGTCCCTGCAAGGGCCAAGGACTCTACAGGGCCAGAGGAGGGAAGCCACATGTCAAGAGCCTGCGCAGGGAGATACAGAAGCTGGGCTGAGTCCTTGGAACCTCAGAGTGTCATGTGGAAATGAGAATACTACCTACAACCTGTGTGGGGAAGAGGAGAGGCCCTTTCCACTGGACAGGCCCTTTCTGGGAGAACCGTGAGAGGTGGGGAGCAAAATGAGGCAGCCAGGAAGGGAGGCTGCAGGGGCTCCAGGTTTGCCCCTCCTCTCTCCTCCCCTAGCAAGCAGCTGCTGCTAGCCCGAGCCAGGACAGTGGACAAAGCCCTACAGGGGAGGGCCAGGGACTTGCAGTGCCTAGAGCCAGCAGGCCGTGGTCCCAGGGCACAGCAGTACATGGCCCAGAACTCCATCTGAGAGCCTTTGTGGGTCTCTGGGAGCCTGCCCAGGAGAGTGCGGGAACTGGCGATGGTGGGATGGGGTGGGAACCCTCTACTTCCTGGGGTTCATCCAGGTCTGAGTAATAAGGGGTTCAAGGAGCACCCCATCTGCCCTACCCGGTCCCAGAGCTGTCGGGACTAGAGTGGCCAGTGCCACTCATCCCTGAGTTCAGGGAAAGAGGATCCCCCAGCGCTGTAAGAAGCGAGTAGGACGAGGTTTCTCAAAAGCCGGGGGACACCTGACAAGTCAGAACTTGCCCAGGCTGGCTAGGTCCAGACTGCAGGTTCCCAAGAGAGCTAGCTGGCGCTGGAGGAAGCAGGCCGGGAGAGGATGGCTCCCTGCCTCCCTCTGCTGGTAGCACCTTGAATTACAGCGCACCACATCGCTGGGCAGGCACCTACTGCGGCTCCTCGCCGAAGGGCACTCGGGAGAGTACACAGCCATCCAAGAGTCAGCACTCGGCCTTAGCTGCGACGGACCTCCAGCCACAACCGTCTATCACCAGCGTCCGAGTCCCGATTCTCGCTCCTTCGAGAAGTCCTAGTCCAAGTTTAGTATTTCCTCAACTTCGTGCAGGGTGTCTCCGAAGACCGTACTCTTTCACAATATGGATGGAAACGAAAACTCTCCTATCTCGTGGTAACTAAGGCCGCCCTTCCCGTGTGCCAACGACCATCGAGAACTGAGGGAAATGCAGGGACTTCGCCCCAAGTCCTGATGTATCAGGGAAAGTATGAGTGTCACCGCCCAGATCTGTCCCGCCCAACCCTCCACGCGCCCAGGAGAAAGGAGTCGATCAAGGACTCTTTTGGGGTTGTGCCGCCACCTGCTGGTGGACACAGAAACTGCAACTGCCCCACCTGGCTGAAGCCCGACTCCAGAGAGCACATAAAGATGACACATACTAACTTTTATTTTGCCCTTGCACAGAGCTTCTGCCAAGTTCTTTTGAGAGACGAGAATGTGAAGCAGGTTTCCAATTGACCCAGGCTAGCCTTAAACTAGTTATGTACAGAAACTGCCCTTAAAGTTTCCTAAGACTGAGATTACAGGCATGTGCCACCATGGCCCAATACTCTATGGAGTCATCCAAACTGGTCAGCCTGTTCTACATTCTCCAAAGGAAGTGAGCATTATTCATGCCACCCCACCTCTAAGGACACTGCTGCTTGCTGACGGTTTCGTTTTGTTTGGGGAGTTCTGGGTATTGAACACATGAACACATGCTAAGCCTCAAAGCCTCAGCCGTATTGCTGACAGTTAAGGGACTTGCATGGGCCTCTTTTCCTAGGTTCTGGCTCATGAGCTAGGGTTGGGACGCTCCCAATCTGCCCATTTCCCATGCTGCCTTGGGCTCAGTGCATCCTGGCTTGGCTTGCAGCTATAATAGTGTGTGAGGCCCTACCCCTGCCCAAGACCTACCCTGTCGGCCTGTGAGGTTCCCAGGGCACAGCTAGGGAAGGTCTATATCCATGCCCACTTCCCTGGGGTGATTGGACTGCCCACCATGTGCTAGCTCCTCCCACCTGGAGATATGCAGTCCTTTCTCTGCAGGCCCTCCCCATGTAACCCAGGACTCCTGCGTTGTTTCCTTACAATGCAGGCTCTTCCCGCTGGTCCTTGTGGCTGAGGCAGTGCTAGCCATCCAGCTCTGAGGAAGCAAACATGGCCGAATTCGTTTCGCTGGCAAGGTGAACCAACCAATCACTGAGGCCTGAGCTGAGAGGAGGAGGGACTTGGAGTAAGGACCTAGAATAATATCCCAGGTCATTCATAGGTACTGACGGTGGGAGGTACCATGTCCCCAGGGAAATCTGGGACAAATGCCAAGAACCACCAGGAGAGGAGAAATGACTGTCTAGCATACAACTCAAATGGCCGTTGTCTTAGTCAGGGTTTTTTGTTTGTTTGTTGGTTGGTGGGTGGATTTTTTGGTTTTGTTTTTGTTTTGTTTTGTTTTTGTTTGGGGGGATTTGGGTTGTTTTGTTTTGTTTTGTTTTTTGAGACAGGGTTTCTCTGTGTAACAAACAGTCCTGGCTGTCCTGGAACTCGCTTTGCAGACCAGGCTGGCCTCAAACTCATTAAGATCCACCTGTGTCTGCCTCCCAAGTGCTGAGATTAAAGGCATGCGCCACCACCACCTGGCATTAATTAGGGTTTTTTAAAATATTTATTTATTTATTTATTTGTTATGTATACAATATTCTGTCAGTGTGTGTGCCCACAGGCCAGAAGAGGGCACCAGACCTCATTACAGATGGTTGTGAGCCACCAGATGGTTGCCGGGAATTGAACTCAGGACCTTTGGAAGAGCAGGCAGTGCTCTTAACCACTGAGCCATTTCTCCAGCCCTTAATTAGGGTTTTTATTACCATGAAGGGACATTGGGACTACAAAAGCTCTTATAAATGAAAACATTTTATTGGGGCTCATTTACAGTTTTAGACATTCAGTCCATTATCATCATGATGGGAAGTTTGGTGGCACACAGGCAGACATGGTGCTGGGGTAGTAGCTGAGAGACCTACATCTTGTAAGCAACAGGATGTTAACTGAGACATTGGGAGGTATCTTGGGCATAGGAAACAACAAAGACCACCCCTACAGTGACACACTTCCTCTAATGAAACCACACCCACTCCGACAAAGCCATACCTCTTAATAGTGCCCCTCCCTATGGGATTATGGGGGTCAATTGCATTCAAACTACCACAGCCATCAAACTGCCCTGTTAGACATTGGGCTCAAACCCATTTTTAGATTGAAGAATTTTAAATTATCATATAGTCTCCATTCCGTCATCTGTTTAATAAATATATATTAATCCCAATTGTAGATAGCCCACATCAGGAAACAAAGCAGACATAAATCTTCATCCTTCTTGAGGCTGAGGATGTGTTAATAGCTCAGTTGGTTGTAGAGTTGGGTCCAGAACTCTGTCACTACATAAGGCCAAGCATGGTGGTTCTCACCTGCAATTCCAGCACTCTGGAGGCAGAAACAGAAGGAGCAGCTTGTGCTCCTTGCAATCCTGAAGAAAGAAAGCAGATGCAGGTGGATAAGAAGAAACTCCATATAGGTCCAACTTTGGTGGCATATGCGTGTAATGAACATGTGTGTCATCATTGCAATCCATGGTGGGCACTCAGGAGGAAGAGACAGGCAGGTCTCTGTATGTTTGAGGCCAACCTGGTCTGCATAGTGAGTTCCACATCAGTCAGACTTGCCAAATGACACCCTGTCTCAATAAACAAATAAATAAATAATCAATCACGTCTTTCCCCTTCCAGTAGGAGACAGAGGGAAGAAGCAATATGCACGAGAAGTTATGGATGTTTATAGTATTGTCAACAGCGGTGACAGGGAGACAGGAAATCAGGAGGCCTGGGATAAGACTCAGTGGAAGGATAGAGGATGGGGAGGACCAAGGAGTAGGATGGGGAAGGGGGACAGCCTGCAAGGTAAGGGGGGTGGATGCCTCCAGGGATTGAGCCAACTGATAGGGGCTAAGGCATGGTGGGCACTCCATCACCAGGGCCCAAGGGAGGCAGGCATAGGCACAGACCTTCCCTAGCTGTGCCCTGGGGAGCTCTCAGGCCATCAAACTAGGCCATAGGCAGAAGTGGAAACCTCACAGACTAAAGGACCCTGTTATGGACTAAGTGTAAGTCAATCTAAGATACATTCTGCCCAAGACAGTATGTGAAATGGGATCAGATAGGGAGCTCCCCCACCCCCGGTTCAGGTGCCAGCGCCCAGCTAAAGCATGCAAGGAAAAGGGTCTGCACAAGTCATTTAACTTCATGGTGTCACTAAATAGGAGAGAAGTTGGGGATACCACTTTAAATAGAATGTTAACGAGGCCTGGCAGTGATAACACATGCCTTTAGTCCCAGCACTTGGGAGAGAGGCAAGTGGATCTCTGAGGACGAGGCCAGCCTGGTCTACAAAGTGAGTTCCAGGACAGGTTCCAAAGCTGCACAGAGAATCCCTGTCTCAAAAAACAAACAAACAAAAAGAAAAAAGAAAAGGGAAGGGGGGAATAGTGTAAATTATATTTTATTTAAATTTGTTTAATCAATCAATTAATAATATCCTCCCCCTGAAGAATCAGCTACAAATGCACATTCGAGACGAGAGAAAAAGATCACCAATGAAGGAGGAGGGGATCCGAGGACCTGAAATGGAAGACTGGGGAGGAGAATGGGGAGAAGTAAGGATGGAGGATGGGGTCTGAGGAGAATCCAGGGAAGACAAGAGAAGCAAGGGTTGGAGCTGTCTTAGTTTGGTTTCTATTGCTGTGAAGAGACAGCACTATGGTTATGAAGTAGAGATGGTGGCAAGCTATATCTTTTTTTTTTTTTTTTTTTTTTTTTGGTTTTCTGAGGCAAGGTTTCTCTATGTAAAAAGTCCTGACTGTCCTAGAACTTGCTCTATAGACCAGATTGGCCTCCCTGTCTCCTGAGTGCTGGGATTACAGGCAACAGGAAGTCCACTGACTGTCACCCTGAGTGAAGTTTGAGAAAAGAGACCTCAAAGCCCACCCCCACAGTGACACACTCCCTCCAACAAGGCCATGCCTTTTAATAGTGACACTCCCTTTGGGGGCATTTTCTTTCAAAACTTTTTGTGGGTTCTACCCACAAATAGAGAAGCAAAGTCAGGGGAAAGCAGACAGCTAATTCCTCAGCAAAAAACCATGACAAACCAGGACTGAATTCGCCACATGGAAAGCATGTGGGGAAGGCTGAGGAGAGCCTGGTAAGAGAAGTGTTAGACATGAAGTCTTAATTAATAAGCTCCATGACCACGCCACCTGTAACAGCCAAGGGGAAACCCTGCCGGCCACAGCCATGAGCGGGAGCAACAGGAACACCCGCCAACAGAGACCTTCTACAGCACTCAAGAAAGAACTGCGGAGCTGTTGTATAGTGCACGCCTTTAATCCTGGCACTGAGTAGGCAGAAACAAGTGGCTCTCTTTGGGTTCGAGGCCAGCCTGGTCTACGGAGTGAGTTCTAGAACAGCCAGAGCTGTCTCAAACAAAATATATATATATATATTGTGTGTGTGTGTGCATGTATATGTATATATATATGTGTGTATATATATATATGTATATATATATACATATATATACACACACACACACACAAAGGAGGAGGAGCAAAGAAAGAAATCTGCCCCACCTGCTGCATGGAGTGAACTTCTAATGCATCATGTTCGGTACAAAGTAAGCCCAAGGATAAACCTGTGTGGTCCTGTTCACAGACCTAGTATCTGCAGTACACAGGGTCATTGAGACACAAGTGAGGTTAGTGCCAGCAGGGGCCAGAGTCAAAACCAAATGGAAGGCAGAGGCAAGAGGATCTCTGTGAGTTCAAGGCCAGCCCGGACTACAGAGGGAGTTCCAGAAGAGCCAGGGCTATACAGAGAAACCCTATCTCTAAAAACCAATAGATAGATAGATAGATAGATAGATAGATAGATAGATAGATAGATTCTTGAAAATAAAAGTTCTGGAAGTATATACTAATAATAGTTATACTATATTATGAATGTATCTCATGATACCAAGGGTTTCTTTTTCTTTGAGAAGGGGTCTCGGTCTCATGGATCCAAGACCAGCTTCAAACTCACCATATGTAGCCAAAAACAATCTTGAACGTGTGTGTGTATGTGTGTGTGTGTGTGTGTGTGTGTGTGTGTGTGTGTGTGTGCTCATGTGTGCCTTAATATCATTCCTCCTTCTTTGGAACAGGACCTCTTGCTGGACCTAGAGCTTGCCGGTTCAGCTAGCCTGGCTAACTGGACAGCGCCAGGGATCCTCCTCTGCCTCCCCAGAACTGGATATAGGCACGTGTCACTATGCCCAGCTGTTTACATGGTGCTGGGGACCTGAACTCACATCCTCATATTTATATGTCTATTTTCATGCATGTGTTATGTATATATATTATATATACATATATATCCACAACAAATATACACATATAGTCACAATAAGGAACTGAGTAAAACAGAACACTCTTTTCAAAAATAGCTAATGACAGGTGGGCATGCCTTTAATCTCAACAGTTAGAAGGCAGAGGCAGGCGGATCTCTGAGTTTGAGGCCAGCCTGGTCTACAGAGTGAGTTCCAGGACAGCCAGGACTGTTACACAGAGAAACCCTGTCTCAAAAACCAAACAAAATATAATTATTATAAATTATAATAGTAATATGATTATAATATTAATTTTCATTATAGCTAACAAATATTTATTATCTTACTCCATGCTGGAAAACTTCCCTTTTTTTCTTTTTTCTTTTTCTTTTTATTTTTTGTTTGTTTTTTGAGACTTTTTTGTTGTTTTTGTAGCTTTTGGAGCCTGTCCTGGAACTAGCTCTTGTGGACCAGGCTGGCCTCAAACTCACAGAGATCCACCTGCCCCTGCCTCCCAAGTGCTGGGATTAAAGGCATGTACCACCACGGCCTAGCCCTTTTTTCTTTTTTTAAGGTTTATTTTCATGTGCTTTGGTGTTTTGCCTGCATGTAAGTCTGTATAAGGGTGTCAGATTCCCTGGAACTGGAATTACAGACAGTTGTGAGCTGTCCTGTGGGTGCGCGGAACTGATCCTGGATCTTTGGAAAAATAAGTGCCCTTAACTGCTGAGCCATCTCTCCAACGCCTACTGGAAACTGAGTCCAGTAGACTCGAGCACCTTAGCCCCACTTCTGTTCCCTTTGGTTTCAGGGACCCCTCCAGGGGTAAAGCAATATCAACTCCGACATGTTACACCATCTTCACGGAGATCTCTAGGTAACAGCGAGAGAACGCTACGCTGAGACCACAGACAGATGCCCCTACTGCCAGGGCTGCGCAGCTCTCGGGTGTCCTGTGACAAAGATTACACACAACTGGAACAAGGCTTTAGAAATACACCGCTAAGCCCAGGTGCTTCGTGTGTGTTTTGCTTTGTTCCGTCTTGTCTTCGAGGCAGGGTCCTCCAGGTTTAGGCTGACTGCCCTAAGTGCTGGGCTACAAGCGTGAGCCGCTAACAACAACGAGAAGAAAGTCACGAAGATTTGTCACCATGTGTTTTCAGGGACTGGGAAGGGAAAGGTGGTATCAGAGACCAGAGTCAAGACAAAAGAGCAAGGGTTCAGACCAAGGTGTTTGGATCAAACTCCCTAGGTTCTTCACGTGTGTGCGGGTGTATATGCACATGTATGCAGGTCCGTGTGGAAGTCAGGGTACAGCCTCCAGGTCCACCTTTTTTGTTTGGGACAAGGTGTCTTCCTGGCCTGAAGCTCTGTGTGTAGCGCAGGCTATACGGTGCCAGCGGTGCGCCACCCCGATGCTGGGATACAGACTGGGGCCAGAGGCGCTCAGTATCGTGCGCGTCTTCTTTTATGTGGGTTCTGGGCATCAAACGAGCACTTTCCCAAGAGCGTTCTTCTAAGCCCCAGCTTCCCAGGCTCTCATCCTAGCTCTGCCATTTCCTGGTCGTCTTGGGCAAGTTACTTAACCTCTCTGTGCTTCAGCTTCCTCTTCTCTGAAATGGAAGTGGTATCAGCTCCTTAACCGGTCACCCTGAAGTGGGATTACAATAGCTCAGAGGCTCTTGTATGTGATAGCTTTGGCTAGGCTGCTCCCCTGACTGAACGGGAACCAACAGAAATGTTGGCATTCAGGTGCCCCACAAGGAAATTATACAGGTTTAGGGTCAAGAAAAGCCAGCTGGGTGTCCGTCCATTAGAAGTAGCCTGAGGGTGCAGTAGATTGCCAGGGCAGCTGCAGACAAACCAGTTATTGTAACCTCTGGTCACAGTGGGGTATCCACTAAGGGTGGCACTGGGAACTGAGGTGGATTACCTTGACCTTGAGCTGAAAGTGCCCTTGGTGGAGGCTACCCTTTGTTGGTGAGAATATAAACTGTACATCCAGGGCCACAGAGATGATTCAGCAGTTACAAGGGCCTGACACCCCACTAGGCAGGCCTGACATCTAGGTTTGATTCTAAGAGCCCACAGAAAGGTGGAAGGAGAGAGCCAATCCCATGATATTGTCCTCTAACCTCCAGGTGCTCACACAACACATTGTGCACACATGCACAATAATAATAAATAAAACTTGGGGGCTGGAGAGATGGTTCAGCGGTTAAGAGCATTGCCTGCTCTTCCAAAGGTCCTGAGTTCAATTCCCAGCAACCACATGGTGGCTCACAACCATCTGTAATGGGGTCTGGCGCCCTCTTCTGCCCTGCAGACATACACACAGACACAGAATATTGTATACATAATAAATTAATTTTAAAAAATAATAATAATAAATAAAACTTGAAAAGTGAATAAGATAAAATGTCCAACCACAGCTGGGCAGTGGTTTAATCCCAGCACTCGGGAGACAGAGGCAGGTGGATCTCTGTGAGTTCAAGGAGGTCAGTTTGGTCTACAGAGCGTGTTTCAGGACAGCCAAGTCAGGACAGAGCAAGTCTCTCTCCAAAAAAGAAAGAAAGAAAGGAAGGAAGGAAGGAAGGAAGGAAGGAAGGAAGGAAGGAAGGAAGGAAGAAAGAAAGGAGAAAAGAAAAGAAAAAAGAAAAGAAAAGAAAAGAAAAGCTGGGTTATGGGGCTGGAGAGATGGATCACAGTTAAGAATAATTCCTGCTCTTCCAAAGGCTCCATGTTAGGCTGCTCAAACCACCCATAATTCTGACTCCAGGGAACTGGACACCTTCTTCTGACTTTCATAGGCACCTGCAAATAAATGCCACACATGCACACTCATTCCACACACACCAGCTGACTAAAAGGAAATCTCTCTCTTTTTTTTAATTCAAAAAGTGCCAGTGAGGTGGGTTAGGAGATAAAGGCTATTGCTGTCAAGCCTGAGGACCTGAGTTCAAGCCCCAGGACCCACACGGTAAACGAGAGAACTGGCTTCCTGAAGTTTTCCTTGGACCTCCACGCGCTGTGATCTATACACCTACACAAGCATACACAACAGGCGAATGGAATAAGATGTAAAATAATAAGTAAGCCTGAAAACATGCTGAGTCATGGAAGTGTACACAGAACTTAGAAGCAGGAGGATCCTGGGTTCAGCGGCCAGCCTATCCTTTGGCAAGTTCCTGGCCAGAGAGAGTCCCTATCTCAGAAAAAAAAAAAGTAACCAGGGCTGACAGCTGATGCTGCCCTCTGGCCTGTGCACCTGCACACACACACACACACACACACACACACACACACACACACACATGTACACATACACATGCACTCACACACAAAGAAAAAGAGGCACGGTGTGCACACCTGTAATCTCAGCACTCAGGAGGTAAGAACATGTAAGATCATCCCAGGCTACACAGTGAATTAGAGGCCAACCTGGATGACCTCGTCCCACGTATAAAAACAAGGAAAGCTGAGCATGACAGTGCAAGCCAACACTCAGAAGCTGAGGCAGGAGACTTGTGGTGAATTCAAAGCCAGGGCTACATAGTAAGAAGTAAGATCCAAAAAGAAAAGAGCTAAAATGAGGGGGGAAAATAGGATCGTGAAGAAAAGCCAGGTGCCTGGGATCACTCTTCCTCAACTAGAGACTCCACGTGCCTGACCCGTGAGAGGAGGAGAGCATCAGGAGAATTACCAGATCCTGTGGGGGCCTTGGAGGACCAGAACTGAAGCCTTCACTCTCTCCATGATCCATGCTCCATGATCCTGCCCTGGAAACACAGGTTTGCCCTGACCCCGGATCGCAGCCCCAAGTTCTAAGAGGAGGAAGGGGGCGGGGCATAGCGTCATAGCGTAGAGAGCCATTGTGGGTAGGCAGCGGAGGAGGCGCTGCCCCGGAAGATGTCTCCTCAACTCCAGCATCATCACTTGGGAAGGAGATCCTCCTTGCTAAGGGAGTCCATTCTCCTTGTGGAGGCCGCCATGCATCCAAGGGCTCTTCAGTCACAAACCCTACATCTCTGGTGTCTACGATGAGAGTCGCCTCCACCAACTGCAGCTAATCTTGGTCTGGCTCCTCACACTGACACATTGGCATCGGTTTGGGGAAAGAGGCCCCAAGGAGCTGTTTGGATGGTGAGATTGGGGACATTCTCTTCCTTTCATGTATTTATAACTTTCCTGCAACCGACACATTTTTTCTTGTGTGTTGGAAAACAGTCACTGCAGAAGGGGCCTGTCTTACCCACAGCACGCCCAGGGGAAGGCTGCTCAGGAGATGAGGCCCTGGTAAGATTGCTCATCAGGAGCAGACACTGTCAGCCAGAAAGAAAGCTGACGCCAGGACTGGGAACACACTGCCCTAAGGGACCACTGGGGGCCTGTGTGGGGCAAAGAGACTACTTGCGCGGCTCCGTGGGATACACATGTCAGTGAGCCATGCACGTCATAGGGTAGCACAAGAAAGCTAGTTTGGTGTGTATCAGCTACTTTACCCACTGCTTTGATAAAATACCTATCCAAAGCATCTTATGAAGGGGTGGGGTTTATTCTAATCAAGGATACCGTCCACCATGGTAAGGAAGGCCTGGCAGCGGGAGCCTAAGGCAGTGGTCACACTGCACCTGCAGTTGGGAAATGCAGCAATGAATGCAGGACGTGCTTTCTCCTTCGCACTCAGTCCAGGATCCCACGCCGGGGAGCGGTGCTGCGTCCAGAGAGTGCGTGTTTCCACTTCAGTCACCCCAATCTAGATGACCTTTCACAGGCCATCTAGAACCTCGAAGTCAGCCCCAAACACCCCAAGACCAAGCTCTCAGCACAAAGGAGATTTGCCTCAGAGGGACAGAGGGCAGAGATAAGGGGAAGAGACAAGAGATAGAGGATGAGGGAGAGGGGAGGGGAGCAAAGGAAAGGGATAGGTGTGTTTGTCCCAGAGAGACAAAGGGCTGCCTCCGGATAGAAGGGAGATAGACGTGGCACACAGGAAAATGGAAGTTTATAGAGGTACAAAGGGAAACCCGTGTTAGGATGAGGTGTTTAATTTTAATTGGGTGTGTTAATTAGGTGAGCCAAACGGAGCTTTTGATTGCCGGACTTCAATATTGTGATAGCTGGACCTTGGTAGTCAGCTTCAGGAAAAGGGATTGGCCACATATGGGAATAGACCTAGGGGGCTAGCTTCAGGAATGTGCAGTTTTTAGCAAGGCTGGGGGAATGAGGGAGAAGGGCCAGTCCTGCTAGAGTCACGTGCTCCGTGGACTAGTGACCCTCAATTAACCAGATGGACAACCTCTGGATGGTAGACAGCCCCTCACAGGCTTGCCTGGAGTCTGGTCTCCTAGGTGACCCTAGAGCCCACCAAGGTGACAACCGAGACCACTACAGTCTCCCTCAAAGCAGCCCAGGAACAAAACAAGCTGGATTTCAAGGCAGTGAGCTCTCCCCCACAGGAGGAGGCGTGCAAGCAACATGGGCACTAAACCACAGGAGGCTTAAAGAGAGATTTCTAGGCTGTTCAGAAGAATGAACCAAGAGTGTCTGAGTCCCAGAAAGAGGCTCAGAGTGAAAAAAAGCAAAAACAAAGAAAAACCCACAAAAACAAAAAACCTTTAGAAAAGATTGGGGTTGGGGTGAACAGCAAGATGCCGGGAGGGTGAAGGCACTGACCACAGAGCCGTTGACCTGAGCTTAATCCATATGCCTGTGTAATGGTAAGAGAGAACCAATTCCACAGAGTTGTCCTCTGACCTCCATAGGTGTGTATGGCACTAGTGCCCCCCCCACACACACATACACACCGAAAACAGCAGAGCTCGGCCCGGTGGTGGCTTATACCTTTAATTTCAGCACTCAGGAGACAGAGACAGATTGATTTTTTGAGTTCAAAGGCCAGTCTTGAACTGAACGAGTTCAAGGATAGCCAGGACTACACAGAGAAACCCCGTCTCAAAATAAAACAGAAAAAACAAAAAAACAACAAACAAACAAACAACAACAACAAGATGTCAGCTCCCCGGTCAGACAAAAAGTGGCAAGGGCCATTTGCAGTCTTGGTGGCAGAGGCTTGGTCAGGTAGTACAACCTAGAACAGGATAAGCCCTTGGTCCCTCTAGGCCTCTCTAGATGAAAATGAGCAGGGCCTCACTGCCCTGTCCAAGACAACACCCCTCCTCTCTAGGTCTCCTCCTCTGCTCACTGGTCTCGCTGAAACTTTTGTTCCAAGGCTAGCTAAATTGTCGGATGGGAGGTTGCTCGGGTTTTAGGGGAACCTGGCTCACAGTCCCTGGGACTCAGGCCTGATGCTCAAAGAGATTCAGCAGAGGTCACAGGGCCCAACCAGGCAGCCTAGATACAGCTAGATGGCCAGGAAGAAACCGGATGCTATCGCCTAGTGTGGTTACCATGGTGATGGATACACCTGAGCTCACTGTAGTATTAAGGAAGCCTCCGCAAATCTCACATCTCAGCTTCTCTCCCAGGGCTTCCTGAGGGAAGGCTGGTGGGAGTAGGCACCGCCGTGGGAATGCAAAATGAGGCCAGAAGAGAGATGAAGCCACGTTGTTTTCCACAGATGCGTTTCTAATCTAAGCACTGCAGAGGTGGCTCATGGGTAAAGCACTTGTCCTGCAAATATGGGGTTCTGAGTTCAGATCCCTATCACTCACTCAAAGTGAACGCCATAGGGTTTGGTTAGGCTGTGTCTGTCATCTCAGTCCTCTCCCCGTCTGTATTTATATTATATGTATAGGTGATTTGTCTGTGTAGATGTCTGGACCACATGAGTCCTGGAACCTCATCACATATGGTTGGGAGCTGCCATGTGGGTGCTGGGAATTGAACTAGGTTCCTCTGGAAGAGCAACCTGTGCTCTTAGCCTCTGTAAAAACTCAGATATTTCTCCAGCCCTGTCAAACCACTTTCTAAGTATTTACGCTGGTAGTCGTAGCTCTGTGCTATTCTCAGCCTTGCAAGCCACCATGCCGGGCAGTGTAGGACATCTTTACCAACCACTCCGCTAAGGCTCAGGGGGCATCAAGGAAGAGGAGGCAAAAAGGATGCAAGGGCCGAGGATGGGGAGGAGTGCCGGGAAATGCTGTCTTCTGGACCAAACAAGACCGTTCATTCGTAAACCCACGGCATCTTTGGTTGCCTATACAAGGGCCAGTCCACCAAAATTCCAGCATAGGGGATGGGGGTTCCCAAAGCCCCACTTCTGAGGAGCTAAGGGTAGTGAATGGAGAGCTGCTGGGAGAGGGAGAACCATTCTTTAGCAGTGTGAACCCTGAGAGACTGCCCGTGTGCCAGTAGACGGCCCGCACCATGCACATACGGACAGACTAATGGGACTTAGAGGGTTATTTAAAACTTAGATGATGTATAGAAATTAATACAACACTTTTAGGGGGTTGAAACAGGGTTTCTCTATGTACTCCTGGTTGTCCTGGAACTCTCTCTGTAGACCAGTCTGGCCTCAAACTCAGAGATCTGCCTGCCTCTGTCTCCCAAGTGCTGGGATTAAAGACATGCGCCACCACCTGCCCTGCTACAAAAAAATTCATAACGTTGGCTGTCCTGGAACTCACTACATAGACAGGCTGGTCTTGAACTCACGGAGATCCTACTGTCTCTGTCTCCCAAGTACTAGAAGTTTTTCAACGTGAAAAGAAGTGTTAGAGATATGAAAACACTGGGACCATTCCGTGCTGTCGGCGGGGAATTAAATGGCGCCGCCAGCATGAAAAACAGAACGATGGCCTGAGTATGTGGCACGGACGGCGGAAGGCTTGCCTGAAAGGCACAGCATCCTGGCTTTAATCCCCAGCACAACATACACTGGAGTGGTGCTGCCTGGTTGTAAGCCTAGCACTCCAGAGATGGGGCAGGAGGATTAGATGTTCAAGGTCATCACTGGCTATATAGGAGCTTTGAGGCCAGCCTTGGCTACATGAGACCCTATCTAAAATTTAGTAAGATGAATTTCCCATTAGCAGTATTTTGTCACTTTTGAAAACAACAAATTCTGAATATGTATCTTAAAGTTACCTTGGCAGCTAGGCATAGCCTATAACCCTAGCACTTGGGAGGCTGAGGCAAGAGGACCAGGGGTTCGAGGCCTACTTGAGCTTCATAGTGAGACCCCGTTCCAAGGAAAGAGAAGCAAAGAGAATGGACTGGCTTACTTGTTTAGCCCTAGCTACAGTATGAACTCCATGAAAGCAGGGCCAGGTCTGAAATCCCCACCCTATGGGGCCAGTCACTAAAAACATGGGGTACAAGGCAGATGAGAGCCCAGCCACCTGAACCTCACAGTCTGGGTCAAGGGGGGAAAACACTGGACAAGCAAGTTAGTGAGAATATTGTGCATAACACCTGCACAAGATGGAGCCTGCCTGTCAGCATTCCAGCGTGAGTGGGAGCATGTCTACCAGGCCCCGCCCCTGGGGGAGCGGCTATCACCAGTTAATGGCTGTAGGGCTAGGAGGACCGTGTCCTACAGGTCTGAGTCTGTCAACAGTGAGGAGGCGTCTTAGCCACCCCTGTGTTTGTCAAAGACCCCATCTGCCGGGGCTTTTTCTCTCAGGCCCAGGTGCCCTGCTTCCTGCTCCCTAAAGGTCAAGGACCTAACTGTTGCAGGCTGGTGAGGACCAAGGGCCCTCATCCCTTGTGTCTCCCTGTCCCCAGAATAAGTCAAGTTGAAAACACACATTTCTGCCCCACCTGCCTGGGGATGGGCTCAAGGAGGAAGGAGAGCAATCCACCTTAGCACTATACCTGCTGTTTCTGAAACTCCCATCAGGCCCTGCTCCGTGGTGACTGGTCTCAAGGCAAGGCACACAGAAACCTCTAGGTAGCAGTCTGGTGATCCATGAAGATGCCCCCAGCATCAGAAGCAGCAGCATCTTTGAACCTGGTAAGGCTGGCTTCCCCTAGCAGCTCTGTCCTGCCTGGCCGCAGCCCTGAACTGCGGTTCAGCTGGAGAGAAGCAGCCCCTGGAGAGGCTGAGGGAGATATACAGAGGAGGAGGTTCTCCCCCTGTCCTAGCCTCAGGGAACTGAGAATTCACTGACCACACATGGGACAACATAAAGAAGGGAAGTCACAGGTCCCTTTACCACCATCGCAGCTCTCTACCCTAAAGCAGAGATGAGAGGGGTCTTCCCCCCATCAGTTACATTGAAGGACCTAGCAATAGCTGAAGATACAGAACTCATTAGCAAAAAAAAAAAAAAAAAAAAAAAAAAAAAGCATCAGGTGACTAGAATGGCATGTAGTTCCCACTGTTAGCTACCATGCTTATGTAGCACACAGGAGGTCCTGGTTCCATCCTCAATGCACCACAAAACTGTGAATGCTGGCAAATGTTGTCTGTAATCCCAGCAGTGGGGAGGTACAGACAGGAAGATTCAGAATTCAAAATCATCCTCCAAACCTGGCAAGATTGCTCTGAGGGTAAAGACACTTGCCACCCTACAGCGCAAGCCTGATGCCCTGAGCTCAATCCCTAGGACCACACAAAAGTGAAGAGAACTGACTTTCATAGGGTACCCATAAACAGACACACAGACACACACACACACACACACACACACACACACACATGAGCATTTTTATATTTCCTTTTTTTATTTTGTGTGAGTGTTTGCCTGCATTATTTATGTGCACCTGGTACCCACAGAGGTCAGAAGCTCAGTGCCTAAGAACACCTGCTGTTCTTCCAGAAGACCAGGTTCAATTCCCAGCACCCATATGGTGACTCACGACCATCCAGTCCCAGGGGATCTGACTCCTTTTCAAGTAACAGACATACAAGTGGTACAAGACATACATACATGCAGGAAAAACACCATACACATAAAAATAAATAAATACTTAAGTAGGCTGGAGAGATGGCTCAGTGGTTGAGAGCATGGCCTGCTCTTCTAGAGGTCCTGAGTTCAATTCCCAGCAACCACATGGTGGCTCACAGCCATCTGTAATGAGATCTGGCACCCTCCTCTGGCATGTGGGCATACATGGAGGCAGAATGTTGTATACATAATAAATAAATAACTCTTTAAAATAAATAAATAAAGATTTAAGTAATAATAATAAAGTAGACAGTAGTGGAGGAAGATATCCAGTATCAACTTCTGCCCCCCACACATGGACTTAGCAACTGCATAAATGCAAGAGCATGCATGCACACACATACACACACACACATACGCACACACACTACAAATAAATAATCTTTTTTAAAAATTTCAAGTGCTGGGCAGTAGTGGTGCACACATTTAATCCCAGCACTCAGGAGGCAAAGGCAGGCAGATCTTTGTAAGTCTGAGGCCAGGCTGGGCTACAGAGTGAGATCCAGGACAGCCAGGGCTACATGGAAAAACACACGAAAACAAAACAAGGTGTATGCATCGGTGGCGGAGCACCTGCCTAGCAGGTGCGAGGCCCTAGGTTCAGTTTCCAGCTCTACAAAGCATAAGATCAACAAGCTGGGGTGTAGCTCAGAGAATAGGGGTCTGCCTCACATCACAAAGCCACAAATTTGATTCCTAGATTGACATAAGCTAGGAGTGATTGTGGCTCACACCTGCAACTCCAATACCCATGAGGTAGAGCGGAAAGATCGGAAGTTCAAGGTCATCTCCACCTTCATAGCAAGTTAAGGCTAACCTGAGATGCATGAGACCCCCCCACAAAATAAAATAATATAAAATAAAAAAGACATAAGAGCACATTCAGCCATGCAGACCCTTCTTAGCAAGAGGATCTGTGTGACCCGCATCCATGAAGCCCCCAGCTTCCTTGTCTCCCCCAGTCAAGGTTCTGACTGACCCACATCAGGTCGCAAGCCCTCTCCTCATCTCCAGTGTCTTAAACACAAATGGATTTGTATAGTGATATCTTATTTATGTTTTAATAAATAAAGCTTGCCTGAAAATCAGAGGGCAAAACTAAGCCACTAGAGGCTAGGCAGTGGTGTCACACACCTTCAGTCCCAGGATTTGGAAGACAGAGGCAGATGGATCTCTGTGAGGTCAAGACCACCCTGGGCTACACAAGATCAATGCAGAAAAACATCCAGGTAGTGGTGGCCAACACCTTTAATCCCAGTCCTAGGGAGTCACATGCCTTTAATCCCAGCACCAAAGGGGAATATAAAACAGGAGGATACAGTGGCTCAGGGCTCAGTCTGCACTCACCCAGCCTTGGTAGATGTAAGATTCTTCTAGTAGCTTGGCTGTTTTGCTTTTCTGATCTTCATCTAAAAGCCCAATATCTGTCTCTGGGTTTTTTTTTATTCGTGCTACAGACTGGCTGGCTCATGAGCCCATCCAGGTCCAGGGAGGAGGCGGGGCATCCCATCGTGACAGCCAGGGCACAAAGGCAAGGGGCTGGGGACATAACCTCTGCTGAGAGTGAGGTGAGGGGGAAGGGCAAGCCATGCGACTGAGTAGCCTTTCCAGAGACAGGGCGACATCTGAATTGCTGCTGGGGCTCCTCTGAGTGCTGTCTTCTGGCCTTCCCCTGTAAAGGCGCTGAGGGGACTGAGGCCACATCCTAGAAGCCCCAAATCTCCCCCATTACACCTTCTCCCACCTGGCCCTGCCACCTGCCTGGAACCTTCTCTGGTGCCTCCTTGCTCTCAGGAGCAAAAGCACAGCTCCGGGCCCAGTCTCCTCACCTTTCCCCTCTCAATGCTGCCCCCCCCCAGCTGAACAAGAAAGCTGCACCCCCTCTGTCTTGTACTCTGAAACCACGGGTCCCTAGTACCCTCGTCCCACCTTACCCCTGTCCTGACAAATGTCTGCCTGTCCTTCTGCATTTTGCACCTCCTCCAGGGAGTTCTCCTACACCTTCTAGGGTGGGTCAGACATCTCTGCTCTGGGCTGTCACGGGACTGGTGACTCATCCTCCTCTCTCACTACAGACAAGTCCTGCAAGGGCAGGGACCGGCCTCCTTCAGGCTCAAGCCTAACCCAGCACACAGTACGCCCTCAGTCATGGCTGCTGACGGTAGGTGTGGGTTCACGAGAAGTGAGTGCTTTACTCTGTGTGGGCTTCGGCTGCAGATCAGGCAATCTGGAAAACAGGGATGAAGAGGAGCAAGGCCATGCCCTGTTCCAGGCCCAGGCATAGCTCCCCATTCCAGACCTCACTGCCACAGAGTCCCAAAGGAAGGGATGAACTCATCCTCATATTGTCTTGTCCCCTCCCTGCCACCATACACACTCACACACACACACACACACACACACTGACACACAAATCCCAGCCAGGGTGACCATCCCAGTGCCCTTTTTAGCCAGTCCAGTCCTGATGACCTCTTCTCTTGGCTAGCCCCAGAGAGAACTTACTTCAGCTGGAGCCTGCCCCATCCTCCCTTCCTTCCTTCCTCCCCGTCCCTAGGCCTCCCTACTTCCTTCTTGCTCTTGCTCTTGCAGGAAAGGTTCTAGCGAGGCCCCCAGATTCAGCTGCCGGCACTAGGACACACACTTACTCTGTCAGCCATGACCGACTGGGGCGAGGGGATCTGATCCAGGCCACAGGCACCACGAGAACACAGAGCAGCAGAAAGCAAGGGTCCTCTTGCCCCTCCCTCTGCCCCCAACCCTAGCAGGACAAGAGGAGCCCTAGAGCTCACCCTGAATGCCTGGTGGGGCCTTGTCACCCTGCCTGGCTGCAGGCCCTTGCTGAGAGCCTCTTCAGCCAGTGTCTGAGTCAGGCTCCCTACAAGTCTACCTGGTATGGTCATGCCTCGCTCATACAGGCAGAGATGCAGAGAACATGGATTTATTAAATAAAACCGAGGAAAGCTCCCAAGAGCCAGAGGGGCTTGGGGGAGCAATACCACCTCTTGGACATTAAATGCTGGCATGATGAACCTACCAACGCTGCTGTCAGCCCCAAGCTCCTCCCCATACTCCTCCTCCCTCCCTCCCTCCCTCCCCTTTTCCACCACCTCCTCCTGTGATTTAACCTTTACAATCACCCTGGGGAGTGGGGGGAGTTTTTGTCCTTATTTAATTCATTTTATTGTATTAATCTGATTGCTGAGATAAGGTCTCATCTGGCCCAGGGTGGCCTTGAATTCATTACGCAGTCAAGGAGGATCTTGAGCTTCCAAACACCCTGCCAAGATTTTGTGGTGCTGAGGATAGAACCCAAGGCCCCATGCATGCCAGGCAAGCAGGCTACCAACTGAGCTACTCACTCAGGGGGCAGAGTCTGGTGGATGAATCTCTGTGAGTTTGAGGTCAGCCTGGTCTACAGAGTGACTCCCTGGTCATCCAGGGCTATGCAGTGAGACCCTGTCAAAAACAAACAGAAAGAAAGAAAAAAGCACTTGGTGCTCTTCCAGAAGGCTAGAGTTCAGTTAGTTCCGGAACCCACATCCCGTGCTCCAAACCAACTGTAATTTGAGTTGTGGGGGATTGGACGCCCTCATCTGGCCTCTGCTGTCACCTGCACACATGACATACACACATAAACCTTTTTAAAAAATGAGGGCCAGACAGGACTTTGATCCCAGCACTCCAGAGGCAGAGGCAGATAGATCTCTGTGAGTTCGAGGCCAGCCTGGTCTAAAAAGTGAGTTCCAGGACAGCCAGGGGCTACACAGAGAAACCCTGTCTCAAGAAACAAAAAAGAGGGCTGGAGAGATGGCTCAGTGGTTGGGAGCATTGCCTGCTCTTCCAAAGGTTCTGAGTTCAATTCCCAGCAACCACATGGTGGCTCACAACCATCTGTAATGATGCCTGGTGCCCCCTTCTGGCCTGCAGACATACAGAGAGAATATTGTATACATAATAAATAAAAAATAAATAATAAATAAATTTAAAAAAGAATTTAAAAAAAAGAAACAAAAAAGAAAAGAAAAGAAATGAAGGAGGGAGGGAGGGAGGGAGGGAGGGAGGGAGGGAGGGAGGGAGGGAGGGAGGGAGGGAGGGAGGGAGGGAGGGAGGGAGAAGGAAGTAGATTGCTCAAGCTCAAATGCAGGCCAGAGTCTTCCATCACTGCCTCACCATGTTGCTTGCTGATCCTAGAACACTTCATAGGCTTGAGTGCTGCCACCAGTCATGCAAAACAGATGGAGGAGACATTTCAAGAAACTCAATCACTATCTATCAATGATGCCAGGCCATAAATGGGTACAAGATCGCAGTTCAATCTTAGTGAATCACCCAAACACAACAGTCTGCAGAAACCTAACCTGGGCCCTCCTGCTGGAGCTCTGTCCACATGTACAGATAGGAGTCCATTTCTCTCGTCCACAGATAGAAGGAAATCCCATTTTGATAGAAGGAAGGTAGGGCGACCTTAGCCCTTCAAAGGCTGCTCTAAGCAGGTACCTGCGTTTCTTCCCTAGCAACCTGGGGAGCATCTCTGCTCCGCGGCCACCAGAGGGCGCGCGTTCCCTCTCAGAGCCCAAACCACGACGGTGTCTTTTGCCAGCCCCCTAAGGCTATCTCGTGGAGGGTGCAGCATCTTCGGGAAAAAACCTCCCTGGGATATGGCTCCACCCTGGGCATGGATTCAGTCTCGACACTTTGCCCCTTGACCTTCCACTCTGGCCGCACCCCACGCTGTGGTCTCCTGGAGACTGTTCGTGCGCCCCCTCCTGGTTATTGAGAGCACAACGACCTGGCGGTACGGAATCTTCGAGGGTGAAAGTGAGGACAGAGTATTATCAAGATAGAACTTACCTGATGTGGGTCAGGAAGTGCCTAATGGGGATATACTGAACAGAGAGAGGCTGTAGTGGTTATCGCTAAGTACTCCGGCGTGAGTACAGGAAGGGTATGGGAACTACACTGAATATTCAGATTATTGGACGCTTCATAAGAGAACGCTGAGGGACCACCAGATGGGTACTGGGAGCAGCACACCATCCCTGGAGACTGTTAAAAGGCACTAACCCTAAAAAAGAAGGAGAGGGAGAGCACCAAGTAGTTAACGACGGTGCTATGGGTCCCTGAGTGGGTGTTTAATAGCAAACAGTTGATCCTAGGGCCATACTGAGTAACACCTTGTAGAAGTGAAGAAACGGCATAGGAGCTGGGGTCCAAACCCACAGGAGGAAGCAGTAAGTGGGTTTAGAGTCATGGTTACCAGGGTAATGAGGATCATAGCATGTACTGGGGACATGGGCAGTGACATGAGCGGTGGACACCCTGCTTGACACTGGATGACAGAGCAATCGCCTCACACACTGGTTTCAGGATGGTATTCCGCACCGTGCTTCAGTGGCCTCTCCCCAGCCCCTCCAGTCACTGTGCCATTTTCACAGTCAGGATTTAGATCAGACATCTCTCAAGAGAGGCTCTGGCCCTGACCAGAACCTGTCCGTGATTTCCTAGCTTGTTAGGGTTTGGGGAGACGCTGCATATGAACAGAAGACAGTCTTCTTTTTCTGCTTCCCCCAGACACAGAGGGAAGTAAAGGCAGGTCAGCCTTTCATTCCCAGAAAAATAAGGAGCCCCCTCCTCAGCCCCTCCTACCAGGCTTTGGCCTCCTGGCCCAGCTTGCTGGCTGCTGGGCCGGGAGGGGCTGCCAGGCTCGGCCTCCTGCCCACTGCGGGGCGCCGGGGGAGGGCGGCGCGAGGCTCGAGATGCCGCGTTGCCATGGAGACGCTGCCGCATCCTGACTGCTCCTGGCAACGGGGTCCCGCAGCCAGGCAGGCGCTCGGCGGGGACCCCAGGGAGCGGGCGCGCCAGGCTGCCCACGGCGCCGCCAGACCCCCGGGACACGAATCCGGTTCCCCCCTCCCCAAACACCCCTCACTACCGCTCCCAGGGGCACACACATGTACATGCGCGCCCCAGCTGCAACAGTCCAGGCGGAACTGCAGCCCAAGCCCTCCCTGCAGCCCCCACTCATTAATTCAGCAAACATTTGCCGACCGTCTCAGTGCCAGGCGCGAGCTGGCCACCGCGGATGCAGCGACGAGTCACACCGGGACGCCGCACAGCCCCCGCCCCCATCTCAGCCCGCGGGGAAGGCAGACACAGAAACACTGCGATCAATACTGTGACCCCCAACAGCAGCCACCGTTGACTGTGTGCTAAACCCATCTCAGGCAAGGGTTGAGCAGGTTTTGTTTTTTGTTTTTCTTGTGACCGTTGAGAAGCACAGTGAGAATCCCCGCACACCACCACACCCTCCTTTTTTTTTTTTTAAACAGATGAGGAAACTAAGGCCCAGGAGGGCGTGTTTATTCTCCCGAGGCCACACAGCAAGAAACGGAGCAGGGCTTCTAATTTGAACCTTAACCACTTCCGGGCACTGTCACCGCTGTGTCTCCAGAGCGTAACCAAAGAGAACCCCACTCAGCCAGTGAGACATCAGGGACACAGATCTAACCTTGGGTCTTAGAGGAAATGCAAACGTACCAGGCAGAGCAAGAGACAAGCAGTCTAGGCTGAAAGAACAGCTCTTGCAACGCAATGGAGAATTTCAGCTAACAGGCTGCAGGGTAGGGTGAGCAAGGACAGAGAATGTGGTTAGAGCCGAGTCTGACAGGACGGTGGTGGCAGAGGCAAGCGGAGTTCGAGGCCAGCATGGTCTACAGAGCGAGGTCCAGGATAGCCAGGGCTACACAGAAAAACCCTGGTTGGGGGGGGGGGACGGAAGGGGGAGAGGGATAAAGGGTGTAAGTCTGAAGAACTGGGAGGTATAATTCAGTGGCAGGGGTTGCCCTAGCACGTGCAAGGCTTCAGATTCGATCTCCATGTCGTGACGTGAGGACCTGGAGTGATGTGGGCTTGGCCCCTGTTAACCCAGGCCAAGGAAACTAGACTCCATTCCTAGTGGAGCTGGGAGTGTGTGAGCACGGGAGGGCATGCGCTGACTGTTGCTCTGGCAACCACCTGGAAGGGGCAAAGCAGGAAGAGGACTAAGAGACTAGGGAGCATGCCATGGCCTAGCCTCCCCAGCCAATTTCAATGAGAAAGGAAGGAATATGTCCTTCTTACTGACACAGGAACTTAGGGAGTCGCTCCAGAGCTTCAAGTATAAGGTTCAGGGAATGTCAGGCCTCAGAGAAGGTGAGGACAACAACCAGAAACATCCTTTAGACAGACATGAGGAAATGCCCAGGCTAGACAGCCATAGGGACTTTCAAAGAGAATACGTCTGGAGAATCAGAGACAGGGAAAGTATGTCTCATCCTCACAAGAATGGAGTCCCCTGCAGCCTCTCCGTGCCATGACAAGTATATCTGGCCTCTGCCCAGCAGACCCTGCTCAGGGCACCCCTCTGAAGAGACATAGCACCCAGGCCCCCAGCCTCCCTCCTTCCAAGGTTAGCCTAATTTTTTCCCTTCCATGGATTCAGGTCATTGCTCCCCGTCCTCTCTCCCAGGCGCCTCGGAATGTGACTAATTCCCTCCCTTCATTTACGGGTCCTGTTACCTGGGAGGTATTTATAGCTCAGCAGCCTGTCTCCCTCTCCTGCGGCTCAGCTGCTCTCCCCCAGGCCAGCACTCCCCACGCGGCCATCTTTGCCTCCCTTCTCAGGCCTCCCACCCTGTAATCCCCAACAGGACAGAATAGAGCTGGCTGGGAGGGGCAGGAACCTTTTGAAAGGGAGGGAGACTGTGTGCCAGTGATATGCCCCTTCCTTCTGAGCACCCCAGAAACCCTGGGGCGGAGGAGGGTGGCTATTGCTGGCCTCTCTGTGACCTTACCGTGCAGTCTGATACTTATACTAATAACAGGTAACAGCCATCTTGGGTTCACTACCAGCTGTTATTACCACCCTTGGTTTGTGCACGGAAACTGAGCCTGGAAAAAGTCAAATGGCCTTGCTCAGATCCTTAGGACCAGGCAAGGCTTGTGGGCCCACCCTCCAGAACCCTGCTGGTGTGTGGAGAAACTGGCCTGAAAGCAGGCCGGGGGGGGGGGGGGGGGGGGGGTTGGTGAGGGCTGAGGCACAACCAGGGTTCCTGACCAAAACCCAAGTCCCACATTGCCTTGGCCACCTGCCATTTCATCTGCCCTCGGCTTGTCAGGAAAGAGCATCAGAAAGAGGCTACTGGGTTCCCAGACTCTGCCTGTCACACAGTGGCCCGCCTCCAGGCAAAGAGTCCCTGAAGAGCATAGGTGGAGGCATAGACCTATAATCAAGGACAGATGTGGCTTCTATGCCCATGGGTAGTGGGAAACTACAGCAGGAAAGAAGAAAATTAGACCTCAGGGGGGACTTACAGGCAGTTTCCATGTTATAGTTTCAGGACTGTCCTAAGACCCCATCACACACCAGGAGGTCTGAGGCCGAGGGGTAGACAGACCAGCTCACCGAGGCCCAGAGTCTCCAACCAGAGATTTGACAGTGTCAGTAAAATGATTGCTAGGAGGCAGAAATAGAGCAGAGGGCCAAGTACAAAGGCCAACTTCATGATTAACCTCACCAGAGACTCGATTTCCCCATCTGTGAATGGGCGGACATCACATCTCACTCCCAAGAAAGCATGAGAACTCATCGAGAGACAGGCAGAAACCTGCAGCTGGCATGTGAGGGGCTCCGCAAGTGTGGACTTTAGGGGTCTGCCATTCTTCCAGGTTTTTATGGTGCTGGAGACCAAACCCGGGGCTTTGTGCGTGCTACACAGCACCCTACCAACTCAGAGACCTACCTGATTCTGTCTCCTTTGCCTCCGCACGGCATGACTGCAGTACCCAAGAGGGCCGAAAGATGGCAATATATCCTCCTAGAGTTACAACCTGTTCTAAGACACCCTGAGGGTACTAGGAATTGAACTTGGGTTCCCTGAAACTTAAGCCAGTGCTCTTAACTACTGGGTCATCTCTCCAGCCCCTGTTTTGTTTTCTGAGACAAGTTTCACTATGCAGCCGAGGCTGGCCTCAGACTCAAGGAGAGCCTCCTTCCTGGTTGGGGTGACAGCTGGTTTTCCTGGTCTGTCTTCTCTCTCAGAGCTGAGTCCAGGCCCCCGCAGCGGGGAGTGAACACTGTCGTCATTATTTCTACATTTCCTCTGTGTCCTCTATGATAGAGCTCTATATCACACACCCAGCCAAGCGGCTTCCTCTTTGAGGGAGTCACCCCGCACGGTGCCACAGGGTCCAATTAGGAGCCCTATCAGGGGGCTACATTGGATCCAGAAGACCCTATTGTACCCCTTTGTACGACCTCTCACCATGAGGTGTCAGGAGCAGCCTGCAACAAAATTCCCCAGTTATTCTGATGTCTGCCTCTGTGAGTCAGGTCCTGTGGCAGCTGAACCAGACTTTCAGGTTATAGGTTACAGGTTATACCAACCTAGGTGGCCATGGGCCATCACAGCAGCACCAGCAGACACACTGGGGAGTGTCCCTGCAGGTAGACTGGCCTATGAGGTGATTTAAAGGGGTGAAAAGTGGGCCCTCTCTTCCCTCCCCTGGGAAAGAGGAAACCCAGCACGTTACAGGTAAAGGATAAACACTTGGAGAAGTCCCATCAGTTGGCAGAGGTCTCTCAACACCCAGGAGGCAGGTTCAGGTGATGCCTGCTGAGATACCTGTAGTTCCTGGTTCTCATACTGAGTGCATAGCCAGAACCAGACTTGGTTAGTGGGCATGGAAGCAACCAAAGCCCTGTGTGTGCTGGCTGAGAGAAAAGCCAATATGGCAGGAGAGTAAAGGTCAGAGCAGACAGGAGGCATGGGCAGTGGGGCCTGGAGCAGAACTGGAAGTCAGAATCTTTATTCTTCAGTCTGTCTCCCCAGAGTTTTGCTGTGTGGCCTGGGACAAGGTCTAGCCTCTTTTGAGCCTCAGTTTACCCAGACTTCCTTATGGAAACCCTGATCTTCACCATCTCCCTATCAGATCTGAGTAGGGCCTCTTTAGACATACCAACAGAAGAGATACCCTAGAAGGCCCAAGAGGGGTCTGTGCCCACATTGCCATCCTTTCCCCACCCATGGGCACACAGGGTCCTCGTTGAAGAAACACGGTGTATACAAATAATTAAACGGAAGAATTGGAGTGATTAGGGCAGATGATTATTGTCAAATTATGATTTATCTTGTAGTGGAATTAGTATTCCCCCAAAGGGCCCGGCGTGGCGCTGCGCCCGCCACGGCCCGTGATTAATCGCCGTCTCCAGAAGGTCACCTCCAGCCACTGCAGATTAACTCAGTGGGGAAACTTCTTTCCGTAATTCAAGCTGTTGTTCCCACAACCTGTCATCCGCCTTGGAAAAGGACGATTTCGTCAGGGAGCCCGGGGCGGGGGCCGGCCAGCTCCCCAGCCCCTCCCGGCTGCAGACATGATATATGGTGCGTCCCGACACGGGTGACCGCGAGGGGGGGCGGCGTCAGCCGTGGGGTAGGCAGCGGGAGGCAGCAGTGGGGGGATAGGTGGGGGGAAGCTCCGGCAAGCACAAGTAGGCTGTGAGGGGAGAGCGCGCGGGCGGTGGCAATTAGGAAGAAAATTGGATTTTTCAGCGTCCAGAGGCAGCTGCGATCTGCGGTGTGCAATGCAGTCAGCCCCCACCCACCCACCAGCCCGCCCCTTCCAACACACAGGCACCCAGCTCTAGCAGGCAGAGACTCCCTAGGAGGGACAGAGAATTGGGGGCATGGGACCTCCTTCATAAAGATTGGCAACATAGAGCCAGTCCCGAGAAGGGCAGAGAATTGCCTGTCCTCCCTCCCCTCTGTGGATTGTGCCACCTGGAGCATGAAATGCGAGCAGAGCAGGCGCAGGCTGGACTGAGGAGGCCCTGCATGGGCAGGCAAAACCAGGCAAGCTTGAGGCTGGGCACTACAGAGCCCCCCAGCGGTCAGAAGGGATCTTTTGAAGAAGATCTCACCTGGGCCCCTAAATCAAGAATGCATCCCAACCAGACAGGCTGACAAAGCCCAGGCCAACTCGGGGCTGCTGGGACACCTCGGGGCTGCTGGGACACCTCTGTTAGGCAGCCTAACTCAGCATGAGCACTGCCCTCTCCCTTCTGCATAAAGACTGTGGATCTAAACCACTCCTTCTTCCCAGCTCCAGCCTCTCCCACCCGCGGTTCCCTGAGCAGAGGGAGAGGTACCCAGAAGCCAGCCACTCCAGCTGAAGCTGAAGCAGGGTGAGTTCCTGCTCCACAGCTGTGCTGGCTTCCCAGCACCCTCAGATCACCTCCCAGATCCTCGGGCCATTGTCCTTTAGGTCCAGCTGCCCTGCCCCCTGCTCTTCCTCCCCACCTCTAGAAACACTAGCTGTGCACTTATTCTTTAGGCCTCTAGGCTTCTACCAGACACCCTGAACTGTGCCTCCTACTCCCAGCCAGTGAAGTTCTATTCATCCTCTTTCCAGCTCATTTACTCCCACAGGAGAGAAGGCGACCTGGCCTCATGGATCACCCTTACAGCAACCATGCTCTCTCCAGGTCTGCTCCACCACACCCAGCACTCCAGGGGAGCCCCCCACATCTACCCACTACAGGGTGTGTGTAGGGGCAGCAGGAGTTGGGGCCTTGTCTCCTACTCCACCACTATGCACTTGCCAGAGCTCCAAACGGAAGGCAGGGCAGAGGGCAGAGTGGGACTCCTAGGTGGCAGGGCAGAGGGCAGAGTGGGACCCCTAGCTGGCAGCTCTGTGCCTAGAGGCTCTTAGATAAGAACAGAAAGCATGTATTATGTATACTGTGGTTTGTTCAGAACATTCTTGGGTCTGAGCTATTTAGTGTTGTGAAGATCCAGCAATATTTGAGAGAAAAAAAGAAATCTATTTTCAAGGGTGTGAGTGGGGAAGAAGCCTCTTCAGAAATCATTGGGACTCAATGTTGGCATTTTCTTGGAGGGAAGGGGCTCTCCCCATTCCTTCTGGGCCCTGCCTCTGATACCTCTGATAACAGTGTCCTCGGAGTCTGGCTGACAGTGACAAACACTTCCATCTAGACGCTCGAGACTGCATTTACCATTCAAGACACCTTAGCTGTCTTCATGCACAGTTCTGAGGCCAGCTGAAACTCCCCATTTTACAGATGGGGGCACAATGGACCGGTGACAGTGTCCAGAGATAATGGAGGTGGCAGAGAGCTGGGGAAGGTGACTTCCCAAGGCTTGCTTCCCACTAGACCTAATTCAAGCACACCACACAAGCAGCTCCAAACCTTCACACCTCCCCCAATCCGTCCCCAAACCCAGAAGGGTGTGACAGATAAGTGGTCTTGGTTCAAGTCCCATCCGGCCCTGAACAGGGCAGGCCAACCTTGTTTTTCTGCCTGTTTTCACCTGCTGTGGTGCTGTGGGCGGAGCCTCAAATGATACCCGCTCTCTATCATGGAGCCACGACGCCACTACATTCTGTTTTCTTACTTTGAGACAGGGTCTCATGTAGCCCTGGCTGGCCTCACACACCTGACCATCAGCCATTGGTGTGATGTGATTGACAGGCATGGACCACCATCCTCACTGTGCCTTCTGGGTTGTTTTGTTTTTTGCCCCTGAGACAGGGTTTCTCTGTCTTGAAACTCTCTTTGTAGACTAGACTGACCTCAAACTCAGTGATCCACCTGCCTCTGTTTCCCAAATGGCAAATGCTGGGATTAAAGGTGTTCGCCACCACCGCCCGGTTTTGTTTTCAGTTTGGTTTAGTCTGCGGTTTGTTTGTTTTTGTTTTTAGAGACAGGGTTTCTCTGAGTAATAGCCCTGGCTGTCCTGGAACTCGCTTTGTAGACCAGGCTGGCCTAGAACTCGGAGATCCTCCTGCTCTACCTCCCAAGTGTTGAGATTAAGGGCAGGTGTGTGCCACCACCGGTTTGTGGGGCTTTTTTTTTTTTTTTAATTATGTTCATGAACGTGGCTAACCTCTGAGGTTCTTGGATCTCATAGCTTCACTCTCTTCTAGAGGAAACTGAGTCAAGGCATAGCTTCCACTAGGCAAGGGACCTCAACAAGATGAACTACCATGAAAACCAACAGAGAATTTAAGCCCCACCCCTCTTTCAGAACCTTCGTTCCTTCCTGCCATTCCAGCTCAACCCAAATACCCAACCAGCCAGTTCCTCCCAGTTTCGGAACTAAAATCTGCCGGTTCCTGCCTCCCAGCCTTTTGACCAAGGTGACACCTTGGCTTAGAATGCCATTTCTGGGCTACCTCTAAACTGGTAATCAGAATCTTGCAAGGCAACGCCCTCCAGGTCATTCCCACTAGCCATCCCTAAATCCCATACGCCCTCAAGACCACGACGTCCAGCCACCCCACGCGGCTGTCTGAACCCCTCCCAGGGCTGGAGCGAGACGCACGGCTGGTGCCGGAGCTGGAAAGCAATACCCGCCCCCCCCCGCCCTCCCTCCCCGCCGCACTCCCTCCAGCGCCCGCCGCGGCCCGGCTTTGATCCCGCGGCCTCCGAGCCGCAAACCTGATTGGCATCGAATTACGGAGCGCGGCGGAGGGAGATAATGGCGGGAGGCGCGGCAGACATGAAAGAGGGGGGGCGCAGCGGCAGTCCGGGCCGTTGTTAATGACCCAATAAAAAGCAAGAAGGGGGGAGAGAGAGCCCGCCCTCCATCCCCGCCCCCAGGACCGCGGCCGGTGCACACAAAGCGGTTGCCGACTCGGAAATTACCGCGACTCAGCGTAGCGCAGCGTGACCGGAGCGGGGGCGGCTCACCTGGCGGTGAGAGAGCCCGTGGCAGACCCCGCGCGCGTGCAGTCCGCGCCTTGCAACTAGTTTTGGTTTATGGGATTTTTTGCATTGATAATAACTCCTAAACACACACGGATACACACACACACATACACACACACACACCATTTCTTCTCTCCTTTTTGAGATCCCATGCATCTCAAGGTTGGCTTCGAACTCGCTGTACAGCTGAGGCTGGCTTCAGAACTCATTAATCAAATCTCCACTTCCCAAATTCTGGGATTATCAGCATTCACCACCATGCCTGCTTTGTTTTGATTTGTTTTAACCTAAACCAGGTGGTGGTGGCACAGTTAATCCCAGCACTCCGGAGTCAGAGGCAGGCAAATCTCTGAGTTCGAGGCCAACCTGGTTTACAGCGCAGGTTCCAGATAGGTAGGGCTACACAAAGAAACTGTCTCAGGGGGAAAAAAAAGCAGGGCAGTGGTGGTTCACACTTTTAATCCCAGCATTCAGGAGGCAAAGGTAGGCGGGTCTCTGTGAGTTCAAGACTAGCCTGGTCTACAAAGCAAGTTCTAGGACAGCCAGGGCTGTTACACAGAGAAACCCTATCTCAAAAGAAAGGGAAGGAGAAAGGGAGAGAGGGAGGGAGGGAGAAGAGAGAAAGAGAGAAAGAAAAGTGGAAACTAAAATATTATTTTTTCCTCATTTCTGAGGAGTTTTGGTTTGGTTTGGTTCTGTGTTTTTACCACCTTAAATGTTTTGCCCAACCCATTGCAGGTCCTCAGTCACACACCAAGTCTTTAGTCACAGATACAGTGTGTTACATATATATGTATGTCACAGATACAGTGTGTTACATATATATGTCACATAGCAGTCACAAATACAGTGTGTTACATATATATGTATGTCACATACGCAGTCACAGATACGAGGCCACATGTCACACACCTCAGGGCACTTCCAAAGTGGACAACAACCCCAACCAAGCATGGATGCTTATGTGGAGACACTCCCAGAAGCAGGGCAGAGACACACATGTCACACAGGCTCTGCAGGGAGGGACACATTGAAATCTACGGAACACAAACATGGGCCTACATATAGGGAGGGACAAGCACAAATGTACACTGTATCCACATACAAATCCCCTGACCGAGGGGTGTCTCTAAGACTCTCAATATACCATCAAGGTCACCCGTTCACAACTTCACACATAGTGTAGCCTGGTTCACTACCCTGCAGAGATGAAATGGTGTCCCTGGACCACAGAGCCCGGGAAAGTCTCACTATCCCTACACTTGACAACGAAAGAGCTGTCTTTGATCTGTGAGGCTGGGCAGACGGTTTAGGTAGTCAGAATATTTGTTTGAATCATCTGTAAAATGGGGTTTCATTTCTCCTCCATGGGGATTGTCTGAGACTCACAGGCCAGTGGGAGACACTGACTGATGTCATCACATGACCCCATCAGGCTCAGTTCATCCCCTACACACACACACACACACACACAAACACACACATAAACACACACACACACACAGCATGTGCATGTATAAACACACTCAGTCATAAACACACTGCTCGGCTCCTAACATCTTTACTGACAGAGAGGTCCCTCATGAATGTACTGTGAGTCACTCATGTGTTCTAACTCCTGTTCTGAGAAGAGAGGCAAGCCTGACTTCAAAATGCAGATTCCCGAGCAGGCAGCTGTCGTGGACTCAGACTTGGAGTTTGAGGCCCACTTGATCAACATAGTGATAGTGAGTTTCAGGCCAGCCAAGGCTACGCAGTAAGATCCTGTCCTCAATAATTAATCAATTATTCCTGCCCTTAAATAATTAAGGAAATATTTGTTTTATTTATTAGTATCTGTGTGTGTGAGAATTTATGCGAATATATATGGGTGTGTATGTACCCAAGGAGGCCAGAAGAGGGCGCTGGATCCCCTAGAGCCGCCTGAAGCATGTGGGCTGGGAACCAAACTCGTGGGAACCGAACTCAGGTCCTCTGCAAGCGCAACAAGCACTCGTAACAGCTAGGCCATCTCTCCAGCCCCTCAATTCCACTTTTATTTTTCATTTTATTTTATGTGGAAGAATGTTTTGCCTTACATGTATGTCTGTGTGCCACTTGTGTGCTGTGCCCTCAGAGGCCAGAAGAGTGGCAGGTCCCCTGGGACTCGAGTTACAGACAATTGTGAGCTGCCTGTGGGTGCTGAGAATTGAACCCAGGTCCTCTAGAAGAGCAGCCAGTGCTCTTAACTGCTGAACCATCTCTCCAGCCCATACTTTATTTTGAAGACAGTTTCACATAGCTCAGGTTGGCTCAAACTTTGATATATAATCAAACGTGACCTTGAACTTCTGGTCCTGCTGCCTGCACTTTAAAGCCCTGTTTTTTTTTGTTTGTTGTTTGCTTTTGTTGTTGGTTTTTGGTTTTTTTTTTTTGTTTTTTTTTTGTTTTTTTTTTTTTTTTTTTTTGTCAATGCCTCATCAAGCTGGCACGGAAGTCAAGACCCTCCTACCTCAGGCTTTCGAGCGCTGAGATGGCAAGCATGTACTCTGGTGCCAGCACCAGCTTGAACCAGGTGTTTGCCCTTGGGCAAGGATGTGGCCTCTCTGGGCATCAGTTACCTTCACTAGCAATAGCAGCAGCGCCCAACACAAGAGGCTTCAGCTGGGAGGATGAACTGTCTCCCTGCTGGGCTTTGGAGCCATGGCTAATAATGTCTACCCATGCTGGAAGCAGAGGTGAAATGTCAGGTGATGTGCGTGTGTGCGCGCGCAAGCACACACACACACACACATACACATACACACACACAGAGCGAGAGAGAGAGAGAGAGAGAGAGAGAGAGAGAGAGAGAGAGAGAGAGAGAAAGAGAGAGAGAGAGAGAACGTCACTCTCTCTCCCTGCGATTCTTCAGGTGGAAAAGGCACTTTATGAACCAAAACTTAGGACCTAATTAATTCAGTTAATCACAGGCCCAGTCACACTAGCCGTGGGGACAGCTGAGAGAGGAGGTCACAATCTGCTCTCAGTTCCCCAAAAGGATGGAAGGCAGGAAATGAGGTGCTTAGTGGCTCTCCCCCTCCAAACGCAGGCTTTCCTATTCCCTGCTAACCAAAGCCCACACTCCATTCCCAGTTCCCTGCTGAAGCCCCTTCTCATGTCTAAATCCAATTTCTCCGCAGCCGCTGAGGCAGCACAGAGGTTCTGCAGTCACAATCCTGTTTATTCCAGGCAGGTTAGAAAGGCTGCGATTGGTCTTCAGATGGCCGGGCTGTGTGACACTCGGTTTGATGGTGGTAGTGGGGTGGGCGGATTGAGCCATAACTTCTGGAGGAAGTCGAGAATGAAGAAAGGGTCTGGTGGAAAAAAGGAAAAGGCTCCCTCCAAGGGACTTGTATATGTGACCCTGTTAGTGGGGAGTGGCATGGCCCAAGACTCTCACCAGGGCTATAGAGGGAGGAGGCAGCCCACACTGCCGAGTTATAAATCACCCTGGACTCAATTAGAGCCTGTGAAAGGTTGTGCACACCCAGCAGAAAGCGATGCTTGGCGGGCAGCCAGCTCCCTGAGGGGGGCAGGGGCAGTGCTAGTGTGTGCCTGTGTGTGTGTGCACGATTGTATGTGTGTGTACTGTGCAAACATGCTTGTGTGTCCTCATCTGTGTTGGCTTGCATCTGACTGTTCAATACATGTGAAGGGTGGTATACATGCCTGTGGATTCTTGCATGTGTCATTCGCTTGCTTACATGTCCTATATGATTGTCATGGGATAGGTTTTTATTGTACCTATTTGTCCCTAGTTGTGGGTTGTGTGTGTGTGTGTGTGTGTGTAGCTATAGGAGAGTCACCTGTCTCTGTACCTGTATGCACAGGAATATGAGCATGAAGGTAGCCATTTCTTCTACATCACCTCTGTACATGACTCCTGCTTGTGATCACTGAAATGTCTTTGTGTTTGAGACTTAAATACATGGATGTGCATCTGTGCCAGTAGTAAATTGATTTGGGGTGTTTGCTTGTTGTTTGAGACAGGGTCTCTCTAGATAGCCCTGACTGTCCTGGAACTCACTATGTAGACCAGGCTGGCCTGGAATTCTTGGAGAGCCACCTGCTTCTGCCTCCAGAGTCCTGGGATTAAAGGTGTGTGCCATCACCCGCCTAGTGAACTAAACTGGATGTATGGGTTGGAGAGAAGACCTCTTCTTGGGAGAGCGGAGCTCCGAATTTAGGGGGAGGCAGGAATGGAAAGAGACACAGATAAAATTCAGAGCAGACAAAGAAGTGAGAGCCAGTGAAGGCTAACAGGAAGACTGACAGATAGAGGAACTACTTCTGAGCGGGGGTGAGGGCAGTTTATAGAGCCTCTGAGAATGATTATGCCCATCCTCTGGGTAGAAAGGCTGGGCACCAGCTTTGTCTTGGTGGGGCATGGCCAGGAAGCATCCTTGGGGTTCATCCCTCCATTGTAATCATGATGGGATGAGCCGCGACATCGGGATGACGCTCCTGAACACTCTCAGGCCCTCTAGGAAGAATGTACCGTTCCCATTCCCCTATTGTAGATATGGAGACTGAGGGTCACTACCTTTGTTCTCAACTAAAAATTAGTAGGGTCAGAGTCCAAACCTGGGTCTGTCTAATTCCAAAGATCTCGTCACATTCGTTACTTCCCCCTCAGGTTCCTGGGGACACTCTTGTGTATGATATGTGACTCAACATGCTTCCCCAGGCTGCTGCGTTCGCCCAACCCACAGCAGGTGTCAATGAAATATTTCTTTGTTGGAAGAATTTGCCAGCAATGGGGCTGGAGACCTGTGAGTTATTCCAGGAATAATGGCAGCCTCTGCTCCCCTCCCGGAAAGGAGGTGCTGCCCAAAGCACCACAGAAACTTCAGGATGAGGTTTTCCTGAATCCAGGCTGGACCCTGCCTGGACTTGACCCAACTCAGATGTAAAATACATGAATGTTTCTCTGTACCTACATTATGTCCCAATTGTCCCACCTCTACCCAAGTCTTAGAAAAAGATTTTCTTTTAGGTTTTTGTTTGTTTGTTTTGAGACAGGGTTTCTCTATAACTTTGGAGCCTGTCCTGGAACTAGCTCTTGTAGACCAGGCTGACCTCTAACTCACAGAGATCTACCTGCCTCTGTCCCCCAAGTGCTAGGATTAAAAGCGTGCACCACTATCGCCTAGCGGGGAAAGATTTTCAAACCTTCCTATTTGTCAAGTAACGCTTAGAGCTCTGAACAGGGTTCCCCATAGACAACATCTGGATAGGCACTATTCCTTAGGATCCAGTTAGGGGCCCTGGCTCAGTTTCCCCACTGCAATGGCATTTCTTTGAGGAATGTGAGGGGGTGGATATGAACTACTTAACCCTAGGCCTCCTTCCACAGCCCTAAGAACCTAACTTTGAGCTGGAGAGATACCTCGGCCTTTAAGGGCATTTACTGTTCTTGCAGGAGATCTGAGGATCTGAGTTTGGTTCCCAGCACCCACATCAGGTGGTTCACAGCACTTGGAACTCCAGCTCCAGGAAACCAAATCCCTTTTCTGGCCTTGGCAGGCACATGCACACACACACGCACGCACACACACACACACACATACACACACACACACATGCGTACTCATGCATCCATTTGCATAAATAAAAACAGAGCTGGAGAGATGATTCAGGGGTCACAGGTACTTGCTGTTCTTGGAGAGGACTTGGGTTCAGTATCCAGGATCCACGTGACAACTTACTGGTTATACCTCCTTACTGGCTATTCCTCCAGTTTAAAGGGATTAGACACTACCTGGCCTCCAGGGCACTAGGCACTCCATTGGTGCACATACACCCAGACATATATTCATTCACATAAATATGAGAAATTTTTTTTTGTTTGTTTGTGTTTGAGACAGGATTTCTCTGCGTAGTCCTGGATGACCCAGAACTGACTCAAAAAACAGGTTGTCCTCAAACTCAGAGATCTTCCTCTACCTCCAAAATGCTGCTATTAAATGCATTCACTACCATGTCTGACTTAGTAAAATCTTAAAAAGAGATAAATAAAATAAATCTCAGGAAAGAAATCAAGAAAGAGAGGGACTGAAATGGCTCAGTGGTCCTGAGAATTTTTAAGAAGTTCCCTACACCCACATCAGGTGGCTCACAACAGCCAGAAGCTCCAGTGCTAGTGAATCTAATGCCCTCTTCTGGCCTCCAAGGGTACCGCATGCGTGTGAACATACACAGAGAGACATACATCAATCAAAAAGAAAAAGCCTCTTAATGTTTTTTACAAAGAACAAGGGGCTGGAGAGATGGCTCAGCGGTCAAGAACACTGGCTGACTGTTCTCCCAGGGGACCCAGGTTCAATTCCCAGCACCCTCACGGGGGCTCACAACTATCTGTAACTCCAAGATCTGACAGCCTCACACAGACACGTATGTCAGGCAAAACACTGATGCATGTAAAATAACAGTAAATAAATTACAAAGGACAAAATCTGACCCTAGCTGTGGCTCTCCCACCCCAGATCCAGAAGTCTGTCCTCCATTCGGGGTAAAATGCAAACGCAGCAAGAGGTACAGCCTCCATCCCTCCTGCTCCAGACACATAAGCCCTGCAAGGGGTTCTTCCTCAGTCTCCTCAGAGACTCTCCCAGAACCATGTTCTGCTCCCAGACAGGGAGCACTTGCAGGGAAGTGGGCCTGGGTTCCCTGGGTCCCTCCAGAGCAGCCTCCAGAAGAAAATCCTGCTGTGTGCCATCTTCACCCTGCTCCCTTGCAGGCCTCACATCTGGAACCATTTCAGCCTGAAAAGACAGAGGACTGAGGGGCTGCCCCTCCTTTGATGTTGGGGCTGTGGGAAAGGGTCGTGCCCTGGGGGGGGGGGCGAGAGGTCACAATGCATGGATGGCATCCCTCCTGAGGCTAGGAAAGGGGGCGTGGAAGCAGACTGGGACAGGGCTGGGGGCAGGGCCTTATGAAGACACAGGCAAATGCAGAAGGATGGAGATGGCCAGCACTGCCCTCATGAAGGAAAGGCATCCGTGCTTCCTCTTGCCAAGCCTCAGTTCCCCGCTGCTAAAATAGGACAGATCCGTGGAGAGGGTTCTTTGATTTTTTATTTTTAGTGACTTTTTTTTCAAGACAAGGTTTCTCTGTGTAGCCCTAGTCCAGAAACTTGCTCCATAGACCAGGCTGGCCTCAAACTCAGAGATCCACCTGTCTCTGCCTCCAGAGTTCTAGGATTAAAGGTGTAGGACACCACTGTCCAGATTTGTTTTATTTTTTTTTATCAATAAATTGTCTTGCTGGGGTTGGGGATTTAGCTCAGTGGTAGAGTGCTTGCCTAGCAAGTACAAGGCCCTGGGTTCAGTCCTCAGCTTCAGAAAAAAAGAAAGAAAAGAAAAGAAAAGAAATTGCCTTGCTGTGTTGCTATGCAGTCCAGGCTGGCTTGGAACTCATTACACAGTCCAAGATGGGTTTAAACTCATGACAATCCCTCTGTCTCAGGATCTTGAATGCTAGGATTATAGGTATGAGCCATCACATTTGCTCAAAGAGGATGCTCCCAGGCAGGGTATGGTTCATGACTCAGTAGTCCAGTGCTTGGGAGGCGGAGGCAGGAGAATCTGGAAGGAGTTCAGGCTACCCTTGGTTAGCCATACAGTGAGTTAAAAAAATTGGGGGAGGGGCTGGAGAGATGGCTCAGCGGTTAAGAGCACTGCCTGCTCTTCCAAAGGTCCTGAGTTCAATTCCCAGCAACTACATGGTGGCCCACAACCATCTGTAATGAGGTCTGGTGCCCTCTTCTGGTTAACTGTATACATAATAAATAAATTAATTAATTAGTTTTTAAAAAGATGGCGGGCTGGAGAGATGGCTCAGAGGTTAAGAGCATTGCCTGCTCTTCCAAAGGTCCTGAGTTCAATTCCCAACAACCACATGGTGGCTCACAACCATCTGTAATGGGGTGTGGTGCCCTCTTCTGGCCTGCAGGCATACACACAGAATATTTGTATACATACATACATACATACATACATACATACGTTAAAAAAAGATGGCTCAGTGATTAAGAACACTGGCTGACCTTCCAAAGGACCCAGGTTCAATTCCCAGCATCCACACAGCAGCTCACAACTGTCTGTTACTTCAGTTCCAGGGGATCCGATACCTTCACACCACTAATGTACATAAAATAAAGTTTTTTTTTTAAAAAAAAAGGCCAGTAAGGGGGGCTGGAGAGATAGCTCAGAGGTTAAGAGCATTGCCTGCTCTTCTGAAGGTCCTGAGTTCAATTCCCAGTCAACCACATGGTGGCTCACAACCATCTGTAATGGGGTTGAGTTCAATTCCCAGCAACCACATGGTGGCTCACAACCATCTGTAATGGGGTCTGGTGCCCTCTTCTGGCATGCAGGCATACACACAGACAGAATAATGTATACGTAATAAATAAACAAATAAATAATTTTAAAAAAAAAAGATATTCAATGGTGTTCCAGGATGTAGTGGCATATGCTTTTAATCTCAGCATTCTGGAGACAGAGGCAGGCAGATCTCTGTGATTTCGAGGTCAACCTTGTCTACAAAGCAAGTTCCAGGACAGGCTCCAAAAATACAGAGAAGCCGGTGTCTTGACCCAAAAAAAAAAAAAAAAATTCAGTGAAAGGAGAGAATTGATTCCTACAAGTTGTTCCCTAACCTCCATATGTGCACCATGGTTTGTGCATGTATGCACATAAATAAATAAAAACTTAAGATATGTTTCCACAAGGGGCCAGCAGCATCCCAGTAAAGCTCAGGTTGGGGCAGCAGTGCTGCTATTGTCATTAATATCACCATTTTCTTTAAAAAAAAAAAAAAAAAAAAAAACTATTTCAAGCAGGGTGGTGGTGGCACATGCCAGCACTCAGGAGGCAGAAGCCGATGATTCTCTGAGTTCAAGGCCAGCCTGCTCTACAGAGCGAGTTTCAGGACAGCCAGGGACACACAGAGAAACCCTGTCTCAGAAAAAACAAAAACAAAAACTGTTTTAACACAAAAACTGCCGTTCCGCTGTAGGGTCCAGGAGAACACACCTGCGTTAGTCACAGACTGTGGAACCAAACACTGACACGCGGGGGAAGGCCGAATGGGAAAGGACTGGACAGTTGGGGAGAATTCCCACAGGAAGCAGGGGGCTGCCCTTCAGACATGAGAGTGCCTGACAAAATAAGAGTGTGCGCTGGGGAGAGAGGGTGTTCCAGAGAGCAGACAAGCTTAACTAAGCCCTGGAGACAGAAGGGTGCCCTACAGGCCTGGGGAGGGGGAGGGGGCTCCTGGTGTAGGGCGCAAGGCAGACAGGGGAGGGGAAGAGCTCCAGTGGCCCTGACTTAACTGGGGCATGAATGCAGCAGAGCCTAACGGCTCCTTCTAGGGTAGGACTCTGCCCCGAGGACCTCTTTGCCCCACCTACATTGCATCCCATTCCATGCTCCCAGGATCCGCAGGGGCTATTGACACCCACTCCCACCTAGCCCCCCTATACCCTGCTCGGAGAAATCAGGTGGCTGTTCCCGCCTCTCTTTATTTATTCCTTCCCCCCCCCCTTTTTTTTTTCAGGAGACGATAATTATTCAGATCAGCCTGGTGATTTACTCGGCAATCAGAGCCGCTCGATGCGGTGGCCGCGGAGCCGAGACAGACGAGCATCGCCAAGGAGGATGAGACCCGGGGCTCAGCCCCCTCCCTCCTGCTCGCCCGCCCGGTCTTTGTTCTCTTCGAGGTCTGCACCCGCGCTGCTGGCCCACAGTGGAGGCGCCCAGCTTCACGGACACAGCAGCGACCTCGGGGGCTGAGAGCACAGGCTTGCTCCTCAGGGAGGGGCATATGGGGGCACGTGTTGGATGTGCGTGTTTGTGTGTATAAGGGGAAGGCGATGGAGTATACCAGTGGCAGCATCGCTGTCAGGTGTGTAATTGGGATGTGTGCACCTGTTTACCTACTAGGGCCTTGGCACAGGTGTTACTGCGTTACTGCAGGCTTGCTTAAATGTGTGATGGGGAGGTAACCAAGTGGATGTATTTGAGGCACACATAGAAGAGAGGACGACGGTTGAGGCTCCGGTGAGGCAACCGTCTGAGAGACCCATAGATGGGACAAGGCAAGGTTCTAGCTTATTCTCTCTGACCGCTTGTGCTGGAGCAGGCCGGGGCCAGGGGTGATGAGCTCAGAGCCTAGGTCAGTGGTGGGACCCAGCGGTCATGTAACAGAGGTACAGCTGTGTTCAAAGGCTGGCGTACACGCGTGTTCAAAGATGCGGGTGCATTTGTGTCCGCAGACCTTCGCCTCCTCCTGCCTGCGGGCGGGCGCGGTGACGATGACCTCATTACCGCCTCCGCAAGGCCCCTTGAAATCCCTGCGCCTCCGCATTTGGCTGCTCTAAAGTGATGGGAACGGCCTGCGCTTCCTGATCAATCGCTTAAAATTCAGGGTCGGCTCGCTCGCGCTAAAGGGCTGCCTGCCAGCCCCGCGCAGTGCGCTCTGCCGCCTCCCCCCACTCCCTTGCTTTGGGGTGGTGGGGGGAGTCGCGATGCCGTCGTATTGGAAAACATCCCCGCGCTGGCTGGGGGGCCCGGTGGGGCCAGCGCTGGAAGCCGTTCCACTCGAGCAGATGGCTGTGAAACTTTGGCGGCGAGATAAATTGGGTCTGACGGCGTGAGGCCGGCTCACAGATGGGCGGGATTCTCACGCCGGCCCCCACGTCCGGCCCGGCTGCGGGCAGGGGCCGGCGCCGCGCAGAGCCCCCCCTGGGTACTGGTCCCTCCAACTTAGGGCTCCGGGGAGCCACCCACCCTCCTGGGGCCTCCCTCGGTCGAGGGCGCCCTCCATCACCTTCCTTCCGGCCCCAGAGCTCCCGAGAGACGAGCCAGAGGGAGGGGCGCCCCCAACGACCGCCCAGTCACCTCCGCCAAGCTGGCAGCTGGGCTTTCCCCCTCCTCTGCCATCCGCAGAGGCCTGAAGCGTGAAGGTTAACAGCTGGGGGGGAGGCTGCGTCTCCCTCTCTCACCCCCTCTTTGCTGCAGCCCCGCCCATCTGCCAGCCCTGGGGATGTCGTAAACAGGGCTGTGAGGTGTGTGTGCGGAGGGGGGGCTGAAAGGAGGGATAGAGAGGAAGCCAGACAAAGAAAGCGAAAATGTGCGAGAGGCGACGAGAGACCAAAGCATAGACCAAGGGACAGGCAGAGAAACAGAGATGGAGGGTTAGACACAGAGACACCCACAGAGAGAAAGGATGTAAGAACCTCGGAGCTAGACAGAAACACATGATTGGAAATGGGAGGAAGGGGAAGGATGGAGCAAGGGCACTAAATACTGGCAGAGGTGTAAGATGCACCGGCCTCGAGGTTTGGACGACCCTGGAGGATGGGGATGTGCAGAGGCTGGGGAGCAGGGCAGGACTCTGGACTACTCCAACCCTACCCGGAGCATGGGAGTGCCACTGTCCGTGGCCGCGCCCTAGATCTCCGCGTCATTTCCCCCGCCTCGGTTTCCCCTGGAGTGCGGGGGTATGGGAACACTGCACAACTGTCGTTCGGCTGCAGAGCCCTCCCTGTCGAGCTGCCTCGTCCGCGCATCAGTCCAGCAGGCAGATATCGATCCTTTCCAGCCAAGCTCGATACCCGCGGCCTGCAGCCTGCTGTGCTACAAAGAAGGAAGGGCTAGCTCTTCTGGACGCCTCGCGGAGAGTCTGTGCCAGAATGAACCCCGGAGGGTCAGGGTCAGAGCGGAGAACTGGCTCCTGCAGGTCTCTGTACAGCGCCACTAGGCAGGCCAGGCAGTCTGAGGCAGGAGCATGGCTTGGGTGACCTCGGGCCCAGCCTCTTACAGGGCGCGGGAAGCCAGAAGGGGAAAAAAAATATTCATGGAGTTGATGAAGTTTTGTAAAGGGCGTGAAGGAGACAGCCAATCAGCAGGCCGTTATTTACATGGACTCTCGGATTGGCTCTCATGGTGCCTCTTTAGAATATTACTTTGAAATCTTAAGAAAAACGTAAGTCCCACCCATGAGGAAGGAAGGAGGCTCTTAATAAACCCCTCCAAATTTCATGTCAGGTTCCCCCTGGGAGAACTCCCGCAGATGAGCTCTGAGGGGCGGTGGAAGTGGAATGCTTAGACACAGATTAGCCCAGCCCACAGATGGAGATAACTAACCGCGATCCAAAGGAACAGAGGTGCAGTTTGGCCGTAACCCAGTAGACGGGTTGCACCCAGCACTCTTCTACCTACCCACATGGGGGTGTGGGGGGTCAGACGTGTTGGGAAGAGAGGCTTGGTGCTGGCAGTCTGTTAAAAAGTCATCCAATGTCATGAAAGGAACTAACCCAATGAGCAATTCTCTGGTTTGCTCCAGAACACTGCAAGCTTGCAGACAATAGTTTCAGAGGTAAGCTGGTTGTTCCCTTGCTTACCCTCAGGCCAGTCTGACCTGGAGATCTGTTTCCCCCACAAGCCAGTCAGGCAGACATGAATACCTGGGGGGGGGCGGGTAGTGGGGGTGAGTGTGCGCAGTGATAGACTGAAGCCTCCTGAGCCTATAAAAGGGTATCTTGATCAATCCACACCGGGAGTCTCCTGCATCCATGCAGACCCTGAGATTCCCTCAGGGAGAGGGAGAAACTGGGATATTGGCAGCTAAGCACGGAGAGTCCCTTTCCATCAGGAGCTTCCCACCCTCCCTTTACTCAGGGAGCTGGCCCTTCCACCCACGCTGAGAAAAGTGGGGGTGGTGCCTTTCCCAAATCTCACCCATTTTTATGACCCAAACCCTTCTGCCAGGGGCCTAGACGACTCAAGACTCTGGGGGTAAAGACTATCAAGGGTGCTAGGAACTTAGGTCTGTGGCTAAGGCTAAAGAGAAAACCCCTCAACCTGTGATGAGTTGGGGTGTTGATGGATGAATGGACTCTGGTAAGGTTCTATCCCACCTGATGACAGAGCCTGGAGACCCCACTTCACCCAAATCCTGACAGCATATGTGAAGGCTCCTGTGGTCCCTGTGTGCTTACCCCTGTGATATAGCTGACTACAATAAACACACCTTGTTTGCAGTGCCGTGGACCAGTGTCTAAACACCTAAGGGATTCCGCCACCTTCCACCCACCAAAGCTCAACCTCCTAATGACCCAGCCTGCTGTTTGACTCCAGACACAGCTCAGCATCTGGGCCCTGGGCCTCCTGCAAGGCTGTGTCCTCCGGAACCTACCATTCTCAGTGGAGGCTGCTACAAAGAAATTCTAGAGGCAGTGGGTCTGTCCAAGAGGAGGTTGGGAGGCACAGTTGGTTTAGCCTACATCCGGAAGTGGAGTGGGGCAGCAGCAAGGTTGCCAAATCCCACGGTCCCCACAAAGTCACAAAATCCCATCCCTGCCTCCCTGCCCACCTCATAAAAAGCAGGGATGATGCTGGAGAGTGGAAGACTCGTGTGTGTGTGTGTGTGTGTGTGTGTGTGTGTGTGTGTGTGTGTGGTGTGCATGTGAGAGTGTTATGTGTACACAGGGTTTGAGAGCCTCCCCTCACCCCTGCTGCCTCTGCCACGGTGGCACTCTGAGAAGCTGAGATAATCCCTTGCCATCTGTCTTGTGTTGCTAACCCGCTCAGCCGGACAGCTGCCCAGGCCACAGCTCTGCAGATGGGTGCAGAGGAGTGAGGGGCGCTGAAGGAGCTGGCTAACTCCAAGGACCAGGCAGGAAGGATACTTGGTCCTCCTACCCCAGAATACACCTACTGTTCAGAGGAAGAGAATAAAGGCAGAGGTGGGCTAGTCAGGACTTCCCCTGCTCCTGTTTTTGACTGTGGGCTGGAGGTTGGGAGTGACCCTCCCAGCATGCAGTAAGACAGACAGGGATGGTCTGTGAACTTATTTTTGCTTACCCTCTTTTATGTGTGTATACATCCCTCCCATGGCCAGGCAAATCCATTTCAACTCTTCCTCCTTCTCCAGACAGACCAGCACCAGGACCTTCTGTCTGTTTCTCAGAGCACAGAGGAAGGCACACAGGATATTTAGCTGGCAGACCTGCTGGTACAGACTCATTCCCTGAGATAAGGAAGCAGCCTGGGGGGGGGGGGGGGCGCTGGAGGAGCTTATCTCTAGGTCTGCCTCCCTAACTGTTCCCCATAATAAAGTCTCTCTCCCTGCCTCAGCACCCACTTCCAACCTGTGGCTCTGTCCCTCACTGGGCTCTGAGGTTTTTAGTTAAAGCCAGATGATCAGACTCAGGAGATGTCAGGATGGGTTAAGCAGGGCCTGGGGAAGGATAAAGTTTTGTCGCTGTGTGGGTCCTCACCTTCCCCCTCCCTGCCAGTCCTCTTTTTCCTCACACGCAAACAGCACGCTTCCACACGCATACGCTCTTACTACAAGCTGCACCTATACCCACACAAACAGGTACTCACAGTCATACGCGGTGCCTGTAAACATAGTTGCAACAGATACAAACGGAAACTCAGCCTTGCAGGGCCACACACCAACACATAGGCCTCAACGCTCACACCAAACATTGTCCTCTCTTGACTGATACACACGTGGGCTCCCAGTTTCTAAATGCCACCCGCGACCCCCAGCCACACCATCCTGTATAGGGAAGCATCTCATCTAGTAGGTAAGAATCTGTTCTGTCCTTCCTGCCTGTGGGAAACACCTTCCCCAGGCTCCTAAGGCCTTGGAACTGCCTCTGGGTCTGGAGAAGAGCCCCTACCTCATACTCTTTTGGGTTCTCAGCTTTCCTAGGCCCAGGAAGAGAAAAGGAACAGGATCATGTCCCTTGGGCGCCTTGGCAGGGGATGAGATACACCTGGAGCCACGGACCCCAGGCCTTGTCATATACACACCTCATAACCTCATCTGCCCAGCCTTCACCAGGCCTCACACACCTTTACACGCTGGCGCTCACAGCAACACTCGCTGCTACTCACAAACCACCCTCACGTTCACACAAGCCACTGTCACCTCGTCACACAGTCAGCCACACACCCAGGCAGCCTCTCACTCCTTCACACCCAGTCCCGTCCTATCGCAGTCATAGCCCCACCTGGACAGGCGGCCATGCTGGGGCCCTGAGGTCAGCATCTCGCTGGCAGAGGCTCTGAGGCCCGCACGACAGTCTGGTATGCAGAGAGACAGGAAGAGATGCCTGCCGCAGAGACTCCTGAATAATTCAGGGAAGTCACTGCTCTGGTGGCAGTGGCCTGTCAGCTGCAGGGGAAAGTTGGTGGCTGGGGTTGTTTTCTGAAAAGATCCCTCCCAAGGCTGCAAGGGACGTCTGCCCAGTTTAGAGGTTCATGAAACCCCACAGGCTTTTTCTCTTTTCATCTTTATCGGGGCTGGCACGACTTTACAGGTGGGGAAACTGAGGCTCAAGGTTGCCAAGTAGGACCCCAGGTTCCCACCAGCACCCCCTTCCCCATATATGTAATCAGAGAGCCTTTTTGGTGGTTTTGCCTACATGCAGATGGGAGGTGAGTGAGGAAGTAATCTGAGAGCCTACAGTGTCACTGGGGCTGGAATTGGAGAAGGCCTCTAGCTCTTCACCGGAGTATAGTAGGCCCGCAGGTACTGCCTGAGGAATAAAGGCATCAGGCAAGGGCAGCACGGTAATCCAAAGCCATGCCTCTACCTCTTAGGTCATCTAACAGACCTCTCTGTTCCTCAGTTTCCTTGCCTGTAACATGGGTGCCGAGGGCACTGACTTCATGGTAAATGACAGGCTATTGACATGTAGTCTCTCTGTTATAAAGGCTCTAAGTATCTAAAATTGTGGTATGGGGTGCTGAAGAGATGGCTCACCATTAGGAACACTGGTTGCTCATTCAGTGAACCCCAGTTCAATTCTCAGCACCCACATAGTTGCTCACAACCTTTTGTAACTCCAGTTCCAGGGGCTCCAATGCCCTCTGCTGGCCTCTGCAGGCAGCAGGCACACTTGTACACACACATACATGCTGTACACACATACATGTACATACATGTGCACACATACACGCTGTACCTACATACATGTACACACACATGTTGTACATACATGCATGTACACACATGCTGTGCACATACATGTACACACATACATGCTATGTCTACATACATGTACATGCATGTTGTGCATACATTTGTGTGTGCACATACATGCTGTACATGCATGCATGTGCACACATACACGCTGTACATGCATACATGTACACACATACACACTGTACATGCATGCATGTACACACACATACATGCTGGGGAAACGCCCATATACAGAAATTGAAAACAAAATAAAATAACTTTTAAGATAAAAATAAAGTGTGGCATGGATAATCTTGCCAGAGGAGAGCTAGCCTCAAAGCAGTGGTCCGTACACACCCTCCCCGGCTGGGTCCTGTGCCTGGAAAACCCTCCTTTGCTGCTGCCCTCTCTCACCCAGTGTCTGTCACCTTCCCAAGACAACAGCTGTGGGCTTTTACAAAGTCCACCTCACCCCCAACTTCAGCACCCAGATGGCTGATCCCCTATGTTTCATAGGCTTCTCTGCCTCACACACTGAGGTTGGCACAGGATGGGTTTTCAAGTCCCGGTTACCCTGTGTCGTGTCAGCAAGCTAGGCTGTCTCTGCAAACAAGCAAGGTCATGGGTCTGTTCTCTCTACCAAAATAAAAATACCCTTCTGGTCATAGCCTCTTAAAAGATCAGGCTGGGTGGTTGTGGCACACGCCTTTAATCCCAGCAGAGGCAGGCAGATCTCTGTAAGTTCAGGTCAGCCTGGTCTAAGAGTGAGTTCCAAGACAGCTAGGATTACACACAGAGAAACCCTGTTTCGAAAAGGCCCCCCCCCCCAAAAAATCAGAAAGTGGATGCTTTGCTCAAAGACCAAGCATCAGGTTCCCTGATCTGAAGGGTCATCTACCCAAGGCCAGGATACCGACAGTTAGAGGAAAATGGCACATGATTGGCATGCCAGAAAGGCAGGCACTCACTCGGTCTCCTGAGCCCTGAGCCCAGAGATTACGGAACATCCTCCACATTTGATTCAAAATAAAAGCCACAGCAAGCCATAGACCCGAAACTTAGACGTCGGCGGAAATTAAAATAGCTTCTCGCTGTTTCCTGGTTTCAGTATTCTGGACAAGCTCGTGGAAGCCGAATCAGGCACTGGGCTGTCTCTCTGACTTTGTTCTTGTGCTGTTTCTGCTTCACTGGGACCTCAACACACGCTTTTCTTCCTGGAGCTGACCCTGGCAGGTCTTGGGGGGATCATCTGGCCCCACAAAAATGAGGCCAATCCCACCTGAATGTGTCCACGCCCTTGCACACCCCCCATGTTTTTTGTGGTCCCTCGGGGGGGGGGGGAGAGGCGAGAGACTAGGGCTACCCCAGACACCCCTCCCCTCAACTGCTCCCCACAAGGTTTCCAGCAACCCCCGGGCCCCTCCCTTTTCTGGGGAACCTTGCGGCTGGGCCCGTGCCTGCGGCGAGTCTCACCCCAGTATTATTTTAGTCACAGACAGACACGAGGCAGATGGTGACAACATCCCTTCCCAGCTCCCCACTGACGAGAGCCCGAGCCGTTGCCGCCCTGAAGCCTCAGGGTTCTTCTCCCTCAGGAATATTTCAGTCCCGACTCAGTGGCTAAATGTGGCTGCTCGTGTGAGACAAGCGCACATCTGCGCCTCCTCTTCCCTGCACCCTGCCCAATTCCAGGGCCAAGTTGAGAGTCCCTAGGATGCCCTGCCCACCTCACCCCTCCCTATTACCCCTCTGCTCTTCTGGGTGCCTGCTATCAGATCATGAGCACTGAGCCCTAGGAGAGGCAGCCTTTGTGCCCACTTGACAGATGGGGAAACAAGGGTTCTGAAAGAAACCCGGGCCCAAGAGTCAAACATCAGGCTAGGAGACGTAGGCATCCCTTTATCACTTCCGTTTCCACCTTCCATCTCCGTGCGAGCCTCCAGCAACCTTTGTTCAGGGTCACAGACAGTCCCAAAAGTGTTGCCAATCTGGACATAGCCACTGGAGGCGGAAGAGGGGGGCGCAGGGGAGGGGCGGGGAGTGGGGGGGGGTCCTGTGGTGTGCTGAGGCGTGTCCAGGCAGACACAAAATAAAGTCAGGACAAGATGGTGTCACCTCAGCCATTTGACTTCCCTCTAGGATCTTACCTGAGGCTCAAGCCAGGTCTAGCCATACCTGCCTTCTCCTGGCAGGTTCTGGCTCAGAGTCCAGGAGCATCCAGGGCAGGATGGAGAAGTTCAGGGCGAGGGAACTGTGGCAGAGGACAGGGCTAGTACCAGCTGTACAGTACTTCGTAAATCACTCAACTTCCTGGGCTCTTTGCGTTCATCTGTTAAATTTGGAACAGTAGTATGCCCCTTTACCTCTAATTAGGTACAGAGACCGCTAGATTCCCAGGCTACCGCCAATAAATATTTTTTTAAATAAATGATGGATCGCTGAAATTAACATCAAGCATGGCTCAATTGGGCTGATTCTCTTTGGAACCTCAGCTTTACCTTGGTGGTTCACTAAGAGCTGCCCAGCTCCCACAATACAAAGTACTTGCGGCCATTTATATGTAGGTAGGCACAGGCAGGGCGCCCAGGCTCAGGCTAACAGGGCATGGGAGATGGGTTAAGGTTGATTTGGTTCTCAGGCCCATTTCTCCAGCCATCCACTCTGACTGCCTTGAGAGCTGGGGGTGCTTCCTTGGCAGATGAGGACGTGTTTATACCCAGTCAAGACCTCCTAGTTGTGGGCTCCTACCTGCCTCCAGCACAGACCCCATCCTCTACCTCAGCTGGCCTAATTCTGTAGGGCTTGGCCAAGACACACACTAGCAAACCTTCAGAACAAACACATCCATCCAACTGGGTGTGGAGACAGTCTTTTAATCCCAGTGCTTGGGAAGCAGAGGCAGATGGATTTCTGTGAGTTCCAGGCTAGTTCTCAAAAATAAAGCAAGAACAAACAAAACCCCACCTCCACCCATCCCAGTGACCCTCACACCCTACAGAGGCCTCTGAACGCACACTGTTCACACAAATGCAAAGATATACAGGACTCAATGTTTGTGATAAAATATTCAGTTGGCAAACATCTTTTTGTTTTGTTTTGTTTTGTTTTGTTTTTGAGACAGGGTTTCTCTATAGCTTTGGAGCCTGTCCTGGAACTTGCTCTGTAGACCAGGCTTGGCCTCAAACTCACAGAGATCCACCTGTCTCTGCCTCCCGAGTGCTGGGATTAAAGGCGTGCGCCACCACCGCCTGACTGGCAAACATCTTTGTATTGCAGGGCCCACCATGTATCATGATCCCAAACATATGCAGCACAGACTGCGCTCATGCAGTCACACAGCACGACTGTGAACATGAGCGATGCCGTGTTCACATACCCAGGCCCAGCCCAGGTCCACAGCTCAGGTGCACAGGTGGACACAGCAGGATGAGTGGGGTCTGTCCTCTGCGTCCAACCTGGACAGGAATTATGCAAGTCCCAGCAGCTCTGAGACAGTCTGGGTTGGAGACAGGGCCCTTGGAGGAGGAATGACCCAGGTCAGGATCAACTCTGCAAGCTCTGCTTTCATATGACTAGAGCCCAGCATTCATGGCCCACAACAAGCACGTCTTCTGTGGTTAAATAGACAGAAACTGAGCTGGAGAGATGGTTCAGGGGTGAAGGCCACTTGCTGCTCTTCCAGAAGACCTGAGTTCCACTCTCAGCACCCACAGGGCAACCATTGTAACTCCAGTTCCAGGGGATCTGTCGCCCCCTTCTGGCCTCCTTGGGCACAGCATGTATATGATGCAAATAATAATACAGGCAAAACCATACACATCAAATAAAAATAAATCTTTTTTAAAAGGTCAGGAATTGGCAGGTTTGGTGGCATATGCCTATGACCCTTGAACTGGGGAGGCTGAGTTTAAGCATCATCTACACAGCGACATAGTGAGAGCCTAAAACAAAACAAAGCCAGGGACAGTGGCACCTTCCTTCACTCTAGCGCTTAGGAGGTGGGGTCAGGGGACTCAGTAGCTGAAGATTATCCTTAGGCTGGGCGGTGGTGGCACATGCCTTTAATCCCAGCACTTGGGAGGCAGAGGCAGGCTGATCTCTGTGAGTTCGAGGCCAGCCTGGTGTACAGAGTGAGTTCCAGGACAGGCTCCAAAGCTACACAGAGAAACACTATCTCGAAAAAAAAATTAATAAAAAAAAAAAGATTGTTCTTAGTTACATAGCAGCATAGCAGGCTCAAGGCTAGCCTGGGCTACAGGACACCCTATCTCAAAAAAAAAAAAAAAAAAAAAAGGGATTATTGACATGGTTCAGCAGATAAAAACCCTTGCTTCACAAGCCTGACTGGAGCTCAGTGCCCAAGACTGGCATAAGAAGATGTGACAAGCATCTGTGGTCCCAGAACTCCTGTGGTGAGGTGGGAAGCTCAAATATCAGCTAATGTGGAATATGCTATACACCAGAAACAAAAACAACCCAGCCAAACCAACAACCCTCCCTATGCATGCCCTCAGATGTGTGTGCACATGCGTGCACATGTGTTTATCTAAATAAATATTTTTTTAGAGCAAACAAAAGGCCCCCTGTGGTGGCACAAGCCGGTCAACCCAGCCCTTGTAAGGTAGAAGCAGGAGGAGGATCTGGAGTTTAGGATCATCTTCTGTTACAAACTGAGTCTGGGGCCACATGAGGTCCTGTCTCAAAAAAAAAAAAAAAAAAAAAAAAAAAAAAAAAAAAAAAAAAAAAAGAGGTTGGGGCATAGCCCGGTGAGAAGATGCAAACCTTAGCTCTAGGGGCAGAAGCAGATGACACTCTGGATCCCGTCTACACAGAGTTCAGGTCAACCAAGGCTACCTAGTGAGACCCAGTCTCAAAGAAACAAAGGGGCCGGAGACATATGACTCAGCGGTTAAGAGCACTGGATGCTCTTCTAGAGGACCCGGGTTCAACAGCCAGCACCCACATGCTGGCTCACTCCGGTTCCAGTGGATCTGTCATCCTCTTCCGGCATTCACAGGCACTGACTGCATGCGGTGCATATACACACATGTAGGCCAAACACCCACACACAGAAGAAGACATTTAATAACTAATTATTTTATTTAAACATAAAGCTCTCCCCTAATGGTGTACATGAACTTGTCACCACTACCAATCTCTCTCCTCAGCAGCCACCTGCCAAGGTCACCCTCACACTCGGGCACAGCGAACTGGGTGGGGCTGCTCACTGTCACCACTAAACCACAGGAAAAGAAAAGCTGAGTGTCAGCGCAGAAACCTGTGGAGACGCTTGGCTGAGTTCTGAGCAGGAAACCGCACTCAGCCAATCACAGGCCAGAAGCAAATGTCCCTCCTGTTGACTGAACAGGCCTCAAGGACACCGCCAAGCAGCCCAGCAGCTCAGGGAAGGCCTGCTGGAGAAGGGACCTCTCTTCTCTGGTTCTGCCTTTCTCTGGGTTCACCTGTGACTTCCAGCCCTCACGGCTACTCTGTGGTGCCTGCTACCCGGGCTAGCATCCGCGACCCTCCTTTCTCTCACTCCTCCTGGTCTTACTTTTGTTTTCCTTTGTTTGGGGAACTCACTCTTGAGCTGGTGGCATTCTTCTCCTGAGTGATGGAATCACAGACATGAGCCACTCTGCCCAACTGTGTTTCTCTAGGACTCTGCCAATGCCGTTCTCTCCGCAGAGAACATGTTCCCGGTCTCTATCTTCTGACATCCAGACTATCCATCAAAGCCAACATCATCTCCCCCAGAGAAGCCTCTGCCAAGAAAAAGAAAAACAAAAATCTCAGTTGAGTGCAGGAATGAGAAAAGAGAACCCAGGTGGGATACGTAAGAAGCAGCCCATCGCTGCACAGAGCACAGGAGACTTGGAGAACCAGGGCTTCGATTCTCCGAGGCAGGGCCTCAGGCTGCTGGGGAATTTCTAGGAACAGTCAAGATCAAAATTATGCTACTGATATGACAAAGGCATTATCTGAGCTCCTCGTCTGTTGACACTAGCACCAACAGTGCCAGCTACAGAGGGTTAATATGTTGGTGTTTTATGCGGATCAAGGCAATGACTATTCAGTCTGCTAGGGATTATTGAAAAGTTGGTTTCACTTAAGAACGAAGCTAATCAGTAAAATTGTCATTTTACTAAATCTCAACCTTGAATACACATCTATTTAAGGCCTTATGAGATGGCCTGGGAAATTCACACCGCAAGAAGACAGGGTTTCTCTGTGTAATAAACAGCCTTGGCTGTCCAAGTTCACTCTGTAAACCAGGCTGGCCTCAAACTCACAGAGATCCACCTGTTTCTCCCTCCCAAGTCTTGGGATTAAAGGAATACACCACCCTGACATGGCAGACTATGAATTTTATTTTTAATTAAAATATTTTTTTTTTGCATATAGCTGTTTGGCCTACACATGTGTATGTGCACAACGCGTGTGACTAGTGTCCTTGGAGGCCAGAAGACAGGGAACTAGCTGTTTTGTTTTCTTCAAGATGGTCTCCTGCAGTCCAGGCTGGCCTTGAATTCTCTTCATAGCTAAGCCCTGATGAACCTGCCTCTGCCGCCTGAGTGATAGGCTCATCGCTGGGTCATCACACCTTAGGCAATTAGCTTATTTGTCTGCTGTGTTATTGTTTTGTTTTTGTTTTGTTGTTTTTGATAGGGTCTCACCTAGCCCAGGCTACTTTCGTACACACCGCGTGGCCAAAGATGACCTTGAACTCTTCGTCCTCCTGCCTCTCCCTCTTAGGCGCTGAAATTACAGTCATGAGACATCATGCCAGGGTTTTTAAGGCATTGAAGATGGAACCAGCATGCTAACTTCACCAACTGAGCTACACCCACACCCCAACTAGATCTTTTCAAGTCGTTATTATTTAAAGATTTATTTCTGCTTTTATATGCATGTTTGTCTGCATGTATGTGTGTGCACTGCGGTGCCCAGGAGGCCATAAGAAGGTGTTGGATCCTTGGGAAAGAGTTTCAGATGGTTGTGAGCTGCCATATGGATGTTGGGATTTGAACCTGGGTCCTCTGGAAGAGCAGCCAGTGCTCTTATCTGCTGAGCTATCTCATCAGCCCCCAAATTATTATTCCTATTATGTGCACACATGGTGTGACTGTGGGTTCCAATGCCAGAGTGTAGGAAGTCAGAGGACAACTTTGTTCATTTGGTTCTCTCGTTTCTATGGCTCCTTCCTTTTTATGGCTTCCAGGAATCAAACTCAGATCTCTAGCTTACTCAGCCAGTGTCTTTACCTACTGTGCCATCTCGCAGCTCACAGGCCCGTCAACCAGCTTTTCATTTTCTTTTTTGTTTTTCCTTCTTTCTTTGTGTAACAGCCTTGACTTCTCTGGAACTGGCCTTGTAGGCCAGGCTAGCCTACTGACATCCACCCGCCTCTGCCTCTCTGAGTGTTGGGATTAAATCTGTGTGCCACCACACCTGACTTTCTTTCCATTTTCTCGTGTGTGTGTGTGTGTGTGTGTGTGTGTGTGTGTGTTTGTGTGTTTGTAGGATGTGGGCATGTACTATGTGTATGAGAGCGTACATGTGAGAGAGTACAGGCCCAAGGTTGATGTAGAATCATCCTCCATCTCTCTTGCACGTTACTGAGGCAAAGTCTCCAATCAAACTCAGAGCTCTACAGTACAGTTAGTCTGGATAGCCAGCTTGGCTCTGGGATCCCCAGTGAGACTGGAACTCTAGGCAGGACATACACCCAACTAGCATTTACATTGGTTCTGGGGACCCATACTCTGGCCCTCTTCCTTGCATGGTAAGTAGCTTTACACCTGCGCTATCTTCCTAGCCCCTGGTGCTCTCCCTCTTTTTTAAAGAGTGGAACTTCATTTTAACTTGATAAGAAAGACTCAGGGGCAGGGTGTGGGGTCATGCATCTGTTGCCCCCGCTGCAGTAAAAGCTCAGGAAGAAATATGCCCTGAAGCTGGCATTAGAAGCCAGTCTGGGCTACACTGTGAGACCCCATTTCAGAAAAGCATACAAAAAATGTTTCAACCTCAAACTTCAGATTCTGATATCTGACAGCCGTTTCCTCAACAACAATGAAATGGGTCACTCACTTCAAGGAAACAACGGACAATATCTGTTGCTGATGATAGAGTTCTATTCTCTATCCTGGGAGGCTGGATTTATATACATCACATAGGCTTTACCCCTTCTGGAACATCCCTAATATAATGAAGTGATATCAATGAACATGATTATTTAATACAGTAAAATGAAATGTATTGACAATTGAAAGATCCACATAGCTCAGTGAAAAGACTGTCCAAGCGAGCAATAAATTTATAGTGTTATAGATTCAGGCATAATGGGTGTGGTGGTGCACACCTTTAATCCCAGCAGTCAGAAGGCAGAGGCAGGTGGATGTCTGAGAATTCCAAGCTAACCTGGTCTATAAACTAAATTCCCAGTCAGTCAGGGCTACCTACACAGTTGTGTCTTTAAACTAATCCATTAAGAAAAAAAAGGTGGTTAGGCAAATGGGCTAAACTTTACCAATGAGTTGGCAGGCCAGAGGTGTGGCTCAGTAGGTGAGAGCACTGGCTGCTCTTCCAGAGAACTCACATATGAATCCCATATGGCAGCTCACAACCAATGGTAACTCTAGGACCAGGGATCCAACACCTCCTGCCCTCTTGAAACTGCACTGTGTATATGCAGTGCACACACATCCGTGTAGGTAAACATTCATACATATAAAAGCAGAAATAAATCTTTAAATAATAGTAATAATAATAATTTCAAAAGAGCAAGTTGGGGTGTGGGTGTAGCTCTGTTGGTAGCACTAGCATGCTGGTTCCATCTTCAGCACCTTAAAAACCCTGGCACAAGGGATCAGGAGTTCAAGGTCATCTTTGGTCACACAGTGTATTTGAAAGTAGCCTGGGTTAAGTGAAACCCTATCAAAACAAAACAAAACAAAAAACAAGAAACTAATTGCCTAAGGTGTGATGACCCAGCTATGATCCTGTCACACAGGGTCACACGGGAGGCAGAGGCAGGTTCATCAGGGGTTAGCTATGAAGAGAATTCAAGGCTAGCCTGGACTGTGGAGGCTGTCTTGAAGAAAACAAAACAGCCAGTTCTCTGTCTTCTGGCCTCCAAGGACACTAGGCACACACGTTGTGCACAGACGTACATGTAGACCAAACAGCTATATGCAAAAAATATATTTTTAATTAGAAATAAAATTCATAGTCAGATGTGGCATGGCGGGGTAGTGCGAGCCTCTTATCCCTGCACTCAGGGGCAGAGGCAGGCTGCCCAGAGAAACTCTGTCTCAAAAACCTAAAAAGAGAAAAGTATCAACTGTGAGTCCAAGAGATGGAACTTTCCTTTGTATTTACTTGGTGGGCCTTGTTGTTCTTGTTGTTGTTTGTTTCATTTGCACAGCACCATGGATCAAATGCAGGGCCTCCTGAAAGCTAGGCAAGTGTTGTACCACCAAGTCACATCCCTAGGTCTAATGAAGCTTTAATTCAATTTATTTGGGTTGAGTCAGGGTTTTCTAAGTAGTCCCAGGTTGCATTTGAACTCTCTCTGTAGCCCAGGTTGGCCTTGAATTGCCAGTGATCCTCTCACTTCAGCCTCCTGAGTGTTGGGTTTTTTTTTCTTAGACTTATTTATTATGTATACAGTGTTCTGTCTGCATGTATGCCTGTTGGCCAGAAGAGGGCACCAGATCTCATTATGGATGGTTGTGAGCCACCATGTGGTTGCTGGGAATTGAACTCAGAACCTCTGGAAGAGCAGTCAGTGATCTTAACCTCTGAGCCATCTCTCTACCCCGAGTGTTGTTTTTATAAGTGTGGACTACCACACTCCAAATCCTATTGTAATTTTATTATTGTTTGTTTGCCTTTTTTTCAATTCTTTACATTAATGTTATGTGCATTGGTGTGAAGGTGTCAGATCCCCTGGAACTGAAGCTATAGACAGTTGTAGCTGCCATGTGGGTGCTGGGAATTGAACCTGGGTCCCCTGGAAGAGCAGCCAGTGCTCTTAACTTCTGAGCTATCTCTCCAGTTCTCATTTGTTTGTTTTTGAGACAGGTCTCTCCACATAACCCTGACTATTATGACTCACTGTGTAAACCAGTAGACCAGGCTGGCCTCGAACTCACAGAGATCCATTCATCTGCCTTTGCCTCTCAAGTGTTGGGATTAAAGGCATGTGTGTCTAATGTGAATTGAGTGTGAATTAACACGCACACATGTTCTTCTCTGGGGAGCAAACCCAGCAGTTTACACACTGTTATAACCTCTGTCACTAAACCAGCTGCACTACCATCTAACATGGCAAATGCTGATGGATTGAACCCCACCAAAGACTCTTGGGAGGGGAGTCTTAGCATTCTTAATCACCTAGAAGAATTTGAAAATGCAGAAGCTGACAGCCACTGGAAGGAAAACTCAGGAGTGAACACGGAGAATGTATAGGTCTGTAGAGGCCAGCGGTGGGCGAAAAGGGGGCTGCTAGAATCTGTGTCTTTAAAGCGGTCCCCAGGCCCCTGAAGTCTGGTGGGCGGGGTTTGAAAGGAAGTAGCAGATTAGGAGGGGATAACAGACTTTTCAGATAGGGGCTCCTGGCAAAGGCTCCTAGGAGTCCCCGCTTCCCTCTGCTGCCCCCATGAGGGTGCAAGTCTATAGGGGACGCCCAAAACACAAGGCAAACCTCCCCACCCCCAACCATGAGAAAGATTTGGGCCTTAAAATTATCGTCACCAAGGCCGTGCCGCAGACAATACAGAGGGGACATTATGCGCTGAGAAAGAGGCCTTATTGTTGGTGCAATCAAGACAGCGGTGCTCTGTTCTGAGCAGGCTGGGGGCTGTTCATGTGCTTCAGGCCAGACCCTCACACCCAGAATCGCGTCCTCACCCAAATGCACGCACGGGCTCACTCTGCACTGGCTCTGTCACATAGCTCATAGGAACCTGGCACGGAGCTGTCCACCCTCACCCTGTGTCAACAGTCACCCTCTGCTACCCGGCTGGGTCTCCAGCACAGGCTTAACCACCTGCAGAGTCCTGATGGAGAGCAAGGGACAAGAGACAGCCACGTTGGGAACGCGGGACAAACACCCTGCGTGCCCCACCCGGCCCCGCCTGACTGGGATCACAGGGCACTGAAACCAGCAGCCGCCTAGGCTGGGCCAGACGTGCCTGGACCCACAGAGGGACACAAAGGCTGCCTTGTTGCTTTGCCAAACACTTCCATCTCTGGAGTGGGAGGGAGGGATGGGGCAACTGGCGCCCCTATCCCTAGCTCCTGGACAGGCCCCGAAGCAAGACTGGACTTTAACCTCTTAGGTCACTGCCAGGACTCGAGTTAGAAGCCCAGAAGGGGACACCCTAACCTGTTAAGTAAACCTGCCAAAGGAGGGTTCCCAGACACGGAAGAGACCACGTTTTCCCTTTGAGGCGGGCTCGCTGTCCTGTCTTCCCGGCTGTTCCTTCTGTCTGAAGGTCCTCTTGCCCTTGTCTGAAGGGATCTTCTGTGGAAGGCCTTCCTGGCACTCAGCAAGCAAGTGGTTTCTATGTCTGTGCTCGGCCACCAACTGGGAGCTCCAGACAGGAGATTCCCCAGCGCATGAGTCACCTATGCAGCTAAAGACATAGACATCTCAGGTCAAGGCTTGACCAATCTCAACAGGGGTGGATGGGAGAATAATACCACAGGACGGGATGAGAGTCAACGTCACCAGCATCTCACACACAGAGCAGGACAGTCACCTCTCTTACCTTGGTCCTTGTTCTCAGCCCGGGGACATTTTTTCCCTTCTGTATGCATGGCAAGACCCCCTTAGCCAAAGAGTAGCTGGTTCTATTTCTTAGTTACCACCTGCGGAGCCCTGACCTGGCACACAGGACTGTTTGGGGGGATGTGTATGTGCCAGCTCGCTGACTCCTCACAGCCTTTCCAACAGGCGCCCCGTCAGTCCCCCTCTAAAGGCGGGAAAGTAGCACAAGATACGGTGCCCATTTTGGGGCCGCACAGTGGGCAACTCTAGCTGGAACCCACGAAGTCACTTCTGCCAGGCAGCCTTCTCTGGCCTCTCACTCCACATGAGCCTTTGCTGTAAGATCCCCAGCCCCCAATCCAGTTGAAATACCCCCCAGGAGCCCACTGGCATGGTTCTATATTTGTTTATTGACTGACTTTATTTTATTGCTTTATCTATGTCAGTGGGTTTTGTGGTGGTGACGGTGTTGGTGGTGTGAAGGTGTTGGCAGTGCCTTTTCACGCTAGACAGTCACCCTGCCTACCGCTGAGTTCAATCCCAGCTCCCCAGTTTGCCTCTCTTGAGAATGATCTACCAGCATAATTTTTCCCCTCCAGGGGCTCTGGGAGCCCAGCGTCTAGCATCACCACACATGGCTCATGGAGTCTCTCAGGAAACACTGTCACCAAACTGGCAGAGAGCATACTGAGGAGGGAGGCAAGCACTGCCTAGAAAGGCTCAAGGAGTTAAGCCTCTCTAGACTATACAAGGTAGTGTAGAGAGGCTTGTTGCAGAATATCTACTGTCTCTGTGGACCTGTGGTTCTGGGAAGCTGGGAGGGAGGCGCTACAGCAAGTCTCAGGTCTCCATCACTCCAGGCAAAGGTATCTCAGCATCCTCAGGCACCATGAACCAAATGACAGGACTTTCTAATACCTACCTTTTTGGTTGTGGCTTCTCTTTACCGCCAATTTTCTGAACTGTTGGTTATATTTCCTGGCTTCCACTGAGTGCTTCCAAACCACTGATCAGACCCCAACCACTACAGACACATTTGGTGGATTTGTTGGCATATGCACCCAGGAGACCAGCCAAACTGTAGGCCCTCACACTTAAGCATGCCTTTTGGACAGACCCCTTCTGCTACAAATTCCATGGTCATTGGTTGGGTTCCAAAAATAAGACACAACCATGTCCCTGTCTTCCATTGGTTATCTGTGCACTTCTAAAGCACAGTCAGCCCCACAGAAGCCCTGGGGACGGAAGTTCCAGGACGACACTAATGTCTTACCTGACACTGGGCTAGGAGAAGACATCAAGGACTCGGCAAACTGGCTGTGGTGTCACAGACCTGTAATCTCAGCATTTGGGAGGTAAAGGCACAAGCACTTGTAAAGGCACTACATGAGACCAGGCCTCAAAGAAACAAAAAATAAAAATAAATAAAGACCACTGAGATGACTGGGAAGGTAGAGCGCTTGCTGCCAAACCTGACCCCTGGGAGTCACATGGTAGAAAGAGCAAACCAACTCATCCAACCTCCATAGGCTAGGCGTGCCCTGGATTATGTGAGCCCCTCCCCAACGCTGACAATATTAGATTTGTGTATAAGAAAACTAAGGAAAAACAAAACAACAATAATGAATAGGTTGAGGACCCTAGAACCTTCCGAGGACTCTGTCTCTCCCTATCTTTATGCTAATGGGTCAGAACTATTCCCTTGTGACAGGATGAAAGCTAGGCCTGTGTGAAGGATTCAGGATTTGCTGCCCCATGGCAGGAAGACCTGTGTGTGCATATGCGGCAGGGTGGCACCCAGGGGCCTCCTATCCAGCAGCTTCTGTCTGGAGGGGAACTCGGGGCCCTGTTTGAACTGAAGCTGTGTTAACAACTGCTCCTGAAGCTGGTACTTTTAAAAAAAATGGTACTGGAGGTATCTGCCTGTAATTCCAGTTTTAGGACAGTCTGGGCTACATAGAGAGATGAGAAACCAGAATGTAGTTCATTTGGTAGAGTGATTATTTACCTCATACAAAATACAAAGTCTGCAGGATGGTGGTGACGCATGCCTTTAATCCCAGCACTCAGGAGGCAGAGGCAGACTGATCTCTGTGAGTTCGAAGCCAGCCTGGTCTACAGAAAGAGTTCCAGGACAGTCAGGGCTGCACAAAGAAACCCTGTCTTAGCCAGGTGATGGTGGCTCATGCCTTTAATTCCAGCATTTGGGAGGCAGAGATAGGTGGATCTTTGTGAGTTCGTAGGCCAGCCTGGTCTACAGATCGAGTTCTAGGATAGGCTCCAAAGCTACAAAGAAACAAACAAAAAAGAAACCCTTGAAAATAAACAAAGATAGATAGATAGATAGATAGATAGATAGATAGATAGATAGATAGATAGATAAAAGAAAAAACCAAAACAGTCACAATGTCCTGTCTTAGGTCCTCTATAGAGTGAGTTTAAGGCCACCCTGGGCTGCAGGAGACTTTGAATTTAAAAAAGAAGAAGAAAGGAAATAGATCCCAGAGCTGTCCCACACAAGAATTTTATACCAGTTCCTGTTGGAATTTCTGTCTTGTCGACAATTCGCAGTTGTCTCTAAAATGTGCAGAATTACTGGTCTCTTCCTAATAAGACAGATACTACAGGAGGTCGAGCCATTTATCCCAGCCTGCAACCCCATCATGCCACCTGCCCAGGCCCCAGACTGAGAGGCGCAGGTGGCTGCAGGTGGCAGCCAGGCTCCTCAGGGAGCCCTGCCCAGAGTCCCCAGCCTTCATGTCTGTGGGCTGCTATCCAGGACAGCCACTCTCCTCCTTCCCAAGCAACTGCACCCTGCTGAGGCTAGAGGGTTTTTTTTTTAAGTGTTTCCTAACTGAAGAGCTGTTTTTCAGAAAGTTCTGTCATTGTCCTGCTCCTCTTCGGAGAGGTCTGTGCAGACCTCGCTGGAGGAGCAGGCCGAGGCCGCCGCACTCCAGTTTACTGCCCTCCTGGACCTCTTCCAGACTGGATATTTCCTGCTCCCCTGCTACTGGTCCATCAGGCTTAACTGATCATGAGCATACCCTGCCCACCATTGTGTGTGGCACACACACCCATACCTACACACACACACACACACACACACACACACACGCATGCACGCACGCACGTATAGGACAATGCCTGGCACACAGCAAATGCACAAAAGAAAATATTTGTAGAAACAGAATAGAAATAGTTGAGAAAGAATTAACAAAGAGCAAGATCTGGGTTTCCGTCCCCCAAACTTTTGTTTGGGTTTTGCTGTTTTTTGAAACAGGTCTCTCTTCAGGCCATGCTAATGTCAAAGTCAAGTTGTCACAATCCCCCCTCCCTAATGTTGGGATTATAGGTATGTACCACCGTGTTTAACCCTAGGAGGCATCTTAGAAATCCAGGTTACTCCCTTCCCCATAATGGGCTGGGCCTATGGCTCCCTGCCCAAGGACCAGTGGCACTGTGACCAGTGTGCAGGACCCCCATCCCACAATCTCCCTGCAGTACCGTCACAGCCCTACCTCTAGAGATGCTCTTTACTGTCCCCACACCATCTCAGAGATTAATTTCCTTTGTCATAAACTGATTTTGATGAGCCCAGTCCCCAGGAAGTCATCACAGACTCTTGGGGAGCAGCGCGGTGAACAGCGTAACTTATGGGCTTGAGGTCCCAGACACTCGGCTGCTTCTGATGGTTCTGGACACCTCCAGTTCCTCTAAATCAACTGTGACAGAGTGACCTGGACAGCTGCCCAGCCTTCCTCAGGCTCGACTGGTGCCCCTGGCAGGCGCCTTCCAGGTCAGGGGACACAGGCTGCACGGAAGCAGTGACATCATCCTGGCTGACTCAACATAGCCAGAGACCACAGGGAGACTTCAAGGGGAGGCGCCGGCAGTCTCTCCAGCACAGGCCTTTAGGGGATCATCACTCTCCCCTCCACTTCTAGGGGCTCCCCAGACCAGGCTCATCCTATAAGCTGCATCATCTTCCAAAAATTCACAGACTGTCTTTGGGCACGACACGGTCCCAGAGTTTTGAGGTCCTGTCCCGAGGTCCCTCAAATCAGCCAGGTGAAAGACACCAGTTATATTGACTCAGTTTCTCTACCTGAAAAATGATGACCTTTGGTACTGGGTGAACCTGCCAGTGGTGAGAAAGTCTTGCAAAGTGGCTGGCTTGGAATGCTGGCTCAATTGGCCCCATGTTCCAGACTCGAGCTCAATCTTTAATTTGGGCTGCAATAACCCTTCAGCCCCTGACTCCATCCCGGCCACATCCAGTGTCCTTAGTTTCCCCAGATTGGCTGCTTCCTCCCTTGTCTTACCTAAGGCACTGTTCTCCCCTCACCTTCTATGTTTTGCTAATTTGGGTGGGGCTTTTTGTTGTTGTTATTTGTTTTGCTTTATTTTAAGATTTGTAAGGACTGGAGAGATGGCTCAGTAATCAAGACCATGTACTGGTGTTACAGAGGACCTGAGTTCAATTCCCAGAACCTATGTCAGGTGACTCACAACTGCCAGTAACTTCAGCTCCTGAGGATCCAACATTCTCTTCTGGCCTCCCAGGGCACATACACATACAAGCCTCCCAAAATGCACATAATTAAAATCTTTAATTAATATTTTCGTCTGGATGGTGGTAGTGCACAATTTTAATCCCAGCATGTGGGAGGCAGTGGCAGGTGGATCTCTGAGCTCAAGGCCAGCCTGGACCATAGAGTGAGTTCCAGAACAGTCAGGACTACACAGAGAAATTCTGTCTCCAAAAATCAAAACAATTTTTGAGATAGAGTCTCACTACATAGCCTGGAACGCCCTATGACCACAAACTCTTAGAGAGTCAATTATCTTTCTCTCCCAACTATGGGAACTAAGGGTGTATACCACCATGACCTACTAAAAATCTTATTTCTAAGATTTATTTCTATCTTCTGTAAATAATATTTTTATGTGTATGAATGGTTTGCTTGATGTATGTGCACTAAGAGCCTGTATGATGCCCTCTGAGGTCAAAAGAGTACCAGATCTCCTGAAACCAGACTTATAGACGGTTATGAGCTGCCGTGTGCATGCTGGGAATCGAACCCGCCAGAGCAGCCAGTGGTTTTTTTTTTTTTTTTCTTTCTTTCTTTTTTTCAAGACAGGGTTTCTCTGTGTAGCTTTAAAGTCCGTGCTGGAACTTGCTCCATAGACAGACCAGGCTCGCTTCAAACTCAGAGATCCGCCTGCCTCTGCCTCCCGAGTGCTGGAATTAAAGGCGTGCACCAGCACCACCTGACTACAGTCAGTGTTCTTAACCCTTGAGCTGTCTCCCTAGCCCTATTTCCCATTTTATGGGTCTTTGCACATTGAGTGCAGGTGCTCAAAGAAGCCAAAGGCACTGGATCTCCCTGAAGTTAAAGTTACAAGAGTTTGTAAGACACCAAACGCAGGTATTGAGAATAGGACCTGGGTCTTCTGGGAAAAGCGGGAAACAAAGCATTCTTACGCTGGTCGGTGGTGTCACACACCTGTAATCCCAGCCCTCAGGAGACAGAGGCAGGTGGATCTCTGTGAGTTCAAGGCCAGCCTTTTAACCACTGAATCTTTCCAGGCCTCTTTTTAATTTTATTTGTGTGTTTGTGCAAGGGTGTGTGTGTGTGTGTGTGTGTGTGTGCAATGGCACACCCATGTGGAGGTCAGGGGACAACTTGGTGGAGTTGCTTTTTTTTCCCCTCTGCCTCTTTTTTTTTTCTTTTGAGATGGGGGTTCCACTATGTGGACCAAACTGTCCTTGAACTCCCAGAGACTTCTGCCTCTGCCTTGTGTGCACTTGACCACACCTGGCTCTTCCTTCCACCACTGACTGTAGGGCAAGATCCTGTCTTTTGGGGGGCTGGAGAGATGGCTCGGAGGTTAAGAGCATTGCCTGCTCTTCCAAAGGTCCTGAGTTCAATTCCCAGCAACCACACGGTGGCTCACAACCATCTATAATGGGGTCTGGTGCCCTCTTCTGGCCTGCAGGCATATACACAAACAGAATGTTGTATACATAATAAATAAATATTAAAAAAAAAAGAGATCTTGTCTTTTAAGAAATGAAGTTTGTTGGGTAGTGGTAGCTCATGCCTTTAATCCTTAATCCCAGCACTCGGGAGGCAGAGGCAGGCAGATTTTTGTGAGTTCGGGGTCAGCCTGGTCTACAGAGTGAGTTCCAGGACAGGATCCAAAGCTACAGAGATATCCTGTCTCGGAAAAAAAAAATGTGAAATGATTGGTTTTTTTTTTCCAAGACAGGGTCTCTGTGTAGCTATGGAGCCAGTCCTGGAACTCGCTCTGTAGACCAGGCTGGCCTCGAACTCCCAGAGATACACCTGCCTCTGCCTCCTGAGTGCTGAGATTAAAGGCATGTGCTACCACTGCCTAGCTGACTGCTCTTATTTATAAATAATGAGTATATGAGTGAATCATTGAATAAATAACAATGATAATCCTCATCCCAGCACTTAGATTGAGAGTTCAAACTCAAACTCAAGGCCAAGGGCCATCAAGATGGTCCAACAAGAAAAGGTGCTTGCTGCCAAGCCTGATGACCTGAGTTCAATCCCCAGACCTGCATGGTAGGAGAGAACCAACTCTCACAAATCGTCCTCTGAATTTCACACATGTGCCATGGCACATGGATATACACAGACACATACACACAATAAATAAATAAGTTCAAATGACTGTACTCTTTTTGTTTCTTTGTTTTGGGGTTTTTTGTTTGCCTTCTCTGTAGCTTTTGAAGCCTGTCCTGGAACTCGCTCTGTAGACCAGGCTGGCCTTGAACACACTGTCTTTGCTTCCTGAGTGCTGGGATTAAACGCGTGCACCACCACTGCCCAGCTGACTGTACATGTTTAATTCCAGCACTTGGGAGACAGCAGAAGGTAGGTCTCTGAATCTGAGGCCAATATGGTCTACACAGCAAGTGCCTGGGCAGCCAGGGCTACATAGGAAGACCTAGTCTTAGAGAAAGAGAGAGACACAGTGTATGTTTAAGTCAGGCTTGGTCTACATAGTTCAGTGCTACATTTCAAGATTCTATGTCAAAATCAACAGGGTTTGAGAGACAGTTCAGTGGCTAAAAGTGCTCGATGCTCTTGCGGAAGACCAGAACTCAATTTGTAGCATCCACATAGTTCACAACCACCTTTCACTCCAGCTCCAAGGGATCTGACGAATTTTCTTGGTCTCTCTTGGACACACATACACACCTGCCCCCAGTGCACATACACAGAAGCACACATATACATAAATAAAAAGGTTTTGAAATAGGATCACATTCTGCAGCCCAGGTTGGCCTAGAACTCAGTACATAGACCAGACTGACCTTGAACTCAGAGACACGATTTGCCTCTGGCTTCCAACTGCCGAAACTAAATCTGTGAGACACCAAACTTGGCTTTTCAGACGAAGCCGTCTGTCTCTGACCCTGAGCCACTCTTTCGGTAGTACTAGGATTTATTAGGATATACTCTAAGACAGGCATTGGGGCTCAACCAAGGTGCTCTTGACGTACAAAGCCCAAACATTCTGTCAGTTCTTCTGCAGCAACGACAGCAAGAATCTGACAGGCAGGCGGACGCTGGAGAGGAGCTCACCATCCGTCATCCTCACACAATGACAAGCAACAGGGACGGGACCTTGCTCACCTGAAACTTGAGTGTAGACTTCACCAACTTTGACCACCACGTTTTCACTGTGTGACAGCGGGACGGGAACTTATTTAGGACATGGCCCTGGATTCACGGGATCACCTCAGCTCAATCAAAAGTCACAGGCCAAAAAGACATTGCCCCTCGGCCATCATCTTCAGTGCCTCCTGAGCCCACACTTTTCCATGTGCCTTGGTGCTATGGGTGTCAGGTTCCCTGGAACTGGAACTGCAGACATGTGTGAGCTGCCATGTGGGTGCTGGGAATTGAACCTGGGTCCTCTGGAAGAGCAGTCATTGCTCTTCACCACAGAGCCTTCTCTCCAGCCAGAATCCCTAACTTAAGGAGAGATCCTCAACAATCTGTTCGTTTGCTCAGTTCCCTGATTTATGCAATGATGTGCTTGATCCTGGAACCATTGATCTCTTGGGAACTCCCAAATGCCTCTCAGAAAACACTAGGTCCACCGGAGGGCCAACCCGTATCAGCAGGCTCATAAGTCCAATGGTCTGAAAATTCTAAGGGTGGGAGCTTGGGAGATGCTGAAACAGTCCCAGGGAGTCCTGATGTTTGAGGGGACTTGCGGGTCTTAAAGCAGAAGGTGCTCTGAGATTTGGCTACCACCAAACGGGCAGAACTAAACCAAAGATCTATGAGTTCCAGACACTTTCCCAATTAGAATAGGGGTGGGAAGGAAAAGATAGGAGCTTCCCACCTCTACTGCCATCTCCCTGAGCCAAACAGACACAGGTTCTGAAAAGACTCACTCCCCTGAGCCACACTTGAAGGAAGCAACCTGCGGAGTGGAGTTTTCGGAGAGTGGACAGGGGCAGGCTGACCGGCAGGAAGGTGTGAAGACAAAGGCTGACCTTAGCCAGGCCGACTGGGCAGCTGCCTACCCCCTCCCAACTGCGGCAAGCAGCTCCGCAGGGCTGGGCGCCAGCTTCTCGCTCCAAACCAAGTTCCCGCCGAGCGTGCTTAATGCAGCAGCGGTGACATTTCTGTCATCGGAAGCAAAAACAGGAACCCGGCCATTTTGAGCCATAATGAGCGACACTAGATTGGGTAGAGTCGGTTGTTGAGGGACACTAGATGGGAGAGTTGGTTCAGATGCCTGCAATTTCTTAACTGCCAAAGGCCTGAGGCAGATTATCCCCAAACGAAGGTTCCTGACAAGAAAGCTGGAAAATAAAAACAAAAACACCGCTGTCTTGGAAAAATAGGGAAACTGAGGTAACAGCGTTGACATTAGCCGAATCTGGAAAAGGAAAAAACGGAAATATTGAGAAAAGCATTCAAGATGATGTCTTGAGGACTGTCCAGGTGGGAGCGCCAGTCTGAGGAGTCAGAGAGCTGACCTAGCAAGCCCAAGGACCCCATGCCAAAGGGTTCTGCACCCTGACCCCGGCCCTGATCGCCCTCAGGAGGGCGCTTGCACAGAGTCTCCTGCTCCAAGCAGCGACAGGGTTAAGCTTCCTCGCGGTACTTGCCGCAGTAAGTGGAAAGGAAAGAAGTGTCAACTCCGTTCTCACCACAGCGGGGCTGTCGGATGGCACCTCCCCCCGCCCCGCGCACCCCGCCCGGCCTGCTTCCCCGCCCTCCCCTCGGAACGCGCGCGCACACACCTCCCACCGCTTTGCCCAAATTATTTTCGATCCCGGGAGACTCCGGATGCCAGACGCGCTCGGCGGCGGCGGCGGCGGCCGTGCCTGATTCATTGCGCCAAAGCTGCAGATGCGACCTCCCGCCTGCGCCCCGTGCCCCGGCCCGCGCTGGGCTGAGTGCGCGCCTAAGAGAGATGGAAGGGGGGGCAATTTGTAGGCGCTTTCCCCTCCCCACAAAAGGCGGGCCCTGCCTCCCCGGGGCCAGGTCCCCTGTCTCCAGCTCCCCGGGCTGCGCTAATTAGCTTCCTCCGGGGGCGCCACGCGGCGTGAGGGGCGGCAATTTCCCGGCTGGGCTGCGGGGGAAGCGCTCCTGCCGCCTGGGAAGGTGAAATGGGAAACTCGATTCAAAGAGACCTCCCCCACCCCTCCCGCCAAGCTCCGTAGAAAACGGGTTTGAAATTCCTCCTCTTTTTTTTTTTTTTTTTATTTATAGTGCACGGTCACCATGGCAACCGCGGAGGAGGTCACGGTAGCTGGGCCCCCGCGCGTCACCCCGCGCCTCGCCGGCTGCAGGCGCCCGGATTGCGGCCTCCCAGGCGCCGTGGCCCTCGTGGACTCAGCTCCGAGCTCTCCGCCCCCGCTCCGCCCTGCCGGCAGCTCAGGCCCCTCCACAGGACTGCTGAGTCCCAACCCGGAATATAGCACCTGGGCGCCAGTGCGCTCAGCTATGCTCTCCCCCCCCCCCGCGTTTGGCACGCGGGACTGCGCCATGAAACACGTGCCCAACACCAAGATAGGAACATGTGCGGCTCTTGCCGAGGGGCTCACCGCACTTACGGATGCCCAGGGGAATCGACCTATATTTGGTGCACAACTCCGCAGTCCTTGCCAAGAGAGCTAAAAGGACCAGATCTGGCGTCAGAGCTTAGCTCTGCCTAGCTGATTTAGGAGCTGTGTCACTGGTCAAGTCCTGGCCTTTCCATGCCTCAGCTTGCTCATCAGCAAAATGGATCTGTGCAGTTTAAATACTTTTCGAAGTCCCTTTAATTGCTTAATGCGGTGTTTGCCAAGTGGTTCTAAAAATTTGTCGCTGGGTCATTTTCCTACAGGCTGGTACTACAAAGGTTCTGATTAGGGGAGCATGCTCAGGTTGGAGGCTGCGAGGGAATCCTGAGGTCTCCAGCAGCCCTGCCTAGGCGCACAGGCGGCAGGTGAGGAAACCCGAGCGCCGAGCGGGCTGAATACAGCGCCCGGGCCTGCCTGGGGAGTGGCGGGCCAGACCGAGCTGTGGTCGTTCGCGACTTCCGCACCCGGAACCCTGGAAACGCGCCCCCCGTGGTGTCTTTTCCCGCCCACTCGCTGCAGCACCATTAGCAACAGGCCGGCCTGCCCTCCGTCGCAGGACTGAGGCCGCACCTGCCCCACCGGATGACTGCCGGGAGTCGGGCGGTGCCCCCCACCGCGCACACTTCCTCCCGGACCCCTGCGCCCCGTCGAGCGCACAGGGGGAGGGGACCGGGTCACCCCGGCCCCAACAGCTTCCCACAGTTTAAACTGCCCGCAGCCGGGGAGGCAGGAAGTCTCAGAGCCGGGGCGTGGAGGCGGGGTGGGGGCAGGAAGTTGGGGGTGACTCTCCCAGAGACCCCAGACGGGCCCCGCTGTGGGAGCAGAGTGGGCGGGCGCGCAGGGATTAAGGGCGCCCCCTCCTCTGTAGCCCTAAGCCATGTGACTCTGGCTGGAGCGCCCCGCAGGATGAGGGCGAAGGCCGCTACCTCTGACGACCCCCAGCAGTGCGCACGAGGAGGGAGGGGCCGCCTTTGTCTACTTTGCCGCAGAAGCAGCCCCCCCACAACCCCTCCCCCCGCGCCCCGTCGGCCCTGCACAGCCCGGGTTTTCCATCCGGCCTGGCTCGGCTCGGCAGCTGTCAGGGGACCGAGCTGACCTTCGCGAGCAGGGAGTTTCAATTAGCTGCAGATCAGATAAGCGGGCGGGCCCGTCTCTCTGGGCACCGCGGGGGCGCAGCCCCGCCCCCGCCACGCCGCGCCAAACGCGCTCCAGATGGGAACAAAGATGAGGACGCAGCTCCACCTGCCTCCCCAGGGAGGGGAGAAGAGAGGAGGCCCCGCCTGGAGAAGCTTCCCACCCGAGGCAGGATTGCACACCCGGGATCCTGGGTCGGGCCAGGTCAGGGCTTTGGCCAAGATGATCTTTGCGGCTCTTGCCGCCTACACTGACCTCATCTTCAGTTGGGCATCGTGCCCTCTCTCCCCCGGAAGGAGCATTTTGCCATCTCTGATCTCATGCAGACCTCTGTGTGGCTAAAGGAATGAGTCGAAGGCCAACAACAAAAAGAAACTGAGGCACTCCGTGCTTCCTTGGTCCATGTCACACTGAGGCACTCCGTGCTTCCTTGGTCCATGTCACGCAGCAAGCACACATCTCGGGTTTATTGAGTGCCTACTAAATGCCAGACACTGCGTAAACTCTATGGGCACCAAGAGAACAATCTTGTCCCAGCTTCACAGAACTTAGATTCTTTTTCAAGGAGACACCATAATCAAATAAATGGCTGAAGAGCCAAGAAAATATTAAAATAGGTCGTGTGAAACTTACTTCAGGGAGGATATACACCTCTCAGAGGAGATGACATCTGACCTGAAGCCTGAAAAACCAGGAAAAGCCAGTTAGCAAAGGAGAGGGTAAGGTATTCTGGTTTGGAGGCTCATTTAAGGCAAAGGTCCCAAGACTCAAAAAGAACTGTGGAAGGTAGGGGAAGGCTTTTATGAGCATGGCCATAGGCCCAAATGTGGTCTTCGAGGTCTTAAACTCACAGAGATCCTCCTGCCTCTGCCTCTGGAATCCTGGGATATGTGCTACTACACTTGGCACTGACTTTAAACTTTTTTTTTAAAGATTTTTTATTTTTATTTTATGAGCATTGGCATTTGCCTGCATGTACGTCTGTGAAGGTGCCAGGTCCCCTGGAACTGGAGCTACAGACAGTTGTGAGCTGCTATGTGGGTGCTGGGAATTGAACTCAAAAGTCCTCTGGAAGATCAGCCAGTGCTCTTAAAGATTGAGCCATCTCTCCAGCCCCGACTTAAAAGTTTGAAAGGTCCTTCTGCCGCCAAAGGCAAACATTTTGGCAGGGGAGAGAAGGAGATTTAGGTTTGGCAGAAGGTCTGAGGAAGAGGGAGAGAGGCAGGTGAATTGGATTCGAGGTAAGGTAAATGAGTGTAGGCTGGCCCCAGAGAGCATGGAGAATCTGTGTAGGTCAGAGCTGAAAGCACAGCTATACTAGGGTACTCCTGGTATGTGACTGAGCTAGCATCTTGTTCAGTTTCCTCAAGAGTTTAAGAAGGGAAATCTAGCAGGTTACTCCGTTAACAGGATGCTTGTAGCATGCATGAAGACCTGCCCAAACAAGAAGTAATATAATAGCACACATCCAGCACTTTAATCTCTCTCACACACACATACACACATACACACGAACTAGAGACTGGAGGGTTACAAGTTCAAGATCATCCTCAGCTATAAAGCTAGTCAGAGCTACATAAGATCCTGTTTCAGGCCATTGAAAGGGTCACTGTTAAGGATAAATATGACGCAACCTGTGAAGTATTTCGCACAGCCTGGTAAAGAGCTACGTGTGACAGACATTTCCTGGGGAGACACAAGACACAAACACTCATACCTACTTACCTCGATTAGGGGCCTGACAACAGACCAAAGTACCACCAAAGTTCAGCTTGGTGACCCAATTAGTTTTATTGGGATTCCTTACAGTAATAGGAGTGAAGGGTTATGTACAGGAATGGAAATGACTCAGACAGCTGCATCACCAAAGGCCCCTTCAGCGTGGATAACAAATACCGAAAGCTAGAACCTGGAGCACACTGCATAATCCGGCAGCTCAACAGGTTAGAGAGTGTCCTTTCCTGGTTACTCAGTTAGTCTGAGCTGATGAGTGTGTTTCTGTTTCTTCTAGGAGGCTGAACTTGTCTGAAAGCAACTGTGATGAAGTTTTCTTATTTATATATTCTTGAAGAGGGAGGGGCCTAGTGAATCTGCTCAGTTTCAGGGACTTCTTTTTTTTTTGGTTTTTCGAGACAGGGTTTCTCTGTAGCTTTGGAGCCTGTCCTGGATCTAGCTCTTGTAGACCAGGCTGGTCTCGAACTCACAGAGATCCACCTGCCTCTGCCTCCTGAGTGCTGGGATTAAAGGCGTGCGCCACCACCGCCCGGCATTCAGGGACTTCTTGAAGCTGTTTTGAGTTCTTCCTTCTTTAATGGATTTCTCTGCAGGCTAAAATGTTTCAGTCTGAGGAAAACTGCTACAGATAAGGACATGCTCTTGGGGCTGGAGAGATGGCTCTGCAGTTAAGAGAACTGACTGTTCTTCTAGAGGACCCAGGTTTGATTCCCAGCACTTACATGGCAGCTCACTACTATCTATAACTCCATTTCCAGAGGATCTGATGCCTTTTTTTTTTTTTTTGCCTCAGGCACCAACCATTTACTTTGTGCATAGACATGTACAAAGGCAAAATACGTATATAATTAAAATAAAAGTAGTAGTGATAACAATGATGATATAAAAACACTGGTCATAAAATAGCACACAGGGATCGTCCCTGGAGGATGCACTCTGGAGAATGGGCACGAAGATTTGAGGCCTGTTTGTGTGTGTGTGTGTGTGTGTGTGTGTGTGTGTGTGTGTGTTTTGTTTTTTTTTTCTGTGTAGTCCTGATTGTCCTGGAACTCATATAGACCAGGCTGGCCTCGAACTCAGAGATCCACCTGCCAAGTGCATGGGCCACAAGGCCCAGCCAAAAGTCTTAACATGCTCATAAATATTGACTCTTGCTGGGAGAATTGTTGTAACACCCACCTCTGCAGACTCCCCTCTGCACCAGAATGTCCCCAGTATCCTGCCTGGCCCTTGTACTCTACTGAGATCTTGTTTTCACTTGATTGGAAGCAGAAAGTCCTCCCAATGACATTGCCTCCATCTTTGCAAGGTGAAGGTCAATGAAAGGGACAAAGAGAGTCACTGGATGGTCTCTGAGGGAGCTGTTCCTCACTTCCTGCTACCCAAAAGAGATGAGAAAGCCAGCCCCTCTCAGGCAGACCTGGGAGAAATGAGACAGTAACCCCAGGTCCTACCCACCCCCTGGCAGAAGCCTGGAACTCAACAGTCAGCGCTGTTGGATGTGCAATTTTGTCTTCTGGGAGCTCTCAGAAAAGCACAAAATTCAGTTTTGATGCTGAAAATCAAACTTAAGGGAAAAAAAATTGATTGATTATGTACACAGTGTTCTGTCTGCAGGTATGCCTGCAGGCCAGAAGAGGGCACCAAATCTCATTACAGGTGGTTGTGAGCCTCATGTAGTGCCTGGGAATTGAACTCAGGACCTTTGGAAGAGCAGTCACCAGAAGAGGGCACCAAAAGGGGCTGGAGAGATGACTCAGTGGTTGAGAGCATTGCCTGCTCTTCCAAAGGTCCTGAATTCAATTCCCACAACTACATGGTGGCTCACAACCATCTGTAATGAGGTCTGGCGCCCTCTTCTGGCCTGCACGCATACAAGCAGACAGAATACTGCATACTAAATAAATAAATAAATAAATAAATAAATAAATAAATAAATAAATAAATAAATAAATAAGAGGGCACCAAAACTCATTACAGATGGTTGTAAACCACCATGTGGTTGCTGGGAACTGAACTCAGAACCTCTGGAAGAGCAGTAAGCACTCTTAACCTCTGAGCCATCTTCCCAGTCCCTGAAAAATCAAACTTAAGGAAGCCCTTACATCACATATGCTAGGCATGCATTTTACCTCTGAGCTAAAAGTCTGTAAATATCAATTATAACTGTAGTACACTTCTCCAAGGGTACGTGCATGTTCACATACAGAGAGGCACAAGTACACCACCCTCCCTTCTTCTGATCCTGTGCTTTTCTGGGAGCTCCCAGTTAGTAATTAATCAGATCTGCAATCAGTTATTCCAGAGGGAGGAAGATGGTAAAGTCAAGGTGAGCTTGAACTACAGACGAAGCTATCCTCATCTTAGTTACTTACTCTTAGAAGGTAAGAAGAGGGTTGAAGATGACGTTCAGTGGTATGGGCCTTGCTTAGCATGTGGAAGGCCCTGGTTTCAATCCACAGTGCTGGGTGTGTGGGAGGAAAAACAAGCCATTTATAGAGCCTTTACCCAGGGCCGGGAACTTGCCCTGGTCCACCCATACCACATATGCCACTGAGAGAGTCTTTGCAAACACTCTACAAGAGCTTTGTCCAATTATTGTTCCTAATTTATGAGCAAATAAACAGAAGTTTCAGAGACATCTTGGGGACTTGCCTTGCCCAAGGACACAGGATTAAGTGGTGGTGCTGGGAATCAAACCCAGGTCTGGCAGAGGCCAGGATAGAAGAATTTAGCTAGTTTGTGATCTGTCTCACACACCATTAAATGGATGGATGGCTCTGAAAGGTCCCCGAAGCATTGGAGAAAGATCAGCCCAGTGCCCTCTCCACCTGCAGAGCCGCTGGAATCAAGGACAGGCGCTTCACCTGCATTCCAGGGGCAGAGCCTGGAGCTATGGCAGCAGGGAGCCTGCATGTGATCCCTAGCCCACAAAGCACCCATGATACTGTCCACATCTTCCCTTGGGTTCTGCAGTCCATTTCAGAACACTGCAGAACAGGTGACTAGAAAAAGAAAATTCTATTTTGCATAATATTTGTATCTGCTTTTTGTGTCGTTCACACAACATCAAAATGAACAGATGCCCTGGCACCCTACTTCTTGGCCTTCCTACCTATCCTTCTGCTGACCCCCAACTTGGGGCTGGAGGTTCTTAGGACTCGTGAACTTTTGGGGTTGTGTGAGGAGGATTAGAGGGCTCTTGGCAGCTTCCCATCTGTCTCCCCACCCCAGCCCTATTCCATCTTGAGAGGGCTGAGGCAATGGGAGAGCTAAGGGACCTAGCAAGCATGCATACCTGCAGTAATTCATGCACACGGGCATGCAAGAAGAGTGGGTGGGGTCTGCAGCTCCAGACAGAGGGTAAGAAGGGAACAGAGGCATTTGCTGCAGGTGTTGCCAGTCTGTTTCTCCCCACCTCCCACCTGTAGCACCTTCTGATAGGCCAGCCTGGCCTGGGAGAAGAGGGGAAGGCAAAAAGAAAGTGGATGGGTGGTATCAAGGTCTAGAAAGGAGGAAGCTGGCTGCAATCTGGGGTGTGGCGAATGGAGGAAAGTTAGTATAGCTTGGACTTTTAACCAGGTCAGGACCTCCTAAAACATTCTGACATATTTTTATTTATTTGTTTGTTTTTTTTATGTTTATTTATTTATTTATTTATTATGTATACAATATTCTGTCTGTGTGTATGCCTGCACGCCAGAAGAGGGCACCAGACCCCATTAGAGATGGTTGTGAGCCACCATGTAGTTGCTGGGAATCGAACTCAGGACCTTTGGAAGAGCAGGCAATGCTCTTAACCTCTGAGCCATCTCTCCTGCCCCTGTTTGTTTGTTTTTTAGAGACAAAGTTTCTCTGTAAGAACCCTGAGATCCACCTGCCTCTGCCTCCTACATGCTGGGATTAAAGGTGTGTGCCACCACCGCCCGGCTTCCACATGGAGATTTTAGGCTTGGATACCTGAGGGGAAATTAAGAGATCCAGAGCCCCAGAACCGTGGGTTCACCTGCATTTATGAAGGGACAGGAGGCTCAATGAGTAGCTCATGTGATGGGTGACATAGAGCACTTGACTGCTTGGCAGGATGCCACCATGCCAACAGCAGCCTGGGAAACTTCCTAGTGGAGGCAGCATAGATACTAGGCTTTATTTATTTATTTATTTATTTTGATGCTAGGCTTTAGAGGACAGGTCTGAGCGACTTAGGTACAGTGGGCAGGGAGCCTCCATGTGGTAGTAACAGCATGGGAGAGAAGAGAAAGGTGTCAAGGGCTGGATTGCACCAGGTCAGGAGGCAGCACTTTGCCAGGTAAAAAGGGACAGGAAAGAAGATGTGGACCCCGGACCCCTACCTGGCCCTTCCCTCCTGGACTGTGTGAAGGCCCCTTAGGACTCATCCATCCATTTTGCCTAGAGCATATTGGGTTTGGTTTCAAACCCAGGAGCAACTTCCTAGGCTGCCAAATGAAGCTCCCAAGAAACCTGCCAGCCTGGCGTGGGCCCAAGGCACTGCCCCATCGCCTCAACCCCCAAAAGAAGTGGTCAGATGGTCAGGAACATAGTCCTAACATACATAAAGGCCCCTAGTTTTGAGGTTCCTTCCCCATTATCAAAATTTGTAATCTCCTTAATCAGTTTCCTCACCTCAGAATGGGACGGAGAGATGGCTAAGTGGCACTCGTGGCATTTGTGGAAGACTCGGGTTCAGTTCCTGGCACCCACATGGTGGTTCACAACCATCCACAGCTACAGTTCCGGGGTGCTGGTGTCTTCTTCTGACCTCCATGGGCATCAGGCGTGAAGGCGATGCACACACATACATGCAGGCTGAAAAACATACACATAACGATGAATGTGGTGCACATTCCTACAGGCAAAATACTCATGCACATAAACAAACCTATTAGAAAGGGGAACTAGCAAGTTTTTTAGATTCCTGTGAGAAATTTCACTTATTTGATTACTATTTATGGGCCTCCATAAACAAAGCCTCATTTGAAGCGCTGAGGTTTCAACAGTTAATCACAGACAAATATGTAAATGAATAGTTTCCCATTATGTCTGTCAGTGTATGAAACCGGCTAATATAACAGGGTGATGTAGCAGGGTAACCAGAGGTAAGTGATTTGGGATAAGGTGGTCCAGGACCTGGTAGAGGCAAATGTTCCAGAGAGCAGAAAGGGTTAGTGCAAAGGCCCTGAGGCGGGAAGAGGGTCTGGACCAGGGGGAACATGGCAGATGGAGGCATTGGGAGAGGTACAAGAGGGTGCTCAGGTGCTTGGGAATAGTGTGGCTAGAATTCTAATTGCTATAAAAATTCCATTGGAGGTTTTCAATAGGCATATTGATCTACGCAGCAACTCTCTGTAAAGGCTTACTGTTATTATTATTAATATAGAGCTTAGAGAGGAATAGCAATTTGTCCAAGATCAGAGCCCTGTCCCAAAGCTCATTCTTCTCTGCTTTCTTTTCCCCTAAGGAGCCATGTGCATCAGCTCCAAGCTGGCTGCGAGGAGGTGAGGACGGCTTCCTTTCCCTCCTTCCCCCTCCTTCCCTCCGGCCATTTCCCGTGCTCAGGGCGCCCGCGCCCCAATTAGCCAGCGAGGCTGACTGCCTCGGCTCCGAATGACAGACACCTCCTGTCACCCCCTGACGGGCGAGGAGATTAACTCGGAGAGGCGCCGGCTGGAAGGGACGACAGGGAAGAGAGGAAGGGGAGAGAATGACCAAGGGCTCTTTGTAAGGAAGGGGTGTGGGCTAAGAGGATCCGGACCTCTGAGGAGAGCTCCGGCAGGCTGGGGAAGGCCACCCCACTCTCCTGATTGGCTACTCCAAGCTGCAGTCACCACTGCCTCAACTTCCATTTCGCACTCCTCCCAGGGCGGGGACCTCGACGTTTCACCGCTGAGTCCTCAGCTCCCCGTACGTGTGGAAGCCCAATAAATATCTGCGGGCTTTGAGCAGGGCATGATGGATCACACCTGTAATCCCAGCGCTGGGGAAAAGTAGGCAGGAAGATCAGGCATTAAAGGTCATCCGAGGCTACATAGGGAGTTTGAGTCCAGCCTGGGCTATAAGATCCTGCCTCAAAACAACAAGAGGAAGAAAACACAAAACAAAATCCGTGTACAGTAGTTATTAAGTATTTATTATGCAGGTTTATTCAATCCTTTTTTGTTTTATTTTTCAAGAAGGGTTCCTTTGTGTAGCCCTGACTGTCCTTGAATTCGCTCTTAACACCCCCGTTTTTCCAGGTTTGGGGGTATGTGGTTTTAGGGGTTGACCCCAGAGCCTTGGGTAAGTTAGGCAACAGTTCCTTTCCAATGAGCTACATCCTCAGGCCCAATACTTTCCATTTTTCAGTTTTAAATTTAGAAAATGTGTATGGGACAGGCTGTGTTGAGGAGCAAACAGCTAGGTCTGGCCTGGAACTATGTAGCTGAGGCTAGCCTTGAACTCCTGATCACCCTGCTTCTACCTCCTAGTGCTAGGATTACAGGAATTCATGACTTTGATTGGCTTTGCTTATTTATATGATGGGCTCCCATTGTTGTCCAGGCTGACTTCAAAATACTGTGCTCCTGGGATCTTCTGCCTCAAGTCTCTTAGTACCATTGTAGGCCTGCAAAGTAAGGCCTAGCTACAGCATCTTCAAACAAGACCAATAGTGCCTGCTCTCAGGAGGCTGAGGGAAGCCCAGTCTGGACCATAAAGGGAGATCTTTCCTTAAAATACTCTAAAGGACAGAACACTAGAAGCAGGGACTTGTTTCAAAGATTCATTCATTCATTCATTCATTTTTGTTTGTTTATTTTTGAGGCAGAGTTTTTCTCTGTGTAGCCCTAGCTGTCCTAGAACTCCTGTAGACCAGGCTGGCCTTGAACTCTGTTTCAGAGATTTTATGATTACAAAGAAGATGGCTCAATAGGTAAAGGTGCTTGTCCACCAAGCCTAACATCTTAAGTTTTATTCTCATGACCAACTCCCAGAAGTGGTCCCCCGAGCTGGGCATGGACTGGGATGTGAACCAAGCCTGCCTAACGCCAACACTCAGCTTCTTTTGATTTGTGCTCCCTCTGGAGAGAAAACTGTTCACGCCATTTAGGGATCACAGTCCACGTTGGGACTATGATGTGGGAAGCCCGAAAAGGCAATCTACTTCTTTGTTTGTTTGTTTGTTTGTCTTGAGGACGGGGTCTCATTCTGTAGTCATGCTGCTCTGGAGCTTGTAGGTGCTCTTCCTAATTCTCCTGAGTACTGGGACAGAGAGGGAAATTAGCAAAGCCCTCGTAGGCACAGACTGCCAGTGGCTCCTGTGAGAAGTCCCAGGTCTTCCAGCGTGAAGTCAGAGAGAAGGCACGGAGGGCAGTGAGCTTCCCGGGGAAAGGGTGACAAGATGGCTCGCACACCCATGTCCGGCCGGTCAGTGAGAATGAGAGGAAGACACTCTGCTTCCAGGCAAAAGCGAAGAACAAAGGCTTGGAGGCAAAACCGGGCAAAGCCTGTGCCATCTTGGCAAGACCTCGGATGCAAGTGCGGAACCCAACACAAACAGCTCGAGCAAAACGCTAACCGACTGACTTACTGCAGGCTAAGCAATGTTTCTAGAGGCACTGCTGATGCAACCTTTAAAGCCTTATGCACTTGCTCTCCCACGGAGCTGCACTCTCAGCCCAAGGCCGGTGCTCTTCCAAGGCAACGATGGTGATGATGATGGATCCTGATGTTCTGGCTCATGCTTCTGGCTCATGCCTGTAATAGTAGCACTTGTTGGGTAGAGTCAAGAGGATGAATATTTCTTTTTTAAAATTTTTTTAATGATTTATTTATTTTTATTTTATGTTACTTCGCCTGCATGTATATCTGTTTCAGGGATCCCCTGCAACTGGAATTTCAGACAGTTGTGAATGTCTGTGTGCCATGTGAGTGCTGGGAATTGAACCTGGGTCCTCTGAAAAAGCAGACAGTGCTCTTAACTGCTGAGCCATCTTCCCAGCCCAGAGGATGAGTATTTCAAGGACATCCTTGGCTGTGCATCAAGTTTAAGGCCAGCCTGACCTGCATGAGATCCTGTCTGGAAAAAATAAAAAATAAATAAAAGTAATGGTCCCCAAATCTGCAACTGCCAGGTCAGGGAACTACCCCAATAAATCCTTGGGATTCAGCCTAATTGGCTAGATCCAAGTCACACATGTATTTCAGAACCAACCAATGTGGCCCAAAATCAGGGCACAAAGAACCCCCTAAAGCCCTAAGGTAGCTGGGGTGAGGAAGGTCCTTTTTCTGGTGTTTCCCCTCCTAGTTCCAAAGTGGTTTATAATTCCAAAATGAGATGGGTTGTGTTCCCCTTCTCCCAGAGTAACCAATGTTGATGACGTACAGAAGTGAGAAGTTGGGTAGTGTCAGGCATTCTCAGCTCGTATTCTAGCCTATCCTTAAGATTGTTTATACCGGACTTGGTGGTGCACAGCTTTAATCCCAGCACTCAGGAGGCAGAGGCAGGCAGATCTCTGTGAGTTCGAGGCCAGCCTGGTCCACAGAGAAAGTTCCAGGACAGCCAGGATTGTTACACAGAGAAACGCTGTCTCAAAAAAATAAAAAATAAAAAAATAAAATAAAAGATTGTATGAACATGAACATGGATATATGTTTGTATATATGCATGCATGTATGTATGTGTGTGCATGTGGAGGCAGTGGAGGCAACCTAGTTTGGGCCTTACCTGACTCCTCCACCAGCAAGTTGAGGACCCAGCTAGTACTTCTCAGAGCTCAGTTGCTGGACAGCATCCTTAGCCCAGCTCTGCTAGCTGAGAGGAGGCTTCATGAAGGTTCCCTAGTAAGGCAGTGTGAGGGTTCCTTGGGTGTGTCCATGGACCCACCTGATGGTTTCATTCTCTTCTGGTCTGAGTTCAACTCTTTTCCTTCCATGTGTGCCTTTTACAGAGTTAGAGCCCAAGAAGGCCAGTCTTCCAAAAGGACGATTATGGCCAAGTGCACCCCACCTTTTAGCCAGGAGTTAGGTGTAGTTGTTACCTTTTTAAAGCAAAGAGAACCACAGGGCCAGCTCCAGGATAGGGGGACAGCTTGCAGGCCCATCCAGAGCTAAGGACCTTCAATTAGGTTCACCGGGACAGCAGTAACCTTTCTGTAATTCTGCTCTTAGCATCTGGAGCAGGTACTTGGAGTCAAAATGACAGAGGTTTGAATTCTGGGTGAGCTGGGCAGACTTGGCTCGCTCTCTCCAGTCTTGGCATTCCCATCTGTAAAACAGGGACAATGCAAGGGTGGCCAGACCTCAAAGGGTAGTGCCATAGTGAGACAGTGCACACCAGGTGCTGGCCACGCTACAGCAGCAACTCCTCCATAGAGAGGCAGCTGTTGCTACTCTTTTTCAACCTCTGAGCCTAGCCCTTAGCCTGGAGCTCAAGGTGGCCCTTTCTGGACCTCAGTTTCTCCATTTGTCCTTCCAGCTTTTACACTCATGGACTGGGTGACTAGGATGATCTCACTGAAGGGAGGACCCCTCCCACATGGGTCAGTCCATGGGGGGGGGGGCATGCGACAGTGCCCAACCAACATTTTCACCAGGCTGGGCAGGCAGCGCCAGGCAGGCGGGAGCTGGTCAGGTTTTTAATTGAACGCGATGCAAATGAAATGTAAATACCATGCAAATAAGCTCTTGCCAGGAGGTGCTGGGCTGAGAGCAGAGGGAACAGGGAGGGGACTGCTGAGCTGGGATCCCTTCTTGGGTGGGGGGTCTCTTTCCCCTGACCGTCCACACCCACCCGCCGTGCTGATTACCCAGCCTGGCCATTTCAGAAAGGCAACAGCGGGTACTTTATTCCCCCCTACAGCTCCTTCCCAGACTCTCTTCCCTAACCCTACTGCTCTTGGTGATAGTGGGGTGCTCTAAGGAAAAGCAAGGGATAGGGCGAGGTTGACACAGTCACACAGAAAGACATACCAATAAACACAGAGACAAGCATGCGGAAACACATTCCCGCCCCAGACCTTGCAACACCCAGGCCCACTTGGACGCAGCCAGCCACACATAAATATACTCAAGTGCACATTTAGTCATACACACAGTGACCGAGACAGACAACCCAGTCACAGAGGCATGGATGCACACACACCGCCGTGTACGGAAGTCCCTCTGCTGGTCCGAGAGAGCTGGGTGTGGGGGTGTAAAGACAGACACCCTGTGTGGTCAGAGCCTGGTGGCCTGAGTTAGGCCATTCAGCCAGGAGGGGCATTTTCAGGGTGGCCTGGGCCCTTTGCCCAGCCCCCATCCCAACACAGGACCAAACCCCCGGAATCACAGTTAGGAGACTCCAGGTGCTAGTCCATCCCCAAGCACTCTGGGCCCCATCTTGGAATCTGCAGTTTCTCGACTGCCACACAGCCCCTACTTCTGAGACTGCCATCTTTTGGGGGAGGCTGGCACAGAGTGACAGGGTCATCCTGCCAAGGGCTAAGGGATGTGGTGCAGGGGAAGAGGGTGTGGGGTGGGGGATGGGCAGTGTGGCAAACTCTTATTCCACCCTTCACATCTGAGGGTGGTCCCATCCCCCTCTCCGAGGTGACTCACGCCCTACATTTAACTCTCATTAAGCGCTTCTGAGCCCAGCTGGAGGGACAACCGCCAACTTCCCCCCAACAGACAGGGTGGGCCGCCCTCGCAGCCTCAGTTTCCCCCTAGGGGCCTGGCCCAGGGACAAGAACTGCGTGGGAAGCAGGGCTCACAGTCCCGTTGGCCTTGGCAAGGGCTGTCCTCCAACCCAAGGAATGAGGGACTGGGTGTGGCTTCTTCCAGGAACCACCCTCCCCAGACCCTTCCGGATGCGTTGCAGCCTCATTCAGCCTCAGAGCTTGGCCCACACGACACGACGGGAAGAAGAGGAGGTGACGGCGTGGGTCCCAGGGGACCGAAGTTACTGGTGATCTCGCCAACAGTGCTTCTCCGACACTCCCACCCCCATCCCACCCCACCCCCCGTGTGCAGGCTGGGACAGGGTGGACTGAGACTGGCCAAGGATCCACGGCGGTCCCTCCCGTCCTCGGTAGCTCCCAGGGAGCCCGGCACCGTGCGAGGGTCCCGGCCACCTCGGGAGACCCAGTTGCGCTCGCCTCGCCACCGCCCTCCCCCTCCGCGGTTCTGTGGGAAGAAGGCAGCTGGGGCGGGGGTGGCCGCGGGAGCGTCTTGCCCGTGTGATCGTGCCGAGCGGGGAACTCGGGGCCATGTGGGAAAGACATTAGTGCCGGCCGCCCTGCCAGCCAGGAATGCGCCCCCCGCTCCGCAGTCACCGCCTGCCTGGCCCAGAAACGGTGACTCACACGCTCCGTGTTCCCACCCCCACGGCGCGCACCCTGCACGGCCCACCAAGGGCCTGGCCCGCGCTCCCAGCCTCCCTGCGTCCCTGCCTCGGCTGCTGAGGCCGGCTACCTGCCTCGCCCAGCTTCCACTGCGCTAGCGTCGGGGATTGGGGAATCTGGAGCCACAAAGTAGCTCTGGAGTGTTCTGGGACGTCCATGCTTCCCCCTCCACACAGGCTTGCCTGTTCTGGGCTTGCTGGGAATAGCCACCCCTTTGGGACTTATTACCCGAGGCTGCCTCCCCCACTGCGGAAACATTCACCTCGGGATCCCCACACTCAGCACAAGGCCAAGAACTCAGGACAGATTAAAAATAATAACAAGGAGCCAGGGCAACATCTTACGGCAGGAAACAGGACCTTTGTGTGGGAGGGCTGTCCCAGGGTCACCTATGTCAGAAGGCATATGACTGTGGACCCTTAACTCTCTTGTTCCAGCTTTGCTTAGATCCACCCGAAGTACCCATCCCTTGGCTAACAGGGCAGCCTATGTGGAAGTGCCATCTTTAGTTGTCAATTAGGGACCAGCTGCTGAGGCCTGTCTTGAAGAAACACAACGTGCCCTACCTTTGACCGGCTCCAACCTTTATTTGTTTATGTGTTGCGATTCAGGGCCTAAAGCAACCCAGGCCGTCCTGGAACTAGCAGAGAATGTCCTTGAATTTTTTTTTTTTTTCCGGGCCTCCACCTCTGCCTCCTCCTCATCCAGAGTGCTGGGATTACAGACTTGGGCCATTAAGTCTGGTTTTAGTGTTGGGGATCCAGGGTTTCTGGCAGGGCTAATCATGCACTCTACCAATTGACTGCATCTCCAATCCCTTGTTTTGTCTTCCGGACAGGCTGGTCTGGAATCCACGGTCCTCCCCAGGGCTGCGAGGACCATGTTACTGGCATCCTTTCACAGATGAAGAAACTGAGGGTTGGTGAGCAGCAGGTGACGACCTAAGAGACAGAAGTGGGTCCATACCCAGGGCTGTGAACGCCCCAGACCCCCTAACTATGCAGATTAGATACAGGAGATTAGTTTGCCCTGCTGGACCTGCAAAACCAAACTGGGTTCCAGTAGGCGCAGCCCCTTGCCTCTGCTGCCCTCCTCGGGAACCTTGCAACCAGCCTCCACCCAAGGCCACCTCTCATAACGTTTAATAAGAGGTAATAGCACCAAGCAGCAGGCATCAGCTTCATTTTTAATTATCTAATTTACATTTAATTTTCCCCACCAATGTGATGCAGTTTATTAATGTTTTACCTAAGAGCACCCTTTCGCAGTCTGAACATGCCTTCACCAAACTAATAGGTACTGGATTGGTTCTCTTGGAAGAATGATTTAGTGCACAGTAGACCCCAGCTGGGGTCTCAGGCCACAACATCCAACAACCTGTTTTTGAGACTGTTTTTCTGTGTAGCCCTGACTTTTTCTCTTCCCAACTAGCCTCCAGAAATAATGATCGGGATGCCATGTTTATGAGACTTGAATCTATATACCTATTTCTCTTTTCTTCCTTTCTCCCTTTCTTTCTTTCTTTCTTTTTTTTTTTTTTTTTTTGTTTTTCGAGACAGGGTTTCCCTGTAGTTTCTAGAGCCTGTCCTGGAGCTAGCTCTTGTAGACCAGGCTGGCCTCGAACTCAGAGATCCGCCTGCCTCTGCCTCCCGAGTGCTGGGATTAAAGGCGTGCGCCACCACCGCTCGGCCTCTTTTTTCCCCTTTTTTTTCTAGACAGGGTCTTTATTGTGTAGACAAGGTTCACAGAGATCCTCTTGCCTCTGCTTCCTTACTGTGGGTTTTCAAGCACTCTTCCTCCTCAGTTCAGTAAATAAGCTAGAGAAGGGTTGCTCTGATTCAGGGCATAGCCACTTAAGAAGAGTGAGAACAGCCCAGCACTCAGGAGGTAGAGATAGGCAGATCTCTGTGAGTTTGAGGCTGTTACACAACAGAAACCCTGTCTTGAAAAAACAAACAAACAAAAAGCAAAAAAGTGAGAGCTTCCCAGGGCCTTAGAGGTAGGCAGCCTGACCTCTCATCCCTGGGCCTCTGTATTTCTATGCAGCTTCTTTATTTCATAAAAAAGGAAACTGAGGCTCAGAGAAGCCAAGAGACTATCCCAAGATCACACAGCAAACTGGGGTCAGAAGAGGAAGTAGAACCCCTATTTTGGCCTCACATAGAGTGGGGACTTTGGGAAGTTCAGGCAGAGCACTATGTGATTAAGTTCAGACAGCACCTTGGAATAAGGTCCATGCTGGGCCTGGGTGAATACAAGTATATTCCCGTGTGTGTGTGTGTGTGTGTGTGTGTGTGTGTGTGTGTGTGTGTGTGTGTTTTGCTGGGAGCGAGGGGCGGGTGGATGGGGTGTCTAGGGAGCTGCTGCTGCCGCCTTCCTGGTATTTTTAGCCTTGAGAATGAGCTGAGCTCAGGGCTCTGAGATCTGGTTGTTGTTGGCAGTGAGGGAAATGGGAAGGTCCCCACCAACCTAAAGCTAAGTCAAGAGAAGGTGGGCAGGGAGGGGAACAAGACTCGGGGACCCCGGGCCCTGATCATCTGCCCTGTAGCCCACCCATATTCAAGTCATCTTTTTTTTTTTTTTTTATCTTAAGTACACTTATTTATTGAGGAGGGTGGTGTGAATGCCACAGCACCTTTGTGAAGGTCAGAGAACTTGCCAGGATTGGTTCTCTCCCTCCACTATGTGGGTCCTAGGGGTCAAACTGTTAGACTTAGTGGCAAGCGCCTTTACCTGCTGAGCCATTTTGCTGGCCCCAGGTCATGCATTTTTTTTCTAATGCCCTCTTCCCAACAAGAAAGCCAAACTAGTGCTCTGCTACCCCAGTATCGTCAGATTTTCTTGCTATGAGCTCTAGGCCTGCTCTTGCCTGGACTAGAGCAGAACTGTCAGGTTCCCATGAAGACAAATGATACCAACAGAGGCAGCTGGCCCCAAGGTCAAAGGTGAAAGGGGAGTGGAGAGAAGAGCAGAAGGTAGCCTACATGGGCATGGACGAGGCTGAAGCACTTTAAATTAAAGTCCACCCCTGAGCCTTGGACTCCCAGGAAAGGCCTAGAACCAAGGCTGCTTGCTGCTAGATGATCTCCCACACCAGTGAGGAGAGCTGGGCACCGGAAGGGCGAACTGACTATGCCTGTGTTTGAAATCATGAAACCAATTTGAGTTGGGCTCAGATGGAAATCCTAGACCCTACCTCCCCACCCAGCACCATGCCAGCTCTAAGTTAGGGTCTCTTGGGATCCAGATGTTTCCTTATTTCCATGTCCAGGAAGTACGAATCCTAAAGCCAGTCTGTAACTTGGATCCATTCTGTCCAGGTCCCTAAGAGGACGGGTCACTTCGTGAACACCTCACCTTAAGCTTCTGACATGAAATGGAGTGTTTCTGTTATCTCACAAAGAGCTAGGCCTCTCTTGGCAGGGGTCTTGGCCTCTGACAAGCTCCAGGAGCTCAGAGTGGAGCTGGAAGTTGCTCCTCACACCCAAGTGGACTAAAGGCTAACGACATCCTACTGCGGTTGCTGAGTCCTGAGAACACTCACTGCTCCCACTGTCCCAAGGTAAAGGACAGGCACCTATCCTTGCAGTTGCATGGCTCCCACAGCATGGCTTTACTGTCCAAGGACTTCCTACGGCTCTTTTTGGTTTTTTTCTTTTTCTTTTTCTTCTTCTTCTTCTTTCTTTTCTTTTGGCTTTTCGAAACAGGGTTTCTCTGTCGCTTTGGCGCCTGCCCTGGAATTTGCTCTGTAGACTAGGTTGGCCTCAAATTCACCTGCCTCTGCCTCCCAAGTGCTGGAGTGCTGGGATTAAAGGCGTGCACCACCATACCAGACCCTAAAGCTCTTACGAAAACAGTATGGCTGGGAGTGGTGGGTGCAGGCCTTTAGATGCCAGCTCTCCAGGCAAAATCAGGCAGATCTCTGAGTTTGAGGCCACCATGGTCAACCTGTCTTGAAAATAAGTTCGTTTTATGGTTTTTGTTTTTTTGAGACAGGGTTTCTCTTTAGCTTCGGAGCCTGTCCTGGAACTAGCTCTTGTAGACCAGGCTGGCCTCGAACTCACAAAGATCCGCCTGCCTCTGCCTCCCAAGTGCTGGGATTAAAGGCGTGCGCCACCATCACCCAGCAAAAAAACAGTTTTTTAATTTAAAAAAAAAAAAAGCTCTTTAAAAAAAAAAAAAAAAAAAAGGGCTGGAGAGATGGCTCAGAGGTTAAGAGCACTGCCTGCTCTTCCAAAGGTCCTGAGTTCAATTCCCAGCAACCACATGGTGGCTCACAACCATCTATAATGAGATCTGGTACCCTCTTCTGGCATGCAAGCATACATGGAAGGAATGTTGTATACATAATAAATAAATAAATCTTTAAAAAAAAAAAAAAGCAAGCAAGTAATATGATTGTTGCCGAGGAGATGGCACAGTGGTTTAGGCACTGCTTGCTTTTCCAGAGGACACAGGTTCGATTCCTAGCACCCACATAGTGGTTTATAAACATCTATAATGCTAGTCCCAGGGGATCAAATGTCCACTTCAGACCTCCACGGACACTGACATACAATGAAGGCAAACACTCATGCATATAAAATAAATAAAACCTGAGTGGGTGCATACATTTGTAATTCTGTTTTTTTTAATTTTATTTATTTAATATGTATACAATATTCCTTCCATGTACACTTGCACACCAGAAGGGGACATCAGACCCCATTACAGATGGCTGTGAGCCACCATGTGGTTGCTGGGAATCAAACTCAGGACCTTTGGAAGAGCAGGCAGAGCTCTTTTTTTTTTTTTTTTTTTTTTTTTTTTTTTTTTTTTTTTTTTTTGGTTTTTCGAGACAGGGTTTCCCTGTAGTTTCTAGAGCCTGACCTGGAACTAGCTCTTGTAGACCAGGCTGGCCTCGAACTCAGAGATCCGCCTGCCTCTGCCTCCCGAGTGCTGGGATTAAAGGCGTGCGCCACCACCGCCCGGCGCAGGCAGAGCTCTTAACCACTGAGCCATCTCTCCAGTCCACATTTGTAATTCTGGACCTGGGGAGGTGGAAACAGGTGAATCCCTGGGGTTTGCCAGCCAGCCAGCCTAGACAAATTGATGAGCCTTGGGTCCCAGTGAGACTCTGTCTCAAAACAAAATAAAAAACAGGTTTTAATGGCTCCTGAGGAATGATACCTGAGGCTGACCTTTGACCTCCATCTGGACAAACATGCACTGATACATATAAACATGTACATATACATATGTGCAATCACACCTGAGGTTGACCTTTGACCTTCATCTGTACAAACATGCATATAAACATGTACATATAAACATGGATGCATGCATACATGCAAGCCTCACTCCCACACAAAAAGAAGCTGGTCCTTCACTTATGTCCAGAAAACTGTCTTTATTCTTGGGTTTTGCCTCTTCCAACCCGCTCACCTCTCTTGTACACTGTGGTTCTGAGGATGAGGGGTGGTGCTCCCTCTCTCTCTCTGTGTTAGCAGGGTCATGCTCTCTCTGTTTCTCTCTCTGTCTCAGCAGAGTCATGCTATGCTACAGCCCAAGCTGACCTCAGACTCGCAGCCACCTCTGACTTATAGGCAAGCGTCCCCACACACAGCTAGTTAAGGGCGTTCTCAAGGTTTTTTACACGGCTTCTCATATTACCCTCGTGGTATCTTGGAGACGTGAAGCCAGTAACAAAGGAGTAAACTGAGGCCGGGGGCAGGTGAAGAGCAGCCCCTTGCTCGTCTAAGAGCCTGCATACGGACACAATGCTCAGATCCAGGAGTGCCCACCATGTCTGGTTAGGTTCTTCTCTGTCTTCTTGGAGTTCCTTCTTGGTTCCCTTTGCTGTACCAACCTTTAGTAGTGGCCAGCTTGTGGCACTGAAGTTGGGATCCTCACGCTCGGATCTAACAGTTTTACCACAGCCTCCTGTTTGCAACAGGCCCATGCAGCCTTTCCAACACCACTTAGCAGCTGACATTCACCAGAGGCCAGGCCAGGCCTCCCCCCTTACCTCCCTGCTCTTTACTCAGGAGGCCCAAGCAAGCACACAGGTTAGTTCACCCAATGGGACCTCTGCGGGGCCAGGGTGTCTCTTGTTTGGAGGAAGATAAGCAGAGGGAAGCAGATGGCAACTCGTCTATTTTCTGGTCTAACCTGAGGCCCCACTTACTGCAACTTGTTGAAGATTAAAGTGGGGTGTCTGGCTGAGGAGCCTGAACTTTGGCTCCTCACCTTAGGGCTTTCCTAACAGGCGCTTGTCCTGTTTCTACTTAGGATGTCAGGGTAAGCAGGAGGGGCAGGCTGGGGAGCATGACATTTGAATTCACCACACCTCTCTCTGAGTTCCCCATGTAAACAGGTTCTGGGGGTGTCTCTCATCAGCTCTACTTTTAGAGCCGGAATGTCAGGCAGGCCAGGGCCTTTTCCTCCTCTCAGGGCTGCTGAGCTAGACTAAAACCAAGGAGACCACAGGATTGCCGCTTGATCCTCAGGGTCCCTGAGACCACCAGGAAAGAGCCAGAAAAGGCAAAAGGAACTTGGCCTTAGCTCCCAAAATCCTCCCACAAGTTAGATTGGCCACTGTAGGGACTTTGAAAGGCAGGGAAGATTCCCAACACAGAGCCCCTCATGGGGGTGTGGCCTGGGGGTGGGTGTTGGGTACTGGGTGCCCTTGTGATGAGGCCAACTGTAGGGTGATTAATCTTGTGAGGCTAGAGCGTTAAGGCCACCGCCCCCCCCAGTCTCAGCCTCCCAGGGCCAACCCCACTCACACTGCCCCCCCCCAGGAGTTAATCTCTGCTCTGGAGACTGCTCAGCCCTTCTCATTGATGCATTAATTTTGAGGAAAGCAGGAAGCAGGAACATAGTGTGTGTGTGTGTGTGGGGGGGGGATTGTTAGCCTCTCTGGAAAGGTTTTGTGTCTAGCAGCCAGTGAGGAAGGACCCCAAAAGATGAACCTAGGGTTCCCTTTCTCATTATAAGCTCCCATGCACTCCTGGTCTATATCCCGATCATCCACAAGATGAGCCCCAAATGCAGTTTGCAGTTTTGACAGCAGATGTCTCTGCTATTATGATTTATCAAAATGCTTAAGGTAAATAATACACATATATTTATAGTAGAGGAGTGGGTAGCACACTAGGAGTAGCTAAATGGGGAAGCAGGCTTTGGTGGAGCACCCTGCCTACCCTTGGTGTTCCCTACCGATGCCCAAAGACTGACTGACCCCAGTCCGACCCTAAGAGAGCAGGCTGGGGCGATACGTCCAGCCACCAGCCCAGGCTGGCCCCTGGGAAGGCAGGAAGAGACATAGCCTGTGGCTGTACTTGTCTTGCTGGGTCCCTGCCAGGCCTGGGAGGCAGCCACCTGGGGAAGTGGCTGAGCCAGCCTCACACTTCAGCCGTGTTTCCATGGCTTCACCGTGTCCCCGCTCCCGAGGGCTCTGTCGCCTTATCAACGGCTGCAGAGCGGGCACTGCCCTTACCCTTGCCCTCACTCTCACAGAGGCCAGTGTTCTGGGCTCCCCAGCAGCTGCCTGTCAATCCTATTGTTACAGGAGGCCCTGGGAGCTGGGGTGGATTCTCCAGGGTGGGGAAGGGGAGGAGCTGTGTGAACTCAGGCTGTGTCCACTTTGCACCCCCAGAATTTCTACGCTTGCTGCTCTAGGTTAAGCCCTTATTCCCTATATAGCACTTCTGTTCAGTTATTTTTTCCTAAACCTTTCTGGACTTGCGAATATTCAGTTAAAGGACATTATGGGCTGGGTGTGGTAATACATACCTGTAATCCCAACACTCAGAGGATGAGGCAGGAGGATCCCACGTGGGATATAGCGAAACCTTGTCTTAAACAAACAAATCTCCTGGCTCCACTGGGTTTAGGTCTGTCAGGAGGGGAAGGTTTGTTTGTTTCCAGACAAAGTCTGAAGCATAAGCAAGTGTTTACAAAATCAGCTGTGTGGTCTTGTATCTCTCTCTCTCGCCTATTTTTGTCATCTATAAGGAGGGGATAATCGATCAATGCTCTCCTCATGGCTTTCTGGGCACATGGATGCAATGAACCGGCCCAGTCAAACTCAGTGCACTGGGAGGCAGGAGGGTTTCACTGGTGCCTCTAATCAAGAGCTATGAATGCTTTGGGGGTTTGCAGTGCTGGGGACCCAGCCCAATGCATTGTAGGCACTGAGTCATACTCTCTGCCCAAGGAGGCTCTTTTTAGTAAGTTTTCCTCATTTATGGACAGTACCTCAATTATGATAAAAAAAAATGCTCACAGAAAAAAAATTGTCAAAGAAGGGAAGATTTTTTTTTTTATTTAGCTCACAGGTTTCTTGTGAGACAGTCTTTGATGTGTAGCTCAGGCTGTCCTTGAACGCCTGATCGTCTTGCTTCCACCTTCCCAGTACTGACTATAGGCCTGGTCCACACATCTGTCACAGTTCTTGTGACAGGTGCTATTGACGCCTTTCGTGAACTCACGACCATGGTTTTGACAGCATGTGATGTTACCCAGAGTGGTTGCTACTGTGACTGTGACAAGGGACATGTGGGGGCACCTGAGCTACTGGGAGTCAGGGGGTGGAGTGTGTGTGTGTGTGTGTGTGTGTGTGTGTGCTGAAGAGAGTGAGGATCAGTCAGAAAGGACAGGAAACAGATGTGAGCCCCTAGAGCCTGGCATTTGAGGCAGGGTTAGTGGTTAGTGCTGAAGCCTGCCCTTGTTCTTTGTAATGCTGCTGGAAGATGGGAGGTGGCAGGCAGAGAAATGAGTGTGTGCTTGGCAGCCTGGCCAGCAGTCTCAGAAGACCCTCCCACCCTTCCCAGCAAGCAGTGCACTTAGGAGCAGAGCACACTGCAGAGCTATATGACAAGACCCTAGTCCCATCTGCAGGGGTTGGGATCTCTCTCTCTCTCTCTCTCTCTCTCTCTCTCTCTCTCTCTCTCTCTCTTCTAATTTTATGTGCATTGTTGTTCTGCATCTGTGTGAGAGTGGAACCGGACTTACAGACAGTTGTGAGCTGCCATGTGGGTACAGGGAATTGAACCTGGGTCCTATGGAAGAGCAGTTAGTGCTCTTAACCACTGAGCTATTTCTCCAGCCCTGGGTTGGGATCTCTTTTACTGTGGCCTGTTGATTCCAGTTATACTTGTCCCAGCAGCAGTCCGGCGGGGGTGGGGACGACAGGACAGGGAGGGCTGTGCGAATGACCTCCATCAGTGTATCTCTGGCACCTGGGAGGGAGTGGGAGCTGGCAGTGCAATCAGGTCAGACCCAAAAGGCCTTGATAGGCTAGCCACGTGGATATCACGACCTTCTTCTTAGTAGTGTGAGCTAGGCTGGGCTGGGAGTGGAGGCTCCATGCCTAAATCTGCCCCAGAGTCACCAGTGTCATGTCCTTGCTGTGGATCTTGGCACTAACTTATGAGGTGACCTTGTTGCTATGCAATGCGCCTTGTCAAGTCCCTACTCTATGCCCCGTGTTGCCTTTCTTTCCAGAACAGAGGCAAGGGTACTTGGCCAAGGTCATCCAACAAGGAGAAACACACACACAACATGGTGCCTGACACACCATGACCAGTACATGGGGAGGAACCCATATGTCCAGAGTCCCAGGCCCCCTCCCAACTCTGTTGGAGGCAGCTGGTCTTCTTCCCAAGGGAGTAAGGAGCCTGGGTGCTAATCAGCATCTTGCTTTTGGTGAGTCACACACGTTCCTTATCTACAAAGTGGGTCATAATCCCAATCCTGACGGTTGACCTGAGCCAAACTAAAACAGACTCAAACGGAAACCAGTCTGGACTGAAGGCTGAGCTTCCAACTTGGCCACGTGCCAAGGGGAAGTTGTACCCTTCCAGAGCCCAGGTGTTGGCCTGCAATCACCCAGTACAGCCCCAGGAACTGCTGTTTCCTTCTTCCTGCACACCAAGCAAGCTCACAGGCTGGAGTCCTGTGTTAAACCTGGACAGAGACATGGAGTATATGTGTGTGTGTGTGTGTGCGTGTGCGTGTGTGTGTGTGTGTGTGATGTGGTGGTGGTTTCTGTGGGTAGGGACTAGGTCACAGCAAGCCTGGCTGCCATGGGGGAAGGGTCGCCTGCCTGGCAGGCACTGGACAGTCTGGGGTTGAAGTGGGAGGCCTTTGGCGGCCACAGAGAACAAAGGAGTCAGAGTTGCCAGGGTATTCTGTGGAGCTGAAGCCAGCAGTGGAAGGTCTGGGAGAGGGGCATTTCAACTGTGGGAAAAGCCTCTGCTGTCCCATGCCAACACCCGATGCAGCCTGAGCCTCTGGACCCATGCTGGGAATGAGATGCCCCAGAACCCTGTGCTCTCCCTAGAACTGCACAGCTGCCAGGGGTGGGGAGCAGAAGATGCTGGAGGCAAACACGCACAGGGCAATGGGCCTGCAACCCCTGGGATACCATGGGCACACTGACAAATTTATATCCCCCCCTAGCATTATGCAGGCAATACGCAGGGTCCCAGCATGGTCATTACTTACATCACACATACTCTCTGGTGTCTCAGGGCTACATCGATGACAGTCATGGACACAGTATTATGAAGTTTTGTCCCAGGGTCAACGTAGTTGTATAATCAATACCATAAACTGAGTATCACCCAATGTTACACACTCAGTTGTACGGCTTGATATCACACTGGGTTTGCTACCAGACTGTACAAGATCACAGGATCACACAAACATCACTGAACATCCCAATGACATCATTCACATATGAACCCATGGCCACATGAGGCATGAGGTCTTAAATGTCTTCCACATCGTTTCAAACCCAGTTTCATGTCACACTCAATGGTTCAAGTAGTCATATTCCGGGACATGACCTCATAAGGTTTTGCTGGGCCTTAAGAGCCCCGCCCCCTTGCCGTCCATCTCTCTTTCTCACACACACAAGGTCCCTGTGTTGCTCTTTTTGTCTCCAGCAGTATGAGACACACACACGTCTGTGTTGCTATTCTTGTTTCCAACAGTGTACACACACACACACACACACACACACACACACACACACACTGGACTTGTCTCCAGCAGTGTGAGGCACACACACACACACACACTGGACTTGTCTCCAGCAGTGTGTTCTGCCTCTCACACTTTGCCACCCTCAAAGCTGGTTCTGAATGCTGGACCCCCAGGAGGGCTACAGGATGCTGGGTGAAGGCTCCTAAATCACCAGGAGGCCATATTTGTCCTGGCAGGGAAAGGGCTACCTCCACCCCCCACCCCAGGGTCCATTGTCAGCAGGAGAGGTGCTAGACAGGGATAAAGGGACAGCAGACTCTGGATGTGACAAGGAGACCCACAGATGTGCGAAGGCTAGGTCACAGGAGTTGTAGACCCTTACACCATGGCCAGAAAGCAGGAAGACCGGCTGGCTGCTGAGCAGCGGGCCGGACTGCATGTGGGCTGTGTGGCAGGACTCGGCCTTAGGGAGAATGTCAAGGTCAGGTCCAGCCAAAAGGGCCTTTTTTGGAGAGGTCTAGTGAATGATTTATTTTAAAGAAATACAGTTTTGGGGCTGGGAAGACGGTTCAGTGGTTAAAAGTACTGACTGCTCTTCTAGAGGACCAGAGTTCAATCTCTAGCATCTATAGTGGCTTACAGCTGCCTGTAGCACCGGTCTCCTGGAATCTGGCCTCCACAGGTACCAGGCACCCATGTGGAGCACAAAGACCACATACAGGCAAAACACCCACACACTAAATTAAAGTTTAATGTTAAGACAGTCTCAAGAATAAAGTGGGCTGGTGAGTTGGGGAAAAGCATACACTCAAGTTTGAGACAAGGTATCCCTACATAGTCCGGGCTGTCCTGGAACCCACTCTGCAGTCCTCTTGAGCTACATCAGGTTCTGTCTCAGGAAGAAAAGCTGAGTGTAGTGAGGCACACCTCTAGTTCCAGCACCCAGGAGGCAGAGGCCGACTTCAAACTCACTACATAACCAAGGTTTTCCTTATCTCCCGACTCTATCTCCTCAGTGCTGGGAGGCAGTGCTCTTGACATGGGGCCTCCGTAGTCCAAGTTGTCCTCCTGTCTCAGCCTCCTCACAGCTGAGGTTACAGGTGTGCACCTAAACGTTTGTTCTTCTTATGTGTACATGTATGTGCTCATATACTGGTGCCCGAGGCCAGAAGAGGGTGTTGGCTCCTCCAGAGTGGGAGTTACAGGTGGCTGAGAGCCGTGTGCTGGGAACCAAACTCCAGCGCTTTGCAAGAGCAGCACAGAACCATCTCCTCAGCCCTGAGAATAGTTTTAAAACATCAGGTGGCCGGGCGGTGGTGGCGCACGCCTTTAATCCCAGCACTCGGGAGGCAGAGGCAGGCGGATCTCTGTGAGTTCGAGACCAGCCTGGTCTACAAGAGCTAGTTCCAGGACAGGCTCCAAAGCTACAGAGAAACCCTGTCTCGAAAAACAAAAAACAAAAAAAACAAAACAACAACAAAAAAAAAAACCATCAGGTGCCACTGACCAGAGCTTACTATGCACCAGGTCCCGCCTTCATGATGAAGTTCCTCCTTAGGCCATTTTCTGGGAGAAATAACTTTCCAGGCCAAGATCTGGCCCCACAGCCATCTTCCTTCAGAGACACTGTGGCTGGCCTTTGGGTACATTAAGACACAGAAACTGGACATGAGGGTCTCTGAACTTTGGGTGTCTCTGTACTGAGGGGTGGGTCCAGGCCAACTGAATCACAGTCCCCTCCCATTAAGGCTGGCACTGGAGCCACCCACCCCACACCTGGAGGTGTGCCAGAGGGCCAGCCTAGGCCATCTGCAGCTTGTATGCTGCCAGCAAAGGCCTCTAGCCCAGTGCCCCCTGCTGGCCAGGATCCCCCCCACACCCTCTTAGGCTCCCCCTTCCCCCAAGTTTCTGGAGGTGCTGCAGTTTGCCTTGTACTAGAGTGAGGGTGCCCCCAGCTGCAACACCTCCCCCTACTCCCTGCTGGACAGCCCCCTTTGGCAGAGCCGCCTGGAGAGATCACAGGCAGCCACATGAAAGGGAATTTTCCCAGGCAGAGATGGAGTTGAAAGCTACCTCCCCCGCCCCTGCCTACCCCTGCTGTGCCAGGCCAGGCTGCTGAGCCCCTGGTGCTCCAAGGGAGCCTGTGACACAGGGAACGGGGTTGGGGGTCAGGATACCACCTCCCAGCTTTCCCCTTCCTGGAACAATAGCAGGGACAGCCCATCTCCCCCACCTCACCACCCACTCAGCTTCAGAAAACCCCACCTTCCTTTGTTCTCAAAGTCCTCACCCACCTGAAACCTTGTCAGGAAGTCCTTCTTCAAGTCTAGCTTCCACCTCTGCCAGCCTCAGCAGCTGTGTGTGTGTGGGGGGGGTGGGGGTGGAGCACTCCTCCAACGGTAGGCTAGGCTTCCTCGTCAGGTTAGCCTCCAGGAGTAAGGGGAGGGGCATGCAAATGACACCTCTTTCTGTGAAAGCTGCCCTGGCCTGGACGGTGGGGCCCTGTAATGATTTCCCCAGATACCCAGGTTCTGAGGTTCTAAACCACCTGGAGGCCAGAGCAGACGATGCCCTTCTTGAACTCAGGCTGGAATGGAAGGGGTCCAAGGACAGGGCACACAGAGGGCAGTCACATTCCAGAAACCTGGGAGGAAACTACTCCATTGTGTGAGTAGCTGGGTGAGTTCACACTCAGGCTGCCATGCAGAAAGACCCAGATAGACAGCCTGCCCCACCACAGGCTGCCTGACACTGAAAAGCTGGGGAGCAGTATGACCCAAAGTGGGTGACACCCCTAGTGGTCTAGGTCCCAAGGCCTGGGATGCACCAGACTTTTCATATAAACATGGTTCCATGCTGTTTCCAGGATGGTCATTCTGGCTCTCACTCCCCTTTCCCCCACCCATTCTGAAAAGCTTCTCTTTTCCAAGAGACTCAACTTTAGGTATCCTCAGGGTACCCTTCTCTCAAGATAGTCCCACACAAACCCTAGCCCAGCCCCAAGCCAGCCCTCTGAAACCCCAAGAAGCCAGCGGTGTATCAGGACACAAACATGCATTCAATTTTATTCACAAAACAGCCTGGTCTCCTAAAACAATACAAACAGCATGTTCCTCAGCAGGGAGCTGGCCACGGGTAGGGAGCCCCCTGAGCACCCACCCCTACCGGGGGGCAGGTGAGGGACCGCGGAGAAGCCCTTTCTTCTGTTGCTGAGAGCAAGGCTGAGAAAAGGCCTGTTTTCTCTAGGGGAAGTAGCCAGGATTGAGATGCGGGCTCCCCAGATCTCAGTGGATCAACAAATGAACAGAATCATCTCTCCAAAATCTGTCACTGTTGGGGTAGGGGGTCCCAGCCAGAGGACAGTGGGTGCAACATGGCTGGGCCTGGGACAGGAACTCCAGTCCCAGTGGGCTCTGGCTGTAGCTCTGCACACGTGGATGGATACAGAGGGGCTTCTACACGGTGCCGTCAACATTCTCTTTATAAACGTGAGTGGATTCTCCAGGCAAACTATGCACTATTTCATGGTTGGAAAGAATCAAAGGAAGTTTAAAACGAGAGTGGAGTTAAACTGTGCTAAATTACAGTAGTGCTTATTAGTAACTAGATTGCAAAAGGTTACAGAAAATGTACATTCTCTACACAAAAACGGCATCTCCTGCACAGACAACATTGACACTGACACAGGAAGGAGACTGATTGTCCATTCTTTGCCCAGGGAGTCTCGGTACTTTGTAGATTCGCTTTGCCTCTTTTGTTGTTGTTCTTCTGAAAAAGCAGTTCAATTTTTCCTTTTTATACTAGGGACGTGGAGATGTTAAAATGACAACAAAAAATATATATATATAAAAACAGGAATGAAATCTGTGAGAGAATATTTTTGGTTCTAAAGACGGGTGTATCCGTTTGTCTTCGCCCGAATCCCTTGCTGGAGACGACGCGAGGAGTGACGTGCACGGAGAGGGCAGCTTTGGGTTCCCGGCCGTCACTGAAACCACCGGAAGGCGGCTCCCGTCGGAAGCATCACCTTCTGGCGGGGCAGGAGACAAAAACAAGGAGAAAGTTCAGTCAGGGTCCCGGTGGACCTGGTGCAAGAAGCTCCCCGAGGCCGGCTCAATGGCGGAGGGACGAGCACGGAGGACGGGCAGTTACCCCGAAGACTTCCTGTTATCCTGGCCGGGACAGGCCGGCCAAAGAAGGAGCCATGACCCGCTGGGCTACCCAAGGGCCCAGAGGCCTCCTGAGCCACCGCACTCAGAAGCCTTCTGGACCCCTTTTCCCTTGGCCCAGAGCACCAGATGGCCATACCTGGGGCCACAGCTGTGTCCTGTCACACGAGCCTGCACTGTGTCAGACTGTGTGGTGTACACGGAACTGTGATGGGGAGGCAGATATCTAGCGCCCAGTGAGCAGAGAGCGCTATGATGAGAGGAGCAGGTGTACATGTGGGTGTCTACACTGGCGTGGGTGCCTTGGTGAGCTGGTAGGTAAGCAAGACACATGGGAGGTTGCAGTCAGAGAGGTGGCAAGAGGCCTTGGCTAGGACACCATTGCTATGGAATCAAGTCTACTTCCAAGAGGGGTGGGAACGAGTGGCAGGGACAGCGAACCGCAAAGCCGCTTTTGTACCCAGCTAGTTTACCTTATCTGGGGAGAGAGGGGCAGGCGACCCCCGTAGCTATGCCAGGACCATAGTTAGGAAATGAGCTGAGCTGTCTCTCCCCGTCTCCAGGCAGGGCAGCCAGCACTGCAACTGTTCTATTTTGTGTGTGTGCTGTGTGTGTTGGGGGAGGGAGGGACAGGACTCTGGGAGGCAAGTAGGAGGGCTCTCAAGACCACAGGGTCCACAGACAGAACCTTTTGGATGGGGCTAACACACAGCCAGAGTCGTGGGTTACTGCTTTAGAACATGTCTATGAGACAGAAACTTGGTACCTATGTGGAAATACCTGACCCAGGCCCTAAGAGGGGGGCATCAGAGAAATAGGGCCTAACTGGGAATGCCAAGCCCCTACCTGCAAACCATGCCTTGCTGGCATCTCAGGATGTGGCTCTGCTTTTTAGAGCAGTGAACAGGTACCTTGCAGCCAGACCTTCAGGCCCTAGGACTGGCTGGATATGCCCACACTTGCAGGCAGGAAATGTGGGCTCCAGGACTCGGGGGTAGGTTTGGACTGCCAGACAAATGGGAGAGCCCGCACACCTCCCTCTACGGTGCTGTTACCTCCAAAGCAGCGGAAGGCTTCTTTTTGAGTTCCTCACACTTTCTGAATTTGCAAATCTGATGGCCAGTCTTTCGGTTCCTACAACTGCTGCACTGCTCACAGTTGATGCGCCGCCGGCAGGGCGCACACATGCCACAGCGTTTCCGCTTCTTCTTGCCTGAGCTGATGGCGGAAGCCAGCTCTCCCTGCATGGGGTACTCAGCCAGGCCGGCCATGTGCAGTGCACTCTCGGCCAGGAACACACCAGCTGGGGTCATGATGAAGAGGCCTGGGTTGATGGGGAACGCGCCCAGATAGGGGAAGTCGGACTGGCCGTTGAGGGCCTCGGCACCAGCCACGGCCTCCATGTCAGGCAGGCCAGCACCTGCCTCGCTCATCAGGGGCAGGTGTTCCTGCACCACGCGCTTTAGCATCTCCGTGGACTGCGCGAACTGCTGCAGCGTCAGCTGTCCCTCGGCTGCCAGCTCCGTGGCCCGCTCCGCCTTGCTCAGCAGGCTGGCCACAGCACTGCTTTTGTGCTTTGAGGTAGGGTTGCTTTTGTCCATGGCCATGGCCGCAGCCAGGTCATGACCATTGGCCAATAGGGAGGCTGCGGCTGCAGCTGCGGCTGCCTTGTCAGCAGACTCCCCCCCTATCATGCTTCCGCTGCCACCACTGCTACCAAAGGAAGAGTAGTGGGAGAGTGGGCGGGACCGACGCAGGCTCTTGTTGAGGGGTTCGCTGATGATGCCACTCTTGTTCCGACGCTCAGGGGGCGGGGCATCATCTGCCACTGAGGTTGGTGCGGTTGCAGCCACTGTGGTACTTTTGTCTGTTCCTCCTGCCTTTGGGCCACTGCCACTGCTGCTATTGGTGCTACTGTTGCCACTGCTACTGCCACCGGTGTCCTGGGAGCCACCGCTGAGGCTCGACATGGTGGGGCCGAGGCCCAGACCCCACTGCTGGGAGAGCCTGCAAACTGCTGGAGGCTCACAGATGAGTGTGTAGCCCTGTTGCCCACAATCGAGACGTCTGGTGGGGCTCACTCAGGGCAAGCACATGGTCAGGTGTCCGCGTGGGAACGTCTGTACTCTGTTGGGAAAGGTGGGGACAAGGTCAGTAAACACTCTTCCTTCAGGACCACCACCCATATTGCCATGGTAACAACCAGAAGCCTGATAAGGCATTAAGTGCCAAGCCGATCTTGGTGAAGAATTTATTTGGACTATCTTAAGATTCAGCAGAACTCTACAAAGTGGTAAGATAATCCTCTATTTCCCAGGCAGGGAGAACAAGGCTTATGAGAATTACCAGCCCATAGACACATGGCCAGAGAGGCACAGGGAGGCCCCAGCCCAAATCTGCCCCGTGAAGATCCAGAAGACCTAAGAGTGAAGGAAAGTGGTTGCTGTCCTCGGTGGGGTAGGAGATCTGGAGAGGGTGGCTAACTCTGGAGGATTAATGATTTCCACACTCTCGTCTTTGGTTCCCACACATCTAAAGAGAGGAGGAAAGATATTGACCACAACACCAGAATGGCTGTCCCTGGATGCTTGTTTGGAGATTGCAGGCAAAGGATTCAGGCTCCTCTGTTTAATACAAAGTCTGAGAGAGTATAGCACCCTTGTTTGAAGGAACATCTACCCTTCTACAAAGCAAGGGAGGAGCAGGGAGCCTGAAGTGCCCCTCTTGCAAGAGTGGGAAGACATGCATAAATTCCACACACTTCCTTCTCTGTTCCCAAACCAGAGCCATCACCTCAGCCCCTGCTGTGCCCGGGCCTGGCTTCCAGGGGTGCAGAGAAATCCCAGAGAGATGGAGGTGGAGGCAAGGGAGAGCCTGTCCTCTGGCCATCCTCACAGTTCTGAGGCCCAGGGCCTATCCCAGGACAGGGGGCTTCTGAACTCCAGCCTTGAGCAGGGCATGTGAGGCCAGTGCCCCTGTCATAGATCCAGATGGAGCGGGGTAGCGATTTCCTCCTGCATCCTGGCTCTCTAGTAGCCTTTCCCTGTAGCCTCCTTCAGTCTGGCATCCCAAGCGAAGGAGTGAGAGCATAAGGCCCAGCCCCTGAGCAGCTGGTGGCTCAAGGGGCAGTGAAACATCTGGCAAACCCCACCCTGCCCTGGGCTTGAGAGTTGGGAACACATCAGATCTCTGTCCCTGGACAACCCCATCACACCCACCAGGCTGCCCTGGATACTCAGCCTGTACCAGGTCATGTAGCGGACCGACCCTCTGAATTTACAAAGAAAGTAAACCTGTAACCTGTAGGGCCCTCTGCTCCAGGGCTGCCAACAAGTAGCCACCAGGAGTGGTCAGTGAACCCAGCTGCAGGGCTCCAGGGGAGGCAACTGAAGCCTCACTCTGTAAACAGGTCTTCCTCAGATCTCCATGGATCTAAGTCCACCAGGGGCACCTCGTTGAGAAGAATCAAGCATGTTGGAACCCACCAGGACAATCCCAAGAAGGCATGGTCAGAGGTCACAGCTGTAAGGGGACCATTCTGAGGATTTTGTGCTATCTCACCTCCAATGGGTCAGCCTAAATCACCTTTCCAGGCCTTCTTCCTTAGAGACCAGTGACCTCGGGTGTGCAGAGGGAGGGGCGTGCTGACGGACAAGAGTCAGAAAGCACCAAGTTACCTCTTTTAGCTCTTGCTCATTGAGCTCAACTTCCTTGCCCAGGGCCACAACCCAGCAGCCCAACTACAGAGACAGGGAAGAAGGTCTATGGGCTAGAGCGACAGGAGAAAAGCCCGTGTGTCCCCCGCCTCTAAGGCCCGCTGGCCGGTGGCAGAAATCGATAGCCGCATTAACGCTGCTCTTGCTTGCTCAAGCTCTCCCTCCCTCCCTCCCCCAGCTCCAGGAGCTGGCGCTGCGTGCAGGGCCGGCAGGTCAATTAGAAGTCAGCTCCCTTCAACACAGCAAGCAGCATGGTTCAGAGCTGGTGCTTACTTGCTCAGGCTGAGCTCCTGCTTTTGTCCCCATCCCCAGTCTTTGTATGTTGCGAACAGGCCTTGTGTTCTGTTCGTCTCTGGTCCCCTCCTAGAATGTTCCTCATCTCTTACTTCGGTTCTCCCAGGGACCACCTGCTCTCAGTCCCTCAGGTCCTAAGGCATACTGAGCTTGGGACAGAAAACGTGATATGTCACCGAACAGGTGCTGCAGGCAGAACACTGTGGTCTGTCAACCCTGGAAACTGAAGGTGGGGGAGGGAGGATATGGGGGGAGGTGGGCTGGTCACAGGGGCGACAGCCCTCAGACTGAAGATATGCAAAACTAGTCTTCGTGGCTTAGGCCTAGTCCCCAAGCTTCTTCTAAACCTCTGCCTTTGTGTCTGTGTTATCCCCTTCAGACCTAGGGAAAGGCTGATGTCCTCCCTGGTCCCTATGGACCCCTGACTACAGGCCCCGTCTAACCTACTCACAGGAGAGAACAGAGGGGACATTTTCCTAGATCCCCCCGCCCCCGCCTTTTACATCAGGGCACACAGCAACCCCTCCCAGGCCAGGAAGGGCCTGGCAATACCCAGGCAGCAGGGGAAGAGAGCTGGGGTTGCGTTGAAGCGGAGCGGGAATGAGCGGGAGGGAAAGCTGGCGGGGCAGGCAGGCGGCAGCGGCGGGCGCATCCATCATCCGCCCTGCCAGGAACGCATCCAGCCCCCAAAAAGAAATACTGCGCCTGAGGAGGGGACAACAAAGGGCTCCGTTTCATCAGCAATGCGGAGCCAGCGCCCCGCCGCCCTGCCAGCCGCGGTCAGCCCACAAAGGACCCCTTTGTCCAGGCAGGAGCCCGGCGGCCTGGAGCTGGGACCAGGGGCTGACGGGTGGGGATAGGGCCTAGGGGCGAAGGAACCAGTCCCGGAGAGCTGGGCCTGAGAGGGAGACAGGTGGTTAAGGACAGAGAACGCTGACAATAGAACTCGGGAATGTGTCAGAGTCGAGACCTGGTGGGATGCAGCAGAGTCGTGGTTGGAGGTCAGAGGGTTTTATTAGGGGATCAGGGATGGGAATGACAGAGTCCATCATAGAGGGAGAAGCCCAAGAGCGAGAATTGGGGACACCTGATGAGGCCATGTCTAACCTGGGCTCGGGAAGAAGAGATGGAAGGAGGGCCTGCGGTCATAGCAGGCCATGGAGGTTGACACCTTGGCTGTTGGAAGTCAGAGATGAGAGCATCTGCTAGCACAGGGGTTACTCCTGTCTCTACCCTCCGCAGGCCTTGCTCTCTTCAAACCTAACTAGTGTTTAACTATGAACCCCTCGCTAGCTGCTCACACTTATTGAGCGCCTTCTGTGCTGTGGTGTGTGTGCTTCATGTTAAGATAGTTAACCATGAGACAGAATTTCTAACCAGTTTCAGAGGTGAAGAGAACAAGGTTCACAAAAGTTCAGGCTGCCGGCTTGATGTCAACAGCTAGTGCCTAGCAGTGGTAGAACTTGAACCCAGAGCTAAGAGTTGGTCACCTGCTCTCTGACTGCCTTTGTTCTATTTGGGCAATGAACAGAACAGCCCAAGGCAAAGCAGCCCAGTTATACTACTGCCCTCCCACCAAATTGTTACCATGCCTGTCACCTCTTCGTGGTCAGGGGTGAGATGTCACCGGCCCCCACGGGAGTGCCCCACCTGGAGGCTTAGAGATACACATGCGGGAACTCAACTCAGAATGCTAGGCCAGTGACATCATAATGCCAGCTGGCAATGAGGTCACCAGAGGTAGTGGCAGTGGCCTCACCCCACCCTCAGAAGGGACTGACTGCATGGGGGAGGAGTTTACGTCTTGGGAGGGGCTGATGCTCTGTGTTCCTAGGAGGCCTGCAGCTAGATCTTCTGCATGTTTAGTGGTACCTTCTTTGCTGCTTATCCCAGTAGTGGTTCCATGCACTGCTACTGTGGAGGAAGGGGCAAGGAGGTCACAGACCAGGAGCACAGGGGACCTGGAAGGAAACTGAGTGAGGCTGGAGGGCCTGCTCGGAGGAAGAGGCTGCCAAGGAAAGAGCAAAGGATAGGGAGAAGCTACCAGAGGACACACAAATCTTAGGAAGAGCTGGGTGGAAGCAGGTACCAGGTATGGCTGAGTTTTTGCAGGGTCCCAACTGGACAGAGAGAGTCTTGAGATCAAGGACAGGACCTTACAGTATAATTCAATGTTTCTTCCGGGGAGGAAGCCTCCAACAACCCCGGCCTCCTGGGTGCTGGGGTTACGAGTGTTAGCCGCCATTCCTGTCACTGGTTCGATGATTTTTTAGACCAATCCAAGTACCATCCTGCCTGAGGGCAGGTTTCCCAGGGTGTCAGGCCTCTTCTGCACTGGCCTAGCCTGCCTGTAGAAAGGAGGCCTCCTGCACTACCCCAGAGCTCTGGCTAAGCACAGTTCAGCATGGCTTGGTGGGACTAGCTCTACAGAGCACAGAGACTGGCTTACTACTTCTACCTACCTGGGGTATAGAGGAGAGCAGTGCTGAAGAGCAGTATAAGGACAGACAGACAGACATACAGACATGTTGGCAGGGAGCCCAGACCACAGGTTCCAGGGACTGAACTGAGCTGACCCACTCATGCCGAGGAGGGGGTTCTGTCTCTGAGCTTCATAATTCAGTCTGGGAAGTTTACAGAGGTTGGGAGCCCTCTTGGGTCCAAGAGACACAGGCGTGCTGATCTTGGAGGCAGGAAGTGCAGCTACAGCCTGAGGTCGTCAGGGAATACACCCAGGATGGAGGGACAGACCTGTATGGCCATTGTAACCACCCAGGGACCTAGAAATTGGCTGGGGTGAGATACACCCTTGATACCACTAGGGGATTTTCAATAAGTCTTAACATTCTAAGACAGTACAAAACAAAACACACACAAAACAAACAAACAAACAAACAAAAAAGGAAGCAGGGTTTGATGGCACACACCTTTAATCAGCACTTGAGACAGAGGCAGGTGGATCTATGAATTTGGGACCAGCCTGGTCTACACAGAGCTGCATGGCAGCCAAGGCTACAAAGTAAGACCCTGCCTTTCCCCTCTGGGACTGTGGCAGTCAGACCTGTGACTTAGATGTTCTGCTTCAGATACACAAAGCCTGAACAAAGCAACATGGGCCTGTTCTTCCCTATAGAATTCCCTAGACTACTTCTGAGGACCTTTCTTTCTTTTTTCTTTTTGGTTTTTCGAGACAGGGTTTCCTCTGTAGCTTTAGGAATCTGTCCTGGAACTAGTTCTTTTTTTTTTTTTTTTTTTTGGTTTTTCGAGACAAGGTTTCTCTGTGGCTTTGGAGCCTGTCCTGGAACTAGCTCTTGTAGACCAGGCTGGTCTCGAACTCACAGAGATCCGCCTGCCTCTGCCTCCCGAGTGCTGGGATTAAAGGCGTGCGCCACCACCGCCCGGCTGGAACTAGTTCTTGTAGACCACACTAACCTCGAACTCACAGAGATCCGCCTGCCTCTGCCTCCCGGATTGCTGGGATTAAAGGCGTGAGCCACCACCACCCAGCTTCGAGGACCTTCTTGGAATTGCACAGAGGCCCTGGCCAGAGGTGTGCTTTGACCTGGCCTCTAGACCATGAAATGCAGACCTTCTCTCCCAAACCTCCCCCGGGTTCTTACCCCAAAGGCAGCAAAGGCCCAGGAATGCCCTTCCTCATTTTGTGACTTGAGCACATGACCTGTGAGCTCTCTTCTGACGTGTCATATGGGAACCCCATGGACCATAGCTAATATGGGCTTAGCCTTTATTCTGCATGCTTCAGCGCCTACACTCCTCACAGACACCTTGTGTATTGCCCTACCGAGGGTAGACAAATGGTCAGCGGGCTAGGATGGACAAAATGACACTCTCCCCTGTGGTGTCTGAATCTTGAACTAAATGCTTCACAGATGCCTGCAGACACCCACCTAAGACGTTAGCCCAGGGCCTGCTTAGCTCCTCTGCCCTGATGAGTCTCAGCACAGGACAGGCAGAGAAAGCTGGCTCAGAGACACCTGAGTTGAGGTTGGAGGGGGCACACCGTGACAAAAGTGTGCACTGGAGTCCTAGGGGCTGAGCTGTGGCTCCGATCTGGCCTTCCTCCCCACGGACTAGCCCCTACCCTACACAGAGCACCCATTTCCTATCTGTAGAATATAAATTTATTCTATTTTGTATGTATGTATGAGTACCTACATATGAGCATATGCGCTGTGTGCACCTCTGCTGACCAAGAAGGTGGAACAGGAGTTACAGGAAGTGGTGAGATGCGGTGCAGGTGCCAGGAACCAATTCCGGGCCCTCTGCAAGAGCAGCTAGTGCTCTTAACCACTGAGCCACCTCTCCAGCCCTGGAGAAGGTTCCTGATCTCACCCTCAATACTCCTGGGCTTGAATGGGAAGAGGACAGATACACAAGAGGTCTGGAGAGTCGGCTTCCCATCAGCTACCCACAGACGGTTAGTGACCTAGACGTCGACAGGAGGCCGGAGCTGGTCACAGGATTTGCAGGTGGGGAAAGGCTCTGAGGAAGCCACAGAGGGAATTTGGCTTACTGGGGACAAGAAGCTAAAGAAGTCTCCTTCAGCTCTGGTGGCCTAACTGGAAATGACACAAGCCAGGCACTGTGCTAATAAGCATTGTTCCTGTACTTTGCTTTTGTTGTTGCTATTTTGAGACAGGTCTCTCCTCTAGCTCTAGAGATCTGCCTGCTTCTGCTTCCCAATACTGGGGTAATAGGCGTGCGCCACCACACCCAGCCCCTGTAGTTTATTATTAGGTTCTCACCACACCCTTTTAGCTGATGTGAAATACCTGCCTAGGGTTACAAGGTCAGTAGGTGGCAGAGTCAGGGTTTGAACCTGTGTCTGCAGGCTTGGCTTTCCAAAGGCATGTGGAGGCTTTGGAGAAGGCTCATTTCCCAGGGTCTTTCTGGTGGCTTTGGGGCTCTAGGCATAATCACATCAAGCACCACTGCCAGAACAGCTCCAGCTAGACCCCAAGCCCAGGCCAAGTCAGGGTAAGGGGCTACGGGTGGGCCGGACGGGCCTGGCTGGGCAAGAGCTCCGGGCATTCCGGCGGCCTCCGCAGGAAGCAGAATGGGGACGGAAACCGGCTCTTGCTGCCTCCCCCAGAATCCTGTGGGCAGCCCAGTCAGGCTGCACAGAGGCCTTCTTTGTGCCGGCCCCAACCCGCCACCCGGCTGGCCCAGGGTTTTGAGTTTCCTGGGGGGTGGGGGGTGTCCAGCAACCGCTAAGCCTCCAGCTTCTCCCCCTCCCAGGGACAACCACAGCAGTTCACAGCTGGAGGAGGAAGTGAGCGGATGGATGGCTGTGGCTGCCCCAGAGACTATAGGGGATCTGGACCAGGCCCACATCCCACTCACACCCCTGTACCCCCATATTTACATACCATAAACTAGAGGCCGTGGCACCTAAGTGGGCACATTCCCCACCCGTCCTGCTGGAAGCCTGTCATGACCCACCTGGAACCCTCCCACCCTACTGCACCAGAGTGCTCTCGGGCCAGGTGGGTGGGGTAGTGCATCTGCTAAACCACCCTTTCCCATGCTCTGGACATACAGGGCACACCGAGCAGTGGCCTCTTCCTAACGTTTCAGGGAACCAAAGCCCCTTGGGTAGATAATTAAGAAACCTGGGAGGAAGGGAGTGTGATGTACAGTGTGTATCCTGAGGAGCGGGGCTATGTGTCACCAGGGCAAGCATGTCAGACATCTGTGCTGGGAGCCTGTGTCTGGAGGGCTGTGGGTGTGCCCAGGCGCAGATGAAATCCAAGGGCCAACCCTTGTGAACTGGAGCGCTACTGTGCACACGGTTATATACCAACAAAGGTGAGGGTACCTGGACCCTAAGCTCCCAGTGCGCAAGGCAGTGGGGTGTGCGTTCCACACCTCCAAACACACAGCCACTAGTGTTGTGTACAAGTAGAGCATTAACTATGGTGGGCAGCTGTCTGCAGGTTCTTCAGGTCTGTGTGTTAACCTTTCTTAGCCGTTGAGAGGGCAGTGTGCGCTGTGAGCCTTGGCGGGGCCTAAGTGTGCCAGGCTGGTGCAGATGGGAACTGGTACCAGCTGCTAGGGCCCCTATGGAAACAGGAAGCTGCCCACAGGTGTGCCTGGGGTGGGGTGGGGGCTGGGTGGCACCCAGGTTCAGTTTGTCCCTCTGAGAAACTAATTCACTGTTTTGGCCGAGACGCTCAGCCATGAGGGAGGCACCTGTCTGCCGTTCAAGGTCCAACAGCTCTGGTCAGCTTCTAGCCACCTGCCTGCCTGCCTGGCCTGAGCTTGGTAAAAACTGGAAAACAAAAGCCCCTAGACCGCAGGCCCTCCCTGCAGAGGCGTGGGAGAGGAAGGCAAGAGGCAGGAGACTGAGGGGGGGAGGGAAGGAGGGAGGTGTCGTGGCAACCCCGGAACACAAAAATAATGAGGCGAGAGGGGCCATGGGGCCAAGCTGGCTGGTTCCGGAGTCGCTATCTGACCTTGACAGATGCCACAGCTGGGCGCCTGGAGAGGAGCCGCAGCCACCCGCGGCCACTATGCTGCAGTCTGCCCCCCAACTCCCCCAGGCCAGGGTCGATGGAGGCTCTTACAGGCCAACCACAGGCAGCCCACTAGGGAAAGGAAGGGAGAGAGCCTTGGGGGACTGGGGGAGATCCAGCCACAGGGTCTCCTGAGGGGACCCTAGCCTCAGGTGTGTCTGAGTGTGAGCAGCACGGAACGTGTCACTGCTGCAGCTTAGCTGTGTGTCTGAGTGTGTGTGGACGTGAAGCAGAGTTTGACTCGTTGGTGTGACAGGGACAAAGACAGCGCTTGCAAGCGTATGTCCTTGGGGTCACACAAGACAGGAGGCACTGATTACGCTCCCTACCCCTTTCCAGAGACACAGCTGCCCTGGCCAATGCAAGCAAGGTTGGGACCAGGGCTGGGGTGGGAGACAAAGAGCAGCATCCCCAAGCCCGTCTCTTGCAGAGGGAGGTAAGGTACCCCATGACTCTTCTGGGCACTCTTCCCCCACTGGAACCGTTGTGTCCCTCAGCATGCAGCAATGGGTATAGAGCTGGGCACTGCCCTTCGGGGGTTGGCAGCAAGGGGCTGGGGTGTAAACTGCAGCAGGGGACGCTGGGCTAGAGGTGGATTAGCAATTCCGAGCACTGGCTGCATAATTAAAAAATCATTACGGCAGGCAGGCGGGCTGAGCTGAGTGTGAGCTCACGCTTGGAGCAGGCGGGGACACAGCCACAGCGCTCCCCCTCAAAGTGCTTCCCCGAGGAAAAATCCCACCTGCTAATATAATTATGGAAAAACACAAGCACGGAAATTCTGTTTCAGCAAACAGTGTACTCTGGCCCCCAGCACAGCTAGCAGGACTTACGACTGGCACTACTAGTTCACTGCAGTGAGGTAGGTCCTGCTGGACCCAGACTCTGACCTCCACCTGCCTGCATCCCCAAACCCAAGATTTTGCATAGGGTCACTGCTGTCAGTCCCGGCAGTGTTGACAGGCACTGGGTGGTCCTACTCACCAATGCAACACCCCATAAGCTTAACTGCCAGCCACTCCCCTGTCCCCAGCTGGCCCTTCATCAGTGTGGACCCCAGGCTCCACAACACAGTGCACCCTGGGCTTGCTTAGGTTAAGCCAGGCGGGCAGCCATGCAGCCTGGGAAAGGCGGCCAGCTTTGGGGCACATGCCCCAGAAGGGCAGGCTGAGCCGCCATCACCTCAGGCCTGGAGCGGGCAGCGCAGGAGGGAGCCGGGCCTAATTAGTCGGCCTGGGAGGACGGGGCGGGCGCCAGGCGGCTGCCCAGAGCAGCGCAGGCACGTCCGTGAGCGGCCAGGAGGTGGTGGCGCCCGGAGACGGCCTGGAAAGGCAAGGCTGGGGCCAAGGAGATTCCACAGCGAGCAGAACTGCCGCCCCTCACTCCTCCATGCCACCAGGCGCGGCAATTAGAGGCTTTCAAAGTTTGTCCTTAATTGGTTTCATTTTTGCCTCATAAATGATTCATGGCCCCAGAGGTCTGGGAGGCGGAGGGAGTGGCAAGGGAAATTTGGGGAGGCTTTCGCCTGGGGCCAGTCCCTCTACCTGAGATCCGGAGAGCAGTCTAAACCCAATACAGTGGAGAAGGACTGGGGAAGCATTTGGCGGGTGGGATCGTGCAGCAAAAATTAAATACCCAGGCCCTCTCTTTGGAGCACTAATTAGGAGCTGCAACGTCTCTTCTGTGGGCCCGGCTCTAAGTCCAGGCATAGCCACAGCAGCTGCTGGGGCCCAGGAAGCATGAATAACACCAGGATAACAACCTAACAGCATCGATGGTAACAGCCGTGGACACGTAAGACCGCTTTAACTGGCAACAGGCAGGGGCTCTTTTAACCACTCCCTGCCCCAGCACCAGTACTAAAGATCCTGCTTTCAAAGAAACTGAAGTCCAGCAAGATTAGAACCCCTCGCTCCCAAGCTCTCAGGGCTCAAGTGACCTTGTCCTCGCGGGGCTTTGGCACACATGTAAAATGGGAACAGAGAAGCCCAAAGTGTCTACGGAGTGCTGGGTCCTAGGATACCGGAAGGTGCTATGGACACCACCCTTTGGGAGCTCCCAGTCCCCAGGGGCACACGGAGACATCTAACGGTTTATGCAGAACTTCTGCACAGATCCCATAGGCTAACATGGCGGGTGGTAGCAGGTCTTGGAGCAAGTGGAGACCTCTTTCCCTCCGGCTAGCCTGCAGGATGCTCAGGGAAGGGATGTGGCCCATTTAACCCAAGCCTGGGATCAGAACTCTAAGAAATTAGAACTACAAATCACACCAGACTGACAGGAGATGCAAATGGCTACTGAATACACTGCTTAGAAATGTTTTCCTTTCTTCCAAGACAGGTCTTACGACATCTCAGAACTCACTATGCAGGCCAGGCTGGTCTCAAACTCAAGAGACCTGCCTGCCTCTGCCTCCCAAGTGCTGGGATGAAAGCACTATGCCCAGCATGTTTTTAAAGATTTGGTGTGTGTGTATGTGTGTGTGCGCGCGCACACACACACGCGCGTACCCTTAGAGGCCAGAGGGTTTGGATCCCTTCCTTGAACATGGACAGGTGGGGTTGTTAGCTGATATGGGCCCTGAGAATTGAACCCAGGTCTTCTGGAAGAGAGAGGAATGCTCCTAATTACTGAGCCATCTCTCAACACTAAAGTCACTGCAGGCCCCTAGAAATTCTAGAAATGAAGGAGTACACACCAGGCTAACCACCTCCCAAGTTCAGGACTGTGGCCTAGTTGCTTGGTCTGGGACCCCTCCCAGCTCACAGACATCATCTCCTCTTGCACCCTGTATACCAGGTTCTGCTCCAAAACTGCGTGCGTGCGCGTGCGCATGCGCAGCAGAGCCCCGGACGACTCCCTACTCCCCCACTTAGCCTGCCTCCAGGAGGCAGAGAAAATACTTCCGGCTGATCACACCTGTCCAGACTCTACCACGGCTTTCAGAATACGCAACCAGATGAGGGAAGTAAGGCTTAGGGAGAACAAGGGGCTTGCCCAAGATTATACAGCTGGGGGTAAACAGGTTTAACAGTCACTCCGGTAATAGGGGCAGGGCAAGGAGTATCCTCAGTTTCTCACATGTCCCATCCCCGATCATTCTCTTTTCCAGGCAGAGAGGCCCCACACGTCCTCAGAAACTAGAACTCAGTCCAACCGAAGCATGTGGTCAGTGGCCTGACAAGAGACCTGAAGGTGTAGGGGAGATTTCTATTATGGCGTGCACAGGGCTGCCGGCCTCCTGGCTCATCTACTTTTGACAAGTAGATGGGACAGCAGGGGAAAGTAAAATGACACTGGGGTGACAGGCTGTGGGAGGGGAGGTGACTTTGTTCCGCGGACTACTCACCCACTCACCCAGGACAGGTGCTGAGGTGTTCATTCCGTAGGACAAGACTAGGCTAGTCTCTGCTCTATCTTGCTGGAGTTCTAGCTTAACAGTCTGGGTTGCTTGATGGTACAACCATGCCACTCTTGGAGGAAGTGGACACTCGTGGAACTGAGATTGGTGTCCCATGGAAGCAGACAAAGGCCACTGCTGCACAGACAAGCGGGAGTCCTTAGGACACTGAGTCACCCTCAGCAGACCTGCTGCCCAGGGACCCCCCCCCATGGGCCAGGACACAGTGCCCTTTGCTAACGTCCACCTACTTGTCACAGGGCTAGTCTAGTGGGGTCACTGGGGTCCCTTTTCCCAGCTTGCCCAGCAAGCTGCATGTCTCCAGTGGGTCAGGACTGACGTAAGCAAGGCCAGCCGGGCGTGGAGCTTGCCACCTCCGGAACCACCAATTAATTAACTTTTTCAAATTAATTTCCCAAGCAAAATTCCATAATTACATCTGTCTCCATCAGCCTCCTAGCTGGGAAAGGAAGGGAATGACCCCACGCTGAGGTAGAACCCAGGGTAAGGATGAACATGACAACCTGGAGCCAGGTTGAAAAGGACACGGGCTTTGGTTTCATTGTAAGAGGGAGTTTGCCTGCTGTCCTTACAAAAACTGTTTTGAGAAGGGAGGAACTAAGGCCAGAGACCCTCACCAAAAGTGAAGGGTTCTCAGAGACCCTTGTCCTGCTGAGTTCACCCTGCTGCTGCCACCCCCACCTCCACCTCAGGGCCCCAAACACAGCAGGTCTTGGCCCAGTAGCAGCACAGGCTCCGGGAGGCTGAGAAGGCGGCTGCGGTCTAATTTCCCAAAGGGGCTGAGATTAATTAGCTCACACACAGGCGCAGAGAGGGAGAGAGGAGAGTGGGAGCAGGGGCGGGTGGCGTCAGGCAAGGAAGGAGCTGGCTGGCGCTCCCCGCCAGCCACCCAACCGACAGGCAGTCAGGCAGCCTTGACAGCCTGGGCACTCTGAAGGTCAGTGGCCAAGCCGGCTGAGCCAGCAGACTGGCACCATACCATTCCCAGAATCCTCAAGATCAAGGCTGGAGGAACAGAAACCAGGGCTGGGGGAGGGAGCTGAGTTACCACCAACTATGAGAGTCTAGTGGGATATTCTGTTCACACCATCTTGTTCAGCTTTGCGGGGGGGGGGGGGGGGGGGGGGGGGGGACGACGACGGGGGACGGACAGAAGACAAGTGCTCTCCCACTTCACAGGTAGGGATATTGAGGCTCTGACAAGGGCAGTGACTGGCCGAGGCCACCCAAGCTTGGGCAGCAAAGGTGAAGCTTTTTATAAATATTGGTTGGCCAATGCCAAAGTTCACTCTGCTGCCCCAGGTCTCTGACAACATGAGGACAGCAGCAGCTCTAGAAACTGAGGTGGCAAGGGTACCGGAGAGGGTCTTCTGCTTCAAAATGGGGAGGAGTCAGAGGAACACCAACCAAAAGCAGGAAGTGATCTGAGGTGGGGACCAGGTCAACCTAACTTAGGGAAGCTTTAGGGAGCCCCCAATGGTCACGTGGAGTCTGGGGCACTGTTTGGTTAAGTGGGAAACCAACCAGAGGATGGGGGACAGGGTCATGTTTTCATGACTGCCCCTGTATACACAAAAGGAAATGTTTGCTTAAAGGACCTCACGGCCACTCTCTGAGTTTCCCAGAGAAAAGAAAAGGACCCCCAGAAAGTGCCTAGGTGGTTCAAGTGTAGTGCTGAAATTTCTCAGAACCTGTCAACAGGGACAAGGGACACCCTGTGGGGGTGCGCACTCTCCTTAGGTCCAAAGGGTCACCAGCAAGCATTACTCGACACCTGTGATTCTGAGGCGGAGAAGGATACCTCCTCTTGAAGGCACAAGTGCAGGCTGGGCTTCAGAGTCAGGATTCCTGACCCTGTTCTGTCTAGATCTAGTCTGGGAGATCCCAGATAAGCGGCTGAAGCTTGCTGAGCTCAAACCCTGGTCTGGAATACAGCAAATCACAGGCCCAACGCCCTGGGGCCTGCAGACCACATACCTGAAGTCCTGATACGGGGCGGCCTTGTTATTTTTGCGGCTATCACTTGCTCAGGCCATGGGTATTGGATGACCAAGGCCCTAGATTTCCTGTGAGCTGCCAATTCCCTCATACCTATTTTCTGCTCCTCCCACCCCAGCAGTTCCTGCCCTCTACCTGCAAACCCCAGGATGCAGATAAGCGTGCGGTTGGGTCTGAAAGTTACTAGGAGGGCAGAACCAGCTGGCTGGGCCCATGCCTCTTCTGACCACAGGGAGAGCCCATCTACAGTTATGGTCACCCCTGTCCATGCTGGCACTTCTATATCAGTGGTTGTGGGACTGTAGTCTCAGGTTCTCCTGGGTCTGAACCCAACCAATCAGCAACCCTCACGCCCCCCCTCCCTGTCTGCGGCCACTCAGTTGCCTTCATCTGAGGAGCGCTCCAGACAAGGCTGTGTCCAAGGCAATCTAAGGATGTTTCTTGAGGAGTGCAACCCCCAGAAAAGTGCTTAGCTTTCGGTAGAGCAGACGGGCTCACTGGCCCCAGCACGGCTCAATGGAGACTAAAGCCAAAGCCTCACACGCCAGGCATGAGCTGTCCTTGCAACCTTGGCTCTCAGGTCACTAAAGCTTTAATACACAGATGGGGCTTGGTTTATGTTATAGATAACAAAGATAAAGCCAGGAAACTTGGCAGGCTATGTGTGGTGGTGCACACCTTTAATCCCGGGTCTTGGGAGGCAGAAGTAGGCAGATCTCTGTGAGTTTGGGGACAGCCTGGTCTACATACTTGAGTTCAAGACCAGCCAAGGTCTCAACAAAAACAAAACAAAGAAAGCTGGGACATGACACGGCACATATTAGCCAAGATCCAAACCTCCAGCTTAGGGAGAAATCCAGTTCTCTCGGTGATCATGGCTGCTGTTTCTTATATAGACCATCCAATACAGAGGAGACCGGGAGGCGGGAGCCGGCTGCACTCAGGTGATTTGTACAAGCAGTAGTGCTGGACAGTGGTGCCCATGTCCACCCAAGCTCAATTCTCTCACTTCTTGTATGGAAAATGGTTGTCTCTAGTTCTATGTGGGAGGGACGGCAAGCCCTGGCCCCAGCGGAGCTAAGGCTTAGACACCACTGCAGGCAGACTGCCAACCTCACAGCCCTGGCCCTCTTGTCAGCCCAGCGCCATGCGGACTAAGAGGTGTGGCTAAATCCCAAGCAGGGGGAGCACTGTGTGAAGAGTCTTGGGAACCCAGGGAACAGAGTAAAGTGAACGCCAGGATAGCAGAAGGACAGACTCTCTGGACACAGCTCACTGTGCCAGGAGAGGTGTCCTTCCTCCGCCAGCTCCTGGGATGCTCTCATCTCTCACAGACCCCACTGTGAATGGGGAGAGAGCTGACCACTCAGCGCTCCTGGGAAAATGGACTTTCCACAGCACTCCTTCTCCAGCCTTTCCTCCTCCCAGCTGTTTTGCCTCTTTCCCTTGCCTACCCTCTCCTGGTATCCTCTGCTTGAGTTACAGCTCCCTATGATGAGGGTAACTGGACCCCCGAATAGGGCCACAGCAGCCTAATGATACTCCTCCACCCCTACTTCACAGAAGACAACAGGACATAGGGGAGGTCTTCTCCACCCCCAAACCCCGCCCCGAGACAGGGTTTCTCTGAAGCTTTGGAGCCTGTCCTGGAACTAGCTCTTGTAGACCAGGCTGGCCTTGAACTCACAGAAATCCACCAGCCTCTGCCTCCTAAGCGCTGGGATTAAAGGCGTGCACTACCACCACCACCGCGCTCGCTTGGGAGGCCTTGTGTGTAAGCCTCAACAGGGATGAACAGAGTCTTGTGTGTGTCTAAGTGTACGGAACAGGCACTGCTGCTGGTGGTCTTGGTCTAGCCCTGCAACCTCATAAAGGTGTGAGCCAGGCCTACAGACCACTGCCTGAGCCTGGACAGGATGGGGAGGTAATCCGTGCCAGCATGCATGTGCACCAGAACTGACCAGGTCTGGGTGTTTCTGAGGCCCCCACACATATGTAACTGAGTCTGGAGCATGTGTGGCCGTGGGTCATGCTGAGGCACGTGGCATTAGGGGTGCTGAAGCTGTACATACCGTGCCCCTGGCTGCGTTGTGTGTGTGGCTGCACCGAGTGTGTGCTTTGCCTGCTGCTGGGGATGGGGTGACTCACGTCTCCTGAGCTAATCTCACCACCCGCCCGCCCAGCTCACCCTGCTCTGCTGGGCTCATGGCCGCCAGCACAAGAGGTGGGGAGGAGGCGCGGGCAGGCGCGCGGCAGGGAGGCTGGCTTGATAAATAACCTGCTGCTTCCCCAGGCCTCTGAGAAGGGGAGGGCTGCATCAGCAAGGAGCCGGAGAGGGAGGCCGGAGAGGCGTCCTTGGCCCCCCAGGCTTTGGCTGCCCTGGCCCCCACGGTCCAGTCTCCGGCTGCGGTTCCTGTTTCATAGAAACCTGATCTGGGAAAAGCCTATCGGGTCATCTTGCCTGCCCTGCCGGGTCGCCAGGCCCAGGCAAGCTGCCCCTCAGGGAACAAGCCCACAGCCTGGCTGCCCAAGCCGTGGGTGGGTGGGTGATAGGATATTTCTGTCCAGACTAAATGCAGCTTCAGGCCTCTGTCTCTGCACTAACAGCTGCTCCCAGAGGCTACGCAGCGATGACTAAATTTAGTCCCACCCCACCCCAGCAAACCCCAAAGCTCACCTCTTCTCATTGGCTCCACCCCATGGGGATAGAGGGAAGGATGGATGGGTAGTCAGTCACCTTGGGCCAGTGAACGCCTCTCTAGGTCTTAGTTGTAAAAAAAAAAAAAAAAAAAATCAAGTATTTACTCAGCTCTGGGCTCCGTCCTGCCCCACAGGATTTATTGAGGAGATTTCACAAAAGCAACTAAGTGGGGGTCTTTGCACAGTGGTTACAAAGCCTGAGAGGTTCCTTCCCCATAATATAAACTTTAAGCTTCTAAAGACTACTCCCCCCCAATCTGCCTTTTCCTTGCTCAGACTGGGCAATACCAATCTCTTCCAATCTACCCAACCGGACTCTGGCGAGGAGACAAGTTGTGCCAGGCTGGGGTGTGTGTGTGTGTGTGTGAAAGAGAGAGAGAGAGAGAGAGAGAGAGAGAGAGAGAGAGAGAGAGAGAGAGAGAGAGAGAGATTTCCTGGAGGCGACAGTCGGGAACAACCCGAATTCCTGTCTGGATCTTAACTTCAGCTGGAGAGCCTTTCCCAGCTTGGACCCTGGATAGGATCAGCACATCTCCAAACCCACACTACTCTGGTACTGGGGTGGGGGTCAGCAGGCCGGGAGGCAGCCACAGCTCCCCTCCTGCCCACCCGCTGCTTCCCCCAGCCCCACATGCACTGAATTCCCCACGTGCCTGTCTGTCTCTGACAGCTCGTGCAAAATACTTGGCTGAGCAGGCGCCCGCTGTTCTGAGCCCGCTGTGCCTCCTCCCCATCTTCCCAGGGGGTTCTGCAGACGTAGCCAGGGATGGGAAGAGACCAGAGCCTACAGTCTGGTGGACAGTTGGGGAAAAGAAAGGGCAGGAGAGACCAGTGTCAACACTCACTATCTCACTATTCTCACAGCACTATCCCCAGTCCCCGGCCCTGGCCATGGGAGACAAGGGAGGCTACTTCAAGAAAGCCAGTCTGTTTGGGTGGCAACTGCCTACATCCCTACTGCTTCCCCCAACATCCCAGGAGGTCCTTCCAGGGGTTCCCATTCTCCTGGGCCAATGAAAGAGCACCTGCCAGCCCCCACCCCCACCCCAGGTAGTAGCTCAGGACAGAGCTGAGGGCATCAGAAGGCTCTGAAATCTGGATGAGGGCCCAACCCCTCTTGGCAGTCATAGCCCCCCTTACAGAGCATGAAGGGGTGCGTTCCAGCTCTCCTGCAGTGAGAGGCACACCCACCCAGCTGCCAGGCTGGGATGACTCCATGGAGACCTGAGGGGGGCCAGAGGGAGGCCAAGTCTGCCCCCTACTGCCTCCCATCCAGCTCCCCGGGTCTTCCTGGGAGGGCAGCTGGGATTTTCCTCTAGCCACAGCCTAGCTGCCAGGCTCCTTCTACTCTCCCTGTGACCCAGTCACCCCCCTCCCTGCCATTTCTGCTGCCAAGGATCCCCTTCTCCCTGGGATATGTGCCACTTGACTTAAGAGTCCCCAGCACCCAACACATATCCAGTGGAGATGCTGACTTGGCCCTTGTGGGATAACATGTGCTCCATTTTACAGAAGGACATACCGGTCAGGAGGGGCTCCTCCCACCTAGCAGGAGGGGCAGGTTTACCATCCAATCTCATCCTGAAAGATATTCATGAGTTGCGGGGAGCGGGGGGGGGGGGGGCATGCCCTTAATCCCAGCATTTGGGAGGCAGAGGCAGGTGGATCTCTGAGTTTGAGGCCAGCCTGGGTCTACAAGAGCTCCAGGACAGGCTCCAAAACTACAAAGATACCCTGTCTTGAAAAACAAAACACACACACACACACAGAGAGAGAGAGAGAGAGAGAGAGAGAGAGAGAGAGAGAGACAGGGAGAGATTGAGATTCTTCCCTTATCTACCCCATAAACCTACATTTTCTACTCAGGAACCCAGTCTCCTCTTCCCCAGGCTGCTGGGGAGCCCAGAGTAAACTCCAAGGGATCCTCTCAATGCTGGAAGGCCTTCTGGACCACGCTGCCACCTAACAATGCCCGTTGTTGCCGTGAACCATACTGTGGGACACAGTCTCCTCTCCCCATTGCACAGATGGAGTTGCTGAGGACCCCAGGGGAGGGGAGCTGCAGGCAGTCATGAGTCAGAGGGGGAGCTGGGAAGCCGCCCGGCCCTGCCTGCTGTCACTGGAAGCAACAGCCTGCATTTCCTCCTCACGCTGGTGCCTCGGGAAGCGTGGGCAGCAGGCGGCAGGCTGCCACAGGGAGGACCCCTCCTGTGCCTGCAGGCCAGCCATGGCCCCTTGCTGCCTGACTGGGCCCGAAGCCCACAAGCTACACACAGACCTGGACTTCCAGTCCCAGGAATAGGCTCATGTCACTTGAGGTCTCAGGCTCTGTGACCTCAGGAAAGCCCTCAGCCCCACACCCGTGTTCTCTATCATCAAACAAGAGATTGAAGCACGGCCGTTCCGCTTCCTTCCTGCAGCAAAACCTGCTCCTTGGTGATTCTAGAATCCCAACACGACATAAATCCCGACTTAAAAGATCCTTTCGTTGCAAGCAGCCTAGGATTCTAGACTCCTATCACTAAAAATTCTAGACTGCCAAGATCTGGCAGCCCTGGGGAGGAGCCATATCCAGCCCACCTCCATCTCCTACCTAGCTTTTGGAGAGGGGACTGAGTTTCTTCTATCAGGGTCAAGAGGAAATGACATAAAGCTGGGGTATACTATTGGCTGGGGGAGGAACCAGTCTAACCCCAAGGGGACAGGCCACCTCCTCCTGGCACACAGGGCCACTAACAACACAGATGTCAGGAAATGAGCTTGTGGGGGAGCAAGAGTTGGTGGCTGGTGTGTGTTTGTGTGTGTGTGTGTGTGCGCGCGCGCGCGCGCGCGCGCGCGCGCGCGCGCGCCTGTGCTCCCTCCTCCAAAGGAGGGCCCAGCCCACATCAGGTCAACACTGGCCTCTCTGCTTCTCAGGTTCCAAGCCAAGCTCCTGGCTTTATCTTCCTGTCTTCGCCACCCACTGGTTCCTGCTTCCCACCACAGTCCCTTCACCTCCCGGGGCTGGCCGCAGTCGAGGCCAGCTGGTAGGGAGCCAAAAAAGACTCCAAGTTGGAGCCCAATTGACAGATAAAAACAATGAGGTCCAAGGAGAAGATAGGACTTGCCCACTGGTTCTGCCCAGCAGGTCTTTGGTCTCTGGCTGCTTAGCACCTCCAGTCCCACTATGCTTCACAGAGCCAGTAGGGGTCTACACATCAGCCTATCTTCCCCCACATCGCAGTGTTCCCCGAGAAAGTTCACTCACACTACCGGGCTCATTCATTCATTTACCCAACAAGTCAGTCGCCCCCCGCTGGGATGATGGGGTTGAGGGAGGGGCGGTGGGGTGGGAGAAACCCAGACCTATGTTTGGTAAACATTTAGGCAGAGTGAAAAGTGCAGAAAACCACCACACACTGACCAACTCTAGCTGTCCTTAGGGCCCTCACAGGTTATCACGAACTCACTTTCCTCATTTGTATATGGCTGGCCGCAACCAACACCCAGATCCCTGTCTCCTGTAGGTCCCCACAGAAAGCAGAAAAGAGCCAGAAAGATGCATCGCTCAGTAGGGCTCAGGGTGGGTTCGTCATTCTCATATCCACTGGGGGCAGAGACTGAGCAGTCTCATCCTGGGATTCCTGGAGGCAGGATCGCCGTTTCCGAGTGAGGTAGAGGTAAGAACCAGTGGCTGTTTTGCTTTTCTGACCTTCAGATTGAACCCCAGATTTTGTCTCTGGGTTTTTATTAATCATGTGACAATAGCTACACCCTTTGAACACTCACACGGTGCCAGGCACTGGGGTACAGGGGTACAGAAGCGAGTCACTGCCACATCCCACTTGCAAGCCTGGCAAAGAGCAGGCTCAGAAACCTTGCAAGCAACTGATGAATGAGGGAGCCGAGGATCGGAAGTACAACCTAGCACGTGCTTGTGACTAAGCAGGTATCGCCACACATATCTGCGTGTGCACACACCTGAGTGTGTGAGCGCAGTGAGGGATCCGGCCACTCTGGCTCGGCACCTCCTCATTCCTGCCCATGATCTAAGCTGAGGAACTATGCCAAGGAGAGAGACTAGGCAGGGAGAGGCTGGGATGATGCTTTTCATAGCTCTGGCCAGGAGACTACAGGCCTAGGTTAGGCTCCTAGGTAGGAGATAGAGTGGCTGCTGAGTATGAGGCCTCCTGTACCCTCACTGCAGGCTCATTCCAGCATGGCAGACCAAGAGAGCCTGAGAAGGTCAGGAGAGGTCAGAGGCAAGGGAGGGATTGGTCCCCCCAAAAGCCACATGGGGTCTGCCAGACAGGACAGAGTGAGTCCAAGGCTCCCCAGGGGCCACTGGGCAGGCCTGGCTCTGCCCTGTTGAACACAGCAGCTGGAGAGGAGTAAATACGGCGTCCTAGCCGCATTCCTGGGAGGCCAGCACGGCGGCCTGCCCGCTGCTTTAAGCAGAGCGCAGCAGCCAGGCCCAGGGCTGCCACTGCCCTCTTCCCAAACAAACAGAAAAATAAATAAAACCAGCTCTCACGCCAGCCAGCCAGCCAGCCAGCCAGCCAGAGGAGGGGGCAGGAAGGGGCGGAGGGCGCAAGGACAGGCAGGCAGACCAGTTGCCTCGGTTTCTGCTCCACTGGGAAGGGGGGACCAACAAAAGGGAAAATGGAGAAAAAGCAGATGAGACGGCCAGAGATGTCCTGAGAGGAGACATCAGACGGGAAGGGGGTGGGTGTAGGTGTCACCCGTAGAGGTGCAGAAGGAAAGACAGGGGTATTTGCAGTGGTCACAGCCAGAGAAGGTAGGGGCAGTGGCTGGGTCAATAACTCAGTGACAGAGATGTTTGGGCGGCAGACAAAGGGGGCCCTGTGGGCTGGGGCAGGGGTCGACTTGAAGGGCCATGAAATATTAAAGAGCCCAGGCCAGTGAGTGACAGAGGTCATAGAATTCTGAAGACTAGCCAGTAAGAGATAGGGGAGCCTGAGGCTGAGAGCAGCCCCCACCTCTGTCACAGCCTGTCCAACAGAGGACAGGCAGAGGGTGGGAGGGACCATGGGGATTAATGACAGCAGAGAGACCTCTGCAGTTCACTCCCCCTTGGGCTGAGGTGGGTATGGCCAGCCTTCCTGAGCTGCTAGCCACCCCAAAAAGAAAGCCAGGAGGCCTGTCAACACAGTGGCTGCCATGGTGCCTCCTGGGGGAAGAGAGGTAGATACCTCTGGGGGGGGCGGGGAGGAGAGCAGGCAAGTCACCATGCAGCAACCAGCAGGCCATTCCATGGCCCCACTACCAGCCTCACGACCTTGGCCAGTCCCTTGCCCTCTATGTCCAGGTTGTTCTACCCATGCCAGCCTTCATGTGAGGAAAGAAAGGAAGAAAAAAAAATAACATAAAATAACGTGGCAACCAGCATCCTGAGTCCTGTACACCACTCCCCTTGGTCCACTTTACAGACGGGGAACATGATGCAGCCAGGGTCACATCCCTGGGTATTAGAGATACCTATGTCCCTGTCCATTCACTAGGAATAGTTCTTGATGCTGCAAAAGACAATTTCTAAACCAAATCTGATGCGGCGTTACGCGTCTTTAATCCCAGAAAAGGCAAGTGGATTTCTGTGACTTCAAGGCCAGCCTGGTCTATATGGTGAATTCCAGAACAGCCAAGGCTATATAGAGAGACCCAGTCACAAAAACAAACAACAACAACAAAAAAACAAAAACCAACCTGACCAACAGCGAAAGAGCCAACTTCAGTCAGGCAGTGGTGGCACATTCCTTTAATCCCAGCACTCAGGAGGCAGAGGCAGAGGGATCTCTGTGAGTTCAAGGTCAACCTGGTTTACAGAGTTGAGTTCCAGAACAGGCTCCAAAGCTACAGAGAAACCCTGTCTAAAAAAATAAAAAAAAAAAAAAACCACAAAAAACAAAACAAAACAAAGACAAAAACCCAACTTCTGTTGACTGCTGACTGTCTGAGGTCCTCCCTCATGTTGAGTCCTTGTATTCAATCTAAAACTGGTCTCAGTGACGTAGCCACTTACTGTCCCACCTCAGAGGTAAGAAAACAGGTTAGCAGAAATTGTCACACAGTCAGCCACAGATCACAGCCAGGTCTAATGATCTCTCTTTAGTCCTGCCATTCATGTGTACTCGTCTGGGTGGAGTCCAGGGACGGTACTGGGGATCCAGTAGAAGGCCTTGGTGGTCCTATGAGCCCCCAAAAGCATTATGGCTGGGAACAGTTATCAGGAAAGAGAGAAGCAAGGCTATGGCTAGAAGCGCTGGGACGTGTGTTTAAGTCCCAGTACGTGGAAAGGCAGAGGAAGCAGGGGCTCGGCAAGTCTGAGGTTGGCCTGAACTGTACAGTCAAGACCAAGATGCTGTCTGGAAAAAACACAGACTAAATGGTAACTTCTGTGCTAGGTGAGCAGTAACTGCGACGGAGCTGAGCGCAGCCTACGGAGGCCATGGTCAAGGTATGGCCTACGGGCCTGGCTAAGGGGACCCGCCTATTCTACACGGAGCCCCGTACCCAATAAAAGCAGACAACCTATTTCTGGACAGAGGGATAGCAGAGTTGTCTTGCTGGTCTCTAGGGTCCTGACTTTAGCTCTAGGGTCCCGGCACCAGGAACTAATCACCCTCCCAGAGTCCCTAGAGCTAGTAGAAGGGAAGTTGGGATTGCCCACCACCCCCCAATCCCTGCAAGCCCAGAGGGAGGCCAGCATCAAGAGGCAGGAAATGAAGAAGAATTTGCAATCTAATTGAGCTGGCGGGGGATTAGGCAGCAGAATGCAATTACAGAGGCTGGAGCAGGGCCAGGGGCACTGACACCCCAAGATGTAGCCTTGTCCAGGTAACTGGGTCCAGCTACTCTCTAAGCACGAAATATTCAACTAGGAGAGGGGAAAACAGGTGAGCAAGGCTTGAGGCTAGCCCACTCTTCCTTAGAAGACTGTCCGAGTTCCAGCTCTGAGGGATGCAGGAAGTTTAACAGGGACACACACACACACACACACCCTGGAGAATCCAGGACAAGCCCACGGTCTCTCATGAGAGGTCAAGGCAGACAGGCAGGCACTCTCACAGGCCCTGCTCATGCGTGCACACACGTGATTGTAATCCCAGGTAAGTCACACACACTGCTGTTTACCTGCATAGGGACACACTCTAATCTGCAGACACACAGCCCAAGACCTGTGCTGCCACCGGCTCCAGCAAAGGGGAGAAGCATAAAAAACACCCATGACCTTAAAATCCTTTTATTCTTATAATCACAGGCTGCCATCGCCGTGGATATGCGCTGTCACCCCGGCCCCAGCCTGTCTCCCTCCACGGCTTCCAAAACTCCCAGAAGGCAGGCAGACCAGGAGGCTGCCCAGTTACTGCTGGGGAGGGGGAGGGGCACAACTGAGCAGAAAAGGTTTAAAGTCTCTCCGCTTCACAAGCAGGGAGGGAGGGACTCAGAAAGTCAGAATGGCAGACAGAGATATAGAAAGAGAAAAGACACAGACACCAGCCACTAACTACTGCCCCCCCCAGCTCAAATATGCCTACGCTTCAATAGTCACACCACTAAAGGAGTGAACACGTCTGGATTTATAAACCCATATAAAACAGATACACGCCAGAAGCCAGGAGTGGTAGGGCACACCCTTAATCCTAGTACTAGGGAGGCAAAAGCAGAGGCAGACAGATCTGAGTTCAAGGCTAACCTGGTTTACGTAGTAAGTTCTAGGACAGTCAGGGCTACACAGGAAGACCCTGTCTCAAAACAAACATACAAACACAAAACCCTACAAAATTTCAAGTACCTGAAACATAAAGAATATACACATGCACACACCCACAAACACACACACACACAGTTTGTAGGGGACATGGCCAACATCCAGACATGCCATTTCATACGTAAGCGCATAAGGTATACGTATGTACACGTACAATGCAGATGCACATAACCATTCACAAAATAACCCATCTTAGACTTCCACATTCTCAGACACATACACTCTGCACACAGATCAAAGATACAGACATACCATCCAGGTTCTCACACAGGAGATCAACACCGTGCCACACAACCCCATCGCTGTCAGCTGGCACTGCCTCTGGGTCTCTAAAGGGGCAGTCCTTCTCACTGCCAGCAGCCTGGGAAGGTGGGCTCAGCACCGAGGAGGCCGACAGAGTAAGGGGGAAGTTCCAGAATGCAGAAAAAAAAAACTTTAGTGGGATATTCTTGTTGGGCAGCAGTGCGTGAGTAACGGGGGAGGCTTTTTGTGGTCTGGTGAGTTCCAGCTATGAGTGAGAGTTTAACTATTAATATACTTAAGCGGCAAGGACACTTCGTGCGCGTGCGCTCGCACACAGCCACACACAGCCCCAGGATGAGATCAAGCGGCATGGGTAAGAGGGTAGCGGGAAGGTAGAGCCTCCACCTGACTGACCTCTAGACCACAGAGGCAGAATATGTACCCCCAGAAGGGCAAAGTGACCGGCAACTTATATTCCCAGTCAGAGAATGAATAAACGAATCACATGTAATGACAGCAGGTAAATCAGCCCCATCCAGGAACAGTGAAAGCAAACGCAGAGTTAGCTGTGACTAAAGGATCACATCCCAGAATTCTAAGAGAAGGACCAGGTCTGTCCCACCTGTATCCCTCCAGTTCTCTACTTCATCATACACCCTTGGAAATCAATTGGCTTTATCTCAGTCCAAAGCTCTCTTCCACCTCACTGCATGCTCTCAAGAGTAACTAGGTGGGGACCTTAAAAAGATGGGGTACTTCATCTACAGAGACAATCATGCCCCACATTCCTATGGGCCCCAATTTTGTACTTGCCAAACGGGTATCAGAAAAGAAACAGCAAAACTGAGGGGTCACCATGGGAGCCCTGGGCACATATCATGTGAGGGGTTTGAGCCCTGGATTCAGAACCCTCCCCTTCCCTTCCCCCATGCAGCCCAGCTCAGCCCAGCCGGGTGGACATTCCAGGCCTCACGTGATAAAGGGGAGGCCATTGGCCCTCCGGTAAGTCAACAGGGGAGATAGGAGGCCCAGGCCAGGGTCACCTGCTGAGCTGGGAAAACGGGCCCAAACAGACACATAAATAAGGCACTAACAAGCCAGCCAGCCAAGGGCCTAGCGGCAGAGGGCCCTCTGTACCATCTTGGAAAGGGGGGGGGGGTACTCAAGCTTGGCTAGGGGCTTCGCCTAGAAAACCCAGCTCCAGCCAGGATTGGGGGGGCTACAGAGCCATCCGGGCTGCCTGGGAATCCAGAGGCCAACCTCCCTCAGCTGTTCCCACCCCTCTCCGGAGCAAAAAATCAAACTGTCACCCCCTCCCTCCTCCCTGAGAAGGACAATTTCCGTTCTGAGTGGGGAGGTGACAGCTGCAAAGCGAGCCACTACCCCCCCCCCCCCCAACAAGCTCCAGCTTGACTCTCATCTAAGGAACTGCTAAATCAACACCATGCAGTTACAGGCAAAGTAGCCGCGGACAGCCTCCTCGCACTGCTCTCAAAATCGGGACGGGAAGGCTTTCCAGCTAAAGCCAGGACACAGGAGTCTTTCGGTAGAGGGTCAGGTCAAGCCTAGGCCCCCAGGCGACCCCTAACTATCTTATTTAAATGCTTCCCAACACTAGGACCGTACACCTCGAAGCCCGAGGGCGGGGACAGCTGAGGTGGCGCCGGGGCGTTCAAACCGCGCTCCAAACAAGTCCGCAGCGACCGCGCTCGCAGCCCCCGCCAGGCGGCCCCAGCGGAAAACTTGAAAGGGACTCTGTTTGCCGGCGGCCCTGGGGCGGCTCCGGCGGGGGCGGGGGCGGGGGCCAGCGATCACACGCCCCCTTCCCCAGCGCTTCCTGGGCAAACCCGCCGGGCAAGGGAGGGCTTCGCACACTACCAAACCAAGGGCTGCAAACTGCGCAGGGGCACAGGGAAAGGTGGGGATCAAGGGCCTAATCCTAATCCGCATCTCGTTTTGGGCACCCCCAACTGGAGGACCCAACTCTCAGACCACCCAGGGTCCCGAGGAGCAAAGTAGGGTGCGGATGCCAAATCTTCATTTCCCCCTTTCTCAGGTGACTAGGGGATCAAGTCTTTCAAGATGAGTCATTACAGAACCCCCCAAATCTAATGGTACCTCCTTGTAACCCGTGGCACTAACCCAACTCTGCGCACCCCTTACGATTCCCTCAGGAGAAAAAAAAAAGGAAATTTTTCTTGCTTCCTTCCGTTGCACACTAGCTCTTGTGACAGGTCCCCTACTTAAAAATCGGGGTCCTTCACTTTTGGTCGGACCTATATATAAACAAAGCCAGGCGCACCCCGCGCTCCCCGCCGGAAAACAGTCCATTCCGGGCGAGGACAACTTCCCCCCAGTCAGAAAATTAACACATTCCTCTCGCGGTGGCTCAGCCCCCGGCTCCTGGGATGCGAAAGGGAGGGGGCTCGGGCGGGACTTCGGGGGTAAATTCGGGGCCAAAGCAGCGTGGCAGGAGCCTTGGATGCCCGCCCCCTGCAGCCCTGAAGCTGAGGAACACCCCCCCCAAATCTGCGTCCCCGGCTTTGCACGCAGCTGGGCACACGCGGAGAGGCAGTCCGAGACTCCCCAAGGCCGTAGAGGACAGAAGAGAGGCCGCCTGGCCAGCGGAGGTGGGGGTAATATACTTTGACGGGGGGGGGGAGGAAGGTCAAACTTGATCAGCCCGCCAGGCACCCTGCAGGCAGCCGGGGCTAGGAGCCGAGGAGAAACACATAGAAGTGGCCGCCGCCTCTTCCAAGTCGAAGGCACGGCCACTCGTGGTCCGTGGCGCTCGGGGCAGTTACGGTCGCCCACAAACACAGGGTAGCGAGCGAGGTCTGATGCGGGGAGTGCGCGCCGCAGATCTGCAAGCAGCCGCCCCCGCAGGCGCAGCACCCGCCCTGCACTGCGAGGTGAGGACCCCCAGGCGCCCGCGAGCACCAGTGATTGGGAAGGAAGCGTCCCCCGCAGAGAGAGCTCCAGCGTCGCTCCTCCGTTCCCTGCCCACCGTCCTCGACCCTAAAACCCCTCTTTTTGTCTGAACTCAGTGATCTGCGACCGAGCACACTGCGGCTTGGGAAGGCTTGGATATAGCAGCGGCCACCGAGCGATCACCGGAGCTAGGTCTCCCAGGCCCCGCGGCTCAGGCTGCGGGCGTCCCCCGCCCCTCCCAAACACCGACCCCTCCTTTCCCATCCCTGGCTCTCCGCACCTGAACTTCGGGGGAACCCGCGCCACCAAACTTTCCGCGGACTTGGAGCGAACTCCGGCCCCGGCCGCGCACGGAGCCCCGGGGGAGGAGAGGGAGGGAGGCGGGGAAGGGGAGGGGGCTGGCTTCCCGGGGGGGCCGAGGGAGGGCCGTGGCCCGACACCTACCGGCTCTGCGAGTCGTCCGAGCCGCCACGGTCGCCGCGAGGCCGAGGGGGAGGGGCGGGGCGGGGAGCGGCGCTCCGCTCTGGGCACCGCCGCGGTGCGCTCCGCTTCAGTCGCCCGCCGCGCCCGGGGCCAGAGCCGGAGTCGCGCCGCCGCGGCTGGCCCGAGGCGGGGAGGGGGGGGGAGCCTGCAGCACCTGCCCCTCCTCCCCCTCCCCGCGGCCCAAATTAAAAAACAACAAAAAGCAACTAATCACCCCGGAGCGCAGCGCCTCGCGGCGCGGCGGGCGGAAGCCTCGGCGTGAGGCGCCCGGACTCAGCAGGCGACGCGCATGGCTAGGCACAGGCTGGGACGCGGGGCCGGACTGTCGGGGGCGAGGCTCTCCTCTTCTGGCTCTGCTCGGACGCCCGCTCTCGCCGCCGCCTCTACATCCCAGCTCAGGCTCCGCCGCCTCTGCCGCCGCGCCGCGCGCCCGCCCGGGCAGAAGCTCCGAACGCTGCCCGGGGGCTGCCGGCAAAACCCGGACCGGACTACCGGCTCCCTCACACCCCCCCCTCCACCTCGGATTCCCTCCCTCCTCCCGCGGCCTCCCTCCCAGAGCAGCTTTGGCCACTTGGACGCCGCAGGCTGTGAAGCTGGAGCCGCAGCCCCTGCGCCTCCCGATTCCAGCGTCCTGGTGAGGTCCGCCCAGGCTCAGCTCCCCCGCGCGCCCTGTTTCACCCTTTTTCCGTGCAACTTTACAAATAAATAAAATAAATATTCCCCCACCCCCTTTGTAAGAAATGCCTGGACATGGAGACGCACCTTCTGGGGAAAATCCGCCGACCTTCTGTCCCTTGTTCAGCTCTTCTCTGGAGCAGCAAGCTACAGGAATTGAGAGGGAGGGTTTGGCTGCCCACCCTCCAGCTCAGGTGCTTGTCGGTCCACCGACTCTCAGTTCAAAGACCGCACCCTTCCCAAAACCACTTTTCCTGCATGCAGTAGATACTAATTCCACCGGAAGAAAGGAGCAAGAGTCCTGTTCCCATTTCACAGATAAAGAAACTGATCAGAGAAAGGACGTTTGGCTTTTTTTTTTTTGGAGGCAGACTCCTGCCCAACTAGAGTCCTGGTGCCCTAGAGCCGTGGCCTATGAACTGAGAATCTGAAATAGTACTTAAAACAAAGCAACAGCTAGATGAGCAGCTAAGAGAGCTAAATCTCAGCCCTGTGTAATAGAGTAGGTACCTTGTGAGAGAACAGCTGATTTGAGCCCCCATGTCTCTGCACCGATTCCATCTGTGCCTCTGCTCTTTGACAAACGTCCCCTCCTGTTTCTGCCCAGCTTGGGCTAATCACAGCTGATGTCTTCTCAGAGAACTATAGAATGAGCCCTGGACTCCTATCATGCCGGAGTGATAGTTATGCAGTCTTCAGGGATTCAAGCAGTCAGACCACAGAGAAAACACAGCCCCTAGACCCACGAAGGAGAAGGAGCGGTGAGGTTGGGGGCGTCAGCTTGGTGCTAAGTATTACAGTCTGATACCAAGTGGGGTTCAGATAACAGGGAGTTAACTGCAGCCACCAGGGTGCCTCAAGCCACAGGCCCTGGCCTCTATGGGAGAAGCGAAATCGCCTCCCACAGCTGCTTCCTCTCTCTGGTTGTGGGTCTCCCTAGAGCTGGGACTAATACCCACCCTCAGAGCCATCTGTGTATGGACTTAAGGCTTTAACCCAGTTGGAATGTCAAAGGGCAGAGCTCATCTGGAATGTGTTACCTGTCCCCCACTCGTGACTCCCCATGCACTGGGGACACTTCCTCACCAATTCTTTCCTACCTAGTGTCAAATAGTGGATCCCTTAGCTGGTTTCTTCATAGTCAACCCAAACAAGCCTGTTGGCTAAGTAAGAAGGTGTTTGCTATAGAACCAATCTTTATTTTTTTAAATATTTATTTATTTTATGTATATGAGTGAACTGTCTTCAGGCACACCAGAAGAGGGCATCAAATCCCATTGCAGATGGTTGTGAGCCACCATGTGGTTGCTTGGAATTGAACTCAGGACCTCTGGAAGACCAGCAACTGCTCTTAAGCGCCTGCTCGCTGGAACTCCACAACAGGAGCTAGAAGATCCTGACCCAAGAAGAAAAAGGACCCGCAGGTAGGTGCTTGAAGCGTAAAGCCAGGACAGAGTCAGGCCCTGCACGCTGGGAAATGGCTCTGTGCTGGAAGTCTGGCTCACTCAGTAAATGAAAATGCTTTCCTTTCCAGTAGGAAGACCTAAGTTTGATACCGAGAATCTGGGCTCGTAAACCCAGCGTTGAAGAGGCCAAGACACAAGGATTCCTGGGGCTTACTGGCCAGCTATCCTCGACTAACTGGGAGCTCCATGCCACTGAGAAGCCCTAACTCAGAGGAGGTGGACAGCACTCCCTTAGGCTTTCAGTTCACACACGTGTGCCTCAGTCTCCCTCCACATATGCACCCATACACTTTAAAAAGGAAGATATCTAAACCAGGATCTATGGGGGGTTGAGAGGAGCTTCATCTTAGGAATTTGCACTTTTTTTTTGAGACTCCCCTGGCCCCCAGCAAACTCAAGAAGCCAAAGGATAAGGGTCTGCAGTGGAGAGAGCCAGGTGTCTCCTCAGGGAAATGAGAACCAATGCCTGGTCTCAGAGTCTTCCCACCTCAACAACTGGGAGGGGCCCAGGTCCTCACCTGTCCAAGCTACTTGGGAACCAGAGAGAATACTGTTCCCATGGAAAACACAATATGAACAAGGAATGTCACATGGATGCCATCTACCTATAATTCTATCATGAGTGTGAGCACAAGGGGAAGACACCTAGGCATGGTGAGGCAGGAAAGACCACCATTTCTCAAGACTGAGGGAAGCCACCTTGGGTCTGTCCCTCAAAAAATATTTTGGTTTATACTGTTACTAAGATTTCTACTGAGTCTTTCAAACAACCATCCTGCAAGTCTCCAGCACCTGTGTGGAGGGCGGGGCCCCCATACCCACCTGCCCTCCAGAGGGGAATGCAGCCTAGATTATTGTGTTCCTGCCACCAAGACCCCACCCCATGTAGGTACGTCTTTCTCTCCCTCTCCCTTCCTTCCCTCTCTCTTTCCCCTCCTCTCAGCCCTCCCAGCTGCCCCAGCCTGATGATGCCCTCTTGAACCCCATGGATAATGTTTATCTCTGGCATGGAAGTAAGCTCTTGCCCATCTCATTCTTTTTCTTGCTATCTTCTCCATTTCTCAGATGAAGACATTAAAAAGTTGATGCTGAAGTTGTTCTCTAGCGCTGTGATTTGCTGTCTCGCTCTGTGGGGCTCTTCCGTTTCATATCCTGCCTTGGCTCCCTGCACTCCATAGGATCGACTATAATTTCCCGAACTTTACATAGACTTTTCTTCTGTGTAGAGGGGCTGATCCAAGCCTGTCACAGAAGGTCCTGATGAAGACCCAGTCCTCTCCAGCTGTCACCCCCAACCCGAGTTTGGGCCATCTCTATAAGACCAGCAGTGGTGTTTCTGATACTTGGAAATGGTGTCTCTTTGGGCCAATACAAAGTCTTTTCAGTCCGTGATAGGTAATTTAAAAAAAAAAACTTTACTTTAAAATATTTTTTAAATATTTATTTATTATGTATACAATATTCTGTCTGTGTGTAAGCCTGAAGGCCAGAAGAGGGCACCAGACCCCATTACAGATAGCTGTGAGCCACCATGTGGTTATTGGGAATTGAACTCAGGACCTTTGGAAGAGCAGGCAATGCTCTTAACCTCTGAGCCATCTCTCCAGCCCCCTTTAAAATATTTTTTTATATGTATGGATGTTTTTTCTACATGTATAATATCTACCACGTGTGTGAGAGGCCAGAAGAGGGTGTCAGATCCTGTGGAACTGGAGTTACAGATGGTTGTGAGCCGCCATTAGAGTGCTGGGAATTGAATTCAGGTCGTCTGGCAGAGCAGTCAGTGCTTTTAGCATTTGGACCATCTCTCCAGCCCCTAACATTTATTTTAATTTTATGTATATGGGCCTTTGCCAGCATGTATATCTGTGCACCATGAGCATGCAGTGCCTGTGAAGGCCAGAAGAGGGCGTCAGATCCCCTGGGACTGGAGTTGCAGGTGGTTGTCAGCTGCCAAGTCCACTGGAAGAGCAGCCAGTACCCTTATCTGCCATTTCTCCAGCCCCACTAGGTACCTTTTTTTTTGTTGTTGTTGTTGTTGTTTGTTTGTTTGTTTTTGGTTCTTCGAGACAGGGTTTCTCTGTAGCTTTTTTAGAGCCTGTCCTGGAACTAGCTCTTGTAGACCAGGCTGGCCTACAACTCACAGAGATCCACCTGCCTCTGCCTCCCAAGTGCTGGGATTAAAGGTGTGCACCACCACCATCTGGCTTAGGTACCGTTTTTTGAAGTGTGTTTTACACCTATTCCGCGGCCTGGCTCTGTGCCATCATCGCTCATAGGCCACTGTGATCATATCACATAGAAATAGTTTTTTTTTCTCTTTTGGCTGGGCCAGGGATAAGATTTGCTCATATACAGCAGGTATTCAACCATTGAGTTGTGTCCCCAGCCCCAGAAATAGGTTTATTTGTTCATTTGGCTGCATTTAGTCATCAACTACCACCAGCCATGAAAAATCCTTTGAAGGTAAGGAGTGTCTCCCACCATCCCTACTCCTGAAGTCTGTCTTTCTGAGTGAGAGCTTATATGAATTAGGCACCAAGCTGATTGCCTTCAGAAGCTGCAGATTAGGGGGCTGGAGAGATGGCTCAGTGGTTAAGAGCACTGGGTGCTCTTCCAGAAGTCCTGAGTTCAATTCCCAGCAACCACATGGTGGCTCACAGCCATCTGTAATGAGATCTGGCGCCCTCTTCTGGTGTGCATGCATACATGGAGGTAGAATGTTGTATACATAATAAATAAATAAATCTTAAAAAAAAAGAATCTGCGGATTAAATATGCACAGAAAGCAGTCAGCTTGGTGCCAAGTTTACAACCCTATCTGAGGCCTTCCCCACCACCGCACAGCTGGAAAATGGAAATGCCGGATGGAGGAGTGAGCCTCCAATAAAGATGGCCCATTCAGAGCCCAGTTTGGCAGCACATGCCTTTAATCCCAGACCTCGGGAGGCAGAGGCAGGTGGATCTCTGTGAGTTTGAGGCCAGCCTGGTCTACAAAGAGAGTTCTAGGACACCAGGGCTAAACAGAGAAACCCTGTTAGGGAAAAAAAAATGTCCCATTCAGAATCTTGCCTAATGTCACCTCCTTTCTCCTCTAGGACAGAATTCCCTCACCAGTATCACTAAGGATGGAAGGGGAGAGCAGGAGTGTTTGCAAGCTTGCCTACTGGGGTAGAATACAGGACAGACTTTTAATGGAGGGCACTCTGGACTGTGATTGCAGCTAAAAGCCCAACATGGGCAGAAGAAGAGAAGAGTTTCAAAGCCCACTGTGGACTCAGGCCTTTGGGGTCTCTAACCATCAATTTGACCACTGGACCTGAGGTCTGTGTCACCTCCTTCACCTTGACCTTGTGACAGCTGACAGAATAAGAGCGCTGTAAAACCAAAGGGAAGCATCAAACATGGTCCAGGCTTACTCCTGGAAAGTTTGGTGGCTCACCCTGGCCCTGGCCTGAAAAAACAAAAGGGGCCGGAGGAGCAAATCAGAGGGGACCTCAGCCCCAGAACAGAAGAGCTCTAGAGACTGGGACTAGCCCATCTCTCCCAGCCACGCACACAATTATGCACATGTGTAAATAACCACAGACACCGGTCTACACTCTCACCACTACAGGGACGTGAACATACATATATGTGTATGTGGAAGGGGAGGAGAGGAAGGTCAGTCTGGTGACTACCATGCCCCTGACAGTATCTCTTGACTTCTCCCTAGGCAGTCATGGGTCAACTGTTTGTCTAGTGGGAATATGTCTAAATACCACAGAGGCCAAACTGTGGCTCCAGGGCTCCCAGGTCAGGAAGGAGTAACTGAAGGCAAGGCCTAGGGGAGGTGGAGGGGAGGCAGAGTCCTGTACTGGGGAAGAATAACACTCCTTCCCTCCCCCCCTCCCTCCCTCCCTCCCTCCCCCCCTCCCCCCCCTCCCTCTCTCTCTCTCTCTGTTATTGTTGTTTTGTTTTTTGAGACAGGGTTTCTCTGTAGTTTTGGAGTTGTCCTGGAACTAGCTCTTGTAGACCAAGTTGGCCTCAAACCCACAGAGATCCGCCTGCCTCTGCCTCCTGAGGGCTGGGATTAAAGGTGTGTGTCACCACTGCCCTGGCCCACCTGGTCTCTAAGTGTCTGCCTCAGGCGGTAAGGCTAGGGTGGAGTAGTAAGAGGGAAGCCTGCTGGTGTGAGGGGTTGGATGACTCTTCCTCTGTCAGACAGGGCCCCAGAGGATAAAGACGGGTGTTACGTGCCCTCCACATTGAGGTTTCCTCTCACAGGCCAAGGCAGCTTCAAGACCCACCTACCAATCTCTACACTGTCTACCTCTACAGACTACAGAAAATGGGGCACTTAGGTTGTGTCTGGGGTGGGGTCTGGATGAACTGCTCTTTGAACTGGTGGGACTGGTTTTGTGTCTAGCCGCCTGGGCAGTCACGGGTTGCCTACTGGGCCAAGGAGACAGGCCTCAGGATGGGGCCCCTTGTAAATGGTTAACTCCCACAGCCACCACTGGGTCCCTTGGGCCCCACCCCCAGTCGTGACTCTGGCCCTGAGTGCTCACCCACAGGCCAGAAGCCAAAGGTCAGAGGCCAGAGCCAGAGGTCTCAACACCTGAGCAAGTCCTTCCCCTAAGTCTCAAAGGGAGGGGAAGTTTCTGTATGGATAGCTCTTCCCTCTAAATTCTGAGAGCTGTCATTCTGGTCAGCCCTCCAGTCTGCCTATTGCAGCCCTGACATTTGTCTCTAAGGAATTCTGGGTGGACCTCAGGGCAAGTACCAGCCCCAGCAGCCTCATATAATTATGCCAGTCCCACCTCCTCAAAGGAGTGTTGGAGCCTAGATAAAGAATGGGATGAGGAAACCCAGCTGACACCGCTGAGAACTGGGGTTGGCCCTAAGGTCTTTCCAGCTCCAAGGAATACAATAATGGTTGCCTTTTTTTTTTTTTTTGTTTTGTTTTGTTTTGTTTCAATCAGGGTCTCTCTGGGTAACAGCCCTGGCTGTCCTGGAAATCTTTGTAAACCAGGCCGGCTTCAAACTCACAGAGATCTGCCTGCCTCTGCCTTCCATGTGCTGGGACTAAAGGCGTGCACTCCCTTTCCCCCATCCTTGGCTATCTTTATTTTTTAGAGATGGGGTCTGGCTGGTGTAGTCCAGGATGCCCTAGAACTCACAAGAGGTCTACCTGCCTCTGCATCCAGAGTGCTGGGATTAAAGGTGGTAAGTAATCTTTTAGTGTGTGTAACTATACCCAGCATATTTTATTATTTTTGTAGATTTGTTTATATGCATGAAGGTTTTGCCTGCAAGTATGTATGTGCACCATGTGTGTACAGGGGTCAGAAGAGGGCATCAGATCCTCTGGAGCTGGAGTTACAGTTGGTTGTGACTGAACCTAGGTCCTCTAGAAGAGCAGGTGCACTTAACCTCTAAGCCTTCTCTCCAGCTCTTAGTATTTATTTATGTGTGTGTTTAAAGGGAGCTACAGGGTGATGGCTGCTTATCTTGTCAAAAACTAAAGGACAGGCCTGGTGACACACACATTTAATCCCAGCATGCAGAAGACAGAGGCGAGCAGAGGTCTGCAGAAGAGCAGACCACAGTTCAGGTCCCAGCACTCACACATCCACATGGTGGCTCACTACCTTCTGGAACTTCAGTCCCAGGGGATCTGACATTCTCTTCTGGTCTCTGTGGACACGCATACATATGTGTACACATGCTTGAATGAATACACATATTCATTCATATGAATTCAGTACTCAGGAAGCAGAGGCAGTAGGATCTCTGTGAGTTTATGACCTGCCTGAACTGCAAAGCAAGTTTCAGGCCAGCAAGGACTGCACAATGGAACCCTGCCTCAAAATAAATTGAACAAATAACTAAATAGCAACAACAACAACAAAACAACCTAAAGAGAGGGCCCACCTTTTTTATGACCTCAAATCCTTCCCCCTATTTCTTGGGCCAGCCTGAGAAAGTAGCACCCATATTGGACATGGGAGAATTACTAAAATTATTTTTGTAAAGATTTATTAGGAGGGGCTGGAGAGATGGCTCAGAGGTTAAGAGCACTGCCTGTTCTTCGAAAGGTCCTGAGTTTAATTCCCAGCAACCACATGGTGGCTCACAACCATCTGTAATAAGGTCTGGTGCCCTCTTCTGGCCTTCAAGCATATACGTAGACAGAATATTGTATACATGATAAATAAATAAATAAAAGATTTATTAGGAGTTGGAGAGATGGCTCAGCAGTTAAGAGCACTGCCTGTTCTTCCAGAGGACCTAGGCTCAATTTCCAGCACCCACATGGCAGCTCACAGCTGTCTATAACTCCAGTTCCAGGGGATCTGATACCCTTACACAGACATGCATGCAGGCAAAACACCAATGCACATGAAATAAAAATAAATAAAAAGATTTAATTATTTATGCATCCATGTATGCTCAGTGTATGTCTATGTTTCATAGGCACAGATGCCTGCAGAGGCCAGAAGAGGGTGTCAGATCTCTTGCCACAGGCAATTTTGACCTGCCATGTGGCTGCTGGCAATCAAACCTGAGTCCAAGAAAATGCCACTGAGCCATCTCTCCAGTCCCACTCCTAATCCACTTTTCTTTGAAAGGCAACGTCTCACTATGGAGCCCTGGTGACCTGGAACTGCCTGCCTCTGCCTCCCCAGTGCTGGGATTAAAGATGCTCTAAAAGATAGTCTTGAACCTGTACCTGAGGCCCTGACCTGGACAACTAGACTGGGGAGGGGGTCATTCTCTTTGTCCGCCTCCAGGACAAATAGGATGTGAACATTCTGGGTGAGTTCAAAGACAAGCAGCTTTTGAGAACCCTCCCCTCACACTGCTCAGGTGCTAGGGTTACTGGGTTTCTGGTTCTTACTTTCCATAGGATTGCTAGGACCATCACCATTGTATACCAAGTAACTTCTGTTTATTCCTGTGACCCAGGACTGACATCAGGCCTTACACATCTCCATCTCTGCTGAGGGTCCAGCCCCCAGTTGATGCTAATGATTTTTAGAGGAATGGTCCTGGTTGCTATCTCAGGAATGAGACAGCGTCTGCTCGGGATTGCAGTGGATCTCTTTCCTAAAGCTTATTTGCCTTAGCCCTTCCTTCACTGCCTTCCCTGAAAGTTAGGGAAGGCTAGAACCATGCCACTCCCCTCCCTGCCCCAGCTAGATAGAACTGGATTCCACATACTGGTCAGGCAGAGGTGCTATTTTTTTTTTTTTGAAATTATTTTTATTTCATGGGCATTCTTGTTTTGAATGCATGTATGTGTGAAGGTGTTGGACCCCCAACACTGGAGTTACAAGCAGCTATGAGCTGCCATGTGGGTGCTGGGAATTGAACTTGGGCCCTCTGGAAGAGCAGTCAGAGCTCTTAACTGCTGAGCTATCTCTCTCCAGTCCCCAAAGACTCTATTTTAAGCCCCAACCTCAGACCCTTCCTTAAGGCCCACCTACAGCCGCACTCTCCTTATCCTGGGACCCTGTATATTGGGATCTTCTGGATTTTTAAACATTCATCTTAAGTGTATGAGTCTTTTGCCTGCATGCTTGGTACCTGAAGAGGCTAGAAGTATCAGATCTCTTTAAAACTCGAGTTACCGAGGTTGGAAATTGTCACGTGGGTGCTGGGAATCAAACCAGTGCTCTTAGTCACCGGGCCATCTCTCCAGGGCAGGTCTCACATGTTTTAATTTATTTTAGGATTTATTTGTGTATACAGGTCTGTGTGTGCAGGTGTCTGGCCAGAAGAGGGCATCAGATCATTTGGAGCTGGAGTTACAGATTGTATGTCTTGTTTTTAAGAAAGATTTGTTTTTATTTTAAATGTTTGTTTTACTATTGCTTATTAATTCTTCAGAGTTCCTGTATGACTTGCACAGAGAAAACCTGTCCTGTCTCTGTTGTGCCCCTGCATGTTAGGAGCACATTGTAACTGTCATTGTTACTCCAGGGGAGGAGTCATTGTAACTGTCCCTCCCACCCCCCAGCAGTGGTGACACTTGAGGGATGCTCTCCCTTCATGGTAGACATTATTGGGAGGAGTGCCTACATTTATCTCTGTCTTCCTCCTGGCTCCCTTATCTTTTGCTGTGGATACCCACTGGATCTTCGGCCATGGACATTACTACCTGTCCCCTGGCACCTTGCGTTTTCAATGCTCCTGACCAACAAATGGTAGGATGATTTTTCTTTCCTTCCATTAGCCAAAACAAAGTCAGGAATTTTTCCCCAAGAATCATTCCAGAGGGTTAAAGTCCATGACCATCATTGCCGGGAGAATGGCAGCAAGTAGACAGGCATGGTGCTGGAGCAGTAGTTGAGAGCTCACTTCTTCCATAAGTAAAAGGCAGAGTTATTCTTTTTAATTATGTGTATATGCGGGTGTTTGTGCATATGTACACGAGTTCAGTGCCTGGGGAGGCCAGAAGATGGCGTTGGATTCCCGTAGTTGGAGATACAGGTGGTTGTGAAGCACCTGACTTGGATGTTAGGAAACTGCAAGGGCAGTTAACATTGTTAGCTGCCGAGCCATTTCTCCAGCCACTTAACTGCCTTTCACTATTTATTCCATGCAGTGTCCACAGACGTCAGAAGAGGGCATCAGATCCCTTGAGCTGGAATTACAGATGGCTGTGAGCCACCATGTGAGTGCTGGAAATCAAACCCAGGCCCTCTGCAAGAGAAGCAAGTGTTCTTCACCACTGAGCCATCTCTCCACTACCCCACCCCTCCCAAACTGTCTTGGTCTCATGTCAGTGCCCACCTCCATTCCCTCAGCCTTGTCCATTCAGGCAGCCTTATCCCTCCAGCCACAAATGCACCTGCTGACCTTTATCTTCAGGTTTCCCCCTCAGATGAAGAGTTCTCTTCCCAAGATATAATCACACATTAGCCAGAAGACTGTTGTTCTGGGCACTGTTTCTGCTGGGGTCAGAGTAGGATAACTTAGGAAAGAAGTGGATTCGGCAGAAGTAGGGACTTCCTACTAGTAAGCCTGCACCAAGCTTTCCCTTCTCTGCCTGCTTGTACAGGTGACTCCAGAGGGCGCCCCAATTCCATTGCTCTGGTTCAGGGGCTCTGAGTTGGCAGTTTAACCAGTACCACTTAGTTAATTCACTGTCATCTTCCCTCCTGCCTTCTGGAGCAGCTCCGTGTTCAGGTGGCCCAGCTGACTGTCAGCTGGCTGAGCCCACTGAGCCTGTGTTCACAATCTCTCACACTCCCAGCAAGAGATAGCTGAGTTCTGCCAGCACCACCATAGCCAACAATGACCTTGAGGGAGGAGCCAAGACACCACGGGAAGGAGGTTGATCATCAACGCTGGTGTGCCCAGTCCTGAGACACATCACCCTTAGTGACGGGTTACTGAAGCACCCCAAGTGGCTCTATGACCTCATCTACTCTCCTGCTTCCACAACTGGTAGCTTCAGCAGTGAGGTAATGGCACCAAGCCTGAATAGGATCAGCAAGGATGTCAAAAACCCAGCCATCTCAAGCAAGCAGTTTGCTCCAGCTAGTAGTAGGGGCCATGGACAGAGGGGACATTTCCAGTAACTCTGATCTGAGACAGCTGGGGACAGGGTTGTTTTGGGGTATCACCCCTTCACTACTGCAGATGTCTGGCATCCCCAAGACATTCTGTTTATCTCTCCGAGTATTGGTCCTGAGATTAGATCATGGCTACTTGGCAATGTTTGAAGACCCACCCCAGCCTCCCCCCCAATACTGGGCAAGTGTTGTACCACTGAGTTGTCTCTTTTTGTTACTGCTGTTCTGAGGCAGGATCTCATGCTCGAGCCCTGGCTGACCTAAAACTCACTATGTAGACAAGGCTGGTTGTCAAATCCGTAGTGAGATCATACTGCTTCAGCCTTTCAGGTGTTGGGGTTAGAGGTGAGTGCTCCCTTATCTAGCCCCTGAGAACACTTTGATAGAGTCACACTTTTGCAACTGGCATCTAAAAACAGAAATCATTCAGATGAATAATTTGGATTTACATTCCCAGATGTCAGTAGTGCTGACGCTTGTAAGCCTCTTCAGAGGCGAGGGGGTATTCTCCAGCCCCCCACACAGGCACAGGGGGCTAAGCAAGGCTCATCACTGCACCAGCACAGGCAAAGGCTGCAGCTCCAGCTTCAAAAGTCCCTTGTGACCTTAGGAATGTGAATTGGCTGCCTGCTCACCTACCCACACACCAGCCTCCAGTGCCCATGAGGGGACCTGGTGAAGTTTTAGCTTCTCACTAAGATTCACCCATCCCAATGCCAGGCAAACCCTATACTGCCTGGATCAAAGAAGATTCTGGTCTTAAGGAGAAGGCTGGGTGAGGGTAGGAGATGGACATACAACTACCCTGCCACTCCAAGTCCACCTACTTTGAAGTTACCCCAGTCTGTGGCTGGCTGGAAGCTCTGCCCCGCCCCACTCTATTTAGGAGGCAGCCATGGTGGCTTAGCTCTTGTCTCTGGTTTCCTAGGGAGCTCTGCTGAAGCAGCCCAGCCTCCGTGGGTCCATCTGTCAGGGAGGCTGTTCCGCCCCATCGATTGCTGTTCCCAAGGGGCTGCGTTGCTCCAGGGACCCAATGTGGCCTCCAGATAGCAGGGAACCACACGAAGAGGCAGGGAGGGGGGCGGCTTGGCAGCAGGAAGAGCCAAGAGGGGCTGACATTGCAGAGAGAAGGCACAAAGCTCGACAGACATGAGAAATGTAGAGGGCCAGGGGCAGTGCGGCAGCAGGCTAGCTGGAATGACCACTGAAGCCAGCCGGCACCCTTAGGACTCAGTTTTGCCTTTGGACATACCAACTTCCCACTTGCAAAGACAACAGCAGCTGACATTTATTGAGCAGGAACAATGTGCCTGGCATTGGGCTGGGGCTTCACACACCCGTGCTTCCACTTGAGGAACTGCCCATTCAATGCAGGTGCGATTATTCTCCAGCAGCAGTGAAGGAGTAATCAGAGAGGCTGCGGCACTGTCGGTAGCCACACACAGGGCTGGAGCTTCTCTGACGCGATTCAGCTGGGCCCAGTGGTTGCGCCCCAGCTCCAGACAGACAGAGCCAGGTCAGAGGGGGAGGAGGTAGTCTTGCTTGGCCAGAAGCCCTGCCCGCCCTCCCGGGGAGCCGCCTCCTCCCCTGGGCTGCGTGACATCTGCCCCGCTTCCCGGCCCCAGACAGCTGCCCAGAGCCACGTCAGCATTTCCACCAGGGAGTCTGGAAACTGGCTCTGGCCCCTGAGAGGGAAGGAGGGGGAGGAATGCGGTCCCCTGAAGGAAGGCTTCTCAGAGGGGTGACCCACTCAGCTAAGTAGGAATAAGGGTACATGACCTTGGACATTTACAAGATGCAGTTCCTCTGCATCTTGTGGATATGTAGTGGGGGCCTTTTGGCAAGGGTATTAGTAGCATTCAATGTGGATAGAGCATATATTCCCACGCAGTCCAACCCATAGTTCCAAAGATACCAGTACAGCCAGCTACCCTCACGGCCTACTTAGAGCCATGTGGTCATCTAATAAGGACCCTAGCGGTAAGGAAGTGCACGGCCCAGCTCTGCAACTGGCCGGCTGGGGCCAGAGATAACCAGCGCCTCCCGGAAAATCATTAGCATCTGTTTGGGCCAGTAAAGTTGGCCCACTGGTGCCTCCGCCTACTGGAAACGGCGGCTGCGGCCCAGCCCCTTTGATGCACAAGCCGGCTTTAACTCGGGTGGGGACGACATTTATCTATCCACCCACCCTAGGAGTGGGGTGACCGGACAACAAGCAGGGGACAGGACTTGTGTTGTCAGGGGTGGGGGCTTCCTCTGCAAAGTAAGTGGTTCACTCCGCAATCTGGGTAATCCAGGCCGGCTCTTGGAGATGCCCATGCTGGCGGCAGCCCAGGGAGTGTGTGGAAATGACACCGCCAGGGCGGCGGAGATCCCCCCCCCCCCCCTCCTGACATTGGCTGGAAAGTGGAGCAGCTCGTCAGGGACAATCAATGGCGATCGATCGCTGCGTGGCGCAGGCGGCCAGCGCACGGGCGGGGGGGAGGGGCAGCGCGGCCAGCAGGGGTGGGGGCACCCGTAGCTGAGGTCAAAAAACACACAGACCCGCAAAAGGGCATAGTGGGGTCGCATGGATACAAAATCGTACAGGGAGGCACCACATTACAAAAGGGGGCAGTCTCATCACACTAGTCTCTGACACAAGTCACAACACAACAGGGTTAATGTCTGGTCTTCATGGACACACGATGAAACCAGTCACACATAACTACACAATGATATAGCTTATCACAACCACATGACCAGTTCCACCACACACAGGGCGCACACACACCATTTGCCAGTATATAAACTTACACTGACTGGTCTCAACTAGACAAAAATGGGGGAGTCGATATGTCTGGCTGCACAAGGCAAAAAGTTGGGTCTCATTATGCACTTTCACTATGGGATCAAGAGGCCAAGTGGAACACAACTGGGTCACCCATTACCGTAAGATGCACCTCAATAACTAGGAGGAATAAAGTAGCTTGACAGCACCCACCATGAACCAACTTCATCATGTGGAATGCCACCCCCCCCCCAATAAACACCAGAGCACAGGCAAAGTGAACAAGCATTAACTCACAGTTCTGACAGTACCGCCATGTGATGCAGCACGGCCCAGGTGCACAAGAACTTTACACAGGAGTCTTGAGTCGTGAGTAGAGACTCTATTAGGGGGTTGAATGACCCCTTCGCAGGGGTCACCTGAGACCACTGTAAATCATATTTACATTATGATTGATAAGAGTAGCAAAATTAGGAAGTAGACACGGAAATAATTTTATGGTTGGGGGTCACCATAAGTAGCTGTACTACTGGGTCGCAGCACTAGGAAGGCTAGAAGCACTGTTAGCAAGTCCTATCTATACAATGACTGATACCCTGATAGCTCTAGACTGAGTTCCTCTCAGGGAACTTGACTCACCACAGCAGCAAAGAAAACTTCTGTCACTACATCTGGAAAACCCAACTCACATGGTTGTTTTCACCCAAAGAAGCCACACTCTTACCCCCATCCCACTGGATATATCCTAGCAGCAGGGTGAGCCCAAATAGTACTCAGGCTCTGGGACCTTGATGGGAGCCACCCCTGAGCCTCTCACCAGGTGACATCAGCAGTGCTACTGATCTTACTTCCTGTTACCTTCACAACTGTAGAAGACAAAGTTACTCCACTCAGTCTCCCAAATTCAAGGACTTTCTCTAGTTAAATCCACTCTCTATCCCTTTATTTTCCCCAAGAGGAATAGAAGTGTTGGTTACAGTCCCAAAATACTGGGCATGGCTGAGTACACCTTTGATCCCGGCATTCTGGTGGCAGAAGCAGGCGGACCTCTGAGGTCAGCTTGGTCTGATCTAGAGTGAGTCCAGGGCAGCCAGAGCTACAGAGAAACCATCTCCAACAACAAAGCCCCAGAGAGGTTCTTTCACTAACAAGCGTAAGCAGCAGAACAAGGCCAAGCACGTTTGTGGTAGCAGGATCAACATCTTCAGTCCTACAAACACCCTTTTAAGACCTCCTCTGTGAGCTAATGCAGGTCAGCTGGGCTGGAGACCTATCTTCATGTTCAGACCTGGGCCCACCCAAGGACTTCCAGGAATCTCTTCTAGCAAGGGAGCTCCCCCCAAAGTCATGCCTAGAGTGACTCCCAATACTCCCAGTTAGATTCTCTAAACTCCTAACACAGAGGCCTTCCTTGACTAGAGAATGAAGACTGTTTTTGTGTCCTAGGATAGGAACAGCAAGGATCTGGCCATGATGGCTGTTAACAACCAATTCCTTCCCCTTCCAGTAGAACTGAGAAACACATGGGGGAAGAAGAGATCTGATCTGCCATTAACACTCTTTACCCACAGCTGAAGGCAAATTCTCACATTACTCCTCTCCCCCCAGGCTTTATATCCATCAGTCACAAGTGGTTGACATGTACATCCTGGTATATGCATGTCTCCTAAGGGGCCCAGTCTATATAAGGTAGTGGTATCCCATACTGGTCTTGCTCAAAGGTTTGCCATGAAAACACACAAAACAAAACAGGGCATATGTAAATTGTCCATAGTTACTTCCTTGAACCTGGTCCACAAATTTTTTGTTTCTTTGTATAATGGCTCTGGCTGTTCTGGAATTCTATAGACCAGGCTGGCCTCAAACTCAAAGAGATCAATCCACCTGCCTTTGCCTGAGTGCTAGGATTAACCAAGTGCTCATTTTCTATATGAGAAAAAAAAATCAAAGGACATAAATTATTTGCTCTAAATTATATGACTGAAGAGCCTTTGATTCAAACCCAGATCTAATTTCTCTTTTATAAAGGTTACAGACTTAGTCTCACGCCCATATACATAAACACTAAGGAATGTCCATGCTCCACAATCTTCAAGAGTTCCTAACATGAACAGCCCCTCCCAGCACACAAAAGCTGGCCTATGCTGTCCTTTAGTCTGGAGCCAGTCACATTCTCCATAGCTTTGTTCAGGGAACGCAGGGAGTCTACATTCCCAGGTTTCTGCCCTGACCCACTCCCCTTCTCCACCAGAGCACAAATTCTTCCTGCTGCAGCCGGATAACCAGCCCCAGTGGGAAAGACGTGGTAGAGAGCAAAGCATTCTGGGGGCCAGTCTGCTAGCCCTACTCAGGGATGCCTAAACCCCAGATCTATTGCCTGTGTTTTGTAGCAAGCCAGCCTTTCCTTCAGGTAAGTCTCTATTTTTCTAGTACAGCTACAATCAAGGCCTCCCTACTTATTGCAGGGACTTTCCTAGGTCCAAAGTTTTCTTCAGATGTAAAATCCTTTCCATGGTTAGGAACTAAAGAAAACTCAGGGAGTCCCCTAGACTTCCCTCTCTAGAGGTATACAGCCCAAACCCTGACTTCCCGGCAAAAACAACCTCTAGCTTTCCCAATTTGGGGATAGTAGCAGTTCTCATAGCTCTGCCTGGGTTGCAGCTACTTGGTGACGTCAGCAAATCTACAGTTATTTGCATACCCAGATGGCCAAGCCTAGAATTTCAAAGAATTCCCAATGAAGAGGCAGCTGGCTTCCGGATGGTGGCCCTGGAGGCCACAGCTGCGGCACTGGAACACTAGAAAGCCTGGGGACCCCATCATAAGATAGATTGAAAAAAAGAGTATTTCTCAGGCCTCACTCACCACCAGTGCTCTGTTTTTCTTCCCGACCCTCCATCTTTGAGTCTAAAAGAACCATGTCATGGCTGCCCAGCTCATGCAGGCAAACAAGTGATAATGGATAGCTGATGAGGGTACAGGGACCATCTGCTTTTGAGAAGGACAACAGTGAGCGCCAGAAACGTGAATCCCCTTGTTCACATGAAACAATGAACACAGCCAAGTGGACAAAGCCTGGTGTTGAAGGTGTTTATGTAATACAGAGATGACTACAAGAACACGTGGTAAAGACCTAGCACTTTGATACTTTTGGTAGGGCTAGGGATGGAATTTAAGACACTATAACCTGTTCTCTTTACAGTAAACCTTTTTGAGTACTAGACTGAATTAGGCACTGGTCCAGTTATTTCTAAATACATCAAACAAAAAGCCAAACCTAAAACAAGCCTCCATACCCCAAACAAAAGCATCTCAGGCTCTGTCCATGCACATTCACTGACCTCACACACCTTGTAGCTTTAAAAGCTACGGGTCATCATTGCCCTCTGCTGGCTACAGAGGAACTAGCACCCACACAGAACCCCTTTACCTGTAGGCACAAAACTGTACCCTAGTTAGCTAGCTATCTGTTGAACCATGAGTTAACTGGGGCCAGAATGGGTAGAAAAAAAACTGAGGTAGAAAAATGGTGTGTGTGCGGGGGGGGAGAGATAATTATCTCCCACTCACAGAATAAACATCCGAAGCACCCTAAAACCCCACCAGACTCTCCTATCTTTTCTCATGTCCTTGCCCTATCTGCTCCAAAGGAAGGCTGAGTGAAAAAATCTAGAGCCATACTTCTAGAAAATTAAACTTTAAAGAAGTCTGAGACAGTTTTGTTTCCACTGTCCTCTTTGCCACTCTGCAGCAAGTGCCTGGAAGTTCACAATATCCTTTAACAATTGGCACAATATTCTGCAGGTTAGCTACATCTTCAAAGATGGCTGTGCTGCTAGCTTGGGGGCTGGGGTGTTTAAATAGGTGAAACCAATGAATTGTATACTTTACTACTGGGGAAAAGATCTAGACACCAGAACCACAGGGTAAGTAACCCAACTTTTGCCAATTACTTCAAGCACAGAACCCATCTCTTACTTCTGAGCTAGTGCTGGCTTTAAAGCCCAAACTGATTATCCTTTGGGATGTCAAGAACTACCTTAATGTCGAGGGAGAAGAGAGAAAACTGGTAATTTGGGAAGATGTCTCCTTCAACAAAATCCTCTCCTTACCTACTGCAAAAAAATTTAAGTTCAAGATTTGAGGACCAACAAGATGGCTCCCCAAGGCAAGGCACTATTTGCTGTCAAGCCTGACAAACTGAATTCAACCTTTGGAACTGACATGGTGTAAGGAAAAAGTCTCCAGAATCTTGTCTGAAAAACACACACGTGCTCAAAAACCACACACATAATCACACTAAATAAATGTTTAAACATTTTAAGACTTCAGTGTGTCTGGTAGGACAGACCCAGCTTTTGTGCAAGAGGCAAGGATACCCCAAATTCAAGACCAACTCAGGTAACTTGAAACCCTGTCGCAAAAAAAAAAAAAAAATGAGTGGTTGAGAGATGACTCTGATTACAAGTACTTAATGCTATTCTATTGCCATGTATGTTCCCAGTACGTACACAGCACCCCATAAACACCACTAACTTCAGTTCCAGGGATTCTGATGTACCTGGTGCCCTAGATATGTGCATGTTGTACACATATTCAGGCAGGTTCACAACACATACACATTAAAATAGAAAAAATAATCTTGCAGAGCGTGGTGCCACATGTTTTCTTAAACTGGGGAGGCAGAAGCTGGCAAATCAAGGAGTTCAAGGCTAGCCTGGTCTATGTCACACAGAGAAACCATCTTGAAAAATAAAAAAACAAAATAAAAATCTTAAAACAAAAATGGTTGGAAATATCTTTAATTTTAGCACTTGGGAAGCAGAGGGAGGTGGATCTCTTGAGTTTGAGGCCAGCCTGGTCTAGAGAGCAAGTTCCAGGACAGCCAGAGCTACAGAGATTTGAAACCCTGTCCCCATAAAACAAAAACAAACAAAAAAAAATGAAACAGGGCTAATGATAGTGGAGTGCTTGCTTGCCTAGCATGCATGAAGCCCTTGGCTCAATTCCCTGCATTGTATAATTGGGTGTGAGGTACATGATGCCTGTCAATTCCAGCACTTGGGAAGTAGAAGGATCAAAATCTCAAGGTCATCTACAGCTATTGAGTTTAAAGCTGGTCTGGGCTACTTGAGATCTTGTCTCAAAAGTACAAATATTTTTAAAACTGAAGTGGATGCAGCCTATGCTTATAGCCCCAGGCCTCAGGAAGAATTCAGCTCAGAAGTTCAAGACCTAAGTAAGTAACAAAGTTGAGACTACACATAAAAAACCAAAAAAAATTCAAAGTTTCTAATTACTTCAGAAAGAAGCTCAAATTGGAGATTTCAAGAATAAGATATGGAGGAAGATGGTTCTATACCTTTGAAAGCTGCAGCAGGCATACTGCATACCCTCACAGGGTCAAAAGGGAACATTTAAGGCTCCTGCTGTTTGAGATTGTAGTGGCTTCATGCTTTCTTCCCACAAGAGATCAACCATTTGCTTTCAGAGTACAATGTAGGAAATTCTACAAATAACTTACATAGGTTAAAAATTAAACAATGAAACACTAATCAAAGACTTAAGCTGCTATATTAGTACCAATGTATTCAAGATTGAGGTAATGGGGACCAAATCCAGGGCTTTGTGCATCCTACACAAGCACCCTATCTCTGAGCTACACCCCCGGCCTATTAATATAGATTTGTATCTGATAAAAGGTAAAACTCTATGAATAATTCAAAGATGAAAAGTGATCCCCAGCTACTAGTCAAAATTTCTAACTTTGCCTCAATTACCTAAAAAACAGTCATTGAGAAGGCAAGCTAGGTGGTGATACTATTACAGTCTCTGAGGTCAACGGCTTTAAAGGCTTTCAAAAGCTGTGCTTTCCCATTTACACTGAATGAGGTAAAGCATAGCAACAATGAATTGGTTCAAAAACTATCAAGAACACAACGGTTTTGTGTAAATAAGGATATAGTACTGAAAGGCTTTTTTTTTTTAAAAAAATTAGACAAGATCTCATATATTCCAGACTTTCGATCCGTAAGCCCGTACTTCTGAAGTGTTGGGATAACTTATGCTCAGTCCAGACAGACTTTTATGAAAAGTACAGAGGACACAGAGAAAGCCAGTTTTCACGTAAGTGCATATACAATATAGGGGAACAGGAACCTGCACCAGGGGTATGCTGTGGAACAATGGTCTGTATGTACCCTTGTATTTTAAATAAATGCTGATTGGTCAGTAGCCAGCCAAAATGTATAGGTAGGGCAACCAGGCAGGAAGTACAGGTGGGGCAATGAGAATTATGGGAAGAGGAAAGTTTCAGTCTGCAGTTGTCACCCAGACACAGAGGATTACATATGGCTAACACAAACAAGAATAAAGGGTTAATGTAAGATGTAAGAATTAATAACAAGCTTGAGCTAATGGAGACCTCTGTGTATTTTGCTGGGACTGAATGACTGCAGGACAGAAATCTCAACTCAACAGGGGTATATTCCACAGCTCTAAAAGTCAAAGTAGTAGGGGTGAAAAGACAAAATACATCTATAATTCAGAAGAGCCAGGAACAGAAGAAAATTCTATTGAGACTGACTCACCTCCAGTAAGTGTTAAGGAGTCCTATACTGAGACAAATCAGAATTTCTCCTTAACTGCAGACAAGCGGCAACAGATAAGCATTCTGATTACAATTTAGAAATAACTAATTTCTCCTGGCAATTTAAAGCTCAAAATAATTGGTTGAGGCACAGATGGCTCAGAAAGTGGGACTGGATGAAGAAAAGAAATACTTCTAACATTAAGTCAGTACAAAAAAGTCTCAGTCCCTGGTTGTATTTTCCTTTTTACCATAGCCTTCCTGTCCCATCATCACCATTATAGCCCTGCTAAATCCTTGTCCTAGAACAAGTAGAAGTTAGCAGGACAATGATCCCTTTGACTACTGGCCAGTAATGAGAATGTACAAATATCTGAAATGGTTTTACCAAGATATTGCTCTGAATATAACTGGACAAAACTATCTAAACTCTTATTAAGACCCAAACAGAAACCCGTAACTTTGACATGTCTTTGTAGCCTTTATAACCACTGCCTTACCAAAATAAAGTAAACCTTTAGACACCAGAGAAATTTCCTGTGAGAATCCCGAGTGACATCTGTATTCTCACAGCGAGATGGGATTCATAAAACAAGTAGACCAAAAGTGTCTCATATTCTAACCACATTCACTGGCCTAATATTGTCTGTGACCACCCAAACCTTTCATTTGGCACTTGCACAATAAGATGACAGCTTTTATTTAGCACAAAAATACTCAAAGCACTCTTATAAAAATTACCCACACTATGACCTAATAAATGGTAATCAGCTAGCAGCTCTGAGATGAAAGGCAAATAAGAATGGGCTTTCAAGAGCTGTGCAACTGAACCCAAAGTAAGTAGCAGTGTTAATAGTAAAAAATGGAAACAGCCAATGGCAGAGCAACTATTCAGTGTAAGGCAAGGGGCCCACGGAAATAGACAGACACACGGCACCCAAAAACTGAATTTCCATCTGCCTATAATAGTAATGATACATGGTGATTTCTGGTTAGACTTCAAGCCTAAATCTTTCTCTCAGCCGGGCAATGGTAGCGTATGCCTTTAATCCCAGCACTCAGGAGGGAGAGGCAGGCGGATCTCTTTTGAGTTCGAAGCCAGCCTGGTCTACAGAGTTGAGTTCCAGGCCAGGCTCCAAAGCTACAAAGAAACCCTGTCTCTAAAAACCAAAACCAACCAAACAAAAAATCTTTCTCTCACAACCAGTAACATAGCATTCCTGCAATGTTTGTAAGCTGCCAGCTGCTAACCGAGAGATTTTTAGCAGACAGGCTGAGATGGAGAACAGTGACACTGAGAGATGAGACAGGGGAACAAGTTTAAAACCAAAAGCAGTGGACATTTATTCCTCATTTTTTGTGCAAGAGTGTAAAGATGCATTTCAAAGAAGCTGATGACTAGAGAGCATCAGCCAGGGCCTTCAGGCTGGCCGGGTTTACAGTTAGATTAGGAAAGGGGTGAGGGCAGGTAACTTGCCTAGTTCACACGTATGTTTCTGGGTAACAGTTTACAAATTTCAAACTACATTTTACTAGAGTCAAGGGAAGACTTCAAAAAGCCACATACAGTACAATTTAAAACCAATGAACATCCTGCAAATGTTAGTGCAAAGTAATTATGTAGACTCTCCAATACAAGATTGTGCTCATGTTTCCCAGGTTTGGTCAGTTATTCTTTTATGATTACAATCGCAGAGGCTTAACTTATTAAACAGCAACACCTTTGTGTTCTATGTCCTATGTACCAAGAGACTATCACAAAGTTTTGGTGAAATGCTGCTCAGTTTCATAACAAAGCAAATTTATTTAGTTTAACAGTCATGTTCCTGGAATGGTGCACATAAGTTTCATGAAAATGCCTTTGAGCTTATGCCTCTATCTTATTTAATAAAATTACTCTCATTTTTTTTTAACTATGTAAACTGGAATTGTTTCATGATTTTGAAATGCAACAAATATAAATGAAAACATTTCAGGGCTGAGGAAAAAATCCACCACTAATCTTAACTAGACAAACTTTTTAAATCAAAAAGCCTATTCACACAAAATTATATGTAATGACTGTAGTAATCAGTTTATTACACAGATTAATCATTCTTGAACGTACAAGCTCCAGAGGAGCAACTGGGTCTTTAAATATACACAAGTATTTCCATCAAATGAATTTTCACCCTTACATCGAAATAGGCCTAAAGCAGTTAAAAACATAAGAAAAATAAGAGCTATTAGCTATGTATTAACTGAGAAACCACATACAAACCAAATGATTATGGAAAGGGGCTAAAAGGAAGAAGGCTGAAAGGGCAGGGAGATGTGAAAGTGTTGGGAACAAAGTCCACCACACTTTATGTACTAACAGCTCCAGTCCATTTAAATGCTGACCAGTCAAACTCAGACCTTAAATACAGCATGTAGGCAGAGTCTAATCTGTTCGGTCATAACATTCACCTAAGTTGTAGGTCCTTCAGGGTGAAATGAATACAGAAACAGCTTCATGTTCTTCACCGTGCTTTTTATGACTGTTTGAGATTAGATGGGTTCCACTTAAAAACAATCTCCTACGGGTCACTGGAGCTTTTTTCCTCCCATAAGCAAACACTGTGTACCCACTACCCCTCACATCTTGCCATTATCCAAATTTAGGTCAATAAGGAAAGCTTTTAGTCTCACACCTAGGTTATGCCCGGAGAACTGGCTTCTCACACACACACTTCTCTGCTAGGAGGCAATGTTGGTACAGAAGTACAGTATTTCTAGTTTGTTGTTCCAAGTATGTACAACACGCAGCACTGCTGTGTCAGGTAAACATGTGCACAGGGGAAGATGAGGCGTGGGCTCATAGAAAGCAGTCAAATGGAAATCAAAAGGACTTTCTCTTTCAGAGTTCCCCTAGCTTTATTTGTAGAGGTTATCCAATAATTTCTTTAATTACATCGCATACTTCTGAGTCCATTCCCGAGCTATTCTGTTGTACCTGTACACACACAAAGAGAACTTGGCTTAAGATAGGTAAGGAGTCAATGAGCAACACATTTCATTCATTATCCCAATTAGTAATTTTAGGGCAATAACTGAAAACACTAAAGCAAAATCACCTCTTCCCCTCCAATTTCTTTCACACATACTCCCCTTACTCTCTCAGTCCCACCCCCCTTTTTGAGCTAGGGTCTCACTTCAGAGCCATGGCTGGCCTTGGACTATCTAAAACTAGGATGGATGGCCTCAAACTTGAGGCAATCCTCTGGGGTGCTGCCATTACAGGGATGTACCATGACCTAGATTTACCTCTAATTTACAAATAAGCCTGTATTCATAATACAGTGAGACACTGCTATAAAAACCGAAACAATTTCCTATAAATGCAGTATCTAGAGGACTCAAGTCAAGTTTAGAATTTGCTGATATCTTTGGCTGTCCTGGAACTCAATTAGTAGATTTGTAGACCAGGTTGGGAAACTCAAGAGATCTGACTCCCTTTGCTCCTGAGTGCTGGAATTAAAGTCGTGTGCCACCAACATCTGGCTTCCATCCTATGTTTCTGACTGACGTTCAACTCAGTGCAGCCAAAGGCAACCTTAAACTTGTAGTCTTCCTACCTTTGGAGGGCTATGGTATGTGCCAATACACCTTAAGATTTTTTTGACTATGTAATTCTACATTATATGGTTCTTAAAATCATTTAACAGTAATTTAAATGGAATAATGAGCTAAGAGGGGAGACTAAGACAGTAATTTCCAAAAATTGTCTCAAACAACACATAAAAATAAAAAAAGAATAAGACCAGCCTGTACTACATAGACTCTTGTCTCACAAAAATACAATAAGGGAGCTAGAGACTTGCTGCTCTTAAGGAGGACTTCATTCTGTTCCTAGCTCCTGCATGGTAGGTCACAACCATCTGTAACTCCAGTTCTTTCACCTATTCATACACATAAAGTAAACATAAAAATTACAATGAAGTTTGTATGGTGTTGCACTTCTTTGGTTCCAGCAATTGGAAGGCAGAGGCAAGTAGATATACCTGTGAATTGAAGGATACCTTGGTCTACAAATTCCAAGCTGCAGGCCAGCCAAAGGTACATAGTGAGACCCTGTCTCTAAACAAAACCAAATAAAACCCTACAAAGAAATAGAATGACACAATACCTTCCTTTATATTAATAAAACAATTATTTGGCACGGCTTACTTCAAGAATTTATATAATAAAAAAATTGTTCCATAAAAACATTCCAGTAACAGGGAAGGCTGTAAAAGTCTAGAAGAATAGTACTCGGGGTAAAGACAGTTACACAGGGAATCATGAGGCTAGCCTCAGCTACATGAGACCATCACAAAACAACAAACCAAAAAAGAGAGGACAAAGGAATAGGAATGAATCATTAGGCATGATAGCTCACACCTGAAAATCTGGCATTTGGGAGGTTGAGATAAGAAGACAGTGAATGTGGCAGCAAAGGCTACATAGCTAGATTCTGTTTCAAAATGTGTACATATGTGTGTACACAGTTTGACAGGATATCCTATAGCCTCAGCTACCAAAGAGACTGAAAGGCAGAAAGGTCATTCTATTACAGGAATTAAAAAACCAGCTTGGACAGCACAGTGAGACTCTTATTTCAAAAACAACCAAAACAAAGCAGTAGGCAAATCTGAGTTTGAGGCCAGTCTGGTCTACATAGTGAGTTTCAGGGCAGGTAATAAAGCTACACAGAGAAACCCTGTCTCAAAAGACAAAAACAAAACAAAAAAAACCCACACAAAACCAAAATAAATGCAGCTAATGTTTGGGGACATACACCTTTAGCTACAATATTTGGGAGGTAGGGGCAGGTAGATTTGTGAGTTCCAGGACAGCCAAGACTTTTTAGTGAAACTCTGCCCCCAAAATAAAAAAATTAAGTAAAAATTAAGCTGCAGGGTCTGGAAAACGGCAGACTGATGACTCAGCAGTTAAAGATCACCAGCTGCTCTTCAGAGGATCACTTACATGGTACTTTACACCCATCTAATGACAGTTCTAGGGAATCTGATGCCCTCTTCTGGCCTCTGAACAAATATGCAGGCAACAAGCACACACACAATAATTTAAAATTTTTAAAATTCTGCCAAAACACATGATTATAGACGCTACTCAGACATAAAACAAAACACTTTTAAGAATTAGTGCCAGAATCCCCCATTCCTAATGTAGCTCCATTAACATCACTATCACCAACAAAACCCAATCAATAATCTATGATTTTTGTTATTTATGATTTTGTTTTTTGATTCTGTTGTTTCTGAGATAGGTATCAAATTCACAATTCTCCTACTTCAATATTTTGCCTATCTATTTCTATGAATTTTCTAATACAACATATTTTAAGTAATCATGTAATACTTTGTTTCTAATTAGTTAAGAAATAGGGTCTTACTCAAAAGGGATCCACCTGTCCCTGCTTCAAAGAACTGAGATCAAAGGGATGAACTACACAGTCAGCTATCTGCTTATGGGTTGTTACTTTTTGTTTTGTTTTGACAAGACAGGGTCTCTTTGTGTAGCCCTGACTGTCCTGGAACTCTCTCTGTAGACTAGGCTGGCCTCAAACTCACAGAGATATACCTGCTTCTGCCCCCAGTGTTCACATCAAGGGTGTGCGCCACCACTGCCTAGTGGCACAGATCTCTGCATTCAAGGCCAAGCTTGTCTGAGCCAGGGTGGTCAGGGCTACACAAGAGAAACATTGTCTCCAACAGTAAAAAATAGAACAAAACAAAAAACATCTAAGTTCTCCTATATGGTTCCTATCATAATCTCACTGAACAATACCTAAAAGCAAAAATGATGAGTTCGAGGCCAGCCTGGTCTACAAAGCAAGTTCCAGAACAGTGAGGACCGTTACTCTGAGAAACTCTGTCTCAAAAAACAAACCCTGCCCCAAGTAAAAACAAAATCCTTTCATGTATTCCTTGTAGAGTTTGTCTTAAACATTCAGTCCATACACCAACGTTTTAAGGAAGTTTTGAGACAGTTCCACCCCACACCTGACATGGGATACTTACTTTTCTCTATCTGTTTTGTAGATCCGAGCAATCTCAGGCACTAAAGGATCATCTGGATTGGGATCACACAACAGAGAACAGATGGACAAAAGTACTAGGGTATTAAAAAAAAAAAAAGTATATGTTAGTAGAAGACCAAAGCAAAGGGCTTAAACATGAGAAGCTGGGCAGCACTCAGGAGGCAGGGATAGGTAGAGTTGGATCTCTGTGAGTTCAAGGCTGACCAAGGCTGTATAGTGAGACCCTGTTTCCAAGGGAAGAACAAACAATGCCCCCCAATCAACCTGAGATGCTAACTAATGTTAAGAATAGAACTGGGAATGTAGGTAACTTAATGATGGAAAGCTTGCACAATGTGCATGAGATTCTGTTCTGAGTTCAGTTATTAGCAGAACAAAAGCTCTTCTAGACCCTAGATTGAGAACACTTGTCAGTGCCAGTGAACTTCAATTTTTAAAAGCTCAAGTTTAGAGAAAATCAGCTGTCAAATTTCCAGCAACAGACAAAATTAGTTGTCTGACATCACCCTCCAATACAAGGAAACTTCAAGAACAGCTCAGAATAGAAGAAATTGTCTCAAAAATGAAATAAATTTTAGCCAGGTACCAGTAGTTCACACTTGTAATTCCCACACTACAGAAACTAAGGCAGGCACATTACCACAAGTGGAAACCAGTCTAGACTACAGAGAAAGACAGCAAAAATAAACAGGGCACCAGTGAAATGGCTTAGCAGGTAAAAGCCTGAACAGACTGCCAAGCTAAGTTTGATTCCTGGAACCCAAAAGCGAAGGAGATAACGAACTTCATGAGTTGGCCTTTGATCTATATGCAGTGCTTTTTGCACCCCACCCCACATACATTAATAAGTAAATAAAGTCAAACAATCACATGATCATTCACCTTCTCAGTGGCAGCTGGCTTATTTACACTTTTAAGGCAGTACTTCACTCTATATCAACCCAGTGTAAAATTTGTTGTGCAAGAATAATTTTGAACTAATACCAATCATTCTGCGCCCATTTCTCAAATATAGGATTACAGTGTACATACCACTACAACAGGCTTCTACCTACTCAATCCCTTTCTACTGTATCAACAAATACTACTACAGACTAATGAAGATTTCAAAAGAAACAGGAGTGGGGGCTGAAGAGATGGCACAGCAGTTAAGAGCACTGACTTCTCTTCCAGGGAAGCCAGGTTCAATTCCCAGCACCCACATGGCAGCTAACAACCATCTAACTCCAAGATCTGACACCTGACACCCTCACACTGACATACATGCAGGCAAATAAAATTTTGAGAGGGGGGGGGGGAATATGAAACAAGAGTTATAAAAGAAATAAACTGGGGCTGGAAAGACAGCTATGCAGTTAGGACCGCTAGCCACTCAAGACCCAGGTTCAATTCCCAGTACCTACATGGTACTGTGGCACATGCTCACAACTCTAACTCCAATAAAAGGTGATTCAACACTCTCTTCTGGCCTCTGGGGGAACCAGGCACATACACAGTACAAATACATACATTAATGCAAAACACTCACACATAAATTTGAAAAACATATAATTTTTAAAAAGATAAACCAATAAACAATAAAATCAATTATTTCACCTTGACATCAAACAACTATTCCATTACCTTTTGAAATAGTTAGTGCTGGAGACCACTGTGATCGTAGAATATCAAGACAAATGCTGCCATTACTGTTAATATTTGGATGATAAATTCTTGTTGTAAATGCAACCTAAAGAAAAAGAAATCCTTGTAATTGATTTACTAGCTTAATACAGCGCATATTAAAAGCAATTATCATATTCCAAATACCTTAGGTGGTTTGAAGGGGTAATCTGTTGGGAAATGAATTGTCAAGAAAAACACTCCACCCTGATAGGGGCTGTCATTCTGTTGATGATAAGAAAGTGAGATTTAAAATGAATAAATTACATAAAGTAAGTATTAAGGAATTAAAGTGAATACTTACTGGCCCCATTATTGTAGCCTGCCAATGAAACACTGAAAAAGAACAAGAAAAAGAAAACTATCATGTTAAAGATATCCATATCACACCTATTCTGTAGAAACCTATCACACCTATCTAATCAAAGTTCATTTATGCCAGGCAGTTGTGGCTCACAACTTTAATCCCAGCACACACAGGCAGAGGTGGGTGGCAAATGGTCTACAGAGCGAGTTCCAGGACAGCCAGGGCCACACAGAGAAACCCTGTCTGGGGTGAAAGGGGAGAATGGGGTGGTGAGAGACTACAACAAACATCAAAGTTCATTTATAAACAGTATGGTAATGACTCACCTCCACCACAGGGTTTCTCTAACAGCTCCTCACAGAGATCCATCTGCCTCTGCTACGCGAGTGCTGGGTTTAAAGGAATGTACCACTACTGCCTGGCAATAATGACTATTTTCTTTTTACAATTTACTTAATTTTATTTTATGGACATGGTGTGAGGGTTTCAAATCCCCTGAAACTGGAGTTATAGACAGTTGTGAGCTGCCATGTGGGTGCTGGGAATTTAAGAGCAGCCAGTGTTCTTAATGCTGAGTCATCTCTCCAGTCCAATGACTATTTTCTACAGGCAGGATGAAAACTAAATCAGTTGTGATCTCAAACCACTGAAAAATACATACACACACACACACACACACACACACACACACACAAATAAAAACAGGCAGACAGCTGAGCAGGGTGCCTTTAATCCCAGCACTCAGGAGGCAGAGAGGCAGGAAGATCTCTGACTTAGAATCCAGCCTGAGATCCAGGACAGCCAGGGCTGTTATGGAAAAAGCCTGTCTTGGGCTGGAGAGATGGCTCAGAGGCTAAGAGCACTGACTGTTCTTCCAGAGGTTCTGAGTTCAATTCCCAGCAACCACATGATGGCTCATAACCATCTGTAATGAGACCTGGTGCCCTCTTCTGGCCTGCAGGGACATATAATAAATCTGTATACATAATAAATAATAAAAAAAAAAGCCTGTCTTGAAAAACCAAATACATACACTAAAACAAAACAAAAACGGACAGCCAATTTAAAAATAGGTGGAGAGGCTAGAGAGATGGTTTGGCGGTTAACCATGTACACTACTTTTGCAGACCAGAGTTTGGCTCCCAGCACCTGAATCAGGTGGCTGCGCCAGAGGACCCGATAACCTCTTCTGGTCTCTGAACACTTACACTTGAGTACATACACACCAAGCTCACATACAACACCACGATCGAAAACACAATAAAATCACCAACAACACAAGAGAACCCACACATTTTTTTTTAATTTATTTATTATGTATACAATATTCTGTCTGAGTGTATGTCTGCAGGCCAGAAGAGGGCACCAGACCTCATTACAGATGGTTGTGAGCCACCATGTGGTTGCTGGGAATTGAACTCAGGACCTTTGGAAGAGCAGGCAATGTTCTTAACCTCTGAGCCATCTCTCCAGCCCCAAACCCACACATTTTTCTTGAGGCCAGCAAGATGCTCAACAGGAGCTATCAAGCCTGACATGAGTTTGATTCCCAGGAGTCCCAAGCTGCTCGCTGTCCTCCACATATTTCATCATAGGATGTGCACACACATTGGAACTAAGCATCATCTCAGCTCAGAAAGATTGATGTCTTTTTTAACTTTTCCTTTTGTTTTCAGTGGGGAGTAAAGGAAACCCTGAATGAGTGAAATTCTGAGTGGAAATGTGTCGTTGGCGTGCATACAACCACGTCAAGAAATCCAAAGCTTCAGACCCATGGGAAAATGGCAAAGCCTTCCCCTCTGGATGAGGCTCAGAGAATTGGCAAAGCTGTTTTCTGGTCAGTGTGCAGATTATCGTGTGTACAGAAAATGCCCACTGTAACTTTCTCTCCTGGATGATTACAGCTCAAAGACTACTCCCCTACAACTACTTCTCCTACAGAGATTAGCTAAACTTGCTTCAGTGTTTGGTAGTACAACATAAATTTTGCCTCCTTGCTTATCTGTATGTAATAGCCCTGCCTTCTTCAGCTGTATGTAATAACCCCATTTTCCATTTTAACTATACAATGAACACACTGAGCTTCTTGAGTACGGTGGTTTCTGCATCAGAAAGTTCAGTGCACCCAATCTTTCTTTCTTACTGTTTCCATATGTTTGTATTTTCTTCATTTAAGACCCCAGTCAGGTACAATTCCTGAAGCCCTACAAATAAGTGGCAATGGGTGTTTTGTCTGAATGTATGTGTGTGCACCACATGCATGCAATGCCCAGGAGGCCAGGAAAGGACCCAAGATTCCCTGGACCTGAAGTTACAGACAGCTGTGAGCCACCAAGAGGGTAATGGGAACTGAATTTCAGAAAGAGCAACCAGTACTCTTAACTTAGGAACCATCTCTTCAGCTCCCAATATTTTTACATTTTCAGACAGGGTCTCATGCATTCCGGGCTGGCTTGAAACTGCAGAGGATGATCTTTCCACCTCTATGATGGCATGTGACACCACAACCAGTTTATGTAGTCCTGAGGTTCAAACATACTACTTAAGTACTTTACCAACTGAGCTACATTCCCAGCCACAACAACAATAACAACAAAATTACCTTTAATCTTAGTACTAAAAAGGAAGGGGCAGGAGGATCTTTTTGACTTTTGTTAAAAACTTTTGATACAAACAACTAATGCCAGGCCAGTCAGAGCTACACAGTTAAGACCCTGCCTCAATTAAAAAAAAAAAAGAAATTAACAGGGGCTGGAGAGATGGCTCAGTGGTTAAAGAGTTCTGGTACTCTTCCTGAACCAGGGTTCAATTCCCAGCACCCACATGCAGCTAACAACTGTAATTCCAAGATCTAACACCCTCACACACAAAGACATAAATTCACCTAAAATAAGAATAAATAAATTAAAAAATTTAAACAAAAAACCCAATACCAATAAAGCTTAAATCACTATCAGGTAGTATAATAATCAAATAAACAACTAGATCTGTTTTAAGTTGTACCCTTCTGCCGGGCGGTGGTGGCGCACGCCTTTAATCCCAGCACTCGGGAGGCAGAGGCAGGTGGATCTCTGTGAGTTCGAGGCCAGCCTGGTCTACAAGAGCTAGTTCCAGGACAGGCTCTAAAAAAAAAAAGCTGCAGAGAAATCCTGTCTCGAAAAACCAAAAAAAAAGTTGTACCCTTCTACATAATCCTCTTATGTAATTTAAATCTGTCTATTGTAGTCCAGGTCAAGTTCCAAGAATCAGAAAATAAAGCATTTAAATAAGAATTTCAAAACACTGATGTTTCAAGCATAAAATTTTCTAGCAGCTAAGTATTAATTCTTTGTTGCTAGCCTTCTGAAAGCAAGCCTTTCTTTTTGCTAAAAATCATACACCAGATTTAAGAAGAAATTAAGAGGCTGGTGATGTGGCTTTAATGGTAGAGCACTAGTCTGGCAGGTGCAAGGTTATAGGCTCAATCCCTAGTCCTGCTACACACAGGAAGGAAGAAGGGAGAAAAGGAAACAGTTCAGATGGCTCAGCAGGTGGGAGAGGCTCAAGCAGAAAGATTACTCAAGAATTCAGGCTCAACCCGAGCTACCAGAGGGAAAAAAGTCTCAAGACAAAAACAAGGCCAGCAAGATAGTTCAACAGGTGAAAACACCCCTCACCAGGGTTGACATTCTAAGTTTGATCCCTGGGACACACAAGGTACAAGGAAAAAAGAACCAATTCCTACAAGTTGTCCTTTTTACCTTCAAGTATGTTTGAACACCCACAACCACTGCCTATAAAATCAATATAATGTAAGACTTAAGAAAACATAAATCAGAACAAGTTTCTAAATAGTTCCTTTATTGTCCGTGTTATTTTATGCTCTAGGATCAAATTTATGAAAAATAAGTAAAACAGAACAGAAATGGCAACCGGTTGGCAACTAGAACATTTGCAATTATGGAAAGAATATCCTTTTTAATAGAAAAGGGACAATATTAACATTCAAGTAGTACTGCTATCTTAGTATTCTACTGCTGTAAAGAGACACCATGACCATGGCAACTCTTCTAAAGAAAAACATTTAATTGGGTCTGGTTTACAGGTTCAGAGGTTTCGTTCATTGCTGTCCTGAAGGGAAGCATGGTGGCACACAGACATGATGCTGGAGAAGTGGCTGAAGAGTTCTACATCCAGAATCCCAGGCAGCAGGAAGAAAGCAACATTGGGCCTAGTTTGAGCTTCTGAAACCTCAAAGCCCACACCTATGACACACTTTCTCCAAGGCCACACCTCCAATAACACCTACCTACTCCCTGAGTCTTTGGAGGCCATTTTCATTCAAATCACAATTATGTCTTTCATATCCATACCCCAGTGAAGACACTATAGTGTCTCTGAGAGGAATTATACTATTAAGAACTTCAACAATCTTAATACTATTGTTGAACGTGTATGAAGTATGGATACAGTGTGCATGCGCCACAGTGTATGGAGGAGTGGAGACCAGAAGACAACTTTCAGACAGAGTAAGTTCACTCCTACCACTATGGGTTGGAAGACAAAACGTAGTAAACACTTTCTTTTACCCACTGAGCATCTTACTAGTCCTGCTCTCAAGAACCTTTACAGCAACAGCAGTAAGAATACCTATTGGAATCACTAACAGGCTTCCTTCTGTTATACTCCTGGTTCTCTTTAGGTTGTAAATATGAATGAGGAGAAACAACAGCAATATAGTATCTAACCATGATTCAAATGATATCAAAGCAAAACAAGGGTTTCTCTTTGGTGGTAGTGAACCATGGCCTCATGCATATTAGATAAGTACTCTTATGACTGAGCTACATACCCACCCCTAAACAACTTGGACAATAAAAACAAAAAAGTGACTACTATTACAACTTTGGTTGTCAAATCAAATTACAGAAACTGAAAGCTACAATCTGTTGTATAAGCTTTTAAAGGTGATCTTTTTTTTTTTCCCCGAGACAGGGTTTCTCTGCAGCTTTTTTAGAGCCTGTCCTGGAACTAGCTCTTGTAGACCAGGCTGGCCTCGAAAACACAGAGATCCGCCTGCCTCTGCCTCCCGAGTGCTGGGATTAAAGGCGTTAAAGGTGATCTTTACAGCTCAATAATTTCTTTTTAGTGCTACAGATGAAACCTTGCAGTTAAAACAGATACTAAGAACATTTGTTAGTTTGCAATTCAATCTTAAGAGACCTATGTCTGAACACACAGATCCCAAGAGGGTCACTTTACCAAGTTCATAACAAAATAAAGTAGATTAAGTATCTTCAGCTTACTTCAAGGGTAAAAAAAAAAAGAGCATTAAAATTTGAAGCAAAAGGGCTGGAGAGATGGCTCAGAGGTTAAGAGCACTGACTGTTGTTCCAGAGGTCCTGAGTTCAATTCCCAGCAACCACATGGTGGCTCACAGCCATCTTTAATGAGATCTGGTGCCCTCTTCTGGCATGCAAGCATACATGGAAGGAATGTTGTATACATAATAAATAAATAAATAAATAAAACATAAAAAAAAATTGAAGCAAAAGCACTGGACGTAGTGATGCACATCTTTGATCCTAACACTTGGGAGGCAGAGAATGGTGGATCTCTGGGAGTTCAAAGACAGCCTGATCTATACAATGAGTGCCTGACAAGCCAAGGTTACATAATCAGTTTCATAAACAAAAACAAACAAAACAAAAACAAAAAATAAAACCCAAAACACAAACAACTGACAAATCTCTCTCTTCCTACTGCCCCTCCTCTTAAGTATGTGTGTTTAAGTGCTGGGTTGCTGGGTATAGGTCAGAGGATTATGTCAAGTGTTTTCTTTTTATCATTCTCTGCCTTGATTTTTTTTTCCCCTTGGTTTTTCGAGACAGGGTTTCTCTGTTTAACTGTCTTGGAACTTTAGCTGTCCTGGAACTTGTTTTGTAAACCAGGCTGGCTTCAAACTCACAGAGACTCACCTGTCTCTGCCTTCATAGTGCTGGGATTAAAAGCACGTGCCACCACCGCCCAGCTCTCTGCCTTGTTTTAATGCATTCTCTCTTCCTAAACCTGTAGCTTATGTTTTTCCGTTAGAATGACAAGCCAGTAAGATCCAGCTACCTTGTCTCAGCTTTCCACAAAGATGGAGGTTATAGCTATCTATAAGCCCAGCCAGGTGAGACCACATATGACTTGTTACATGGGTGATGGAATTTGATTTACAATCCTAGGTTTGCATAGTAAATGCTCCTACTAAACCATCCCTCCAGTTCCTACCTTATTCATTTTGTTGTACTTAGCCTACATTGCTTCAATATCTTTTTTCAGACTAAGTTTCTTTGTGTAACAGTTCTTTCTGATTGTCCTGGAACTCACAGAGATTGTTTGAGATCCTCTCATCTCAATTTCTCAACTATTAGGAATTTAAACCCATGCCACCACACCAAGTCTCTACCATTTTCCTCTCTTAAATAGGGTCTCACTAGCTGGGGCTGTGATGGCACATACCTTTAGTCCCAGCGCTTGAGAGGAAGAGATGGGAGATCTGAGTTCCAGGCCAGCCAGGCCTAGAGAGAAATCCTCTCTTGAAACACCAAACAAAAAAACGGGAGTGGGTGTCTCACACTGTAACCTCTGCCTCTCAATTATTGAGACTATATGGGACCACAGCTGGCTTTTTTTTTTAAAGAAACTTTTTAAAAAATAATTTGTTTTATGTTTCTGTGTGTGACATGCAGATAATTGGGAGGCCAGAGGAGGGTGTTAGAACTAGAATTAGGTTGATTTGAGCTATCCCTGGGTACTTGGATCTGAACTCAGGTCTTCTAGAAAAGCAGCAAGCTGAGCCATCATCCATCCTTTTTTTTCTCTCTCTTTTTGGTAACTCATAGTTTTGTTTCTTGAGACAAGGTCTCACTATATAGCACAAACTGGCCTTGGACTCACAATTTTCTTGCCCACACTTCCCAGGTTCTGGGATTACAGTCATGCCACCACAATAGTCAGTATGTATTCTCTTTCTCAGTGCTATCATTTGTAGCATATTAAGATTTTTTTTTGGATTTTTCAAGACAGGGTTTCTCTGTGTACCCCTGGCTGTCCTCAAACTCAAGAGATCCTCATGCCTCTGCCTCCTGAGTTCTGCGATTAAAGGCGTGAGCCACCACCACCAGGCAGCTTCCTTTTTTTGTTATAATAAATGAAGTCTAAATAGTCTACTTTGAAAAATTATTTGCCCTTTGAGGGTACCTAACTTTGCAGGACAGCAATTTTTGCTCAAAGGTAAGTGTAATAATGCAAACTACAATAGCAACAAAGCAAAAATCAATAATTTTCGCATGCTTAAACACTTCCTACCAGGCTAATCCTAGCACTTGAAGGCTAAAACAAACTATCTCTGAACTCAAGGCAGGCTGGTCTATACTGTTCCAGACTAGGCAGAAGAACATAGTGAGAAAAAAAGAAAAAAAAAAGGGGGGAGAGGATAAGAAGGAAAAAAGGGAGGGGGAGGTTGGACCAAAAGAAAACATTCCAAATCATCTGGGTTTAAAGACTCACACCTGAGCCTTCTCACGCCTTTAATCCTATCACCTGACAGGCAGAGGCAAGCAGACCTCAGTGAATTCAAGGTCAGCTTGGTCTACAGAATGAGTTCTAGGACAGCCAGAGCTACACAGAGAAATCCTGTCTCAAAAAACAAAAACACTCACACAATGAATCCTAGCACTGGGGAGGTTGGGACAAGAGGATTGCATGGCAATGAGTCTACTTTTTGTTTTTAATATTAAATTTAGTATTACTGTATTAAACTAGTATTAAAATATTAGTAGGGCCAGTAAGCAGGTAAAGACATTTGCTGAAGCCTGAGACTCACAGGGTAGGAGAAACTCCCCCCAACACATAACAAACAAATACATTTTAAGTTACTCTAGTTATGAATGTTTCTCAGTAATAAGAGTGGTTGCCTAGCATACACAAGGCCCTGGGTTCAACCCACAGTACTGTAAACAATTTAATAATTATATCTGCTTTCATACATATAACCCAGTAGAATATAGTTAAATACAAACATATACAATGATTTCCTTAAAGAGCAAAATAGCCAAGTGCAGGTTAACAGCTCTTTTATCCCAGGAAAATATCCAAAAGAAAGGATAGGTAGAGAGACCGGAGCAACCACAAAGATAATGCTGCCAGAATAAGCTCAAAATATAATAAGATGATTAGGTATACTTAAAACAAGTTCTGTTCAAGTATAGTGGCAAATGTCTTTAGTCCCAGCACTCAGGAGGCAGAGGCAGGCAGGTACATCTTTTGAGTTTGTGGCCAGCCTGGTCTATACAGAGAAATCCCATATAAAAACAAACAAACAAACAAAAACAAAACAAAACAAGAAAAACAAAAACACCAAAACATATTCTGTCATGGGAAACGACAAGTTAAGACTCCCCTTTCCCTATGCAAATGACCTCTTAACATATCAGTAAGAGGGCTGACTCAGCAGCTGAAGTTCCTGCAGGCAAACTTGACCACCAGAGTTCAATCCTGGGACTCACATAGTAGAAGAAAGGAACAAACTGCAAGTTGTCCACTGACCTCCACATGCAAAACTGTGATGCTTAAACTGACACTCTCACACTCTCATACACACACCCCACCCCCAAAATAAAGAGAAAGTCTTGTTATGCTGCAACTCCATTCAGATACTTACTATCATCTCCAACAGGACCTGCTGAACACTGTGCTGGAGGATCTCGGGCCAGGTCATTCAATTCCTTAAGAAAAAACAAAGAGAAGAAATGTAACTTTACATAGTTTCTAAACTTACCTTATTAACAATGCTCTCTGCCTTATTAGTGAAGCTTTTATGATTATTCTTTAGTCAGTATTTTTTGGAAGGGTGGCTCACTATATAACCCTGGCTGGCCTTCAAAGATACACCTTCCTCTGTCTTCCCAACACTGGGATTAAGGTATGTACTATTATACCCTGCAAAGATAGTTTTATGCTTATCTTTTCTTTCTAAAGGTATTTATTGTATTTTACAAGTGTTTTGCCTGCATGTATATATTACATCAGAAACTGTCAAGACGCTAGATCCCCTAGAATGGATGGATGGCATGGATGCTGTGGGCTACTATGTGAATGCTAGAACAGAATTCTGGTCCTCTGAAAGACCAGCAAGTGCTCTTAATGGCTGAGTGATCTCTCCAGCCACTTGAGCAAATTATAAATGTAATCTAATTGTGCTGGCCACCTACTTCTGCTTCATGCTCAAGTAGTCATAGTTGCTGGGCGGTGGTAACACAGACCTTTAATCCCAGAACTCAGGAGGCAGAAGCAGGCAGATCTCTGAGTTCAAGGCAAGCATAGTGTACAGAGCAAGCAAGTTCCAGGACTGGCTCAATAGCTACTGAGAAACCCTGTCTTGAAAAATAAAAACAAGGGGCTGGAGAGATGGCTCAGAGGTTAAGAGCATTGCCTGCTCTTCCAAAGGTCCTGAGTTCAATTCCCAGCAACCACATGGTGGCTCACAACCATCCGTAATGAGGTCTGGTGCCCTCTTCTGGCCTGTAGGCACACACACAGACAGAATATTGTACACATAATAAGTAAATATTAAAAAAAAAACCAACAACAAAAAAATCAGACTCTTGGTTCAGTCTTATATACTTTTCTTACACAAATGGTTATAAGCACCACCCCCCAAATTCACTAAGATATTTTTCTCCTTTAAAAACAAAACAGTTAAAGCCCAAAACAGTGTTTTTGTTGATTGTGTGTGTGCAGCAGAGGACAACTTTGAGGAAACAGCTCTCAACCACTTTGTTGTTTGTGCCACACTGTATACTTTAGGCTCTGTGGACCATGAACTTCCAGCTAATTCTGTCTCTGCCTCCCATCTCACAGAAAGGATGCTGGGATTACAGATGCATGGTACCACATGTGGCATTTTACATGGGTTATGGGGAATGAACTCAGGCCATCAGGATTATAAGGCAAAGTGAACCATATTGTAGACCCTATTTTTTGTGTTTTGAAAAGGAGTCTATATTGCTCAGATGGTAGTGCTAGCCTGGGCTCCAATGGTACTCTCATGTCAGCATTTTTCATGCTGGGAGTAGAGGAAGGCACACCACTAGCTCTCCAAAACTGTTTTATTGCTTTTTTAGTCCAAGCTAACCTTGAATTTATGGCAATCCTCCTGCTTCACCCTCTGAATGCTACTACCCTAACCTATTTTAAAGAAGTCATTATTTTTCTTTTATCTTTTATCCTTCCCTCTCTCCCTCCCTCCCTTTTTGAAATGAAGTCTCCTGTTGCCCAAGCCTGGCTTCATTGTGATCCACCTGTCTCAGACTATTTTTTTTTTTTTTTTAAAGACAAGATCTCACCCATAGCCTAGCAGGTCTGGAACTTCCTCTGTAGATTAGACTGGCCTTGAACTAAGTGAGCCACCTATCTCTGCTTTCTTTTTAGCTAGGATTAAAGTTGTGTGCCACCATGCCCATCTCAATGACAATTTTTATATCACAAAACTGTTAGAGCAGCTCTTAAAACTCATAAAAAGGGGGGGTGGATCTGAAACTACTCTAGACCACCTCAACAAATGCTGACATGTTTTCAGCTGATGTCATAGCACCAGTGTGCCAAACAGAAAACCTTTAAAAGGATGTGGTATACTCTAGTCAGATGGGGCAGGTATATAATATCAGCTACTGGAAGAAAGGGCAATATTAAGGCTGCCTGAATTATGACGAAGTTCAAGGCTGGTCTGAGCACCTTCGTGAAAGCAAAAAACAACGCAATAAAACAAAAAACAAAAACCACAAACCACTAAGAACTGGGGATACAGGTCAATGGTATCATGTTAGTCCTAGTGTCAGTCTATAGAGCTTCCAAAGAGAATATACTATAAAGGCTTACTGAGAGTGATTTATCTATAGTATTGGCTCCACAGTCACATGTCAGCTTTTTAGCTATTTTAACACAAACTTGGAACCTGGAAATGGATAGTGATATTTGGAAAACTATATGAAAGAAAGTATTCTCTTTTCTTTTTCCTCAGCTTGTTTCTCCTGTTTTCTTTCATAGTGATGCAGATCTAACTTACAGTCTAGCAAACGCTCGGCTTGGTTTTAAGAGATCAAAAAGCTGTTAGGAAGAACTAATTTTAGAACATATTTTAAATGTACAACAGTAAAAAATAGTAAAAATCCAACATTAAAAAGTTGTATGTTTTATTTTATGTGTGTGTGTTTTGTCTGTATATGTATGCACACCATGTGTGAATTAAGTGCCTGCAGAGACCAGAAGAAGGTGCTGGAGCACCTGGAACTGGAATTGCAGTTATGAGCTACCATGTGGGTGTTGGGAATTGAAGCCTGCTCTGAGAGAACAGTCAGTATTCTTATCTGCTGAGCCACCTCTTGAGCCCCAAATCTAACTTATTTTTTTTTTTGGGGGGGGGGGGGGGGGGGAGGCGTGCGTGCGCCTGTGTGTGTGTGTGTGTTTCTCTGTGTAGCCCTGGCTATCCTGGAACTCACCTTGAACTCAGAGATAGTCTGCCTTTGTTTCCCAAGTGCTAGGATTAAAGGCATGTGTCAGCACATCCTGGTTTAAATCTAACATCCTTAAATTATGAAAAAACATATTTAGACTGGAGCAGGGTGAGGTCACACGTAGCTTAAACTGTTCTCAAACTTATGTAACCAAGACTGGCACTGAAGTCCTGATCCTTCTGCCACAGCCTTCTAAGTACTACAAGAATATACCACCTTATATTCTACCCTTTCTGCTCAAAATACTTTAGTATGTTTCCATGTATTATTTTTTCCTATCACTGTTCACTTGGGTACTCTGTACCTAAACTACTACAGAGCCCTTTAGCTGATGAACTGAAATTATTTTATTCTACTTGTGATGCTTTGGTAAATATCCTTGTTTTTGGTGTGTGTTGTGCATGTATGCATGTGTTTGTGCATAAAATGAGCTTCTATAAATAAATAAATTTGGGTCAAAGCCTCCAGAAGGCCACAAGCTTAGATTTCCTGCGTAAGTCCTTCTTCAAAGTGCTCTGATCATCTGCTGCCACTGAGGTTCCAAGGTTATTATAAAGCATTTTCCAGCAATACCCAAAGTAACCCTTAAAATTAATTAAAAGTACTCTGCCCTTCAAAGTATATTTTTCTTACCAATTTAAATGTTTCACACAATAAACTGTTAGCCATTAATTAAGCAGATGTTTCCATTATTATAGAAAAATTTACTTACAAATCACCATTTTCTAAGTTTATTAAAAAGATATTCTTGCCGGGCGGTGGTGGCGCACGCCTTTAATCCCAGCACTTGGGAGGCAGAGGCAGGCGGATCTCTGAGTTCGAGACCAGCCTGGTCTACAAGAGCTAGTTCCAGGACAGGCTCCAAAGCCACAGAGAAACCCTGTCTCGAAAAACCAAAAAAAAAAAAAAAAAAGATATTCTCTACATCTTTAAAGGCAACAGCAAAATAAAGGTTTTCTAAATCTTCATACATTAATGTTCTCAACATTATGCTCTTAAGAAGCTTTAAAGATTGATTTACTTGGCCTCTTGAGATCAGTTTTCATACCTACATCATGACTAAAGTAGAAATTTATAAAGTATAATAAAGCCATTGGTTTAAGAATCAAATAATAGCCGGGCGGTGGTGGCGCACGCCTTTAATCCCAGCACTCGGGAGGCAGAGGCAGGTGGATCTCTGAGTTCGAGGCCAGCCTGGTCTACAAGAGCTAGTTCCAGGACAGGCTCTAAAAAAGCTACAGAGAAACCCTGTCTCGAAAAAACCAAAAAAAGGAAAAAAAAAAAAAAAAAAGAATCAAATAATGACAAGTAGTGGTGGTGCACATCTTTAATCCCAGCACTTGGGAGGCAGAGGCAGGCAGATCTCATTGAGTTCGAGGCTAGCCTGGCCTATAAAACGAGTTCCAGGATAGCCAGAACTGTTTACACAGAGAAACCACTTCGGAAAAAAACAAACTGAACTAAAACAAACAAAAACAACCCTCCCAAAAGATTCAGATAATTAGAAAATACTGTATCCTGTGTGTGCACACGTGTACAGTATCTGCACCAGTGTACATGGGGTTAAAAGACAACTTACAGAAGTTGCTACTTTCCTACCATGTGGTTCCAAGGATCAAATTTGGGTCACGAGCCAGGCACAGTTCATATCTCTAATCCCAGCACTCAAAAGGCAGGGATAGAAGGATCTCTTGTGAGTTCTAGGCAGGCGTGGTCTACAAAAGTGCCAGGACAATCAAAGACTACATAGAGAGAAAAAACCCTGTCTCAAAAAACCCAAAAATTAGCTGGTCATGGTGGTACGTGCCTTTAATCCCACCTCTCAGGAAGTGGAGGCAGGTGGGCCTCCTGAGTTTGAGGCCAGTTCTGGTCTACAGACTGAGTTCCAGAACAGCCAGGGCTACAAATCCTATCATGAAAAACCTAAACCAGGGCTGAAGAAATGGCTCAGATAGAGGTTAAGAGCACTGGCTGGTCTTTTAGATTTTAGAGGTCCTTAGTTCAACTCTCAGCAACGACATGGTTGCTCACAACCATCTGTAATGAGATCTGATGCCCTCTTCTGGCCTGCAGGAACATGTGCAGGCAGAGCATTGTATACATAAAAAATAAACCAAGAATAAAACACCTTGTTTCAAAGAAATGTAACAGAAGTTGGGATATATATTAGGTGGTCAAGTGCTGGCCTAGTGTGTACAGAACTGTGAGTTCTATCCCTAACACTTCATAAATCAGACACAGTGTAAAACTGTGATCGATCCTAGAATTCAAGAGGATCAGAAGTACAAGATCATCTACTATAAATAGAATAGGGAGCTCCAGGCAGGTGAGCAAGAGAGGGAAGGAAGGAGGGAGGGAGGTAAAAGAGAAGGTAAAGAGAGAAGAGAGGAGGAAAAGAGAAAGAGCAAAGCCTGAGAACTTTGTCAGGACTGGAACTGTAACGTGGAAATAGCAAAGTACACAAGCACAAGTGTGTATATATGTATACCTTATTTTACTGATTTAAATTATGTATATATGTATATGATACACAGCATGAAAAGCTTAAATACATATACACTGTGAAATGGCTCACTGCCTAATATATAAGTATCATCTAACATTTACTGTTTTATAACAATACTTAAAAACTACTCTAGTAATTTTCAACAATACATTTTAACAATAATTCTCCCATACCACAAAATATAAGAAAACATTATTAGAGTTAAGAATGTTTTAAAAACTATAAAACTATATTATTATTATGCATGTGCAGGGGCATAATGTGTGTGTGTGTGTGTGTGTGCGCGCACACATGCACACATCAACCATAGCATACAGGTAAAAGCCTGAGAACAACTCCACGGAGCCGTTATCTCACTAGAGTTGAATGACAAGCACCTTTACCCACTGAACCATCTCTCCAGTCTCAACAGATTTATATTTATTCCTCCAATGTAACAAAAATTTGGTCAGGGGCTAGAGTGGATAGGGATGGCTCAGTGGATAGGAGTACTAGCTCCTCTTCCAAGAACGAGGTTCAATTCCCGGCATCCACACAGCAACTTAAAAACATCTGTAAATCCAGCTCCAATACCCTCTTCTAGCCTTCCGTGGACACGTGCACATACATGGTACACAGACACACACTCATAAACTAAAAATAAATTTTTTAAGATCTTAAACAAAACAACAACAAAAAACTTTGACCAACTTTTCTCCACCCTCAGACCCCTTGGAGACCCCTGATTCTACTCTACTTAAATGAGTTGAGTTTGAATTTTTAGGTTCCATATTCAAGTAAGTTCATATCATGGTCTGTCTGCATCTAGACTAATTTAACAGTAAGTATTCCAGATTCTTAAGTATTATTATAAATAACAGGATTTTCTTTTTAAGGCTTTTTATCCTCCTGCATCAGCTTCCAACGTGTTAAGATTACAGGTATGTGGCATGATGAACAGCTTTAGAACTTTTAATATATTAACCTCTTTCCACTTGTTTATTGTTAAGTACTATGGAAAACTCAAGTTTATGGCTAAGTATAGTCCAAATTTTTCTGTGGTTACATACTGTCTATTAAGCCATAACAAACAGGAAGAAATCTGATTTCTAGCTTTTTGCACACTAAAGTCCATCCATAGGAACTGCCCAGTTAAATATCTGTGCAACATATAGCTGAGAAGCTAGAGAGAGGGCTCAGCAGTTAAAGAGTACTTTACTTGTTGCTCTTGTAGCTTTTAATTCCAAGCACCCACATGGCAACTCACAACTAGAACTCCAGTTCCAAGGGACCCAATGCCCTCTTCTGATCCCTTTGGACACCAGGCACTCACATGGTACATAGTAACACATGTAAACAAAATACTTACACACATAATCTTATTTATTAAATAAACCCTATACTTGAACTATATATACATACTAAGCACCCAAAGAAAGGTAGTATTGTTTTTTTTTGTCCTCCCCCCCTCTCTTTCTTGTATACATAATATTCTGTCTGTGTGTATGCCTACAGGCCAGAAGAGAGCACCCCATTACAGATGGTTGTGAGCCACCATGTGGTCGCTGGGAATTGAACTCAGGACCTTTGGAAGAGCAGACAATGCTCTTAACCTCTGAGCCATCTCTCCAGCCCGGTAATATTGTTTTTTACTGACTGCACGGACAATACCCGCCCCACATGGCCTCTTGTAACCCAGGCTGCCCTTGGACTCCAGATCCACCTATCCTCCACCTCCCAAGTATCAAGATTGCAGGTGTGTACCACCATACTTGACGGGTGGCATACTTATTTTTTAGCGTAACTGAAATATTCCTCAACATACCTTGCAACTGACAATATTATTTTCCCTTCTTTCTTCTTTTGAGACAGTTCTGGCTGGCCTGGAAAAGACTGACCTTGAACTTAGAGATACCCAACTGCCTCTGCTAGAATTAAAGGCATGTACCACCATACCCAGCCAATGTTTTCTTTCTTGATTGCATTTTAGACATAAAAAAGACAGATACAGGGGCTGGAGAGATGGCTCAGAAGTTAAGAGCATTGCCTGCTCTTCCAAAGGTCCTGAGTTCAATTCCTGGCAACCACATGGTGGCTCACAGCCATCTGTAAAGAGGTCTGGTGCCCTCTTCTGGCCTGCAGACATACACACAGACAGAACATTGTATACATAATAAATAAATAAATAAATAAATAAATAAATAAATAAATATTTTTTTTTTAAAAAAAAAAGACAGATACATGGAAAAATCAACCATCTCATTCTGATACTGTAGCCATAAGATCACATACCTAATAACGTACAAATGAGAATTTTACAATTATAGCCAAAGTAGAAAAATTGCAGTCAGGCAGTGGTGGCACACACCTTTAATCCCAGAACTCGGGAGGCAGAGGCAGGTGGATCTCTGAGTTTGAGACCAACCTGGTCTACAAAGTGAGCTCCAGGACAGCTAGGGCTGTTACACAGATAAACCTTGTCTTGAAAAACCAAAACCAGGGGGCTGGAGAAATGGCTCAGTGGTTAAGAGCACTGCCTGCTCTTCCAAAGGTCCTGAGTTCAATTCCCGGCAACCATATGGTGGCTCACAACCATCTGTAATGAAGTCTGGTGCCCTCTTCTGGCCTGTGGGCACACACACTGACAGAATATTGTATACATAATAAATAAATAAATAAATATTTAAAAAAAAAAAAAAAAAAAAAAAAAAAAAAAACCAAAACCAAAAAAAGAAAATCACTAAGTAATGGCAAAGCTAGAGGAAAAAAAAAATCCTTCAAATAACGGAATATAAACATTTACAAGAACAGAAGCTGCCAAGAACTGCTACTTCCCAATTCTTTAAGTTCGTAACAGTGGAGGCTATTTCAAGGCAAGTTTGACCCCCCTGACATAGGCTCTGTTAGGATCCGAAATCTATTTTCAGTAATTGGTTATCTGTGCTCTCCAAAATGAGTGTGTCACATAGTCAGGTAGATGACAACAGTCTATGCTAACAGACAGGTATCAATGCCAAAAAATACCACTGCTAAGCCCCAAAGAAAAAGCTATACACTAGAAAAGAGTTCCTATTCTGCCATTCAAGTTACCATGGTCCCTCTTCCAGTATTTCAATCTTACTTTCAAAAGCAACTACATAGGAAGCTAAAAATCTAAAATACTTATTTGTAAGGGGTTACTGCCACCCTCTCCAATACTAACCAAACCCCAGAGTGAGTTCCAGGACAGGCTCTAAAGCTACAAAGAAACCCTGTCTCGAAAAAACAAAAATAGTGGCTGGATAATGGGGTTCTCAGAAGAGGTAAAATGGGAGCTGGGGGAGATGAGTAAAAGAGAATGTCTTAGTCTGCTTCTGTGGCTATGACAAAATACCTAACACTAAATTATTTTTTTTTTTTTGATTTTTCGAGACAGGGTTTCTCTGTGGCTTTGGAGCCTGTCCTGGAACTAGCTCTTGTAGACCAGGCTAGCCTTGAACTCACAGAGATCCACCTGCCTCTGCCTCCCAAGTGCTGGGATTAAAGGCGTGCGCCACCACCGCCCGGCACTAAATTATTTTTGAAAAACAGATTTTTCTCATAATTGTAGAAAAAAATAAAGAGGCACAATGGTATCCTATTTCTTAATATATCCTGTAAAACTGTGGCTTTCTCTCAGCAGAGAACTCATTATGTGATTTATTTATTTTTATTTATTTTTTTGAGATAAGTTCTTCCTGTGTCACCTTGGCTTGCCTGGAGCTCACGGAGAACTGCCTACTTCTACCTTCTGAGTTCTAAAGTTAAAAGGATGTGCTACTATGCCTGGCTACATCACAATTCTTGCAAACCAATAGGTTCTATGATATGAGATGTGTAGACTGGTGGCTGAGGGTATAGCTCAATGATAAAGGAAAAAGGCTCAATCCCAAACACCAGTCAAAGTGCGTGTGTGTGTGGTGTTATGGGCCAAAAAAAGTAAATTTTACTTTGCCATACAAATGGCTATATATATATGCAAAATGGTCTCATCCGATTAATCAAAACTCAAAAAAACAAGAATTGTAGTTCTTCTATAAAAGGAACTGGGTATGGCCTTCTATCTTAGCACTCAGGAGGCAAACGCAGGCAGATCTCTGAGTCTGAGCCACCACCTTAGCCTATAGAGTTCCAGGCCAGCCAGGGTGACAATGAAATCCTGTCTTAAAAACACAAAAACAAAGGCAAAACCAAATTTCAGATCTAAAAATGTTTCAGAACAATTATTCTATTATTGTTTGACAGATTTTCACCTCTCCAGAACATTCCCATCTACAAAGCTAGACTGTTTTAGCAAATGTGAAAAATATATCTGAAAAATGTCTAAGATTGAAATTCATATAAACTTTAGGAGCCTTTTGTCTAATCAAAAAAAAATACATACAAGATGACATTTAATAAAGTATTTTCTACCAACAGCAGAAGACTGCAGGTCTGTTGGAAAGATTATAGAACCATGACAATAAGAAAAACTAAGTCTGGGTTGGGGATGGTGGTGGCACACACCTTTTAATACCAGCACTGGGAGGTAAACTGTGAATTCAAGGTCAACCTGGCCTACAAAGAAAGTTGCAGGACAGCCAGAGCTGTTACAGAGAAACGTTGTCTCTGTAACAAACAAAAGTCCATAGGTTAAACTGAGGAGAGATTTGGTATCAACAATTATTATGTATTTTACATACTTTTTAATAATCAGAAACAAAGCATACCTTTAGAAAGTAAGGTCTCTTAAAAAAATCAATTTTTAGAATTAAGTGGTAAAAGTTGGAATTTTTTAAATTATAAAATGCAATGGTACAGGCCTGTAATACCAACATTTGGCAAGTGGGGCAGGAATGAGTTAAAAAAAAGAAGAAAGAAAAAAGGAAGGGAGGGAGAGAAGGTTGTGGAAATGCCTCAGTGGTTAAGAATAAGAGTTCAGTTACAAGTACCCATACTTGGCAGCTCACAACTGCCTGTAAATCATACCCAGGAGAACCCACTCTTCTGGCCTTGTGGGAACTGTATTCCCATGTGTGCCCCCCCACACACATATTTAAAAACAAATGAAGTCAGTCGTAGTGGCACAGGCCTTTAATCCCAGCATTCTGGGTGGCAAAGGCAGATGAGTCTCTGTTAGTTAAAGGCCGGCCTGGTCAACAGAGAGTGCCAAGACAGTCAGGGCCACACAGAGAAACCCTGTCTCGAAAAACCAAAATAAAAGAAAAAAGTATTTTGCCAGGCAATAGCAGGGCATGTCTTAATCCCAGCAGTGAGGAGGCAGAGGCAGGTGGATCTCTGTGAGTTTGATGCCAGTCTACAGATCAAGTTCCAGGACAGCCAAGATTATTACAGAGAAACCCTGTAATAAAAACAAAACAAAACAAACAAAAAGAATAAAGCTGATATGGTGGATCACATTAGAAGAGAGGATCAGGGCTGGAGAGATGGCTCTGAGGTTGAGAGCATTGGCTTCTCTTCCAGAGGTCTTGAGTTCAATTCTCACTAACCACAATGTGGCTCAGCCATTTATAGTGGGATCTGATGCCCTCTTCTGGCATGCAGATGTACATGCAAACAGAGCACTCATACATAAATAAAAATCTTTAAAGAGTTCAACGACAGTCTAGACTACATTAACAGGGTTAAAGATGCCACTTAGTAGTGCTTAACATACACAAAGCAGTGAGTTGGATCCCCATCACCACAGAAACCATGTGTGATGGCACAAGACTTCTCTCTCTCTCCTCTCTCTCTCTCTCTCTCTCTCTCTCTCTCTCTCTCTCTCTCTCTCACACACACACACACACACACACACACACACACAGTTGGAGAGTTGGCTCAGCTGGTTAAGAGCACTGAGATGCTCTTACTAAAAACCTAGGTTCAATTTCCAGCATCCATGTGGCAGTCCCCAAATCTCTAACCCCAGTCGTAGGGAATCCAATGTTCTTGTTTCATCTCCTGGGGCAACAGACCAAGGTACACATACTCAACACGCAGGTAAAATTTATACACATTAAAAAAATTTCATTTCCACAATCTTGGCACCTGCAGAGGCATGCTGGGAAATGCCAGTATGTCTAGAAGGTTGTGGTTCAAGGCCATTTTTGATGGCTATGAGTGTGCTTCTTAAAACTGAAGACATTCAGGGCTGGAGAGATGGTTCAAAGGTTAAGAGCACTGGCTGCTCTTCTAGAGGTTCTAAGTTCAATTCCCAGCAAACATACTGTGACTCACAACCATCTATAATGAGATCTGGTGCCCTCTTCTGGAGTGCAGGCAGAATACTGTATACATAATAAATAAATCTTTTTTTAAATTTATTTATTATGCATACAATATTCTGTCTGTGTGTGCCTGCAGGCCAGAAGAGGGCACCAGACCCCATTGCAGATGGTTGTGAGCCACCATGTGGTGACTCCAAGGAAGCAAAATTATAATATAGTATAAAGTCTTCAGGACGGCTAAGCACAAAAGGTGCTTTCCATCAAGCCTAACAACCCAAGTTCTCTACCTTGGATCCACACAGTGAAAGAACAAAACTTCCACAGGTTGCCTTCTAACCTCCATGTGCACTTTGTGATACATGCATAACTCCATGCACCCACACACAATAAATTAAATAAAATATAATTTAAAAATTTAAAAATACCTCAGCACTCGAGTGTAGTGGAACAACCCTTTTTTACACTATGTATATGTATTACTCTCACTGGCTAATAAAAATTGATCAGCCAATAGCCAGGCAAACTGTATAGGTGGGATGATCAAACTGAGGATACAAGGAGAAAGAAGAGCAGAGCCAGAGAGACACACCAGACAGCCACCAAAGAAGCAAGAGATGCTAGAGGACAGATAAAAGTAACAAGTCACATAGCAATACATAGATTACTAGAAATGGGTTAATCTTATAAGCTTTTTTGTGTTTAGGCAAGCAAATCTCTGAGTTCATGGCTAGCCTGGTCTACAGAGGGAGTTCCAGGACAGCCAAAGCTACTAAACAGAGAAACCCTATCTCAAGACACACAAACACACACACACACACACACACACACACACACACACACACTTTAAAAATAGCTGGACAGTGGTGATTAATATGCTTTTAATCCCAACACCTAGGAGGCAGAGGCAGGCAGGTCTCTGAGTTTGAGGCCAGTCTGGTCTACGAAGCAAGTTCCAGCACAGCCAGGGCTGTTACACAAAGAAATTCTTTCTTGAAAAATTAATAATAATAAAATCTTAAAACTTAAATATAGATATATAGTACAAAATTAAACTTATGGCACGACTGATAAAAATTAAGATGTTAAGATAATGATTTAACACATTTTATATGTATGTATGTGCGTATATGTTTAATTAATGGTGTTTTGCCCACAGCAGTCAAAAGAGGGTTACAGACCTTCTGGAACTGGAGTTACAGACAGTTGTGAGCTGCCATGTGGGAGTTAAGAAACAAACCTAGGACCTCTATACTAGAACAGCAATAAGTGCTCTTAACTGCTGAGTCATTTTTTATCTCCTACATTACACACACACACAAACACACACACTCACTCTTCAAAAAGTTACCAATTATTTCTTCCTTTTCCGTAAGTACTCTCAGTTTTCCAGCAGTAGCATCTACTAAATAAAATGCAGCTAATAAATCACTATCAGGACCAGCAAGATAGCTAAGCAGTTACTGTTTTCCTAGTGGGTGTCAAGTCATATCCTACAGTCCTCGTGATTTGTGATCTGCTTTTTGATAATGCATAATGGTGAAGATAGATACTAGAACCCTTATAATAGCTGACAGAACTATAAACAATTGCCCAAATTGAAACAAAGTCTAGATTTCACTGCTTTATATGCATATAAGAGAGTACATCCATATAAAAAGCATAACTGTTACTATCTGAAGCTGAAGACTAAACACAGGCCATTTAAGAGAGGGCCCTCTTGGGCTGGAGAGATGGCTCAGAGGTTAAGAGCACTGGCTGCCCTTCCAGAGGTCTTGAGTTCAATTCCCAGCAACCACATGATGGCTCACAACCATTTGTAATGAGATCTGGTGCCCTCTTCTGGCGGGCAGGGATATATGCAGACAGGACACTGTATACATCACTAATAAATAAGTCTAAAAAAAATGAGAAGGCCCTCTTAAAATAGGAAGGTTGGAGAGATGGTTTAACAGTTAAGAGAGTATATTATTGCTCTCGAGGAGGACTTGAGTTCAGTTCTTAACTCCCTAACCACCCTGCACTCACAAGCACGTAACTGAATACATACATGTAATTAAAACTTCAGAGCTGGGCATGATGGGACATACCTTTAATCCCAGCACTCAGGAAGTACCTAGCTATAAACCATTCTCAGATTCCTGTATGAAGAAGTGTGGTATGTTTTAAACAGCCACTTTCTTAAGTGGCAATAGATAGCTAATACAAACAAGGTAACAAGTATTTATAAAACAGGAAAATGACAGCATACCAACAGACAGGATGCAATGAAAAGCAGCCAACTAAACAAATCATCTGCCACCTAAGGTGCAGAGATATACAGCACTGAGCTTCAAAAACATTCCTGCCAAAGGCAAACAAATTAAATTTGTTTAAATTAAATAAATTTGGAAATATGAAAAAAGCCAGGGGCTGGAGAGATGTCTCAGTGGTTAAGAGCACTGCCTGCTCTTCCAAAGGTTCTGAGTTCAATTCCCAGCAACCACATGGTGGCTCACAACCATCTGTAATGAGATCTGGTGTCCTCTTCTGGCAGACAAAATATTGAGAATACTGCACACACATAATAAATAAATAAATAAATAAATAAATAAATAAATAAATAAATAAATAAACAAACAAACAAATCTAGGAAGGAAGGAAGGAAGGAAGGAAGGAAGGAGCCTAAACTACCAAACCTAAAGAGGCATGGTGTATACTCCTTTAATTCCAGCACTCAGGAGGTAGAGACATGAATTTGAAGTCATCCTCTGCTAGAGAGACTGAGTCCAGCCCAGGTGACAAGACCCTACTTTGGAAAAAAATACTAGGGATTGCTATGGAATCACATCAGCAGATTCCTCAGAAACAGCTAAAGAAAAATAACACTAGATTTTTAATTTTTCTATAGGCCTGAGTTTCAAGTTTTTTGTTTGTTTTTCAAGACAGTGTTTCTCTGTAGCTTTGGAGCCTGGCCTGTAACTAGCTCTTGTAGACCAGGTTGACCTTAAACTCAGATCTGCCTGCCTCTGCCTCCCAAATGCTGGGATTAAAAGCATGTACCACCACCACCCGGCTAGGCCTGAGTTTTAAATTTTCCTAAAAATTTAACAAATGAAAAATCCCAAAGGCTGATAAGGCAGTTACTTTATTAAACTGTGGATATTAAGTGCTCTATTATTGTTGAAGAGACTGGAACTGATCTGATTCCCAGCACCCACATCAGGTGGCAGAAAATTGTAACTCCAGTTCCAGGGATTCCAACATCTCTGGCCTTCTTAGGCACCTACACTCATATGCATATGCCCACAAGCAGAAAGACTAACACAGGGTCTCTCCATGTAGTCCTAGCTGCTCTGGAAACTTGCTATCTAGACCAAGCTGACCACACACTCAGAGATACTACACCTGCCTCTACCTCCTTCCAGAGTGTTAGGATTACAGGAATGTGCCACCATACTCAGGACCCAAAAATATATTTTTTTCCTTTGTTTTGTTCAAGACAAGGTTTCTCTGTGTAGCCCTAGCTATCCTAGAACTCAGGGATCCACCTGCCTCTGACTCCTGATTGCTGGGACTAATGGTGTGTACCAACAGTGATGGCGCCCAAAGAATCTTAAAAAAAGTCAAATAAGCTGTGCTTTAATGGCTCGTGTTTGTATCACAACTAGCACTTACTTAGGGAACTCGAGAGTTAAAGGACAGACTGAGATGCTGAGTGACATGTCTAAAATCAACAAGCAAACAACTCAATACAAGGGGGGTTAGGGCTGTAGTTCAGTGGCAAAGGGAATGCTTCATATGCTTGATGCCTGATGTGGCTCCCTCTCCAAAAGGAAATTAAAAATATTTAATTCAATTCAAAGGAAATTTTTATTTTATTATTACTATTACTATTATTACTATTATTATTATTATGTTGTTGTTGTTGTTGTTGTTTTTGAGACAGGATTTCTCTTTAGCCCTGGCTGTCCTAGAACTCGCTCTGTAGACCAGGCTGGCCTTGAGCTCAAGAGATTCACCTGCCTCTGCCTCCCAAGTGCTGGAATTAAAGGCCTGCACCACCGCTGCCTGGAAAATTTTGAAAGTATCTTCAGGAGGCTGGAGAGCAGGCTCAGCAGTCAAGAGCATTCACTGGCTGTTCTTCTAGGGTTAGATTCCTAGACTTGCTATGTAACTGTTCCAGGAAATCGATCATACACCCTCTTCAAGCACTGCGAGCATGTGGTCTGGCACACAGCTGTAAATGTAGGCAAAACACCCATAAAAATATAAAAATTAAAAAGGGAAGAAACTCAGTTTTCCATCCAGCCAGAGGTTTGGTTTTTTTTGTTTTTGTTGTTGTTTGTTTGTTTTTAATGTTTTAAACTGGGTAGTGGTGAACCTTTAGTCCCAGCACTCAGAAAAGGGCAGGGGGATCTCTGTGAGTTCAAGGCAGCCTAGTGTACAAAGCCAAGTTCCAGGACAGCCAGAACACAGAGAAACTGTCTCAAAAAAAAAAGTTTTGTATGTCTGTATGTATGCACCAAGTGTGCCTGAGACTAGTTACAGACAATATAAGTCGCTACGTGGGTACTGGGGACCGAACCCTGGTTTTCTGGAAGAGTAGCCAGTGCTTTTCACTCTGAGTCATTCCTGCAGCCCTTTAGCTCTAGTCTTATTACTCAAGTCACATCGTCTTGTCAGATAGTAGTCCTGGAATATGTTGCAGTGCTAGTATTACAAATCTATTACATGGCATCTCACTTGACTCTCTAGACAGAACAAATGGTATTTTGTTTCCTTATGCTATAAACTATCAAAACTTAATTTTTATAGAAAAAGCATGTGTACAATTGCATTTCCAACACGAGGGCTATAATAGTTTTGTCAGCAACAGACTTCAGTCAGGAATTCCTGTCTTGGAACTACCTAGGATATTTCTGATTACAATATTCAGAATTGTAAGATCAAAACTACCCCTTAGTACTCAGATACACACTAAAAAGAACTTTCTTCCAAAACTTCGTATTCCTTAATAAAATGATTATATGGCCCACGCCTTTAATCCCAGCACTTGGGGAGCACAGACCTTTCCTGTTGCAGATAGGCATGAATCAAGCACGCACTAAAAATGTGTTCCAGGATTTGGCTATGCCTACAGTTGTTTTATTCTAAAAAATGGGCTCTTAATGTTTCCCACAGTGGTCCTGGTCTCCTAGACTCAAGCAATCCTCCTGCTTCAGCCTCTTAATTTAGCTGGGAATATGCCCATCTAAGAATCTTTGTCTAATGAGGGGAGACTTCACAGAAAACTGTATCATGACATTTATATTTTAGAATAAGCTATGCCTGCTTTCCAGGACAGTAAAACCAACCACTTATGCTAGTATTCAGTATTCTACAGGAATATTTGTAATCTGTTTCATCATTTTGCCAAAAATTACTCAACCCTTACCACTATGAATATTAATGTAACACACAGCACACATTTCTAGCAGTTATCGTTTTTATTTTCTGAGATAGAGGAGATTAAGTGGAGCGGCAAATATTTTACCTTGAATTATTCTTAATTCAATGGCCAATACTATTTTTAAATTTAGTAATATTAGGAATCAGGACAGTACTACCCACTTTAATCCCAGCAACATTTCAAGGGAGATAGGTAGCAGATGCCCTATTTCCTAACACCCTCATTCTCCTTGCTTACTTTAGTTATCTGTCTTGAGTTCAACCTTTTTTTAACTGAGAACTTTGCTTTGTCTCCTAACAGGTCTTAGAAGTTTGCCTTACTATTGGATCATTGATGGCATTACTATATTTCAAAGCTATGTACACAAACCTTAAACTATCAAGACACCATTAAAATATGTAGGGAATTATTGGGTTTTAAAGTATCCGAGCTTGCTCACTTACTTATTAAGATAGAATCTTATGTACCCAAGACTGTCCTCAAATATAATTTGTAGTTGAGGATGACTTTGAACTTCTGATGCTCCTGTCACCATCTTCTCAGTTCTGGAATTACATAAGTACCCAAGGTACTAGAAATCAAAACAGGGCTTTGCAAACTAGTCAAGCACTCTCCCTACTGAGCTTCACCCCCAAGACTAGTACCTTCTCTTTTGTCACTCTACAACTCCTGGAGGAATCAAAATATTCAGCCTGCTAACCTTCTCAAAAACAAAAATTAAGCCTGTATTTCAACAAGGGCACCTGCATCTTTACAACTAAAGGTAAAAGGAAAAACAGGAAGTCAAAAAGGTCTTTGATCAGTCAAAAAGACCATACAGTTCAGAGAACACATGAAACCCTCTTCACTCAAAGCCTACTGGATCTTATTTTAGACACAATTTTAATAAGCTCTGTGATCTGGTTTCTTAGCTCACAACAGATGAGATGCAGCCAACTGGAAAAGGGCTGGGGGTGGTACTAGAAGAGGCAGGCAGGCCTCAAAGCATCAAAACCTATAAAGTCAGCAGAAAACTGAAACACAGAAGGCTATTTGGTATAGACACAGACACAGGGACATGAAGACATACACGTGCACACACAATTCAAATCCCTGCTAGAACCATACTATTCATAATGTGTCTCCATGGTAAATTTTGGCTAAAGATTAGCTCAGGAATCTCCAAGATATACATCAAAATAATGCCATCAAAAGCTTTTTCCAGGACTTGGGGTAACTCAGTAGTGGGGTATCTGCTGAGAATATACAAGGCCCTTCCTTGGTCCAATCCTCCAATCCTCTGCAGTGAAAATAAAAAGTGCTGTAAATTTGGCCAAAACAGACTATGCATGTATGAAATTCAAAGAATAAAAAATACGTACCAAAATTCAGACAAAAAGTACCAAATTCAGACAAAAATTTGTATAATATATCAAAGAAGTAAGATACTGATTTTTTTTTTTTTTGGAAGGCTTTTCAAGACAGGGTTACTCTAGTTTTGGAGCCTGTCCTGGAACTTGCTCTGTAGACCAGGCTGGCTTCGAACTCACAGATAAATACCTGCCTCTGCCTCCCAAGTGCCATCACCCAGCAAAATACTGAATTTCTAAAGATGCCTCCTGTCAAATGAGGTAAAATTATAAGAATTCTATTAGAACCAGATAAAACACTTCATGATGGGCTGGAGAGATGGCTCAGAGGTTAAGAGCACTGACTGCTCTTCCAGAAGTACTGAGTTCAATTCAATTCCCAGCAACCACATGGTGGCTTACAACCATCTATGATGAGATCTGATACCCTCTCCTGATGTGCAGCAAGAACACTGCATACATAATAAATAAATCTTTAAAACAAAAGGGGAAAAAACACTTTATGACATTTGAGGTTAAAAGGATATTTAAGTAATAGCTCTTTTCAGAGTCTGACAACAGGGAAGGCAACACTAAGACTGATTATACAGACCAAGCAAGTCTTGGGATTCCAGATCAGATATATTGGGCTGAGAATAAGATAGGAATGCTTTTAACTGTATCCATTAAGCCAACGTAAACTATATATGCCATGCAAAAACAGTTTGAGAAACACAACTTCTGCTTTTGTTTTCACAATAATTTTGATGAAAATAAAAGAGGGGTTTTCTAGTCTTTGGCAGTCTAAGTCAAGCCATACTTGACTTCAACAAAGGTTCTAGGTTACTAAAATGGGGATAAAGAGATACATATATAAATTTTAAAAACTGAGCTAAGAATGCAGGTCAGATGGCAGAGTTCAAACTCTGGGTTTGATTCCAGGACCACTTAAAACGTAACAGGGTGGCACATGCTTACAGTCACAGTATTCAGGAGGTAGGGGCTGACGGAGCACAAATTCAAAGTCATGCTCCCATACATAGTTTCAGGCCAGTTTGGAATACATGCAAACCTGTTATCAGGAAAACAACTGGGGGACTGAGACAGCTGAGCTGTTAAGATTATTTTTGTTCTTGCTGAGAACCCAGGTTGGATTCCCAGCTCCCGAAAGGTGGCACACAACCACCTCTAACTCTGGGTCCAGGTGATTCAACAGGCATATACCGTGAACACACAGATGCATGAAAGCAAAACATTCATAAAGTAAAACACATAATTTTAAAAGGTTTATTGAAACAAATAGCCAGATGGTAGTTGTATACATCCTTAAGCCCAGAACTCAGGAGGCAAAGGCAGGTAGATCTCTGTGAGTTTGAGACCAGAGTGGTCTACAAAGCAAGTTCCAATACAGCCAGGGCTACAAAGAGAAGCCCTGAACAAAAACTCAATCTCTAGGACCCATGGAAAGGTGTAAAATAATTCAAGTGAGAGCTATGGGTGAAACATACACAAATATTTTTAAGGTCAAGTGATCATTTCTAAACCTGATTTCCTTTTTAAAGATTTATAAGAACTGGGGATGTAGTTCAGTGGTAGAGTGTTTGCCTTAGCATACATAAGATTCTGGGCTCAATTCCTTCTACTGTACAAAAAGATTTAAAGTGAAGGCAGGTGTGGTGGTACCTGCCTGCATCCCAGTACTGAGGATAAATACCAACCTGAACAACAGTGACAGCCTATCTCAAAAACAGCTGTGGGCAAATGTTATTTTAAGACTTAAGTGTACGTTTTGAGTCAGTGTTATCGCCCTCTCTGAAGAAGTCTCTATAGCACAGATGTTAACACAAACACTAAAAGCTATTAACTCGTTGGTTTAATCTCAGCACTCTGAAGGTAGATGGCTCTTGGAGTTTGAGGCCAGCCTGGTCTACACCACAGTAAGTTGCAAGCCAACAGAGCTAGGAAGACCCTACCTTAAGAAAAAAATTAAAAATCTTTGCAAATTATCACACATCAAACTCACTTTCTCTTCCAGCTTTGGGGGATCTTCTATAACTCAAACAGCAACTCAAACTGATAACTTCCCATTAGACTCTTTAAGGACCTATGACTGTTAAAAGTCTTTGAAATACATACACATGCTGGGTGGCAATGGCAGGTGCCTTTAATCCCAGCTCTTGGGAGGAAGATCTCTGAGTTTGAGGCCAGCCTGGTCTACAAAGAAAGTAAGTTCCAGGACAACCAGGGCTGCTACACAGAAAAATCCGGTCTCCAAAAAGAAAGGGGGGGGGGAGATATATACACATTACTTGGATGTTTATGCTTTACATGGTTTTTCAAGAGATCTTTCACTAAGCTCATACTTAAAAAATAACAATTTATTTATCTTTATTTTATGTGCATTGGTGTGAAGGTATCAGACCACCTGGAACTGGTGCCACAGTTGTGAGCTGCCATGTGGGTGCTGGTTGAACATGGGTCCTCAGGAAGAACAGCCAGTGCTCTTAACCACTGAGCCATCTCTCCAGCCCAAAGTCCATTCTTCTTTTAGCAAAGACCCTGCTTCATTTTAGTACAAGATTTATTGCTAAAGCCTATCATTTGATTTCTTTAAAAAAAAATTGGTAAGGTGCTAATTCACAGTAAGGAATGGAATTAATCCCACATTTCATGTCCTGAATAAAGAATAAATTGAGGACCAATTGCTAAACTGTGGGTTTCCATCTTTCAATCTGCATTTTGACTTCGTTCTCCATTCTTTGTGTCCCCATCCTATCAGTCCTTATGGGTAATCCCAGGCCCTACCACTTACTAATAAGGTGAAGATTTAATATGGCCCATCTGAGGAGCCAAATAAAATACCAAACAAAATTCACAGTGGGTGACTTCTTACGTCCAAGGAAAAAAATAATAATGACACCGAGAGGTTAATATTGGGGGGGAACAAGCCTATGCTCTCCTAATACTAAATCTTATCAATAACTAAATGGCTAACCTTTTGTTTAAAAGAACTAAGAAATTATTTCTAACCAAAAATCGAGTAAAATCCCTTCTAAATTAGGTCTTCACGAATATATCGTCTAATTTTAGCGTTAAAATCATTTTGGGAGAAGTCTGTGAAAGGAATTTCTCCGGCGGTTTTCGCAACTGCCTGGCTTCACCCCACCAGGTAAACAGTTGTTCCACTAGCTCCAGTCCTGCAAAACTGAAGGGTTAGTCTCCGACGACATGCGGCAACCCTGAGAAACACAACGCTTCTCCACTTAACCCCCTCCTCCCTCTGGAGGGGCATTTTCTCCCCTCTGACTTTCCAGACCAGTAAGGAGGACTTCAGCATGCAGCCAGCTGCCCAAGAGTTAAGTGAACTCAAGGAAACAGTCACGGATCGGGCAAAGGGACCCTCCGGTCGACCGTCTGGGTGTTCGATCTCAGGGAGCTCCGGGTAGGGCGCCCGAGTGGGGGGACAGAGATTGGACAAGCAGCCCTATCGACCTCAAACCATAGGGCCGCCCAACGCCCCAGTCGCTGCCCCCACCCCCCCTTCCCGCGCCGTCCAAGTCCCCTTCCCAGGCGGACAATAGCCCTAGAGAGCAGCAAGTCCCAGGTTGGAGGGAGGCCTGGAAAGGCGTCGGGGTGGACGACTGCGAGGACAGGAGCAACTTCGGCCTAGCAGGGTCCCCGCGCTCCAGCCTTCGCGGGCGCCATCTCTGGGAGTGGGGTGTGAAGGCCGCCCCGTGGGGCCGGCGCCGGCAGCGGGAAGCAGACGCCGCGAGCCCAGCGGAGGCGACCGCGGGAAGTGCAGGCCGCAGCCTACTCAGCGGGCTCTCCCAGCGGCCCATTCCCACAGCAACACCCTGGCAGCTTACCTTGTGGATTCTCTTCAGAGCCATGGTGGGAAACGGTGGCGACGGCCCCCGGGGCGGGGACGGGGACGGGGGAGGGACGGGGAAGGGGCGAGGGGGGCCTGAGACCGCCCGAGCGGTCGCGAGTCGGCCGGAGAAGACCGGGAGCTCCGAAGCCCGGATCCGACGAGCTGAGGGCCGAGGCCCACTCAGCTACTGGGCCTGCCGCAGCGGTCACCGCATCACCCGGCCGCGGCCCCTTTATGCGCTGCTGCCACAGCCGCCGCCGCCGTAGCCGCCTCTTCCTCGTAGGCTCAGCGCCGCCTCCTCAGCCGCCGTGGATCCCTCCGCCGGGGAGGAAGCGCCCCAGACCCCGGGCTCGCCGAGCGCCTCACGGTCGCGGAGCCGAAGAAGCCTGCTGGCCTGCCTGATGCAGGTGGACTAAGAGACGCGCGGGCGGGCGGGCGGGCGGCGCCGCCGGGGTGGGGCCGCCAGAGCGCGGGGTGGGCCCAGGCCGAGGAGCAGGTCGGGAGGCTCCGGGATTGGCGGGTCTGGGAGGGAGGGCAGGGCCGGGCCGGCGGCGGAGGGATACGGGCCGCCCCTGCGAGGACCTTACGCGCCGGCGCGGGCGCAGCCACGGCCGCGGAGGGGGATGACGTTTCGAGGCACGGAGAGGCGATCTCGCGAGATTTTAGGCGCGGGTTCTAGATGCTCCTCGGACAAGGCCCCAAATTGGGCCCCGGTACCCTGTGCGCGTGGCGCTTCAAAGATCAATAAACGCTTAAAGGGACGCGTTCCCACATTGTTTAGTCCTCAGCAGACTCGGAAGGAAGTACCAAACCCCACTGCTACTTTCCTGAAAGAGAAAGTGATTTTCAAGGTCACACAACTCTTCATCTATTGGCAGTTTTAGGGTCCTAGAGCTTGCACAGGGGGAGCCTTGAGGCTCGCCATCCAACCAGGACCCCAGCTGGACATGACTCGAATGTTCTTTCCGCAGCCACCGGCCTGTTAGCCTTAGGAACATGCCATGGAGAATAAGAAAATATGGAAAGGATTTTTTTTTTACCACTACCCCCCCCTTTTTTTTTTGGTTTTTCGAGACAGGGTTTTTTTTTTTGGGGGGGGGGGGTAACAGCCCTAACTGTCCTGGAAGTAGCTCTTGTAGACCAGGGTGGCTTCATACTAACAGAGATTCACCTGCCTTTGTCTCCCGAGTGCTAGGATTTTTTATTTTTATTTTTCGAGATAGGGTTTCTCTGTAGCTTTGGAGCCTGCCCTGGAACTAGCTCTTGTAGACCAGGCTGGCCTTGAACTCCCAGAGATCTGCCTGCTGAGTGCTGGGATTAAAGGCACGTGCCACCACTACCCGACTAGGTTGGTCTTCTTGTGGGAACAGGTGCTGTCTCTCTGTTGCCTGCTTTTCGAATCCGTTCCTCCTGATTGTTTCATCCAGCCTTAGTAGAAGAGAAGGTGCCAGTGTCACTGCAACTTGATAGAGTATGACTGGCCTGCCCCAACAGTACCTGTAAAGAAAGATAGGAGGAGAGGGAGGGAGACCTTGGTTGGGATGTAAAACCAAAGCAAATAAATAAAACCAAACAAAAATAAAATGAATAAGCTAAAAAAAGGGGGGGCTGATACATTTTCAAGCCTCACCCACGCTACCTAATTATTGTGTTTGTTGTGTGTGTGAACCATGTATGCAGAGCCTGTGGGGATCAGAGGAGGAGGCTTCTCCTTCCACCTTCACACAGGTCCCATGTAAACTCAGGTCAGCAGACTTGTGCAGCAAGTGTTCTTCCTGCTCAGCCATTCTGCCAGTCTCCCGCTGCCCCGTTTTGATTTTTATACTTAATTTTTCATATATTGCATATCGGTTTTACATTTATTCCTTTGTTTGTTTACTTACCTATTTATTTTAATTAAAAAAAATTTAGCCCAGTAGTGGCGAACACCTTTAATCCCAGTATTCAGAAGGCAGAGGCCAACAGATCTCTGTGATTTCAAGGCCAACCTGGTCTACACAAGTAGTCCAGGACTTGACTTGAAATTCTGTCTCGAAAAAATCATTATTTATAAGTTTTTCCTAAATGTATATCTGTGTACCACAATCATGCCTAGTGCCTGTGCCTAGTGCCAGGGAGGTCAGAATAGGGCGTCCGATCGCCTAGAGCTGGAGTTACAGACATTTGTGAGCTGCCATGTGGGTGCCGGGAATTCACCTGGATCCTCTGGAAGCACAGTCAGCCATCTCTCCAGCCCTTATTTTACTTACATATTTATTCTTATTTTTGAGACATATTTCACTCAGTAGCCCTGGTGGCCAGGAACTGATTATGGAGATCAGGCTGGCCTTGAACTCAGAATGCTAGGACAATTCTTTTTTTCCTCTCTCACTTTTTAAAGATTATGTATGTATGTATGTGTTTATTTGGTTTTTCAAGATAGGGTTTCTCTGAGTAGCTCTGGCTGTCTGGAATTCACTTTGTAGGCCAGGCTGTCCTCGAACTCAGAGATATGCCTGCCTCTGCCCCCTGAGTACTAGGGTTAAAGGTGTGTACTACCATGCCCATCTTATTTTTATTTTTTAGTGTGTGTGTGTACTTGTGTATGGTGTGCTTGTGGGGGAGTGGTATACTTGTGTGTGTGGATGTGGGGGGGGGTATGGTGTACTTGTGTGTGGTGTGTGTGTGGTATACTTGTGTGTGGTGTGTGTGTGGTGTACTTGTGTGTGGTGTGTGTCTGTGGTATACTTGTGCGTGGTGTACTTGTGTGTATGGTGTGTGTCTGTGGTATACTTGTGTGTGGTGTGTGTGTGTAGTGTGTGTCTGTGGTGTAATTGTGTGTGGTTTGGGTGTTTCTGTGGTGTACTTGTGTGTGGTTTGGGTGTGTGTTTATGATGAATGTAGGGGCTGTGGGGGTGGGGGTGTGTGTGTGGTGTACTTGTGTGTGGTTTGGGTGTTTGTGTGTGGTGTGTGTAGGGTGTGTGGGGAGTGTGTACAAAGGCCAGAGGGTACTCCAGGTATCCTGCTCTATCACTCTCAACCTTGTTCCCTTATGACAAGGCCTCTCAGTGAATCTGCTACTCCCCATTTTTTGGCTAGGCTGGCTGGACAAGGCCCAGAGATTGGTCCATTCCCCCAGTTCTGGAGTTACAGTCAAATATGGCCATAAGGCTCTTTAAAAAAGAAGGTTTAGCCAGGCAGTGGTGGCACATGCCTTTAATCCCAACACTTGGGAGGCAGAGGCAAGCAGATCTCTGTGAGTTCGAGGCCAGCCTGATCTACAAGAGCTAATGTCGAAAGAAACCCTGTCTCAAAAAACAAAACAAAACAAAAAAAAACCCAAAAATTAATAAATCTTTTTTTTTTTTTTTTTTGTCGAGACAGGGTGTCTCTAGCTTTGGAGTCTGTCCTGGAACTAGCTCTTGTAGACCAGGCTGGCCTCGAACTCACAGAGATCCACCTGCCTCTGCCTCCCTGATGGGATTAAAAGCGTGCACTACCACCACCTGGCAATTTATTATTTTTTTTATTTTATGTGATTTGGTATCTTGCCTTGCATGGATGTCTATGCACTCCTTCTGTGCCTGGTGCTTGGAAACCAGAAGAGGGTGTCAGAGCCCCAGGAACTGGAAGTAATCTTGGTGTTGAGTCACCCGTGGGTGCTGGAAACTGAACCTAGGTTCTCTGTAAGAGCAAGTGCTCTTAGTTACTGAGCATCTCTCCAGCCTCTTGCCCAACTTTTACATGAATATGGAGGATTTGAACTCGAGCCCTCATTCTTGCATAGCAAATACGCTTACCCACTCAACAAAGGCCCCAGCCCATTGCTGTTTGGTTTGTTCTCTCTCTCTCTCTCTCTCTCTCTCTCTCTCTGTCTCTCTCTCTCTTTCTCTCTCTCTCTTTTACTATTACTGGAAAACTTTTGGAACCTCACCTGCTACGTTGGAAATTGGAGTCCCTTTATATGAGAGTCTTGGTCTTGCTTTTGTTTTGTTGTTGTTGATGATTTTTTGTGTGTTTGTTTTGGTTTTTTGGCTTTTGCTTTCCCCGGCAGGGTTTCTCTATGTAACAGTTCTAGCTGTTCTGGAACTAGCTTTTGTAGACCAGGCTGGCCTCAAACTCACAGATATCTGCCTGCCTCTGCCTCCCAAGTGCTGGTCTGGTCTTGCTTTTTAATTATTTTTTTTAGATTTATTTATCTTATTTTATATGTATAAGTGTTTTTGTGTGCGCACGCGCGTGTGTGTGGGTGTGTGTGTGTGTGTGCATCATGTGCTTGCCTGGTGCCCACAGAGGCCAGGAAGAGCATCAGATCCCCTGGAACTGGACTTAAGGGTTGTTGTGAGCTATTCTGGGAATCAAACCCAGTCCTCTGTGAGAACACCAAGTACTCTAAGCCACTGAGCCATTTCCCTGATCTTGTAAAAAAAAATTTAAAAAAGGACTCAGAACAATTTTGTTTGAGTTGGAAACAGAAACCCAGGGCAGGAAAGGCGGAACTTGAGCAGGTGTGCAGAGGACGATTAATTAAAAGGAAGAGAAAAGGCTGTGCCAGGGAGTGAAGGTGGCATTGAAGCCAAGCCCATGGCAAGAGAGGCACTTTGGAGACTGCGAAGCCCAGCGGCAGGGAAAGCCTGCTCAGAAAGGGAATCTCTGCGAGCCTGTGGCTCTGAAAATGACTTCACAGGGCTGTGCTTTCTGGAAAGTAAAAGTACATTACCTCCCTGAAGGTATAATTATTCTTCCTATCTCTTCAATTGGGCTTAGAGTAAATCTACCTTCCTGAGGATACTCCCTCAATCAGGCCTAGCCTAACTGGAATGTTAGGTCTCCAAGCAAGCCAGAAATTCCATTTTCTTGACCAAGAGGAAAGAGCTTTCCTTCAGTGAGCCTGAAGGCTGCTGTAAAATCACCATGTGGCCCAGACTTGCCACAAACTCTTGACACCGCTCCTCCTGAAATGACTGGAGATCTGTCATTCACCCCACACCATTCCCTGAAGACAGGGTCCCCTTGAGTAGTCCGGGTGGGTCCTGCAAGTCATGGTCTTTCTGTGTCAGCCTTCAGGGTGCTGTAAAGCTGTAGATATGGCTGTCCTCTACTGCACAGGGCCAATGTATCAGTGGAGGCTGTGCTGGGGGCTCTGGGGGTGAAGGCTGTGTTGCTATTGGTCTTTTTCACATTTTGTTAGCATATATTGTACAAAACAATGCATTTCTTTGTGGAATGTTCATGCAGACATATAGTATACTTTGACCATATGACCATATGTAATCATCTGTTCTGTCCCTTTAAGACACAAGCCACACCCATTCCTTCCCCGTGTCTGCTGAGGCAAGCTGATCTTCAGCTTCCAACCTGAGTCCTTTCCCTTTCTCTCTCTCTCTCTCTCTCTCTCTCTCTCTCTCTCTCTCTCTCTCTCTCTCTTTTAAGACAGGGTTTCTCTGTAACTTTGGAGCCTGTCCTGGAACTAGCTCTTGTATATCAGGCTAACCTCGAATTCACAGAGATCCACCTGCCTCTGCCTCCTGAGTACTAGGATTAAAGGTGCGCGCCTCCACTGCCCAGCTACAGGCCATTCTTAAGGATGCCTGTAGTTGAGGCCTGTCAGTGGCGGCATGCGCCTTTAATCCCCGCACATGGGAGGCAGAGACAGATGGATCTCTGAGTTTGAGGCCAGCCTGGTCTACAAGAGCTAGTTCCAGGACAGCTAGGACAGTTACACAGGGAAACCCTGTCTCAAAAAACCAAATAGAAAAAAGAAAAAAGAAATAAAAGGATGCATCTTTTACACCTGGATCCAGAAACCTCCCTTAGAGCTTGTGGGGCAGCAATGAAGCCTGAGAAAGGGGCAGGACCTTGAAGTCTTTGCATACCCAGGTGTTACCTGCTGGCAATGGAGGTGGATGAATGGGCAAGATTACATTCTCCTCTGGCCTGAAAGTAGTGTAGAGCTGTTCTTAACCTGTCCACCCTCTACCTCCAAACTTTGCCCCACTCCCACCCCCCACTTCTGGAGCCAGCAAAGGGAGGCAGGAAGACTGTAGGGGGCCTATTTGGACCTTAATAATCATCATCACAAATGCCTTTTTGAGGAGGGACCCAGGATTCCTGGAGGCCTGTTCAAGGCATCCTCCTCTAGGATCTTCAGGCCTTCTTTGATTTTCAATTCACCCCGATGCTGGGCCTCCAGAGGTGGCTAGATACTGCATAACAGTGGTCCTCTTCCCTGGCTTTTACTGCATTCTTAAACTCTTAATGACAACAAAGGCTAACACCAGCATCTCTAGGAGGGAGACACTGTTACAAAGGAAAGCAGGCTGCAGGTCCTTAACTGCTCCAGGCTTCTGGCCTGCAACTCCAGTGTGCTGCTCCTCCCACCTCTTCCTCCTCTTCCTACCTCTTTCCCTGTCCTTCAGGGTATTTTCAAAGTTCCTCCTTTATCTCTGCTCTAATTACCAGCTCAATAGCCTTTGTCATCAATCATTGTCTCTCTGTCATTTGTGACACCCCTAAGATCCCAAAAGGATAATTTTCTTTTATTTCTCTGAGACAGGATTTCTTTGTGTAACAGCTTTGGCTGTCCTGGAACTCACTCTGTAGACCAGCCTGGCTTCAAACTCACAGAGATCCTCCTGCGGCCGGCCTTCTGCGTGAGATTGAGACTAAAGGCCTGCGCAATCACTGCCAGGCTGAGGATTGTTTTTTTATTCCCTCTTAATTCAGCCTGCTCTCCATCCTTTCTGGTGTCTCTATTAGCCAACTTTGACCTTCAAGGGAAGGTCAAAGATCATCATTGCTGCCAAAAGGCTCTAGCAGTGCTTTCTTAGCCCTGGCCACAGAACTGACCTATTCTGAAGTTTCAAGTCCTTTTTCGTCAGGTTCTCCCTTCCTAGGAGATCTGGATCTGACCCCAACAACCCATCGTGGTAGAGCTGGGGGTGGGAGCAAACAGCCTGGCCTCACCATCTGCAAGCTATTTGACTATGACAAAAATGACTGAAAGTCTTTTCCACCCCGGTCTCCTTATCCATAAACTGGGAATAAAGATAACACCCATCACTGCAGCCTTTGGTGAGAAGGAGATCAGATAAGGACGCACAGGCTGAGAAACCAGTGCTATGAGAGAGGGGTGGTTTCCATGTCAGTTTAGAGACGTGTGGAGAGAATCTTAACACACCACTCCTGGTGATAAACATTTCTCTGAACCCCCCGGGAGGCCTTGGGTGCCAGGGTCAGCCAGCATTCAGGGAACCTGCTTACATGGCTGACTGACCGATCCCATGGTTATGTTCGAGTTTCCTACTCCCAGGCTCCCTAGGAATAGTGTCCAGGCTGGCAACTGCCTGCTCAGCCCTTTCTGTCTCCCACTGGGTTTATCTCCTCCCCAATACAGACTCTCAAAAGGCCCATCTGTATTTCCTTCTCCCAGCATTAGATTCCAGGGGAAATTCCAATTATCTCTGGGACTATTGTTTCAATAATTCGATAGTCAAAGAAACACAAGTGTCTCCTTAGAATATCTTTAGTCCTGCCAGGATAGTTACAATGTCACATCTTGTTCTCAGGGTTTACTTATCTCCTCCACTAGACTGCAAGGAAGGAAAAGATGATACTGTTCTATCTGGCCATCTGAGGGCCTTGCTCTGCTCAAGTCTGACTGTCTGGTTCATGTGATGCTGAGTATTGGGGAAGGACTGAGATAGTCAAGGACTTGTACATTCTGAGTCCCTTGCTTTTGTGAATTTAGCCTGTGATAAGGGCCCGCCTAGGAAAAAGGGAAGACAACATGGCATAATCAGTATCTGTGTGTTGTGTGACTGTCATAACCATGTAACAAAGACCACTCAGTTGGAATGTGTGTTATCATGTAAGAGAGAAAAGGAGGGCTAAAATATAAAGGGAAAATGACAGAAAGGCCGGGCGGTGGTGGCGCACGCCTTTAATCCCAGCACTCGGGAGGCAGAGGCAGGCGGATCTCTGTGAGTTCGAGGCCAGCCTGGTCTACAAGTGCTAGGTCCAGGACAGGCTCTAAAAAAAGCTGCAGAGAAACCCTGTCTTGAAAAACCAAAAAAAAAGAAAAAAAAAAAAAAAAGAAAATGACAGAAAGGTGTATAAGACAATGTGCCCTATGTTAGGGGATCAGTCTTTGGGTGTGAGTTTGCTAAGCTAATCTTGGCATATTAATAAACACTGCAGCATCCTGGCAGAGAGCCTTGATGTGCCACGTCTCTGCCGTGAGAATCTGAAAATAACCCCTGTGAAGACGTTGATGATCTGGAAGGACTCTGGCATGCATAGTAGATTACTTGCAGGTGAGTATCTCTGGGGTCTAGACTCAGTCCTTGTGGGGTTTGTGGGTCTATATCTGCACTGCCTATATCTGTCTGGCCTGATGTTCATCTTTCTCTGGCTTCCAGGGCATCAGATACTAGAAGACAGTGGACTCACCAGCACCCATTCCCACAGCTGGACCTGTTTATTCAAATGAGCCTGTAGCAATTATCTCAGAGAGCCTACAAGTCAGTTTTCCCAGGATATCCAACTCAGTCCCATCCGGGGAGGTAGCCCCATCAAAGCCTGAAGATCCTAGGGAGTGTGTGCTACTTGTCTCCTTCATTCTTCTCCTGTACCCCAGATAGCACCTCTCCAACCATCTTCCATTGACACCCCCCCACACACATACCAAGAAGTAACACTACCTTTAATCCCTGAAAGTTGGCTCTTAGCTCAGTGGCAGAGCACATACTTAGGCTGTGAGAGGCCCTGGGTTTAGTCCCAAGTACACAAACAAAAACAGAATGTTAAAATAGCAATGAGTTACACTTGACACCTAAGTGGATGCAGTCTTTCTCCTTCCCCAACTATAAACCTGCAGGGCTTGTTTGTTTGGGATTGGTAGTGTTGAGACAGGTCCCTGGAACTCACTATGTAGGCTGGTCTCAAACTCATAGAAGTCCATTTGCCTCTGCCTCCTGAGTGCTGGGATTAAAGGCAAGTGCCACCATATTCAGCAAACCTGTAGTTTTCTATGAATCACACAAGAAATCCCATTTACACTAAATGGTACCTACCTCTTCATCCCCATGTGCAACCCTTGTGACCCATGAATTTATCCTAACAGACTCTAATTCTATCCAAGTATCACCAAAGCAACCCTATAATCTTATTTGTTGAAAAGGCAAAAGATAAAACTGAAAGTTTCTTAGCAAGCCTTAAATTGTACATATATGGTCACTGTAAATCAGTTAAGCAAGATTCTTCCCTGAGAAGCCCATACCCAGATTGTATCTTATCCTTTCCCCAAACACCTTTCTATTAAATCCATGCTAACATATTAAAACATCTCTTCTTAGCTGAGCAGTGGTGGCACAGGCCTGTAATCCCAGCACTCAGGAGGCAGAGGCAGGAGGATCTCTATGAGTTTGAGGCCAGCCTGGGCTACAAAGCAAGTTCCAGGACAGGTTCCAAAGCTACACAGAGAAACCCTGTCTCGAAAAACCAAACAAAAAGCAAACAAACAAACAAAAAAACCAAAAACCATCTTTTTAATAAATTCCACTTCTGCTTCATAGAAGCTCATTCTGAAATTCCCCCGCCCTGAAATTCTTTTTGACAGTGCCATAAAGAATCCTGGCTTCTGGGGCTGAGAGGTGGCTCAGCAGTAGCACTCACTGCTCTCCAGAGGACTGGAGGTTTGTTCTCAACACTTACAGCAGGCAGCTCACCACAGCCTGCAGCTCCAGAGTATCCAACAGCTTCTGAGAATCTTATGGATGTGCCCAAGGATGCTGTGCACAGGCACACACACACACACACACACACACACACACACACACACACTCAGAATCCCATCTTCTGCCAGGCAGGTTGGTCAGCACACCTTTGATTCTAACACTTGGGAGGCAGAATCAGGCAGGCCTCTGTGAGTTCCAGATCAGCCAGAGTTACATAGTGAGACTCTGTTTTTAAAAACTAAAAATAGGGCTGGAGAGATGGCTCAAAGGTTAAGAGCATTGCCTGCTCTTCCAAAGGTCCTGAGTTCAATTCCCAGCAACCACATGGTGGCTCACAACCATCTGTAATGGGGTCTGGTGCCCTCTTCTGGCGTGCAGGCATACACACAGACAGAATATTGTATACATAATAAATAAATATATATATATTTTTTTTTAAAAAAAAAACTAAAAATAAAATCTTAAGAGTGTAGGTCTCTGAACTCACGGGCAGAAGAGATGGTTCGTGGTAAAGTGCTGAACAAGCATGGCGACCTGGATCTGGATCCTCAGCACCCAGTAAAATTGGGGTAACCCCAGTGCTGAGGGCAGAGAAAGGCCAATGAAGTGGGGCTTGGTGGTCCCCCAGTTCAGCTGAAATGGCAAGTTCCAGGTTAAATGAGGCATCCCCATCTCAACTAAGATGAGAAGCTGGAGAGATTGCTCAGGGGTTAAAAATACATCCTGCCTTTTCGAAAAGTTAGATTTCCATTCCTAGTCCCCAGTCGGTGGCTCACACTTGGTTGTAACTGAAACTTCAGAGGGACCCCGATGTCTCTGGCCTCTGCAGGCATCTACACCCCTGTGCCCGTACTAAATATCACAAAGAGCGATAGACGACACCCGAAATTGACCTCTGTCTCTTATATGTACATACACAGGTAAGTAGTGCACACACAAGCATCACACATACACCCACACCACCACCACCACCAACTCAGGCAGCTGCATGGGGCAGCCCCATGCCCTACCACCATTAACAATATTTTAAGATAGTTTTTATATATTTCCATCTCATTTTAAGGTAAACTAAGGTCCTGGAAGACAGTCTCCTGGAGTCACAGCTGGACTCCAGCTGTGTCTGTTGGGGCCGACCGGGTGTCCACAGGAAAGAGCTCCAAGACTATTCCGAAACAGGACAACAAATTCTTCAACCGCTTCTGCCTGCTTGTCCATTTGAGGATAAGTGCTCCCAAGCATGCGGTATGAAGCCCAGGCTCCTGATTTGGGCGCCCGAGGGAAGCGTGGAAAAACAGAGACATGAGCTGGGAGCACGCAGTCAGCAGTGATCAAAGGCCAGAGGGTGCGGGGTGACCGCCCTGAGACCAACTACGACTGAGAGCAGCGCCATCTAGCGAAGCCCAGCACTCGGCACCGAGCCGATGAGGTCACTCCCGGGAGGCATGCCGGGAAGGCGAGCGGGGGTGGGGGTGGGGGTGGGGGTACAATTTACCAAAGGGCAGAGGGAGGGATTAACACCTTTGGGGCCTCCGTCTATCTGGGTAATGCCCTTTGGGGAACTCTGACCACACTGAGTGTAGGGACTCCTGAGTTGGGGTCTTGGACATCCGACAGTGCGTTACCGAGAACCTTGCAGCACCATCCTCATCATCCAGTGGACTCTGGCCGTTGCCTGGACACCGTGATGGGTGTCGTTCAGACAGCAATCGGGTTCACTTCACTATTTCTTGCTCGGCAGCTGGAGGAGAGATCTTTGTAAAGATTCTGTTTTGGGGACTTTCGTAGGATATAAAGCTCAAACTCCTGCATCAGATCTACCACCTTTCCACCACCAGGACTCCGGAACACAACATCCCTTTTTTCCTCAGTTGTGGACTCGCAGTATTCACTTGCCCCAAATTCGCTACTGGGGTTTGTTAAGTGTGCAGTTTCTGAGTCACTACCCCAGATTCACCAATCATGTTCGCAAACAGGTTGCCATGGTGCAGCCCGTGCTGAAGGGACTCAAGAACACCAAGGCTCACACAGGTTGCCTTTTTCAAAGGACACCACTGATCCTTTAAATGGAGTTGAAAGGTCAGCCCGATCCTGCTCTCCCGAAGTCCTGGGCTTTCACTCTGTATACAAGACAGTCCCAGTGCCCACAGGAAGAGTACACACTCTAGCTGTGCCAAAAGCTGACTCAAAACTCCACCTATGGAGCAAGCCCAGTGGTCTATGTGCCGCCACAGAGAAGAGACTCAGTAAATACTTGTTGAGGATGGAATGGATGACTATCTGGGCATAGTCTAAGCTAAGACAATATATATGAGGACCAGGCATCAGGAGTGAGGGCAACAGAAATCCAGAAAGTGATTTGGGCATAATGGACTCTAAGAGTTTCCCTCAGCTGTCATTCACAGAGGTCTAGTTTGGGGCTACATGGCCTCCCAAGGATGCCTAGGACAGCCTAGGCCCACGATTCAGCTCTCTTCTCCCGGACCTCAGTGCTTTATCTTCCTGTGCTAGGGGTTTGAGTGTCTCACCCAGGGTGTCTGTGTACTTCAACAGCACATTGCCTCTGGCTTTTGATCTATCAGAGAAAAATCAAGCCCAACCCAGATAAATAACTCAGTATAGCCTGGAGGAATGAAAACTGAAAGCAAGCTCAGGTGAGGGCCAGAATCTGTCCAGCCCTAGGACTGATGCCAAGATAACAAGTCAGAGAGGCCGTGTGAAGTTAACACAGACTGCCGTGAGGTCCTAAGCCTTCCTTTGCCTCTGTCTTTGAGGATGTTGCCGTTTAATTGAGGATTGTGGGCAAGATTTAAATTGGGTCTTAAAGAAGATAGCAATGCCAATAGCAGTGTTGTTTAGTATTTTTGTTTTTTGGAGGCAAGGTCTCATGTAGCCTAGGCTAGCCTCGAATTTACTATGTAACTAAGGATGATCTTGAACTTCTGATCCTCCTGTCTCCACCTCTCAAAAACTGAGATTACAGTGTAGCACTGCCACAGCCTGATGACTGACCCCAGGGCTTCACATGTGCTAGGAGAGCATTCTACCCACTCCCTGGTCTTCCCCACCCCCATTTTAATATTTGAGAGAGGGTCTCACTGTGTAGCCCAACCCAGGCCATCCTTGAACTCACTACATACCCAGGCTGACCTTGAACTTGTGGCAAAAATTCTCTTACTTCAACTTTTCAAGTACTGGTTAGTTACAGATCGTATTAGATGTCGGTTATGCACCAAACACTCTTCTAAGCACTTGGCATTTAGTTTTTTCACATTTCCAGCAATCTTTTGTGGTCGAGGAAAAGGTTCTGAGAGGGAAAGTCAGTCCATACCTTTGGAGAGCTGTGGATAAGGCTTGGTGGAAGGGATGTAGGTGGGTTGAGAGGGGACCTCTCCCTCAGTTTGGGGAGACAATAGTTCCTTGGCTGAAGGGCAAGGGTATGTGCCAGAGTCTGTGGTAGATGTCATACCTCCTGTCTGCGGTCTGAGGGGCCTTGCTTGTTCCATGGGGCTCCTTTTGTTCGTGTTTCTGTCTTAGAGAGTCTAAGAGCCCTGGTTCTGAGGCAGTCTGGTTGTGGGAAGTTACCTTTCTGCCTTCTCTGGGCTTCAGAGCCCTCTCTTTGTCCTCCCTTCCTCCTTCCCTTCCTCCCTTTGGTGAGGACTCCTGGATGCTGAGCACGTACCCTGCTGCAGAACTCCACCCCAGAGGCCTCCTCCTGAAAGGAGCGTTGCTCAGTCGTCCCTAGCCCAAGCCACAGGGCTCTATTCATAGCTCCCCAGCACAGCTGAGCCCTGAGGCAGGTGCGGCCTTGACTCGTGCTTTCCTCCAATTGCTCTTTACCTGCCTCACAGGCGTCCCTAGAGCACAGGACAGGCACAGAAGAGGGACAGGAGAAACCACCAGAGGCTCCCCCATGAACATTCCTGAGCAGGTGAATTGTCTGGCCCGTTTTAGGTTCCTGCTTAGTCCCTTGGTGGGCCTCCAGCATGTGGACACAGCATCCACCCCCCCCCCTACAGTTTGTGTCCATTCATTCTTTTACCCCTCAAAAGAGAGGGTCTTCTCTGTGTCAGATCTTGTACTAGGCCCTGGCTTACAAACCTGAACCCAATGGACAGCTGTCTTGTAGTTTAACTGGCCACCAGATGTCACTAGTGCCAGTCACATGGCATCTCACAGACCTGAGAAGCGGCCGTCAGATGGGGAAATGTGAACTGAATTAGACCAGCTGTGTTCCACCAACCTGAATCAGAAAGCAAGTTCCCAGAGTGGAAAAAAAAAACCCTCTCCCTCCTCCCATGACCAAGACACCCTTGTGACTTCCTTAACGGCCCAGCTGGCCTGGGACCTCAGGGATGTAGAACTAAGGTTGATTTGGATTTTTCTGTAGCTCGTGCCCCACAGAGCTCACCAGGCTTCCTGCAAACCCATCTGTACACGCCTCTTACTCTCACCCAAGGTGGTGTGTGTCATTAGAAAGCATTTCCTAGTTTCCAGCCCACGTTGACACTCACTTTAGCTTCCCTTATGCATGTGGTCTATGGTCAAAAGGGGAAGACTTCGTCTCCTCTTTCAAGGTTTAGAGGAATTGCTGGGCTCCCCTGAGTTTACTTGACACTAGTTTATGTACTAAAGACACTTATTGTGTTTTGGCTTTGGGACGACTTCAGAGAGTGAACAAGGTTAAGTTCTGTCCGCCTAAGGTTTATAGTCTGTCCAAGAAGCCAAGGAGTGGTGGGCCTGGTGAGTCATATTTATAACCAGTATCTAGGAGGCTAGAAGAATAACTTGAGGCCACCCTGGGCTACAAAGTGAGACCCTGCCTAAAAATAAAGAGGGACTGAAGAAATGGCTCAGCGGTTGAGCATTTGTGTTCTGTTCCCAGCACCCAAATCAGTGACCCCACAACCTTCTGCGCATCCAGCTCCAATGACTCATGGACTCTGACCTCCTCAGGCACCTGCACTCACGTGCAAATAAGCAACCAACACATAATTAAAGATAATAAAAATAAATCTTAGGGGCTGGAGAGATGACTCAGTTGTTAAGAGCACTGGCTACTCTTCCAGAAGACCGTGGTTCACTTACATGGCATCTCACGACTGCCTGTAATTCCAGTTCCAGGGGTTTGACAACCTCACAGACATACATGAAGGCAAATAAATAGTTAAATAAAATCATAAAAATAAGTAAATCTTTAAAAAATAGAGCCACGTGGTGATGGCACACACCTTTAATCCCAGCATTTGGGAGGCAAAGATAAGCAATTCTGAGTTTGAGGCCAACCTGGTCTACTGAGCGAGTTCCAGGACAGCTAGGGCTACAGACAGAAACCCTGTCTCAAAACAAACAAACAAAACCAAGAAGCAGATAAAGCCTGGTATGATGGCTCATACCTGTAATCCCAGAAGACAGGAGGCTCAGGCAGGAGAATAAGGAATTCAAGACCAGCCTGGGTTATATACTAAATTTGAGTTCAACTTGGGCTAGGTGAAAACTTGTTAAAACAAACACACACTCAAACACACATGCACACACAAGCCAGGATGGTGGTGTACTCCATTAACCCTATCACTGTGGAAGCAGACACGAGGATCTTTGTCAATTCAAGGGTAGCCAAGACTATATAGTGGTCCTTCTCAAAACAAAACAAAAGTCACATCAAAACAGAATAAAACCCATAAAGGGAGCTGAAGAGATGGCTTCATGGTTAAGCATGTTGCTGCACAACCATGGGACCTGAGTTCAGATCTTAGCATCTATGTAACAAGCTAGGCATGATCTGTCACATGCCTGCAACAGCAATGTTTGGGGGATAGAGACAGGAGCATCTCTGGGACTTTCTGGATGCTAGACAAGCTGAAAATACAAGATATGAATTTGAATTCAGGGAGACCTTTCTTGGAAGGAATAAGGCAGAAGGTGCCTGAGGACCTCGGTTGGGTTTTGCACACAGGCATGCTCACATGTGCATGTCACATACACACACACTATAAAAACAAGTTGGGTGTGGTGGTGCACGCCTGTTACCCCAGCATTTGGCAGGCAGAGGCAAGAGGCCTAGGGGACTTCCTGAGGGAGGTCTCTCTGTGGACAGATTACAGAAAGTTTGTTGTAGAAAACAATGAGACAGAAAGACTCGATCTCAACAGGCTGCTTTGTTAGAACAGTGAGGGGCCTCAGTCTTCCTGCAAGATGAAGGCTGAGCTCATTTAGAGGGGCTGAGGGGCAGGTGTATACAGACACATGTACATGAGTAGCTACCAGGAAGTTACAGCTATGTTTTTGTGGTTTGACTAGGAGCAGGGTGGGTTCTTTTCCATATACAGGTGGAACAGAATGATTCAGGCTGGGGCTAATCCATTCTTTATGGCTAGGGGTTATTGCCCAGCATAGCCTGACTCAGTTCCTTATGACCAAATGCTATTACCCAACACCAACACTGAGTTCCATACCCAGCCCTTTTTTACTTTTGATTTTGAGATTGTCTCCCTAGGGTTGCCCAAGCTGGCCTTGAACTCACTCTGTAGTTCTGGGTGACCTGGAACCTGAGCTTCTCCTGATTTAGCCTTATAAGTAGCTGGGGTTATATGTCTGCCCCTCCAGGCATGGAATGAAAAAATATATATACATATATAAAATATATACATACATATATATGTACATATAAGTACACACAGAGAGAGAGTCTTTCTCCCTCTCCTGAAGCTTTTTAAAATTAAATTTAGCGAGCCGGGCAGTGGTGGCGCACGCCTTTAATCCCAGCACTCGGGAGGCAGAGGCAGGCAGATCTCTGAGTTTGAGGCCAGCCTGGTCTACAAGAGCTAGTTCCAGGACAGGCTCTAGAAACTACAGGGAAACCCTGTCTCAAAAAACAAAACAAAAAAAATTAAATTTAGCAATTACATTTACTTATCTATTATTCTGTGTGTGCAAACAGGTGTGGAGGTCAGAGAACAACTTTTGGAAAACAGTTCTCTCCTTCCAACATGTAGGATCTGAGATCAAACTCAGGACTTAGGTCTTCAGGCTTAGTAATAAGCTCCTTTATATACTGAGACACCTGTATACCCTTTCCTGTACTGAGACAGGAGCTCAGGAAGTCCAGGCTTTTCTGGAATTTACCAGCTAAGGATGACTTTGAACTTCTGATCCAGGCTTGTAATATTTTTTTTTTTCGAGACAGGGTTTCTCTGTAGCTTTTGAGCCTGTCCTGGACCTTGCTCTGTAGACCAGGCTGGCCTTGAACTCACAAGATCCACCTGCCTCTGCTCCCCAAGTGCTGGGATTAAAGGCGCGTGCCACCGCCTGGCTCTCATACACATAGTATATAAAGCCCTGTAAATTTGATTAAAACCATTAAAAGCAAACAAACAAACAAACAAAAAAACCCAAACAACTAGAAAGGAGACCAAGAGGGGTAGAGGTACTGAGGAAGTGGGGGGAAGGGCAAAAAGAGCCTTGTGAAGTGAAAGCAGAGAGGAGGCTGCAGGGCACTGACAGGAAAGGGTGGGGGAAAGAGGGAGTGGGGAGACTGAAGCCGCAGAAAATCTGCTAACACACACACATTGTGTGACATTGCTGTGATGAAACCTGCTGTGGGTATTCACCAGAGAAAACTACTCAGACATGGATTTAAGCCCCCCCCCCCCCAAAAGGTCTTTATTAGCTGGCTGGCAACTATGCTGGGTGTTCAGGATCCCAGTGCAGCCCTGAGCTTTTCCCAGAATGAGCTTTTAAGCATGTGCACATGCGTGTGCGTGCGCGCACACACATACACACACACACACACACACACACACACCATATTCTGAGTTGACATACTTCAGTTAACAAGGACAGTTAGCCAGAAGCAGAACTACAGAAGCTAAAAAGCAAAAGCAAGGTTAGTATATTTAGAAACTTTTCTAGAACTAAGGACTTTGACAGATTAGGGTTTTGTTTTCATTTTGACTGGTGGAGCTATGTGCTCAGTGTTATGGAATGGTACTTTCATCATGGAGTCAGTTGTGCTAATGGTCTGGGGTCTTGTTACAAAACCCAGCCATTGGGACACACACACACACACACACACACACACACCATTAATGATAACTCGAAAAAAAAATAGAAATAAGCAAGTCCCACACGGTCTGAAAAGAACATCTAGAAAAGGCAGAAGTTAGAGGTTAGAGCATAATTTAGAGATTAGCCAGAGCTGCAGGAAGAGAGGAATAGAGAATTGTTACTCAGTGGGTATCGTATTGTGTCTCCGTCTGGGGTGATGGAAAAATTACGAAAATGGTGATGACTCAATCATACCACAAATAGAACTTTTTTGGGGGGGTTGTTTTTTGAGACAGGGTTTCTCTGTATAGCCCGTGTGGTCCTGGAACTCACTTTGTAGACCAGGCTGGCCTCAGACTCAGAGAGATCCCACCTGCCTCTGCCTCTAAGTGCTGGGATTAAAGGCATGCACCACCACTGCCTGCCTCCACAAATGTACTTTATGCTCCTATCATTTCTTGGTCTTTTGTCTAAGATCAAGCATAATTTACGCTGTTTAATCATGCTTTGTAGACTAGTCCCACTGTCCTCCAGCCTCAGCCTCCTAAATGTTGGAATTATGGCATAATATCATCACATCTGGCTAAGGGCACACAGCCAGGAGGCATAGAAGTCAGACTGATATTAAAACTTTTCCAATGTTGATATTCCACGAGGATTATGCGATGCTGAGATTGTGTGGGCCAGAGCAACACTGAGAGGTGAGAGGCCACTGGCCACAGTTACACTTTGTCAGGACGAAACTTCCTCTGAATGGGTGAATGAGGTTATTTCTCTCCAAAGAATATCACTGAGTGTCAGAGAAGACAGAAGGGGCCTGGAGATAGAAGTAAGAACCTGTTCAGACTAGCACTTCCGAGTGTCTGGACAGAAGAGACAACTACAAGAGCTGCCCGAGAATAGGAGCCCGAGTGCCAGACAGCAACCTGAAGCTAACTTTCCTCCGTGGCCTTCTCCTTGCTGATGAGATTGGTCAGTCTTGGACAGATCCAAGCTCCTTGCTTGTCTGCAAAGTCGGTCTGTCTATATGTTGAGGACAGTCGCACGCAAGCCTTGCCACTTGGTACCTCAGGGTACTAGTCAAATCTTCAGGCTTCTTTTTTTAAAATATATATATATATATTTATTTATTTATTAATTATGTATACAATATTCCGTCTGTGTCTATGCCTGCAGGTCAGAAGAGGGCACCAGACCCCATTACAGATGGTTGTGAGCCACCATGTGGTTGCTGGGAATTGAACTCAGGACCTTTGGTAGAGCAGGCAATGCTCTTAACCTCTGAGCCATCTTTCCAGCCCTTCAGGCTTCTTATATTACTGATCAGGTTAGGAATTTGATTGTGTCCCTAAGGAGATGAGCTAAAGTTCTATCCTCTAGTATGTACGCCTGTGTCTGTTTTCGGTTGCTAAGGGCACAGTACAAACCGGGTGAGTTATAAAGAAAACAAGTTTATTTTCAATTTGTAGTTCTGGTCCAAGGTCAAAGGACCTCACTCAGTATTAACTTTCTTGCTGGCAAAATACCACGGCAGGGCATTATGGGGTCAATGATAGGTGTATTTATTTATTCATTTTGTTTTGTGAGACAGGTTCTTCTTCAATCCAGGCTGTCCTAAACTCAATAGATAGCCAAGGATGACCTTGAACTTCCAGTTTCCACTCTCCAAGTGTTGGTGATACAGGAGTATACCACGATACCTGGTGGAGACAAGAGATGTATGTACTTCCACTAGTCTTTCTGTTCTTCTTATAAATCCACCAGTATTACATAAAAATGACCTCCTCTAACCCTAATCACCCCTGAAATGCCTCATCTTTATACATTGTGGTTGGACCAAGTCCCTACCACTTAGTACCTCACAATGGAATGAAAGCCAACCCTGGAAAGGAAACCCTATTAAACTAATACAACCTTCACTGGGTGGTGATGGCGCACACCTTTAATCCCAGCACTTGGGAGGCAGAGGCAGGCGGATCTCTGTGAGTTTCAGGACAGCCTGGTCTACAGAGAGGGTTCCAGGACAGCCAGGGTTAAACACAGAAATCTTGTCTGGAAAAACCAAAGGGGGTTGGGGGGAGAAAGAATGAACGAAAGAAAGAAGGAAAGAAAGAAATACTATCCTATTTTTAGAATAGAAATAAAGCCTATTCGTGAACATTTTTTAGACGTCTCTGAATGTAACTGAGACAACGTTGGATGGAGCCCTAGTCAATCTGACCATAGAAGAAGAAATGCGAGCTGAAGACAGATGCCCAGAAGTGCAGCACCTGAGGATGGAGGTAGACGCTCAGTTCCTGCCAACCAAGGGATGCTTAGGACTGCCAGCGGTAAAGGAAGCCAGGAGAGATGCTCCTGGAGTCCTCAGACATCTCGGTCCCCGACTTCTGGACAAGCTTCTGAGAGAATAGATTTATGGATTTTTTTTTTTTTAGATAGGGTTTCTCTGTAACAACTGTGGCTGTCCTGGAACTCCCTCTCTAGAACAGACTGGCCTCAAATTCACAGAAATCCTCCTGCCATTGCCTCCTGAGTACTGGAATTAAAGGTGTGCGCCACCATTGCCTGGTTTAATTTATGTTGCTCTAAGCCACCCAGTTTATGACAGTTATTGCAGTCTTGGAGAGAGTATCTAGAGGCCTCCCATGAAATGTTCTCAATATTTCCATCCTCCATTGGCCAAGATCTAGCTGACCCCAGGGCTAATAGTGCTTTTTTCAGAATGTTTTATACCTGCTGGCCCCATAGCTCCCATAGCTTTTCCTAATTTGGCTTAAATGACACATTTGCAGGAAAGTCTGGACTTAGACATTTTGGTTGCCTACCAGAGCAGCAAACCGAATACATCTCTGGTAGTCCTCATTGCGTGTATAGTTAAATACTTACTTGAATAGTTATCCCCATTTGCCCTGCTCAGTGTTGGTACCAGTTCAAGTACTGGCCTGACAGATTCACCATCAGACGTGCTCATGCATAGCATAGTCTCTAGGAGGATGCACTGGATAAAGGACATATAGCACTGGCATGGGGTCCATATCTGTAATCCCAACACTTGGGCGGTAGAGGCAGGAGGATAAGGAGCTCAAGGCCATCCTCGGCTACACAGTGAGATTGAAGATAGTCTGGGCTACATGAGATCCTGTGCATGATGTTTAAAGGCCCAGGCAATGGAGCCACGTCCCTCAGCAACTTTCTCTCCCACTGCAGATGACCTTTTGCTAATCAGTCCAAGTTAGCTTGTAGATCACAGTACATTCAGCAGGCGCTGCTGGCTTCCCTGCTTCCTTGGTGTACTGGGTGTTTGCTTTTGTTTTTGTTTTTGAAGACAGGGTGTCTGGGGCTTTGAAGCCTGTGCTGGAACTAGCTCTTGTAGACCAGGCTGGCCTCGAACTCACAGGGATCGGCCTGCCTCTGCCTCCCGAGTGCTGGGATTAAAGGTGTGCACCACCACCACCAGGCTACTGGGTGGTTTTGTGTGTCAATTTGACACAAGCTAGAGTCATCAGAGGAAGGGGTTTCAGCTGAGGAAATGCCTTTCTGAGATCCAACTATAAGGCATTTTCTCATTTAGTGATCATTGGGGAGGGACCAATCCATGGTGGGTGGTGCCATCCCTGGGCTGCTGGTCCTGGGTTCTGTAAGAAAGCAGGCTGAGCAAGCCATGAGAAGCAAAGCTGTAAGTGGCCCCCCTCCATGGCCTCTGCATCAGCCCCTGCTTCTTGGCCATGGTGTTTTGTCACAGCTATAAAAACCCTAACTAAGACTCTCTCTCTCCTTCATTCCTTGCCCATGACTTCCAGGCAAATCCAATTTTTCCTGAGGAACCTGGCTCAGCATCTTCTGAAGCAGGCAGCCACTCCATTGCCCAGAGTAGTGGATGAATAAAGGGGAGGGAACAAGTAGAAGACAGTGCCCAGACAGAGGCAATACCAAAAAGTTTGTTTCTAACTGGATGTTAAAAACAGAACAAGGGCTGGAGAGATGGCTCAGAGGTTAAGAGCATTGCCTGCTCTACCAAAGGTCCTGAGTTCAATTTCCAGCAACCATATGGTGGCTCACAACCATCTGTAATGGGGTCTCGTGCCCTCTTCTGGCCTGCCGGCATACACACAGACAGAATACTGTATACATAATAAATAAATAAATATTTAAAAAAATAAATAAAAACAGCCGGGCGGCGGTGGCGCACGCCTTTAATCCCAGCACTCGGGAGGCAGAGACAGGCGGATCTCTGTGAGTTTGAGACCAGCCTGGTCTACAAGAGCTAGTTCCAGGACAGGCTCTAAAGCTGCAGAGAAACCCTGTCTCGAAAAAACCAAAAAAAATAAAAAATAGCCGGGCAGTGGTGGCGCACGCCTTTAATCCCAGCACTCGGGAGGCAGAGGCAGGCGGATCTCTGTGAGTTCGAGACCAGCCTGGTCTACAAGAGCTAGTTCCAAGACAGGTTCCAAAGCCACAGAGAAACCCTGTCTCGAAAAACCAAAAAAAATAAATAAATAAATAAATAAATAAATAAAAAAAAATAAAAAATAAATAAATAAATAAATAAAAACAGAACAAGCATATCTATATATTTAGATATTTACTTGCTTATTAATGTGTATGATATTTTGCCTGCATGTACTGTTTTCATGATTCATGCGAGAATATACCAGAAGAGGCATCAAATCCCTGAAAATGGAATTAGATATGGTTGTGAACCAAGATGTAGGTACTAGCAACCTAATTTAGGTCCTCTGGAAATGCAGCTAGGACTCTTTTTTTTTTTTTTTTTTTTTTTTTTTTTGACAGGGTTTCATTCTTGGAATTAGTTCTTTTTTTTTTTTTTTTTTTCTTTTTTCTTTTTTTTTTTTTTTTTTTTTTTTTTTTTTTTTTTTTTTTTTTCGAGACAGGGTTTCTCTGTAGCTTTTTTAAAGCCTGTCCTGGAACTAGCTCTTGTAGACCAGGCTGGCCTCGAACTCACAGAGATCCGCCTGCCTCTGCCTCCCGAGTGCTGGGATTAAAGGCATGCGCCACCACCGCCCGGCTTGGAATTAGTTCTATAGACCAGACTGGCCCCAAACTCAGAGAGATCCACCTGTCTTTGCCTCTTAAGTGCTGGAATTAAAGGCGTGCACCACCACTGCTCAGCTACAGCCAAGACTGTTAATCTCTGAGCCATCTCTCCAGCCCTTTCTTGACGAATACTTTGCTGTTATTGCTCACTATGTAGACCAGGCTTTCCTGAAACTCCCCATCTCAGGCCCCGGTGCTGAGATTACAGTCGTGCACCACCACGCCCACCCTTCTGTGCTACTGTATACGGTATACATCATACACATAATTTTTGTTCCATGTAGTGATTAAAGGGAAAACAGAATAAAAATCACCTAGATTCCTACTTCAAGGAATTATCATATGTCTCCTGTTGTCATCTATCCTTTTAATCCTTTATGTGAGCCAGCTGTGGGAAGGGAAAGTGTGGTTAGGGAGTTCCCTGCAGTTTAAGGAACTTGTTTTAAAAAAAATAAAACTCAGAGACTTGCCAGGAAGCCAAAATGTTCCTGGGAGGCAAGGGACATCTTTGAATGTCTGTCTTTTTCTGTGTCTGCTTGTGATGCGGGGTGGAGTTCAGAAGCGGATTTTCTTCCTTCCCCGGGGGCGGCAGCAACCAGATTCTCCCTGTGCCAGGGAAACCACAGGAGCCAAGGTCCTGGCATTTCCCATCTGCTTCTAAAACAAGGCACAGAGCCAACAGCTTCCGAGCAGCTCACGGGTTTCACGGTCTCACTCGCTTTGGTAAAGTTAGTATACCTCCTTGAATTCAGATCACCCTCACGTACTAGAAGGATAAAGAGCTGGCCCAATGGCTTGCAGGGAAGAGGGGCTTACTGTTAAGCCTAAGGGTGTGCTGGATCCCTGGTATGCACATGGTTAAAGGAGAGAACAAATCATTTATTTTAGTGCCCCAACAATAAATAAATAGTTATAGTTGTAAAAACAAACAAAAAACAAGGAGAGAATTAGAGCCACCTGCCTGGGAATCTGGGGGGACTGAGCAAAACAGGATTCAGGATTTGGAGTTCAGACACCGCACAGCCTGCCATTCTGAGCTAAGTTATAGGCGTGGTCCTTTCCCCGAACACCCTCCTCTTCCAGGCTTCTTCCACCAAACTCTGCTGAGAGTGGTTTCAGGAAGTAGCATGTGCTGTTTACCCTATTCTCTCAATCTCCCCGGTCCCAGTCCTCCCCTCCGGTATCCCAGGCACTAGCAGTAGAGGCTTTATGAGCATCTGGAAATCCTGTGGTGCTGGTCACTGTTGGTCCTCGTGTGGAGTTCTGCAAGGTGTCCCCTGGAGTGTGTCACATCCTGGGAGCTTGAAAGGAACCCAGAGTGCAGGGCTGTGGCTGCTGGTAAGTGGCTTTCTGAACACCCTATGTTTGGGGTTTGGAAAGGGCAGTGGAGAGGATATTTCAAGCCTCACTCCCTCTCCTCTCCTCAGACTGGTTTATCAAGGCTGGCAGGGGTGGGGGTGGGGGGTGCTTTGGCAGGAAATACACTTCTCCCCAGAGTACCCAAAACTGTCACCGGATAAGGGGCCAGTTCTGCAGCTTTATTGAGGAAGCTACTGTTGTTTTTAATATCTCATTTTTAGTCTACACTTCAAGAGGCCACTTGCCGATAGCTACTGTATGTCTCTTGCCTGCCTCTCCTGCTCCTGGAACACCTCCCTCTAGGAGGCCCAAGGTAGGATTAGAAATGGAGCAGTACTGTCCTGGCACTCCACGGCTGGAGCAACCCTGGGTGGGCGGTTCACATAAGCCACTTTAAGATCTAGGTCTTGGGTGGTTCCTTTCTTTCTTATCACACCAGTGGGCCCGGTAAGGCACGCATGCATGGGTCCTGTTTACAGTATACCTCTCTTAGACAGGTTCTGTGGAATACTATAAGCCCAGGACCTAGAGGGGTTTCCAAGAGCAGCCTATAGGAGTGCCAGGCAACAAGGGATGGGAGTCCCAGGGAGGTGACCAGTCAGGACCTTAGTCTGTGAAGGGCAGGAGGGGACCAGAAACATAGCTGTGGATTTGATTTATTTGTTTGTTTGTTTGTTTGTTTATTGAGACAAGGTTTCTCTGTAGCTTTGGTGCCTGTCCTGGAACTAGCTCTTGTAGACCAGGCTGGCCTCGAACTCACAGAGATCCACCTGCCTCTGCCTCCTGAGTGCTGGGATTAAAGGCGTGGGCTACCACCGCCCAGCTCAGCTGTGGATTTCTTAATGCCCGCAGATGCCATATTCTAGTTTGCATCCATCCATCCCACGTCCCAGAGGTAACCGATCCAAGCAGGCAGCCTTGGTCTTGCTGGTGACCAGCCTGACGATCCTTTGGGGGCTCGGTGACTCACCGAATCACATTCTCCAGTACCTGGTATTCCATCTGGCCTCCCTGCAGCTTGGACAACTGTTGAAAGAGGCCTGCTGTCTGACTGAAGAGCTGCATCATGTTCACTCCAGGTGACCCTCTGCAGTCCCCACAGAGACTGGGTACCCAACAAGTGTCATACCCTTGACTCTTAACCTTGGCCTTCCCTGAACCTCACTGGCTGAGCTGGGCTGGGGTCTGAGGCTGGGCTGCTCCCGCAGGTATCAGAGCAACTACTGGAAGGCTGTGTACGCTTGTCTGGGCTGCCCCATCCGCCGTATGGCCCTGCTGCTGCTGTCTGTCTATTTCTACTGCTTCCTCCCAAATACTACTGGCCTGAGTCTCAGTTGGATGCTCACCTTCCTGGCCCTCTCAGAGTCCCTCAACATCCTTCTGGGCCTCAAGGTAGGGAGGGCATGGAAGAGGTGGGTGATGCGGGTAGATGGGACTGTGACTAACGTTGACCCTTCTGAGCTCAGCCCTGGGGCGGAGACTAGTTTAACGCTGAAGAGCCAGGTGTAGAGCTAGGAGGCTTGGGATCATGGGTTTAATAGCAGCAGTGTGATTCGGAAAGCTTCCTGCAAGAGAAGGGCTCTGGCTGTCCTGTCCCTCTTGGAAGTCCCTCAGGTCCCTCCTGCTGTCTACAGAACCTCGCCCCAGCAGAAATTTCTGCCATCTGTGAAAAAAGAAACTTCAATGTTGCCCATGGGCTGGCCTGGTCATACTACATCGGGTACCTTCGGCTCATCTTGCCAGGTAGGTCACTGCATCTTCATATTTAGACAAGATCCACGGCTTTTGCTATGCTTTTTGAAGGATTTCCATGTCTACCAAATAATTAAATTATTCCATATGAAGGCTGTTAAAAGTTTTAGTGTGATCTTTGAGACAAATGTTTTAAAGTCTTGGGTGCTTTAAAACACCCTATGTACTGAGCTGGATGGTGGCAGCACACACTTTTAATCCCAGCACTTGGGAGGCAGAGGCAGGCAATCTCTGTGAGTTCGAGGCCAGCCTGACCTACAAAAGGAATTCCAGGACAACCAGAACTGTTACATAGAGAAACCTTGACTCAATAAACCAAAAAAGCAAAAGCAAAAACAAAACAAAAAACAAAAACAAAGGAACAACAACAACAACAAAAAAAAAAACCAAAAACCTACAACCAAACAGAAAAACACCCTATGCATTTGAGGATGACCTTGAATTTCTGATCGTCCTGCATCGATATCCAAACCCTGGGATTACAGGTGTGAGCCACTATACTTGGCTTGTTATTACTGTTGTTTTGTAATTAATTTGTTGTCTTGAGGATTGAATATGGGGCTTTACACATGCCCAGTAAGCAGTCTACCATGTGTTGTGGGATATGTGTACACCATGTGAAGATATATTGCATGGTTGGTGTGATAAAAAGCTGAACAGCAGGGCTGGAGAGATGGCTCAGTGGTTAAGAGCATTGCCTGCTCTTCCAAAGGTCCTGAGTTCAATTCCCGGCAACCACATGGTGGCTCACAACCATCTGTAATGACATCTGGTGCCCTCTTCTGGCCTGCAGACATACAGCGAGAATATTGTATACATAATAAATAAATAAATTTTTTTTTTAAAAAAAAAGATGAACAGCCAATAGCTAGGCAGGAGATGTTCGGATATGGTGCGAGAGGACGGCAGGTGAGAGCCCAAGGCGGTGAGAGACAGGCATGCCATGGAAGCAATGCTAATGTGGAGGGGTTTTATTGAGAGAAAGGGAACGGAAAAGGGGGAGGGGAGGGAGAGACCAGTTCTGGGGATAGGAGCTATGGAAGAGAAGAGGGGTGGAAAGAGAGAGAGACAGAGACAGAAATAGGCAGTGCAAAGACCTGCCTGCCTTTTCAGAGGAGCAGCAGGAAAGAGACCGAGACTGGGTGGAACTTGTCTCTTAAAGGGAGCACATGTGCACAGATTATTATGTAGTGACGTATAGACTGCATAGTGACGTAGCAGGCATAGTGCCCTGGGCTGGCCAGGATACTACCTGAGTGCATCCTGCCAGGTGACAGCGGGCAGACCAGCATCATGCTTGAATCCTAACAGGAGAGATCGGCAGGACGTGGGAGCAGAGATAGACTGTCTTACTTCTGACCACGTGATAGAATGTAGATTAATATAAATGGGTTGATTTAAGTTATAAGAGATAGTTGGAGATGACAAGCCTAAGCTAAAGGCCAAACTTCCATTATTAATAAAAAGTCTCTGTGTCTTTTTTTTGGGGGGGGGGAGCTGGCAGCCCAGAGAAAACTCCAGCTATAGTTTTGAGCTCCATTACCAGCCCGAGGGCATCCTTATTATGCCTGGTTTACAGTAAAGATTGTGATAGAAGATAATCAGAGCTTTCCCCAAGATCATCTCAGGTTGCTTGTTTTCTTCTTCTTTCCTTAAAATGTTTTATTTAGGGCTGGAGAGTTGGCTCAGAGGTTAAGAGCAGTGACTGCTCTTCCAAAGGTCCTGAGTTCAATTCCCAGCATCCACATGGTGGCTCACAACCATCTGCCATGAGATCTGGTGCCCTCTTCTGGCCAGCAGGTACACATGCAGGCAGAATACTATATATAATAAATAAAGAAGTCTTTAAAAATGTATTTTATTTATGCGGGTGTGTGCACAGAGGTCAGAGAACAGCACGTAGAGTCCGTTCTCTCTTTCCGCCGTCTTGAGGCAGAGGCAGGGTCTGTCTTGTTTCTACTGCTGCACAGTCCTGTCATGGCCTCTGATTTCTCGATTGCAGTGCTGGGATTACGGACAGACATTCTGGCCTTTTACATGGTTCTGGGGATCAAATTCACTGTATCAGCCTTTGCAGCATCTTTTACCTGCTGAGCCATTTCCCCAGTCTTTTATAAAAGATTTATTTATTTATTTAGTTACTTTCCAGACAGGGTTTCTCCGTGTAGCCCTGGATGTCCTGGAACTCACTTTGTAGACCAAGCTGGGCTCAAACTCAAAGATCCCCCTGCCTCTGCCTCCCAAGTGCTAGGGTTAAAGGCGTGCACCACCACCACCCAACAAATATTTATTTGTAACTTACATCTGTGAATGTGTGCCTGCATGAATTATGTGTGCTGTGTGCTTGCAAATACACTGTGTAGCCAGGCAGTCCTTAGACTGGCAATTCTCCTCCTGCCTTAGTCTTCTAAAAGCTAAGACTACAGGTGTGTGCCACTACAGACGACTTTCTTTGTATGATTCCCTTCTCCTTTCTTCCTTTGTCTTTTGAAACAGAAACTTGCTATGTAACCCTGGTTGGCCTGGAACTCATATGTAGGCCAGGCGGCTTTGAACTTGTGTTCCTTTTGACTCTTTTTTTTAAAAATATTTATTTATTTATTATGTATACAATATTCTGTCTGTATGTCTGCAGGCCAGAAGAGGGCACCAGACCCCATTACAGATGGTTGTGAGCCACCATGTGGTTGCTGGGAATTGAATTCAGGACCTTTGGAAGAGCAGGCAATGCTCTTAACCACTGAGCCATCTCTCCAGCCCTCCTTTTGACTCTTAACTGAGATTACAGACATGTGCCATCATACTTGGCTTTCCTTTTCTTTTTCTTTTTCTTTCTTTCTTTTTTTTGAGGGGGGGTGTTCCAATACAGGTTTTTCTGTGTAACAGTCCTAGCTGTCCTGGAACTTGCTCTTGTAGACCAGGCTGGCCTCAAACTCATGGAGATCCCACCTGCCTCTGCCTCCCGAGTGCTGGGATTAAAGGTGTGCACCACCACCACCTGGCACTTTTTTGATTTTTAAAATTTACTTGTGTAGGTGTTTTGCTGCATGTATCTGTGTACCATGTAAGTGCCTGGTGCCTGAAGGGGCCAGAAAAGGGCACTGGATCCCCTGGAACTAGGGAGATAGATGGTTAAACAGCCATGAGCTCAGCCTCTTTAGAAGTGCAGCAAGTACGGGTTAACTGCTGAGCTAACCCTCCAGCCCCATGAAAAATATTTATAACATGCTAGCTCATCTTCCTTTTCTCTTTAAGCTCATATACTATATGGGAAGGTTATCATTCATATTTCATTTTAATATTTTATTTAAAATTTATATATTTAATTAAAAGTTTTCCTTTATTTATTTATTTGTTTATTATGTATACAATATTCTGTCCGTGTGTATGCCTGCAGGCCAGAAGAGGGCACCAGACCCCATTACAGATGGCTGTGAGCCACCATGTGGTTGCTGGGAACTGAACTCATGACCTTTGGAAGAGCAGGCAATGCTCTTAGCCTCTGAGCTATCTCTCCAGCCCCCAAAGTTTTCCTTTATTAAAGCTAATAAGTTGATTTCTTGGGCTTCCCTACTGCAGGGCTCCAGGCCAGGATCCAAATGTTCAACCAGCAACACAACAACATGCTACGGGGAGCAGGGAGCCGAAGGCTGTATGTTCTCTTCCCGTTGGACTGTGGGGTGCTTGATGACCTGAGTGTGGCTGACCCCAATATTCGCTTCCGAGATAAACTGCCCCAGCAAAGCATAGACCGTGCTGGCATCAAGAATCGGATTTATTCCAACAGTGTCTATGAGCTTCTAGAGAAAGGGCAGCCAGTAAGTATACAGGACTGGGCTTGGGGAAAAGGCTCATCTCCCTAGGATCCTGGATCCTTAGCCACACACTGGTAAGAACTCATTACTCTTTTTTTGAGCCTGGCTGCATGGTTGGTCCCAGGACAAGGCAAGATTCAGTTATGAACTACACTGAGAAGTAACATTCACGGAGCATTTACTGTATACCAGAAGCTAGTGTATGTGCACCGATGGCCACCTCTAAACCACCAACCTGTGGGGCTGGGACTGTTGTCATTGCTACTTCTACAGTGGAGGAAAGTGAGGCTCAGGGATACAGTAATGAAGGTTGTGAGAGCATTTGAAGAATTGGGTGTAGGTGTGGGGAAGCCCAGAGCAAGGCAAACCCCCAGAGTGCTCCCCCAGACTATATTTTCAGCCAGGATAACATACTCTAGGATCATGGGGGGAAGGATCTGTGAAGGGTGTTTAGGGCAGCTCAGGCCTTAAGCTAGGAAGGGGACATCAGAGGCTCTAGTAGGGCAATCATGTCCTAGGACTCTCGTTCTGCAGACTGAGGGAGTAGGGCCACAGCCTATGACATCAGGCCCACAATCTATCTGTCAGGGTTCTGGCTCGTCTAATCTTGTTCTTACCTCCTCCAGGTAGGCGCCTGTATCCTGGAGTACGCCACCCCCTTGCAGACCTTGTTTGCCATGTCACAGGATGGGAAAGCTGGCTTTAGTCGGGAAGATCGGCTTGAGCAGGCCAAACTCTTCTGCCGGATACTTGAAGACATCCTGGCTGATGTCCCTGAATCTAAAAACAATTGCCGCCTCATTGTTTACAAAGGTGAGACACTGTCAGGGTTGGAGGGCAGAAATCAGGAACCCCAGTATCTCACAGAGGGTCAGAGAACAAGGAGGCAGAGTTTTCTGGGCTTTGCCATGTGGTCAAGGGGTCATGCCATTCCCTTGCCTCCTCTGGTAGATGTCTTCTTGACACCTGAATGTGGCCAGCTTTGACTCTGCCCCTTGACTCTGTGGCCTTTAGGCAGGTCTTTGCCCTTTCTGAGCATCATCTCTAGAAGCAGGAGGGTGGGCTTCTATGACCTGACAACTTCTTGTAGCTGAGCTCTGCCCCCCCCCCGCCAGGGGCTGTGGGGTAGATAGGTAGAGAGGGAAGGGGGCTGAGGCTGAAGGCTTGCCCCAGTGATCCCTAAGGGTGCATGCATCCTTGTTGGGAGTGTGTAAGGTCCTCACCTAACCCCCACTCTACATCTCTGTTCCAGAACCTCAGGAGGGAGACAGTTTCTCCCTGTCTCAGGAGGTTCTCCGGCACATTCGTCAGGAAGAACGGGAGGAAGTGACCATGAATGACCTCCAGACCTCAGTGGCGTCCCACTCCTCCGTGCTGTCCCAAGAGCCGAGACTCCTCATCAGTGACATGGAGCAGCCGCTCCCACTCCGCACAGACCTCATCTGAGGCATGGGGCAGCCTTGCCTGAGCTGCTGGTGATCCTTCAGCATTCTGACTGGGGCTCCCCTCAGTGACTGAGTGGGTGACCGAGGGGGCTTCCCTCAGTGACTGAGGGGGTGACTCACAGAGATCTCACATCTCCTGACAAGTCCCACATTCCTGGGCGAGCCATTGTATGTATCTGAGCCTCAGCCTACTCCCCTATAGAATGGGATCATAGGGTTCTTGTGAGGACTAACCATGTAGAAGCTTGGTGTCAATTGCCAGGTAAAACTAAGAGATAGGTCAAGTATTTGCCACCATGGATGCTCCAGCATTCTCTGTTCCTTGTCGCCCTGTCTGGATGGGACCAGCGGACCAGCTTCTGGTCATGTGTGTTCAATGGGAGCTTCAGCAGATGAATGGAGGGAGGGAGGAGGGCACATTAGGAACATGCATTCTGTTAGCTGTATGTAGTCGCAGTGGGCTGTCCTGCCAGGCCACCTTTTCAGTAAACATATCTGTTCTCATGGTTTTGGAGGAGCCTCTTCCCCTTGTCCCTAGCACTGGTATTTGTGTGACACTGAAGAAGTTACTCTCAGCCGGGCGGTGGTGGCGCACGCCTTTAATCCCAGCACTCGGGAGGCAGAGGCAGGCGGATCTCTGTGAGTTTGAGACCAGCCTGGTCTACAAGAGCTAGTTCCAGGATAGGCTTCAAAGCTACAGAGAAACCCTGTCTCGAAAAACCAAAAAAAAAAAAAAAAAAAAGAAGTTACTCTCTGTGGTCTCTTTACATCCTGTCCCTTGTGCATGGTCCTCTCAAAGACACTGCTCAGATTGCACCATCTTTTTGCTGCTAGGCTGTGACGGCTACACGGACCTGGCATGCATCGTCCCTGTCGTCCGTGTCTGGCTGCGTATACAACACACTTCCTGCGCTCCTCCTCATTCTGCTACAGGGGGCAGGAGATAGTTGTCATTTCAACCCAGATGGAGCCCACCAGGCACACGAGGGCACACCCCACCTTTGCTTTCAGTGTCCTTGCCTCCGGAACCAGGGCTGAGTGGCGCTAGCATGTGGCTGCCACAGGTGCTACATAGCTGTGTCTCGGGGAAGGGACCATTCAAAGAAGCGGAGGCCACTGACCAGATGTTCTCTAGTGAGAGTTGGGAGAGGATCAGGGAGGACGAATATGTTCCCTGGGGACACTGGAGGACATGGCCAGTCACCCAGCCCACCTTTGGTGGCACTGCCACCCCATCTGGGAGGGCAGACAGTCCACCCTACCCGTTCCACCCAGGTTTTACGTGAGGCCTCCCTCTACCTTTGTTTCCTTCACCCGGGCTCAGGGTGCCCCTTGGTATTTCTTTTTGTTTGTTTTATGTATATGCGTTTTCTCCAAAACCAAGAATCAGATTTGTTGGCTTGTTTACGCAGGCAAACCCTCTACCATTGAGCTATGCCCCCAGCCCTCATATGTTTCTGAAATGTCACTTTGGAGAAGTCATACGCATACACACACACACACACACACACACGCACGCACACACATGTCAGAGGAAACCAGTCACTCTAAGGATAGCAGAGCCAGGGGAATCAACTGGGGGGTCCCCCTTCTCTTCCTGACTGTCACAGTCATCTTGCCCCCAACACTGTGGAGCCTGTATCATAGCCAATGTTCCTTCTCCAGAAACCAGCCCAGAATCAAGGGCCTCCCCAGCTTGACTGTGTTCGATTTACCAGTCCCCCGGATGGTTCCTAGACTGTGGAGCTGGTAAAGCTCAAGTTCAAATCCTGACGACGTCATTGCTTGGTACCTGTGTGTTCACCATGGTGGTTTTTTGTTTGTTTTTAGACAGAGTTTCTCTGTGTAGCCCAGGCTGGCCTTGAACTCGCTGTATATGATCAATTGGTCTTGAATTCAGAGATGCATCTGCCTGTGCCTCCTGAGTACTGGGATTAAAGGCATGCACCACCAACTAACCCCTCCCCCTTTTCTTAATAAACAGGGTGTCATGTAGTCTAGGCTGGCCCTCAAACTTGCTATGTCATTGAGAATGATCCTGAACTTCTAATCCTCCTGTCTCCATCTCTCAAGTACGAGGATTAAAAGACTGTACCACCACGCCCAGTTTATATGGTTTATGTCTGCGTGTTTCTGACTGCATATGAGTGAGGTGTGGAGGTACCAGAGAAAGGGGCGCTTTCCAGAGAGCCACCAGGAGCTCCAACTTGGTTTTCCTGACCCCAGTATATATTTTCCTGACTACTTCCCTGCAGGGATGGACCCTCCAGGCTCCCTGTTTTCCCAAACAAGTTCCACAGAGTTCCTCTTCTTTTCCTGGTTTCCCGTTAGCTGGAATTTTCTGGATCCAGAAGTGATTTGTAATACATTTTAGGCTTATTCCAACAGGCCCACACTCATTCAAATAGTAAGAGGTAATAAGAGCCCCTAAACTCCCCCATCACATCCTAGGATGGCAAGGCAGATTTGGGGGACAAACCAAGGCCAATCTTGGAACTCTAAGTGGAGATTAAGGATTCCAGGGGCTTTGGGTGTCATCCACAAGCCTCCTTTCCCGGTACCCAGTGTCTCAGAGAAGACATGGCACAGTTCTCGCCTGAGTTCTCCTTGGATCAGCAGTGTGTAGAAGCAGGGCCTTCTCTGTAGACCTGATATTCCTGCTCAGGGATGGAACCTTCCCTTTATTCCAAAACGGATGAAGATCAGAGGTACAGGGAGGGAACAGGAACTCTGAGGAGGATCTGGAGATCCCTGAGGGGACCTTGTAAGGGTGATCTTGGCTCCATGTCTGTGGGCAAGGTCCTCAGGTGGCTTTTATTTCTCTTGTCACCATGGAGCTTTCTCGTTAAATATCTGAGGGTTGCTCTAGCCGAGTCCAGAGGCCTGTCTGTAGCTCCAACACCCAGGTTCCAATTCACTTTTCAGTCCAGTTTCTTGTTCTGAGACAGGTCAGGCCAACTCCAAATCACCCCCCTACAGATATGTGACTTCATCAATGCTGGGCCTGTGTCCATCTAGGTCAGAGCCAGAGTGAGGGATAGGAAGTCCCGGCTGGGTTTCTCTGTGATTGTCCTGTAGGTCCAGCGGCCGCCAGTGGGTGAGGTAAACGCCGTTGTCTGGCTTTAGAGCTGGTGGCTCTGTGAGGAGAGTGGCATGACCCTGGTGCAGCGCGGGCCCACAGTGAACTGCCAGCACAATGCAGATCGCCAAGAGGACAAAGGCAGCGATGATGACAGCGAGAAGGGGCAGCCCATCCCCTCGTGGTGCTTCCCAGACCTCACCTAGCATCTCTGGGAGCTGCCTTTGAGGCTCCTGTTCCAGTGACCCATTCACAGGTGGAGAAGGCTGAGGATAGTGGCCATCCTGGGGACGAGGAGAGATGACAGAGGTTGATGTGGGTATGAACATACAGAAAAAAGTCAAAGGAGAGGAGGGATCTAAGAAACAGAAAACTCAGAGATAGTGATAGATGCGGGGTGTGTGTGTGGGTGTGTGTGTGAAATCACACACACTCATAAGAACAATAAACTGGGGGCTGAAGAGATGACTCAATGGTTAAGAACACTGGTTGTTCTTCCAGAGGACCTGGGTTCAATTCCCAGCACCCACATGGCAGTTCACAACTGTCTGTAACTCCACTTCCCGGGGACCCAACACCCATGGCAAAACACCTATGTGCACAAAGTAAAATTAAATAAATTTAAAAAGAAAGAACAATAAACTGAAAGACAAAGACATTGGGAACTACAGGAGTAGGAGTGGGAGGCAGAGAAATAGACAGTAACAGAAAAACAGCCAACCCTGAAAGATTGTGTAAAGTCACTCAGGAGAGGCGGAGGAAGAGGCTTTATTATAGTCTGGCATAGTAAATACAGTTTGTCTCCAAAGTTTCCCATCATTGCTCCCTCTTCCCAGGTCTCCAGCAAGAGTCACAAATACATCCTGGGTTGCACTCGAAATCTGAGTACTCTTTGGGCCGCTGCCCCACATCCTGGGCAGTGGGCAGTGAGCAGCAGCTGCCTTGAGATGTTCTGGAGAAAGGGAGTTGTCCGGTCTCAGGGGCTCTCCTGTTCTAAGTCACTGAGGAGCAGAAAGGCGGTACCCTGGACAGGGATAGGAGGAGGGGACATGAACCCCAGAAACTTGGTCTGAGGTGGGATGTGTGCCCATACGTACATCCCATACAGATGTCCCCTTCCCCCTAGGGCTTGGGGCCAAGTTCAAGGGGGCCTAGATAGGACTGGAGTCTGGTGTGGATTCCTGGCTATGCCCAGGATGGGTTGACATCCTGTACCAGTCATCTACCCTTGCCAGGATCTCTGGGTTTTTCTATCATTATGTCCCCTTGCTGAGGACATAACCCATGTCACTAGTGTGTCCCAACCCTGCCGGATGTTGAGTAGGGACAGGGGATCTCGGTAAAGGATGGGAAGTCCAGAGTTAGTGAGGTGGCCTCCCCCTCCAGTCGTTATTCTACTGTACCCTGGGAATTGGGGGGGGTCTCTCTAACTCTGAGTCTTCAGCCTGACCCACTCTCTGGACAGTTGGAGCTATGAGATCAGACAAAACTATTTCCTTTAGTCCCTCAGTCACAATGTTCCTAAATTCCAGCTCAATACTGCTGTCCATGCAGAGCTGAATGGGGGCCTGATGGGTTGTTATGGGCCTCCCCACAGGGGCACAAAAACAACCCCAGGTGTAGAAAGCAAGAAGGAAGCTTAGGTTGGGAAATGTGGGGCCCCACAGGGAGTCAGGCCAGGTGGGCAGGAAGGGGTGAGCAGAGTCTACCTGGTGCATTGTCCGGGGCTGGAGCAGAGTTCCCTTGGGACTGGATACCAGCTGGGCAAAGGAAAAGAGCTCACTGCCTAGCTCAGCCCCTACCCGGAGCTGCCACGTCTGCCGAGCTCTGGGCACACACCCTCCGCACACACCCTCACTGTTCTTTCCCGCGCCTGTACTCACAGGAACATCTAGGCTACCCAGGGCCAGTCTTCTACTCTGAGAGTACCTTGATCTTCCTCCTAGCCACTTCCTTGCATGCCTCCTGCTTGCCCTGCCCACTTCTCCTCTTGCAGATTCCAGTTACTCCCTCCCCAGGACCTGCCCATGCTCCTGCTCTCATTTCCTGAAGCTAAGGCCCTCTGCTATTTCCTTGTTATATGTAAATAGCAAGCACTCTGATAGCACATCCTACATACTATCCTGGATATAATGCCCCTAGATCACTGTAGTCTAACAGCTCTGTCCGTCCTTTTTTTTCTTTACCACATTTATTTCTAAAATGTTAAGAACTAAACTAGTTTTCTAAATTTATTTTAATTTTTCATTTATTGTGCAGCTGTGTATGTGCACATGCATGGTGTATATATGGGGGCCCTTGTGTCATGCAGGTGTGTGGAGGTCAGAGGACAGCTTTGTGGAGCTGGTTCTTTTCACCTTTATGTTGATTCCCAGGAGCAAACTCAGGTTTCCAGGCTTGCACAGTAAACACCTTTATTTGTTAAGCCACCTGTTATTGTTGTTGTTGTTTTGAGACAGGGTCTCTCTATGTAGTCCTGGCTGTCCTGGAACTCACTATATAGACCAGGCTGGCTTCGAACTCACAGGGATTAAAGGCAAATCCCAGCACTAGGGAGGCAGAGGCAGGCGGATCTCTGTGAGTTTGAGGACAACCTGGTCTACAGGAGCTAGCTCCAGGATAGGCTCCAAAGCTACAGAGAAACTGTCTTGAAAAACCAAACCAAACCAAACAAAAAAAAAAATAAAGGCTTGGGCCACCACTGCCCAGCCACACCGTTTTAATAAAGTGTATAGATATATAAACATCGGAACAGCGCCGCTGGTGTAGTGGTATCATGCAAGATTCCCATTCTTGGGGCTGGAGAGATGGCTCGGAGGTTAAGAGCATTGTCTGCTCTTCCAAAGGTCCTGAGTTCAATTCCCAGCAACCACATGGTGGCTCACAACCATCTGTAATGGGGTCTGGTGCCCTCTTCTGGCCTGCAGGTGTACACACAGACAGAATATTGTATACATAATAAATAAATAAATATTAAAAAAAATAAATAAACATCGGCTGAGGGTAGCTGGTACATCTGCCTTTTTTTTTTTTTTTGCAAGGGTAAGAGGGGTAGGTAGGGGTCTTTCTGGTATAAACCACAAACCTGTTAGACAAGTTGTAAATGAGCTGTATATCTCACTTTAAAGATTTGTCCTTTCTCTGTGCTGAGAACAAAGACCTAAAGAGGAACTAGTAAAACAGAAATCCCGGCTGATGAGACGGTAAGGTGCTTGCTGCCAAGACTGATGACCTGACTTTGGTCACCAGGATCCACGTGGTAGAAGAGACCTGACTCATACCAGTGTCCTTTGACACACAGTTGAATGTACCCCCTCCCAATACACATGCAAAACAAATACTTTTTACAATATTTAATAATATACATTAGAAATCCTCACTTCCTTATCTCACACACATTTTTTTAACCTTATGATAACCAAACACCTATAAAACTATGATTTAGGGGCTGGAGAGATGGCTCAGAGGTTAAGAATACTGACTGCTCTTCCAAAGGTCCTGAGTTCAATTCCCAGCAACCACAAGGTGGCTCACAACCATCTGTAATAAGATCTGGTGCTTTGTGGCCTGTAGGCATACATGTCGGGAGAACACTGTATATATAATAAATAAATACATCTTTAAAAAACAAAAGAGACATTCTTTTCTGTTTTTTTTAAAGATTTATTTGTTTTACATATATGAGTACTTTATTTGGGCTAGAGAGATGGCTCAGTGATTAAGAGAACTGCCTGCTCTTCCAAAGGTCCTGAGTTCAATTCCCCACAACCACATAATGGCTTACAATCATCTGTAAAGAGATCTAGTGTCCTCCTGAGGAAGAGACCTGGTCAGTTGTCCTCATCAACTTAGACAAGTTCAACAGAACCGTCATATACGGGCTGCCCATGCATGTTTCAGCATTGCCAGGGCATACATTTCATTCATTCATTTAGTGCATGTAGGCCTTTATGGCAAAGAAGACATCAGATCCTGCAGTAGGTGATTTTGAGCCACTGTGTGGCTGCTGGGAATTGAACTCAGGACCTCTGGAAGAACAGTCTATGTTCTTAACCACTGAGCCATCTCTCCAGCCCCTTCTCTCTGGGTTTTGTTTACTTGTTTTGTTTTTGTTCTTTTGAGTTTTTAGGCATAGGGTTTCTCTGTGTAGCCCTGGCTGTCCTAGAACTTGCTCTGTAGACTAGGCTGACCTTGAACTCATAGAGATCCACCTGCCTCTGTTTCCTGAGTGCTGGGATTAAAGGTTTGTGCCATCACTGCAAGACATCTTTCTGGTTGTTTTTCAGAAAAGGTTTCATGTAGATTAGATTGGTCTTAAACTTGCTATGTAGCTAAGAACTTAAACTCCCAATCTGTCTGCCTCCACACCCTGAGTGCTAGGATGGTAGGCCATGACCAATTATTTGTGTTTTGTTTGAGACAGGGTCGCATTAAGTAACCCAGGCTGATCTTAAGCTCAATAATCTCCTGCCTCAGACTCCTGAGTACTAGAATTACAGGTGTGCACCACCCTGTTGTAGGAGGCCACTTGTTTGTTCCTGGCTGCTCAGCCCTGAAATAACCTTACAGATATATTAATTAAATCACTGCTTGCTTGGCCTATTAGCTCTAGCTTCTTATTGGTTTGCTCTTATATCTTTTTTTTTTTTTTTTTTTGGTTTTTTGAGACAGGGTTTCTCTGTGGCTTTTGGTGCCTGTCCTGGAACTAGCTCTTGTAGACCAGGCTGGCCTCGAACTCACATGCTCTTATATCTTAATTTAACCCATTTCTTTTTTAAATTTATTATGTATATAGTGTTCTGGGCACCAGATCTCATTATAGATGGGTGTGAGCCATCATGTGGTTGCTGGGAATTGAACTCAGGACCTCCGGAACAGCAGTCAGTTCTCTTAACCTCTGAGCCATCTCTCCAGCCCCAATTTAACCCATTTCTATTTTATATTTTACCACAAGGCTCATGACCTATCAGCAAGTTTCCAGCTGGCAGCTCGAGTCTTTTTCCCCTCTGGTGGCTAAGCATCTGTAACTCCAGTTCCAGAAAGTCTGACGCCCCCTCCTGGCCTGAGAGTGCACTCCATGCACATGGTATACAGGCTATACATACAGGTAAAATACCCATACACATTAAAAATACAAATAAATACATCTTCAATATGTATGTATGTATCTTCCAGCCTGACTATATTCTGTTAAGCCATTGACTGAAAGCAGCTTCTTTATTCATTAACCAATAAAAGCAACACATACACACATAATAAAATCACCACCCTTCCTGGCCTAGTTTTTCCAAGGTAATTTTTGGTACCAACTAGCTACCCATAATAAGCCATTCCTCATCTTGTCCCTGGGTGCAAACTGGCCTCTATTCACGTGGAGATCAGTAGACTCCAGAAGACCCCTCACCTAGTGACTTGAAGCAGTAAGTATCAATAGCTTTTTGATTTCTTGCTTCTTATCCCAGCTGCCCACACCGTCACCTCCACTGAGTCTGGGATATTGACCTGACCATCAAATTCCTGGGGCCTCTTGGTGGCGGGCATGAAATCTACTGATCATTTCCACACGCAACTGAAGGTTCTGATAATCTTCTGCCCCCCCCCTCATACCTTGGTCCTTTTGTATCTTAGAAAGATGGAATCTGGGCTTTGCCCCAAGTCAAGACTTTCACTTCTGAAGAAGTGAGTGGACTTTCTGGCCCCAGGCTTCTCCATCACTTGCCTGTATCCATATTCACCATTCAGCTGCCCCTCTCCCTTTGCCGTCTAAGCCTTAATTAATCATTCGGTCTCAGTAGCTGGGGCATCACCCTTTCCTGGAATGTGTTCTTCTGCTCCTGAGGCCAGAGTAAACTTTCTTCTCCTTAAACTTTATACAAGTGTGTTTCTTACCTGTTACTAACATTTGCTTTTATTGTGTATGTCTGTGTATGTGATGTGTGTGAACTTCTGTGTGTGTGCATGTTCATGTGTTTAAGTGTGGGCGTGCTTGTGAGACAGCATGTACGTGGAGGTAGAGGATAACTCGGGTGTCACTTCCACCTCCCCACCTCTGTTTGCCGCTGTGTGTGCCAGGCTCGCTGGCCTGAAGGTTCCCAGGGACTCTGTTTCCCATCTCACCCGTTGGGACTGAAGAACCACAGCAACACACCCAGCTTTATACCGGTTCTGGGGATTCAAACCCAGGTCCCCACTGAGCTATCTAAAAGTCTATCTGTTTCTCACTTTGTCAAATTTCATTTCATCTGAGACAGGAAGTTTGAGGCCAACCTGGGCTATAGAGTAAAAGTCTGTCTCAAAACAAAGTAAATAAACAAAACCACAAATGTATATAAAGTAACAATAATATTTAGAGAAGAAGAGGCCATGAATGGGAAGGAGCAGGGGGACCCAGGAGGAGCTGGGAGAGGAAGGGGTGGAAATGATGTAAATACAATTCTCATGCATGAAGCTCTCAAAAATGTTTTAAATAAACAAAACAGCAACAACAAAACCCAGGGCTTTGAGAGATGGCTCAGCAGTTGGAAGTTCTTGATGATCTTTGAAAGGATCCATCTTCAATTCAATCCATCTCAGCAGCCACATGCCAGCTAAGCATCTGTAGCTCCAGTTCCAGAAGATCTGACGCCCCCTTCTGGCCTGAGAGTGCATTCCATGCACATGGTATACAGGCTATACACACAAACAAAACACCCATACACATTGAAAACACAAATAACTACACCTTTAAAAGAAAAAAAGTAACAAACAAAACAAAAAGCAGGGTTTTGAGAAAGGCTCATCGGTTGAGAGCACTTACCGCCTTGCCAGAGGGCCCGAGTGGCCCTCTCACACGGGTGGCTCTGCAGAAAGCAACCCCTGGCCTCCATGGACACCCATATACCCATATACATGTGGCAAATGCACAGACACACAAACACACCAATAAAAATAAAATCTTTAATTTGAATTTAATTTTATGTGCTGGATGTTCACCTGCACATACATCCGTGTAGCATGTGCGTGCCTGTACTTGGCTAGAAGAGGGCCTCTTTCCACTGTGCCATCTTTCCAGTCCCTACAAAGCACTTGGGAGACAGAGGCAAAAGCAGGTGACCCTCTGTGCGTTTGAGGTCAACCTGATTTTACATAGTGAGTTCTAGGATAGCCAGAGCTGTTATACAGAGAAACCCTGTCTTGAAAAACCAAAAAGAAAAGAAAAAGAAATAAAGAAAGAGAAAAAAACAAATCCCTCTCAAACAAGGGCCAGTAGAAGTATGTTCAGTGGAAGAATGCTTGTCTCTCTTGTACATGGCCCTGAACTCCCAACATCATTAAATAAAAACATACATAAATAAGAAAGCCCGGTATTGTGACCCACACAAGAGAAATGAAGGCGGAAGGGTTAGGAAGTCATGGCTGGCATGACCTCCAAAGCGAGTTACAGACCAGTCTGAATTATACCAGGTACTACCTAAAAAATCAATCAATAAATAAATTAATAGACAGGGAATGATGTTGTACACCTTTAATCCCAGCACTCAGGAGGCAGAGGCTGAAGGATCTGAGTTTGAGGCTAGCCTGGTCTACAGAGTGAGTTCCAGAACAGTCATGGCTACACAGAGATAAACCCTGTCTAAAAAAACTTTACATAAATGAAAGTAGTATTGTATGTCAGATATCTCTGTTCTTCATTTCTTTCTCCTACTCTTAAGTGTTTTAGATTTAATTCAATGAGTACATGCTGGGCCTTGCTGTATGGTGAGCTTTGTGTAGAATACTGCTGGCCTTCAGTCTTCAGGAGGCAGTGAGAGCCTGAGGCATGCTATGGAGGGTAAGGACGGGGTATGGCCCAAGCACAGGGACACCTAACCCCAGTGGACTGGGGAGAGGAGGGAAATACCTGGCATGTGATCCTCATGGTATGTGTGTGTAATGCGTGTGTGGTGTGGGGTGTGTGTGTGTATGTGCACGCATACGAGTGCAAGTGTCTGTACAAAGGCAAAAAGCCAGCCTCAGATATTGTTCCTCAGGAGCCATCCACTCAGTTTTCTGAGACAGGGTCTTTCATAGGAACCTGGGCTCACCAATTGGGCTGGAGGGCCAGTGAGCCCCAAGGATTCTCCCATCTCTGCCTCTCCAGTGTTGGGAGTGGCCAACCACCTTGTCTTGGGATGGAATTTAGGTTCTCATGCTTGCAAGGCTAGTTCTTCCCCCACTAAGCTCTTTGGCCAACCCACCTCTTGTTTTTCCATTAGGAATAACGAGATTGCTTGTAAGGCCTCCCTAAGGGATGCTGGAAGTCCCATCTGGACTGGGAGCCCTGAGTGGGGAGAGGAATGTGGAGAATTCATAGTCTATAGAGCATGGGCAGCTGGTGGGTTGAGCTTAGGACTGGGTCCTTGGAGAGGAGAATGTGTCTGGAACAGTAGGCTTGGGGGAAACCGCAGGTGCTGCAGGGAGGGGCGGGAGGGATTGCCCAGAGAGGAAGGTAGCATTGGGGGCAGACTGGCACCATTCATCACCGTACACAGAACCCAGGGAGCCCAAAGAGGCCTCTCACAGCCTCTGCTGCTCAGGCTCACATCCTCATCTGGGATGTGTGCTCTACTGGGGCCCCTGGAGCCAGTCCCAATCTGTTTCCTTCTATTCTTTGACAGGAAGCTCCTGGAGGGCCAGCCCCGCCCCCCCATCTCAGCCCAGCACTCCCTCTCTCTTCTCCACTATGGACAGAGAAAGCACAGAGAAGCCCGCCGGCTACACGCCCAGCTGATATGGGGACTAACAGAGCCGTGAGGCTGGGTTCAGCAATCCTTGGTTTACTCCTGCTCCAAGGTAAGAGGCGCTCGCCACTTTTCTCCAGCATGTCTCCCCCCCCCCCCCACCACCACCACAGGTTCCCATCCTGGGAAATTCCAGAACCTTTCCATAAAGGGGATCAGCTGGCCTGGAGGATGGGAGTCACCGCCCTGGTAAAACAGATGCTGTTAGGCTCAGTTACGGTGTTTTCTAGGGTTCCCCATAGAGTCTGGCCCCCGAAAGGTGGGAAATGGCTGTCTTGATGCATGACAGAACCTGGAAAATTCCTCCTGAGGGTACACAGGCAGAAGAAGCCTGTGGCTGCCCTGCAAAAACTCCTGACTGATCTGGTCACCACAGTCACTCTTTGGAAGGTTCTAGGCCTATGGTCTGCACCTTGGACTTAAAGGTCGCCTTCTCTTTTATTCTTTCCTGTGAAGAATTACAACCTGTGAATTTGAAATGCTGACTTTAATCTCAAATCACAGCAAGAGGGCTTCTTGTTAGACACAAAGAACTGTTTACCAAGGAGGGGGCACACAACACAGGGCCTGGATGAGACGGCCTCCTGCAAGGTGCCTGAAATAAAACCTCCCTGATGTGGCTGGCAGTCAGGAGTGGGGCCTTGGAGCAGGATCCTCTGATTAGGGAGTCATTGCTGGGAACCCTGAGAAGTCCGGGACACTCTGACTCACAGGACAGCACTTCCCTTTGTCACACACCCCCCAACCCCAGCCCACTGCTCCAAGCATTGGAAAGATGGCCAGCGTGCTTAGGTGAAAGGGTCTATGCTTCAGAAAACACTGCCTCCTGCCAAAAAAGTGAGACATTTCTTTAGAAGTCCACGGGCTGGGGGCAATGCTGACACCCCTCCTTGCCCACAGGATAGAGGCAGAGGTTGATCCTGGGGACCTCTGAGGGACCCCAAAGGCCTGAACTCTCCCAGCCACATTAACTCCTAACTTGCCCAAGCTCTCCATCCAGGAGCGCACAGCACGTGTCTGCTTCATTTTGGCGACTGAGGAATTGTGTGGAGCAGACTCATGCCGACAGGGGTCTTGACTATGGAGAGAGTCAGCTTGTCTCTAGATTTGGAAAAATCAAGAGAAAGGGGCAAATTTTAAAATGTCTAGCACTGATTGAGCAAGGGCTGTCAGAATCTGTGTGTTTTATATGTATTTTCTCCCTCAGCCCAACTCTTTATGAGGTGCTCTCTCTGTCTCTCTCTCTGTCTGTCTCTCTCTGTCTCTCTCTCTCTCCTGCGTGTGGTGTGATCCTGAGGATCCAGTTAATTTAGGGCTTACACAGAATCACACCTCTAGCCTCTCACACTTCAGAGAATTCAGGTCCATCTCAGACAGTGAGTGAAGCCAGAACTCATCACTTTTTTGTTTTTCTTTGCGCTGCTGGGAATTGATCTGAGGGTTCCACACAGGCTAGGTAAGTGCTCTATCACTGAGCTACATCCCATGGTTTTCAACACTAAACTGCTGCTTAGGAAAACAGGGTGTAGGGGGGGCGGGGGGGGCGGGGGCGCGGGCAGAATTAGACTGGAAGGAAATGAAACAGGTAGGGATTAGGAAGTAGAGGTCAGGAAAATGAGAAACTCCGGTAGCCACAGCGCTGTGTCTGTTGCCCCTTGGTCAAAGGCGCTGCTGCCCTTACAGAAACACACATTCCTTAAGCCTCCTCTGCCTGCAGAATAGTCTTTTGAGGTGACAATCGAGAGGAGTGGGACAGGAGGCAGGAGTACAGACATTTAAGTTTTGATGCCTGTGCCTTGGGAATGCCTCAAAAACAGGTAGATTATTTTCAAAATAGGTTCAGAAAGACAGGTGCCCTCTGACTTGCACTCCTCCCAGAACTAAGAGGATTCATAAGACGTGCTTGAACCGGAAGCAAGCAGTTGTGTTCAGAGATTTTGGATGTCCAGGCTCATCGGTTGTTAGGAAGAATTCTCTTTAGCCTGGGGTTCCTGTAATATTTACTTCCTTCTGGAACCTCTACCCACAAAGGAACAGGGGATGTGGGAGATTTTGACCTGGAAAAACACATCTCAGGGCTGGGTAAGCTTTGGCTTGGAAACAGTTCCACACTATCCAAGTGATAGCTGTGTGGAGGAAGGTAGTGGCTTAAAGAAAACAAACAGACCAGCAGGCCGCCATAACCTGGGGTGGGTCCCAGCTGCCTCAGTCCATTGGGGCCAGGGCCTGATACTTCCCAGTAGGGCCAGCCTGCAGCCTCAGTCCAGCCAGTGCGGAGGGAGCGGCTTCAGATGGGTGGTTCCATTTCCCCGTGTTGTTTTCCTTTCACATTGTTCATAGGTTTCAAGAATGATTTCATTGTGGAAAGTGAGCAAACATGAGCTGACCTTCCAGCACCTCCCACACACACACATAAACGCACACACACGTCTACACAGAAGCCCACAGACACACATGTGCACAAACAGAATGGCTAATGGGCTCCAACTACAGCTGCTGCTGGTAACCACCTCTTCCCTAAGTTTGGCCCAGAACAACCATTTCTGTGAGAGTGAACCAGCCACTTCTTTCAGCGCTCCCTCCCCTCCTGGACATACCTCAGAATCTGTTTCCTGTGCAGGCCTCTGCCTCCGGTGGGGGAGGGGGGAGGAGAGAGACGGGGGGGGGGGGGGGGGGGGGGGGAAGGGAGAGAGAGAGAGAGAAAGAGAGAGAGAAACCCAAAATAAATCCTAAGCCCCACCCATTTCATTCACCTTCCCCTCCCCTCCCCTTGGAGTGGGTCCAAAAATGGCAGTCTTCCCAGGGGTAAATAAATGAGCCAATAGTGGCATAGGCCCAGAGACCTGGAATTCTGGGTATTTGTCCAGACAAGTCGCTAGTTTAAATAACCATCCCCTAGCCTTGTGTCAGGTTGGCAGGATACCTATAGAGGATTGAAGATACAGTAAAAAACTCTAGGACTCTGAACCATAAGGTAAGGGTGACAAGCCATTGTCCTTTAATCCTTGGCCAAGTGTGCTTGCCTTCTACCACAGGGGTTTTAGACAGCCAGAAGACCCAGTTTCCCTTGTGAGCTCTGCTTGGCAGAGTTACTAAGGTAGTCTACATATTTGGTTTGATTTTTTTGAGACAGGTAGACCAGGCTGGCCTTGAACTCGCAGCGATCTGCCTGCCTCTGCCTCCGGAGTGCTGAGAACAAAGGCGTGCGACACCGTGCCCGGTCTATGTATTTCTGCTTCTCTTACAGGTTGCAGCTCTCAGTCCACGACAGCTCGAACCTCCCCAGGTAAGGCGCACGGTCTCCTCCAGCATTTGTGCCTAAGGATTTAGAAAGGTAGTAGAGGAGGGAGCTCTGGTCTGTTTTTCTTTTCTTTTGGTTTTTCAAGACAGGGTTTATTATGTAGCCCTGCCTGCCCTGGAACTCTGTCTGTACACCAGGTCGACCTCAAACTCAGAGAGCTGCCTGCCTCTGCCCCCGGGTGCTGGGACTGAAGGCAGTGTGTACCACTACCTCTTGGCTTGTCTCTGTTTCTCACTGAATACAAGTGATGTAAGCTTGGGCCAGAGGTCTCTGGGGTTCACTTAACTGGCCTAGTCTAACATGGCTTGCAGAGGGAAGAGATGAATAGTCAGAGGTAGAGGAGGGGAGGAAAAGAGACGGAAAAACAAAGCAAAACCTAGCTTCAGAGAGGGAGCGAAGGGCACAGTGGAGAACAGTGTAGCAGACCCCTCAAATGATGTGTTTCAGGGCTCTTCAGGAGTCTGAGCCCCCAGCCAGTTTCTCTCAGCTCAGGTGAGTGAGTGTGTGTGGCTGCTGAGAAGGCACCTACCTACCGATGCCACCCTCAGCCATTTAGACCTCCTTGGAGCTTGGGGGTTCTCAGATGGGCAAAGGGGTATGACGTCATCAGACCTGCCCCATTTCCTCTCCCCATCTCCTTCTGTTCTTTCAGGAAACAAACTTTCCTCAGGGCCCGGCAGCTCAAGGCTTCTGCTTAGCACCACTACCCCAGGTACTCCGCTGCCAAGACTTCAAATGGTGCCCAGAGAGGGCCCAGGAATAACTTGGCTATGTCAGCTCTGTGGGAGAACAGAGCTGTGTAGACTTGTGGCAGAAGGGACAGGCAAACAGGACCTTACACTGGTGATTCCAAAATAGGGGCGTAGAAGCAGGTGTCACAGGGCCCACACAAACATCACCCGCTTCCGACATCAGCTCTGGAGGACCCTCCCCACAGGCAGTGGCCTCAAGATCTGAACCTGTGAAGGAGTGAGATGAGCAAACAGAGGTTGTGGGGTGGAAGGTGGGGAAGATGGGTTCCAAGCCGAGCAAGCTGCAAAGGCCAAGGTTCAGAGGTGAGCCAGAGAATGACTCCTTCAGGAACGGAAAGCAGGGATGCGAATGAGGGCAGGACTGGAGCACGGGTATAGTGCTTGCCTAGTGTAAAAGAAGTCCTAGCTTTATAACCATAAACACACACACAAGAAAAGAAACAGAAAGAAAGGAGGATATGTCGGACCAAGGAACCTTCCCTGTATATATTCTGGCTGATGCTTTGAGGCGGTCATGTGTGCTCCCAATCTACAGAAATTCTACAGAAGGCCTCGCAAGTCTCCTTGGTATCCAGTCAGCCTGTAACGCCCAGGCCAAGCACCACAGATGGTCACTCCCTTTCCTTACCTGGCCTGACATCACTACAGCCACAGAAGCACACATCGGGACTTGGTGAGTACCCAGGGCAGGTGGGCAGGAGGTGATGGAGCCTAGATTTGTCTGGATGTGTTCCTTCCTCCTTTAGTCAGACAGCCTAAGTGCTGGATGGAGGGTCTAGAAGCGACACCAGTGGTGCCCTGGTTTGGAAAATTATAAGAAAGCATTGGAGAGAAATAGAAAAAGGAAGTTGGGTCTGCTCATAGTCTAGGTTAAACAATCCTGAATTTGGGACAGAGAAAAGAAAGGACAGGAGAGGGTAATGGGAAGGGGACTCCCAAATACAGAGCTGGGAAAGGGCTAGACCCTTCTCAGGGCATGCTGGGAGGGATGGGAACCCTCCAACTTGGCCATTTGCTTCAGATGCAGGCACAGGAACCCCAGACAGTGGCAGCAGCAGCAGCAGCAGCATCAACAGCACACGAGGAGGTATGTCCAGTGTGTGTTCCCAGCAGAGAGGAAGAGTCAGACATGCCTATGACCATTTCTTTTCAATCATTTTTTGATCCTTGGACATTTTCCACTCCCATGCTTATTCAGGAGGTGAGCAGAGATAGGGAAATAGGATGGCAAATAGGTCTGAAGTATGTGACTTGTGCAAGGGAAGAGAAATGTGACATTGGCTCTCTCCTTCATCACATAGGTGCTAGGGTTTGAGCTCAGACCATCAGTCTTGGTGGCAAGCACCTTTACCTGTTGAGCTACTTAGTCAACCCAATATCATTTTAAGAGGACCAGAAACCTATGCACCCTCCCTAGCACCCTGGTTCTTTGAGTCAGTGCCTTCTCTCCTTTCATCTTCAACTGTTGGCAGAATAGAGATGGCTCTACTTTGCCCAGTATCTTTTCCCTGCTTCTGCAGCATAAATCCTTTCTTCTGGGCACTAAGTGATGGTAGGAAACATCTTGAACCTTCTGGAATCCTCTGAAACCAGTAGTGTAACCAACTGGCAGAGCTATTCATGCAGGGACGTGAGATCTCTAACCTCTGTCTTTGTCTTCAGGTGGTCTAGTCAGAGGCGGGGAGGAAGTCTTTTCTAAGGGCTGTTAGCCCTCTGCAAGCTCTTACTTTGGGGATTGGGGATCAGGAGAAATCTCTCTTTGCCAGTTCCTGCCAGTTCCCTTCACTGAAGCACGGAAACACACTCTATTTCAGAAATGTCTCTGAATGCTACTCCCAGTTCAGTAACCACAAGCCTGCAGACAAGGGAAGATGTGACCATCCAGCCCAGCCCCACACCACAGCCAATGATAACTGTGTTTGCCTTTGGTGAGATGGCAGGGAGGATGGGGCATGAGAGGGTGGGTACTCTGCCTCAGGACTGACTTAGACTCTGGATAGGAACGTGAGTTCAAATCTCATCCATTCATTCTGGGATGGACTTGCTGGTGAGCAAGTCTCTCATGAAAAGAAGTCTTCTCTGGCTTTCTGACCAGCTCTTCTTGGCTAGGGGTACCAGCTAATACAGAAGCAGAATTCACTTCACTCTGAGTGAATATATATATATATATATATATATACATATATACATATATACATATATATATATATATATATAATGAGCACGCACGCACGCCTGCGCGCACACACATACACACCTTACCACGGAGGGAATTCTAGACACATCCTTATTATCACACCTCTTCTCCTGTGCTCCCCATCTCTTCCCTGCTCAGGTGTTATCAGCTTCATTGTCATCCTGGTGGTTGTGGGGATAACCTTAGCCAGTGTGGTCAGTCTAAGGTTTATGTGTCGGAAGAACAAGGAGTCTGAAGGTAATTGTCTTGGCTTGCCAGGATCCCTTGACCCCTGTGCCTAGGGAGCTGGACAAGGGGCTCAAGCTGACAGCACATGGGATGGGAAGGGGTGCTTGGGTGGCTTTGAGAGGAAGTCTGGGATCTGAACTATAGTGTGTGACACTAATTTGTGTCCTTGGGATTTTACAGATCCACAGAAACCAGGCAGTTCAGGGCTTTCGGAAAGGTAAGATGTTAGAAGTCTATGAGAGGAATCTTCCATCTAGCACACACTTCTGCCTCCTCGACACACGCCACACCCACTCACACCACTTGCAGACATATGCCCCACAGTCCTGCAGACTTCACTGAAGCTGGGCCAGGCTGGCAGGCTCAGGTGAGCAAAGATAAGGGAGGCTCTGCAGCACAGGGCTCAGCTTCTGGTGTCTCTTCATGAAGAGTGCAGGAGCGCAGATTCTGGCGTAAGATACATCCTCTCTAAGCACAGGAACCATTTTGAAAACCTACTCTGAAGCAGGGTGTGGTGGCTCACACCTTTAATCCCAGCACTCGGCAGGCAAAGACAGGCAGATCTCTGAGTTCGTGGCCAGCCTGGACTACAGAGCGAGTTTCCAGGACAGACAGGGCTACATAGAGAAACCCTCGTTTTGGAAAACAAAACAAAAACAAACCAACTATACACCATACAAAATGGCATAAAACTTGTGCTATTGTCTCAAATCTTTACAGTAATTCTTTTTGTTTGTTTTTGAGACAGGGTCTCACTGTGTAGCTCTAGCTGTCCTGGAACTACTCACTACATAGACCAAGCTGGCCTTGACCTCACAGAGATTCACCTGCCTCTGGCTTTTATAGCAATTCTTTAAGGGACATTTGACTTTATTTTACACATTAAAAAGTTGTCAGTGCTGGAAACACAGTTCGGGAATTAAGAGCATGTACGTCTCTTTCAAAGGTTCTGGTTTGGGTTCCCAGCACCTACACTGGGCAACAAAGTCACCTGTCGCTCTAGCTCCAGGGACTGCACTGCTTCTGTCCTCCAAGGACACCCACACTCCTGGTTACCCTCCTCCTCCCAACACATACACACACATAAGGTTTAAAAAATTTAATCTTTTTAAAAATTGGGGCTGGAGATGTAGCTCAGTCAGAGTGCTTGTCTAGTATACAGAAAGCCCTGGGTTCTAGTTCAGTTACTGTAGTCCAGACCTAGTGGCAGATAGTTGGAATTCCAGCACTTTGGTAAGTAGGAGGCAGGCAGAATGGAAATTCAAGGTCATCAGTGACTGGGGTTGTAGTTTGAGGCCAGCCTGGGCCATATGAGACCAATCTAAAAAACAGACAAATATTACCAAAATAAAGTGAGCAAACAAACAGAAACCAGGTTGTAACTTTGTCAACCTCAAACAACTAGTAGATGGTAAAGACTGTCTTGCTTAGAAGAGAGAGCCTCACAGGGCCTGGGTTGGCCTTGATCTCACTATGTAGCTGAGGATAGCATTGATCCCCTCATCTCCCTACCTCTTACCTGCCAAGTGCTGGGTTTCTAGTTGTACCACCAACCCAACTTGAAAAAGAACAAAAACATACCAGCTTTAAGTACAAGTCTCCTGGATTTCAGAGTATATTCTCATTTTATCATGATCCATCCCTAAATACATTTGTCTGAAACAAAGATGGAAGGTACGCTGCCCCCAAGTTCCCTTTACCCCCCTTGCTCTGTTCCCTTCTCTCTGTAAACTGGGCTCCTTCCCATCTCAGCTGCTCCACGGCCAATGGAGAGAAGGACAGCATCACCCTCATCTCCATGAAGAATATCAACATGAATAACAGCAAAGGCTGCAGCGCAGCGGAAAAGGTACATTCTTAAATTTTTTCTCCTTCCCCAAATTCACCCATTTTCTCCCCTCCCACCCCCAACCCTATTTTCAGGCTTTGGTTCCTTAGAAAGGCTAACACCATGATCAAAGTCTCTTCCCCTGCTTCCCTACCTTGCCCCTCCCAAGTTCACTATTCCTCATCATGTCTGTTTTTCAGATTCTCTAAAAGTGACCTGGAGTCTCTATGGGTCACAATGTGATGCAGCTGCCCAGTGACCACAAGGAAGAAGAGATGAGATGAGATTGCTGAAGGCAAGAGTCGGCATATAAGTTATTTTGTTTCGTGTCTGCCCCAGCTCTAAAGGACATTGCATTCGTCTAGGACCAGAAGCAGCACACCATGTGAGAGGCTCCAGCCCCCATGTGAGAGACTCCAGCCCATGTGCAAGCTGCTCTAGACTTTTGGCCTGCTCTTCCTCCTCCTCAGAGACTAAGGAATGAGGAGTCAATAGAGCAAGAGTCAAGGAAGGAATGAGGTAGACTGATCGGTTCTGCTCACATTAAAGTTGTTTATCTGGCCTGGAATCCAATTTCTTTTAAGGTCTATGTTGCCATCTATCTATTTCCTTCCTGTCTTTCGTCCTGCTTTTCTTTCTTCCTGTCTTTCTTTTCTTCCTTTCCCTTTCTGTCTCTCTCTCTTTCTTTCTTTCTTTCTTTCTTTCTTTCTTTCTTTCTTTCTTTCTTTCTTTCTATGAGCGTGTGCTTGAGCGTATGTATGTATATGCACCATGTACATGAAGGAACCCACAGAGGTTAGAAGAGGTCATGGATCCCCTGGAACTTAGAGATAGTTGTGAGCTGGGTACTGGGAATCAAACCTGGGTCTTCTTTGAGAGCAGTAAGTGCTCTTAACTACTAAGACATCTCTTCTCTCTTCTTCTTCTTCTTCTTCTTCTTCTTCTTCTTCTTCTTCTTCTTCTTCTTCTTCTCCTTCTCCTTCTCCTTCTCCTTCTCCCTCTCCCTCTCCCTCTCCCTCTCCTTCCCTCTCCTTCCCTCCCTCCCTCCCTCCCTCTCCCTCCCTCCCTCCCTCCCTCCCTCCCTCTCCCTCCCTCTCTCTCTCTCTCTCTCTCTCTCTCTCTCTCTCTCTCCACCCCTATATACATTTCTTAGCAGCATTCTAGCAACTTCGGTATCTTCTCTTCTAGGCCAGACATGCCTGTGTGTTTCTACCTCTGTAGGTAGTTCTGAAAACTTGAGTAGTAGGGGGAGTTTTTGTTAGATTTGCCTGTTACATGTCTTTTTTTTCTTTCTTCCTTTCTTTCTTCCTTCCTTCCTTTCTTTCTTTCTTTCTTTCTTTCTTTTTTTTTTTTTTTTTTGTTGTTGTTGTTTTTGAGACAGGGTTTCTCTGTAGCTTTGGAGCCTGTCCTGGAACTAGCTCTTGTAGACCGAGTTGGCCTCAACTCACAGAGTTCTCTACATGTCTTTTCATTTACTAATTTAGTTATTTTCGTGTGTGTGTGGGGTAGTTGGGAATGAAGCTCAGGCGGCACTCTACTGCTAAGGTGTATGTGCTGAAGTATACTTTATATTTTGAGACAGTATCACTGAATTGTGCAGGCTAGCCTTGAACTTACTCTGAGGTTAGGTGGACCTTGAATTTAATAATCTCCCCGCCTTAGCTTCCTGAGTACCTGGAATTACAAACTGTGCAACCAGGCCCCAGCTTTACTGATCTTATTAGGTAATATGGAAGCACCGAGTAACCACCTCAACAGAAGAAACAGAGGCTATAGTCAGTGCCCAGTCATCACCAATAATGAATGGAATCAGGCCATCAGGATGGTTCCATGCGTGAGGGTGCCTGTTGTAGGATATTTGTACACTGTGTGAAAATGTATTGCTATGATTGGTGTAATAGAAAGTTGAACAGCCAATAGCTAGGCAGGAGAAGAGGCAGAACTTCCAAGAAGAGAAAAAAACTCTGGGAAGAAGAAGGCAGAGTTGTTAGCCAAACACAGAGAGGAAACAGGAGGTACAAGATGGAAAAGAGGCAGAATTAATAGAATAATATAAATGGGTTAATTTAAGTTATAAGAGCCAGTTGAGACAGCCTAACTAAGGCCAAGCTTTCACAACCAATAGTAAGTCTCCATGTCATTAATTTAGGGCTTGCCGTCCCGATGAGAAAGCTTGCTGCGGGTGCCTGCCACCAAGATTGGTGACTTGAGTTTAGCCCCCAGGACCCAAAGATGAAAAGAGAGAACCAACTCCTGCAGGTTTTTCTCTGATCTTTATAAGAATCTACACATATAAACACACACATGCAACAGACAAGCAAGAAATCCTTCTTAAAGTAATTTTTAAAATTAAAATATAGGTTGGGTAGTGGTGGTACACGCCTTTAATCTCATTTTTTGGGAGGCAGAGGCAGGAGAACCTCTGTGAAGTCAAGGCCAGCCTGGTCTACACATTGAGTTCCAGGACAGCCAGGGCTATGTAGAGAGACCCTATATCAAAAAAATCAAAATAAGAAGAGATAAATAAAGAGAAAAAAGTAAAAAGGCATCTTCAGGGAAAAGAACAAGAGAAAGACAGCTTACCTGACAAAGAAGCTCTAGGGCTGAACACTGACAAACACCCTCTGCCTGCCTCGGCATTAGCAGGCGTCATTTTGGTCTTGGCCATGGGATGGACACTGGAAAGGTTTACAAGGGCAGATAGTGGGGCTTCGTACACCAAAGACTCACTTCGCTCTATGCAGCTGATAGGCTTATTTCCTAGAAACAGAATTAAGGATCGTAGGTACACTGTGACATCACATGATCTTTTTTTAATTGACTTTTACATGTACGGGTGTTTTGCCTGATATTGTCTATGTTCCACTTGTTGCCTGGTGCCCTCAGAGGACAGAAGGTCACTGGAGTGACAGATGGTTGTGAGCTGCCATCAGGGTGCTGGGAATCCAACCAGCAAGAACAGCCAATGTTCTTAATGGCTGAGCCTTCTCTCCAGCTCTGTGACATGAATTTTGAAAAGGAGAGGAAAAAAAGAAAGGTATATTTTCCTAGCAATAGCCATGTGCTACTATGTTAGTTTGGAAAGGACAGAGGGAATAATTCTGTGTGTGTCTGCAGAGTGTTTAATTTAGAACCCAGAGAGAATATCACATACTTAATCTGCAGAAACAAAAAGCCATTTTCTTCTGGCTTAAACTTCACAAAGTGTTATGAAAGAGGAAGAACAAAAACTTTTATTCTCCCTACCCCCATCTTGTTAAAACTGTAACATAATTGTTTTTTATCTCTTTTCTTAAATTTATTTTTAGATGTATGGGTGTTTTGCTTGCATGTATGTCTGCACCATGTGCAGTGCCCACAGAGGCCGGAAGTCAGGTCCCTTGTACCTGGCATTACAGTTGTGAGCTGCCATGTGGGTGCTGGGATTCAAACGGGGTCCTCTCCACTCAAAAACTATTAAAATGAAAGTTTGGAGAGATTGGATTTGTTTGGAGAGATTAATCCCAGAATTTGGGAGCAGAAGCAGGCAGATCTCTATGAGTTGAAGGCCAGTTGGCTCTACATACCTAGGCCAGTCAGGGCTACGGAAAGAGACTTTATCTCAAAAAAAAAAAAAAATCCAGGTGGTGGTGGTGGCATGTACCCTTAATCCCAGCACTTGGAAGGCAGAGGCAGGTGGATCTGAGTTTGAGGCCAGCCTGGTCTACAAGAACTAGTTTCAGGAGAGGCTCCAATGCTACAGAAAAACCCTGTCTCAAAAAACAAACAAACAAACACAAAAATAATACAACAATAATATCAATACAATAACAACAATAATAATGAAGACCGGGAGTGGTGTTTACATTCATAATCTTAGTACTTTATGAGGCTTGGGCAGGAGAATATTAAGTTGGAGGCCAGCCCAGAGCTGCATTTTAAGACAGTGTCTAATAGAAGAAGGGCAGAAGAGATGGTTCATCAGTTAAGAATGCTTGCTGCTCTTCAGGGGACTGGAGTTACATTTCCAGCACAAAGGTCAGGCAGCTCACAACCATCTGTGACTCCAGCGCCAACAATCTGATCCTCTGTTCTCAGCAAGTACACTCGTGTGTGTACACACCCACAGAAGCCACATAAAAATTAATCTTAAAAAAGTTAAAGACGGGGGGCTGAAGATATGGCTCAGTGGTTAAGAATACTGACTGCTCTTCTAGAGGACCCAGGTTCAATTCCCAGCACCCACATGGCAGCTCACAACTGTCTGTAACACCAGTCCCAGGGGACCCAACACCCTCACATAGACATACATATAGGCAAAACACCAATACAAATAAAGTAAAAATAAATTTAAAAAATGTAAAGACAGTGCACATATTTAATCCCAGTACTCCAGAGGCAGGAGGATCTCGGTGAATTCAAGGTCAAGTTCTGGCCAGTATGGCTGCATGGCGAGACACTGTTTAAAAATAGCTGTATTTTAAAAAGAAAAGATGAGTAGGAGCCAAAGACGATGTGAGGTGACTCCAGGCAAGTCTTCAGCATCCTGTTGACTTCCTCTTCTCTGTGTATTAGGAGAAGGAGCTGTACCTTGCCTAGTTCACCTCACACTCTACAGGGCAGTAGAATGGGGAAAGGAACTTGGGAAGTAAGATGAATCAACAATTGTAGCAATCAGCGTGGGGTACCACTTCCCAGACCACTTCAGAGTGGAGGCATTTGTTCCTAAGCTGTGGGCTGCTGAGGACACATGGCTGGCTGATGATTGGCTGGTGGATGTGAAGGGCCTTGGTTTTTCTTGCACATGATCTTCTTCCCTTACTTGTTACAGAAACATCCATTAATAACTCTTTGGTATAACTCAGTGTCTCGGAGTCCATTTCCTGGAGTACTCATCCTATATAACAATACTATAGTATTTTCTTATTTGATTTTGAAACAGGATCTCCTCTATCCCAGGCTAGCCTGAAGCTTACAATGTAGCCGAAGATAACCTTGCCTTTACTCCCAAGTGTAAATATGTACTACCGTGTCCGGTTTTATGCAGTGCTGGCTATCAAACTCATGATTCATGCGTGTCAAACACTAGCAAATGAGTCACATCTCTGGCCCTAATACTACAATACTTTTTTTCCTTCCTTGTGTGTATGTGTGTGGCCCTAATACTACAATACTTTTTTTCCTTCCTTGTGTGTATACTTACGTGTGTGGGCACACACGTTTGTCAGTGGTAATACACATGTGTGTGCGTGTGGAGGCCAGAGGTTGACAGGCCATGCAGGTCTTCTGTGCTCACTGTCTGTGCTGTGGATTCAGGCAGGTCTCTCAGCTGAAGCCAGTACATCTTAGTCTGGCCATCTAGCCATCCAGCTCATCCCAGGGAACGCCCATCTCCTACTTGGCTAACACTGGGATCACAGGCAGGTCCCCATGCCTAGCCAGCTTTTATAGGGTGCAGGAGAGCTCCAACTCTAGTCCTCAAGCTCATGTGGCAAGTACTTTTACCCACGGAGTCATCTATGACCACACACTACAGTAATTATTTTTTAGAATTTCAGGCATATTTTATTGAATACTGTCCAGTTACAGTTCAAAAGTGTATCACTGGCGTAGAACTTTCCAGGTGACATAACAATGTCTGGAAGTCTTGGATTCTGTTAGAACTGTTGTCGTTCTGCCATGGACACTTGGTTCAGCTGCTGAGCATCCTGCACTAATCAGGTCAAGGACATGGGTGGATTTCACTCTGGTTAACTCATGTGCCTTCTTCATTACAAAGCCACAGTTTCCTCCGATTCTGGATAATGTACTGCAAGTGTCAGCTGTTAGTCATAAGGTATTTATATATGGGAGGGGGAGGAATGACCTGGTATTAATAGCTTTGAGACTGCCGGGCTCTTACCCTACTACTGATGCTGTACTACACTAGCCACTATGATCTTCCTGTTGCTAAGTAACCATACTCTGGGGAGGGGTCCAGGATGAACTCATTTAATGCTAAATCCTGTTCTCAGCAAAAGAGGTTGGAGGGGCATGTCTTTGGTAGGATCCTATTTTGTATCTAAATACAAGAGTCCAGCTCTGACAGGAAATCCGAGTGCCGCCCTCTGCTGCTCCTGTAGCTTCCCTAAGCTTACATCTCTTCCTTGATGTCTAGACAACAGGATGGTGACCATTTACAAGACAACTTCCTCCCTTTTCTTACACAAGACTACACAGTCCTAAAGCAGGAAGCTGTTTCTCTCTCTCTCTCTCTCTCTCTCTCTCTCTCTCTCTCTCTCTCTCTCTCTCTCTCTCTCTCTCTCTCTCTCTCTCTCTCTCTCCTCTGCTGTGTGTGTGTTAGAACATCTTTTCATTTCTTTGATCAACCTATAAGAAAGCAAGCAACACACTAGCTCAGGTACACAGGCCGTAACTAAAAGAAAGAAAGTTTACCCAGTATCTCTCTTTTTCCGGGCCTGGATGGGACAAATCTCACATCAGTATCTCTAAAAACAAATACTTTGAAAGTGGAGGATACACTGATAGAAAACTGGCTGCAGACTCCATTGCCCATACTTGTCACACTAAATTCTATGTAAATCTGTCAAAAAAACAAAAACCAGCCGGGCGGTGGTGGCGCACGCCTTTAATCCCAGCACTCGGGAGGCAGAGGCAGGCAGATCTCTGTGAGTTCAAGACCAGCCTGATCTACAAGAGCTAGTTCCAGGACAGGCTCTAAAAAGCTGCAGAGAAACCCTGTCTCGAAGAAAACAAAACAAAACAAAACAAAACAAAAAACCCAAAAAAAACCCCCAAAAAACAAAAAAAACAAAAACCCATACAAAACAAAACGAACAAACAAACGAAAAAAACCAACAAAAAACTTGTGGTCCTGATTGCCAGCCACCTGGATTTGTGAATATTCCCCTTTTCCCCAAAACTTTCTCACCTATTTCCTTTCTGAGAACTTGGAAATCCCAGTTCTCTTCCCTTTTTTCCCTCCAAGAAGTTCTTTTATTTTTATTTTTTAATTATGTGTACATGTGCAAGTGAATGCAGGTGCCCATAAAGGTCAGAAGAGGATGTGGGATGACACGGTGCTGGGAACTGATCTCTTCAAGAGCAGAACATGCTTTTCGCAACTAAGCCACTTCTCCAGCCCACCTCATTAGGAATGGTTGTGAGCCACCACGTGGCTGCTGGGAATTGAACTCAGGCCTCTGGCAGAGCAGCCAGTGCTCTCAACGGCTGAGCCGTCTTTCCAGCTCCAGCTCACCTCTAGGACTACCTTTGCTCTTGCGGTGGTTGCTTTTCCTTGGCTCCTCCACCTCATACAAACACTGATGTTGACTGACAGTAATGATTTCTGCTAAGTGATGTGAACATAAGCAGCAGCTGGCACAGAGGGTTCTCAGGGTTGGAGTTTGGGGTTCTAAATTTGCCCAAGTGATACAGTCAGAGACAGACGAATCCAGAAATGTCAGTAGAGGCATACAGGAGCCAATGGGTATGTTTTCATAGTATTTATCTGAGAAGGTTGCAATGCCACTACAACCCCCTTTTTCGTCCTTCCTTCCTTCCTTCCTTCCTTCCTTCCTTCCTTCCTTCCTTCCTTCCTTCTTTCCTTCCTTCCTTCCTTTCGAGAATGGGGAGAGAGTGCCTCAGTTTTCCAGTTTTTCCCAACACTGTTTTGCTTTTGGATTTTTGTTTCTCCTCTCCGTGAAACAGTCCTAGCTGTCCTGAATCTAGCTCTTGTAGATCAGGCTGGCCTTGAACTCACAGAGATCTATCTGCCTGTTTCCCAAGTGCTGGGATAAAGGCATATGCCACCACAGCCTAGCTGTTCAACACTCTTAAGCCTAGACTCTGAGACCAAGTAATTTTATAATTCATGGTACTTCTCATTCTAGCCAGATACTTCTGAGTTCTGATGGTTCTCAGACACCTGTGATTACCTGCAGACTTTAACCCCGTGCCCTGGAAATCCAAGGCAGTTACCCTATCTCAGTTGGCCATTGTCTAAAAGCAGGCTATCTACAATTCCCAAAGCAGAAAGCCTTTTTTTATGTACAACCATCTGATGCATGATTCTGATTGGGCCATAGAGCACCAGTGGATCCTTCAGGACAGGCTTCTGTCTTCTTGCTTGTGAGCCTACCCTTTAACCACTGAGCCATCTCCGCTGCACAGATCCAGGCTTCTGTTAGCAAAGTTCCCTGAAATGTATGAATTGGTCATAGTACCAGGGCCTCAGAGTTGGGCCTTCTTCAGCTTATCTCAAGGTTTGGATGCTTTTGTCTTTCAAGTTTCCCACAATCCACCTGGTTGTGAAGCATAGTCCTTCCCATACCGATTCAACCTGTCAGAATTTTTTGTTTGAGACAAAGTCTCATTATATCTCAGGTTGACTTCAGGCTAAGATCCTCCTACTTCACCTCCTGGGTGCTGGTACTCCAGATGTGTTCTAACACACCTGTTTTGTTTTTTTGTTGTTGTTGTTTGTATTTAAGACAAGGTTTCCTGTATCCCAGATTGCCTTGAATTCCTGAACATTTGTGTTTCTATGCCTGGTTTGTCCTTTGATCTTTTTTGAAATCGGGAGTGGGAAAATCATTAGCTTTAGTAGCTGGAGCCAGGTGCTAGCACATATGGGATAGCAGCTTCCTATCCCTTTTTGGTAGTGTTATTCTTTTTTTCCTGTTTGTAGTAATAATAATCACCAGATATACAGGCAGGAGACCTAGTTAGATATACTGGAGACTTATGACATGCCTAATACAGACTCTACACTAATAATTTACAATGTCAAACTACAAAGAAATGGTTTTTGTAGCCGGGCAGTAATGGCACATGCCTTTTATCCCAGCACTCAGATGACATTGGCAGGCAGATCTCTGTGAGTTCAAGGTCAGCCTTGTCTACAGAGCTAGTTCCAGGACAGGTTCCAAAGCTACAGACAAACCCTATCTTGAAAAAAACTAAACCAAACCAAATCAAATAAAATCAAACAAACAAAAAACAAAGGAAAAAGAAATTGTTTTTGCTCTTCCATGCTAGTCTGTAGTATCGGCTGGCATTTATTAAATACCAGACAAATTGTTAAATATTTTATAAGCATTATCTTCTTGTATCCATCAGCAATGCTAGGCTAATCTCTTAACCATAATGCTGTTCCTCCTCCTAAATCAGATAATGCTCAAATGTGGAGACAGTTGTCATCTTCTTGCTAGTTATGGGGGCGGGGGCAAGGCACAATGCTATCTTTAGGGGCTCTGTTTGTAACTGACATTACAAATGGCACAAGCATTTCAGGGTGCATTAATCTGGGAGCTCTCAATATATGCTTTTTTAGGTCACAAAATATAAATCAGAAACACTTTGGTTGGAGGAGGGCAATGCAGCTTTCCCTGCTGTGCCTCTCTTACCCCTCCAACTCCTCATGGAAGATCCCAGAGGCAGTCACACACTGAATCTTTTTTTTTTTAAATTTATTTATTATGTATACAATATTCTGTCTGTGTGTATGACCGCAGGCCAGAAGAGGGCACCAGACCCTGTTACCGATGGTTGTGAGCCACCACGTGGTTGACTGGGACCTTTGGAAGAGCAGGCAATGCTCTTAACCTCTGAGCTATCTCTCTAGCCTGTATCTAACTTCTTTTTTTTTTTTTTTTTTTTTTTTTTTTTTTTTTTTTTTTTTTTTTTTTTTTTTTTTTTTTTGGTTTTTCGAGACAGGGTTTCTCTGCAGCTTTTTTAGAGCCTGTCCTGGAACTAGCTCTTGTAGACCAGGCTGGCCTTGAACTCACAGAGATCCACCTGCCTCTGCCTCCCGAGTGCTGGGATTAAAGGCGTGCGCCACCACCGCCCGGCTCTGTATCTAACTTCTGAGCCAGTTCTTATTCCCCGGAGAGTCCTTGTTCTCCTGGAGTTCCAAGTGGTCGTGAAGTCTGTATGCCAGACTCTGACAGCGGGGAAGTACTAGAGACACATGTCCTCTGGGGCTCTTACCCTTCTGTCTGGGTTCAGGGCTATGCATTCCCATGTAAACCCCATTTTCCCAACAGCCTAAGTAGCAGGTGGTTGACAGCATAATTGATCTAGTTTTTTTGAATAAGATTTAAGCGAATTCCAGGTATTTTTTTTCCAAATAATTTTCTGAAATCCTGATCATTTTGCCCTTTTTGTAGACCTGATTTTTGGTTTGGTGATTAGATTAGGTTTGGTGATTCCCCACCTTCTCACCTTCATCCGTGGATTGTAAGGGAGTGAGGAGACCAGAAATTCCCCTCTGAATCATGCGAAAGAATTGCTCTGAGTCTTTGCTAGACTTCCCGGAAAACAGGGTGCGGAACAGAAAGAATAATCGCTCATTTCCTCTTTACAAACCTCTCAGAGCTGGCTCTTCAAAAAAGAGAACGGGACAAAGAAAGAACTGGGAAAGAGGAGAAGAGCCTCAGAGGTTCATGAGTAGAACGGGCTTAAGTAAACCCAAGGACTCTGATGTGGCTCCCAAACTTGACGCCCCACCCCCAATGGTCCCTCTGATGACTAAGGAGCTTGGGTGGGAGGAATCCAAACTACTGTCTAACTATACTAAATTCATCCCACTTTTTTTTTCTTTTTTTTGCGGCCGTTAAACCTCCCATAGTTGAGCTTAGCCTTCCCCAAACCATCTTTCTATTCCCAGGGCCTAGCATAGATTTTGCACAGAATAGGCCCTGGTAGATACTTAAGAGGGACATTCCTGAGGGTGTCACCGGTTGGCATACAGTGTGTGAAGTTGTTGCCCCCTAGGACCTTTGTATGTTCTCAGAATCAGGCAGGAAAGAAGCCACCCTTCCCAGCTATAGATGAGTCTGAGTCTGAGCCAGAAACGCAGAAACGAGCTAACTAAACCGTCCTGGCCTCACTCTGGGGATCCCGTCTCTTCACACCTCTGCATCTCCGCGTTTCTCGCGCGGGCCCCGTCGGGACTTGTAGTCGCGTAGCCCCGCAGCCTACATGAACTAAACTACAATGACCAGCGTGCCCCGCGCCCCGCGCCCCCTCTTTTTCAGCCTCCGGGACTTGAGACGCTCAGACGACCTGCTGACTGAAAACCGATATGGCGGGCACTCTGGGCAGCGGGGAACGCTGGACCCAAGGTACCAGGTTCCGGACTGGAGGGTGGGAGAAGGCAGCATTCTGGAGAGATCAGGGATGCGGGCTCCTCGGATCTTAAGGCCGAGATCCTGGACCAGATGGAGGCTTGTGGAAAGATGCTAAGCCTGGGAAGGGCTCGGGTTGCGGTGGAGGACGGCCCAGGGCAGCGGCCGGGAACGCTGGCCCGGGCTGAGGCTGTAGCCCAGAGCTCAGTCATCGGCTACTAGTTGCCTCAGAGCCCCCAGCTCCGCCCCGGCCATGCCCCATCCAGAGCCCCCGGCTGTCCAGCCAGACTTGACCTCCTGTGATTCGAGGGCTCTTAGGATGCTGAGTTCCGTAGCTTACCTGCCCTTTATGGATAACTCCTTCACGTTAGGCCACCCGACTCTTTAGTTCCGGTTTGATCTCGTTCCTCAAGGCCTCACATCAGGGCCAGTAGGCAGTCTGTCCTTTTCCACCCTACGGTCAGGCAGAAAGTTTTGATCCCGATACCTATCATCTGTCCTGCGTTATGCTGATTCTGCAGGGGGAATTTGACAGACGCGGGTCCCTGAGCTCACAGAACTGTCAGTCCACTGAAAGAGTTTGACCGGTTAACAGCCTTTTACAAAACACAGCCAGTAAGTCCCTGGGTTACCGCAGCAAGGTTGGGGATTTGGGCTGCACACTGACAAGGTACCCAAAACAGCCTAGATGTCAAAAGAAGCTTCATTTTCTCCAAACATTACATGTAAAGATATCAAGGATGTCTTAAAGGAAGAGCATCAAGGATCTTAAGTAGGAGAGAAAGATGTTTTTAAAGCCTTTTCGGTCTGCTGACAAGACAGGAGTGCCCTGTCCCTCACTGGCTTGCCCTGTGCATTTTGTAGGCTTCAGGACTTACTGAATCCTCTTGCACTAAACTATAACCTTTGTGTGGTAGGGATTGGTCTGACACATACAGTCCCTGATATGTCTAGCCCTGTGTCTCGGTTCATATTAGTTCTACAGATGTTTGTTTCACTTTTTAAAAAGATTTATTTTTAATTATGTGTATGTGGGGGAAGAAATATGTCCCTAGGAATTAAGGCGCCCTTTGAAGCCGGAGGCATCAGATCCACCTGGAACTGGAGTTACAAGAGGTTTGAGCTGCCATGTGGGTGCTGGAAACCAAACTCAGGCTCTCTGCAAGAGCAGCCTAAACTCTTAACTGCTGAGCCATCTCTCCAGCCCGACAAATGCCAGTTTAAGAGAACTAAACAACTCCATTCTTTCTTGTTTGTTGTGTTGGGGTTTTTATTTGTTTTGAGACAGGGTCTGTCAATGCTTCAAATTTTATGGGTAGGAGCCTTTGCAAGCAAACTATTCTTTTATGAGCAATGTCACCTCTGGCCATGCAGCACGAAGAAATGGGCCTCTCTCCACACTGCTCTAAAGGCAAGGTGTTGGGTAGAACTGCCTCACAAGCCCCTCATCTGTATCTCAGTTAAGAGCATTTGCTGAATGAGCACTGTCAGTGTGGTGAAAATTTGGGGCTTTGTGCTTCTGGCATTTAAGTTTCTTCCTTGGGTGTATCCTGTATTCTCTGTGTAGTATCCCAGGCAAGACGTTTGTTGGAGTTTTGAATGGAAGCTTTGAAGTCTCCGTGATGTCTGTAGTCACCTAAAGACACTTCACCACACTTCTCCACCCTTCTCCACACTTCTTTGTTCTTATCTGCAAGCTGCCTCCCAGAGAGCGGAGGCAAGCAGCAAAATTACAGAGGCAGGCATAGTTGTGCATGGTTGTAATTCCAACCTAAGAGAAGCGGAGGCAGAAGGTTCATGAATTTGACGCCAGCCATAGTGAAACCTTGTCTCAAAAAGTAAACAAAAGTCTAAGTTGGTTTGAACTGGAGGTTAATTCGGCTGTTGTTTTGCAGCTTACATTGATGCAATTAGAAGAAACAAATCCCCAGAAGACAGACGACCTGGCAGTCATGATCCCTGTGGTTGCTGTAACTGCATGAAGGCACAAAAGGAAACAAAGCCTGAAAATGAGAGGAATCAGACCCGGCAGGGAGAGGGGAGCTCCACTTACACCGAGGAGCAGCTACTTGGGGTCCAAAGGTAAGCCTGCAGGACAGTGGTTCTCAGCCTTCCTGATGCTGTGACCCTTTAATACAGTTCTTCATGTGGTCAACCCAATCACAAAATTATTTTGTTGATACCTCATCGCTGTAATTTTGCTACTGTTATGAATATAATGTCAATAGCTGGATATGCAGGATATCTGATATGTGACTCCATGAGAGGGCCGTTCGAGCCCCAGAGGAGTAGAGACCCGCAGGTTGGGAACTGCTATTGTCGGGTTAAATAAAGGATTTTTTTAAAATATTTATTTATTTATTATGTGTACAATATTCTGTGTGTGTGTATGACTGCAGGCCAGAAGAGGGCACCAGACCTCATTACAGATGTTTGTGAGCCACCATGTGGTTGCCGGGAATTGAACTCAGGACCTTTGGAAGAGCAAGCAATGCTCTTAACCACTGAGCCATCTCTCCAGCCCCCTAAATAAAGGATTTTATAGAAAGTGCTTAGAAGAATGTCTGTCTCAGGAGGGGCTATGCAACGACTGACCTGTGTCACCACCATTTTCCTTATATTTATGTATTATTTTATGTGCGTAGATGTTTTCCCTGCACGTATGTCTGTGCACCATGTGTGCCTCCACCCTTGGAGGCTCAGGACTTTGGACACTAGAACGGGAGTTACAGGTAGACAGTTTTGAGCCTTCATGTGGGTGGTAGGAATCAAACCCCGGTCCTTCGGAAGAGCAGCCAGCGCTTTTAACCATTGATTCATCTCCCCGGCCCCCGTGAACGTATTATTGAAAGACACTAGCTTCTTGACTTCGAATGAAAGACTGGGTAAGAATGGAGTATTAGAATATACTGTGAGTTGTGTGATATGCTTTAGGAGAAGCCAGGAAAACAGAGTAAGAAGAAAGCAAGGGCTGGGAATGTAGAATGTAGCTCAGTAGTAGTGAGTGAGCTTTGCCTCGTAGGCATGAGGCCCGAGGTTTGATCTCCAGTACATTAAAATAAGTAAATAAAAAAGATGTGTTTTAGCCAGGTGTGGTGATCCAGGCTTGTGATACCAACTACTTAGGAGACTGAAGAGCAGAGTGTTCGCAAGGTTATGGCCAGTCTACGACAAAGTGAGTTCAAGGCCATCCAGGGCAACTAGGGAGACCCGGTGTCAAAATAAGAAAGTGAAAAGTGGACTGGGGACATAGTTCACTGGTGGAGTGCGTGCCTAGCACTGCAAGACCCTGGGTCCAATCCCTAGAATCACAAAACAACAACAAAGAAACTAGAGGGCAGGCCTGGTGACATAAGGCTGTTGTCACAGAGCTTAAGTTGAGGTGGGAATATCTGGGGTTTGAGACCCTTGGGGAAGAGAAAAAAGACCAAAACAGCAAAACCCTACATAAGAAGGATAAGGAAAAATACAAGAACAGATATAAATGAAATAGAAAATAGGAAAACAATAGAGAAAAACTAGTATAGTCATAAACTAAATCTTTAAAATGTCAACAAAACTGATGAACTTTTAACTATACTGTCCGGGGAAAAAAAAACAATACTCACTCAAATGACTAAAATCAGAAATGAGGCATGCCTGGTTGTACAAACCTGTAATCCCAGCACTCTGGAGCAGGAGGAATAGACAATTTCCAGGGTAGCCAGAGTTACGTAGAGAGTTGTCTGCTCCTCAGCACACAGACATACACAAAATCAGGACTGAAAAGAGAGGACAACACTACCCTTTTTTTATTATTAATTTTATTTTTATGCCTCTGTGTGTGGGTGTGTGTACATGAGCGCAGATACACGCAGAGACCTGAAGAGGGCATCAGATCCCCTGGAGATGGAGTTATAGGTAGCTGTGAGCCACCTGATGTGTGCACTGGAAATGTGAGTTTGAGGTCTGCATGGCAAGTTTCAGGCCCGAAAGCTGTATAGTGAGAGACCCTCCCTTGTTGTTATTTGTTTGAGACAGGGTCTTTCTATATGCTGGGACTAAAGGCATGCACCACTATGCCCTAAGAGACAGGATTTCTCTATTTAGCCCTGGTCATCCTGGAACTCACTCTGTAGACCAGGAAGTTGGCCTCAAACTCAGAGATTCACCTGCTTCTGCCTCCTGAGTGCTGGGAATAAAGTTATGTGCTACCACTGCCTGGCAAACCTGGGAAACTCTGTCCAAAAAAGGAGAAAATAGAAAAAAAATTAAAGAAAAGAAGGAAAGAGGAAAATCACATGGAGATGGAAGGGACCCAGAATGATTTTTGAAAAAGAACAAAGTTGGATAAGTAATGCTTTAAATTTTAAACGTACTTCAAGACTAACGATGAAGACCATCTGACAGAGGTGAGGATGAACATGGACCTCAGCGGGATAGGCTGAGAGTCCAGAATAACCCTCGTGTTCATGGGCCCTTGATTCTCATTGTTGTTGTGTTTATATAAAGTTCCACTCTGTAGACAGACTGGTTCCAAGACAGAGTTACTCCCAGTAAGTCTTCTGTCTCAGCCTATCAAATACTAGCAATGCCAGGTGGCATGAGCCTCCAAGCCTAGCTCTGCCCCATTATTTGTTGACAAGGTACCCAGACATTTTGATGGAGGAAAGAATAGTCCTCAGCAAATGTTTAGACAACTGAATATTCATATGAGAAGGATAAACTTGGACCCCAGTTTCATGGACACAGAAAATCAATTCAAGGCAGGTGTGGATCTCTGAGTTTCAAGACAGCTAGGGTTACACAGTGAGACCCTGTTTCAGAAAGAGATGAAAGGATGAGAGAAAGAAAATGTAATTTTAAAAATAAGGCAAAGAGTGGGAAGGAAAACACTTGATATCAGTCTCTGGTTTTGATACATGTCCATAAGAAGTCATTCTCCACTACATGGAGAGTTGGAGCTGAGCCTGGTCTACATGAGTCTATCTGAAGAAAAAAAAGACCAAGCATTGTGTGCATGCTTTTAATCCCAGCACTTGGGAGAGGCAGACACAATTAGATCTTTATGAGTTGGGGGACAGACTGGTCTACATAGAAAGTTCCAAGACAGCCAGAACTACATAAAAAAATCCTGTCTCAAAACAAAATGAAATCCCTTCTCATGCCCCTGAAGGGGAAACCACACACACAATTTTGAAAGATAGCCATAAGGGCAGATGTGAGAACACACACCTATAATCTCAATGTGTGGGGAATGTAAGCAGGAGAATTAAGACCTCAAAACCTGTGATATCTGCACCGCCTGGAACCAAGGTTGGGCAAGGTCCTGGGGATTAAAGAACACACAGAGACACAGGTCACTTTTGAAGCAAGAATGCCAATTTTATTATGTTCCCAGGCAGCTTATGTAGTGCTCTTCTTGCCTAATGGTCACACCCTAGCTCTCAGGATTTTTCACTGCTAGCCCACCAGAAACCACTTCCTTGTTATCAGGAACTCCCGAGGGTTCCGTGCTCAGAGCAACTACAAGCATAGAAAAACAAGTTGTTTACTCTGGCAGGCAAGGGGTCATAGAAAGTTCAGAGTCTGAGGGTCTTCAGCTCCCAACAAAAACCAGCCTTAGCTACATAGTGACCTCGAGGCTAGCCTGGGCTGCTTGAGATGCTGTCTTAAGAAAACAAAATAAGATAGCTAGCTAATTCTTCTAGCTTTGCTGTTCTTTGATTAACTTTCAGGATCTTAGCCTGAACTTTGGCATAGAGGCTAACATGCTTCTATATGCCCACTTATATGACTTATAGAGGGACAGAAGAGTAGACCCAGAGGAGCTGTGCCCGGAGGGGCTGTGCCCAGACGGGCTGTGCAAAGGTCTGGGTAGGACGATTTGAAGTTTAAATTTTGTTGGGTTTGTTTTGGAGTTCACAGGTTGGAGGGATGTATTGTTTGGCTATTAGTTATACAAATAGAGCCTCTGTAGATATACACATTTTTAATTTTTTTCTTTTAAGAATCAAGAAGTGCAGAAATTACTATGAAATTCTGGGTGTTTCTCGCAATGCCAGTGATGAAGAACTAAAGAAAGCTTACAGGAAGCTCGCCCTGAAGTTTCATCCTGACAAGAACTGCGCTCCTGGAGCAACAGACGCCTTCAAAGGTTTGCCTTTGGACCCATGCTATCTGCCTTGTAGTAGTGGTGACAGCAAAGTAGCTTGTTTTTAAATCTTTTATTATGTTTATTTATCTTAGCAGGGGTATATGCATGGAAGTCAGAGAACAACTTTTGAGAACCAGTTCTCTCTTTCCATTCCATGGGTCCCAGGAATCAAGCTCAAGCCCCTCTTACCCTCTTAGAGTTTCTATTGATGTGAAGAGATATGCGCGCGCAGACAGCTTTTTGCTGTTTATCTTTGGAGCCTGTCCTGGAACTTGCTCTGTAGACCAGGATGGCCTCAAACTCACAGAGATCTGCCAGCTTCTGCATGTAAAGGCATGTACCACCACTGCCCAGCTGACCACGGCAACTCTTATAAAGGGGAACATTCAATTGGGGTGGCTTGGTTACAGTTTTAGAGGTTCAGTCTATTATCATCATAGCAGGGAGCTTGGAGGTGTGCAGGAGGTATGCTGCTGGCTACATCTTGATCAAACTGTAACAGGAAATGGACTGAGACACTGGGCAGTATCTTGAGGACAAATGAGACTTCAAAGCTGCCTCCACAGTGACACACTTCCTCCAGTAAGACCACACCTACTCCAATAAGGCTACATCTCCTAATAGTGACACTTTCTTTGGGGGCCATTTTCTTTCAAACCGCTACATTCCACTGGCCCCCAAAGGTTTATAACCATATCATAATGCAAAAATGCATTCAGTCTAACTTCAAAAGTTCCCATAGTCTATATCAATCTCAAACTTATTTAAAAGTCTAAAGTTTAAAGTCTCTTCTGAGATTCATACAATCTCTTAACTCTCTTCCCCTGTAGAATCAAAATTAAAAAGCAGATCACACACTTCCAACATAAAATGGCACAGGATATACATTACCACTCCAAAACACAGGGAAGGGAGCATACCTAGGAAACACTGGACCAAAGCAAGACCAAAAACCAGCTGGACAAACTTCAAACTGCATCTCCATGTCTGATGTCAGAACCCTCTTCAGATCTCCAACTCCTTTCAGTTTTGTTGATTGCAACACACTTCTTTCTCTTGGGCTGGTTCCACATCCTGTTAGCTTTCCTCAGCAGGTATCCCAAGGCTCTGGCACCTCCAGCATCTTGGGGTTTCTAGCATAATCCACGTTTCACCTTCACAGCTTCACACAATGGCCCCTCTAGACCTCCATTCAGGGCCACCCCTGACACATGCCTAGCCTCAGTTGCTTTCCTTAGTTTCAGAGGCAAATCCCATAACTCCTTTCTTCTATCCTTAACTGTAAAGCCTAAACCACGTGGCTGAAGCTTCTAAGTTCTGCTTCTTTCTGGAACATGGTCTCTTTGTTCAATTACATCTTCACCAGATTTCTGTTTTTGATTTTTACCTTTACTGCCTAAGCTGGACTGTCCTCGAACTTGCCCTCAAATTCAGAGATCCACCTGCCTCTGCCTCCCAAGTGCTGAGATTAAAGGTGTGCACCATCATGCCCAGCTTGATACATCCTTAATAGTGATTATTAACACAGTTCTTTCCTGCCTTCATCTACTTAGATTGATCCCTATCTGTCTATCTATATACACTTTTTTTAAGGAAAAAAGTTTTGTTTTTTTTAATAACATCTTTTGTAGGGTGGAGAGTTGGCTCAGCAATTAAGAGCACTTTTTGTTCTTGCAAGAGGTCCTGGGCTCTATTCTCAGCACCTGCAATGTGGCTCACACCATCTATAACTCAAGTCCTGAGAAATCCAATGTCCTCTTTTGACCTCAGAGGGAATCAAATGAGCATGTGGTGCATATACATACACACAGGCAAAACACTCATACACATAAAATAATAAATAAACCTTAAGTCTTTTCTAGGGGCTGGAATTCAGTGGTTAATATCACTTGCTACTCTTGCAGAGAACAGCAGTCTGGTTCCAAGAACCTCCCAGGTTGCTTACAGCAGCTCTAGGAGATCTGCCGGAGTCCAGCTCCAGATGAGGGCACCATCTGAAGTGGGTGCGTGCAAGGGCGGGGATGGAGAAACCAGACACAGAACACTTCATAGTGTCGTTTCATGGGAGATGGACGAGAGGAAGCGTATCTCAGGGTGGCCTGGTCTACTCTGACAATCTGCATCTCTCATAGACTTTGTTTAAACTCAAAATCATTTCCTCATAGACTTTAATCATTGATTACAGTCTTGTCATGCTACATACTTAGTCTAAAGTCTTCCTTGATTACATAAGTATATCAAAATAAAAGAAACAAAATGAGTAAATAGTAAATTTCATGAGAACTAAAATCTAACATGATAAAATTAATCCTTTTAATTCAATTACATTAATTTTGTAATCAAGAATCTTCTTCTGTTCCTGCTAGTTCTTTGTTTTTGAGGCAGAACATGAAAACCTAATGATTCAGTTATAGTTGGTCAGCTTCTAAAATTTCCCTGAGTTTTTCTTCTTTAATGATTTTTTTTTCCAAATCCTATGTCTCATACTTACTAATACCACTTAAGTAATAGGTTCTATAGAAAACTCAGTTTTTAGCAGAGGCAGGCGATCTCTGTGAGTTCGAGGCCAGCCTGGTCTACAAGAGCTAGTTCCAGGACAGGCTCCAAAGCTACAGAGAAACCCTGTCTGAAAAAACCAAAAAAAAAAAAAAAAAAAAAAAAAAAAAAAAAAAAAAAAAAAAAAAAAAAAAAAAAGAAAAAGAAAACTCGGTTTCTAAGCTGGGGGGTGGTGACACATGCCTATAATTTCAGCACTTGGGAGGTAGAGGCAGGTGGATCTCTAAGAGTGTGAGGCCAGCCTGGTCTATGGAGCAAGTTCCAGGACAGCTAGGACTGTACACAGAGAAACCCTATCTCAAAAAAAAAAAAATAAAATAAAAAATTCCTGGTGAGATGGCTCAGAGGTTAAGAGCACTGGCTGTTCTCCCAGAGGACCTGGGATTTAATTCCCAGCACCACATGGATGGCAGCTCACAACTGCCTGCAGCTCTAGTTCTAGGGGATCTGACATCCTCACACAGACATACATGCAGGCAAAACACCAATGCACATAAAACAAAAATAAATAAATAAACAACATAAATATCATAAGAAGAAGAAGAAGCAGTAGTGCAGTAATTATACAGCCAAAACATGAAACCCTAACAGAACCACGTTGGTCATGAAAAGTAAAAAGAGAACCTTGAAGTCCCTGATGAAGGACAGCAAAGGGAGCTACAGCAGAAGCAGGGGTAGATTTAGTGATGAATCCAGGTTTGTACAAAGGGTGATACAGCAGGCTTTATGAGTAGCAGCAAGAGGCAGAATAAATGCTTTTGTAAAGGACATTTACAAAGAGAGGAGGACTAAAAGTTGGAGTAGACCAACCAGGGGTGTACCAAGCACTAAAAGTTTGAGGGAATAAGGATTGAGGGTCAAAAATAAATTTTTGTTTGTTAGATTCAAAATATGTTTTATAATCAAAGCTAGGCTAAAGGAGGCATTAAAAGGATAATAATGTACAGTTAGTAGTGAAGCCACAAGAAAACCATTTAGGAAAAGTTTCTCTAGAGACAATATGTGTCCATCATTATCCAGTGTTGAAGGTCAGGACAAGCAAGGTTCCAGAAGGCAATGGCAAAAGAGTAGTCTCATATTTACTATCCTTGAGGGCAGGAAGCATAATTTAGAGTCCAAAGATTTCTATTATATACATATTTGTTATCAGAGGTAGTAGTTACTCCCCCAGGGAAATCAGCAACCAAAGTATGTTGGGTAACCAAAAACCAACCAGTAAATGGGGAAACAGAATCAGTGTAAAAACAAATGGGCGCTGGACAGTGGTGACATATGCTTTTAATCCCAGAACTCAGGAGGCAGAGGCAGGCAGATCTCTGTGAGTTCGAGGCCAGCCTGGTCTACAAAGCAAGTTCTAGGACAGCCAGGACTGTTACACAGAGAAACCCTGTCTCCAAAAACAAAAGCAAAACAGATAACAACAAAACACACACACACACACAAACAACAACAACAACAAACGGGTAATGAATCAGAAACACCTTTGTAGCACAAATTCTAATTGGTCTTAATAATAAAAACTCGGGCTGGGCGGCGCTGGCGCACGCCTTTAATCCCAGCACTCGGGAGGCAGAGGCAGGCGGATCTCTGTGAGTTCGAGACCAGCCTGGTCTACAAGAGCTAGTTCCAGGACAGGCTCCAAAGCTACAGAGAAACCCTGTCTCGAAAAACCAAAAAAAAAAAAAGTTAGAAAAATAAAAACTCGGAGTCAGCTGTCAGGTGAAAGATGAAGGATCAGAGAAACAGAGCTGCCACTTGAGTTCTTACCTCCACCAATGCTCAGACCAAAGGGGTGATCCTGTCCCTATGAATCTTCAGACTGCATCTCAGACTGAATCCTCAAGACTGGCCCAAGCTCCTGTCTCCTCCAGCCTCTTGTCTCCACCTCCCTAGTGCTGGGATTAAAGTCATGTGATCCCAAATGCTGAGGTCACCTTTGAACTCTGTTTCTCTTTTAGACAGTTTCAAACTTGTGTAGCCTAGGGTGGCCTTGAACTCACAAAGATCTGTCTGCCTTTGTCTCCTGGGAGCTGAAATTACAGGTGTGTGCCACCACTGCCTGACTTCTATGGCTAATTAGTGGTTTAGCTCTGTACTCTGATCTTTAGGCAAGCTTTATTTGTTATTGCATAAACAAAATATTTCCACACACCTTGATATGTAATATTATCACATTCCTGATATAACAAGTATTCATTACTCTCTCCTCCCATAAGACCCACAGCATCAGCTGGGTGCTGGTGGCACATGACTTTAATCCTAGCACTCAGGAAGCAGAGATAGGCAGATCTTTGAGTTCGAGGCTAGCCTGGTCTAGGGAGCAAGTTCCAGGCACCAAAGCTACACAGAGAAACCCTGTCTCAAAAAATGAAGCAAAAAAGATCCACAGCATCGGTTATAACTTTAATGGAAGCAAAGTCCCAAGTTGTAAGGTGAAAAATAGAAGAACCAGGCAAATAAGCTCAGTATACAGCTGCATCACAGCCAGGAAGGGAGAGTACCTCAATCATAGATACCATAGCAAAAACAGATTTTCTGCTGTGCATGGCAGCGCCTGAGTTTCTGTCAAACTTTGAGCAGGATTGCTGAGTGACTTTAGCTGTTACCTGTCGGTACTGGCTGCTGACAAGCAGACCTGGACGCGCAGCAATGCAGGTGAAGTTTCTAAGAGCCTCAGCCAAACTGAGCAAGATGAGGAGGAGTGTCTAAGCAGAAGCAGGGGTAGAACAGTACAAGAGAAAAATAAGCCATTGGGTTTTTAAGAATTGCAATGACGGGCGGTGGTGGCGCACGCCTTTAATCCCAGCACTTGTGAGGCAGAGGCAGGCGGATCTCTGTGAGTTCGAGACCAGCCTGGTCTAAATAGAGCTACTACCAGGACAGGCTCCAAAGCTACAGAGAAACCCTGTCTCTTAAAACCAAAAACCAAAAAAAAAAAAAAAAAAAAAAAAAAAACCAAAAAAACCCCTTTTTTTAATAACAACAACAACAACAAAAAAAGGATTGCAATGAAGGGCGACTAGGCAATGTAAAATCATTTGTCTGTGAGAGTGGCAGGTAGATGGATCTCTTCCAAGAGACCATTGCCGTCAAACACCCACAGGCTTATGAGCTGTAGGCAATGTTAATAGATCCCATGGTTCATCAAGTTTTATACTTTGTAATGGCTGTTTATTAATAGCCTGTTCCACAGTTGTCAGTGCCTTTTTTGCTTCATCAGTTAAGGAACAAGGAGACAAAGATGTCAAATAAAGGCTTAGGTTCTTCAGTGGTTAACTTTTTGTTGTTGTTGTTGTTGTTTTGAGACAGGGTTTCTCTGTAGTTTTGGAGCCTGTCCTGGAACTAGCTCTGTAGACCAGGTGGGCTTCGAACTCACAGGTCCTCTTTGATTTTTATTAGGACACTGTCAGCTTATATGTCCTTTCTGACCATGGAAAAACAAGGCCCCTCCCCCCATTTCCTGGTTGGGAAGTGGGGCTACCTCTGAGGAACTGAGTAGTTGTTTTACCTTGGAGGGTGGCGGCAGCAATAGCTATGCCCTGAGCAAAAGAGGGGGTGAAATCAACACAAGCCTTCAGATAATCTGAAATAGTTCCCAGTCTTCTGACAGATTTTTACCAATGTCTTTTGCAGGCATTATTAACATTCTCATAGGCCAGTTGTTTGATAATTACTTCCGAAGCCTGCTCCTGACGTATGTTTGGTCATAGCATCAGTGAGCCGAGAGAGAAATGACTCATAAGGCTCCCCTTTTTTGTTTAATATTAACCACCTCCTGGGAAGAAATAATCAGAAGCAGGCAAATTTCTCCAAGCAGCAATAACCAAATCAGAAATTAAATCAAACCTTTCTAAGTATTTTTAGCTGTTACCTAGGATCAATCCATTGGCCTGCTCCCAACAGCATAGAAAGATCTATATCCTCTTCTCTTTCTGATGCCAACTTCCTTTTTTGCTTCTTCCTCATATTCCACCTTTCATAATAAGAAATGTCCTCCTGGTAGGCACACTTTAGCCAGTTTATGCCAATCATTAGGAATCATCCAGTAAGTACCAAAGTTCTTCAAAAGTGCAATAACATCAGGTGACGTGGCCCCATAACTGGCAACTGCGTCCTGTAGTTCTTTAACAAGCTCGTAAGGCAGTGGTTCTCAGGAAGGTTCGTTATGTTCATCCTCTTCGTCCCCATAAATAGGAGGGGAGCATCTTAAAAGAGGATCTCCAGATAAGGCTGCTTCCCGGGCAGTGCCAGGAAGCTCGAGTCCTGAGCTTTGATGTTTAGTCTCTTCTTTTTCTAAGAGGAGGAGCAGATGACTTATCGTAAGGGGGAGGCCGATCTTTATCATGATCTCGCAGCTTCTAAACCGTGGGCATCCTGAGGATCTGAGGGCTCCTAAGGAGCATCCTCAGGATCAGATTCTTCTGAGTCATTATTTAACAGATCAATTAAATCTCCATGTTTTAGTACAGGAGGCTTAGAAGGAGATATTATGTTAACAAGAGAAGTTCTTTCAGAAACATTGTTGGGGAGATCTGTCCCTTCTTCTGCAGACAGGGCTTGTTTAATAAGGGTCCACAAAGAAATGCTTGAATAGGCACCTCTTTAGGGCCATGCTTAGTGTACCAACATCTTACATCTTTTCCAACTTCTTTTTCAAACTTCTCAGTGGGTGGATGCAAGAGCGGCAGCAGAGAAGTCAGACACAGGACCCTTAGTTTGTTTCACGGAAGATGGACAGAGAGGAAGCACATCTCTGGATGGCCTGACCTACTCTGATACCTGCACCTCTCACAGGCTTTATTTTATTTATTTATTTGTGGTTTTTCCAAAAAACAGGGTTTCTCTGTGTAGCGAGCCTGTCCTGGAACGCACTCTATAGAGCAGGCTGGCCTCGAACTCACAGAGATCCTCCTGCCTCTGCCTCCCAAGTGCTGGGATTAAAGGGGTGCACCACCACTGCCCAGTCATCATAGACTTTATTTAGACTCAAAATCATTTCCCCATAGACTTTAACATTGATTACAAAGTCCTTTTCATGCTACATACTTTTTCTAACGTCTTCCTTGACTGCATAAACATATCAAAGTAAAAAAACAGAACAGCGAATTTAATGAGAACTAAAAACTAACATTATGATAAAATCAATTCTTTTAACTCAATTTCTTTTTTTTTTAAATTGGTGTTGTAAAAGTCTGTGGTTACAGAAATTAGACAAGGATGTCTCTGTTTGTTTGACTAAGTTCATAGATGAGAACTTATTTCCTCCTACCTGTTATATCAAGCTTCTCCTGTATTCTTCTATTAATCTACTGTGATGAATAGCTGATCTTTCTACTGAAATCTAATTCCTTGGTCCCTTGTTTAAATTCTTTCTTTTATATCTAATGTAAGACTGCCGTCCTTTCCCTTGACCTCTGAAGGACCATACTCTTCTCTTTATTCCCCCATAGTGAGAGAAGTCCTGATCTGAGTCTGCTCAGGAAGCCAGGCAGCTCACCGAGCCAGATGTTTCTCTTTGTGTCTCTGTCATCAACCCTTGTTTTCAGCATGGTCTTTATCTTTATCACAATTCTGCAGTGAGTAGAAGAACATCAAGGTTCCTAAAACTGCTTGTTTTACCTGCAGAAGGGCACCAAGGCCTGTCATTAATATCATAATCAAAATCTTTTCCTGCCGGGCGGTGGTGGCGCACGCCTTTAATCCCAGCACTCGGGAGGCAGAGGCAGGAGGATCTCTGAGTTCGAGGCCAGCCTGGTCTACAAGAGCTAGTTCCAGGACAGGCTCCAGAAACTACAGGGAAACCCTGTCTCGAAAAACCAAAAAAAAAAAAAAAAAAAAGAAGAAAAAAAAAATCTTTTCCTGTCCATGCTAGTTTCGTGTTTCTGAGACAGAACATGAACACCCAATGATTCAGTTATAGTTTGTTAGCTTCTAAAATTTCCCTGAGTTTTTCTTCTTTAATGATTTATTTTCCAAATCCTGTCTCATACTTACTAATACCATCTAAGTAGTAGATTCTGTAGAAGACTCAATATCTTGCCTAACTAATTCTCCTAGGGAACCATTATAAATTTTATTCTTATTAACATCAGCTTTTATAAGAATTGTTACATTATCCCAGTTCTAGCCTCAAGTGAGGGGCTCTTCACAGCAATGAATTCAGACACTAAACATATCAAAGACACAGGTAAGAGCTGTGCAGGAAACTCAACTGTAGTGTGAAGCGGCGGGGCCGTGTTCCCGCCGCCCAGTTCCCAGCAACCGGCTAGCTTTACCCAAAATAATTACACGGAAACTGTATTCTTTTAAAGACTGCCTGGCCCATTATCTGTAGCCTCTTATTGGCTAATTCTCACATCTTTCTTTAACCCATATTTAGTAATCTGGGTAGCACCATGAGGTGTGGCTTACCAGGAGAGATCTTAACCTGCGTCCATCTCGGAGAGGAGCAGCATGGAGACTCACTATGGCGACTGCCTGAAGCGTCTCCCCCACTCTACTTCCTTGTTCCCACAATTCTGTTCTGTCTACTCCACCTACCTAATTTTCTGTTCTTAAAGGGCCAAGGCAGTTTTCTTTATTAATTAACCAATGAAAGAAACATAGACAGATAACTCTCCTCCATCATTTCCCCTTTTTCTGTTTAAACAAAAAAGAAAGGCTTCAACTTTAACATAGCAAAATTACATATAACAAAACAGTTATCAAGCAAGTATTACAGTTACAATATTTAAATCTATTTTATCTTTTATCATAACTAAGGAAAGCTATAACTATCTATTTATTCTTCAACTCCATCAAAGACTCCAGAAGGATATAATGCTACCTAACTAAACAAGAAATAAGTAACTTATAAAACTCTAGAAATGACAGAGACAACTCGCTGCCTGGACAGTCACCCAAAGTTCCTCTGTACCGTTGGGGCATCCATCTTCGGGCTTCAGGCCCACAGTATCCAGCAGACATTTCCATGAAGCAGAAAAATTCCAAAGACAGTTCAGTCACTTTCTGCTGTGTCCTGCAGAACGTCTCGCAGACTCTTTCACGAATCAGGAACCCTGAGAGACCATCTCACCTTTAGGCAAGTTTAGCAGTCCTCTTTCTGTGGGTTCCTTGTGTCCAGTTTATGCAACAGTCCAGGCAAGAGCAGTTTCTTGCCCAAATGGCTAACAAACTCCATAAGTAGCCTCTTCGATGCCCATCTTCCTCTTGAAGTAGATTGGTGCTGCCAGGAGCAGACGTGTCTCATTGTCATGAAAAACCCTAAGTTATTAAAACATTAAATGCCATATTCTGCAGTCTTTGAAAGATATGAAGAATGTTTATCTAACTGAAATATATCTCTACATATCTAGAAAATCTAATAACTTGACTACAAGCTTAACTATTATCAATGATTATCCATTAACAACCTATATTTCCTAATTATACATTACAGTTTTTAAAATGAACTACAATCACAATAGCTTAATCAAGATCAGAAATACATATACATATAACAAAATTGACCTTAAAATCTATACCAATGCAAATTCATATCTATATCATCTCCCCCTTTAAATGTAAAAGAACATTTATAAGCAATATTTGGGAAAATGGGCGCAGTTTTTTCTCTCCAAACTGCTTCCTGCTGAATGGGGGCGCTGTTATTTAGGTCTTTCATGGTGTAACCTGTGTGCTAGGTTCCTCTCAGTTGGCAGTTGAGTGAAATAATTTTTTGAAGATGTTCACAGCAACCTTTCAGGAGGGCGTGGTCTATCATACCATATTGGGATAGAAGCAATCCACAGAGTCTCGTCCTCTGTGAAAACAAAAGAAGAAACTCTTTTCCAAAGCATCATGTTCTTAGATCCAAATCCTGAAGTCATACCATTAAAATGTCCATTCTGGTCTAGACTGGCAGCCCATATAATGAAATGTCTCTCTGTATTTAGCTCCTTTACAGTCAAAAAAATCAAAGAAAACACAACAAAATACATAATCCAGACTCTCTGTGAATTTTCCATTTTTACGTGGCTTATTTTTACTCTATCACTTTACTTCTTTTAATCTATAACTATCTGTACTCTGTCTCTTTAAAGACTTTAACCTTTTTTTTAAGGCATTAACTTTATTCTCTATATTTTCTTTTTCTCTCTTTTAAGCCTACGTGAGCCATTTAAAGGCCTTCTATGTCTGAATCTTTTCTATTGTGAATCTGTAATTTTTTACTATCCAGGAGCATTTCTTAAAAGGTTAAGCACTTCTTAAAAACTTAAGTTGCGCCACTTATAGGTAATACGGTACTGCCTGTTTACAACCAAGTCTAAACCTTAACTGCGCAGTTATTGTGGTAATTACGATAGATCCTGCCTGAGATCAGCACAGTTCAGCATGGCGGAGCAGAGCCAAAGCCGCTCCTGCCTCAGTCATTTGGTGCCCCTGAGCCGCACACAGTTACAGGCACACAGCAGTCCACATTGGAGCCGCACTCAGCAGTTTAATTCCGAGACTGAGCATGCAGCACAGAAACTCTTTTCATCCAAGTTACAGCCAAATCAGATGCGCAGAGCACTGCGCAGACTGGAAACATCTCTCTATGGCGGCAGAAATCCGCCATGTTCTCCTGCTCGCCTAAGCCTGATTCCGCCATCTGCCCAGGTTCAGGCAGGGAGCAGGGAGCCATCGGCATGGTCTCAGAGCACTTTCTTTCCGATCCCAAGTAGGCACACAAACATCCAGTCCATAAAAGCCACTGAAATGCTTTAAAGCCAGAGTTCGCACTTGGCAGCACAGCACCAGGAAGCTGCGTTTTAAAATGACTCAGCTTTTTCTCTGCCGCTATTGCCGAAACAGGAAAGCTCTCTACGGCACGTCCAGGCAAACAGCAAAAAGCTGTGTTAAACTCTCTCTCTCCTTTATTTAAAGCTTTTTCAGGTTTTTACGTGGATTTAGTCACCACGTTGGAGCGCCAATCTGTAGTGTGAAGCGGCAGCTGTGTCCCGCCACCCGGCTGCCGGCTAGCTTTACACCCGAAATAATTACACGGAAACTGTATTCTTTTAAAGACTGCCTGGCCCATTATCTGTAGCCTCTTATTGGCTAATTCTCACATCTTTCTTTAACCCATATTTAGTAATCTGGGTAGCACCATGAGGTGTGGCTTACCAGGAGAGATCTTAACCTGCGTCCATCTCGGAGAGGAGCAGCATGGAGACTCACTATGGCGACTGCCTGAAGCGTCTCCCCCACTCTACTTCCTTGTTCCCACAATTCTGTTCTGTCTACTCCACCTACCTAATTTTCTGTTCTTAAAGGGCCAAGGCAGTTTTCTTTATTAATTAACCAATGAAAGAAACATAGACAGATAACTCTCCTCCATCACTCAACCAGGCCGTGAAGGGTCAGTCCATGTCAACCAGGCGCTGGAGCTTCTGTCAAGCAGCTCCTGGAAGACGCTCAGCATCGCAGATGCCCAGTGTCCTCTTCTGGCCTTTGCAGCTGCTCACTTATACATACACATAAATCTTAAAAACCACCTTCTAGATAATGAGTGAATGAATCAAGTTGGCATGTTCCTGTGACACTTAGAGGTTGGGAACTGCTTTCACATGGCTTCCAGGCAGCACTTCAAACTTCTGTGACCAGGAAACTCCTTGTTCATGTTACATGTTATTGGCATGCTTGTAAGAAAACACCATATACTGAGGCAGTGGTGGCGCATGCCTTTAATCCCAGCAGAGGCAGAGGCAGAGGCAGGCAGATCTCTGTGAGTTCAAGGCCAGCCTGGTCTACGGAGTGAGTTCCAGCACAACTAGAGATGTTACACAGAGACACCCTGTCTCGAAAAACAAACAAACAGATGGACAGACAGACAGAATACTGATCTAAAATCCCCAAGAAAATCAGTATAAAAATGTTTATATAAGGCCGGGCGGCGGTGGCGCACGCCTTTAATCCCAGCACTCGGGAGGCAGAGGCAGGCGGATCTCTGTGAGTTCGAGGCCAGCCTGGTCTACAAGAGCTAGTTCCAGGACAGGCTCCAAAGCTACAGAGAAACCCTGTCTCGAAAAACCAAAATAAATAAATAAATAAATAAATAAATAAAAAATGTTTATATATAGATAGCTCAATACCAGGCTCCTGCTTGTGTTGCTTGCTATGCTAGGGATTGAAGCCAATGGCGATAGCCCTGACCTAAATCTCTAGCCCTTGATGGAGAGTTACAATGTAATAAAATACTAAGAATTAATCAATCGAGATGCCCACCATGCTGCCCCTGGTGTGTGCAGAGGGCAGACAGTCCAGGAAGTACAGAGACAGCACTGCAGCCCAGCACGCAGCTGAGCACTGTGGAAAGTGAGTGAGTAGGTGGTGGAGTGATGGGAGAGAAAGAAGCAGCCAACAGGTGGCGGAGACCTGAAGGACGAGGAGTTTGTGTGCCGTGAAGCGAGGCGGAACTGGACTCCAAGGGCGACTGCTGTTCTTGCTCCTTGGGAAAAAGTGAATTGCACTGCCCACCAATTGAGACAACTGCAAATTCCAAGGCTAGTGGACCTATGCCTTCTTCCTTTGAGAAAACCAACCACTGTATGAGTCGGTGACTCCCAGAGCCTCATCCTCGTCCAGGAAGAAGAGCGGTGCCTTCCTCTAGACATGTTCTGCTCTGTTTCCTTCCTGTCGTTCTACCAGGCCCAGCTTCTATGTCTTTATTGTACTAAACCAAAACAAAACAGAACCTTGTAAACCTTTCTGTATGTTTGATATTTTGAAAAAGAAGAAAAAAAGACTTGAAAAAACTTGAAAGTCTTTTTATTTGTGTGGCTGTGGGTATGTGGATGTCTGAAGGCCAGAGAACAACTTGCAGAAGTTGGTTCATTCCATGTGGTTCCATGCAGACCATGTGACTTCCGAGGACTGCGCTCAGGTCATCAGACGGTATGACAAGAGCCTTTTCTCACTGAACCGTCTTTTTTTTGTTTGTTTGTTTGTTTGTTTGTTTGTTTGTTTTTCGAGACAGGGTTTCTCTGCAGCTTTAGAGCCTGTCCTGGAACTAGCTCTTGTAGACCAGGCTGGTCTCGAACTCACAGAGATCCGCCTGCCTCTGCCTCCCTAGTGCTGGGATTAAAGGTGTGCGCCACCACCGCCCGGCTCTCACTGAACCGCCTTATGGGCACCTCAGAAAACTCTAAGTTATTCTTGGGACTGAGAGATAGCTCAGTGTTTAAGCTCTGCCTTTTTTTTTTTTTTTGAGACAGTGTTTTTCTGCTTAGCTAGTTTTAATGCAAACATTATTAGAGTTTTGTAGAAGAATCCTAACAAAGTGCTCCCTCTGACTGCTGACACCAGCAGGCACCTGAATCTGTGTGTGGTGTGAGCGTAAGCACATGTATGCCACAGCGTGTACAAGGAGGGCAGAAGAGCCTCTACCTGCCTGTGTTTGCTTTTCCAAGACTTGAGCCCAGTTTATCCTCAAACTGGCCACGCAGCTAAGAGTGGCCTTGAGCACCTGGTCCTCCTCCCTCTCGAGTGCTGGGATTACAGGAACAACGTTCCGCTCTTGCAGGTACATTTCTCAGATTCAGAAGACTGCTTCCTAGAATGTGCTCAAATGAGACTCTGGTGAGCCTTTTGGGCTTTGTTTGTTTTTGTGGTGTTTTGAGACAGGGTTTCTCTGTGTAGCCCTGACTGTCCTGGAACTCTCTCTATAGAAAAGGCTGGCCTTGAACTCAGAGATCCACCTGCCTCTGCAACCTTAGTGCTGGGATTAAAGGCGTGCACCACCACTGCCTGGCAGGACACCTTTCTTTTAAATTTCTGTTTATGTGTTTGTGTGTGCTTATTTGTCTATGTGTACAGATGTCCACAGAGGCCTGAACAGGGTGTCAAAACCCCAGAAACTAGAGTTACAAGCAGCTGTCAGTACCTATTGTGATGTTCAGAACCGAACCTGGCTTCTCTACAAAAGCAGCAAGTGCTCTTAACCTCTGAGCCATCTCTCCAACCCCCCCCCCCCCCATTCTATTTTTGAATAACAGGAACGTTAGGCATTTCTTCAGCATTCTGACATTATTGGCAGCCTCGGGTAGGGGCAGGGCCCCAATGTCAGGACAGCTGGATGACTTGAGAACATAGCAGGGATTAACGCTCACTTCAGTAGCAGTTCCTAGTTGTTGGGTGCTAGTGTTGTTTCTGTTTTATCAAGATTATGAGCAATCTCTGGGGGAGTCCTTCGGGGGAACTTTGTAGGCCTAAGTACCTCTCTTTGGAATTCTGTGAGGCGGTCTAGCACCGGCTCCGGGCTTCTTGCCACCGCTGCTGCAGTGGTCACCCCCAGGCACAGCCGAGGGTGTGCTCATGTGCTGCTTCTTGTTGGTTGCAGCAATAGGAAATGCCTTTGCGGTCCTGAGCAATCCCGACAAGAGACTCCGCTACGATCAGTATGGAGATGAGCAGGTGACTTTCACTGCACCTCGAGCCAGATCTTACCATTACTACCGGGATTTTGAAGCTGACATCTCTCCAGAGGAACTGTTCAATGTGTTCTTTGGAGGACATTTTCCTTCAGGTTGGTATTTTATTTTTGAGTTTTGCCTGCATGTATGTCTATGCACCTTATGTGTGTCTGGTGCCTACATGTATGTCTATGCACCTTATGTGTGTCTGGTGACAAAGGTTAGAAGAGGACAACCCTGGAGCAAGAATCACTTTTGTGAGTGGCTGTGGATGTTGGGTTCTCTGAAGGAGCAGCCAGTGCTCTTAACCACTGAGTCTTCTCTCCAGCCCAAGGGTATTATCTCTCCCCTACCCCCCTACGACAGGATTTCTCTGTGTAGCTTTGGAGCCTGTCCTGGCACTAGCTCTGTAGGACAGGCTGGTCTCGAACTCACAAAGATCCATCTGCCTCTGCCCCCTGAGTGCTGGGATTAAAGGCATATGCCAGCTGGCCTGAGGTTATTATCTTAAAATTATTATGATTTTTTTTTAAAGACAGAGTTTTTCTGTATAGCCCTGGCTGTCCTGGAACTCTGTAGACCAGGCTGGCCTTGAACTCAAGAGTTGTCTGCCTCCCGAGTGCTGGAATTAAAGGTGTGTGCCACCATGCCAGGCTAAAATTATGATTCTTTCCACAATTTATTTATGGATCTCAGCAAATTCTTGTTTGAAGATTTGAATAGAAGAACATTGGTGCAAGAGAAACAGCAAGAATTCGGAGTGAGCTGAGTGGAAGTTTGACCAAGTCTGTAGCCTCTAGCTGTGCAGAATTTTGACCATATCATCTGATTTCTTTTACAGTAGTCACCCACCTGAAAAATGGGGCTGATATTTCAGGACTGCTGTGATATAGAGACTGAACCCAAGGCAAAGTCTAAGTGCCCTGGCTGGTTTTGAACCCCTCGTGTACCCACAACAGCCTTGAACTTGCTGTCCTCTTATCTCAGCCTTTCCAGTGGCTGTGGTTGCAGACTGCACTGCCAGGCCTGGCTCAAGGACTAGGCATGCTCATCAGGGTCAGGTAGTTACAGAGAGCTTACAGACTAAATACCTTTCATTAATGTCAACATTGCAGAATTGCAGTTACAAAGAAGTTAGACCTCCCCCGCAACACAAATGTTCTTTGAGAAAAGAGGGGACCAGGAAGGGGGAGGGGGACACGATAAAATAAAGGAGAGAAGTGAATATGGCCTAAGTATGTGATATACATGTATAAAAATATAATACTAGGGCCTAGTGAGATGACCAAGCCTGAAGACGTGAGTTTATCTCTGGGTTGGACATGGTAGAAGGAGAGACAATTCCTGAAAATTGTCCTTTGGCTTCCATACATGTGATTTGTATGCATGTATTCATGTGCACACATGGGCGTGTATGCATACACAAAAACAATCTAAAATAAATAAATGTAATATTTTCAAAAGTTCTGTCAGGCAGCGGGTAATCCCAGAATTTAGGAGTTAGAGGCAGGCAGATCTCTGTGAGTTCAAGGCCAGCCTGGTCTACAGAGTGAGTTCTAGGACAGCCAGGGCTACGCAGAGAAGCCCTATCTCGAAAAGCCAAAAATCAAATAAAAATTAACAAATTAATAAAAGTCCTTTAAAGGCTAGGGAGATGGCTCTATGGTTAAGAGCACTGGCTGCTCTTGCAGAGGACCAAGGTTTGAGTCCCAGCACCCACATGGTGGCTCACAACCATCTCTAATGCCAGACCTGACACGTGCTAGTAGCTTCTGTGGGCACAGCATGCATATGACACACAGGCACAAGTGTAGACAAAACACCATACATGTAAAATTAGTTAAATAATTTTTCAATGTCATAGTAAATTTCTGAGCATGGTGGCTTATATATATTCAGAGTATCCATATATATACAGTGGTATATTTATATATACAGTGGTTTATATATATAATTCTAGCACGTGATGGGTGAGAAAACGAGAGCATCAGGAGTTCAAGGTTTTCTTTAATCCATAGCATGTTTGAGGCCAGCTGGACCACATGAGTCCCTGTCTCAAAACAAAATAATCTCTGTGATTTTGAGGTCAGCCTGGTCTACATAGTGAGTTCCAGAAAAATCAACCAAACAACAATAACAAAAAACCCAGCACCATCAGCAACAACGAAACAACAACAAAAATGTATCTGGGGTTCAGTGGCTGAGGGACCGGCTGCTCTTTCGGAGGACCCAGGCTGGAGCCCTGGTACTCACAAACATTTGTGACTCCAGTTCCAAGGGACTGACTTCTGCAGGCATGCATGTGGTACATATATATACAGATATAAACACTTGAGTTCTGGGGGGGAGTTGAGGGGAGGGGATGGGGGGAGAGGAGAGCGAGGAAACTGTGGTGGGTATGTAAAATAAAAGATTAAAGATAGTTAAATAAAGCCCATAAATAAATCTTTATTGTTCTTTTAAGACAAGGTCTCTCTATGTAGGCCTGGCTGTTCAGGAAAGCTCTGTAGTTCAGTCTGGCCTCAAGCTCACAGAGATCTGCCTGCCTCTGCCTTGAGTGTAAGGATTAAAGGTGTGTGTAATCACACCCAGCAACATAAAATAAATATTTAAACAAACAAAAACACATAAATTAGGGGGGTTGGAGAGATGGCTTAGTAGTTAAGAGCACTTGCCCATGTAGAGGACCTGGGTTCAGTTTCCAACACACACACACACACACACACACACACACACACACACACACACACACACACACAGAGCTCACTCCCATCTGTAACTCCTTCAGGTGCAGCCTTATGATGCCTTCTGGCCTCCGTGGGTACTGTGTGCATATAGTGCACAGACACGCAAGCAGGCAAAGCGCCCTGTCTTAGCCAGTGTTCTGTTGCTGTGAAGAGACATTATGACCAAGGCAACTCTTATAAAAGGAGGTGTTAATTAGGGGCTTGCTTATAGTTTCAGAGGGCTGGTTTATTATCTTCCTGATGGGAAGAGGACGGGGATGGCAATAGAGCAGTAGTGAGAACTCCGCAGCATGATCTACAGGCAGCAGTCAGAGACAGGGAAACTGAACCTGGCGTGGACTTTTGAAACCTCAAAGCCCAACCCCACTGACAGTCTCTTCCAGCAAGACCACAACTACTTCAGCAAGGTCACACTTCCTAATCCTCCCCAAACAGTTCCACTCACTGGGGACCAAACATTCAAATGCATAAACCTGTGGGATCCATTCTCATAAAAACACCACATACTCATATACATAAAAATAAATCTTTTTAAAAAATCACAATGAGCCAGTGGTGGCACACGACTTTAATCCCAGCACTCAGGAGGCAGACATAGGCAGATTTCTGTGAGTTTGAGGCCAACCTGGTATAGAGAGTGAGTTCCAGGACTGGCTCCATAGCTACTGACTGGGAAACCTTGTCAAAGAAAGAAAGAAAAAAAGAAAGAAAGAAAGAAAGAAAGAAAGAAAGAAAGAAAGAAAGAAAGAAAGAAAGAAAGAAGACGAAAAAATAAAAATCATGATAAAACCCAATTTTAAAAAAATCAATATGTACAACCAAAGAGAAGCCCAGAAAGTATATCACAAAGCACTAGACAATGAGACAATTCAGTGCCAAGACAGTAAGTTGAATTTTTATGTTGCTAGGGATGCAACCAGAACCTTCAGCATGGTAGGCATGTATCTCATGCTAAGCTACACACCAGCACAAATTGCATTTTTTTGTTGTTGTTGCTGTTTTTGTTTTTTAAGATAGGATTTCTCTGTGGAACTTGCAACTCTGTAGACCACGCTGGCCTCAAACTTACAGAGATCCACCTGCCTCTACCTCCCAAGTGCTAGGATTTAAGCCATGCACCACCACCACCCGACGATAAATTGAATTTTATGAGTGGCTATTAAAGATGGTAGTGCCTGGACTGGGAAGATGATGATTCAGCGGTTAAAAGCACTGCCTGCTCTTCCAGAGGACCTGGTTTCAATCCCAGCACTTACATGGCAGGTTACTGTCTGTGACTCCAGGATCTGACCCCTCACACAGACATCCATGCAGGCACAACACCAATGCACATAAAATAAATAAAGTTTTTAAAGATGCAAGTCATCAATATTGGACACAGAAGCAAACCTAAGTATGTCAAATGCCAAAATGCTGTCTTCTGGCCTTTAGGAGTTTTCCCCCACAAACTTGCAAAGGATTGGTCCCTGAAGTCAGGAGAGCCTTGCACACCCCCTGCCCAGCTGGCCCTTTGGCTCACCTATTGTCTTCTTTTTCTGCTGGGCCAGATAGGCAGCTGCCCTATCTTTAGCCTCCTTGGGAACAAGACTTTGAAAAGAACCAAAAGGGAATTGCCATCTCATAAATGTTCTTTCTCTCCCTTTCTCCTTCTCTCTCTCTCTAATGTCTGTTTTCCAGGAAATATTCACATGTTCTCAAATGTGACAGATGACAGTCACTATTATCGCAGGCAACCCCGCCATGAGAGGACACAGACACACAAGAGAGAGGAAGAAGACAAACCTCAGGTGTGTGTACAGACGAGCTCCTACACATGGCCACACTGAGCCTGCTCCAGTGGTATATAATCAGTCCTAGAAGTGCAACTGAGCTATGTTGGTAAAACGTACTTTATGCTATGGTAAGAAGAGCTGGATAAGTGTCCCGAATCAGCCAGTGTTGGTAATCCTCCATCCCTGATCCCTCCCTCCCTCCCTCCCTCCCTCCCTCCCTCCCTCCCTCCCTTTCTTCTTTCCTTCCTTTCTCTTTTTCTTAAATTATTTTGTTTTGAGATAGGTTCTCTCTGTGTAACCCTGGCTATCCTGGAGCTTGCTCTGTGGACCAGGCTAACTTCAAATTCACAGAGATCTGCCTGCCTCTACCTCCCTAGTGCTGGGGCTAAAGTCATATACCACCTTGTCCAGCCTTGATTGATTGAATTTTTTTTTTTTACTACAGAAAATAAGAATCCCTTTCAAAATATTCAGAACTCAAAAGGGTCTTAAGTAAGAAACCAGGAGAGTCTCACGGGAAGTTCAAAAGGCAGTGCTGGGGGAGGAGGAGGGAAGGAGATGGAAATTTTTAAATATAAAAAAAAATAAACCATGAGAAAAAAAAAAAAAAAAAAAAAAAAAAAAAAAAAAAAAGGCAGTGCTGCTGGGATCAGACCCAGGTTCTTAGGCTTGGTAGCCCCTTGACCTCTGAGCTATCATGGTGGCCTACACTCGTATACATGTTCAAAAGCAGCAACAACGACGTACTATGCCTCTGCTTGTTCAAACCCTGAGAGAATTGCGTCCTTTCTCCCAACAGTAGCTAATAAGATGTGTGATGAACCTCGACCCCATGTCATCAAGTTGGATGTCACCAATTTTGGACAGCTGCAGCAGAGTAAAGCTGCTTAACACTGGCCACTGCTGGAGTCCCATCCGTGTCGGGCAGACTTAGTTAAATAAGGGACAGCGGTATTGTTGACGGTCCAGGTTGGAGGGGCTTCCTTTAGCCTCTCACCAGAGAGAATTTGTTTGGTTCTAAGCTGAAGTTGGGCCTTTCGGGCAAACCTTGACCTTGCAGACACTCCTGTGTAGTACATTACTAATCTCTACTCCTTTGGGATGGCTGCATTCTCACACGCTTCATTACTTTCTTTTACAGACTCCATATTCCGCATTTGTTCAGCTGCTTCCAGTTCTGGTGATTGTGATTATTTCTGTCATTACTCAGCTGCTGGCCACTAACCCCCCATATAGTCTATTCTATAAATCGTAAGTGGAATATTTCTAATTTTTTCCCTTAGTAATAGCTTAAAAGATGAAAGACTTAGCTAGGTGGTGGTGGTGCACGCTTTTTATCCCAGCACTCGGGAGGCAGAGGCAGGTGGGTCTCTGTGAGTTTGCGGTCAGCCTGGCCTACAGAGAGAGAATTCCAGGACAATCAAAGATACACAGTGAAACCTTGTCTTGAAAAAAAAATTGAACAAAAGAAAGATGAAAGACTTAAGGTCTCGCTGATTCATGCTGACACCTCTTTTCACCTTCCACTGTGGAAAATGCTGATCTTATGTTTCAACGTTTCTCTAGTGTGTGCTATGGAGATACTAAATTTAGATACTTGAGAACAACTAAACTAAACCAAAAGGAACAGCCAAGCAGTAATAATGTAGACCCAGTGAGTAGGGACTGCCTGTGCCTTAGAAGAGGGATCGTTGTTACACGGTGACACCCTCTGGCCAACTGCAAACAGTCACGATTGATGTAGAAGGACCAGCAGAATAATTTGAGATCCATAAGTCTTTCTCACCATGGTGAAGTTAGGACAGGGAAGAGAAAAGAGATGGGGCGGGGATGAGGAGGAGACAAAGAGGAGGAAGAGGGAAGGACAGAGGGCAGGCTGTCATGAGTGGGTTTGGAATGATAGTGACTGGGACCTAGTGGGGTTTTTTTCAATTTTTTTTTTTAATTGAAAGGAGGGGCTGGAGAGATGGTTCACAGGTCAAGAGCACTGGCTTCTCTTGCAGAGGACCATGGTTTAATTCCCAGCATTGGCATGGTGGGTCACAACCATCCATAACTCCAGTTTCAGGGGATCTGAGGCCCTTTTCTGGCCTCTGCAGTCACCAGGCATGCAAATGGTTCACAGACATTCAAGCAGGCAAAACACCCATACACATAAAATTAAGATTAATAAAAATTACAAGGAGGGCCGGGCGGTGGTGGCGCACACCTTTAATCCCAGCACTCAGGAGGCAGAGACAGGCGGATCTCTGTGAGTTCGAGACCAGCCTGGTCTACAAGAGCTAGTTCCAGGACAGGCTCTAAAGCTGCAGAGAAACCCTGTCTCGAAAAACCAAAAAAAAAAAAAAAAAAAAATTACAAGGAGGGACGGCACACACCTTTAATCCCAGCACTCAGGGGCAGGAGGATCTCTGAGTTCAAGGCCAATCTGGTCTACAGAGTGAGTCCCAGGACAGCCAGAGCTGTTATACAGAGAAACCCTCTCTTGAAGGAAAAATAATTACAAGGGACGTTTGTTATTAATAAGGACATACAGTCAAACTATGACTATTGTGTTTCTCTGCTTTTGCTGAGAACAAAATTTGTTGATACTTGTTGAGGCATGTAGATTATATATAAATGCAGATTAGGAATCTTTTTTTAGTTTTTCCATTTAATGCTTTCAGTTGCTTTGGTCACAGTTTGGTCCCTAAGTGAGCATCAAGAGCATCAGCTGGCAACGCATTCAGACTTGTAAGAAAAGTAAACTTTAAGCTGGACAGGATGGCACACTCCTTTATTCCTAGCTCCTCAGAGGCAGAGGCAGGTGGAGCTCTGTAAATTCATGTGTTTGATTCTCTTGCTCCCAACTTGTGGGTGCTAGGACCACAAGATGTGTGCCACCAGATTTAAATGCTAGAACAACATGCCTGTACGACTATAGCTGGCTTTAAAAAAAAGTATTTAAGAATTCTTACACATTTGTTTGTTTGTTTTGTATGTATAGGTGAATGTGAGGCCAGCAAGATAGCCTAGCACATAGAAGTGCTTGCTGCTAAACTTGCTGGACCTGAGTTTGATCCCCAGGATCCACATGGTAGAAAGAGAGAATGGAGCCTCTCAAGTTGTCCTCTGATTTTCACACATGTGCTTGGGGCTGCACACACCTGCACTCACATAGATACAAGACAAACAAATAAGACTGGGTGTGGTGGCATATGCTTTTCGTTCCAGCACTTGGGAGGCAGAGGTAGACCTGTCTCTATGTGTTCAAGGCTAGCCTGATCTACACAGCAAGTTCTAGGTCAGCCAGGGCTACAAAGTGAGACCATGTCTCAAAAAACAAAAGGGAATAAATAAATGTGTGTGGGGCACACTAGTGCACGTGTGGTCAGAGGACAACTTTTGGGAATTAGTTTATGACTTCCACTTTACTGTTAATGGTGGTTTTTCTTCGTCTGCCAGTTCCTGAATAAATACTTAGAGGCTTAATATTAATTATAAACTGTTTAGTCTATTAGCTCATGCTTATTACTAACTAGCTCTTACAACTTAAATTAACCTAATAACTTTTATCTATGTTTAGCCATATGGCTTGGTACCTTTTTTCGGTAAAGCGTTCTCATCTTGCTTCCTTTTGCATCTGGCTTGCGATTGCATCTGGTCTCTGCCTTTCCTCTTCCCATCATTCTCCTAGTCTGCTTGTCCCACCTATATTTCCTGCCTGGTTACTGGACAATCAACATTTTATTAAACCTATACGAGTGAGAAATCTTAACAGTGTATAAGAGCATTATCCCACAGCACCTTACTAAGGCAGATCTCTCTTGTTTCTGCCACTGTTTTATATTCCAGGCTAGCTGGGCTATGTGCTCCCAGCCAAATCTCTGCTCTACTTCCCACCTTACTGGAGAAGTGCTGAGATTATAGATACTTCCCACTTTGTCTGGCTTTTTACATGGGTTCCAGGTATCAAACTGAGATCCTCGGGCTTACATGGCTAAAACCTTTACCTGCTGAGCCATTTCCCCAGTGCCACACCCTCCACAAATTATTTTGTTTGAAACATGGTCTCTTGCAGCCAAGACTAGACTTGAACTCCCCGAATAGCTGAAGATGACCTTAAACTTCTGATCCTTCTTCTACCTCTCAAGTGCAGGGATTACAGGGGTGTGCCACTACTAGTTTTATTTGGTACTGGGGAAAAGTCCAGAGCTTCCCGTATGTTAGGCAAACATTATACCAACTGAGCCACATCTACAACCCTCAAAACAGACTTTTAAAGATTTAATCATTCTACTTTTCACACAGAAAGACTTGTAAGAAAGGTGAGTCTTGGGCTGGAAAGATGCTCCAGTTAAGAGCTCTGACTGCTCTTCCAGAGGTTCTGAGCTCAACTCTCAGCATCCACATGCTCACAACCATAACTGGAGTCCTATGGGATCAGGCACCCTCTTCTACACTTTACTGAAGGAAAGAGAGAAAGAGAGAGAGAGAGAGAGAGAGAGAGAGAGAGAGAGAGAGAGAGAGAAGGAGGGAGGGAGGGAGGGAGGGAGGGAGGGAGGGAGGGAGGAAGAAAGAATAAACTGAGCCACTTTGGTAATTTTCAAATTGCTTGCTTGATGCCTATAGTGACTAACAAATGTTGGGAGATGGTAGCAGTCATGTTTAGAGGCCAGCCAAGATTTAGATTGACAAGTAGCACTAGCTGATGTGAGCCACTCTCTGTTTCAGAACCTTGGGCTATACCATTTCTAGAGAAACGCAGAACCTGCAGGTGCCTTACTTTGTGGATAAAAACTTTGACAAGGCCTACAGAGGAGCTTCTCTTCGTGACCTGGAGAAAACAATAGAGAAAGACTATATTGACTACATTCAGACAAGCTGTTGGAAGGAGAAACAGCAAAGTAAGTAAGGCCAAGCAGGCCGGCATGAGGTCTCCCAGCCTTCTGACCCTCTCCTTAAACAGGGACAGAACAGACACTCACTCAGATAATACTGCAAGGAATGAACATTTATTGACATGTGACCAGGATTGGAAAATTTAGGATCTTGGGCATAATTGTATACTCCTATTGTATTTTCTTCTTTCTGCCACCTGCCCCCCACAAGGGAATGGGCTTACTACATAGCCCTGACTTGTTTTGTTTTGTTTTGTTTTTTTCAAGACAGGTTTTCTCTGTAAAACAGTCCTGGCTGTCTGGAACCTTACTCTGTAGCCCAGGCTGGCCTCGAACTCACAGAGATCCGCCTGCCTCTACCTCCCGAGTGCTGGGATTAAAGGCCTGCACCACCACCCATCCCTAACTTGTTATCACTGTGTAGTTTGGGCTGTTCTCGGGGCTCTGCCTGCTTCTGCCTCTAGCCTACTGTTATGCAGCCCTGGATTTTTGATCCTCCTGAGGACTTAGTCTAGAGAGATGGCTCAGAGGTTAAGAGTACCTCCTGCTCTTCCAGAGGACCCACATTCAATTCCCAGTACTCACATGACAGATCACAGCTGTCTGCAACTCCACGATCTAACACCCTCTCATAGATATACATCCAGGCAAAACACCAATGCATATTAAGAAAGAAGAAAAAGAAGAAAGACTGTGTACAAATGCACAAAGTATGTGTGGCAGTCAGAGGACACCTTGTGGGACTCGGTGCATTCTGATTAATGCTTTTCTTGTTGATGTCCTAAGGTCCCGAGCCTCACCAGTCACTGGACCCATTTTTCATCCCAAGCTTCTTCATGAAGTTCTCAGTGCTATCTGGTTTCCTTCACAGTCTCTAAATCCCACATTCCGTAGAGAGAAATTTGATTGAGGCAGCCTCCCTGTTTGAGTGATACCAGAAGTTTAGTTGCTGGCTTGAGCCAAGCAGTGGTGGCACACACTATGATCCCAGCACTCAGGAGGCAGAGGCAGGTGATTCTAGGAGTTAAAGACCAGCCTGGTCTACAGAATTTCAGGACAGCCAGAGCTACACAGAGAGACCCTATTTCAAAGAAACAAAACAAAACAAAATCCAGCAACAACGAAAGTTGCTAGCCTGGAATCTGGTGTCCCCTTACTTCTTGTTGCTTGTGGGTATTTAGAAGAAGAGTGACCTCCTGTCTGGCTTTTCAGTAGCGTGAATGTGAAAGATCTTCTCTTTCCCTCACAAGAGACACTCTCCAGCTTGACTTACAGCCCCGGTGTTACGGGAAGTCCTGGCAGTAGTCCTGTCTCAGCCAGTGCTTTCATTTTAAATTCCAATCAAACTGCCCACACACACAGTTTACACACACACACACACACACACACACACACACACACACACACCACACACACACACACACACACACACCACACACACACAGTAGCTGCATCTTGGCTTTGCAAACTGGGCTTTGGTGGATTATTTTTCAAACAAACTATAACGCATCTTTTAAGCTTTATTTCTAGATGTCTTTAAATGTATACTGATAAAATTAGTTCTTTGGTCACAGTGCTTCTAAGCCTTGCTGACCCATCCCGTACTCCTGCCTCCCACCGAGTTAACCCACCCTTCCAGTGTTTAAAGCACTTTGTTCTTCCTGCTAGCACGGTACTGATCCATAGCATTAGTGGTCCATAGGTGCATGCCGGTTCCCTCTGCCAGACTGCTGGCCCCAGAAGCAGACTATCTTACTAATTCTGTGTCCTGGGCTGCAGGTACAGTCCTGACTTCAGGACAGGAGCTCCACACATGTCAGAGAAGATTCTCCTACTGCAAAGCAGGGCGCTGAGGAGGCGCATGAGGAGCGACTCAGTGCTGGTGTCTTATCCCTCCCCTCAGGGACTTTGCCTCTGCCCTCTGTTTCTACAGGGCAAAGCCTGGCTAATCCCCAAATAAGGGATAGTTAAATACGTTATTGTTAAATTAATTTTGTTTGTTTGTTTGGGGTTTTTTGAGACAGGGTCTCACTATGCAGACCAGGCTGTTTAAATTGGGTTTTATCTTTTAAAAATCAGGAAAGACCTGGTTGTGGTGGCATAGGCAGGCCTGTGATCCCAGCACTAGGGCGGCAGAGAGAGGAAGATTTTGAGTTTAAGTTCAGACTGAGCTTCATAGTAGTAAGACTCTGTCTTAGAAAAAAAATCAGGCTAGTGAGGTGGGTCAGTGGGTAAAGGCTCTTGACACCAAGCCTGACCTGAGGTCAGTCCAGGACTCAGAAGTGGAATGAGAGAACTGATTCCCACAAGTTGCTCTCTGACTACCACATGTGGTTCATGCATGAGGGTACGCACACACAAAAATGAATAAAGGGAATTTGAAAAGAAAGGAAGAAAAAGAAATAGGGAAAGCATTTGGTATATAGTCCAGGCTAGCCTCAAACTCACAGAGATTCTCCTGCCTCTGCTTCTGAGTGCTGGACTTAAAGATGTTTCCCAGCAAGGCCTACCCCAGGAAAAAATTTAGGAGCAAGAATCTATGTGGATCTAAATCAGGTGAAAGCCACAGTAACTCATATGACACCACATACATTTGCATGTGCACACATAAACACACAAGGACAGGTGTGTACGCACACACACACACACACACACACACATGCTCGTGCATGCACATGCACATGTATTGTATTCTACTTTGCAGCATTAAGATGCTGACAATGCAAAAAGGTAAAAGATTTCACCAAGAATGGTGTTTGAGCATTTGTTCCCTTCCACAAGAGGCTTGTTCAGATCTGTGGCTCTGTCCAGGCACAAGTGGAAACTCTGTGAGAGCCACAGCTGGTAGGACAGGCCTGTAATCCCTCCTGTAATCTCCAGGGAAGCTAAAGCAGGGGGGTCACAAATTCAGGACCTGCCGTGGCTACAGAGTGAGTTCAAGGCTAGCCTGGGCAACTTAATAAGCGCTATCTCATTTTGCTTTGTTTGTTGTTGTTTTGTTTTGTTTTAAAAAAGAACTGAGGGTATGACTCAGTGGTTTGCATGCCCAGCAGTATATATGAAGTCCTAGGATCCACCCTCAGTTAAAAACACCCCCCCCCACACACACACATACAAATCCATGAATGAGCCTGATGTGTGTGGTTCACCAGTTCTGAATGGAGGTTGTCAGCACATAGCCCTGAAAATAATCTGTTGCTAGCATTTAAATACAATGGTTCTGTGGAGCCTCCACACTCCACGCCAGTGCCATTTGAGAAGCAGCATCTGCCCTCTGAATCCTGTAGCAAGTGCAGTCAGGAAGGTTAAATTTAGCACTTGGAGTTTGTAAAAATAAACTCACTGGAAAACAAAGTTCACTCTTGGCAAAATACCAAGTAGAAATTTTATCAAGGGTAGCCATTGTCTTTGAAAATCTTTATTATTCCTTTATTTGCTTTTCCCTGGAATGCCTAATATGGGTGATTTTTTTATAAGTAATCCTTTACTATGGATGATGATTGTCCTGCTTACTCTTTCATGGATGTGTCTACATATTATACATACTGCCAGGGAAAGAGGCCGTGCCATGCCGGGTGGGATACAAGTGGCCGTCAGGAACTGCGTCCTGGCTTGGTGCAGCGGGGCTGCGTGAGTCCTGAGCTGGACTGAGCACTTCTTTCCATCCCCTTGAGCAGACACAGAATGGGTAGAATCCTCGGCTTTTAAGTGGGGGAAAGAATTCATTTCCTACTGAGAGGGTGTGTGTGTGTGTGTGTGTGTGTGTGTGTGTAGCTTAATGCAGGGCCTGGAACACAGTGAAACTCAGGCTTGTACAGCTTCACACAATAGATTGAAGGGCAGTGTCCAGTGGGCCTGGGTCATGGCTAGTTACAATTAAAGAGGACATTTTTTTTCTCTTTTGTTTTGTTTTCTTCTTTGTTAAGGAGAAAATGTATTTTCTTGATCCTGCTTCTTCCAAAGACATTTTTCTTTCACTTCACTTACCGGTTATTGAGTACTGGGGCCGGAGCGACGGCTCAGTGGTTCAGGGCACTCACTGCTCTTCCGAGGCCTCCATTCCCGGCACAAATGTAGGGTGACTCACAACTATGACCCCAGTCCCAAAGGATCCAGCACCCTCTTCTGACCGCAGATCTGTGTGTGTCTGTGCATGGCTTACATATATACACTATATGAAGCACTTATACATACTCGTAATTTTATTAAAGATTCATTCATTTATTTTATATGTGAATGTTTTGTCTGCATGTATGTCTGTGCACCACATGTGTGTGTGGTGTCTACAGAGGTCAGAAGAGGGCATTGGATCCCCCGGACCTAGTTATGGTTAGTTATGAACCATCATGTGAATGCTGATAATTGAACCAGGTCCTCTGAGAACAAAAAGTGCTCTTAGCCTTTGAGCCATCTCTCCATCCCCAAAATATTTTTTAAGTTATTGAGCATTAACAGAAATTGTTAGAAGTATTGTATTCTTTGAGCAGGCCCTTGGCTTGCGCCTCTGCATTGCTACAAAGCAGCATTGTCTGTCCCGGTTTCAGTGAGCTTTGTGAAGGCAATCCATGTCTCGTGTGACAGGTATCTCTCTTCAGCTTGTTACAGTGGCTGTCAAGATAGCAAATACTAGGCTTCATTAGTCTCCAATGCCTCTGGATGAGGACTTAAGAGAATGAGACACAGAGAAGTCAATAAACAAAAAGGCTTGGTCCAGTGAGGAGCAGAGCCACAGGGTCTGTCCTGGACACTGGTGGAGCTGTGACTCTAAAGGAACGAGGTGCAGACTGATTCACAGAAGTCTCCTGCGTAGACTTCCCGCCTGCCAAAGAACCCTAGGAAGGAGTGCTGAGCACCTAGTGGGGTGCAGGAGCAAAAGCTTAGCATTTGGGTGCCGCACACGACCCTCCACAGAGCCCCATCACCTGCAAGGTGATTGTGCCAAGGCAGGCCCTGGCATGCAGGCACTGTGGGCACCCACACCAAGGGTAAAAGCACATTGTTCTGTAGCCTGGGAGACCTACTGCCTGCCAAGCCACTGCTGGCTGGAGTCCAGGCTTGCAGTCCAATTGTTCAGGGAGGGTTGTCATGCTTATCCACCCCTCACCCTGGAGTCCTGCACCTCAGCTGCACTTTGGGCCTTACTCGGTGTAAATAGAATCATTGTGAGCAGAAATGCCAGGCAGTGTTTTGTGTTGGTAGACATTTATTCAGAGGTCCATGCCCATTGTTCCTTCTGGCTGAAGGCTAACTCCTGCGTTCGGGTAGTTTGCTGATTAATCAGACAGGTGTATCATGTTCTACCAAGATAAACAAAAGTTGTCAGCAAAAATGATTAAGGATGGAAGATATATTTCAAAATGATTAAAATAGCATTTTCGCAAGCATGGTTCTTTAACAGCTGCCTGCTGCTGGCAGCCCTGAGAAGCCACAAAGCCCATCCAAGCATGCCGTCCTGCTAATATGCAGCACACATGACGTGTTTCCAAAGGTGCATCTCAGGAGCTCCTCCTAAGAAGGAGGAATTTACAAGAGAATAAAAACTTAGGCCAACAACCATGGAGTTGGGAAACAGCAGAGATTATATTCCAGCTAAAAATAGAATGGCCTACTCTATCATGAGGAGAAAGTGAAATTTATTTAGTCAAGGACACAGAGGCCACTGGGCTGAGATGATTTCACTTTTAAAAGAGCCATTTGAGTTGTGGACTCTATATGTGGTGAGAGGATGGAGAGAGCTTCCGCCTGACCCTCTGGAAATGTCATGTGTGACTTAAGGCCCTGCAGTGCCGAGGGAAGAATGAAGCAGCTGTCTTTATTCGGATGACAGGAATAGGCAACGAGGCTTCGGGCTCTCCCACTGCCGTCTGATCGGCACTGGAGTGAGGCATGACCATCTCCTCTTTCTGCACCTGTGCAAGCTTCCTCAGCCCGGGGCCAAATGTTTTGTTGATAAGAACTAAGCCTAGTGCTCTTATGAGAGCACAGACTGCTGGGTCGGGTCCCAGGCGGCCTTCCCCCTCAGTACCTGGTGCAGTGCCCATCGGGTTCCTCTAGGGTGGAGGAGTGGCATGGGAGTAAGGCCTTGTGGGTCTAGGGATACTGACGTGAAAGTGCTCGGCCTGGGCGAACCGGCACCTGTCGTGTCTTTTCAGAGTCAGAGCTGAGCAACCTGGCGGGGCTGTATCGAGATGAGCGGCTGCGGCAGAAGGCAGAGTCACTGAAACTCGAAAACTGTGAAAAACTTTCCAAGCTAATTGGCCTCCGGAGGGGCGGCTGAGACGAAGACGAAGCCCGGCTCAGGATGGGGGTTTCTTACTTGTTACTATTTACATTGCAAATCCATTTTATAATACAAGTTAGGAGATGATGAACACTTACTATCTGCGACTTTGTTGGGCAGAGCTGCAGGACATGGAGCCACGCTTGTCACCATCCAGTTCTTCCAGGCCGGCTCCCAGGGCCGGGAGAGTTCATCTAAGTTACGTGAATGGTAACGTTTGGACTCGGCTCCACTGTGAATGTAGAGCAGGGCATCCCAGAGGAGACCCACATTTCTGCCTTCATCCTTCTCGCAGCAAAAGCCCACTCCCTAGGCATTTCTAGGCTCAGCCAATGCACTTCAAAGTACTGATGGCGTCTGCTGAGAGTTACACCTCTCTTTGCCATAGCCACCATCCCCCAGTGGTCGGTTTTCCACTTCCTAAGGAGAGTAGAGAGAAACTGAACTGTTTGGCCAATAGTTCGGTGTTATCCAAGTCTGTTGAGGCAGGAGCATTAGCAAACTGCCTGATTTGTGGTTTCTTTTCTTTCTTTCTTGAGAGAAGGGCTCATTCTGTACCCCAGACCAGCCTGGGACTCCCTCGACACTCCAAGATGGCCTTGAAATTGTAGGAGTCTATCCTCCTGCCTAAGAGCTGGGGTCACAGGCAGCAGCTACCACACCCAGGAGGTTCCTTCTGTCTCCTTAGTCAGCTCTCTCAGAGGGTCTAGAAGGTCAAACCTGTGAGCAGGCTGGGCGCGGTAGTGCATACCTTTAATCCTAGCACTCACACAGGCAGAGACAGGCCAATCTTTATGAGCTCAAGGCCAGCCTGGGATACACAGCAAGCTCCACACCAGCCAAAGACGTAAGGAGATCTTGTCTCAAAAGTAAATAACACAAAAAACCTGTTGAGTCCTTCAGCAGACAGCTCAGCAGCAGGAAGCATGGCTAAGGAAGAAGGTAAAATACAAGACTGTCAGCTCTTCAGTGTAGATTCCTGGTCCATTTTGGAACTAGAGATCACCATGTCCCTTCCCCTTTAAATCATCATTTAGTATGGTAGGTTGTGCCCTGAGCACAAGTATGCACAGAAGTGCAGTGGTCAAACCCAAGAGGAGGCTCAGGTCTAGAGAGCCAAAGGGAGGAGCCTGTCTCTGCGGCACGGAGGGCTAATATTAGCCTTAACAGTCACTCTGTTTGACTCAAGAGTCCTGCGCATTCTAGTACGAGGGTCTTCCATTCATTCAGTATTTATGGAGTGTCCACTACAAAGCAATGGCTTTCACCTCTCTCTCTCTCTCTCTCTCTCTCTCTCTCTCTCTCTCTCTCTCTCTCTCTCTCTCTCTCTCTTTAATTTATGCCTCCTCAAAATTTGTGAAGCTGGCGCATTACCTCTTTCATGAATCAGAACAGGACAAATGGTTGGCCTGGGTCATGTGACTAGGTGAGGAAGTACAGACGTGAAAGCTCGTCCTGTTTCTCAGATGACTCTAGCCAGGTTGGCAAAGCGGAGATTTTCCCTGGAACGCTTCTGCCGTCCCGGCCTCTGCCTCCAGTTTGCACCCTTTCCATCGCAGTTCTGCGTCCTTCAGGACTGCTACCCTGCCGATCTTTCAGAAGCAGGACCAGGGCTGGAGAGATGGCTCAGTGGTTAAGAAGAGCCTGGCTGCTCTCCCAGAGGACTCGGGTTCAATTCCCAGCACCCACATGGCAGCTCACAACTGTCTGTAACTCCAGTTCCAGAGGATCCAGCTCCCTCTTCTGGCCTTCACAGTCACTGCATGCACCTGGTGCACAGACATACATGCAGGCAAAACACCCATACACGTTTTTTAAAAAGTAGGACTCTTTCATACAAATCCTTCAGAGGAAGAAAAAAAACAGTTCTTTCTAGAACTAAGTCACTGATTTTCCAGACTGGGTGTTTGTGCCTTCCTGTGGAGGGCAATGCCAGATCTGAGCTCCTGAGCTGCCCAGATTGTCATGAAACTGACTTTGAAAGATAACTGGTTCATATTTCATTTCTTTTTTCTTTTTAGATAAAGCCCCATGTGTCCCAGGCTGGCCTCAAAGTTGAAATATAGCCAAAAACTTTGAACTTTTTTTTTCTAGGAAGGGTTTCTCTGTGTAGCTCTGGCTGTTCTGGAACTTACTCTGTAGACCAGGCTGGCCTCTAACTCAGAGATCCGCCTGCCTCTTTAATCCCTAGTGCTGGGATTAAAGGCATGCACCACCACACCAACCCCATTTTTATTATTAATCATTATCATTATTTATTATTATTATGTTTTGTTTGTTTCAAGACAGGGTTTCTCTGTGTAGCCTTGGCTGTCCCGGATTTCACTCTGTAGATCAGGCTGGCCTTGAACTCGGAGACCTTCCTCTGTCTCTGGAGTACTGAAACGAAAGTGTGTGCCACCACCCTGAAACCCTCCTGCCTCTACCTCCTGAATGCTAGAGTCACTCCTGGCTGCTGTGGTGCTGGAGAAAGGACCCAAGGCTTTGTCATGCTAGCCTACTAAGCTACGTCCCCAGATTTATCTTCCAAATATTTTGAAAACCTCTTTGACCTATGAGCAGCAGGGAATTTACTTTGTAAAATATGCCAGGCACAGTAAAACACACCTTTAAACCCAGCACTCAGGAAGCAGAGGCAGATAGATTACTGTGTGAGTTCAAGGCCAGCCTGCTCTACATAGCAAGTTCATAGTGAAACCCTGACTCAAAACAAACAACAGCAAAAAACATGCGTTGTAAAATGTACCCATGAACCAAACAAGCTTGTGGAGAGCTCCTAGCCATGAAAAACGCAAAGCTCTCCTCTCCCAGCCCCAGCCTGAGCTAGAAAGTGGACTAATGGGGTAAATCCTCCCCTGGATGCCCTTGAATAGTTTGTGGATTTCCTGGCAGTGATGAATTATCTTGGTGATGACCCCAGAGTCAGTCTAGCCCAGCTCCATTAAATGTCACACTGACTGTCTGTTCTCATAGCCTGATGTACTGTTTTATTTACTGCTGATAGACTACAGTACTCACATCTAGTCTCCTCAAGAGAGCCAGACTTGCTCTGGTTGAAGGGTAGTTTAATCTATTTGGCACTATGTAGAATCAGGTTAAACTCTTAATTCCTTGCTTATAATTTAGATACCTTGTCTTCATATTGGTAAAATAAGCTTTGTACTCCTGCCTATGTCTTCGATGAGGTTTCCTGGCAGTGTAAACTCTTTAATACGGCTTTTCTAGCTGCCAGTGTGGCTTACAGTTTGAGACACAGGATGGAGACTGATGGGAGTGAGGTGAAGCAGCAGGGCTCACCCGGGACCAGGAGCTGACGCTCTCTTCAGTGAGAGGGACATGGAAGCTCCTCGCGGAGAGGAGCAGGGGAGCTGGAAGGAGCCCATGTCCCTGTTCATCTGCTCAAGCAGAGACATCTCAGCCTCACTGGTCAGCTCCGGTAAGAAAATAGTATCACTGTGCATGCTTACGAGACCTGTTAGGCATGACAGGAAACGCCACACCCTGCTGGCATCAGGGCCCAGCAGGCTGGCTGAGCTGCGGCTGCTTCCATTCTCCTCTTCAGTCTCCTCAGAGCTAGCGCTGTCAGGGGCACCGTGGGATCCCAGCCACTGGCCACACAGCCAACCCACTGTCTGCATGCACTGCCCTCACAGGAACTGGCACTTAGTTTGTATCACTCCAAGTATTAGACTGGTGTCCTAATTATTTATTTTGGGAAAGGACCAAGTTACTATACATCTTAATGTTTGGGCCTGCGCTGTTGGTTTCTCATGCAGTGGTCACCAAGTTACTGAGTCTACATTTGCATCCTTCTCAGTGTTTGGAGGTGGAAGTGTTCTGTGACCAGAGTCAGGAATGACACATGGGAAAATGCTGAAAAGTCTGGCCACCTGACCATTGCATCTAGAATGAGTGTATTTTAACAAAGGAAACATTAAACAATTTTATATACAAAATGCGACCTTACGGCTTTTCTTTGTCACAACCCTCGTGCGTGGAGTCACTTTGGACTACAGATGCTCCTGTGGATAGTCTGTGTGTAGAATAGCACATAATGCCAATGGGATGGATTCCAGACGGGGGTGGGGGGTGGCTTCTCTGTGTAGTCCTGGCTGTAGATCACAGAGATCCGCCTGCCTCTGCCTCCCTAGTACTGGAATTAAAGGCGTGTGCTGCCACCTCCTGGCTAAGGATTTTTTGTTTTGGATTTATCACTTTTTGTACTTGGGTCCTCTGCAGGAGCAGCAAGTGGGGTTTTGGCTTTGGAGGGGGAAGTTTGGAAACATAATTTATATATAAAATTTTAGCAAGAAACAGTGTAAAATGACAACACACATTAAAAGTGAAAATAAGCCTGGTGTTGGTGGTGTACTACCCCTCACACCTTCAATCCAGCACTCAGGAGGCAGAGGCAGTTTCTGTGGGTTCAGAGTCTATAGAATTCCAAGGTAGCCAGAGCTACGCAGAGAAAGGAGAGAGAGAGAGAGAACCTGTTGATAAAGACCAGTTCCTATCCTGAAATAACTGTATAAAACATGATATCCTCAAGTCAAATACCTAGGAGCGACCTAATCTTTATTTCTCTTCAGAGAGAACGAACTCACAGAGAACCCACAGAGAACACCTATAGGTGAAGGATGCAACTTTACCTGAACCGGAGTGACCTCTGTACTTTGAGATAGCAATCCAGCGTACCACAGCCAATCTAGATCAAGCCTAGATTTAGCATCAGAAACATTGGTGGTGTTACCCAGCTCTTTCCTGGCTATATTCCCAGTGGGCCATCCTTAGCAAAGTCTTGGTTTAAAGATACCATTCACGGTGTTTAATATTTACATGGTCCAACTGGTTACATGTCCTACTTGGTCCAACATACATGTGAGACTTAGTACAGCTGAGTTTGAGAACTTGCCTGTATTCTAGGTGGGCTGGGTCAGAGGCAAATGATACCTCAGATTCCTAGATCAAATGCCTAATGCAGTGGTTCTCAACCTGTGGGTCGCGACCCCTTTGGGAGGGTCACATATCAGATGTTTACATACAGTTAATAACAGAAGCAAAAGTCGTGAATTAGTATGAAAGAGTGTTATGGTTGGGGTCACCACAACATGAGGAATGGATTAAAGGGTGGCAACATAGGAAGGTTGAGACCACTGTCATATTGGTTTTCATTTTGGGGTTATTTTTAGAAGAGGGGGGGTCTCAGGAAGCCCAGACTGGCCTTGAACTTCTTATCTTCTTGCCTTGACATCACTAGTGCCAGGATTACAGGTGTGCACTACTCTGCCATGGAAGTCTGACTTGTTCCCTCCAAAACATCTGGAACTTCTGATTCCATTAGACTCCACTCCAAAACCACCATCCACTTACACCGTAGCAGCTTTACCCCCTTACCTAGAATATTTCAGTAGCTTATTTCATCCCAGCATTAACATCATCCAAGTTCTAATCATAGCTAGCATTTTGTTTTGAAGATTTTGCTTTGTTTTTTTTGGGGGGGGGGTTGTTTTGTTTTTGATACAGGATTTCTCTGTGTAGCCCTAGTTGTCTTGGAACCTATTCTGTAGACCAGGCTGGCCTCGAACTTACAGAGATCTGCCTATCTCTGCCTCCTAAATGCTGGGATTAAAGGTGTGCATCACCATTGCCTTTAAAAAATTATTTTTTAACATTTGGGATAGTCTTGCTAAATTGCCTAACTTGGCCTTTGAACTCATGGTTTTCCTGCCTCAGCCTCCAGGAAGCTCAGAGCAGCAGCCCCAGCTCTCTACGCCGGCACTCTTTCCCGGGAACTTTACTGTTTCTTCTTTCTAAGGACTTCTTCCCCTTTTGCTCAGAGCTTCCCTGTTATCATCACAGGCTTCAGCTAGAACATGTCCACAGACATGCTGACGAGCCTTGGCTTAGTCCCCTTTGAACTCCTTACTTTTTTCTTTTCTTCCTTCCTTTCTTTTTTAAATTTATTTTTATTTTTCATATTGATGTTTTGCCTGCATATATGTCTGTGTGAGGCTGTTGGATTCATTGGAATTGGAGTTACAGACAGTTGTGAGCTGCCATGTAGTTGCTGGGAACTGAACCCAGGTCCTCTGGAAGAGCAGTCAATGCTCTAAACCGCTGAGCCATGTCTCCAGCCCCCACCCCCACCCTCTTTCTTCCTTGCTTATTTGCTTGCTTGTTTTTGTTTTTGTTTTTACTTGAGACAGGGTTTCTCTGTGTAACAGCCCTAGCTGTCCTGGAACTAGCTCTTGTAGACCAGGCTGGCCTCGAACTCACAGAGATCCACCTGCCTCTGCCTACCGAGTGCTGGGATTAAAGGCCTGCGCCACCACTGCCTGGCTATTTGTCTTTTTCTTAGCACTGCCATAGCTTTACTACTATTTCTTATAGCTGACTATTGATGAGCTGGTTTGCTAGACCAAGTTCTAGCCTGGTTTTATCTGAGATGAGCCGTGAAGTGCCACCTTCCAAAACAAGCTGCTCTCGGAGAGTCTGCTGAGTGTGGTGACTCACAAACAACTCCGGGAGGAAAGCACAAAGATGCCTGGTACGCGTTGAAGTCAAGTCTGAGCCACAGCGTGCAAGCCAGCAGGAGTGACACAAGGAGACTGGGAAGAGACACCATGGCTATGGCAGTGCATAAACATTTCAATGGGGCTGGCAGAAAGTTTCGAAGTTCAGTCCGTTATCATCATGAATCATGGCAGCATGCAGGCAGGCATGGTACTGGAGGAGCTAAGAGTTCCACATCTGGATCCTCAGGCAGTAGCAGGAGACTGTGCCACTCTAGGCCTAGTTTGAACGTGTAAAACTTTGAAGGCCCCACTCCTACACACACACACACACACACACAGTGACACACTTCCTCCAACAAGGCCACACCTCCTAATTGTGCCATTTGCTATGGGCCAAGCACTCGAACACTAGACTGTGGGGGTCATTCCTAGTCAGACCACCACAGAGACATGTCCAGAACACCACTGTCCACAAAACCAAAGACAACAACTGAACAGGTGTGGGGGAACAGGCCTATACTTCTTTCCTACAATGGAAATTATCACTAAAGGGCTTTTTTTTTTTTAAGAAAAAACAAACAAGCAACAACAACAAAAAAAAACTTTAAAAATTCTTAGGCAGGAGGCTGGAGAGACAGCTCAGTGGTTACGAGCATGCATTGCTCTCTCAGAGGACCAGAGTTCACTTCCCAGCACCCATATCAGATGGTTCACAACCATCCGTGACTCCAGCTTCAGAGAATCCAATTCCTCTGGCTTCTATGGGCACCTGCACACATAGGCACACACACAAAACATTTAAAAAATTAAATACTTAGGCACATGACTGGAGAGATGGCCCAGCAATTAGGAACACCTGCCCTTTCAGAATGCCCAGGTTCAGTTCCTAGCACCCACAAAGTGACTCACAACCATCCATGACTTCAGTTCCAGGGAATCTAAGGCCCCGTGTCTGAGTCCCCACAGGCACTAGGCACAGATATACATCAGGCAAAACACTTATACACATAAAGCAAAATATTTTTTCTGAAATTCTTAGGCACATGGGTCACATTTTGAGAACCAGGCAAGGCTAGTGGCTCCCTACAGGATAGTATAGACTATAGAATATGCCCACATGGGGTTTCTTTTGACTGCTTCTCTTGCCAACTTCCCACCCCCTTGGTTTTGTTTTTGTTTTTTTGTTTGTTTGTTTGTTTGTTTTTGAGACAAAGTCTCATTATGTAGCTCTGGCTGTCCTGGAATTTACAGAGGGTGAGGATTAAAGGCATCTGCCACCAGGCCCAGCTTGTTTGTTTTAAGATTTATTTATTTATTATGTATACAATGTTCTGCCTGCGTGTCTGCCTATAGGCCAGAAGAGGGCACCAGATCTCATTAAGAATGGTTGTGAGCCACCAACCACCAGGATGGTTGCTGGGAATTGAACTCAGGACCTCTGGAAGAACAGCCAGTGATGAGCCATCTGTCCAGCCCCCGATTGTTTTTATAAAGTTTTAATTTTAATTTTTTGACTTGGTTTGGTTTTGGAGACAAAGCAACCTTGTTCAAACTAGCCTTGAACTTGCTATGTATGAAAAAATGACTCTGAATTTCTTATCTCCTGCCTCTACCTCCGAAGTGCTGGGATTACAGGCTTTCCATACATGCTAATAAGAGGCACGCACTCTTTCAATTGAGCTTTTGTATTTTTGTGGGCTTTGTTATTTTGTTATTTGAGGGCTTGAACTCCCAATCTTCCAGCTTTCTGAATGCTGAGGTTTCCATTTTAAACTACCAAGCCCAGTCATTTGTTGCTGCATTGTTAGGGGAATGAATCCAGCCTGGCTCTTCCCTGGCCAGCGCTCTACCCACTGGGCGACACGCCCCGGCCTCGAGAAGCTTTCTGAAAGCAGGTCCTCGGCCTCGTTAACAGAGGAAGTCCCCGCCCCCGGTTGCCAGGGCGCTCTGTGGCGTTGCATTCTCATTGGCTGGCGACGGGTAAGGCGCGCTGCGGGAGGCCATTTCCAACGAGCTGGCGGGGGCGAAAGATGGCGACGCCCCTTGGGTGGTCGCAGGGGGGCTCCGGATCTGTGTGTCTCGCCTTCGATCAATTGCGGGACGTGATTGAATCTCAGGAGGAGCTGATCCACCAGCTGAGGAATGTGGTATGCAGCCAGAGCTCGGGGAAAGGCGCTACTGGACGCCTCCCCCGCGGGGCGAGGCCAGGCCATCTTTGGATTAGGGGGCGTGGCTAGAATACAGTGCGGAGGGCGTCATCTCGGAGGCGGGGCTCACCTGGCTGCTAGGGCAGAACCAAGAAGAATGGGACTGGGGATTGGGGGGGGTAATGCCTGCCTGAAGTTAACCCAAATCAGGCAGTGTTCCCCACTCTGCCTGGTTGCTGAAAGGACAGGAAGATGCTCATTGAACCTCAGCGTCTTTACTTTTAGTGGAAATGACCTCACTGACTCCCAAGGCTTTCTGCCCTCAGAAACCAGAACATTTAAGTCATACTCCTCCCCAGTCTCAAATGCAGTCCTAATACGAATTTGGCCTTTCCCGGTGGTGGTTTAAGGGTCTCCAGACCTTTCGGTGTGCATTTGGTTCCAGCCTCAGCTAGTGGGTGCCAAGCGTTGGCGTCACAGGTTGCCTCGGTGCTGGCTAGCAGGAGCCAACAGTTTTTGTTTTTTCCTATTTTCGTAACAATGTTGAGATATTTCTCTAGCTCAAAAAATAAAACTGGCTTCACATCTATTTTTCACTCTAATGATTTTTAGACAGTTTCTTCCCTTCTGTGCAGTTAGATTCGAGGGGGATTGTGAGAGGTAAACTTAGCCTATTTCCAAAAAAATGTATGCTTCTATGGGCACCGAATTCCCTCCAATTCCCTGAGGGTCCCCAAATCTTTCTCTTGGCAGCTCACTTTGGCATGTGTGTCCCCACCATCTGGAACATTTTCTCTCTTCTCATATTTAGCAGTCAGACATCAGGATTAATGCCACTGTCTCTGAGAGAAATCCTGGCCCTTAGTAAAGCTGGGTCCAGGGCTGTTCCGTGTACCACAGGACATACAGCATGAGCCGTCTTCATGAGGCGGCTCGCTCCTTGCAGGGAGCACTTAGGACTGGGCCTCAGTAAATCTCTGGAACTAAAATCTCCTGTCCCAAGGCCTGAAGTCCTAGATATCATCCCCTTATCCATCCTTGTCCTGGTCCTTAGAGAGCGACCCCTCCCACCTTAGTCCCAGCCCCTTCCTGAGTCAGGCTCTGTTGCAGATGGTTCTCCAGGACGAAAATTTTGTCAGTAAAGAAGAGTTCCAGGAAATAGAGAAAAAACTGGTGGTGAGTAATGGCGTCTGCAGATTCCTGATTTCCTCCCGTTTCCCAAGATCCCCGTGTCTGGGCAGGGTCCTTGTAGTGAGGCTGAGTCTTCCTGCACCCAGGCTTCAGCACCTTTGAGAAAGGGGGTTGGATAGGGGACCCTACAAGACCCAAGGTGTCTTGGGATAAAAAGGTAATCACCTCCCCTGCAGGAAGAGAAAACTGCTCATGCCAAAACCAAGGCCCTCCTGGCCAAGGAAGAGGAGAAGTTGCAGTTTGCCCTCGGAGAGGTGGAGGTACTGTCCAAACAACTGGAGAAAGAGAAGCTGGCCTTTGAAAAAGCGTGAGTGGGCCCCAGGAAGAGGTGTGGAGGCTGGGGTTCATCTGCCTCTGCCTGCCCACCTTTTCATTGTAACTTCCCCTGCGCAGGCTCTCCAGTGTCAAGCACAAAGTCCTGCAGGAGTCTAGCAAGAAGGACCAACTCATCACCAAGTGTAATGGTAGGCGGGAAACCCGTGCTGCCCCTCAAGTTAACATACACGGGCTCTTTCCCAACAGCCCAGGGCCTGTGCCAAAATCAGGGTTCTACCCCAACTTCTGCCCCCGGCTGAGGATACAGGCAAGTCCAGGCGGGTCACACCATCGAAAATACCTTCAGGGACCAGGCAGGTCACGGAAATGATGGATGAAATCGGTGTGCGATATTCTTCACAGCCATAAAGAAACGGGCCTGCTCCCATTTTTCTTGAAACATACAACCTTCTTAGTCCACCTTCTGTTTTGTTTTCCCATTTTTGATAAGTGTTAGAGATAGTGTACCTGACTGATAATCTTGCTTCGAGAGGAGTCGTAGAACAAGCTCAGTCCTCCTGGGGAGCTGGTCTTCCACTCAGGACCAAGGGACTCATGAATTCATTCCCCTCCCATGATAACAGGGCTAGGAGGCCCCAGATCTTTTAGAAAAGACTCTAGGAGCCAAGTGTTGTGGCACATGGTTCTAAACCCAGCACTCAGTGGGTGGAGGCAGGAAGATGGGAGTTTGAGGCCATCCTGGACGGTGTAAGACCTTGTCTCAAGAGCAGAAAAGAATTTTCAAGCCAACTTTAATGGGAAAAATATGAATTGTTAGTGTAGGCAACTAATTTAGGCAATTTGAAAGAATTTTTATTGACGGAGTAAAATATGCTGAGCCACTGGATTTCAGCTGGATTTCAGCTCTGCCATCTGCTATGTACACGTCTTTGGCCACTTACTGGTCCGTGGCATGCTCTGAGCTGAGGGGCAGCACCTTTCAGTTCCAGAGACTGCTAGACTTGTTACTTAGCCTAAGAAGTGTCTATGAATTCCATGCATGGAATCTGTTCACTCTCTGTAGCAGATCTTCAATAGGCCAGAGACAGCCTGAGCCCAAGAGGGTTAAGGTCCCTCCTGAAGCCTAACAGATAGCCACTGTCTCCCCCACCCCCACCCCCAACTCCCTTATCATCTCTCCTACCTGAGGGTTGGAGAGATGGCCTAGCGGTTAAGAACACTGACTGCTCTTCCAGAGGACCCGAGTTCAATTCCCAGCACTCACATAGCAGCTAACAACTGTCTGTAACTCCAAGATCTGACACCTTCACACAGACATACATGCAGGCCAAACATCTCCCCTATCCAGAGAACCCAGAGAACTGGTATAGCCAGAGATGTCTTTCCTTAGGCATTTCTTTCTACCAGAATTAGCCCAGGCCCTAGAGCTCACTGTGTGTTGTGGGGTTAGGGTTTGGCTGCCTCTCCATAAAATGTCCTGCACCTCTCCAGTGGGCTACAAGCCCTCACCTAGCCAGTATGGTGCTGTGACCATCACTTTAATCAATACTCCTACCTGACCCTTTGCGATTCAGTTTTGTTTTTATATTTATATAGCTTTTTTTCTTCCTTCTTTTCTCTTTCTTTAATTTTTTTGAGACAGGTTCTCTCTGTGTAGCCCTGGCTGTCCTGGAACTTGGTATGTAGACCAGGCTGGCATTGAACTTGCAGAGATACTTCTGCCTCTGCCTCCGAATACTGGAATTAACAGGTGCTACCACTGCCCAGCTAGTCACACAGATTTCTAGTTCTTTCCCAAAAGAATTTTAGATGCAGTTAATTTCATATTATCCAGAAGACCTTGGGAACCAGACTCCATGGCCCTGTCCTGCCATGCAGTGAGATCCTTCCTAAGTCTCTCGCCTTCATCTCTGTCTCTTTCCTCATTTCTACTCTGTTCCTCTGGGACCACATTTTATCTGAACTGATAAAGGCACCAACATTTCTGCATGGCTGGAGCTCATGCTGTAGTTTCCCCTTTTTCTCCTTCCTTCCTTGTATGTGTACATGCCTTTTTTTTTTTTTTTTTGGTTTTTCGAGACAGGGTTTCTCTGTAGCTTTGGGGCCTGTCCTGGAACTAGCTCTTGTAGACCAGGCTGGCCTCGAACTCACAAAGATCCACCTGCCCCTGCCTCCCGAGTGCTGGGATTAAAGGTGTGCGCCACCACAGCCCGGCTTGTACATGCCTATTTGTATGTTCATGTGCATGCAAGGACCAGAGGCCAAAATCAGGCAGCTTCCTCAGTCACTCTCCCCATTATTTTATGTGCATGAATGTTTTGCCTTCGTGTGTGTGTGTGTGTGTGTGTGTGTGTGTGTGTGTACACATGTATCTGTACTGCATGTGTGACTGGTCCCCACAGATACAGAAGAAAGCATCCAATTCCCTGAGGCTGGAATTAGTGTGTGAGCTACCGTATGGGTGATGGGACTTGAAACAGGGTCCTCTGCAAGAGGAACAAGTGCTTTTACCACTGAGCTAATTCTTTTTTTAAAAAAATATTTATTCATTTTATTATGTAAACAATATTCTGTCTGTGTGTATGCCTGCAGGCCAGAAGAGGGCACCAGACCCCTTTACAGATGGTTGTGAGCCACCATATGGTTGCTGGGAATTGAACTCAGGACCTTTGGAAGAGCAGGCAATGATCTTAACCTCTGAGCCATCTCTCCAGCCCCCCCACTGAGCTAATTCTTCAACCCCCTGACATTTTTTTAAAGCGATGGTTTTGTGTTACAGTTCTTGTGTGTGTGTGTGTGTACATGTACATCGCACCATATATGTTTGGAGGTGAGGGAAGATTTGGTCTTCGCATTTTCCATCCACTGTGTGGGCCCTGGAGGTTGAAATCAGGTCCTCTGTGTGTTCAGGAAGAACTTTAACCAGCTGTGCCATCTCACTGGCCCACTGCCAGTGACAAGGCAGTGGCTGTGACAAGGACTCACACTGAACCTGAAACTCGCACTTTGGGCTAGACTGCAGTCTAGCCATCCAGAAAGCCCCAGAGACCCACTGTCGTGACTCCCTCAGCTCCGGGATTACAGGGACACACAGTTGCACCCCCCCCATGTGAGTGCTGGGTATCCAGATTGTGTGCTCACATTTGATGTGCAGCAAGCACATTACCAACTAAACCACCTCCTCAGCCCCCATTCCACTTACATTGTATGTGCACATGTGTATGGGTGTGTGTGCATGTGTGCACATGCATATGGAAGATGGAAGACAACCTTCAATTTCATCCTGAGGACTTGTAGAAGGAACGGGAGAGGGCCGCTTCCTGCCACCCTGCTAGCTTTAACCAAAATAATTACACGGAAACTGTATTCACTTAAACACTGCCTGACCCTTTAGTTTCAGCCTCTTATTGGCTAATTCTCACATCTTGCTTAACCCATTTCTATTAATGTGTGTAGCACCATGAGGTGGTAGCCTACTAGGAGAGATCTTAACCTGCGTCTGTCTCAGAGAGGAGAGGCATGGTGACTGCTTGAGGCGTCTGCCTGACTCTGCTTTCTTTCTCCCACAATTCTGTCCTGTCTACCCCGTCTACCTAATTTTCTGTCCTCTTAAAGGACCAAGGCAGTTTCTTTATTAACCAATAAAAGTAACACATAGACAGATAACCCTCCTCCATCATTTCCCCTTTTTCTGTTTAAACAAGAAAGGCTTTAACTTTAACATAGTAAAATTACATATAACAAAACAGTTATCAAGCAAGAATTACAATTACAATATTTAGATCTATTTTATTTTTTACTGTAACAAAGGAAAACTATAACTAACCATTTTTCAACTCCATCAAAGGCTCCAGAAAGATACAATATTACCTAAGTAAACAACTTCCAAAATTCTAGAAATGACAGAGACATCTCGCTGCCTGGACAGTCACCCAAAGTTCGCAGACTCTTTCTTGAGTCAGGAACCCTGAAAGACCATCTCATCTTTAGGCAAGTTCAGCAGTCCTCTCTCTGTGGGTTCTTTGTGTCCAGTTCATGCATCAGTCCAGGCAAGAGCAGTTTCTTGCCCAAATGGCTATCAAACTCCATAAAGAGCCTCTTCGATGCCCATCTTCTCTTGAAGTAACTGGTGCTGCCAGAAGCAGACGTGTCTCATTGTCCTGAAAAGCCCTAAGTTATTAAAACATTAAAATACCATATTCTGTAGTCTTTGAAAGATATGAAGAATGCTTATCTAACTGAAATATATCTCTACATATCTAAAAAATCTAACATGACTACAAGCTTGACTATTATTGATGATTATCCATTAACAACCTATATTTCCTAATTATACATTACATTTTTAAATGAACTACACAATCACAATACCTTAATCAATATCAGAAATACATATAACAAGATTGACCTTAAAATAGTATCAGTAAACCAAGATTTGTATCAATCCAAATTATTTATATCTATATCATCTCCCCCTTTAAATGTAAAAGAACATTTATAAACAATATTTGGGAACATGGGCGCAGTTTTGTGAATCTGTAATTCTTTTACTATCCAGGAGCATTTTTGTTTTGTAGTTTTAAATCACTAAGCACTTAAGAATCTAAGCTGTGACATTCCTTGATCAAAACAGGTACTGCCTGCTTGCCCCGCCCAGTCCAACATGGCGGAGCCACTCGTGACTCTGAGCCTTGCACATTGCATCAATAGCATGGCGGTGCTGCTTGTGCCTCTGAGCCGCAGCACGCAATGACCCCCTCTTAGGCACACAGCGAGTCTAGTCGCCATCAAACAAATTGTAGCACTTTACTCCAAATGCTCCATTCAAAAGCTCTGTCTCCTGCAGGAGCCAGATAGCGATGGCGGCACAGCCAAGAAACTGGTATTTCAAAATCGCCACTTTTTAGTAGACCTGATCCCACCGTCTACCCAGGTAGGAAGAGCTGAGCCACAGGCATGGTCTCAGCTACCTTGTTCCCGACCCTGAGTGGGCACACAAATATCCGGGCCCAGAAATGCTCCATAGCAGGAGTTTGCACCTGCGGCAGGGCTCAGGAAGCCACGTTTCAAAATGGCTGGCGCAGCTTTTTTTTGTTGTTGTTGTTGCTTTTGCTGAATCACGAAATCTCTCTACAGCACGTCCTAGCAAACAGCAAAATGTTGTGTTAAACTCTGGGTTTTGTGTGTGTGTGTTTAAAATTAAGCTCTCTCGGGTTATACTTGGAATTTGTTACCATGTTGGGCACCACTCTGTAGAAGGAGCTGTGGGCTTCCTGCCACCCTGCTAGCTTTACCCAAAATAATTACACGGAAACTGTATTCACTTAAACACTGCCTGGCCCATTAGTTTCAGCCTCTTATTGGCTAATTCTCACATCTTGCTTAACCCATTTCTATTAATGTGTGTAGCACCACGAGGTGGTAGTTTACCAGGAGAGATTTTAACCTACGTCTGTCCTGGAGAGGAGAAGCATGGTGACTGCCTGAGGCATCTGCCTGACTCTGCTTTCTTTCTCCCACAATTCTGTTCTGTCTACTCTGCCTACCTAATTTTCTGCCCTATTAAAGGGCCAAGGCAGTTTCTTTATTAACCAATAAAAGTAACACATAGACAGATGACCCTCCTCCATCAAGGACTGGCACCCACTTCTTTTAAGAAAGGCTCTCTTGGGGCTGGAGAGATGGCTCAGTGGTTAAGAGCACTGACTGCTCTTCCGGAGGACCCGGGTTCAATTCCCAGCACCCACATGGCAGCTCACAACTGTCTGAAGATCCAGTTTGCAGGTGATCTGACACCTTCACACCAATGCATATAAAATAAAGTGAAATAGACCATAAAAAAATAAAGAAAAAGAAAAGAAAGGCTCTCTTGCCGGGCAGCACTGGTGTACACCTTTAATCTCAGCACTTGGGAGACAGAGGCAGGGGGATCTCTGTGAGTTCAAGGCCAGCCAGGTCTATCAGAGATAGTCCCAGGACAGACTCCAAAGCTACAGAGAAACTCAGATTCTCATGCTTGCAATGCAAGTGTTTTACAGACCAAGCCCTTCTCAGCCTCCAATTTTTAAAAATATTTTTCAAATTTTAATGACTTTGTTTTTTTAGGTTTATTCATCTTAATATTTTGTATGTATGGATGTATCTTCTACATGTGCACTCTGCATGTGCCTGGTGCCCTCGAAAGGCAGAGGAGAGCATCATATTCCCTGGGCCTAGCTAGAGCTACAGAAGATTGTTAACTCTCATGGGTCTGGGAATGGAATCCAGGTCCTCTGGAAGAGCAGCCAGTACTCTTAACCACCAAGTCCACTCTCCAGTCCCTGCACGTCTCGGACATCCCAAGCTGGCCCCAAGCTTGCTATTGAATGACTTTGAATCCTTCACCTCCCAATATTGCTCTTCCTTTCTTTTTCTCTCTAATGGTTCTGGCAGCTGAACCCAGGGCTTAGCATGCTGAGCATAAGCTGCTCCTACCAGTGAACGTGTTCCCAGTCCATGCAGTCTTTTTGTCAGTGGATATGCCCCTCCCCCACCGCGTGATCAAAAATTTCCAGCACTCCATGAAGGGCGGTTATATAAATGAATGCTTTTAGATCCTGATAGCCACCTGGAATTTTTTACCCAAGACACAGAAATCTATGTATCGAATGTGTACCTGTTTAGGAGAGAGGCTTTTCCATGACTGTCCCCACGTCCTCTCCATGCTGCCTTGGAAGAGGGACATATGAGGAAACAGGCCTAAAAAGCAGCTAAGCCAGCATGCTAACACTGCCTCATCAGTATGCGCCTCTCTGAAATGTGTGGCCTCATCCTGAGCTCTGCTCGTTTTCTCTTCTGTCTGTTCTCTCTCTCTCTCTCTCTCTCTCTCTCTCTCTCTGGAGTGGGAGTCTCATACATGCTAGGCAAGTGCTCTAGGAATCAGTCACACCGCCAGTCTTCAACGCCTGAGTCTTTATTTTTATTTATTTATTTTTCTGGAACTCACTCTGTTGACCAGGCTGCTCTCGAATTCACAGAGATCTGCCTGCTTCTGCCTCCTGAGTGCTGGGACTAAAGGTGTGCACCACCACCCAGCACACTTATTTATGGTTTGTTTTTTTCTGTTGAGACAGGTAGCCCAGGCTGGCCTCAGACTTGGTAGGAGAGCTTGGGCTCCCAATACTCCCACCACTGGCACGTGCCAGCACCCTCAGTGTAATTTCTGAGTTTTATATTTGATGATTTTTTAAAATTTATGTGTATGAGTGTTTTGTCTACATATATGTATGTGTATGTACCATGTGTGTGCCTAGTTACTGTGGAGGTGAGAAGAGGGTGCTAGATTCCCTAGGCACTTGTCTGTCTGTCTGTCTGTCTTTCTCTCTCTCTCTCTCTCTCTCTCTCTCTCTCTGAGAGACAGTTAATTCACATATTTAGGAACCACCATGTGGGTGCTAGGAACCAATTGCTCCTCTGGAAAAGTCTGTGCTCTTGAGCACGGAGCCACCTGTCCAGCCTCTGGTTCCTGAGTCCTAACTCTTCTTCTGGGGAAGATGAACATATGTCTGATGGGGTCACAGACATCATTGCCCACCCGGTGGCCCTCTATAGCACAGGGCTGGGCACCCAGCCTGCCCTTTATAGGTCCAGTTGGTGGACGTGGCCAACTCGGTTTCCAGTCCCAAAGTCCATCCATTCCACAGTGCACAGATCTGTGAGACTCTTAGGGACGACAGTAAAGGAGGCAATAGTCCTGTCCTTGTGGACCGTGTGTCATAGTTGTAGAAGGACGAGTGACATATGAGGTGTGTTAGACATCGGCAAGGAGAATGGGAGCAGGGACGGGGACTCGGAAGGGGAGGGGTGTAATTTCTAGATCAAGGGTCTAACCAAGGATGTGTAAAGGCCCAAGAGCAGCAGCTAAGAGCCAGGGCTTTGGCCTTCTTCTTTCCAAGGAATTTTTGCCCATCCTCACCTGGGCGAGGTTTGTAATTTTGAATGGTGACGTCGCTGACTTACTGTCCCCACTCCCAAGACCCCATAAATTTGCTGATACGTCAGGGCCTTGTGATGTACACCTGTAATCACAGGCTGAGTAGAAGGACTAAAAATTTAAGGCCTACCAGGGTTACAGAGTGAGTTTAAGGCTAGCCTGGTCAACCTAATGAGACTGTGCTTAAAAACCAAGTAGAAAGTAGATGGGTGTGGTCGTGCATACTAGGCTGAGGCAGGTGAATGTCTTGCATTTGAGGCTAGCCTGGTATGCATAGCAAGTTCTAGAACAGCCAGAGTTACATAATGAAGAGAAAAATAGTAGAAAGAGGGTAGCACGCCTTTAACCCCCCACTCTGGAGGCAGAGGCAGGCCGTTCTCTATGAGTTCAAGGCCAGCCTAGTCTACAGAGTGAATTCTAGGACACGACTAAAAAAAAATTAAAAATTAAAAAAATAAAAATTAAAAATTAAAAAAAATAAAAATAAAGGGTTGGGGATATAGCTCAGTAGTAGAGTACTTACCTGTCATGTGTAAGAGCCTGGGTTCAGTCTCCAATACAGAAAACCAAATTCATTCATACTGAGGTACTGGCAGCTGTTCAAGGATAACCCGAGTGGCAAGAGCAAACCTCTGAAAAGCCCCACAAGGGAAGACCTCCGCTCAGGAGCAGCCTGAGAGATGGGAACCACCCCTCCTCCCTGCCTCTCTCCCCCACAGAAATTGAGTCTCACATTATAAAGCAAGAAGATATACTTAATGGCAAAGAGAATGAGATTAAAGAGTTGCGGCAAGTTATCAGCCAGCAGAAACAGATTTTCAGGTGAGGGGCCGGGCCAGGCTTGGGGGTTGCTGATGGAAGTGGGGAGCCTGACTTGGCCCCTACCCAAGGCTGTCCAGCCTACGACCAGCTGGCTCCGTTGCAGGAATCACATGTCCGACTTCCAGATCCAGAAGCAGCAGGAGAGCTACATGGCCCAGGTGCTGGACCAGAAGCATAAGAAAGCCCCGGGAACACGTCGGGCCCGGAGCCGCCAGTGTCCCAGGGAAAAATAAAATGCTGGTTGCCTTGCTGGTTTCTAAATGCAATGCCCAACTTCTACCTTCTCTATTCTGGGGAGACCAGCTCTTCCCCTCCATCCTGGTGACCCCCACCACAGGACTGCCTCTTCTGAGTTTAGGAGGAAACACTGTTCCAGTCTCCAGCCCATGCTGCTGTACTCCTTTGGGATAGGATAGCACCCATGGTAACGGAGTGGGAACTGCTGCTTGCTTTTGATGGTTAGTCTTCTCCATACACAGCCCGAGTTAGCACAGTCACACCCTGCCTGAACTTCAGTAAATGTGGTTCTCTGAGGTTGGCTGTAGGGTTAGGGAAGAATGGAGTGTGTGTGTGTGTGTGTGCATGTGCATGTGTGTTGGTGTAGCCCTGACTACAGACTTTAAGACTGGATTCCAGAACCACAGTAAATCTGAGAAACCAGAAGCACCCAGGTAATAAAAAAAAAATGTGTATGAGCCGGGCTGTGGTGGCGCACACCTTTAATGCCAGCACTTTCCAGCATTTGGGAGGCAGAGGCAGGCAGATCTCTATATGAGTTCTGAGTTTGAGGCCAGCCTGGTATACAGAGCAAGTTCCAGAAGAGCCAAGGCTACATGGAGAAACCCTGTCTCGAAAAACAACACCCCCCCAAAACAAACAACATGTGTATGTACTTGCTCCCCAAACCACTCCTGCACCTTCTTACACTAAAGAACAAAACCTTGCACGGGGAGGAGGAGGCTACACAATCTTAAATCAGGGAAACAGGGAAAGGGCCCCAGCCTGCTCAAATTACTCAGACAGGCCTTGATGGGGTGAAAGGTTAAATCCTCTCAGAAGTCTTCACTGAGTATGCCCCTAAGTGATCTTGGGGAACTCAGGATCCACAGGATTGGTTAAACCTGGCCAGGGTGGGCATAAAGCAGAGCCAGCACTCCGGCCTCAGGGTCAGCTGGGGCCTGAGTCATGGCAGGACCTTCAAGCCAGAAGTTAAGGGCAAGTGGTGTGCTATTGTCATAGGACAATGACAGCTGGTGGCTGCTTCCCTACTAGGAAGGAAGGAATGCTGTGGGGCACCGGAATAAGGTACTGTGCGCCTGGGACCTTAGAGAGAACCCTACAGTCTCCCAGCTTTGTTCTGGGTGCTAAGCAACTTAGCTAGCCAGCCCCTGCCTGATTCTCCTTACCCTATCCAAGGTGGTGTATGGACATGAGAAGTCAAGGAAGCATATGGATTGTAGCTAAGGAAGCCATGGAGGAGTTTCCTTGCCATGTTAAGGAGTTGGGGGCTGAGGATATGGAACTTCAAGCTCACACCCTGACCATCTCAGAAGTCCCTTGCAAGGCCAAAGTTTTCCCACCTGTGTTAGGTGGAGTTGGGCATAGCTGTTTGCTCTTTTTCAAAACTAGGCCTGTCTTCCTCTCACCTGCCTGTCAGTCAACGTCTGGAGCCCCAGCCCTGTGTTCCACCTGTGCTGGAGAAAGTTCGGGCAAGGGGGTTTGCACCGGGTAGGGCCCAGGACTTGGGTCTCTGCTGACAACTCCGCTAGCTTCAGCGTGGACACTGGCGCTTTAAGACGCTTTGACCCCATGGCATCCCGGCGGGGCGGAGACAGTGCAGGCGCCACCAGCGGAGGCATTGCCCGGGAGGTAGTGCTAAGTGTCCTGCCCACCATGCTGACTGCGCTCGCCCCGCCAGCCCTTCCAGGGCTCTCAAGGCAGCTGCCTGACCCTGCCCGGCGTCAGGATTCGTCCGGTTCGTCCGGCTCCTACCACACAGCTCCGGGTTCTCCGGAGCCCCCGGACGTTGGGCCGGACACAGAAGGCCGGGGGACTTGGCTCTGGGTGGCCCCTGGGCGGGGGGCGGGCGCGCAGCCTGTGCTGTCCGTCAGCGCCCAGAATAGCCGCCAGCAGCACAGCTCCGGCTCGGGTTTCCCGCGAGGCCCGGGCTCCGGCCCGCTGCCGCCCCGGCCCCAGCTGCGCATGCTGCCGTCGGGGGAGATGGAAGTCATCTTCGGCGCGGGGGCTCTGTTCAGCCGCTCCGACGCGGAGGATCGGGAGGAACAACAGTTCATGGCGCCTGTCTTCAGCAGTCCATTGCTGCCCGGGTCACCGTCTCCTGTGTCAGTGTCGCCGCAGCCGCAGGCCCCCGACGGGGGCTCTCGCTGGGCCACCTACCTGGAGCTGCCGCCCCGCGGGCCAAGTCCGGCCGTCTCAGGCCAGTACGAGTGTGTGGAGGTGGCCCTGGAGGAGCGCCCCGCGCCGGTTAGGCCACGCACGGTGCCGAAGCGTCAGATCGAGCTGCGTCCGCGGCCTCGGAGTCCCTCGCAGGACAGCCGCGCGCCGCGTCCCCGACTGCTCCTGCGCACCGGCTCCCTGGACGAGTCTCTGAGCCGTTTGCAGGCCGCCGCGGGCATCGTGCAGACGGCGTTGGCCCGAAAACTGGGCACTGAGGTCCCGGCCCCCAGCAATGTCACTTTTAGATCCACGGGGAGACCAGAACCCACGACGAATCCTCGGGAAACGGCACGCAGCACCCGTGTGGTCCCGGAAGAGGTCAAGTCTCGGCCACCCCGCGCACACGATAGTTCTGTCCACACCAAAGCCCTGCGGCCTTGGCCCAGCCTCCGAGAGCGAGCAATTCGGCGGGACAAGCCGGCGCCTGGGACCGAGCCGCTGGGTCCTGTTAGTTCCAGCATCTTTCTGCAGTCAGAGGAGAAAATTCAACAGGCTCACGAACAGGAATCCAAGACTCAGTTCCCTCGTGAGAATCCCGATCGAATCGTACCGAGAACACGAAGTCCTCCCTTCCATTCTAGAAGCTCCCGAGTGGTTCCTAGTAGGGTTGTGAGACCAAGGAGCCCATCTCCTCCGCAGCAGGCTCCAAACGGGGCCGTGCGGGGTCCTCGGTGCCTGTCCCCCCAGAACGTCTCACGACCTCATAGAACTGTCTGGAGAATGAGCAGTCCGTCCTTCCCTGAAGCATCTTCTGAGTGGGAAAGTCGGAATGAGGCCGTAGAGGAAGTCATCAGCAGAAGGAGCCCTTCCCCTCCACCTCTTTCGCAATGGACTCAGGATGTCGCTAGAGTTGGGAACCGAGGTCCCGAAACTCCTTCTCTGTGGAAGGTTCCACATTCGATAGGTGTAGATGCTATAGGGCTGAGTAGGGACCGGTCCTTGCCAGCCCTGTTCCCACGGGAGTCACCTGATCATCCTGTTGAAACGAGTAGCCCATCGCCCCGAGAGACAAGGGGTCCTATTGTGCAGGGCTCATCGACGGCATTGCGTCAGGAAGCTATGAATGGCCTAACTCAGGAGTTGGAGCCGCCATCAGCCCCACTGACTCCAGAACTCACAGAGGCGCAGTGTCTGCGGCTCCCCCTGGAAAATGCGGATAATACCTTCAAAGGCAGGCAGCCGTCTCCAGTTGTCGATACACCGGAACCTCCCGGAAGTCATCTCACAAGCATCCTAGACGACGATGTGTGCCCAGAAGCCTTGGCCCCGGGAGAAGCAGCTTCTGGACGGCCGCGCGTGACTATTCCGCGGCCGCGAGACGTGCGCAAGATGGTTAAGACCACTTACGCGCCAAGCTTTCCTGCGGGAACCCCAAGTTCCGGGCTTCCCGCGCCTTCTACTGACACCTGCGGGGAGGGCGATGCATCAAAAGCGCAGGAGCTCCCGGCGCTGGAGTCGCCGGCCCCGGCTCATTACACTTCCATTTTTCTCAAGGACTTTCTGCCGGTAGTACCTCATCCCTACGTGTCTCCAGAGCCTTCTCTCCATGCGACCCCTAAGGATGTCTCCCACTCCAACCAGGTCCCGAGGCGGAGGGCAGAGAACAACACCGCGAAGCCTTTCGCGCGCAGTGAGATCCGCTTGCCTGGCGCCCTAGTCTTAAACCGCCCGCAGGAGAAAACCCCAGGTGTCCAAGGTTGCGGTCCTGGGGTAGAAAACCTGGATACTGAGGCCCAGCGCCTGGTCCCAGACCACGAGGGTCGAACCAGTCCCTTAGGAGGCGCTCACACCTCAACCGAGTGGTCCCCTTTAGGATCAGCAGGGACCCAACCTCCTCGCCCCGGCTCCCCGCAGACATGTCCCAACTCGAGCCTTGGGACAGCACCCGAATTGGAGACACCACTTGTGGCTCCTGCAACGGCGGTCCAGGCGCCCCTCCCGCGGGAGCCTCAGGCTACAGCGACCAGGACCGCTGCACCCCTCCCGCGAGCTGCCTCTGCGCCTCCCACGGATCGACTACCTCCTGCATGTACCCAGGGGTCGCGGAGGCTTCCAGGAGCCGCGCCACCAGGAAAGGTCCTCGTAGACCCGGAGAGCGGTCGCTATTACTTTGTGGAGGCTCCGCGGCAGCCGAGGCTACGGCTACTCTTCGACCCCGAGAGCGGGCAGTACGTGGAAGTGCTGCTGCCGCCCTCTCCCTCTCTTTCCCGGCCGCCACGACAAGCCTATGCCCCACTGGCCCTAGGGCCGGGCCTCTACCCGCCCGCCTATGGGCCTGTCCCTGGCTCGTCACTGACGCCGCCGTCCCCCAATCTCCCGGCTCTTGGCAGTCTCCAGCTACCCTGGACCCCTGAGGCCGGGCCCCTGGAGGGGATGTACTACATGCCCTTGAGCGGGACCCCCAGTCCTGCTCCACCGATGCTCTTCTGTGCCCCGCCCTCCACTTCCGGTCCCATCCAGTCCAGCAAGGGCTCCGTGTTTCCTTTATGAAGCCTCAGGTCGCGGTCCCCTTGGAGTTGTGTTCCCTAGAAGGCTTTGGGAGTTCTGGTTCCTAGTCACTTAATTTTTCCTCCCATCAACTCTTTGGCTAGTTCCAGCCAGCCCCCAGACCAGAAGTGACCTTAAGAGAATGTATCTGCTACCTGGGCTGACAGCGCTGGATCATCATTAGCAAATGCCTGGCAGCCTATGTCCTGTCTCTCCCCTCCCCCACAACAAAAATGTGTATCCCTTTCCCAAACCTTCCCAGGGTGTGGTGTATATGTGTATATGTGTATACAGGCAAGCAAGTATGTCACTAAGAAATGTTGGGGTTTCCCAGAATGGTGGGTGTGGGAGTAGTAGCAGGGCCAGGGCTGCCTGTGGTGATGGTGAACTGCTGGTCTCTACCTAACACTGGGCCTCAGTCGAGTGGGCAGGACAGTGGGTGCTGCAGAGATGGAGGGGATGGGTGACAGCCATCAAATCTGGGTTTGAGCCTTGCCTTGGAAGGTTTTGGGAGAACGCATTGTGGCCCCGGGGCCCGCTCGGGGCTGAGAATGGCAGCTGTGGGGATAGTATGTGAGGTGGAACATGGATGTTGTATAAGGAGACGTGGAGGGTCGGCTTGGAACTGGAAGTCCCAGGATCGCTGTGGTCCCTGTAAAGACAGCCAAAGGGACAAGCAACTCATTGGCAGAAAGGCCCGCAGTAGGCGCTAGGAAACGAGGAACCGAGGAGGAAGGGGAGTGAGGTTGTTCTTTGGGTTTTCTGTTGGTTGCTAGGGGTGACTAGGTACAAGTAGTGAATTAAAGAATGTCAAGTGATCAGTAAATACTTCTCTTGGCCAGCTATTCCTGAAGATTGACAGGACAGGGAGGACAAGAATCTAGAAAAATAAATTAGTTTTGGGAGTTGTGGTTGTCTAACCAAAAACGGAAAGGCAACGGAGGGATGACTGCTAACAGTACACAGCTTGGAGTCTAACTCCTAACTCATCAGGCCCCAGTGTCTGTGTCTTCTGTGAGCCATCTGCACCCAGGCAGGAGGCAAGTGAGTTGAATCTCCAAGATGACAAGAGGGGGAAGGCTGGGGTTTAGCATAGGGGCATGTTCTTGGTGCCTAGAAGGGAGGGCAGAGCTAGCAAGAGAATCCCAGGTGTGGTGGTGCATGCCTTTAGCCCAGAACTTGGGAGGCAGAGGCAGGCAGAGAAATCTCTGTGACCTCCAGGCCAGCCTAGTCTACAAAGTGAGTTTCAGAACAGTCAGGGCTACACACAGAGAAAAGACCATAAAAAAAAAAAAAGAAAAAGAAAAAGAAAAAAAAAAAAAAGAACTGGCAAGAAGGATGTTCATGCAGAGGCAACAGTGCCCACACAGGGACTGGCCCTTCAGGCTGCTCACAGCCCAGGGAAGCCCCAGACCTGTGTTCCACCTGCCCCGAGCCTGGGGTAAACTGAGAGACTGAGTATGTCTCTGTGAGGTGGGAGGTGATCTCTGTAGATTTGAGCCTGAAGTGACTGGACTTTGCTGGAGGGGTGTTTGGAGAGGGACAGTTTCCCACTAGAAGCAGGGTCAGGGCTGGCAATTGATAGCTTTCTGGTTCCAGGCCTATGCAACTAAGATCCCCCAGACCCCCTACCAGCCTTGCCCTGGACTGGAAACTGGCTAGAACACTAAATCAGAATAGCCTAAACATCTCTACCAAAGATTCTGATCCCCATGGCATAGAGGGACCAGGCCACCCCCAGAGTGCATCGTCTTGTCCTGGTGTGCAATAAATGGCTGGTCATGGAAAGCCGTGGTGACTGTGGTAACAATCAATATATGGTCCTTATTTCCTGCTGCCATCCTTAAAAACACTTTTCCTTGGAGTGGTGGTGCCCACCTTAAATTCCAGCACTTGGGAGGCAGAAGCAGGTGGATTTCTTTGAGTTTAAGACCAGCCTGGTTTACAGAGCAAGTTCCAGGACACCCAGGGCTGTCCCAACATAGCCATGTAAATAACACTTAAAATTCTGTATTTTTATTTTATGAGTGTTTACCTGCATGTATGTATGTATACCACATGCATGCCCATGAAGACCAGAGGGTATTGAACCCCCTGGAACTGGAGTTACAGATGGTTGTGAACCACTATGTGAGCAATAGGATGCTGAGTCCAGGTCCTCAGCAACAGACACATTTGTTCTTAACCACTCAACTTTGGTCAGCTTGTCGCTTTTCCCCCCACCCCCCGACAGACAAGGTTTATCTGTATAACAGCCCTGGCTGTCCTGGAACTCACTCTGTAGACCAGGCTGGCCTTGAACTCACAGAGATCCACCTGCTTCTGCCTCCTGAGTCCTGGGACTAAGGGTGTGCACCACCATACCCAGCTAGCTTGCTCCCTCTTAACCCCCACAAAGCCCTTCCATGCCCGGCTCTGACCTGGGTAAAGGGGACTCTATGGTCAGAGAGAGATCATGTATGCTCTCACATACTGTGGTTGCCAACCTCACCACAAGGAGAACTCTAGGCTGGCAACCACAACCATGGCCACATTCCTCCTGGTCGCTGAGTGACCTAGAGGCACTGGGGACTACTCTCATCATGGCTCCTCTGGTAGGAGGATTTGTCTCTTCTCTCTGAGCTTTCACATCCTCACAGTAGAATAAAGATGACTGTAACCGGCCTCACCCCCACAGGATGTTCAGCACAGTACCTGCCACTCGATCAGGTCACAGTGTGTGAGATCCATCGCCCACCCCCCATCACCCCTTCCCCCCCCCCCCCCCCCCCCCGCTCCTGGGTCAGCCTAGAACCGCTCTTTGCATCTTCATCCCCTATCTGTGAGATGGAGCTCAGTCAGCGGGAGCCAGGGTCCCCCTGTGGAAACTGTGTACGTGTCACCTCCTGGGCCCTGGGGGAAGGGAAGAGGACAGTGAGGTGTCGGTTCCCTATTGGCCTGAACCGCAAATAACTCGAATGCACAGCTGCACCCCAACCGCAGTGTACGCTCCATGAAGTAACTTCAGAGGCCATGAGGCTGGCCCTGCCATTGCTGCTACTGTTTGGGTGCAAGGCCACCCTGGGAAGCCTTGGGGACAGGCCTCCACTTTCAGCCACCGCTCCAGTGTTGGATGACGAGGAGAAGTACGCGTCTTATATGCCTGTTCACCTGCGCTGTGATGCCTGCCGTGCTGTGGCCTACCAAGTAAGTTCCACCCGTCCCCCAAAAGTCCTGGCTCAGACCACTCCATCTACCGTAAACTCCATCACTGGCCTTTAATTCCCAGCCCTCAGCCCCAAGCAGCCATCTCTCCATGATATTACCAGCCTCCTACACTTGAATTGCTGTGCCTCAGTTTACACCCTTCCCCGGTTACCTAAGAGCGGCCAATCTAAGGTGCCTGCATATTGTCACCCCAGGGAAACATTCATCCTCTTAGATTCCTTCTTTGTACTCTTTTTCGTCTAACACCCTCCCCAGGCCCCGGAGGTGCCTTTACTTCATGCATGTTGGGTACATGTGTATCTATGTGAACCCACCATATTTGTTGCCTCCTCAAGCATGCCTATGTGACCATGTTTCTGTATGTATGCAGGGCGGATGAATACATGTGTTATTAAAGACTGGGCTCTGGTTATTTTATTTGTATATTATTATTATCATTATAATTGGCTTTCTTTGCTCTTGTGGTTTAAAAATAGCACAGGCTACTGGGCAAGCATGCCCTGAAAGAGTGGCCTGGTCTTTCACACAGCATTTCCTCCCCTGCCCCCAGGAAAGTAGGTCCTGCCTGAAGTGGCCCAGCCCAGCTTTGGGGCCTGGGCTGGGGTGAGGGGGGCGGGGGTGGTGTGGTGGAAAGGGTGGGGGGAGGGGAGTGGGAGGGGCGCTGCAGCTTGCCTCACAGGTGCTTCCGGCTCAACAGCGAGCGCCTTGGCCACCTCAATCTCCCCGGAGACTTGGGTGTCTGTCCATTCCTCCTTCCCACAATTGACAGCTGTCCCAAAGTCCTAGCTCTCAGCACCTCCTCATTCCAGATGGGGCAACATCTGGCAAAAGCAGAAGCTAAATCTCGCGGTCCAGACTTCAGTGGATTGCAGGAGCTGAGTGAGTCGGTATACACAGATGTCCTGGACCGGACCTGCTCTCAGAACTGGCAGTCGTGAGTTGCCAATCCAGGCCCTGCCACTTTCTTAAGGGAAAGGGCTGGCTGGTGCAGACCTCCGTACTCCCGTTGACACCACATGCCGGGTCCACAAAGGCCCTGGCCTGAGGGAGGAGGATGGCTGGGCTGAAATCTGGGAAGAACTGCTCTTGGGAGCAAGTAGGGGAGCAGATGGCCACAGAAAGGTCACTGTGAGATCTTGGGCCTTGAATTTAACCCAATCTGAACCCAGCAAAAGCTCAGTGTACTTAGGATAGAAGCAAGTCCCTCCTTGGCCAGGCCCCCATTGATCCTGTACCCCTTGCTTCCCACTGCCGCCAGCTATGGAGTCCAAGAAGTGAACCGGATGAAACGTCTCATGGGCCCAGGACTTAGCAAGGGGACAGAGCCAAGCATCAGCGTAATGATTACTGGGGGTCCCTGGCCCAATAGGTAATTACAGGGTGGGGAAGGGGTCCCTGGAGTCCTGGTTTGCCCCCCAACATCCCTGTGGGTAGGTTAGGGTTCAAGGTACCTATTGCTCTCTTAGGCTCTCCATGACGTGTTTCCAGTACCTGGGAGAGTTTGGAGAAGATCAGATCTACGAAGCCTACCGCCAAGGCCATGAGGCCCTGGAGGCATTGCTATGTGGTGGCCCTCAGGGTTCCTGCTTACTGGAGAACCCAAGAGAAGAGCTTTAGTACAAGTTGGTACACCTGCGGATCTTCTCTCTATATATATATTTTTTAAATTAATGGTTGCTTGGAGACAGGGTCTCATCGTGTAGCACAGGCTGGCCTTGAACTCGTCCTCCTGCCTCAGCCTTGGAAGCACTGCCATGACTCTTCCTGAGCCTTTGGCCCTATTCCTTCAGCAGCGGCGGTGGGGAGGGGGCAGGTCTTGTTGTCCGTCTTCTTCCTCCACCCCTTCTTGGGGCAATGGGGGTTTCTACTTTCAAATAAAGCTCAGTGACTTTGAAGTCTCCATAAAGGGGCTCGGGGATGAGGATGTGGGACAGACATGGGAGTCTCTGTTGAAGGCCTTCCCATCGCGGGCCACCTACATAGCACTCTACTCATCTAGAAGACAATAGGCGCGGCTGGAAATGTGAGCAAGCTAGGAAAGGATCCAGTCGCACGGATCCAGCCCAGGGCCAAGCAGTCCAGGCCTTTGGATCCCTAAGAGGGAAGATGCAGCCACCTTGTGGCCACCTAGGCATGGACTTCTTACTCTCTGTACCTGTTTAGACAATGGAGGCTCAATCTAAGTAGCAAGAGAAAATGAGGAAAGGACCACATCAAGGTATGGTTGAGAAGGATTTTATTGGAGACGTGAGGGAGAAAACAACCAGAGGCATCTGGAAGAGTCCAGACTGAAATGGGCCAAGAGAGGACATGAGGGCGGGGGAGCCAGAGACACTGGGAGAGGCGCAAGAAAGGGGACCAGGAGCCAAGAGCGGAAGACCAAGAGAACGCAGAGTCAAAATGGCAGATTTATATGGGAATGAGAAGCTGGGGGAAGGGAAACCCAGCCACTGGGCTGGAGAGGTTTAGGGAGGGGGGCAGGGTGGGCAGTGCTGCCAGGAGCCATGAGGCTGTGTCTGAGTTTCTTCGGGACCTGACAAGCAACAGACCCAGTAATGTCTGGGCTGGGAGGGGCTTCAGACTTTGAAGGTAGGAGCAATGTTGGCTACTGGAGGAGTTGGGGTGTCTCAAACAAGCTTGAACGTTCAGGCCCTGGGTGCTGGTTTCCGCCGCAGCAGCAGCCTGCCTCTGCCGCCGAAGCAGTTACGTCATCACCTGTTGCCAGGTGCTTTCTGCCCATCAGCTATGCGACATGTGCACCCCCTAAAAGTGCCCCCCAGCACAGCTCGCTTGCTCTCTTGTCTCTTTGTCTCTTCTTTCCTCTTACCCCTCTTGTTCCTCTCTCGCCTGTTTTTTCCTACCTTGTCTCTTGCCCCTCTTCCCCGTTCCTGCTGCCTCTCTCACGTCCCCGCCCCGACACAGCCTTTCACTCCCCCCTCCCCAGTAAACCTACGGCACTAACTCTGTTGCACAGTGTGTTTGCTTAGTGGCATACCTTGGCAGGGCCTGTGGAAAGGTATCCACTTCACCTTTCTTTTTATTTATCTTTACACTGGGTACTGCTCTGGATCCCTAGTGCCCCACCGAGTTTCCATTTCATTAAGGAATGAAAACACAGCAGCTTCCTCTTGGATTAATCTGACCAAGATTGAGCCAAGTTTGAATTCTCCATTTCTCTCCCTGTACCTTCCAACTGTGCATAGTCTGGTTTCTGTCCTGCCAGAAATCTGTCTGTTGTGTGTGTTTATGTTTGAACTGTGCCTGTCACCTAACACAAGGGCTTCACTGTATTTATTGTCGTTTTTGAGACAAGGTCTCTCTGTGCAGCCCTGGCTGTCCTATAACTCACCAAGATCCATTGACCTCTGCTTCTCAAGTGCTGAGATTAAAGGTGTGAATCACTAAACTGGGCCAGGAATGAGGATTCTTTACAGAAATCTTTAACAGTTATACAAGGGAAAGTCACTTGACTGCTTCCACGTGACCTGGCTTAGTAAACACAAGCTGCAAATAGATGCTCTCAGCCTACAGCCACGATTGTGGATTGTTTGCAAGGTGTTTTGTGGCTATTGGTTTTGAGGTTTCTTCTAATCTGCTGGCTGTTTTCAGTAAATAACTGTCACTACAAATGCATGCACATATACATTATTTTCGGTCAGGGCATTGAAGGGCACATAACTTAAGATTAAAGGTATGCATTGGTTTGGATTGTAAAAGCTGATGGCATGGGAAATCCAAGGCAAGTAAGGTTGGTTACAGCACTCCCCTAAAGGCAGGTTAAACTCAAGCAGGCTGAGCGAGGACACAGCAGGATAACAGGTTAACTATATAGTCTTAAATATCTCAAGGGGTGTTATTAACTTTGCTGTGAGGATTGCTCAAAGTTCAGTCTACTGAAAGTCAAGAAATATCTTTATACAAACGTATCACTACCTTCCACATCCCACTGACAGGGTCTAGGAGTCTTGATCAGGTCTGTTTTTTTTTTTTTTGTTTGTTTGTTTGTTTGTTTGGTTTTTTGTTTTTGTTTTCCAGTTAGAGAATTAAAAGGCAGGGGAAAAAAAATCTTGAATGAAGGCAACAGGGAGCAGCAGAGAAATCTGGACCACTACAAGCAGAAGCAGATAGACTCGGCCGTTGTAGAAAGGCATGTATTGGGGTTAGGGAAACACATATGCAGCAAGCACATGAGAACAGTACCCTCTAAGAGTGAAGGGGCCTTGGGAGGCTGAAAAATCCAGTCTTCTTGAGACTGAGACTTTTAAGTCCCTGAAGAGTTTTCCTCCCTTAGGGTTGGTCAGTTTGAAGAGAAGGAAAGGATGGCTGTTGCCCATGACTGTTGTTTAACATTGTTATGCCCAGATTGTGGAGCCCCCTAAACCCACCACGGAGCCCGCACTTGTATGCAAAAGCAAGGAGCCTTCATTGCACCTTCTGTCCATCCCACATAGCGGTGAGGGGATTTCCAGGGTTCAGGACCCCGACTGATTGACATCTGTCTAGGGGTATCTTGGCAAAAGGGTGATAAGGCGTGTGCTGAGCTCAGGGACATCTAGTGATCTTATTTAATGGCTGCAATGTCCCTTCAGATGCTGTCCCTCCCTGGGCGGTGTCAGTTTATGGCTTTTCCCTGCCTGCCAGCAAACTGAATCTCAGGTTTTTATTAAGCCTGTTGTAGAGACAGTGTGACCAAACTGTCCTGGGCCCCACAACATGGTCTGTATGCAGCCTCTGACTTGTCAAGCCAGTCCATCAGCAGGAGGAAAAGCCCATAAGGCCTTTGTTTTAAGCTGGAAGGCTTTTGTGTCAGGTCAAAGGGTAAGAAAGAAGTCAGTCATTTTGGAAGTCTGTCGCCTTTATTACCAAGTGATGGGCCCCTCCCTATCTTTCTGCCTACCATGGAATATGTCTGTTAGGAGCATAGTGAAACCATTTTGTGTATCTTGAAAACCATTTTGTCTGACTTGGAATAATGTAGTGCCTGCAAGAGGAGGTAACCTCAAGGCCTGGCAGACTTTGATAAGCTAATAAAACAAGCCCAACGAGGCACCCATAGGTTAATGAATCAACCTCAAGAGGTGAATCCTGATGGTGCAAATCTAATGCCTACCGGACAATACCAAAAAACTGGAAATTTGGAGGTGACCGAGGATCGCACCAGGGTGCTCCTAAGTCAGTTGGGTTCAAGCCTCTGTGCTGATTCCCATTGGCAAAGGGCTCTGAGACCGGCCACTGTGTAACTCTGGCTTCAGACTGTCGAGTTCCCAGCACAGCTGCTGAGTTCACACTGAGTTCACACTGAGTTCACACTGAGTTCACACATGCTCTCCTGTCAGCACTAGCCACTGACCGGAGCTCTCAGCGACCTTCTGGAACCTTCAACAGTGCCATCCTCCCATCATGCCACATATTACGCACCTCATGGTGGATGCCAGTTGAACTTACAAGCTGCTGAGAAGTTCTCACTGGGGAATTCCCTAGTGGAACATTAGCTGCCGGATGACCAACCCGGATAGATGAGATATCTGTTTACGTGAGAGTAGCGGAACCTTTAGAATAGCATGGTATTGTAAGGGATGATTGTGTGACTAACTGATCTGGGGTGGACATTCTAATTGCTGAGCACTGGGTGTGCTCTCTGCAATGTCTAAATCCTAGTCCCACATCCTCACTGCCCTAGGATCTACACAGTGCCACCTTCTTCCCTAGCCCTCTCTCTAGAGAGAAGCCGCAGAAACCAGAAAGCCAGAGCTCAGGTTGCTGGCTGGACCCTCAGGAGTGTGAACTGTGAACTGTGGGTCTGTGCAGGTGCCTGTGATAAGGGCCCAGGTGATACTGGCTGATGTCACCAGGGAAACCTGGAGTTCCTGCTTGGTTCTTAGTTTTGTTGTTAAAAGTATTTTTTAAAAGGATTCATGAGCTGGAGAGATGGCTGAGTCTAAGACTACTTGGTCCAATCTCCATTGCACATATAGTGGCTCAGAACCAGCTGTAACTCCAGCTCCAGAGGCTCCAACACCCTCCTCTGATCTTCTTGGGCACTAGGCGTGCATATACAGGCAAAACATGTACACACATAAAATAAAAACAAATCTTCTTGTTGTTGTTTTGTTTTAGAGATAGGGTTTCTCTATGAAATAGTCCTGGCTGTCCTGGAACTCACTCTGTAGACCAGGTTGGCCTCAAACTCACAGACATCTGCCTGCCTCTACTTCCTAAGTGCTGGGATTAAAGGTGTGTGCCACCACTGCCCAGCTATTATTTTTATTTTTTGGTTTTTCGAGACAGGGTTTCCCTGTAGTTTCTAGAACCTGTCCTGGATCTAGCTCTTGTAGACCAGGCTGGCCTCGAACTCAGAGATCCGCCTGCCTCTGCCTCCCGCCAGCTATTATTTTTAAAGACAAGGTCTCACTACGTAGCCCTGGCTGTTATGGAACTTGCTACGTAGACCAAGCTGGCCTTGAACTCACAGAGATCTGCTTGCCTCTGCCTCTTTCTCCCAAGTGCTGAGATTAAAAGTGTATGCCACCACGACACCCGGCTCAAAAATAAACCTTTCAGATATTAAGAATGAATGAAAATGGACTCACAACCAGCTGTGGTGACACAGGCCTTTGGTCTCAGTGTTCAGAAGGCAGAAGTAGGTGGATTTCTGTGAGGTTAAGGCCAGCCTGGGCTACACTGTGAGTTTCAGGCCAGTTATTGTTATGTGGTAAGACTCTACCTCAATAAAAAGATTTTTAAAATGTCCTCAGAAGGACACTGCAGGACGACTTTATTAGAGCTGGAGAGAAAAGGAGACAGAGGAGCTGTAACTCTCAGCAGATGCTGCGGAGGGAGGTGGAGAAGAGGAAGAAGAAGCCACACCTGTGAAGTGGGGGTCCAGGAGCAGGGAGGTTCACCAGTGGAGGTCTGCAAGCCTTTACAAAGGGTAGAGGCTAGACAGGGACCGGGTGAAGCAGCAAGGAAATGAAAGCGGGCAGTCTTCTCCAGAAGCAGAATTGTTCTTTAGTCAGAACAACCAGGCATCTAGTGTGTGGGATCCTGGGGTTTTACAGGAGGGCAAAGGGATATCTTTGGGGAAGGCAGAGTCCATCTGCCTGGCCAGCTCCCCTGCGGGCTGGAGGTGGTAGATGCCAGCAGTTTTGGTGTGCTTCCAAGTGTGTGATCAGTCAGGTCAACCCTTCTGCCCGGAACTTCAGTATACCTGAGGCTTGTAGGTAATTAACCCTTCACGGAGTGTCAGGGAAAGCAGGCTTGTGCTTTTAGGCTCCCAGATGGGGAGGGGTTATAATTTTCTGTTAGGAGGCAGATAGGCATGGCACTGGACACTAGCTAAGAGCTCTGCATCCTGATCTGCAGGCAGCTGGCAGAGAGAAACTCTGGGCCTAGTGTGGACCCATGAGAGACTCCACGGCTGCACCCACTGGTGCACCTCTGCCAACAAAGCCACACCTTTGTAGCCTGGCAACTGAGCATTCAAAAATATGACCTTAGGGGAAGCCATTCATATTCAAACCACTAGAGAGAGAGAGAGAAAGAGAGACAGGGCATGGTTTGGGAACCCTCAAAGCTCACCCCCAGTGACACATGTCCTCCAACAAGCCACACTTCTTAATCCTTTCCAAACAGTTCCATTCCCTGGTCACTAAGCATCCAAACATATGAGTCTATGGAGCCATTCTCATTCAAACCAGCACACAGGGTGTCTTAGTCAGGATCTCTAGAGGAACAGAACTTATACAATGAATGCCTGTCTGTCTGTCTGTCTGTCTAGAAAGGGCATATTAGAATGGCTTGCAGGTTGTGCCCCAGCTACTCCAACAATGACTGTCTACCAAAGGAAGGTCCAAGAACCCAGGGGTTGTTCAGTCCATGGATGATGTCTCAGCTGATCTTCAGTATCTGCCAGGATCCCAAAGAAGACGGCTCCAGGGCCAGGGGAGGATTGGACTTGCCAGTGAGAGCAAAAACAAGCAGGCAAAGAGAACAAGCTTCCTTCATCCACGTCCTTTATATAGGCTGCCAGCAGAAGGTGTCGCCCACATTAAAGATGGATCCTGCCACCTCAGAAGATCCAGAATAAAAGTGGGTCTTCCCACTTCAAATGTTGTAATTAAGAAAAAGCCCAGGGCTGGAGATACAGCTCAGCAGTTAAGAGCACTGCCTGCTCTTCCAGAGGACCCAGGTTCAATTTCCAGCACCCACATAGCAGATCACATCTGTCTGTATCTCCAGTTGCAGGGTATCTGACACCCTTACACAGACATACATGCCGGCCAAACACCAATGCACGTTAAAAAAGGGATAAATAAAAAAATAAATAAATAAAGACAGACAGACAGACAGAAAACAATCCCTCACAGGTGTACCTAGCCGCTTGAGTTTTAGTTAATCCCAGGTGTAGTCAAGATGACTACCAAGAATAGCCATCACCAGGGCCTATTCTTGGCTAGCCTAAAATTCACTATGTAAACCTTATTGCTTTCCGTGTGCTGGGATTAAAGGAATGTGCTACCATGCCAGCTAGGCTTGGACTAACTCTTGAAAAGAAACAATGGGTAATGCTCTAATCTTGGGAGCCGATCAGACTATCGCTTCTCCACCCCAAGCCACAGGTATCCTATTCTTTTGAATAGTAGGCTTAGGAGCAGTAATTAGCAAAGCGAATGAATTTTCATCTTCCTAGTGTGGCCAGAGAAACAGGAGGTGGGGTCTGAAGCTGAGCACAGGGAGGGGTCCGCCCTTGGCCTCAAAGGTCACACCACCTAACCGGGTCCTGAAGACTTTCTGCTGTTGGAGTGCTAATGTCATGACCTACACACGGGGACACACTTCCGAGCCTTGTACTAATGCACATGTCCAGGTGAGGTCTGGGCTGAATAGAGCATTGATTGAAGAAGTGGTGGGGGTGGGGGGGTAGGGGCTCCCTCTCTGCCACCTGCAGAGCACTGGGAGGAGTCACAGAGGCCCAACAGGTCTGACTACTTTGAGAACCTCAGAGCAGGAATCAGGAGAGAGGAGTGGACCAAGAAGCAGAGGAAAAGCTGGGGCTGGAAAGGGAATTGCACGAGAGACTGCCATGAAGCTACTGCCCAGCTGGAGAGCCGCGCTGCCCATGGGCCCTCGGCCTGGCCTGTGCCCCTGCATCCCAGCCTGGCCGTTGGCACAGCAACCCAGAAGTAGGTAGCTCCAGGGTGGTTGGGACTAGCGTAACCAGAGGGGAGCAGGTGCTGATCTCAGGCCCAGCTCCTTCCAGCTGAATGGGGCCCTGGATCCTTGTGGCTGCCTCGGCTAACTCTCGGCTCCAAGGTCAGGAAAAGAGAGGTGTAGGCACAGAGTGAAGGGCTTAGGGAGAAAGGTCCCATGTTCAATTTAATGTTCGGCTATTTTTATTTTAACCCTTTGAGATAGTTGGGTTTCTCTGTTTTTCTATTTTATTTTCTGAGGCATATGTAGCCTTATCCTGGAACTCACTCTGTGGACCAGGCTGGCCTTGAAATCGCAGAAATTTGCCTGCCTCTGCCTCTTCGGCCTAAGTGATGAGTTTTAAAAGCGTGAGCTGCCAAGATCTTGTGTAGCCAAGGATGTTTGAGGTTGGTCTTGAACTCCCAACCTCTTGCCCTCGAGCTGGAATTACAGTATGTGTCATCACATTCAGTTTTTCCGTTATTTGAAATAATTGATGATTTAGATTTAGTGCGTGTGCTCAAGCACGTGTGATGCATGTGTGGGGAGGACAGCCTGTGGGTGTCAGTTCTCCTCTAGCCTGCGGGTCCTGGGGAGAGGACCGAGCTCAGGTCGGCAGACTTGGCAGCAAGTGCCTTTTCCTGCTGAGCCATCTTGCAAGCTCCCAACTTTTATTTACCATTAGTGTGTGTGTGTGTGTGTGTGTGTGTGTCTGTGTGTGTCTGTGTTGTCTGAGTTTGGGTGTTAGTGCCACAGGGGTACAGGTGGCAGTCAGAAGACAACCTATAGAAGTCAGCTCTCTCCCTCCACCACGCAGGTCCCAGAGGTCAAACTGGGGTCACTGGGCTTGGTGGCAGGTGCCTTCACCTAATAAGCCATCTAGCTAGTCCTTTTCTATTCAGTTCAGGTTTTGCTATGTTAGGTACTATTTCTTTAGTGTATAGTCTAGGCTGGCCCAGACAGAACTCACTATAGTGGGCCTGACTTACTGCGATCTAACTGCCTCCTGAGTCCAGGGATTACAGGCATTAGCTACTAGACCCAACAAAATTCTTAACACTTTTGCAACAAGAGCCCCCTCCTTACTTTCCCAGGGTCCCACAAACCTCGTAGTTCATCCTGGCTAATGCGTGTGGGGGGGAATCCTCACCCTGAGACAGGGCATGGTCTACACAGGCCTTTCTGCAGATGCCTCAGGAACGCTATATGGTGAAGGCTGGCAGGGAGGGGGACCAAACCTAACCTGAGTTTAGCATTGGTTTCCTGAAACCTCACTTCCTGCCTGACCTTGGTCATATCACACTAAGTCTTTTTCCTTCGGCAGTGAAAGAGTTAACACCCCGCAGCCCCAAAGGGGCGGGACATGTGGCAGCACACATACAGTACAGATATTGGCATTTGATGGTGATGGTGATAAGATTAACTTCTATTAATAAATGTAGAGGGCTTCGTGAGGAAAGCATGAGTCATGTCTGTTCTCTCTCCTGGCCTGTCATCCTCACCCTGTAGACTCTGGCCCTCCCTAGGGAAACAAGGCCAGGCTCCATGCCAGGCTTGGATGCGGGTAGAGGATATTCAGAAGGTAAACGTGCCCCATGCTTGGGTGGCCAGAGTTAATACCTTACCTCTCCCTGAGTGTCCCTTTCGCAATCTGGAGCTATGGACCTGGTTACAGATTGACTTCGAACAATGTCTGATGTGCGGAGTAAAGTCCTCCTTGGCCTTGGTAAAGCCTTCCTCTTTTCTCCTCAGAAGTTTCTCCAACCCGTGTCTCAGAGATGAGATCTCAGGAGGACTCCAGGAGCCCGACACAGGTGCTGGCCAAAGCGGGGAGCTGGGCAGGGACACGGCAGGTGGGGGCTGGGCCTCTGCTGGCCTTTCTCGGAAGGCAGAGACAAAATTTCTAATGTACTTGACAAAAAGAGACAGTCCTGAGCTTCCAGTGGCACGTGGGGAGTGGAGGAGAGGGGATAAGGATGAGGGAGCCTGTGGTTTGGGAGCTGACTGACTTGGGCTTAGACGGTCAGTAAGGGCTGGGCCTACTCTCTCTGTGGCACCTTCAAGGACGACTGAGAAGCAGAGGTGGGATGGGAGGGGTCTTATCCAAAGCCTAGACCTCTCCCTTGGGCCTCTTTGTCTTCTGACTTAGGGGCCTCACTAGAGAGCCTAAGGTCTTAGGGCTCTAGAAGCCAGGACAGTGCCTTCATCCCTAAATTGGAGTGTGGGATGTGGGAAGGAGTAGTGACCGCCAGCTGTGAGGGTGGCCGGTCCAGTCCATCCTCAGTGAATGGCCGGGAGGCCGCCCATCACTCTGCCCTGAGCTGCAGCTCTCTCTCGCTCCAGCATGAGTCCTTGGGTTCAGCAGAGGCTTCCACCAGGGACCGGAAGACATCCTTGCCCATGGAGCCCAAGTTCGACATGTTGTACAAGATTGAGGATGTGCCACCATGGTACCTATGCATCCTGCTGGGCTTCCAGGTGCGTTTCCCCAAGGCCTCCCCAGCCCTACACAGCATCCTCCCCAGGTATCCCAAACCCTCCCTGGACAAAAGTTATTTCAGGCCAGAGAAAGAAACAAGTCAGCACAACGACTGTCACCAAGCAGCAGTGTCAAAGAAGGTTGAGTGGTCTGGGAGGATTGTGGACGGCTTGTGACAGGCAGGAAGGGCCCATCCACAGAAGCCATAGGAATGACCTGGGGGAGGCTGGGGCCCTGACTGGTGAGCGGCAGCTCTTTGGTAATCCCTAGGGGATGATGTCATTTGAGTAAGCACCCCGTCGGTATGGGCCAGGTTCAGGACACTGACCTGGGATGTACGTTTCCACGTGAGTGTCGTGGGGCCACCTCTCACACTCCTCTCACCTCAGCATTACCTGACGTGCTTCAGCGGCACCATCGCTGTGCCCTTCCTTCTGGCTGAGGCGCTGTGTGTGGGCCGCGACCAGCACATGGTCAGTCAGCTCATCGGCACCATCTTCACCTGTGTGGGTATCACCACTCTCATCCAGACTACAGTGGGCATCCGGTGAGCTGCCCCTCCCCAGCACATGCGCGTGCGTGCGCACACGCAGACAAGCACTTGCACGCTCGCACACAGCAGAGCAGGCGGTCTCTCTTCGTGCATCTGGTTTCTTCCCTGTCTGCTGCACTATCTACCTGGCCAGCCTTAGAGCTAGGTAGCTGGGCTCCCAGGAGACCGTGTTTAGGGAGTCTCCTTCGCTCGCTCTTTACTCCAAAGTTTAGGGGCACTGCTTCCTTGCCCCACTGCCCATCCCTGTGAGCAGCAGGCTTTCAAGCATCTATGTGGGACCTGGGGGATTCCTAGCCCAGAATGAACAATTTTAATCCGGTTGGCTCAATGGTGGTGGATGCGAACAGTCGCAAGCAGCCCTCAGATGCAGAAAAGGTGCTGTCCGTTTTTTTAGAGCACGTGGCTCTCCCGGATGCTGAGATGGAGGGGCTGAAGACAAAGCTTGGGGTTTGAACGGACGGGAGTCCCCCTGGGGCCCCAATGCCTCCTCCCCCCCCCCCCCCCCCCCCCCCGTCTCATCTCTCTCTGATGCTTCCTCCAAGCCTCCAGTTTCTATCCCTTTCCCTCAACCTACTCCGCCACCCACCACCGCTACTGTGTGCCACCTTCCAGGCTACCACTGTTCCAGGCCAGTGCCCTTGCCTTTCTAGTTCCAGCCAAAGCTATCCTGGCTTTGGAGAGGTGGAAGTGTCCCCCAGCAGGTGGGTTCGGTTTTGATGTCTGTGCTGGAGGAGCCATCAGCTGCCCAGAGTCTAGATACCAGGGTGTATTCACGGCACTGTGTTCTCTCTCTCTGTCCTCAGAGGAGATCTATGGTAACTGGAGTATGCCCCTGGATACCTCTCATATCTGGCACCCGCGGATTCGCGAGGTGGGTAGAGAGACTGGGCTGAAAGGAGGGGCTAGTTGGGCAGTGTGTATACACTGCTGAGCTGTGTTCAAGGAGGTGGTCGAGAAACTTGAACATTCTGTTGGGGCCCTGTCAAGGTGACTTACAGCCGATTTTGTCTTTTTAGGTCCAGGGTGCAATCATGGTGTCCAGTATGGTAGAGGTGCTGATTGGGCTGATGGGGCTGCCTGGGGCCCTGCTCAGCTACATTGGGCCTCTCACGGTCACCCCCACTGTCTCCCTCATTGGTCTCTCTGTTTTCCAAGCTGCTGGTGACCGAGCTGGCTCCCACTGGGGCATTTCAGCTTGGTGAGCAGACTGCGGGACTATTTCTGTCCAATCCTAGACCCTGCCCCCAGCCCCCTCAATCCTGCCGTGTTTCCAGGTGCCAGCCTGGCCTACCAGTCATTTTCTTCCTGTGTCTCTACCCCCAGTTCCATTCTGCTGATCGTCCTGTTCTCCCAGTACTTACGCAACCTCACCTTCCTAATACCTGTTTACCGATGGGGCAAGGGGTTCACTCTCTTCCGCATCCAGATCTTTAAGATGTTTCCGGTGAGGAGCTGGAAGATGCTAAGACTAGCAAAGGGGAAGAGCTGAGGCAGGGCCAAGGCTGGGGCAGGGACAAGGGCTCCAGCCAGAGGCTGAGCGTCAGTGGGGGTTCTGGGACTGGTGCTGACACAGGAGCCTGCAGCACCCCCTCACCCCACCCGCTCCAGATCGTGCTGGCCATCATGACGGTGTGGCTGCTCTGCTATGTGCTGACCCTGACTGATGTGCTGCCTGCAGATCCCACAGCCTACGGCTTCCAGGCACGAACTGATGCCCGAGGCGACATCATGGCTAGCTCACCCTGGATCCGCATCCCCTACCCATGTAAGCAAGTCCACTTGGTCCCTTCTGCTTCCAACCAGAACTCCTGTGAGACAGACGCCTGCTGACTCCAGTTCAGCTGACAGTGCAGTTAGCATTATCCCTGCTTGTGAATGCCACGTAGTGTTTATCCCCAAACCTTATGCCAGATCTGTGGTTCAGTGTGATACCCTCCCTACCAGCCCCTCTCCCTTTCAAATAACCCCGTCTGTCCCCACCCTACCATAGTCTTAAGACCCTGTTGTCTCCAACCCAGGTCAGTGGGGCCTACCCACTGTGACTGTGGCTGCAGTCCTGGGAATGTTTAGTGCCACACTGGCAGGCATCATTGAGTCCATTGGTGACTACTATGCTTGTGCCCGGCTGGCTGGTGCACCGCCCCCTCCGGTACATGCTATCAACAGGTATGCCTGGCTCCGTGTCTGATCCTGAGGGGCCACTATGAAAACAAGTGTGGGGATAGGACTGGGTCCTATGGTTGGAGACTTGGGCAAGAGAGCCACTGTCACCTCCAGCCCTCATTTCCTTGAGTACGGAACTGGGAATTACTCACTCTATAAATGCTGGGAACTGCGGAGAGATGCAAGAGTCCCAGGGAAACCAGTTCCCGACAACTGTGTACCCAGTTCCTCATGCGCGTTCTCATGCATGGCCAGCCATGCTGTGAGGTGGGGACCCTCATCATCTCCATGGTACAGATGAGGAATTGAAGCTCAGAACTGTCCAAGGGAGTAAGTACCGGCACACAGTGCTGGTATTGGCTCCTGGCTTCCAGACTGCACTGCAACAGATAATGTCAGCCTGAACAGCCCCAGAGCCAAGGGGACAGGGCAGACTGTTGATGAGTCTGCACCAACACCCCACTCACCGTTTCTTTACAGGGGAATTTTCACTGAAGGCATCTGCTGCATTATCGCTGGGCTACTGGGCACAGGCAACGGGTCTACCTCGTCCAGCCCCAATATTGGGGTCCTAGGGATTACCAAGGTGCCACGCCACCAGCCAGAGCAGCACTGTCCCGTTGTGTGTTGCAAAGCCCTGTTCTGAGTAGTCTTGGCTTTGGCCCAGCCCCATCTGTGGGAGCATCCCACCTTCACCCTCCCCTCTACCCAACGCTGGAGTCCATTTATATGCCTGACACCCTGTCCCCTGAACTGGCCCTGCTTCTGGTTCTAGCCAGCCCCTGGCTTCCGCAGGTGGGAAGCCGTCGAGTCGTGCAGTATGGTGCATGCATCATGCTAGTCCTGGGTGCCATTGGCAAGTTCACAGCCCTCTTCGCCTCTCTCCCAGACCCCATCCTGGGAGGAATGTTCTGTACCCTTTTTGGTGAGTGGCCAATGCCTGCCCAGTGGGCGTGGCAGGGCCCATCTAGCCAGGCTGCATCTCTGACGGTTTTGCGGCGGCAGGTATGATCACCGCCGTGGGACTGTCCAATCTGCAGTTTGTGGACATGAACTCCTCCCGCAACCTCTTTGTACTGGGATTCTCCATGTTCTTTGGCCTCATGCTGCCCAATTACCTGGAGTCCAACCCAGGTGCTATTAACACAGGTACCTTTTATTCTCTACTGTCTCGAGATGTGGGGGAAAGTGGGGTGTCTCTCAAAGCTCTCATGTGGGTTGGAAACCAGCGAAGTGGTAGAGCGTTTCCCTAGCTCCTGTAATGAGGCTGGATTGTAAGCACGAGCCTAGCTATTGATCAAGTTTTATACGTGCTCATTTAATTTTCAAACGAACAAGAGTTCCCAGGGGCTAAGTGTTGTCCTAAGCCAATAACTAGCAGCTGACAGAAGACTGTCCCAAAAGATGGGACAGAGGCATGACAGGCTTGAAAGTTGGGGCTTTGAAGAGCCCATGGCCACTATAGCTTCTAAGTCAGTGGGTGACACAGGTGGGAAGTCCCTGAGGCTCCTAGAAAAGGCCACTAGCCCACTGACCCTCAACTTATTCCACAGGCATTCCAGAAGTGGATCAGATCTTCACTGTGCTGCTGACCACGGAGATGTTTGTTGGCGGGTGCCTTGCTTTCATTCTGGACAACACTGTGCCAGGTACTGGGTCAGTGCTGGGAGGAAGCACAGAACCAGGCCATACTCCTGTGTACAACAGATGGCTGTTTCTGAGGAGAGATGGCCAGGTCTGATACCATGCAGCAGCAGGAACAGACGGGCTGGCTGAGTGTCCGTTGGCTGGGGGAAGAGCCTGTAGCATGGCATATTCCCTAGGTCTTGAGAGTCAGTTCTGAGTTTTGGGAGTCTCCCACCAATTCTTTATGGCCACCAGGCTGGAAGTGCCTTCGTTTTTGCGGAGTTGGACAGGTAAAAACGCAGCACTGTTTTGTGGGGACAAAAATCTACCAAGTAAGTTAGCAGCCTGCCACGCAAACAGAACCCCAAGGTGAACCTTTGCTGTCCCAGCTTTTGCAGGGAATGTGGAAATGTGACAACCCAGTACGCATATGCCCAGTGAGACAGACGGCCATGAGATCTAAATGGCAGCCAGCATCTGCTATGAGTCAGGAATGGAGTGTGTCACACCACTCTCAAAACCTGACAGGCCGGGCTGGATCAGCAGTCAAGCACTCGCCAAGCATGCGTGAGGCCCTAAGATTTAATTCCCGCTACTGAAACCAAACAATGCCCACATCATAAAGTAACTGTGAATCGAGAGTCACTGTATATGATCCCTGCAGACAGGTTTTGGAAACTGAGTGGGGAAAGCTCAATGAAGACAGTCAATGAAGACAGTGGTCATTAACCATGGTTTCTTGAGACATGGCAGTTCAGACTGGCTTAAACTTGTCATTCTCGTCTTTATCTGCTATCTGACGTATCACCACACCTGGCTTATTCCTGCGGCAAATTCAGTTCAGAAAAAGCTGGTGGAATTTACCAGCTTGGCCGAGGCAAATTGAGGATGTTTGTTTTGAGGAATTCCTCCCACAAAATGGGACGTAAAACTGGATTTAAATAACAAGTTGCTGAGACTAAGCTGGAGTCATCTGCAGATAAGGCAGCTCCATCCTGAGAGGAGCATGAGACTGGGACCAGACTGTTAGCAGGAAGGCGCTCTGGGCTAGGCAGGTTTTCAGGCTATGGCAGCGGCATAGAGGCAGGTGGGGCACCAGGACCACAGTTGTGTGTATGCCAACAGCTCTTCCCTTTCTACTCTGGCCAACTCATTTCTGGCCCAGTGCAAACACCTTCAGGGGCAGCCTTTCCGAGGCCTCCAGCCCTCCTTGTTAAGAGCCTGCGATTTACTCGAGACTGCAGTGGCTCTGGGTTATTCTTAGCTCTGGCTGCCCTCACTCCTCCCACTACACTGGAATTATTTCAGTCTTTGTCAGCCCCAGCCCTTCTGAGAACCTGCAATCTCTGGGACTCTGGGACTCTTCTCCCATAGGTGCACCCTGCTCCATCAAAGTGCCTTGCTCAGCTTGGTTTTCATTCATACTATAGAAATGATTTATTTCCCAAATGTATAATTAGAGTGAATCTTAATATTGATAAAGTGTTTCAAGATCTATGTCCTTTGCCTGGCAGGATGACTCAGCAGGAAAAGGTACTGGCTGATCCCGATGACCTAAGTCCAACCCCCAGGTCCCACATGATGGAGCAAGAGAACCTACTTCCTGTGCTTATCTTTTGATCTCTGCACTTTCATGGTTACAGGATAAACAATAAATGTGACAAAAAGTTATAAAAAATACGTCCTTATGTATATAACCTAGATACTACTTGGGTCCCATGAACCCAGCACACACTAGCCCTATATTCAGATCCATCCATCCATCCATCTATCTTTTGGGTTTTCCCAGACAGGTTGCCTTGGCTGTCCTGGAACTTTCTCTTTAGACCAGGCTGGCCTTGAACTCAGAGATCCACCTGCTTCTGCTGGGATTAAAGGCGTGCGCCACCACTGCCCAACCCAGACAGAGTAAAATGACTTAGCTTGTTTCTTCTCAAAATTTTGTGCAATAGTGCCTACACACCTCCCAGGAGTGTTCTGAAATAATGAGATTAGTTAGCACAGAGCCTGATGCTACAGTTACACACAGCATTAATCTTTAAACATTTTTATTTTATTTGTAACACTGCATTTTATATGCATTGGTGTTTTGCCTGCATGTATGTCTGTGTGAGGGTGTCAGATCTTGGAATCACAGACAGGTGTGTGTGAGCTGCCATGTAGATGCTGGGAATTGAACCCAGGTCCTCTTGAAGACTAGCTAGTGCTCTTAAACATGGAGCCATCTCTCTAGCCCCATGTATTAATCTTTTAGAGTGTCTCAGAGCTACAGCAAGTAAGGCATCCAGGGTGGTAGAGAATGCTTATCTAGCATACAGAACTGCGTTGGGCTCCATTCTAGCAATGCAAACTCATCAAGACATGATTCTAGAAGTATGTGTTAGGACTGGTTGTATGAAGGGGAAGCAGCACAGGGCTGTCACCCTCTTAGATGACCCCACTGTCCTCTTGCAGGGAGCCCAGAGGAAAGAGGCCTGGTACAGTGGAAAGCTGGAGCCCATGCCAACAGCGAGATGTCAGCCAGCCTGAAGAGCTATGACTTCCCCTTTGGGATGGCCATGGTAAAAAGGAGTGCCTTCCTCAGATACATTCCTATCTGCCCAGTCTTCAGAGGATTTGCTGACAAGTCAGAAAATCAGACTCCAGTTCCAGAAGATACTCCAAACAATACAGAAGCCACATCTGTGTGCACCAAGGTCTGAAACTAACTACGAAAGGAAAGGTAGGATGTGTTACGACTCTTGTGGGAGGTTGAATAATCCAACATCTGTTTCAACAACGAAAACTGAATTACTTCCATTTTTGTAATCTGTTTCAAGTTTCTTCAAGGGGAGAGTAGGCTGGATAAAAAATCCTATGTGGGGGGCTAGAGAGATGGCTCAGAGGTTAAGAGCCCTGATTGTTCTTCCAAAGGTCCTGAGTTCAATTCCCAGCAACCACATGGTGGCTCACAACCATCTGTAATGAGATCTGGTGCCCTCTTCTGGCCTGCAGGCATACATGCAGACAGAAACAAAATAAATAAATCTTTAAAAAAAAAAAAAAAAAAACTAAAAAATCCTATGTGGATTTTGGGTGGAATTCCTTAGCCATGTTATGAGAGCAGAAATTCCCAAGTGTTGTGGGTCACCGATGGTTACAAGTTGGAATATTAATCTTACCAGATAAAAGCAGCATTTAGGACAAGCAGTCTATAAGCAGTCACCGTAAGCCTGTGTCTCCGAATTCTTTTATGCTTGTATGTATTTTTTCAGTCTTTCAAGTACCGACATTACTGGCATAAGCCACCATGATTAGTTCACTCCCTCTCAATTCATGATCCTTCTATCATAGCCTCTCTCAAAATGTAAGAACTAAAAAAACCTTTAAGGTAATTCATTTTATGTCCGTGTTTTGCCCGCATGTTTGTCTGTGTGTCATGCACCTGTTCAGTGCCTGCATGTAAGCAGTAAGCATGGGATCCCCTGGAGCCAGAGTTATGGAGAGTTGTGAGCTACCACGTGGGTGCTGGAAACCAAGGGTCCTCTCGCAAGAGCAACAAGTGCTCTTCTCCACCGAGCCACCTCACAGCTCAAATGCAGGAATTTGCAGGTGTATAATACCACACCTAAATGTTCGGTATGGAAAACGTTGAAACACTAAGACATTAAACAGGAAAAGTCATTCTACATATACCATTTTGTTTCAATGTTAGTGGTCATAAAACTAAAATAATTTTAATTACTTTCAGTGCCACAAATCTGTTAGCACAAGCCTGTAAGGGGGGTGACCATTTGTCTTTAGGGCTTCAAAATGCGTCGACAGCTGAATCCAAACTTTGCCTGAAATGCAGACACCTGATTCGGTTTAACAAAAGGCACTTGTGTCTACTATGCGAGCTGTTGAGGAGGCACACGAGATTGAGGCTAGTTTGAGCGGTGCCCCTTGTAGTACATTTGATTCTGAGCATTTAGAAAATAAAGGTATTATGGACCCCTCCCCAAGAACAAGTTTCAAAGATACTCACACACATTAAAAAAGAAAAAGAAAATTGGGGCTGTTGAGATGGTTCAGTGGTTAAAAGCCTGGCTGCTCTTCCAGAGGTCCTGAGTTCAATTCCCAGCACCCATATGGCAGCTCAAAGGGTCTATAACTAGTCTTTTTTTAATTTTTATTTATTATGTATACAATATTCTGTGTGTATGTCTGCAGGCCAGAAGAGGGCACCAGACCTCATTACAGATGGTTGTGAGCCACCATGTGGTTGCCGGGAATTGAACTCAGGACCTTTGGAAGAGCAGGCAATGCTCTTAACCACTGAGCCATCTCTCCAGCCCTATAACTGTAGTCTTACAAGATCAATACTCTTCTGTGTAGTGGTATATTATTTGTATCTTGATAAATAAATCTTGCCTGAAGACCACAGGCAAAGTCAAGCCACTAAAGAAGTTTTACCTCTACCAAGGCTGGGCCATTGCAGACTAAGCCTCTCTCTCCTCCCATTTTATATTCCCTCGAGTGCTGGGATTAAAGGCATGTGACCACCTGGATTTGTTCCTGCATTGATCTTGTGTAGCCCAGGCTGAACTCACAGAGATCCATCTGCCTGTCTCCCAAATCCTGGTATAAAAGGTGTATGTCACCATTGTCTGACCTCTAGTGGGTCTTCAGGCAAGATTTATCAAAATACAAATAATATATGACCACATTCACCCCTTTTTTGTCTAAAAAAAGGCTATATGCAGGCAGACAAAACATCCATCTACATTAAGTCAAAAATAGGGCTGGAGAGATGGCTCAGCAGTTAAAAGCATTGCCTGCTCTTCCAAAGGTCCTGAGTTCAATTCCCAGCAACCACATGGTGGCTCACAACCATCTGTAATGAGGTCTGGTGCCCTCTTCTGGCCTGCAGGCATATACAGACAGAATATTGTATACATATTTTTTTTAAAAGGCAACACCTGTATTCTCAAAAAGTTAGCATTAAAGGGAGGGAGGGAAGGAGGAAAGAAAAGAAAGGAAAAAAAAAAAAAAGGAAAAACTAAAGCCAGGTTTGGTGCTGTTTGCCAGATCTCTGGGAGTTGGAGGCCAGCCTGGTCTACAAAGTGAGTCCCAGGACACCCAGGGCCGCACAGAGAAACCCTGTCTCAGAAGAGACCAATGACCAGTTAACAGTGGCTGCTTGCCATGCAGAAAATAGTCCCTAAGTCCAACCTCCAGCACCACAGATAAAAAGTAGTAACTTCTCAGCGCTTTCCACAATGAATGTGAGCCAGAAACACTCACACAGAAGAGCAAGATAACCTCAGCACCCAAAAGCCCAAGGCAGGAACCTGAGCTGCAAAGCTGGCTTTAGCTATGTAGCAATATAGTGTCTCAAAACAAAGTCGGGCATGGTGGGCATGCCTTTCAGGAGGATCTCTGTGAGTTGGAGGCCAGCCAGGGCTGCACAGAGGAAACCCCATCTTGAAAATGAGCACAAACAATGAAATAAATGACTGCAGGGCCTGTTTTAGTCTTCAGCCCTATACTATCAAGAGAAATCCATGCTGCTGCTCATGCTAAGCAGGTGTCCTACCACTAACACATATCCCCAGCACACCAGTTTTATTTCAGACACTGGTCTGAGACAACAAAAAGCAAGGACAAATACTGGAGAGACACTCGCACAGCTATTGTGTATTTGAGCAAGTCCTCTTCACTGAGCACAGTTCACTCACAGGGTGACCGGAGGCCGCGGGCGCACACTAAGTACCGATACCGGAGAGTCTGTACCAATAAACACAAGCACCAACTCAGTTCTACTATTATTTATTTTTTTAAATATTTTTGAAAAAATATAATTTTTTTACAATATTTTCAACTTAAACACTATTCACACTGAACACGTATGGCAGCTTAACCTACCCAAATATGAAGTTTAAGAAGCCAAAACTGTTCTAGCTTTGTTAAAAGAAAAATTGTGCTGCAGACTATAGTCATGATAGTTAAAGCAAGGAAAAGCACCACTCAAAATCATGCTTCCACCTCTTCAGTGCTCCAATGGATGATGGGCTGGTGTTGGTCCTGTGCCAGACGTCACACACGTATGGCTACGATGCAGTAGATCCTCAGAAGACACAGCCTCAAGTCCTACTTCTTCAAGTTCACCACCGCTGGGAGAACCCAGTGTTCCTAACATGATAACGCACCAGGCAAACGCCAGCCTGGCTCTGAACTGACCACCACCGTACCCTCTGCAGACATTCTTGTGTGACGACTCACTGCTAGTTAACACTTTCTTCAGAAAAGGTCATTTTTAATGGACAAATTCAACTGAGAAATCTGCTTAACAATCAGAACTTAATTTAAACTTACTCATTTACTTATTTTACAAAGTGTAGACATTAAAAAGTGTCAATTAATCCTAAGGGACCATCTACCCTCAAAGACAGACAAGTCAGTGAGAGTTGGAGCTTATTTAATTTGGTTCTTTGTCACAAATGACTGGTGCTTCTTCCGTTGCTGTCTTTACGTTAAGCCACGGGGCCGATTCTACTTTCAGGAACCGTGTGACAGCTTCTTACTTAGCAACAGTCTCAGCACTTTTATTAAGCATGCAAGACTAACAAAAACTTTGGCAATGCATAAGTGTAACACAGTGACGAGAGAGCTTTTACAATGAAGTCTTCTAATACTGCCTTCACAGTGTGGAAATTGTGCTACATCCACCAAAAGAGGGCCCCGTCTACTCAAATATGTTAGTACTTCACCCCAGGAACAAACTCCTTTGCATTTGGATTCAGATTGCTCTTGACCTGGAAAATAAGTACATAAGAAAGAAAGAAAGAAAAAAGCAAATTCATTATAGTTGGCTGTGGATTCTCAGAAGCATTCAGCCTAGATCCTTATGTAAAAAATATCTTAGAAAAATACAGAAGACTGGACTACAGTTATACCTAACCCCCAAAACCTATGGCAGAGAAAGAATGTGATGGGCTGCTATGGCCTTCTTTGTCTTATATAGGTCTATATAGTCTATACAGGTCTATACAGTCCTAGCTGGCCTTGAACTCAGAGATCCACCAGTCTATCCTCCCAAGGGCTGGGATTCAAGGCATTTGTTACCACACAAAGCCTCTATATCCTATTTTACCAACTTCTAAAGTAGGAGCTGACATTAAATAATACAACTATAAAAAGACCCCACTAACTTCATAAACTATAGGAGTAGCATGGGATAAGGACTTCTGTCAACTGTACTTGATGCTCCGGGCGACTTCCAAATAAGTGAAATACAAGTTCACAGTCGAATAACTGGGCACTGTTGGCTGTTAGTGAATTTTACTTATGACTGTCACTGAAAACTTGGGGGTTATCTTTCTACAGGAGGAACTGGATGCAACAAGAAAAGAAAACCGCACAGAAGACAGAAGACCTGAGTTGGGAATCTCAGCTCTGCCTTTTCCAAATTCCCATGTAAGCTTGGACAAATCCCCCCCCCCCCCCCCCCCCCCCCCCCCGAGACTGTTTCCACATCAGCTTACAAAACATGAGAAGAGTAGGCCGAGGTCTCTAAGCACTCGAGACCTGCACTAGAATTATTCTCTTCTCCACTTTTACTTTCCTAAGCATACATGTCAATGTAAAGAAAGAGTGGGACATTCTCTACACTGAGTTGGGAGTTGACAAAAAGGAAATCAGGAGATTCCAGGGGTAAATGCAGACATGCTGGTAGGCTTTTTTTTAAACTGAATTTAATTCTAATGTCATGTATTTTAAGCCTAAAACATAATACTAAACAATACATTGGCCCAATAACTTAGATAAATATCCCCCATTCCCACAGGGAAATAAATCTAAATTTTAATTAATGTTTCAGGCCTGGGCTTGACCTTCAGCATTACATACACAGAAATAAAACCCTTAAGAGGAAGAAGAGCGAACATGGTTTAATTGTAAAACCCACAAGTCTTTTATATATAATCTCTGGCAGTTAGAGGAGTCTAAGAATGAATTAAAGTACTCTCAAATAGTTTGAGTTAAACTAATTAGTTTCTGTGTTATGGATTTATGCAAAGTCCAGCTTACACTTCAGACCAGCAAGGGTCCATCAGAGCATCAGTATCATTTGACACGACTAATGTAGCCATAAGCAAGCATCTTGAGATTATACACCTTGTTCAGCTGGGTCACTGGCCATTTACTGCAACAAAGATTATACCACAATGTAAATGTTTTCTGCAATGTCCTTTAGTTGCAGAACGGTTTCCAAAGTGTGACGGGAAGGATGACTCTAAACTATCTCCTCTGGGATGCTTTTAAACAATTACCATGCTTAAACCTGATTCTTCAAGTTTAGGTGATTATGACGACAGCTTAGTAAACGAATGCACACTGAACAGATAACAATGAAGAAATTCCAGAGCCCAGGAGTTCCAGATAATTCTCTTGGCTAGAAAAATGAACACTGAAAACCAGAAAAAAAAATTGTAATTTCATGTGGAGCATGGTGGTTCATGCTTGTAATTCCAGGTTTTGATAGACTTGGGCATGAGGATTACTCTCTAAGTCTGAGGCTAGTCAGGGCTATGCACTGAGTTTCAGGTTGGATTGTGCTACAGTGAGACCCTGTTTCAAACATCTACCCACTTCACAAAACAAAATCTTTTAGCTTAATTTTAGTAAAAGACTCATCAGGGTCTACTTTAGTGACGATGAGAACTTTACTGCAAGGGCATTACCAGAGATGACACTGAGGATAAGCAAGAACATGAATCTAGCTTTGCATTCTTTTTCTGCCAAGAGCTTGTAAAAGTATCTCAAAGAAACCCAATCAGGAGATCTAAGAAATTTTATCAGATAAAAATTTCCAGATTTTACCAAATGTTTAGGTGAGCAATTAAAGAGCAAAACTTTCATCAAGGTACTTTTATATAATCAAGCAATACAGTAATATTGTAAATTTTGTACTACTCCAAGACATTCAGATACTTCAAGGGCAACATAAGTTTAATTCAACATCAAGGTTGAACCAACAAGTTATCTTATGTGAGACTGGGGACCTCTGTTTCCACACTTAAAAAGAGTGGGAAATTTTTCAAAGGGGAAGAGATGTGGAACTCTTCTTAAATAGAGCGAAGCTGGATTTTCCACTTATGGGAAAGATAAGGTAGGGTCTAAAAAAATGAGAAATGACTTTTTTTTTTACCACAAGATCTTCCAGAGAAGAGCCATCACTGATAACAAGGTCATTAAACTGGTCTTGGATTTGGTCCATAGTTTGTGGGAGATCTCGAGCTGGAATAAACCATTCATGTTCTTCTTCCTCTTCCAACATTTCTTGGAAACAGCGTTCAATAAATTCTTCTTCCCACAACTCCTCTTCTATCTAGAGTTACCACAAATAAGGGGTAATTATAGCATAGCTGTAGGACATCCCTAAGTATGGCTTAAAATATCTTAAACAAAGCCACTTGCAATCATAATGTGAGAACAGGTTGTGGTAGGTCGTACACGCCTTTAATCCCAGCACTCAGGAGGCAGGCAAGTGGATACCTGAGTTGAGGACAGCCAAGAATACACAGCGAGGCCCTGTCTCAACACAACAGAACAGAACCAGGTCAAACAGTAACGTGGCTGGCTGTGTGGTTTACACACTTGAAAAACAAAGTGAAACTCCTACAGTGACTCCAGGCCAGCCTGTAATACAGAATGTGCCCATCGTTCAAAGTCCCCCATGAGCCTGTCACAGACGTGCACACCTGTAATCCTAGTACTATGGAGGCCGAGAAAGCAGAATGGTGAGTTCACACACACAAAAAACCAAAAACCAAAACATAATATCAGAGCCAGAAATGCAACTCATTGGTAAAGTATATCACTATGCATGAGGCCTTGGGTCTCATCTCCAATACCAAAATTCAAAAATTCAAAACTTCCCGTTGCTTCTTTTTTTTTTTTTTGGTTTTTCGAGACAGGGTTTCTCTGTAGCTTTGGAGCCTATCCTGGAACTAGCTCTTGTAGATCAGGCTGCCCCTGTTGCTTCTTTACTACAGGTAACAAATGAAAACAAAACCCCCCATAAAGACCGAGGAAGAGCTGTTTAGGGTTATTCTAGGTCTTTATTTGTCTCTACAGAATGTTTTTCCATTTTAAACAGCAGGGAAAAAGTAAAGGAGTGAGCCAGGTGGTAGCAGCACATGCCTTCAATTCCAGCACTCAGGAGGCAGAGGTGGGCGAATCTCTGTGCATTGGAAGCCAGCCTGGTCTACAGAGTGAGTTGCAGGACTGCCAGGGATATGCAGAAAAACCCCATCTCGAAAAGCAAAATGAAAATAAATAAACCCCTCAAAATAAAAAAATAAAGGAGCCATCTCTTCGAAAAATATTTATCAGAATTACCCATGAAGCCTTAAAATACTCAGCCCCTAACCCACTCTATATAAAGACTACAGGAAAATGTCTACGAGGTAGAGATTAAACAGCCAGGGCTACAGAGAACCCTGTCTTGACCCCCCCATCCCTCCAATAGAAAGGAGGCTGGAAGAAAGGATTCAGTGCTGAACAGCACTAGCTGTTCTTTCAGAGGCTGTTCCCAGCACCCATGCTGGGCAGCTCACAACTGCTTGCAATTCCAGCACTAGGGGATTCCACGCCCTATTCTGGCTTTTGCACCTGCACATACATGGCTCAGCCATTAAAGGTTAGGCTCATAACCAAAAAAAGTAAAAATAAATCTTAAAGTCAGGCCTGATGGTTCATGCCTTTAATCCCAGCACTTGGGGTGTGTGTGTGTGTGTGCGCGTGTGTGTGTGTATGTATAGGCTGGTGTATTTCTGCAGGTTACTGAGTGAGACACCCTGCCTTAAAAACAAACAAGAAAACCCTTTTCTCCTTTAATAACAGCCCCCGCACCTCTATTGAATCTCACTGAAATGTTAGAAAACTGTTTTACTCTGCAATGTCCGTCACTGGATGCAAAGATATTAGGCTACCCACTAATTGCCAAACCAAACAATCAGGATTGGGACTAAGAAAGCGAGAATAGTGGAAATGGGGATAAAGATGTCGCTTACCAATCTACCAGAGCTCTCTAAAGAGTAGTAGCAGATTTTAAGGTTGATTAAGATTGAGGGTCTTAGGTGAAAAACAGACCAATTTTGCACCAGACATCTATGGTCTATGCGCTTCAATTTCCTAAATTCTCTCGGATTTACACTGTAATACAGAGATCTGATTGATTTAAGGAAGTGGTCTTCAAACTGAACTGAGACCTTTTTTTTGGCTTTCTGGGCTCTATCCTATTATTCTGCACCTATCTCTAGAGTGTGACTCCGAAACAAGCTGCCCAAGTAATTTTAATGAGCAGTTAAGCCTGGCAGTAATTAGCAGCCAAATAAGAGTAGTAACACACAAAATCTTTACCTGCATATAAATGACTACACACACACACACTCACTATGGGGTCAAGTACATCTTTGAAAGATATGAAGCTACAAAAGAAACAGGTTTGTACACAAAACTGACTTGTCTGTTGAATTCCTCTTCGTTTTCCATCCACATGTACTCTGCAAATGGATTATCATCTTCATGGGAATGACCGTTAATAATCACGTCTTCATTGACGATGCTTGGGCTAGTACTGCTGCGACTTGGATCTTTCATGGTTGGTGTTTGCTGTCGTTTTTAACCTTTAAAGTAGAGTACAATCATTCTTTTAGTTCCTAATGAGTGCACCTGCTGTTATTACCGCCCACCAAGGTGTTAGAGGCACATGCGACATTAGTTGGAAATGATTAAGAAATAGCTGAGAAAAGGGCTGGAGCTATAGAAGTAAACAATGCTTTTGTGTTTGTTTGAGGACATGCACATGTGGGGAGGCTATGTTTTAAAACTTAGATTCATAAATTTTACTTGACTTTTGTTAGTAATTTTTTTCTTATTAATGCTGCTTAGAAATCAGCTAACCCCTTCAAATATAGAAGCTTGTTTTCACTAGATCATGTCCTGTTCCTACTTGAAATTCCTCACATACTGGTTTCCAACAGTATATCACTATTAAAAATTTAAATATGATTTTACCATCTTTCTCCACTAGTTTCATATCTTAAGAATTAGCATTAAACCGGGAGGGCAGTGATGGAGTATGCCTTTAATCCTAGTGCTGGGAAGTAGAGGCTAGGCAAAGAAACCCTGTCTTGAAAAAAACCAAAAGGAGGGGCTAGAGAGATGGCTCAGTGGTTAAGAACACTGGCTGCTGCTCTTCAGTAGGACTGACACCTTCACATAGACATACCTGCAGGCAAAACACCAATGTACATAAGATAAAAATAAATAAATAAATAAAAAGAAAACCCAAAATGGTCTCATTAAACTTCAAATAGATACATTTCTTGCCTGGACTGCATTCTGAACTGTCATGACTCCTCAGCTTTAGTTGTATTCTTACTTTATCACAGACAGACAGACAATTAGTCTACCAGTCTCTTCAGCTGTAAAGTAAAAATAACTATTCCACCAGGCATGGTAATGCCTATCTGTAATTCTAGCACTCAAGGGGGTGAAGTAGAAAGACTGCCCTGAGGCTGAGCCACCCTAGATCACACACTAAGTTCTAAGTCAGCCTGGGCTATGTAATAAGGTCTTGTCTCAAAACCAAAACAATATTCACAAAAGAAAAATATTTTCATTAATCCTTTTCCACACAGAAGTTTTCAAGAAGCATTAAGTTTCTGTCTTAATGTTTGACACTACAAGATAACGGTTAGAAGAGCACCCTAAGAGCCAGACCCTAACTCTAGCTCTCTAAGTGAGGCAGACCTGTAGACCTGTAATCTTAGGACTTGGGAGGCTGAGGTGGGAGGATCTAGCTGTACTATGTGCACAGAAGACTTATTTCAAGAGAGAGAGAGAGAGAAGCTACAGGCTAGAGAGTATTGGATGGAGCATGCCTTTGATCCCAGTACTCAACAGACAGATCTCTTGAGGTCTAAGGCAGTCAGGGTTTTACATAGTGAGTCCCTGTCTAAAAAATAAAACCAACAAAAAACTATCACGTCTGTTTTATTCTTCTCAGCTGTGAAATGAATAAATCAGTTTCTTCACCTAAGTCTCACCCTCCTCGCATGTAAAGTGGGTAATAATGAAAGTACCCAGGGCTAGAGAGGTGGTTCAGCAGTTGAGAGCACTTATCGCAGAGGAGTTCCCAGCACCAATATGGTAGTTGCTCACAACCACCCTTAGCTCTGGTTCCAGGGGACCCTTCCTCTGATCTACCCTCTGATCTCTGTAGGTGCCAGGCACACAAATGGCACACACAGTTACATGCATAAAAACACTCATAGGCATAAGATAAATGTAAAATTTTTAAAGATTAAATTTGTGTGTTTTTCCTGCACATATGCAGGTGCACCACATATATGCTCAGTGCTCGAGAGGTCAGAAGTTGGCAACAGATACTCTGGAACTGAAGTCACAGATGGTTGTGTGCACGGAACTGACATTTGGGTCCTCTGTAAGGGGCAACAATTAAACAAGCACTTTTCTTAACTGCTAAGCCACCTCTCTAGCTCCATTTTTTGTTGTTTTTTGATTTTTGTTTTTCTGAGACGGGTCTTATAAGAGTGGCCTCGAAGAGCTGGACCCGATGCTTCTGCCTTTACCTCCCGAATGCTGGGATTACAGTCACCCAGCACTGGTGGTCTCAGTACATGGTCCTGGCTTGCCTGAACTTGTAGACCAGTCTGGTCTTAAACTCATAGAATCCATCTGCCCCTGCCTCCTATATTTATAATACAGGCCAGCCTCAATCTCCTAAATGCTAGAATTACAAGCCAAACCTAACCACAACCAGTTAATCATTTAGAAAAATTAAGCATCCAAAGCAAGGTACAAGGTAAAAATAATCACAGGTCTTCTACCTATAGGAGTGAAACAATGGTATAGAAAAATCCTGATCAAAGGTTGCACATGGCAGGAATCCTCGCTACTCGGGAAGCAGAGGGGTATGAAGTCTGGTCGATTTATCAAGACTCTGCTTCAAAGGGCTGGAGATGTTGGTTGTTACACTACAAACAACAAAAAACTAAACTCTAAGCCTGTGATGTAACACTAACCTCTGATGTTATAAGGCCGATTTGGTAAGAGTAAGGATGGCTCACCATTCTCCCATCATTTGAGTAAAAAGCTCAAATATATCAGAAACACTAATTTATGCAACCAGGTTTTAAAATGTAAGACATAACTCAAGGGCTGGAGAGATGGCTCAGCGGTGAAGAGCATTGCCTGCTCTTCCAAAGGTCCTGAGTTCAATTCCCAGCAACCATATGGTGTCTTACAACCATCTGTAATGAGGTCTGGAGCCCTCTTCTGGCCTGCAGGCATACTAGCAGACATAACATTGCATACATGTTGAATAAATAAATCTTTTAAAAAAAGACATAATTCAAACCCGTTAGGCAGATGATCATCTACAATGGTATCAATTAAAGCCTTTTAAATTAAAATTTACATTTTTTAGTCCTTTTTTGTACCTGCCATATTTCAAGCCTCCCCTCCCATACTGGGTTTCACTATGTAGCTATGGTTGGTCTTGAACTTAAGAGATCTGCCTCAGCCTTCTGAAAGTCCTATACTCCAAGTTTTCAATAGCCACAGTAATGCTGGGTTTCAAAGTCCAGCCACTACATCTAGCTTAAATAACTAATACTTACAAAAGTACTTAGAACAACGATTGGGATAATTAAATGATATGTACTTGCTAAATATCTGCCAAGCTCCTGTTCTCTCAACTTCAAATTATGTAAGAAAAAAATCTGCTCTACTTCACACACTGTCACGATGAATATGAAAATACTTTATAATTATAAAAAGGGGTGAAAGTACAGAAGGCTGTTAAATAACCTTCAATCTTCCACAATAAAATTGTCCAACAGTGGACATTTTATAAGTGTCATTAAAATGAAGGCATCACTACCTAGGGTCATAAAGCGATAAACCTGAATTAAGATTTACTTACTGGAGGAAACCCCACTCTAAACTTACTCTGTCCCAAAGAGGGTAGACATCACCTCCCTCAGTTCGAGTTCGCAAGGACCAACATGCACATCTTTTAACCATTACAGTGAATCGCCATCCCCCATCCCCTAAAGATAAATAGGGTATTTTTTTTTTAAAGTTACCGGTCTTTTGATACATACTTGTGAGAATGGTTTTTGTTCAAGGTCATTAACACAGAGAGTGTGTTCAACACCCTGTCATTTACAGACCAAAAGCAGAGCCACACACAGCAAGAGCTGGATCTCATTAAAGTTCTTGCATAGTTTCTCTTCCTAGTTGAAACCATCTATAGCTCAAATTTCAGACATTACTTAAATGAACCAATACCTATCAACTACTAAATGTAACGTGAAAAATGTGCCACCGTGAAAAATGAAATGCTCAGCCAGCACACGCAAAATGAGCATTTCCTGAAATAAGCGCCAAAGGCTGTCAGCAAATTATTTCTAGGGTTTGGGGCTGCAAAAGTAGGGAAAGCAAGGCTTTAGCACCTATTAGAAAATTATCGCGGGCTACTGCAAAACGTTTTTAAAAGTAAACTTCACTAGAAGTCCTAATACTCCCTTCCTTTCGTTGAGGTAGTAGTGGTACCGAAAGGTAAGGGGGCCAGTATCCAATAATATGAATTGAACGGGCCTTTTATCTATCAGCACCCCAAACAAAGGCCCTATCGGGAGCACATGATAAAGCTTAGAATAAAGAAGTAGGGGTGGTGAAGAAATGGAAGAGGTTGAAAGATACAGGCCGTTCGACCGTTACAGAATGCTCCCCTGGGACACCGTCAGCCTGCCAGTCCCTTGGCCCCTTTCCTTCCCAAACCCCAGCGCCGCAGAAACGCGCAGGCGCAGTAGTAGGGGCTGCGCGTGGCGACGCGCAGGCGTAAAGTGGGTAGAAACAATGAGCTTTGTTGCCCAAGCGGCGAAGCGGGGGGAGGCACAGGGAAAGGTACTGGATAGGTTTTTTAAAAAAAAAAAAAAAAAAAAAAAAAAGACTGAGGATTGAGGAACGCAAGAAAGTGCTATCCCGGCAACACTCACGCGCCACAAGAGACCCGGACAGACGACTGTGCGGTCGAAATCATAAATGAAATGAGAAAAATGAACAGAAAAACGAGCTGAGGCCACTTCGGAGAGATAGATGGTGCCTGCCTCGGCTTATCCCTCAGATTCGGGGGAAATGGACCAGAAACCGAGGTCAAATCGGCCTCGGAGGCGCACAGCCTGAGCGGCCTTTTTGCCCCCCTCGGCCTTGCCGAGAGCGGCCTCTCGACCGTCGGGGTCGCCGCGCCCTCACAAAGCTCGGTCTGAGGGGACCCCTCACCCAGTGCACGGCAGCGGGGACGGCAGCCAACGAATCCTGTCGGCCTCCGCGGATCTCCACAGGCAGCGCCGCTCCCCCGCTCGACGTGCGCTTCGCCCGCCGCCTCCCTTCTCCAGTCCAAACAAACACCCCAGCCCGGAAGTGACTTCACTTCCGTCACCGCCGGCCCCGCCCACTCGTTCTGTCTTCTCTTCCCAGCCAGGCCACCAGAGTGCGCGCGAGAGAATGCGACTGGTCTGAGTTGTGCTCCCATTCAAGAGCAAAGGCCTTCTAGGTGCTCAGCAGAGACCACTTCGGGGTTTTCTAGGTCTCTTGGTTTCTCTTTATGCGAGTATGACTTCTCACGCGCCCGCCCCACCAGAATGATGGGATTCTGTGGATATGGGAGCTGGGAACTAAGGTATGCATATGTGAACTTAAGTATACATACTAAAAAGGGTCATCCAAATAATCTACTCGATATACATACTAAAAATAACACAGTGTCACGCTAAGAACACGCACTGATGTCATACTGAGATCCTGACAAAAACAAAAAGCAAAAGCAGAGGTATATAGCTGATCCACAAGCACTGGTTCTCACACTTTAAAGACAGACCTTCACAGGCTCTCAAAATAACAGCAGGTGGTTCCTATGCAGACTCCTGAACCTCTTTGAAACCAAGACAGGAAACTGCTCAAACTCAGACAAAACTAAGGAAGGCTCAAAGAATTTCCACAATAGTAATTCCATCACGTTTAAGATGTAAGAAGCAGGAATACAGGACCATCATTGCTACATGAGACTGTCGAAAGAAAAGAAAAAAAGGCCAGCAAGATGTTTTAGTGGGCAAAGCGAGCTTTGTGACCTGAGTTCCATCCCCTAGACCCACATTAAGGTAGAAAGCACCAACTCCACAACTTGTCTCTGACCTCTACACATGCCATAGCAAACAAAACAAACCCCAAACCTTTGAAGTTTAAAAGCTTCAGTGTACTGGCCTATGTGTTCTTAGCCACATTTCCTTGCTTTCATCATTGGCAAGCTCTTAAGTTCTGTCAATGACACTAAGCAAGAAAAACTATCTGGATATTGTGGAAAACTGGGTATACTCTGATATAGGAAAATTGAACCTGGAAATTAAATTTGAATCCTCAAAAAATACCACATACTTGTAATATCCACTGAAACAACCACTGTTTTTTTTTTGTTTTTTTGTTTTTTTGTTTTTTTTTTTTTTTTTTTTTTTTCAAACAGCTGCAACCAGATCCATGGTTTCATCTCTTTCTATAGTACTCAAAGGTCTTGGCATTAGTGACATTCCTTTTGTCTTCACCTCAGGCAGCAGTTTTACCCTGGGCCAATCTTGGTGACAAGGGGTTTACTCCTCAGTATTTATTTCTGGACAGTTCAAAGCCCCAAAGAAATCAACATGAGTGGTCTAACATGGTTAAACTACTTCACTTACGTTTACAGAACTGTATACTAAACTTTTCATAGGAGCCTCTCATCTGCAAGGAAAGTGTACAAACCACTAAGCTGAAGTCCCAAAATTATAGCCAACTGGAAGGGAAAGTTTGACTTTGCTGCTGCCGAGCAAGCATACAGCTATAAGAAGAGACTGTATGATTTATCCAAAGGATGCTGATAACCAGCTGGAGTGTTACACAACTGTAACCTTGGCTCCCAGGAAATTAGCCTTCTCAAAAAACCAGAAGAAAACAAAACAAATAAACCCAAGTCTGTTGTAAATCTGAGCCTCAAAAACCAAGCAGCATTGGCGAGGAACTTGGAAAATAGTCTGAGGTAGGAGTAATAGAAATCAAGATATGTTTACATATTCTGTAATTGACCTCAACACTTTTAAAAGATTTAAAAAAAAAATACTTAAGTACACAAGATTCTGTGTGTATGCATGCAGGCCAGAAGAGGGCACCAGACCTCATTACAGATGGTTGTGAGCCACCATGTGGTCGCTGGGAATTGAACTCAGGACCTTTGGAAGTGCAGGGAATGCTCTTAACCGCTAAGCCATCTCTCCAGCCCTTGAAAAGATTTTTAATTAGTGTACGAACATGTATGTCTAAACGTATGCCATTTGTGTGGGTGCCTGAGGCTTTGAGTTGGATGTAAAATGAGTGCTGGGACCTGACTATAGATCCTCTTCCAAGAGCAGTGTATACTATTGTGAACCTAAGCCATTTTTCTAGTCTATCCCCAGCCTCCCAAGACAGGGTTTTACCCTGTAATCATACTCATTTTGAACTCCTAGTAACTCTTCTGTCTCAGTATCCATAGTGTAAGATTCTAGGCAAGAGGTACCACACATTTGGCCAACCCAAACACTCCTAAAAATCAGGTAAAAGCCAGATCTAATGGCATATACGTCTGGAATCCCAGCTACTCAGGTCCAAAACATTGCAGTGATGAAGTTATCTTTAATCCCAGCACCTGGGAGGTAGATATATAGGTGGATCTCTGTAAGACCGAGACCAGCCTGGTCTACAGAATAAGTTCCAGGATAGCCAGGGATACGCAGAGAAACCCTTTCTCAAAAAACCAAACCCAACCCAACAAAAAACTCAGGCCTACTTGGACTACACTGCAATTGCAGGGCCAACCCTGACAATTTAAAGACCTTGTTCCAAAATAAAAAGCTAAGAGTTATTGGGAATACAGTGTTTTCTTAGCACATGAGGTCTGGAGTTCAGTATCTAATATTGGGTGGGGAGGATCATGAGTTACTAAGGAAGCTTAGGTAGGATGATTCAAACTTCAAGGTCTACTTGACAATTCAGAAGGACCTCTCAAAGCAAAAACCAAGGCTAGGAGTATAGCTTAGTGGTAGAATGTGTCCCTAAGACACGAAAAGGCCTCCTACACTAAATCTCCAGTATTTTACAGAAACTCCTAATTTGAGCATGTTAGTCTAGAATCCCAGCACTCAGAAGCAGAGGTACATGATAGACTCTGCCTTGGGGGAGGGCGAAGGCTTGGGGATGTAGCTTAGTTGAGCTGTCTACCATGCTCTAAACCCTGAGTTTGGTCTCCAGCACTAAATAAAATTGGGCATGGTGCAGGCATACCAACACTTGGAGGTTAGAAGTAGGAGAACAGAATTTCAGATTAGTTTATCATACTCAGCTACACACAGATGTGCAAATCCATACCACCCTTTCTAAAAGCCCACCATGGTGTCAACATACCTTCAATCCCAGTACTCAAGAGACAGAAGCAAGCAGGTCTCTGAGTTGAAGCCAGCCCAGACCAACTTAAAAAGTTCTTTCTGTATAGTTTGAATAAGGGATTTGGAAAATAGTGTGCATAGGGGAAGAGAGTAATGATATGTGCCATATTGTAAAGACAGAACAATTAACTTCTCCAGCTCAGCAACAGCTTATAAAATGGGACCCACCTAATACATACAAGCATCAGGCACAACCAGAAAATAAGGAGTTATGTTTAGGCTCATAGGTCATTACATTAATATTTGAAGGCAATCTATTCCACGGGTTTGCATGGCATTATAATTTAGGTGGCTGTCAGAAACACAAACAGGTTTCTTAGTGCTGAGGACAGAAATGCCTTGGGCATGTTAGGCAAGGGTTTTATTTTTTTTAAATGTCTTTTTTAATTTATTTATTATGTATACAACATTCCTTCCATGTATGCTTGCATGCCAGAAGAGGGCGCCAGATCTCATTACGGATGGTTGTGAGCCACCATGTGGTTGCTGGGAATTGAACTCAGGACCTCTGGAAGAGCAGTCAGTGCTCTTAACCTCTGAGCCATCTCTCCAGCCCTAGGCAAGGGTTTTAACAGCTCTATACTTACAACCCTAAAGATTTTTTTATTTTTAAAGATTTATTATGTACACAGTATTCTGCCTGCAAGTATGCCTGCAGGTCAGAAGAGAGCACCAGATCTTATTGCAGATAGTTGTAACCATGTGGTTGCTGGGAATTGAACTCAGGACCTCTGGAAGAGCACAAACTGCTCTTAACCCCCAGTCATCTCTCCAGCCCCTAAATACTTTATAGGACAGGTTACCCCACCTAAGATAGAAGTCAATATAGAAGTTGGTAGATAGCAGTCAGTAACTCATTTATAGTCAAACCTACTTTAGGGTGCAAAAATATTCCACTTAAATGGTTTCTCACTGTGCTATTGAAGCTGCTCTTCATCTGTAACTTGAGGCACTCCTGAGTAGTTTGAACTACAACACGATCATTACAGTGCCCCTGCCACAAATCAAATAACCTATGAGAATGCTCACTTCTAATTTTGGCAAAGTTGAGCAACCAGTAACTGGCCTTACTTTTAATAGGCAGTGGCAACAGCATCTTGTCCAAATCAATTGTAACTGTTACTTGGAGGAATGGACTCAATCCACAACATCACAAATAAACCCACAACCCTTTTCACAAATGAGGAATCTTTCTGCTCCTGAAACATCTTCATTTGAGTCTAGTTTTGAAAAAAGAGTCATGGATATTATCATGTAGTTTGATACCATGCTTTAAAAAATCCTTTAATTACTAGAATGCAATATTTGCACTTTTTTTCTCACCAAATAGTTTGAACTCTCATATTTTTGGTAATGTGTCATCCTTCATTAAAGAAATATTGCAAAACAATCCTCAAAGGGCTAATAGCTCAGTGCTGTAACACTTGCCTACCTAGCATGGACAAAGTCCTGGGTTAGCTCTCCTACACTATAGTGATTAAACTCAGCTAGATATCTTGATACATTTCCAGCTATGGAGAATTCTAAATGAAGGGAAGGAATCATGTTCAAACCAGCCACCAGTCTAGAACGCCTTATCTTCCTCTTAAGTGCTAGGATTTTAGTTCTGTCCCCATTCCCCAAGTTTCTGTTTAGCTCTTGAGGTCCAGGAACTGGCTCTGTTCAAAGATTCCCCTGCCTCTGCCTCCTAGAGTTAGAATTAAAGTCGTGTGCCACCACACATTGGTAGCCCACTTTTTGACTTACAAAAAACTTACCGTGAAAAATGCTAAACAAATACCCTAACTCGTCACATTACCTTAGAAAGGAACGTTCGGCCAGGATGCAGTGGCACATCTTTATTCCCTGCACTCGGGAAGCAGAGTTAAGTGGATCTCTATGAACTTGAGAGCAACACAGAAACTTGGTCTTGAAAAACTGTGGGGTAGGGGTGGAATGAGCAGATGGGACATTGACGACATTCCACAGGTTGAGGATATGGCTCAGGGGCTGAAGACTTATATTCACCATGTACAAGGCCCTTAGTTGAATACCTAACATTGAAACAACTACTCAGTAAGAAAAGTGTTATGTGAAAGCAGGAGTGGTGGTAGCAAGGAAATAGTGGATATGACCTTGAAAATTCTTAGAGTAGCATGGTACCTGGTAGTGGTGGTTCATGCTTTTCATTGAACACTTAGGGGACAGAAGGAGGTTATCTCTGAGTTTGAAGCCAGCCTAATCTAGAGAGTGGGTTTCAGGATAGCCCTGGCTTGTTTCAAAAACAAAACAAAAGCTTGTAGAGAAAGCTAGGTGTAATGATACACACCTTTAATCCCAGTACTTGGGAGACAGAGAGGGGGTCTCTGGGAATTGGAAGCCAGCCGGGTCTACACAGTTGAGTTTAAGGACAACTGCAGCTACATTGTGAGACCTTGTTTTTTTATTTGTTGGGGGGAGGGTGTCACTGGTATGGTTCAGTGAGTAAATGGCTTGACATAAGCCTGAAAACTTTTGAGTTTGGTCTGGGGATCTGGCAGTAGGAGACAAAGCTCATGAAGTTTTCCTCTGATCTCCACAAAGATACATGTGTCCACAGAATCTAACCAATAAGTGTTGATAGCATATGCTATAGCCAGAAATTCATCTTCCCGTTTCCCCTCACCTAGACCACCTACGCTATTCACGCTGTGCTCAAATTAAAACTTTAACTTTTGGCACTCAGAGTACCTGAGAGGTACACAATAAAATGAAAAGTATTTCTGGGATATGTAAAATAACACTAGCAGAACTTAAAACTTACTAGCAACGAGGAAAAATGATTGAGGAAAAATAAACTTAGGGTATCTTTAAAACCTTCACTCACGTTTCTAGAATAGTAAGATTGAAATAGCAAGAATGTATGTTCAACTTTATAGCAGGTATATTAAAAAAAACCATTTTTCTTACAGGTTTGCCTTAAACTAGACCTGAAGGGAGCAAGAATGTGATTTAATACACAGGTTTGGCAGGATCCCAAATTCAAACCCAATCATAGGGTAAAACAGGGTCTCTATCCCAGACTGAACTCTGAAACTCCCCATGTTGCTAGGGACGACCTTAACTTCTGATCCTGTTTATACGTCCTTAGTTCTAGGATTAAAAGTATATGCCTTCACGTCTGGTTTATGGGGTCAGACTTGGTGAATGCTAGGTAAGCACTCTATCAATATGAAATAACTACATCTATAGGCATCTGAAAAATAAAAAAAGATAACCATATCTGGGGGGAAAAATCTGACTTAATGCCACAAATCAAACTAAATAGTTTAAAGTATTCTTCAAGTCACCAACTCCACACAGTGGGACATAAAAACTAAGCTATCACTGCTGACAGATTTGTTTCCATTTATGTTTACAATGTTGTTCTTTTGTTCATTTGCCTTGAGAAAAAGTTCTGCAATAAGCCTTGAATGGCCTGCGACTCTCACAAAGATCAGGCTTCCAACACGGAGGCAGCCTTGCCTGCTGCCTCCCAAGTGCTGGGATTAAAGGTATGTGCCACTATGTCTGGCCGGTCCACACTGTTTTTGTAACTGCTGTTAGATTTAAGAAACAAAAAACAAAAATGGGAATTAACAAAAGTCAATCGTTAGTAACAGTTAAAATTAAATCGAAAAAAAATTGGCAAGGATTTTTTGTGCATGTTACTGAGGAGACTAAAATTTTACCCAACAATATACTTAAAATATCCTTTTAATACAACTGGGCTAGAAGTTTGAAACATAATTACTAAGAAGTTTTTGTCACTGATTTAAATTGAAACTGTTCTTTGGACTTCAGATTATCAAACACATCAAAAATCCCTTCCTGATTTTAAAGAGTGACAAAACTTAATTATTCCAATGCTATTTTCAATTCTATTAAGGCACGGACATCTCTGGATATGAACTTTAGCAATTTCTTTATCCTCAGCATTTACAACTGGAGAAAAAAGGGCTTACGTTTTGTTATGTAACAAGAACAAGAAATCCACCAGGACTAAACTGAGATCTTTAGTTGTTATTAGACACCCATCTAGACTTAAGAATAATTTGTTAAAGCATGCACATAAACCTAACAGTGAAAATAAAAAGTCACAACTGACAAATATTTTGGTTAACATTCCAAACATGTTCAACCAACCAACCAACATGGCCTAGTTTTTTTTTTTTTTTATTGATATTCACTTCAGTAACTTGAATCCACAGATATAAGCAGTATATAACCAGAAGAGTTACAAGTAAACACAGATTATACATGCAAAGTTCTGCTCACAAAGGTCACATGTGCAGGTACATGAATTAGAAGCGTGCGTCTAGAATTATGGCCAAACTGTTTTTAAAATGCGGAAATGTAAAATCACATTCTGAAAATATAGAGATGGTTTACACACTTCAAAAATCAAATGTTGCTTATACCAGAGATGTATGACAGCTACAGGATTCAAGTGACAAGCAATAGGTTCTCAAGAAATTAATACTGGTCAAAGAGAACGGGAGTAGTTTTACATTTCTCCGAAATAACATTTGACTACTAGAATACGAAACCTAGCAGGAACTCAGGGGAAAAAAATTACAAATCTAAAGCCAATTACTTAATTTCTTATCATCTAAACAGCATGACATTAAAAGAAAACTGCACCTGCATTCGAATTGCCAATTTCACATGAATGAAGATCTCTAAAAAGGAAATGCAACCAAAACAGCTTCCAAAGTCAAATGAAGTCTGCAAGGCTCAGATTAAAATGTGGAATGTTTCAGATGAAAAGTAATAAAAATACAATTGGTTTTGTTCTTTATTGAATGGAATCAAAAGTTGACATTTCTTTGAAGCCTCGAACTACTAAATTTCATTTTTCTGAATGGTTCTACGTTATCTCTTATTGGTGCAAGTTGTTTTCCATAAGTTTACAACAGTCAGTCTCTATGAAGTACTTTTGTCTGTTGCCATTCTGATGAAACAAATACTTTTCCATAAACTTAACCGTATGTGTACTTTCTGCTATAACACAAACACATGAACAGACATCTATTATTTTTCCACTAAAACAAAAGAGTACAATAGTTTTCTAACTATCAGTATTGTGTTTAAAAAAGGTTAACATTAAAATCAAAGAACCATCGTTTTCTTGTGAAATAATTAAGCTTCTTGTACATCTTAAGTTTCCTTCTTCTGTCTCCGTTCTTCTGCCAATTTATTCAGAAATTTCTGAAGGGAAAAAAAGAATTACAGAGACTAAATAAAAGTTGAGACACCTAGTATGTATATATATACATATATATATTAGTTATAAAATATTCACTCCAAGTTTTGGGACTTATACTAATGTCTTAATATTTTATGAATGAGTTAATCTTAGCATAGAAAACTAAACTGGCTCAGGACACAACAATAAAGCATGAAAAAAATGGCAAATGTGGAAAATGGATATTTTAATGTGCAATTAACCCTAACGTTTAGAAATAAGAAAACATAAGAACATAATTATATAGAAATAAACAGCTAGATTAGATCTTTGTTGTAACAATTTCACTGACCTAAAAGTGCCATAGACATACTTTGAAAGACCATGGCTATGACCGGCTGTGCTCTAATAAAACATTATTTATAAACAGCAGGTGGCTAGGCTACAAAGTATAGCTCGGAGACCCCTTCTACCTATGATCTCCAATATATAATTTCTAGATATAGATCTATTAAGATTCTAAGGGAATATGAAAGATATTTAAAAAGCATTTCTGTTTCTTTACTTCTGGTTAAAATATATCAGTACTGGTTATTGCAGACTGATGAGAGGGTTAAAAGCCATTATATCCTTAAAAACAAAATGAAAACAAAAAAACAAGAAAAAAAAACACAAAACATCTAGTTAAGAAAAGTGTCAGAACAGTTAAGAAAACTGTCAATTTATCATTTGAACAACATAAACTCCCCAATACTTTTTAAATGTAGCTCATTCATCTTTGCTCTAAATATTTAGTTATAAAGCATACCCTTCAGGTAATAAGCATGGTTTTGACCCCACAGGGCCTAAAATCCAAACAGTACATTTGTAGTATGAATGAAGCTATACTCATCCTCCTCCCAAAATAAATTGCTGTTAGCACTAAAAATGACCACCATTCTTTACTTATATCCATAACAGTAAGAGACATACAGACTGCAATTTGAAAACAACATCAATGATATAAACAAGAACTAAAATTACTTTTTTATCCACCAGTCAACAATGTGCTGAGATAACAATGCTATACAGGTTGAGTTTCTCTTGTTTAAAAAATCTGGGACTTGGGGCTGGAAAGATGGCTCAGTGGTTAAGAGCATTGCCTGCTCTTCCAAAGGTCCTGAGTTCAATTTCCCAGCAACCACATGGTGGTTCACAACCACCTGTAATGAGGTCTGGTGCCCTCTTCTGGCCTGCAGGCATACACACAGATACTGTATACATAACAAATAAATAAATAAACAAACAAACAAATAGGGATTTGTTTGTATTAGGGAGTTTAGATTTGGATGAGGTCCCATGAAAAATATTCAAAAAGTAACAATTCTACCTTTTTCCTCACTGAATCAAAGCTAGGACTTTACATTGCTACCAAAAGCTCTGCCACTGAGCTGCACCTCTATCCCCCAGAGGTAATTTCATTTTTTCTTCCTTCAATGTGTAAATGGGTAAAAACACATGCTGAAGCCCAGGATTGATATCGGGAATCCTCCTTGATTACCCTTCGATCTTTTTCATTGAAGCAGGGTCTCTCAATCAAACCCAGACCTTGCTGATAAAGCTGAGTTCACCAGCCAGTCTGCTCTATATTCACCTCAGACAGCTAGAATTACAGTCTAACCCCTCCCCAGCCTGGCATCTTTCTGGGGAGCTCTCCTCCTGCTTTCACAGCAAGCAGTCTTACCACTGAGCTGTCTCCCAGGCCCCCACACAACATTTTTAGGAGTACCAGCATTCTGACTACAATTTTTACTGCTACTCGACCAGATGTGGCATGTCGCAGACTGTCAGATTCAACAAGTAGCAACTATTCATTATAAATGAAGGAATGTGAAAAACCAAATCTCTTACAATTGAGTAATACTTTCAAGTTTCCTTGTATTACTTAATATTGAGATCTTAAAGAGGGTCCTAACTAAAAAGCACAGTAAGAATTTGTTCTTGCTTCCCCCTTTGAGGTTTACTCATTTATGCTATGATGTAGAAATAAACAATCTGTTGGTTATAAATGTGAGAACATCATTGATAACATTAGAATAAAAATTTTTAAAGGTGGCTCACACTTATCCAGTACTTAAGGAGGCTGACATAGAAGGATCCCAAAGTCTAAGCAATATGAACTAGGGAGACTCAGTCTCTAAAATAAATCAGGGACTCGGCACTAAACAAACTCAAAAACTTTTGACTGTTCTATTTTATGTTTGGACCTCTAGCTTCTTTGAAACTTGAGAAATTAGTTTGAAAATACTTGGATAAGTTATAATGTAAAAAAAATAGGGTTAGAAATTATTACTTTTCTTTCTTCCCAATTCAATACATAGCTAAGAATAGCACTGATCCTCCTCCCGATTCTATCTTCCAAGTTTAAGGCTTATGTATGGGTCTAAAGCCCGGCGGTGGTGGTGCACGCCTTTAATCCCAACACTAGGGAGGCAGAGGCAGACAGATCTCTGTGAGTTTGAGGCAGTTCCAGGACAGGCTCCAAAGTTGAAACTCTGTCTCGAAAAACCAAAAAAAAAAAAAACAAAAAAAAAAACAACCCCCCCCCCCAAAAAAAGAAAAAAAAAGGAATTATGGGTCTATACTACTGAATCTGATCTTGAGTGAAAACAGGTTCAAAAGTTAGTAGAACCCATTAAATTCCTTAAAACCCAGGCAATTAAGGAAAAACATCTTTGAGATAAAGCATCATGATGGGTCCAAGGACATACACACATTTTACTTATGTATCTCATTTATTTCCATAAATCATTTGCTTTCATAAGTCTCCTCTTATATTCAGCCTTACCTTTAATTTCTGATAATGAGGAAGGCTGCTGCAATGAGTATTCTTTGCAACTTCTTCATTTGTATAAAAGAGTGAACACAGCTTACAGTAAAACCCTGTTTTAGGTATCACATAGTCTATACCTAGAAACACAAACATACATTCTTACAAATTAAGTAAATTTAAATTTTACTGAGTAGTATCAAATCTTTCTTCCTGTCAATAAAAACTGAATCAAACAACATATTTGTGAAAAGTCCAGTAGAGCCTAAGCTAAAAACACAAATAATAGCATAATATTCTTTTTACTTAACCGATGTTCAAGGTCCTACCTATCTGTACTCTTAAAATGGAAGACAAAAATATTAACAAACACAAAACAAAAACCAATGTGTAATTTTAGAAATAATCATGAGAAGAGAGAACATAGTGGAATGGTAACGTAATACAAAATTAGAAGACAAATGGAAGAGGAAAACAGAGCAATATGTTGGTGTAAATTTACAAATTAATATCAGTGAGAGAAGAAAACTTTATATACTAGCAAAGCTTACATAAGAACAACTTTAAATCTTATTTTAATACATTTGCTGGGAGAAAAAAGAAGAAAAATAAAGTCTTTAAAGCTTACCAACAGGAACATTAGGCTGATACGGTCCAATTCTATACTCATCTGGAACTGCACAGTCCTCCTTGTTCTCGTCATTCTGGCCATCTGCATTTTCACTTGCGTCTTTGTTTGAATCCTCAGCATTCTCAGCAGATTCAGCACCTGGTTCTGTATTTTCCTCATTTTTAATCCCATTCTCCAATGCAGCTTCATTTTCTTGATCAGGATCCTCTATCTTGTCCACCTAATTTTAACCAAATCATCATTGTTTTTGTCACCAGGTTTAAATGTCGTGCCTGAATCATGAAAATTTTTAAGTTTTGAATCTTTCCTCATCATCAACCTCATCCAGCATGACAAATACTTCCATATTCCCTGGGAAATGACACTGTTAAGAAAGACAAATTTACTCCGCAAAAATAATCCCGCATTAATTATCCCTTCTCACAAATGGGATACTTTTCTAGTCAGTATTAGTTCTAGGGTCAACCCTCAGCACTATCCTTAAAATGAAAGTATTAGTTAAAAAAGGAAACAAATCTTCTGCTAGACTCACTAATGACTTCAAAAAGACTCTCAGCTTTTTTTTTCTTCTTCCTTTTTAAAAAGAAAACAGGTTTACTGAGTATACTCTAAGGAGGAGTAGGATGGTCACTAGCAAGACTAGATTGTGGCCAATTTAGCTTGTCATAGAGTTAAATAATGGGGTTTAGTGTTGTTGCTTAGTGATGAAGTATTTTCTTTTAATGTGTTCCCATTAGTTTGACCCCCTAACTTAAAAAACAACCGTGTAGAAAAATCCGTCAAGCATCAGTAACATGAATCCCATTAAAATCCACACTTCATCAAATGGAAAGTCTGTCTCATCTAAGAAAATATCAGAAAACTTTATATTCAGGCTGGAGAGATGATGCAATGGTTAAGAGCTGTGATTTTAATTCCAGAGGATCTGATGCCCTCAAACAGACATACACAGCCAAAACACCAGTGACCATAAAATATAGAAATCATTAAAAAACAAGACTTACAAAAATGCTATATAAAAAAAGATTATCTATATTTCACTGAGGGTCCGACTTAATGGTAGAAAGAGCTTGCTTAAGACTTGTCAGGCCTGCCGGGCGGTGGTGGCGCACGCCTTTAATCCCAGCACTCGGGAGGCAGAGGCAGGCGGATCTCTGAGTTCGAGGCCAGCCTGGTTTACAAGAGCTAGTTCCAGGACAGGCTCTAGAAACTACAGGGAAACCCTGTCTCGAAAAACCAAAAAAAAAAAAAAGACTTGTCAGGCCCATTAAAATACTATACTCAGCACCATTAAAATAAATAAAATAAAGGAATTTCATATTTTATACTTTCTCAAATATGCTAAGAAACTTTTGAAGAGAAAAAAGAAGTTTTTTTTTTTTTTTGTCAGGATCTCTTTATGTAGCCCTGGTCTGTCTGTCTGCTATGCCTGCCTCTCCCTCTCTCCGAGAGTTATGCGTGTACCATCAAATCTGACATTCAAAAACAAGTTTTAAATAGTTAAAGTAGTTGAGTTACTCAATATCAAACTCATAATCCTATATTTGTAGTTGTTTGGGTCTTACTATGTTGCACAGCTGAAATCTCAAACTCTTTTTCCTCTACCTCCATTATGTTCTGAGATTACAAAGATAAGCCACTTGCTACCATATTCTTGAAAACAAACATACCAGAATTTAATAATTACCACTGCAAGACAAAGGCTTGTCTACTTTAAAGTCCTTCTTATACTTTTGTTTCAAGTCTTCTTTAAAAGTTGACTATTTCTGCAGCTAAAGAAATTCCTCTTTAACTGTCTTTGAACTGTACCCGATTTATCTGACCCTGCTTCAGGAAAAAGTTGATTTGACCCAGTATTCTAATTAAAACATAAATATAAAGCTTACTTTTTTAAGTTTTTTCTTGGATGCTGCTGAAGCACTTGCATCTTTTTTCACAGCTTTATCTGAAGGTTCCTTTTTTCCATCAGACGACACATCCCCTAAATTAGCAAGATCAGTCTCATCGCCCACTGAACTACCACTTTCTAGGAGAGCTGCAGCTTCTTCCTCATCCACAAGCAGCTCATCTTCAGACTCAAGAAGCATACTGGGTTCCTGTTCTGCCTGGTCATCCTTGGTGTCTTTCTCACCATCCTCACCCGACTTCTCTTCTTGTTCTTTACCCTCAGCTGGACTCTCAGTCTTCTGTGAACCATCAGTCTTGGACTTCTTATCACTTGGCGATTCTTTTCCATCTGGAGAATAAGATCTTTTCCTGAAATAAGATAAATGCACATTTTGTTTGCCAAGTTGAAAAATAAAAGTTTAATGTCAGTAGTCATGGTTAATATCGATTGCCAATTTTGTAAGATCTAAGATCAGGGCACCTGAAGCAGGAAGATCTATCCTGAATGTGGATGGTACCAGTCATCCCATGGACTATCTAGGGTCCCCAATTAAATAAAAAGGAGAAAGTAAACTGAATGGAAGCATTTATCTTTCAATGTGACCAAACTCTCAATGCCATTATTTCCTGGGTGTTTAAACTTGTAAGCCTAAACAAACTGTTCTTTCCTGAAGTTGCTTTGGGCTAGACATTTTGTCATAGCAAAATGACTAGCAATTATTATGCAGTATACAGACAGACATATGAAAAATAAAATTACCGGGACTTGTCTTTTTTCAGCAAGTCAATGCCTCTGTTAGGAATCTGAAAGATAGAGAAATTAAATACATTAAAAATTTACCCATTTGTAGAATTTATCAATTAAGTAACATTCCTTTTTTTTCTTTCTTTTTTTTTTTTTTTGGTTTTTCGAGACAGGGTTTCTCTGCAGCTTTTTTAGAGCCTGTCCAGGAACTAGCTCTTGTAGACCAGGCTGGCCTCGAACTCACAGAGATCCGCCTGCCTCTGCCTCCCGAGTGCTGGGATTAAAGGCGTGCGCCACCACCGCCCGGCTTAAGTAACATTCTTTAACCCTCCTTTATATAATCAATTTAGATCACTCAATCTGTACAACCACACCTAAGAAAATCTATTTGGATTTTAAAACCTCATTTCAACTCCCAAATCAACAAAGAGGTTGGCAATAAATCATTTTGGAAGCATAATTCTAATAAAGTTTAAACAGGTTAGAGCAATGATGATGCTTTCACAAAACACAATCTTTCTTTTGCAGTTTAAAGGGGGAAAAAATGGAGGGGGGGGGTGGCAGGTGGTTGATGGAACACGCCTTTAATCCCAGCACTCAAGGCAGCAGTAGGCAGAACTCTGGGGGCCCGAGGCCAATCTAGTCTACAGAGTAAATTCCAGGACAGCTAAGATTACAGAGAAACCTTGTACGTATGCATGTACAAACACAACACACACAAACCACCACCACCAAAAACCAACCATAACAATAAGCTACCTTATTTTTTGGGGGGTGGGGATGGGGGCGCAGCTTCTCACTATGTAGACCAGGCTGGCCTTAAACTCAGAGATCTGTCTGTCTCTGCTTTTGAGTGCTAAGATTAATGAATGGTGTGCCACCATACCCAGCCCATTATTTTTCTTATTTTATACAGGTTTTGTCTGCATGTATTTGAGTATTTCATATGCATGCCTGATGCTCAGTGATCAGAGGGGAGGACAGAACCTCGAACAGGAATGATTCTGAGCCATCATATGGGTGATGGGAACTGAACCTGGATTCTCTCTGTAAGAGTATCAAGTACTCTTAATCACTAAGCCATCTCTCCAACTGTTAAGATTTATTTTTATTTGTGTCTACCTATCTGAATGTTGACACTTAAGTCCAGGGACCCTAAATGGCCAGAAAAGGAAGTTACAGGCAATTATAGAGCACTTGACTTGGGTAATGGGAACTCCAATACTTTTGAAGAGTACCAAGTGCTTTTAACTACCTAGCCCCAAATCTTGTACTTAGTATACAATATGATTAAACTAGACCAATGAAATGGCGCGGTATGTAAAGGTGCCTGCTCCAAGTCAGATAATCAAATGTGCATGCACAGTGGCACTTGTACACCCACAAAATAAATGCAAAAAAACGCTAAATACCAAGAAGGACGGCACTGCACTGGAGGACTGCAACCTGATTTACAGAGAGTCCTAGATAGAGTTCTTAACAAAACCCTGTCTATCCTTCCCTTCTCCTCCCAAAAAGGGTGGACAGAAAACACCTTTGTGCCTTTTGACAGGCATATGGACTTATCTTAGCTGTTTAGAAAGTCAAAGCAGTAAGTTAAGTTGAACCCAGTAGCTTGGAAGCAGATTAGGTTACATAGTTAGACCTTGTCACCTAAGATGTTAAGATTATTAACAACTACATACCCTCAGCACCAGTTTTTTATATTTCTCAGACAAGTCAACTTTAACACATCTCCCCTGAAACCAAAGTGCCTTCTTCAGACAATGGTCAACCATTGCCATTGCATCTTCTCTGGTCTCCATCTCAATAAAAGCCTGGAGGGAGGGAGAGAAACCCACAATGACATTATTTCTCACAGAAACTATATTAAAACTGTGCTATTCTGTATCATGAAATCTTCAGCAGAGCAATTGTATACCTTGCATCAAAAAACTCCCAATACTCTCCTGATTCTGTGTATTACTGGTGATTGAAGCCCGAGCCTTGTACTTCTGTCCTCTGAATTCCTTACATAAAAAAATGGAGGCGAGCCTGGGCTACATATTAAATTTGAGGCTAGCAAGAACTATCTAGCAAAGCCCTGCATAAAAAACCCAAAACAAATCTCACAACCACTAACCAAATCCTCAAAGACGAGTGTCTATGTATGTGTAAGAACTTTAGGAAGAAAAGTCTAAAAGTAAACTAGGCTTTTATCATGACAAGAGAGAACAGCTTACTTTCCACTTTGTATTTTCAAAATTTAGATGCTTGACCATAAGCATCTAACTAAAATAATGATATATAATAATTTATATATATCCAACCCACAAAATACTGCATTTCTACTACTGACATCTCTCCCAGTAAAATTATCTTAAAGTACATTAAGAACTTACTCTTAAAAATCTTCCCATGTATATTACCTGACTTTTCATTCTCATTAATATGTAATTCTTTATTTTCCCATACGGCTCAGCAAGCTTAAGGACAGCACTGTCAGAATAGCCAGAATGCGGTAAATTGCTGAGATGTATCACACGTCCAAGTTCTTGCTTTTGATCAAACTTCTGATCTGGTTTTCCTTCAGGTTTCTTTAAAAAAAAAAAAAAAAAAAAAAAAAAAAAAAAAAAAAAAAAAAAAAAAAAAAAAAAAAAAAAAAACTAAATAATTGAAAGGCAAGTCAAAAGTCAGCAGGTATGCTACAATTATTAACGGTCTTAGCTTTTAAACCAAGTGAACAATTACAAAAATGATGTATTAAGCTTATTACATATAACCTAAAGACAAGGACAAATGAAAAGCTACTACTAACCTTTATTCTCTTATACTTCTGGGATAAATGAACTCGGACTGGTTTGCCAAATACTAATGCCGGTGTAGTTGTATAGTAATCCACAGCAGCCTGAGCATCTTCTGTGGTTGCCATTTCAATAAATGCCTAAAATTACACAAAAAGAAATTTCTAAAAATATTACCCCTGATATTTATAGATTTTATATCTTTGTATTTAATCATTTAATAGGAAGCACCTTCAATAATCAAAACGAAAAAGACCAGTGTGGTCAAGCTGATATTAAACTTAGGGCTGACAAATGATAATACTTACTAAAAAAAAAATCTATTTAATACTAGGATATATCTCTTCCTCTGATATTTCAATTTACATGAAATTTTCCATTAATCTAAAATCATTCCATTTCTTTAATATGAGTGCTATGAATAACTGATATTCCTACTCATACCTCATTAATTTTATTTAAAATCAGATGATTTGAAATGACTCCAAATGGTTCTACCAGTTGTAATAGTTGGTATCTCAAGTTTTTTCCTCGCTGAAAATCCATAATGTGAACAACTCTGCTGGTTTCCTACCCATTAGAGGGAAAAGAAAAAAATGTCAATAAAAGTCCTTTTAAAAACATTTTGAAGTAGTTGGGTATATATTTCAGTGACAATAGTATACACTCAGCACTTGCACACACATAACTTTTTTTTTTTTTAAATTTTATGGTTTATTTAACTTTATTTTATGTGCATTGGTGTGAAGGTGTCAGATCCCCTGGAACTGGATTTTCAGACAGTTGTGAGCTGCCATGTGGGTGCTGGGAATTGAACCTGGGTCCTCGGGAAGAGCAGTCAGTGCTCTTAACCACTGAGCCATCTCTCCAGCCCCCCACACATAACTTTTACATAAAATTTATTTTATTGTAGCTGGGCAGTGGTGGCACACGCCTTTAATCCCAGCACTTGGGAAGCAGAGACAGGCGGATCTCTGTGACAGTTTGAGGTCAGCCTGGTCTACAAGAGCTAGTTCCAAGAGAGGCTCCAATGATACAGAGAAAGCCTGTCTCGAAAAACAAAAACAAACAAACAAAACTTTTGTTTGGGTATCTTCATTTGAGTGCTTGTGGAAGCCAGAAGACGGTTAAGCCAGAAGACGGTTAGATTCCCAGGACTTGGAATCAGAAACCAACTACCCAACACAGGATCTAGAAACCAAATTTGGGTCACCTCTAAGAACAGTATGTGCTATTCACTGCTGAGGATCTCTGGCCCCACACTAACGTATTTTTAAGGAAATCCCCCAATGGTTTTTGATTTTCATTTGTGTGTGTGTGTGTGTGTGAGTGAAAGAGAACATGAACATAAATCTGGGTGGGTAGAAAGGGGAAAATACAACCAAAATATATTGCTTTGTTTGCTTGTTTTGAGAGAGGGTTTGTGTAACAGTGCTGGCTGTCCTCAAACTTGCTCTGCAGACCACGCTGGCCTTGAACTCACTCAGGGTTCTGTTACCAGTGCCAGGATGAAGGGCATGCACCACCAAGCCTGGCTATGATCAAAATATAATGTACCACAAAGTAAAGAAAGAAGCTGGATCTGGGGATACAGTTACTTGGAAGGCTGAGGACCCCCGACTCCAGCAACAAAAATTTAGGGCAGCCTGAGTAATTCTCAAAACATACACAAAAGGAGGGTGGCGGGGTGGGGAGGGAGAGGAAAGGGCTGTACTGCAATGGTTAAATGCTTGCTTAACACAGCCAAGGTCCTAGGTTTGATTCCCAATACCCCCCAAAAGTTGGCAAAACCAATTATGCATTAAAATGTTTATTCTATGACCAATCAGAAAAGGTTAATTTTTAGCATCTAGAGAATATAAAGTACACAGCATATTAAATGTTACCAGAATAAATTCACTCATTCTGTTTATTAAGACAGTATCTCATTATGTAGCTAAAACTCTACATCAGCCTGCCCCTGCTTCCTGTGATGGGATTAAAGGCATTAGTCACCATGCCTCAACTAGAATAAACCTTCAAAAACAAAAAATTCAAATGGTGTTTTTTACGGTCAAGTTTCATAAACAGTTTCTCTACATATCCTTGTTATTACATTTTAATAAATGTGCACAAGGCCGGGCGGTGGTGGTGCACGCCTTTAATCCCAGCACTCGGGAGGCAGAGGCAGGTGGATCTCTGTTAGTTCGAGGCCAGCCTGGTCTACAAGAGCTAGTTCCAGGACAGGCTCCAAAGCCACAGAGAAACCCTGTCTCGAAAAATAAAATTTAAAAAAAAAAAAAAAAAAAAAAAACAACAACAAAAAAAACAAATAAATGTGCACAATGTATGTGTGGGCATTTTCATGCTATGATATTAGTGTGGAGGTCAGAAAACAACTCCCCCCCACCCCTTCTACCATGTGGGTCCTGGTAGTCAAATTCAGTGTCGCTGCTGTTGAGCCATCTTTCCAACCCAGATTCTTTTAGTGAAAACTATGAACACAACTGGATACCAAAGTTACTAAGGTAAGTCTTTTGACTGTTTGTTACTAGTCATGTAAAACCATAACAGTGTAAAGCAATCTCTTTTCTTTCTCTCTATTATTTTTTTTAAGATTGGGTCTCACTATGCTGCTCCTGTCTGGCCTCAAACTCAAAGAGATCTAGATATCTCTGCCTGTCTCTTTAATGTAGGAATTAAGTAAATGTCATCACATCCAGCAAGCATAATAGTTTTCAAACTAAAATACTCATCCTGTTATAAGGACTGTGATTAAGACTGTATCAATAAGCAGTCGGCATGGTGGTGAATGTCTTTCATCCCAGCACTCGGAGGCAGTTGCAGCTGAATTTCTGAACATGAGGTTAGCCTGGTCTACAAAGCTAAGTGTTAAAAGAGAGAAACCCTACCTCGAAACCCTCCCACCCTCAAAAGATTCCATTATTAATAAACATTTAAATGGAGTCACATTCCCAACAGCAATCACGGTAAAAGCAACAGCTCTAATACAGACCACTCTGCCTTTCTGCATGTGTCTTGGTCCTTGTAGGTTCCCATTACCAGCACCTGTGCAGAAGAAAAATATAATTAAAGATTCACAAAAAATATACTTCCTTATAAAGCAAGATGGCTTTTTTTTTTTTTTTTGTCTGTTTCCTTTTTTTGAGACAGGGTTTCTCTCTAGCTTTGGAGGCTGCCCTGGAACTCACTCTGTAGACCAGGCTGGCCTCACACTCAGAGATCCATTTGTCTATCTCTCCCGAGTGCTAGGATTATAAGGCATGTGGCACTATTGTCAGGCAAAGCAAGGTAGTTTAATTAAAAAATAAAAATAAAAAAGGACATTTTTCAAATACAAAAGGGAAGACATTATGACTGCTTTTTTTTTCCTAAATTAATTTAACTTTACTTATGTGCATTGGTGTGAAGGTATCAGATCCCCTGGAACTGGAGTTACAGACAGTTGTATGTTGCTATGTGGGTACTGGGAATTGAATCCTGAACCTCTGGAAGAGCGGCCAGTGTTCCTAATCACTGAGCCATCTCTCTAACTCTGTGTCTGTCTTTTTAAGCTGTTACTTTAAAAGAACTTTTTAATAACATCCGAGACTATCATTTACACTAAAAGGCAATATAAATTTCATATAATCACCCAGATTTCCTCTTGGCCCAACTGCTGGTCCTCCAAGATGAAATGAAGGAGGTGGAGGTCCCAGAATTCCTGGTGCTGGGTTTGTAGACTGTTGCAGCATGAATGGATCGCCCCTTGTAATAAAAACAAAATACATGAAACACAAAATGAACAAAAAGAATCATCAGATATAAAATTATTAAATTACCTCTTATGTAACTATGACTATTTTAGCTTAAGGAGTGTGTGTGTGTGTACACACACACACACACACTCCTTAAGCTAAAATAGTATAATATATATACGTATACACACATATCAATCAAATAGTGATATATATATATATATATATATATATATATATATGTATATAAAATAGTGGGAAATGTGTTAACAGTGAAAAAAGAAGTATTACTATATTGTTTTCTAAAAATTCCTTACACTGGTACTTTAAAAAAAATTATCAAATTCTTATCTGACAAACAATATATTTTTTATGAAACATAGAAAGTTAAACTTGGATTCCTTACATTGATCTTCAATATAAACAATAGCTAAATTTTTTTAAACTTACATTGTATGTCCAGTATCATTGTCAGGATTCCATTCTGGGTAGCTTTAAAAAGATCAGAAAATTAATTTTAAAATAAAAAGGTTCTTTTCACAAAGTATTCTCCTTAATTCTCTAAAACAGAGATGACTCATTAGTAAATTTATCTGAGAATCTATATTTCAAAAGGAACTTCAGACACCAGATGATTTGTATTAAGACTGAATACTTGTAAACTTAAGTGACGCTTGTTGAAATGTTCCTTGTTGAATTGCAAGTAGGGAAAGTGCTGCAAAGAATTAAAAAGGAGGTTTACACCCACCCCCACCCCAAGTTTCTTTCCCCAAAGAAGGTATCAGAGCAGAGTTAAGCTGTGGCACTACAAAGGACAGCCTCAAAGGAGTTAGGTATGTATGGATAGTATCTGCTATAACAGGCAGTTTATTTGAATTTTATTTCAATTTAGCAGTCTACATTCAGAGTGAAAGCTATGTATGTCATTTCCATGAGGAAATGAACTTAGTTTCTAGCAATTTTTTAATTATTCCCCTATATTTTGTTTTATAGCATATACTGACTGTTATTAAAGTGCTATCATATATTTTTATTACAAACTGCTATCTTTTCATTAATTCTACTAAAACTATTTCTTGATTAACAGGCCAATGTGTATTTATCCTATAAATTAAAAAATTCAAAAAAGTATCATTATATCTATCATTCATTAAGACAGTTCGTCTAAAATTAAATATTAACTAGACATTATCAATTATGTGACAGTAACAATATGTGTATAAGGAAAGGATGAACTTCCCCAAACCAATAATGGCTGTTTCTGATTCACGGTAAGGATGCTTTATGCGTATTTCAAATTCCTACATTTCAAGAAGAAGCTGGCATCGACGACTGTGACTTGCTCCATTGATATGTTGACTCCACTCCTGCAGCAAAGTAAATTAGCAGAATTAACAAAAATTAAAAGCTAGAATATTTCATGAACCATTAATGTGTATGCAGTATCAGGTTGTACAACATTTAAGCTAAAACCACTTCTGAGTTCTTGAAGCTCGATCCTGCCCTCAAATACTCTATGCACATTCTTGGAAAAACTGGATTAATTTGGTCAACATAATTGAGACCTGACAGTGGAAATATGAAGATAGTATGGATCAAGAAGAACAATGGACCTTGAGGTCAACTGACCACAGTAACTCCTGTGGACCGTACTCAAGTATCCACTATTTTTGGAATTGATTATTTTGTAATACTCTGTATAACAAAATAGCCACATACCTAGATTTCTAGAAAATGTGTGTGAATAATTTAAAGTAGAATCTTTAATTTCACCTTGACTTTTAGGCAAATTCCAAACATGCTATACTTTCTACTATAGCCAAAACGTAACAAAACAACAAAAAAGCACTGTCAAAGAAGGCCAACATGATTAAATGGAAATGGCTTATTTAAGAAATTTTTCCCATTTGTCAAAAATTTAAGTTCCTACATTTACCTAAAACAGAATCAAATTTAAGGAGTGCCTTTTCCCAAATTTTAAGGAGGGAAACAATGTAGTTCATCAGTATTTCCTTTTTTTGTGATTTAGCTTAATATAAGCCATTAACTAAATTTATATGATTCAAATTAATTTTCCTTTTGCTAAGAAAAATATTTGGTTAATTTTTTATCCAATATAAGAGTTAGGAATGGTGGGTTTTGCTGTCAAAATGCCCTGGTTTATTTCCTAAAGTACAATATAGCTAGATATGACTCCTATGTCTAAATTAGTCAAATTCATCGCAACAAAATTCCCCTATCGTGGTGAAAAACAAATGAAATAATAAAGGCAAACTATCTGAACACTGCCAAGCATATGAAGTTAACTATACTGCACTGTCTCAAAAATTCACATTGTTTTACAAGTAGTTTTGATTTTTTACATGTTTCCACAAATTGAAACAATTTCTAAACTAGCACTGTTTTTGAAAGTTCTAAGTAGAATATAAACATGGTCAGGCAATGCATTTTTCTCAAACAAGGGGATTAGAGAGCCTCAGCTAAATGAAAATATAACATCAAATTACACAATGAGTTTTACAAAGGCTCAAAATGGCATTTTGTAAATTGGACCCTAATTTTGACTTATATCACAGCAGTTTATATATAGTTTGTGCTCTAGAAAGTTAATTAAAACTATGTTAAAGAATTGAAATGGAACATATCCAAACAAAATAGTAATTAGAATGAGGTGCTATCAACTAGTATTCTTAGTATTTCTGAAAACTAGATTGTCTTTCAAAAGTAATAGCTAATAGGAATTTGAGAGATTTCCATAGGTGTTATACAATCAGACATTTGGGCTGAAGTTTCTACTTGCAACACAATAGACCGTTTCTGGAAGCCATTTTAAAAATGGCTGTAAGCAAGAGGCACCATAGGTAAATTCACAAATTCAGAAAAGGGACTAAACGAATCCATCAACCTAAAGAGTTTCAGAACAACTTCAGATACAAGTATCTATCCTTAAGAAGCAGTGTTTTAGGAAAAGAATGAATGTTATCCTATTAAGCATGCTTCTGAATTATAGGAGATGGAAAGGGCACAGAGTTGAAAAGAATTACATCCAATCCCCCATGTCCTGTAAGTTTCAAGTTTATGGTAAAAATGTAGCTGGTCTTTCAAGCACTAAGAAGAAGGCCAAGATCAGAAAATTAGTCAAGTACCTCCCAACCCATCCATTATTAATCAGCTCCACTGTACTTGATATCTGGTTTAGAATAAGGACTAAGAATCCAACGATTAAAAACAACACAAAAAAACCTTCTGGATTCTATTCTGACATAATTCCTACATGAGATAAAGAATAGGGATTCACTTTTTGAATTTACAAGTTTAGTGGGGGGCGAACCCTACACTCACACTTAATGTCTTTTAGGTTTTATAATAACAGTACGTTTTATAATAATCATTCTGGAAGTATTTCCAAAGTGACAGAATAGAATTAATTAAAAGACTTAAGTAATACTAAAAGGAAAAAAATAGAAATTCAAGTAATAAGACAAAAAGGTTGCAGTGGGCAATTTTCTTTAAGTCAAAGAACTTGAAGAAAGTTTGAAATTGTATAGATATGCTACTTAATGTTCTAAGGTGACCTAGAAAAAACTCAAGACTATTACTTAAAAGTCATCTAAAAAATATAAAATAAGGGCACTCCATCATGACAAGTTACATCATGCTTTTCACTGGAACTTTGTATAATGCAGGCCATTTAACATTACCATTAAGTGAAAACTACAGATTTTCCAAGTTATGCAGTGATACCAGAGAGCAGGATACTTATTTTTTTCATTGTCTATGTCCACCACAGGAATGTCTTAAAAAAGTAACACCTGCATCTGTTAACAGTTCATTGCTGAAGTAAATTGCTTTTTTAATGAAGCAGATACAGAGAAAACATCAGCTAAATTGAGGCAACTATAAAACAGAGAAAATCCAAGTGATTAATTTTGTTCCAATTGGTCTAACCTACAAACACAAATTTTATAAAACCCAATGGCTAAGCAAAAAAAGTCATCTAAAATAATTGTTAAATATACCCCAAATTTTGAATATGCAAACTAGAACCCAAGCATTTTTATAAGCTAAAAATACTCCTTAATCCAAAGTGTCATCAAGTATTTCAAAATGCTCTTTTGTTACTTTAGATTCATTTAAATTATTAGCCTTCTTTGCGAACTAGATAGTAAAATTTGGAGGAAAAAAATCATACAAAATATAAACTTTTTAAATCTGACAAACCCTTTTATGGTTCCTTTTTGTGTTCCTTTCTTCCAACAGCAAAGATTTGCAGTTCTTTAAGATAACTTTCATTTGATCCCTGTAACTATTTTCCTTGGAATTTGGGGATCTTTTCTGAGAACATATAATTTCTGCTATATTTCTTGGTAAAGAGATTAAGAACATAGAAAAAGTTGGAGTCAATTTTAATGGACCTTTTTTCATTGCTTTAATTTACATCAGACTAAATCTTGTTTACATCAGACTAAATCTTGAAGTTCAAAAAGAATAAAAAACCAAAATAATTTCCATGGCATAGCTAACAAATCTGGGAAAAATAAAAATATCTAACAAACAAGATTTGTCGATTCTTTCTAGCTCCAGGTTTTATTTGTTGAGACAGAGTATTACTATATAGACCTGGCTGGCCTGAAACTTAATATGTACATCATGCTGGTCCTGAACTCAGAGATCCACCTGCCGCCTCCCAGTGCTGGGATTATTACAGGCATGGGCCACCACGCCTGGCGGATCTGTTTCTTAAATGAAAAAATCTACAAACCTAACTTTGGCTTTTATTTTAACTTATTTGATATGAAATAAAAGATTAAAAGATAAAAAAATGTTGAGATCTAATCATTGAAAAGGGAACAATACATAAAAATTTCAATAGGGTCTAGTAGATTAAAAAAAACACTAAAAAAATGAAGTTAAAAGGACGTGATATGAAAAGAAAATGTCCCAGATCTTACTGTAAAGAAAAACCCTGTAACAGTGACCATAAAATCAATCTCATGGTAGCACTCATTCCAGCTAGATAGGTTACTACAAAGCACATCGGGAAAAATGGATGTTGACAGATTACAGATCAAGCTAGTGGGGGTGTTGCATCTTTGACTTTACGTCAACTGCAATATATACTGAAAAACAGAATTTCAAAAACTCCAGTGAGAATGAGTAACACTGAAAAAGTTGAAAGAGAAGGACAATATTTAAAAGGGCGTTTTGAAAAGGCTTCCATTTTGCCAGATGTGATACTTAAAGGAGAATTAGGCTTGTTTTTTTTTTCCTCCCACAAATGACTATTCCAGAAGTACAATAAGCCTAAGTCAGAAAAAGAATTTTCTTACAAGGAACACAGAGTAGGATAATGTAGTCAACGATTTACCAAAGTCTCTAAAGGGACAGATGCAATAAATATGGGATAATAAAAAGTGAGCTTTGAAGTATGTTTAAGGAAGTTGTGGAAACAGAGAAAAAAAATGATGCAAAATTTCAGTCATAGTATGAGAGTTTGTATTAAAGGGAAATTAAAAAAGGAAGAATGAACTAATCTAAAATATGAAACATACTGAAACACACACCAGGGCTCTACATTAACTTTCCCTGTAGCCACAGATAAGGAAAAAAGAGAATTGTACAAGAATATATCTTTGACTACATACAAATCAGCAATCAAGACAGATGGAAAGCTGAAAATCTAGCATTCTAAATGGCAAAGCACATTGACTTCAGGAAAAAAAATGCTTAAAACATTCAACAAAGCAGACCAGGGGGAAAAAAGCCTGCTTAAATATGATTAAGAAGAACATACTGATGCCAAAAAACAACAAGATAATCCCAATGGATGACAGCTTTGTGGCCAGAAGCATTCTAGGTAGATTGTTTTATTAATGTAAAGCCCTGGTTTATACTGCTCAAAAACAATTACCTTCCAAATAAAGTGTTCTCAAAAGCATAACAATTCTTGATCAACTCAATGTCATCAGACTACAGAATTAGAGTAAAAGATATAGGTAAATACAGAATAGGCACTACAATGTAAAAGAAATTAGAAGCATCTGTTGCTTTAACTCACCTTATTAGAATGAACTGGCAAATCACATATAGAGCACAGATGGGGATAACCCTTCGGTAAGAGTCCATGGAAGTCTTCAATATTGCTACTTGGAGGAGCGCCCCTCTTTTTCTCAAAGAGAGATCTCTCTTGTAAGGGGCCAGGACCACGTCCCATTCTCTCATACTCACTGTCAAATTTATGATAGTTATGCGAGGTCTCACCAAAAAAAGAATCATCCCTACACCTTTCTCCATCTCTTAATCTGTCATCTTCATAATCCATTCTGTCATAATAACCAGATTCTTGAGAACGACTTCCATGGTCATAATCAAGCACTGGGTTGAGACTAGGACCACGATCATCAAAACTATCTCTTCTAAAGTGCCTTTTTTCTTCCCAATCATCCCTAGGTACTCTGTATGGTGGCTCCCGTGTAGCAGATCTGCCATCTCTACCATAACTCAATGTAGGGCCTTCTTCAGTTCTCCTCCTTTTAAGCTGTAGAAGGATTTGGGGCAAGTTCTCAGGAGTAATCTTGTCCTCTGGATAACGACTCAGTTCATCTAAGTCTCTAGCAGACAGACCAAAGCTGGCCAAAATATTACTGGCCTGGTCTGCATCTCCACGGTGTTGAGAAGACAAAGGGAGTGGACCTCTACTTCCAATGTTAAATATAGACTGCAAATTATGGGAAGAAGTACTAGCAGAAGACAGTGCGCTATGAGCTCCTTGTTGATTCAATGAAGAACTCATTCCAAGATTCATTAAACTAGCAAGGCGTGCAGTACCCTGGTTCATCCTTCCAAGAGATGCTGGCATACTTAAAGACTGGGTAGCAGCAGCAAGAAGGCCTATTCCTGCTGCAGACAGGTCACGCCCATGACCCTGTGAGTCCCTACCGAGAGATGACTGCTGGAATGACTTGGACATTGTAGAACTATCTCTTGTCTATTTTACAGATCAAAAAAAAATTTTTTTAAAAGACGGCCAAAAAGAAAGCTCAAACTAGAAAGCTAGGTTAACTTTGCTTCAAAAATGGTAACGCCAAGAAAAAGGATCAATAAGGACTGTAGAATCTTCTTCAAGCTGAGAACCAGCAGACAACTCTGTAGAAAAATAAGCAGTTTTAGTCATAAATCCCTTTAAAGTAGATGCCGTTTTTTAAGAAAAAAAAACTTACGCATCATGTTGATTTAAAAAAACCACTTAAGATCTCAAACTTACAAGGAATTCATTACATATCTTAAACAGATTCAGATGTATGCAGAGCCTGCATATAGATATTTAAAAAGTAGCTTTTCATGCTGAAATTTAACAAAGGGAATTTCATATTGGGCTTAAAAACATTTAAACTCAAGGCCTAGATGTTTGTGCATCAAAATTTCATTGAAAACAGAAGGGTATCTTCCTTTTAGAAGAATAAAAACATACTCTATAGTATGATGTTTAAGTTCTAGAAGACTAAAAAAATCAAAATTAAAAAAAAAAGGTCAGCAAGTCAAAGATGAACCAGTTGTATTCTGCTTTAGAAAATGAGAATATCACTTTCAGAAAGAACCAAGTAAAATCACAAGTAAATGAAGCTTAGGGTGTCAAGTATCTGACATAAGATCTAAGATCAAGTAACAGTTGAGACCTTCATGCAGCAAAATTAACTCGAGGTGAAGACAGATGTGAAGATAAATAATTTCCTACAATTTTAAGGATTTCTGCCCAAATTTAAGCCACACAACTAACTGCCGTCTTACTGACCATGCCAGGCAGTGCTTATTTGATACCTACTCTTATAAGGTAAGGAGAACAGTTTTGGTCGGTATAGAAACAGACCTACCAAGAAAAAACCCAGGTTTAGGAAATACAGTTGATTTAAAGAAGGGAAAACACCCCCAAGTTAGCACCTATTACTGTTCATTTAATGTTCAGGGCTATAACATCTCTAGAGTTCAAAGCACATAAATGAAATCAAAGACCTTATTAACAGATTTCTGCAAACTCTTCACAAGAATAGCCCAATAGCTTGAAAATTCTGATTATAATCCTTCAAGATGTGTTTCTGGATGAAATTTTTATTAAATCATTAATACTGCATCTCAAAAACTGTTATAAGAGTGTGCAAAGTATTAACACGATTCCCATTAAGCATTAGTTAAAAGACGTTAATACAACCAATGTTTTCTGCAAGACAATTTTATAATCACAATCACATACAAGATAAATCTGATCAATTTGCCACAGACTTCTACTATGATGCATTGCTTCTTCAGTTTTGTGTGTCTGATTAGTCATACACCTAAGCATTGTAGTTTACTAAATTTTATTACACTAAACCCCAGAAAATACCCAATAATTAGATCAATTCCATCAATGGTAGATTAAAGCAAGGATATACTGGACGAACACAGTGGTAGAGAAAGAATAAAAAAAAAGTTACAGGCAAGGAAGATTTGAACTAGATTAAAAAAAAAATAGATGCAATAAAGTAAGACACAACTGCTATCAGTGGTAGCTGGAATTACAGATGTTTTTGTACACCAAGAAAGATGAATTTGAGAAGACACGAAGGAAACTATTTCTAGACAAGATCCACTTATGTAATCTACTTTAAGTTTTAAGGGAAGATTAATGAAGAGAAGAGTTAGTGGGCAGTGGATGAAAGGCTTTTTTTAATAAAAATAGTATCTTTAAAATGCCATACACAACAGGCTGAAATACTAAGCACGTTGGTATTAATCTGATATAAACGAGTCATTTAAAACATTAGAGTTAATATTTATCACAGCTTTGACATTCACCTTACAGTCAAAGCCTTTTATTATTCAAAAGTCTGTCTTTTGAAAAAACTATTCCTATCCCAGAGAATAGTACTTTATTGTACATAAAAATTTAAATTATCATATTTTAAGGAAACAATCATTAAGTTACAGTGACATCAATTATATTTTTTGTACTTTACATAAAAAACAGTGGATCTGGAAAACTAAGTTAAGGTAAAAGATAATTTAAAAGACAAAACAGAAAATGGATGTTAGAAAAATTCAGAAAAGGGAGGACACACAATATAAATCCTATGAGAAGATGCATTCCACAAGAACCATTTTACTTCTTTTAATATACTTAATTTAATTTCATCTTAAGATGCAGCTACACACAACACTGAAGTCATATTACTGCAAAAAAAAAAAGAATTAAGCTGGACTTTTAACCAACAAAACCCAAAAAATAATAAAAAAATAAAAATTGCCACATCCCTGGTGCCCACCCTGGGCCAGTAGTAGTGCTCATAAATATAATCTCAGTACTTTGGTTTTTTTTGTTTGTTTGTTTGTTTGTTTTTTTCGAGACAGGGTTTCCCTGTAGTTTCTAGAGCCTGTCCTGGAACTAGCTTTTGTAGATCATCAGGCTGGCCTCGAACTCAGAGATCCGCCTGCCTCTGCCTCCCAAGTGCTGGGATTAAAGGCATGCGCCACCACCGCCCGGCTAATCTCAGTACTTTGGAAGTCGAAGCACTCACTACTGTGAGTTTGAGGTTACATAATCCACACACAAATTCTAAGACATTGGAACCTCGCTTCAGAAAAAACTTAGAAGTGTGTAAACAGAACAAAGAAAAATCAAACATGAAAGCATTGCTTAGAAAATATTAAAACGGTGCTACTAGCATTTTTAGTCAACTGAAGCTATAAGATATAAATCATTTTTAAAGGGCTCATTCCCATGAGACCTGTTGCTCATTACTAAAATTAGTGAAATACTTTATTAAAAATTTAAGGGCTGGGGGCCATACAGATGGTTCAGGGTAAAGGCCCTTGCCCACAAGGACCAGTGACACAAGTTTGACCACACAGAGTTGTTTTCTTGTGGCATGTGGCCTACCAAATAATAAGTAAACAACATTTACATTTTAAAATTAGGGAGTTGAAAGCTCAAGATGTTCCCCAATAAGTAGAGTCCTTAAAGCCCTGGGCTCAACACCCAGCACTGGAATAGTGGCACATAATTGTGATCCTAGCATAAGATCCACTGTCCCAGCTTGGCTTCAAACTCAAGGTGCTCCTACTTCCACTTCCAGAGCACTGGCAGATTGGAGGCAGTAAGATTATGAGTACAAAAGCATTGCAGCTACAGAGTTTGAGGATGCCTGGGTTCTCTTCAGAGAACTAATATGAGAATGCAACATCAAAATACAATTTACCCATAAATTCTAAATGTCCATTCATGAATGCACAATCATCCCCTCTCAAAACACAAAGCATCCCACCACAAAAACTAGGAAAACAAAAAAGCTTACCAACATGACCTATAATTTAAATTTAGGTAGGTGGAAGGGGAATAGGTCAGTGGAACACTTGCTAAATTCTTGAGAGGTCTTGAGCTCAACTGCTAGCACCACACACATAGAAATAAGCAAATGCAATTTACTACAATATGAAAATCAATTTAAAATTTATTTTATACTTGGGGGACAGAGGTAAGAGAATCCTAGTTTACACAGTGACTTTTGAGACCTTGTCTCAAAACAAAACAACAAAAAAATCTAATTTATTTTATATGTGGGGGTCAGGACAGTCTGTAGGAGTCAGTATTCTTCTGCAATGTAGGTCTCCGGGATTAAGTTCAGGATGTCAAGCTCAGCTGAAAGCATCTTAGCCCAATAATAAAAAAAAATTAACTAATTTACTAAAAATATATCTTTACACATAAAACACCCTCTGTTTAATTATTTATCAACAGAACTTCCCTTAGTAGATATCGCCATAATATTATTTTTGAAACAAGAGTTTCTGTGTAACTAACAGCTCTGGTTGTCCTGGAACTCGCTCTGTAGACCAGTTAGCCTGGAGCTCACCTGCATCTGCCTCCCAAGTGCTGGGACTCAGGACACACACCACCACCACCCAGCTTAAATATTCTTTATTGGATTTTTAAAAAAGTTGGAAGAATATAATCTAGATAGACAGCACAGTCAGTAAAATGCTTGCCTTGTAACTACAACAACCTGATATTGATCCCCAGAATTTTTAAAAAGGGTATACTAGTAGGAGTTTATATTCCCTGTACCAGGGAGGCAGAGACAAGAAGAGATCTTTGGGGGCTTCCTTGGCCAACTATTGTAATTGGTGACACTTCGGGCCAAATGAGATCTGGTCTCAAATAAAATGAATGGCATTCCTGATGATACCTGGTGTTGCCCCAAACATCTCCTCACACTAAAAAAAGAAGAAAAAAGACAAATATGCCAAGAAAAACACTGTTAATAGGTATCTATTACTGCCACATCTTAACTTATGCTCTCAATTATATAAAATAATCACTTCTTAAAAACAAGTTTTAATTTGGAGACTGGAATGTAGGTCACTGCTGGGGCACTTAATGTGTAAGATCTTGGGATCAATCCTTAGAATCACAAAAATAATTTTTAAAAATCTGTCAATGCCAGGGGTGGTAGCACATGACTTTAACCCCAGCACTCGAGAGGCAGAAACAGGCGGATCTCAGTAATTTGGAGGCCAGCCTGGTCTACAAAGCAAGTTCCAGGACAGCCAAGGCGGAGAAACCCTGTCTTGAAAAACCAAAATAAGTAAAAAATAAAAACCTGCCATTTTATTAAACCTTCCAGAAGGCTTTACTAAAAGTTACCAGCATAGGGCTAGAGATGATTTAATGCGTGAAACTGTTGTGCAAGCCTGAGGACGAGTCAAAGGCACAGCATGAGCACCCATAATCCAGACACTCCTCCTCCAGACAGAAGAATCCCAGAAGACAGAAGACCTGGAGTACAAAGTGGGAGGGAGCACGATTCTTCCTCAACCATGGTAGAGGGCTCATACATGTGAGCCTACATTTGTTACCGTATACACAAACATTAAGAAGTTACGTAGCAAGACCCTGTTTCTAAAAACAACAAACCAGCCCAGAATCACTGTTATTGTCTAACATAATCACACTTAAAACATACACTTCTGAGTACCTTAAGAGGATTTTTTGGGGGAGGTTGGTGGGTAGGAAGAGGGTCATACTATACATTCCACATGGCCTTAATGACTTCAAAACAAAACAAAACAATCCTGTAAACTCTGAAAGTCCAAAATCTCCCCCACGCCATTTCAATTTGAAAAGTTATGAATAAAAATCCCTTAAAGACAACACATCTAAAATTTCCTCAATTGTAGTTTCTTTCTGTTCTACTTTTAGATATCTATAGTTTAAACACAAAGTTTTTTTTAATTAAGGATTTAAGAACAGCTGGGTGTGGTGTTGCATGCCTTTAATCCCAGTGCTGGGCAGGTGGCAACAGCAGTAGGATCTCTGAGATTGAGGCCAGCCTGATCTAAGCAATGAGACCCAGTTATAAAAATTAAAAAAAAAAAACAACAAATTTTAGAATGAAGAGAATATATTCTGTATAGATAAACTAAGAACATCTAACAAATCATTATCTGATATTTGATAACACGAGTACTAGTTTTTTTTTTGTCATTTCTGTTCCAGACTTTGTTTAAAGCTGGTCTACTTCTACCTTAATTCTTCTTAAAAATGTATGAGATCCTAAAAATAAAAACCATGAGAATCTGATCTGATAAGGACTTCTACCATTTATACCCACACACCCATTTTTCCTCATTACAAAAGCAAATGGAGGCAGCACTTTGGAGGCAGAAAAATGGAAAACTGGAGGACAGCCTGAGTTATAGTGTCAAAACCATGACCCAACACAAAACAAACAGTAAATGTTAACTTCTTAAAGGAATTTTAGAAAATCACCAAGGAGGAAATTTAAATTGACCTAGGATAAGCCTTCAGAGAAAACATTTTTGGGGTATTATTTTTCTATATATTTAACAAATCAAAGTTGACATCCGCAATACTGACTTTCCATGTAATAATGTATAGCATAATTATTTCTTAATATTACCCTCCTCTTAAAATATTATTTAAAAGTAGTAGCATAGATTTCCACTTCCACAATAAAACACCCCTCTCCCAAACTGAAGTTTTCAACTTTTATTGCCTACCAACAAGCCTGGAGCCTCTGTGCAAAATAATGCTAAGTAAAAGTGACATCACTCAACTCCATCAATTAAAATCCCACACTTAAAAACTGCCATTAATATTTACCATACACAATTTGACTATTAGGATAAATTTAAGTGCAACCTTTCCATCTTAGAACTATTTATCAAGGACCATACTAGTGCATTAGTGCATTGTCACTATAAAATTGAAACTTAATACTCAGGTGGTGGCATGGCGGTGAACGCCTTTAACCATAGTATTCAGGAGGCAGAGGCAGGTGGATCTCTTCTGAGTTCGAAGCATAATGAGTTTCAAAAAAAAAAAAAAAAAAAACCAAAAAAACTGTCTCCAAAGACAAAAAAAAAAAAAAAATCAACCCAAAATGATTCAATACTCTCTTCTACCATAGCACTTATGTAAACCATGATAGTTCTAAAATGTAAGATATTATCGCTGCATTCCTGCTTTTAAAAATTCATTTATCACTTTATTGTATTATTTCTTGGTCTAAAAGCATCAGGTAAAAAGTTAAATACTTCCAAATCAATCCAAGTTTAAAATGCTACATAAAAGTTGTATGTAATTGATGAGGAAGTGAGAGAAAGCTACTTCTATGGGTAGGAATTATAAACTAAGTACTTGTGAAATGGCAAAAAAGTAAACTTAAAAAACCTCAATGCAAAACACGCTGGGGTAAATGTATCTTTTTCGAGGATTATATAACCAACCAGAAGAATCTTTTAGTAATACTTCGGTGACATTTAAGCGCCAAGGCAACCTTGGGGGTTTCTGCAATAAAATACTTCCCCCTCCTTCGAGATTCCTAAAATACTAGTAAATTATGAAGCTAACTGGGCGTGGTGGCAAAGGCCTGTAGGTAATCCAGCTCTAGGGATGGCGAGACAGGAAGATATGGAGTTCCTTCAGCGACCTCAAAAAGAAATCTATACACTGCGTAGGGTAACTTAACTGTTAGTAAAATAATGCTGTTTTGAGACAATCCTGATGTTACCACGACTGGCCCCGAAGTCATGGCAATTCTTCATCCGCCTTGGTCTCGAGTGCCGCTATTACAAGTATGCGTCATTACGCCCAACAATTAGCTTTTAAAGAGCTTTTCAACACCCATGAAAAACCGCCCGCGATGTTATCTTTTGCCGGCATAGTCAAGTCTAAATTTACCTGGGCGAAGAGTGTTGTACCGACTGACAACTTAGCCCGTTTAAATACGCAACACGCAGCATCAACACAAAAATCCCATGATTACTTCCTATGAAATCTGCGACACAAAATTTCAGAGCTTCAGAAAGACTAGAAATTTCAGAATCACCACCGTTCTCGAAACGTCTAGATGAGTAACTGTAAGCTATCCCACAGAGAAATATTCCACAGAAGGGGCTAATCCTTTAGACAGAGTCACCTAACAGGGAAAGCGCCGAAGGGGCAAACACCTACGGTAAGAGGAAAACACAAAAGCGTGGCACAGCACTAGCAGAAGAGACTGAAGGCTACACCACGGCCCTCCGAACCCTTTGTCTGAAAACCGGAAGGTCTCCCAACACACCAGCCTGTCCAGAGGAACCCGGACTGTTTTGATAGAGAAAGGAAATGTGAGGTGACTGATTGACGAAACGAACATTCTACCGAGGAGCATGCAGAAAGCTCTACCCAGGAGGCAATACAAAAGCCAAGCGTTAACGTTTCATTTTCGGCCATTTTTACGCAACTGGGGGGGGATGGGGAGGAATTGTTCCAGATGTCGGGCTAAAATCGCGCGCGGGCGAGGGACGCGGAGTCTTGGGAATGGAGCAAAACGGAGCGAGGGGTGAGGGACGGCAAGGCCCCTGACGCCAGGGAAAGCAACGTCGGTCAAAACACGCAAGCTTTTCACAGCCTACGGAATCCTCCATTTTGGGTCCATTTTCAGGGGAAAACGGCAAACGCACCGTGCGGGACTCGCGCGCCCACGGACTTCCCGGGGTTGACTACCCTCCCTCCCCGGACGGCGGGCCCCAGCGGACGGCCTCCGCTCCCTCGGGCTCCGAACGCTCCTCCCTCCTCCCAGCGCCGGCGGCCCGCGTGTAACGGGCTCGTCCCGCCCCCGCCCCCTAAGCCCGGCGCGCAGGACGCTCGGCGGAGAGGGGAATTGAACCTCCGGACCCCGACTCTCCCGCCGCACCCACAGGCCGTCGGCTGCCTGCGCGTCCTCCCGCAGAACGGCTCACCTCCGCCGCCCGGGGAGGCAGGCTGCGCCGCCACCGCACTCCTAACATGGCGGCCGCCGCTCAGGCGGCTCACATACGCAGCGCCGACGGAGACGGCACGGGGAGCGGGAGCGAGCGGGAACGGCGTGCCGCCAGCTCCCAAAAGCCACGGCCGCGGCGGCAGCCCCGCTCGGAGGACGCGGACAGCCCCGGCCACCCACCCGGACTCTTACCCACTTCACGCCTACCTTAGGGGAAGGGAGAGGGAAAAGGAGAGATACCTCTCTCAGCGAGCGGGACGCGGAGGCTCCCACAATCCCTCGCAGCAACGGCGCTGGCAGGAGGTGGCGACGGAACGAGAGCTCACTCTCGCGAGAGCGCCCGTTCCCACCCCCGCCCCCGTTCCAGTTCGGCACGCGCTAGCCCCTCCCCCTGCGCGGGGCGGGTCGCCGACACACGCGGCCGGCGTTGTTCTCTGTGGCGGACGCCTCCCTGCTCCTGAGAAGGCGGGAAAAGCGGCACGAGCGCGTCCACAGGTTCGCACACCTCCCTGAAAAATGCTGGGCGCCTCAACATCTCACCGACGCTGCAGAACACCCCAAAAAACGAAGCAGTAGGCGGGCGATCTATACTCTCCGTTTTGTCCAGTGAGGATCCGTGCCAGAGGGAACTATATTTTAGGTGTTTAGCCAGAAACTCCTGTGCCATATAATTAATTAGAGGTGGATAGGGCAGTTCGATAATTAAGATGCCAACACACCATCTTTAAAAAAAAAAAATGGCTGAATTTTTCCGCTGTGAAGAGAGGTCTCTGCAGAGGCCATAAACAGTTTGAGGACTCCCTGGAACCGGCAATAGACCCGCCTCTGAGAGTTCTCTGCTGCAAAAAGCCCTGGGACCTGAGATGCTTCTGCTTTGAGATTAGGGAACCCTTCAGGCTGCAACCACCCTCATAGAACTCAAAATTTGGAAGGCAGATAAAAAAAAAAAAAGAGAAAAGAAAAAAATTTGGAAGGCAGAGAATCTTCCTATAAAGATTTAATTATTGGTGAGTTTGAGGCCAGCCTTGTCTACAGAGTGAGTTCCAGGACAGGCTCCAAAGCAGAGAAACCCTATCTCGAAAATCAAAAAAATACTCGATGCTTTCTGAGGTAATGCTATTCACACATAACCAGTTCATTTTGACAGGTAAAAAAGCCAACTCTCAGCACTTTACCTCTATTTATTGTTTTATTTCATCAGTGCTTCTATCAATTAGGCCGTAGAGAAACGGCCAGCTGTGGTAAAACAATCTTTGTCCTCATGGAGCTTTCAGTATATGCAGATAGAAACCAAAATGTGCATCAATTTAGCTAGATAACAGTAATAGATAATAATAATCTGAGGAATGAGAAAGCTAATGACCTGGTGTTAAAGTGTTAAGGCAAGTGAAGAGACTCATCTCAGGTATTAGAAGCAGGGGTAAAAACAGTGCTTTTGTAGGGAAAATTGCAGAGACGACCGAGCAGATAGTAAAGAGCCATTCTCCTTGGGTTGCATATGCAGTAAGGTATGTATTCAAGAAAGGCTATAGAAGAATTAGCAGACACAAATCCTGGTTATTAATACACACACACACAAACCATCCTCGAAAAAGCATTTCTGCCTCCACTGTGAAGAAAATAAACCAAAGGCAAAGAGAACAGACAAAATTTAAAGATAACTTGAAAGTCGGAATCCCAGCATGGCATTCCACAAAACCAGTGAAAAATGGAGTGCTTGGGAAATAAGTTAATCACATGACCAACAGGAAGACAAAAGTTAAGTGATGGAGGAGAGTTATCTGTCTGTTTCTTTCATTGGTTAATTAATAAAGAAAACTGCCTTGGCCCTTTAAGAGACAGAAAATTAGGTAGGTGGAGTAGACAGAACAGAATTGTGGGAACAAGGAAGTAGAGTTGGGGAGACGCTTCAGGCAGTCGCCATAGTGAGTCTCCATGCTTCTCCTCTCCGAGATGGACGCAGGTTAAGATCTCTCCTGGTAAGCCACACCTCGTGGTGCTACACAGATTACTAAATATGGGTTAAAGGAAGATGTGAGAATTAGCCAATAAGAGGCTGAAACTATGGGCCAGGCAGTGTTTTAAAAGAATACAGTTTCTGTATAATTATTTTGGGTAAAGCTAGTCGGGTGGTGGGACACAGCCCTGCAGCTTCTTTCTACAGTTAAGAATGACAGATGATGAATGTATGGAAGGGACACAGGACCCCATCTATGAAGAATGTGTAGCAAGAGAAATCAGCTGAAGTAACTTATTTTACTTGCTATTTTAAATAACTTATATTAAACACAATCATGAGAATCTTAGTAAGGAGAGGTTGGAAAGAGGAAATCTACAACGTAAGTTACTAATAGAAACGCCTCTTAAGACATTAGGGAATCATTTCTGTGCATCAATGAAAGCAAGACCCAATAGTAATAGAAATAAGATCTTCCTGTCCAATCTCAAATCACAATACACCTAACCATTTTAACACACTTTATCGACATCTCAGCTGCATAGAAGTGAAACACTTTTTAATTAAGTAGTTGTTTATTGAAGCTCTGCAGTGAAATGGAAGACAAACTACAGGTATAAAGAGACAAAACAAAGACTTGTGAGCCTGTATTCATCAAGTGTCATAGTAGTTTGGGGGTACAAAGATGGGAAACTGGAGGACCGTCCTCTGAAACCTGGCCTGGGAGGAGGGGAGAGAAGGCTCAGGATCTGGGCTAGCAATAAGGACCTTTTTAATAGGAAAAGGCTGTATCTATGAAGGACAAAATATATTAAAACATTAGGTTTAGCAAAAGCCTGCAGCCCCAATTGAGCCACGTTTGAGAACCGCCTGCCTCTGCCTCCTCAGTGCTAGGAGTAAAGGATGCACCACCGCTTTTTCAATGTTTGAGGAAAACATCTTTGAAAGACGTTCTCGGGCTGAAGATGTAGCACAGCTGGCAGGCTCTGGGTTCCATCCTCAACACAATTTGAGAAGTCCTTGCACACCTGTAAGTCAGGAGGATCAGGAGGCTGAATCACTGGATACCAAGGCAGAGGAGTTTTGGCTGGAAACCATGTCCCAAAACAAGTCACAATAACTTTACATCCAACTGTCAATCTTTACAATCTACCATGAACTTAGTCACAAACAGTAAATAGTAAGGGTCCTCCCTCCCATGGAGTTTTCATCTAGTCATTTTGTACACTGTTCAACATGAGATCCTGGGTTCAGTCCCCAACAATGGAAAAAAATAGGCTGGGCTGGAGAGATGGATCATTGGTTAAGAGCATTGCCTCCTATTCCAAAGGTCCTGAGTGCAATTCCAAGCAATCACATGGTGGCTCACAACTATCTGTAATGAGATCTGGTGCCCTCTTCTGGCCTGCAGCAGAGCACTGAGAATACTGTACAAATAAAAAAAAAATTTTTTTTTAAAAAAGAGTAAATGGTGTTCTTATGGAGAGCCAAAGTCAAGTTTCCAGAGGTTCTGAAAGCTCTGGGGAAACACACCCATGGGAAATATAGGTTTACAATATATAATATCCTTGCCCAGAGAAAGAACCATGAGTGTGTAGATGTTTTCTACACAATGAATTGCTTTCCCTTTCAGGATAACTCGACAGTAGGGTGGCACATTGAGAAACAGGAGTTAGTAAATTGATTCACTGTAGGCATCTCCACACAACAGTAGGCAAAAAAAATCTCAAGAATTAATTCACTAGCTCAGAGAAATGGTTTTCCTAAGAGTTCACCACAGCTCCATTAGCAGGAGCTACTCACAATTCTCAAGAGTCATATCCACCCTTTTCAAGTCTCTAATTAGTTGCTCTTATCCTGTTCTTTTCCTTTGTGTAAATTCCTAGGCACTGGAGAGGTCTTTTTGCATCCCTTTGGGACCTGCAGAATTTACCCCACTGGGTTTCGTTTTTCTAATGAAAAACCCCAATGTCACCTGTTTAAACCCAGTAAGTGACAACACCATGAACTGCCACCATCAATGGCAGTACTAGTTGCCTACCCTACAGGGTTCCTCTGTGTAGCTGTCCTGCACCTGGCTCTGCAGACCAGGCAGGCCTCAAACTCAGAGGTCTATTTGCTTCTGCCTCCAGAGCATTAGGATTCAAGCTGGGCACCATCACCAGCTTTGCCTACTTATTTTAAACATGCTCCTTTAATTCATGTAGACCCAGAACCTAAAACCTGATCAGAACAATTTGCAACACCACTGTTGCCCTTGCTTCAGAACTGGGTTCACTTCCCAGCACCCGCTGGCTCACAACCATCTAACTCCAGTTCTAGGGGACCTGCTAGCCAGACTTCATGCCATCAGGCACGCAGAGGACAAATATGCATACACATGAAATGTCAATGTTCATTTCTACATGAATGGGTGTTTTGCCTGCTTGTATGCCTGTGTACCACATGCATGGTGTCTAGAGAGGCCATCAGATCCCCCGAGACTAGAGTTAAAAAGATGGTTATGAACCACCATGTAGATGCTAGGTATTAAGCCTGGGTTCTCTGGAAGACTGAGTTGTTCCTCCAACCCCTAAAAAACCAAGTTAAAGCTTTTTTGAATGCTTATGATTTATTTTAAATTTACCAGGACTCAAAAGACAACTGGGAGAAGTAGTGACTAACTCCACTTACCAATTAGGAAATCCCATTAAGTTAATTGTATTATTTATGTTATCAGTACCTCTTAGGACAGTGAATATATGCATTAATAGATTATTTTCTTTCACAGGAACCTCTGTGCTCATGGGTATCTCTCCACAGTCTAAGAATTAAGACCCTATATTAAAAACTCTGTAAAGGACAGGAAGAGATGGCTCAATAGGCAAAGCTGCCTGCTGCCAAGCCTGACAACTTGAGTTGGATTCCCAGAACCCACATGAGTATTTTCGTCCTCTTACCTCCACTAGTGAGTAGCACAATCATAGCTGCATATGCTCACAAAACTGCAGATACAAAAATCCCTGCAGGATAGGCATGGCAGTACATGCCAGTAATCAGACTGCTTGCAAGGTACAGTAAGTTACTGTTACATAGTAACATAGTTAAGCCTCGGTTACACAAGACTGTCTCTTTCAAAGAGTGCTCTAAACCAGATGTGGCACCTGCAACCCCATAATTTGGGCAACAGGCTGTAGGATGGGTGTGGGAGTGCTCACCTACCATTCCAGCACTTCAGGGATGGAAATAGTATTAGGCCAAACTCATATACGAGGAACTGTCTGTCTCAAAATAGTCTTGGGCCTGAAAGATTCATCAGTGGTTTATCTTGCTGGTCCCCTAGAATACCTGTTCTGAGCCAATCATCCCACGGGATCCACATACATGTCATATACCTTTATATGTATAAGTACATATAAAGGTTCATTACAAATGGTGAGAAACACTAGAATAGAAGCCTTATAAACCCAAGGATAAGGAGGATGATCTATTTCTTCTAGATAATATAGTCACTTTATTCTTTTCAGATAAGGAACACAGGCAAAAGTTTGGCATGTGATTGATGACCCCAGCACTCAGGAGGCTGATCCAGGATCACCTACTTGAGGTTAGCCTGGGTTAGGCTATCTTAAATAAAAATGTGTGAAGATACATTTTGATACTGTAACTAATGCTGTTCCATCCCAAGACCTGAACTTCAAAGGTCAGAAATGTTACTAAATCTATTCTGCTACCTCTTTGTCAGTAGCCCCTGGGAATTTTTTTTAAAGCTTTCAAACATTTGGGAATGTTTACCCTGAAAGTTTCAATGAAATTCCAATCTCAGTGTTCATCAGTAAGCTTTATTGGAATATAGCCGCATTCATTTGCTGATACATCGTCTGCTTTTCACACACAGTTGCAAAAACACAGTATTAAGAATATTTCCTGCGGATCTCTGAGTTCAAGGCCAGCCTGGTCTACAAGAGCTAGTTCCAGAACAGGCCCTAGAAACTACAGGGAAACCCTGTCTCGATAAACCAAAAAAAAAAAAGAATATTTCCTATCTGGAGTGTTATAGGAACTTAAAAGACCTTTGTTTTTCAAAACCAATGTCCCCAAAGTGTTTGAAATGTTCTGAGCTATCATAAGATGGTTACTATTCAAATAGTAGTCAGCCATAGCCAGTAGTACATGGCCGTCATCTAGTACCTCAAGAAATTATAGCTGAAGATGTAGCTCAGTTGCCCTGGGTGTGAATTCCATCACTGCCCCATGCCCCAAACTGTAGCTGGACTTTGCAAGCATTCCTGGAAGTATCACAGCTCTTTAATCCTCTAAGGCAAACTTAACTTCCCCTCCCCATGCGTACATGAGGACCTGGACATCACAGGGATCACATACATTACTCAAAACACAGTGTTGTCAGAAACCTGAAGTCCTGATGGAGGCAGTTTTCTCATTCTCCTAGAATCGAGGAAAAGGTAACATGCTGTCAGTAAGGTGCCAGGTTTAGTGCAAAGGAGGCAAAACGTCCTCCCCACACAGCTGTATTCCATTCAGTTCATTCCTTTTAGCATGAAAAAAAATTGTTTGCACCTAGACTAGGACCAACTCCACAAGGAGTCATTCCACTCTCAGGGATGCAAAACACTGCCTAAAGGTAGCCAGCACCGCACCAAAACAGTGCGGAGCCAACCCTCAAAAAAAAAACAGCGCTTACTCTTCCAACAGTGTAACACAGTCACAGGCACCACACAGCCTGGACAGCTGACAACTGCTGGATCACTCCAGAAATCTTTCCCATCTCGTGTACGCTCGGACTGCAGGGAGCAGACACAAGCAGACCTCACGACCAGCTCGATGTTGCACTTAAACTTCCCGTTTTACCCAACAGCAGTCTCTACCGTTTGGCCGGGACTAAACTTAGACTCTTAGCAGTGAACAAGACCCTGCACTTTGTCTTCTAGGACGCACATCCCTATAATCATTCCTCAGTTGGAATGGCAAAGATCCTTCATACTGTCAAACAAAAACATCAAAATTCTACAGTCAACTCCAAGAGTAAAATCTGCTTCCCTTTGTTTCCTGATGCGTATCTATAGCGATGAGGCAGAGAAGGCAGTCAATGCCAGAATAGACACTTACCTGATAACCACACCTGCACTACTTCTCAGGGGGGCAAAGACCACCCTACTTCCAAGTCATCCTAAAGAAATCAAGCAAATAAGCTTAGAAATTCATAATAGTTAGGTATTAACAATGCCCTATATAATTATAAGTAACTAGTCAGTCCTTCCCTGGGACTGAATATTTGAAGCAGAGAACTACCTATTGCAAGTTATCCTTTGCCCTTCCACTCAAAAGAAATGTAATTTGTGTCCCGTCATCCTGCTAACTCCTCTGAAGCCCTCTGCTCCTCACTAGTCCTAAGACCATTCCCGGTGAAGTCTATTCCCAATGTACACTTGAGTCCCTTTTAAGAGGTGAGTTTATAAAACATTCTGGTGGCCTGCAGCCCACTTCCCTGATAGCTGGATCAAGAAGATCAAAGGGACAGTTGGAGTTATCTGAGTTAAGTTATTCTAAGATGTTAAAACTGGGTCAGTGTCGGGAGGAGTAAAGGATATGAGGGGCGGGAAGGCAAGAGTCCAGATACTTGGAAAAGCCAATGCAGAGGAACAGCTAATGCTAAGGCATGCCTGCTTGAAGGACCGTTTCCTAGGCTAAGCCAGTGCTGGTGCATAATAACAAAGTAATTATGGGCGTGAACCCAAGGGCAGGCGGATAGATGGGGTTTGAAGTGGGTAGCATAGGGTAGTAACTTTCCTGTCAATACTGTGATCAGAGCTAGTTTGTTTGGTTTGGTAGCCTATGGCATTAGATCAAGGAGCAAAGGGGTGGATGGTGGCAAGCATGATTAAGATGTGAGCAGCGTGGAGGCTACTGATGAGTGTGTCAGAAGATGCACACAGGGGTCCCCTAAAACACCACTCAGGGTATTTGCAGAGCTAATTCCCAGCTATCCCTGAATGTCTATTCAGATTCAAGGGTCTGGGTGCAGACCGGAGAGTGACACGCTGAGTCATGGAACTTCAGGCGATACCAAGACTGGTAAGCACCCCTGTCCAAGAGAGAAAAGGGAGGGGCCTTGGCAGGAGGCCAACCACATAGGATGTGGGTGAGCCACATTGAGGTCGGGTCTGCCTGTGGAAACCAGGATCAGTAACTAGGTAGGCTTTATTGGATAATCACAATTCATTCTGAGTGATGGGTTTGCCTAAAATTGTGGCATTCTTAGAGAATCAGCATCCTAATAATAAAAAAGATCAACTGTTTGACCTAAGCTTAGTTCCCAGAACCCCTTGATTGATACTCATAACAGTTATTGAAGAACTAGAGCAGAATACTACCTTTTGTTGAGACTGGGCCTAGATAACCTAAAGGGGATGCGGCATGCCACAGTGCCAGACTCAGCATTCCCGTCAGCGAGCTCATTCCATGGTGTACTTCTGAAGTCTCTTTTTTAAAAAGGGATATTGGCCAGCACTGGTGGCTCACACTTTAATCCCAGCACAGAGGCCTGTGAATCTGAGTTTTTGGCCAACCTGATATACAGATGAGTTCCAGGATGCTGGCCAGAGCTGTTACACAGAGAAACCCATCTAGAAAAATGAAAGGGGGTGCCATAGTCCAGCTCTTATTATTGTGGGGAGTGGGAGTCATGTACTTTTAGTGAGAGCACATACCAGTAACTCCCTCCACTGTCTCAGGCTCTAAATCTGGATTTTTCTATGTTTACACCCTCATTGGCTTGATTTCTTTTGTTCTGATTGTGATTTGAGTAACCCATGTCAAACTTGCCAGACCAGAACCTGGCCTTTAGGTTTCTTCCTGCATAACTTGCTCTTTACCTTAGCGGGTAAGCAACTATGCTGACATCCTGGAATAGTTAACAACAGAGTTGGCATGAACCAGGCCCAGAACGCCAACCAGCTATTGGCTGCTGTTCTCCCAGCCGTGTAACACTTGCCTAGGTACAAGGAAACCTAGGTAGCTGCCTACAGCTGGGGCAAAGGAGAACTAGCGGAATCGTACTCACCAGGGCAGGCATCTCCTCAAATTGGCAGCTGGGCACTATGAAATCAAAACATCCCAGATTAAAGTCAGCCAGCAGTCAACGCCCGTGCAGTTAAAAATAAAAGAGAAAACAAAACTCTGCCCCCAAACCCCCTTCACCTTGTGAAGGTTGAGCCATACAGACCCATCAGTAGACAAACAGCTTACCTTTGGGAGCTCTATCCCTAAAGAGTTCTATAGTAGGATTACAGTAACTATCTAAAAACTGAATGTAGTCACGGTGTGAGGGGACTTGTGCTAAGAGCCTCAATAGCTGCCACTTTGCACACCATTATAACATATATAAGGAAAGTTATCCAAGCTCATGCCGTTCCCAAACCTCACGTCTAACCCACTCTAAGCAATTTAAAGGAATAGGAAAAATAATATAGGCCTCATTGTTCAGGTCTAACTACTCTTTCAGGGCGTGGGCTGAAGCAGCTCTGGTTCCCCATGGACACGTGCTCCTCACAAATCGTTCGCAGTCCCTGCCCGGAGTTCCAGAAATGCTAAACTCTGGAACATATTCCAGGTGACTCCCCAGCTGCAGAGTGACCGCATCTCATTGGTGGCAACTTTTGGGGTTACGCTTTCCCTTAATCCCTTCACGATGCCCTCCAAGGCCGGAGGCACAAGGAAACAAGCCCTCGTCTCTTCCTGTGCCCAGGCAGAAGCCTTCTCACCCTCCGTCTCGCCTAGGTAGGTAAAATCTCCAGGACCTCTCCTCGTCGGGCCCTCACTCACCTACACGTGCTCGGAGCTCCGCAGGACACAGCAGCCTTGGCAGAGGCCACGGAGGAAAGGGCTGCCCGGAGCCGGCGGGAGCCCCACCCCGGGGCGGTTGCAGGGCGGGGCGATCCCGCCCAAGAAAGGCGGGGCTAGAAACACACCAGGCTGACTAAGGAGATCGAAGTCCTATTAACATTCACCTGTCTTAGAGAATTGCTTAGTCTCTGAACAAAGGCTACGTTTGCCCTGGTCCTTATGTATAGGAGCCCTAGGTTTGCAACTGCTAAAGACAGAGTCCCTCCTGTTCTACTGGGGCCAGGCTGACTGCCTACGTACACCTAGTGCTTGCAATGGCGGTTTCTTTTCCACGTGTGGCGCCCTTTGGTTGCTGCTGATCTAGCCCATGCTTTTTGTGCCTCCAGTGCAGATCTTTCAGCATCTGCTTTGTCGGTCGGTTAATGGTGCCCCTAGCCACACAGATCATCCCGGTTGGTCATGTTTTAAAACCTGCAGACCACACCCCTGATGTCCTTCAGTAAAATCCTCGAGTGGACATATTTGGGCTGCTCCAGCGCAGTAAGCTAAAGGTCACATCCTTGATCTTGAATAGACACCTCTCTGTTACCAGGATTTCTTTTGAACACTAACATTTCTTTTCCCTTGTAGTTAAGGACTATGATTCTATACTGCTAAACAAATGGTGATTCAGGGGTCTGAACCCGATTTGTACCTCCTTCAAATCCTGCTTTTCAACTCCCTTCCCATCTTCCTTTCCAGCGTCTCCGTTGACTATTACACCCGTCAGTAAAGGTCAGGCAAGCCTCTGGAGATCAGCTACTCCTTGGCATCTGCCAACATGTTTTATTACCTATTTCCTCAGTTCCTTCATGAAAGGGGATGGGCGGTCCTGTACATTCCAGCCTTAGCAAACCTCCTTTGAAAACACCATGGCGCCCCAAGTTGATTCCGACAAGAGACCCTAGGCTGCAGAGCCAGAGGACTACTGGAGAAGTAGCAATCACCAATCTTCCTCCCCAGGTTTGATGGAGTTGGACACTGCCCCTAGCTAGGGAAAGGCTTACATAAATGCCGTAATTTAAAGGTCACATGGTCAATGCTGGGCTAGAAAGCAGGGCTGTTTTGCAGTTAAAAAGGAATGTGGCTGAAGACTGCTGTCATAATCAATGCAGCGCCTGGCTGTCACAGTGTATTCATAAAAGAGGGTTTATGAGACCTATAAAGCCGAGCAGGCTGGCTGGGTAATTGTCCTGCAGAACCCTGCTAAAGGAGGAATTGCATTGGCATCCCATGTATTTTGCTATCTTCCCTACCAAACCCACAATGCAGAGAAGGCAGAACTACCTGAAGAATTCATGAAAGGAGAGATGACATTAGAACCTGTGTGCACCTGTTTATGAGGGACTTCAGAGAGGAGGCAGGAAACAATTGAACACAGGGAGATGAGGGTCTCTAAGGAGTGTTGACTGTATTCACAATGTAGTCTAGCTAGACGCAAAAGGCAAGAATTATGTAAAAGAAAGGCCAGTCACTGTGAATATGGCTATGTGGTGAGCCCTGTTCTCATGTCACAGTGAAAAGGTAGCCAACATTTTTTTAGGGATGGGCCACTTAGTGTCCTGTGAAGAAAAATGTGGATTATTATGATTTCTTCTTTTCATAATAAAAAAAAAAATCCTCCATAGTCAGCCTTTAAAAAAAGTACAACCTTGCTGGATGGTAGTGGTACATGCCTTTAACCCCAGTATTCAGGAGGATCTCTATGAGTTCGAGGCCAGCCTGATCTACAGAGTGAGTTGCAGGACAGCCAAAGCTACACAGAGAAACCCTGTCTCAAAAAAACATAAAACAAAAAACAACTAGAAAAAATATATCCTTTTAAGTCATGGTACTGGTTGATTTATGTGTATGGAGGTTTATTTTGTTGTTATCCATTCTACCATCATTCTCGTATATATATGTGTATATATATATATATATTTTGGTTTTTCGAGACGGGTTTCTCTGTGGCTTTGGAGCCTGTCCTGGAACTAGCTCTTGTAGACCAGGCTGGCCTCGAACTCACAGAGATCCGCCTGCCTCTGCCTCCCAAGTGCTGGGATTAAAGGCGTGCGCCACCACCGCCCGGCAGGAGACTCTTTTTTCATCTATGTACTACACTAGCTGGTAAACAAATAATAGCTACCCAAGTTAGATAGGGGTTCTGTGGTGCCATTATTACTTCTCTAAAGCATAGTTAGATTGCCAAGAATGTGGAAAAATTAAAATCCTCATGTGCTCTGGTAGCAATGTAAAATGGTAAGATGGTGTGCCTGCTTTGGAGAACAGTCTAGCAGCCAGATTCAGTGGCACGACACACGTTCACAACATCCACCTCAAAGGGAGAGGATTGTCACACGCTTGAAGGCAGCCTGGGCTACATAGTCAATTCCACTTCCAGACTATCAGGGTAATATTAAAATTTTTTTCTCAATTTTTTAAAAAAATATTTAACCTGCCTGCCTCTGCACACACACCAGAAGAGGGCACCAGATCTCATTACAGTTGGTTGTGAGCCACCATGTGGTTGCTGGGAATTGAATTCAGGACCTCTGGAAAAACAGCCAGTGCTCTTATCCTATGAGCCATCTCTCCAGCCCCTTTTTTCTTTTCTTTTCTTTTTTCTTTTTCTTTCTCTCTCTCTCTTTTTTTGTTTTTTTTTTTTTTTTTTTTTTTTTTTTTTTTTTTGAGACAGGGTTTCTTTGAATCTTTGGAGCCTGTCCTGGAACTAGCTCTTGTAGACCAGGTTGGCCTTGAACTCACAGAGATCCGCCTGCCTCTGCCTCCCGAGTGCTGGGATTAAAGGCGTGTGCCACCACTGCCCGGCTCTCTGCAGCTTTTTTAGAGCCTGTCCTGGACCTAGCTCTTGTAGACCAGGCTGGCCTCGAACTCACAGAGATCCGCCTGCCTCTGCCTCCCAAGTGCTGGGATTAAAGGCGTGTGCCACCACCACCTGGCCAAAATTTTCTTTCTTAATATTTTTTTTTGAGACAAGGTTTCTCTGTGGCTTTGGAGCCTGTCCTGGAACTAGCTCTTGTAGATCAGGTTGGCCTCAAACTCAGAGATCCGCCTGCCTCTGCCTCCCGAGTGCTGGGATTAAAGGTGTGCACCACCACCTTAGGCCTTTCTTGGCACAGGGTTTTACTATATAATTTAGGCTGATCTCACATTTACTATGTAGCTCAAACTGGCCTTGAACTCTCTGTGATCACCGAACCGCAGCCTCTAGAATTATGGGTATGTAGCACTGTGACTGACCAAACTGTACACTTTAAATGGGCGAATTATATGGAATATGAGTTATATCGCAATAAAGACGTAAAAATAACAATGAAAAAAATACTAAGGGGCCTGGAGAGATGGAACAGAAGAGCACTGGCTGTTCTTCCAGACGGCCCAGGTTCCATTCACAGCATCCACACGGCAGCTCACAAACCTCTGTAACTACAGTCTGCAGTGATCCAATGCTCTCTTCTGGCCTCTGAGGTAACCAGGCACGGGAATGGTGCACAGACATGCAGTCAGACAACCCATACATATAAAAATAAATTTGGAAAAAAAAGAATACTTGGGAAAAATCTGCACCCCTGCTTTTAATTCTAGGCTGCCAATGTGTTTTGTTTTGTTGCCAATTTTAAGATATAGAAAGGACTTTTTCTTGTGTCCAGTGGCTTCTCAGCATTTTTTCCTCAGTCTCTGGGAAAACATAAGGCATGTGGACCAGCAGCACAGCATATTGGAAGAATTTCATTCATTCCCATCCGTCCACTTCCTACCCCAGCTACCCTATGATGGCTCAGTTCAACATGTATGATGTACCTACTACGCATAAACCATGTAGAACTGGAAAGAGCCAATGTCCCTTTACTCTCTCCAATGTTTTAAATTATATTATGATAATGAACTCTATGTAAACAAAAATAGCACTTTAGATAAAAAGGTTATGTGCCAATAATAGTCCTAAGGCAGCTTGGGACATTAGGCCCCTTCTATTGCGTGTAGGGCAGCATAGTGACAACAGCTACAGCAAGACCTCTCCCCAGTCCTTGGAGCTGAGCAAACTCCAGGACTTGGCTCCCCCTCACATGCCTCCAATCAACCCTTCCTTTGGTTGCTACACTCAATTTGTTAGTCTATTTTCATACCCCTCATTTTCTCACCATCCCCACCCCCACAAGGTCCAAATTGGCCCTCCAATACTGAAACCATTTGCCGGAAATTCATTAAACTGAACACATGGGAAATTACAGAGGAGATTTCACTTGTCACTTAGGCTCAAATATAGAAAGTAATTTTATGAGGCCAGTGCCGGGAGGCTATTTTTACCTTGCGTGTTTGTGCTGAGCTCCCTTCTGCAGTCTCTCATTCTTCTCTTCCTGGCTATCTCCCCTTTTCTTTGTTTTTTACCTCAAACTAAATGTCGCCCTTTAAATCTTTATCCCAGCTTCACACTTGACTTGTCAGCTTCTCTTATCTCACATTCTAGCGTCTATTTCTGACGTCATGATCCATTCAACATGCAGCAGGCCCAGTGCTGGGCACAAGGATGGACGAGTGGAGAGACAGAGCCCCTGCTATTATGCTGTTACGGCCTGATGAAGGACCTCAGAGACAGAATTCAGATTTGGTCACCAGAAAGGAAGAATAGATTTGCACCTTTCTGATTCTGATATGAATTTTACTACTGAGTAAGCGGGGATGCAAAAATAGCCAGAGGCCTGGTGTGTTTATGAGGAAATAAGCCCGTTATAAAAATAGGTAAGAACACTATAGGCCGTGGCTTACATGTGCTTTGCGTTCCCTAGGTAGAGAGAACATGGATTTGAGAGTCAGATTTAGGTTTGATTCTGACTACTCCACTCACAAATTCCTAGTTTGAAATAAGTGACCTCCGGGCCTCAGTTTCCTCCCCTGTAAATTAGGAGTAGCTTCTGGGCATGGTGGCATGTACCTAGGCTCAGTTACTGAAGATGCTGTGTCAGCAGGATTTCCAGAGCCCAGGATCTGGAGATAGCCTGGGCAATGCACCAAGGTGCAATCTCTCTCTTTTTTTTTTTCTTTTTTCTTTTTTTTTTTTTTTTTTTTTTTTGGTTTTTCGAGACAGGGTTTCTCTGTAGCTTTTTAAAAGCCTGTCCTGGAACTAGCTCTTGTAGACCAGGCTGGCCTCGAACTCACAGAGATCCGCCTGCCTCTGCCTCCCGAGTGCTGGGATTAAAGGCGTGCACCACCACCGCCCGGCCAAGGTGCAATCTCTTAAGAGAAAAAAAAAAAAAGAAAAGAAAAGAAAAACGAAAAGACTACTGTTATCCTCTTTTTTAATGGTTGCTGCCTTTTAAGCCATGGCTATCCTAACCAGCAACTACAACTCGGCCACTACCAGCAGCAGCTATGCAGCAAGCTCCGCAGCCTACGGAAATTCATTTCCCTCAGGTACCGACTCTTTCAAAGCTGCTAAAAGAACGTATCTAAATCTCTGTTCTGGTAAAGAACTCAAGATTCAAAGGTTGAGGTAGAATCCTGCTTCCCAGAGAGGCTGAATAGCAAGCAGCTCACCTCCTGGCCTCTAGTGTTTTTTCCTGGCCCCTCCTCCATAAACTCTTCTCCACCTGGCTCCTCCCTACAACTTCCTGTCAACGAGTTGCTGACGCAGCATCCAGACTGCAGGTGAATTTTATCTATTTTTTTTTTTTTTTTGGTTTTTTTCGAGACAGTGTTTCTCTGTGGCTTTGGAGCCTGTCCTGGAACTAGCTCTTGTAGACCAGGCTGGTCTCGAACTCACAGAGATCCGCCTGCCTCTGCCTCCCGAGTGCTGGGATTAAAGGCGTGCGCCACCACCGCCCGGCCGCAGGTGAATTTTATCTAAAATACATTTTTTACATCCTTATACAAATGTTACAGAGCATAAACAAAAGTTTCGCCCTGCGGTGGTGGCGCACGCCTTTAATTCCAGCACTTGGGAAGCATAGCAGGCAGATCTCTGTGAGTTCGAGGCCAGCTACTTCCAGGACAGGCTCTAAAACTACAGTGAAACCCTGTCTCGAAAAACCAAAAAAAAAAAAAAAAAAAAAAAATTAAAATAATATTCTTCAACAGGCTACATTTTTTTTTCATAGTTTAACCTCTTCCCATTTAAATTTTTTTTTTTTTTTTAATGAGGGCAGTAGGGTCGCTCTGAAGCTCAGATTGTTCAGGAACTCGCTGCGTAGCTCAGGCTGGGCCCACACTCCTGGCGATCTTTCTGTCTCAGCCTGCCAAGTACTAGTGACCTCTTATGCCCAACAATTTTTTTTTAATTTAAAATATGAATCTGAGCCAGGCCTGGTGGTACATGCATTTAACCCTAGCATTCCAGCACTCCAGTGGCAGAGGCAGGCAGATCTCTGAGACTGGCTAGCCTGGTCTACAGAGTGAATTCCAGGACAGCCAGGGCTGCAAAGAGAAAACTTGTCTTGAAAAGCAATAAATAAAATAAGGATCTGGATGGATGGGTACTTAGGCAGCAGAGTAGCTTCTGTGTAAGCATGGAGACATCCGAAGCCAGATGTGGTGGCTCTTGGAACCACAGCAGAGACAGGCAAATCCCTGGGGTTTTAAGGCCATCCGGCTTAGACTAATTATCTAGCTTCAGGCCAGTGAGAGACCCTGTCTCATACAAACAAACAAACAAAAAGGTGGACAGCACCTGATGAGAATGAATACCCAAAGTTGTCCTTTGATTTCCTCACATATATCTGCACCTGCACACACGAACACACACATATTAACATGCATGTGCACACATACAGTAAAAGTAACCTCATTTTAGAGTTACTATATAGGCCAAATGAAATATATATAATGGACCACACAAATGTCAATGTATGTTACTTTTTTTCTCTTCTCTATACTACCCTTAAATTCCACAATTAAAAATATATAGGCTGTTGGGCCACTGAGGCTGCACAGTGGGTAAAAGTATTTACTGCCAAGCCTGGTGACCTTAATTTGATTGATCCTTGGGACCCACATGATAGAAATGAACTTCCACGTGTACTATGGTATATGCTTGCCCATGCATGCATACATACAAGCTCATTCTCTCTCATATACAAACAAAATTAATAAATGAAGTTTGTAAAAGTGAATATATATGGGCTGGGGATATAGTGCAGCTGATAGGGCGTGGCAGCGACTGAGCCCAGTAACGCATTAGACCAGGCTTCATGTGCACGCCTTTAATTTTAGTATCTGGGAGATGGAAGCAGGAGGATCAAGTTCAAGGTCATCCTTAGGTATATAGTTTGAAGCTAACCTGAACAAAATGAGACCCTATCTCAAAACAAACAAATAAAAATAATTAAAAACATGAACAGGCCTTGCAGCACTGACCTGTAATACTGGTTACTCTGAGGCTCAGGCAGGAGAAGCAGGAGTTCAAAACCCGCCAGACCTATACAGTGAACTCAAGACTAGCCTAGGCAACTTAGTGAGACCCTATCTCAAAATTTGAAAAAAAAAAGTGAAGTGTGTGTGTATGTGTGTGTGTGTTTGTATGTCTGTGTGTGTGTGTGTGTGTGTTGGGGAGGCTGCAATTATTTTTGCACCAACCAAACGATCCCTGCTTAAAAATCAGTTCTATGTGGATCAATGATTTTAACGCAAGGCCTGGTGGTTGGGAGCTGCCTGAGGAAAGCAGGGCAAATGATTCAAGATACAGATACAGGAGTCTTCTGAACAGGGTCGCAGTGATGGGAAAAACATCTCAAGGATTGACAAGTAGGATAAAATTAGAAAGTTTCCGCACAGCAGAGGAAAGAGCCAGCAGTGAAGAGACAGTACAGAACGGGAGGAAATCTTTGCTCACTATATATCTAATTCATATTTAGAGGATTAATATCTGGATTCTATAAACGATAATAAGAGTCGCCAGGCGGTGGTCACCTTTAATCCTAGCACTTGGGAGGCAGAGACAGGCAGATCTCTGTGAGTTCGAGGCCAACTCCAGGACAGGCTCCAAACCTATAGAGAAACCCTGTCTTGAAAGAAAAGTAAAAAAAGATCACCCAAAACTCAAATGGGTTAGTGAATCAAAATAACAGGTTTTTGTTTGTTTGTTTGTTTGTTTTCTTCCAAGATAGGGTTTCTCTGTGTAGCCCTGGCTGTCCTGGAACTCACTCTGTAGACCAGGCTGCCTGCCTCTGCCTCCCAAGTGCTGGGCTTAAAAGCATGCACCATCACCCAGCAAAATGACAGTTCTTTTTTTTTTTAAATTTTTATTTTTTTGGTTTTTCGAGACAGGGTTTCTCTGTGGCTTTGGAGCCTGTCCTGGAACTAGCTCTTGTAGACCAGGCTGGTCTCGAACTCACAGAGATCCGCCTGCCTCTGCCTCCCGAGTGCTGGGATTAAAGGCGTGCGCCACCACCGCCCGGCAAAATGACAGTTCTTAAAGGAAGAAATGAAAATGGCCAATAGATACTTGAGAAAATGTTCAGGAGCTGGAGAGATGGCTCATAGGATAAGAGCACTGGCTGTTTTTCCAGAGGTCCTGAGTTCAATTCCCAGCAACCACATGGTGGCTCACAACCATCTGTAATGAGATCTGGTGCCCTCTTCTGGCCCACAGGGATAAATGCAGGCAGAATATTGTATATATAACAAATAAGTAAATTTTAAAAAAAGAAAATGTTCAATATTCTTAGTCATCAGGAAAATGCAAATTAAGATGATTTTGAGATTCCATTTCACCCCAGTCAGAACAGCTATCAAAAAAAAAAAAGTGCAAGAGACGTCAGTGAGGATGTCTAGAAAAAGCCTCGTTCACTGATGGTGGAGTGTGATCCAGCCACTCTGGAAACCAGTGTGGAGGGTCCTCAAAAACATAAAAACAGATCTACTATAGGAGCCTGCTACGTCACTCTCAGGGTATAATCCTGAAGAAGTCTCTAAGTCAGCATTTTACAGAGATAGTCAGACATCCATGCTTATTGATGCACTGTTCACAACAGCCAGTGTGTGGAACAGAGCGTAGCACATATGCCCAGTGGGATTTTATTCCACTATAAAGAATACTGTAAAGAATAATGACATTCACAAGAAAAGAGAACTGGAAATCATAAGTGAAATAAGCCAGAATCAGAAACACAAATATTATAATATTTTCTTTCATATGCGAAACCTAAATGTAATTTTTTTTCCAGATAAGGTCTCACTATGTAGCCCCGACTGGCCTGAAACTCATTTGTAGATCAGGCTGGCCTAGAACTGACAGAGATCTGCGATTTGTGCTCGGATTAAGTGCAGGTGCCACAGGGTCCCAGCTGTTCTTTTGGTTTTTGTTTTGGTAGCTGCTACTGATGTGATTCACCTGATTTCTCCCTCCTCCGCCATAAAGAACTTGTTTCAATTGGAGGCCAAAATTGGCAGCCAAGGGTGGGCTGGCAGCAGCGAGTGGATTCCAGGCTCCCCTGTTATGTGCCCCATCCTGGGGAAGGTTCAGTTCTCCTTGTTGTATAATTTACAAGGGCCTTCTCTCCTCTTTCACCACTTCCTCCTCCTCCTCATTTCCTTTTTCCTTCGCTCCTTTCTCGTGCCTCCTCCAGTCTTCCTTCTTGTTCTTCTTTCCTCCTCATTTCCATAACAGCTGCTGGATCTCATCAGTCACTCTACCAAGACTTCTGTTCCAAGAACACTGGCATTCCTTCTAGATGCAAAGTATTAATTCTATTCTGGTGACAACACTCCATTTGTGCAAGCTTTCCCAATGTGTTGGCAGGTGTCTGGCAAAAGACTCTTGGGTACAGAAGTTTTAAAACTTTTTGTTTTGACTTGTTTGAGATAGGGTCTCTGTGTAGCCCTGGCTGTCCTGTAACTAGCTATCCAGAGCAGGCTGGCCTGACTCACAGAAATCCTCCTGTCCCTGCCTCCTGAGTGCTGGGATCAAAAGTGTGCACACCACACCGAGTTGACCCTGGCCGCTTTTGGAAACCTTTAATGTGCTGATGTGAACGATCAGGAAGGCTAGAAACCTGGACTGCCCATTTCCCAGACTGCTTAGGCTTTTCTTTATAAAGCTCAGCCTGGACTTTGGTTTTGGGAACAAATTTCAGAAATGTGTTCATCATGTGTACTGGTTACTTTTCTGGTTCGTATGGTGAGGAAGGGTTTAGTTTAGCTCACAGTTTAGGGGTTCAGTCCATCATGGTGTGGAAACCATTACGGCAGGAGGCTGAGGCAGCTGGTCACACTACATCTACATAGGGAACCGAGAGTGATTTATATTTGTGCTCAACTCCGCCTTCTCTTTATTCGGTCTGAGACCCTAGCCCCTAGAGTGGTCATCGCCCACTCTTGGAGTGGAGCTTCCCTCTTTCGTCACACCTTTTGGAAACATTTTCATTTAGGTGTGTTTCCATGGAGATTCCAAATACTCTCAAGTTGACAATCAAGATGAACTATCAGATCATGTAGCAGATTTTTGTTTTGTTTTTCTTTTGTGAGTGTGTGTTTGTGTGTGCAGGTGCATTTGTGTGAGGATGCAAATACTCATCCCCTGAGAGGCATTATGCACCTTTAAACTTTGTTTTAAATCTAGCTGTCTGTCTGTCTGTCTGTCTGTCTATCGTGTGTACAAATGCATGTGTGCATGTGTGAATCATAGCATTCATGTGGTCAAAAGACAATTTGTAGGAATTAGTTCTCTCCTTCCACCATGTGGATCCCAGGACTTGAACTCAGGTCCTTAGGCTTGGTGGCAAGTGTCTTAATCCACTGGGCTATTTCTCCTGCTCCATCCGCTTTCCTTTTTCTTTTTTTCTCACAGTGGTCTGGAACTTGGTAAGTAGGTTAGGCTAGCTGACTCAATTCACCTGCCTATGTCTTTTTTTTTGTGCATTTTGCAGATCAAGCACAGGTCCTTGTCCTTGCAAGGCAAGCTTGTCAGTGACTGAACCACCTCTCTAGCCCCTCCTTTGTCTCTCTCTTTAAAAAAAAAACAAACCCAACCCCCCAGAATTTATCATATAAATTTATTTACTATATAAATTTATCATATAAATATATCAATAAACTTGTGTTTCTCACACTTGTGCCTTACACTGGGATTACAGGTTTGTTCCATCATACCTGGCTAGATTTTTCGTTATGTATTTTTTAATTTTTATTTTATGAGTATGGGTGTTTGCCTGCATGTATGTCTGTACATACATGTACATGTATGCAGTGCCCCCAGGAGGCCAGAAGGGAACAACAGATCCTCTGGAGCTGGAGTTACAGGTGACTGTGAGCCTCCATGTGGGTCATGGGAACCAAGCCAAGGTCCCCTGGAATAGCGCCGTCTCTCTAGGCTCTCCTCCTTCCTTTCCTGTCTGTCTGTCTATCTATCTATCTATCTATCTATCTATCTATCTATCTATCTATCTATCTATCATCTATCTACCTATCTGTTTATCTATGGGACACAATGTCTCTAACCCAGGCTGACTATGAACTCATCATGATAGATGATGACCTTGAACATCTGATCCTCCTGTCTTCATCCCCCTGAGTGCTGGATTCCAGCTGTGCACCACAGTGCTTAGTTGTGTGTGTTACTGAGGGTCAAAGCCAGTGCACCCTTCGCGCTAGGTAAATACTCTATGTTCTTGGCCCCTAGATTTTTCTAAAATGCTGTATGTTCATTTCCTTATTTGATCACTACAACTACACCATAATAGGAGAGGCCATGTGTATTAGTCCCATTTTATAGAGGAGCAACGCAGAGGCTCAGCGAGTTTACATATCTGATTGATTGATAGTCACACAGTTCGTCATCAAACAACAGAGGCAGACCTTCCTTTGTTGTTTGTGTTGAGGTGGGAGTCTTACTTTATAGCCTCGCCTCAGCTACTGCCTGCACCACCACAATGCCCAGCACAGCTATTTATAGTTTCAGTCTCCCTGAATTGCCTTGAACTGAATTAAAGATAAGGTAACCATAGCCTATCATAACATAGGCTATTACGTATTATATGAGAACTAGAAAACATACTGTAAACTGGTAAAGTATGATGCTCCAGTTTTTTCCTAGTTAACTAAACATGTATCTCCGCTATGTTTTGACACTGCTCGACATACTGAAAACACAGCAGTGATAACATCAATGAAAACACCAATTCATGCTTTTGTGAAGTTTACATTCTAGAGGGAAGGGACAGAAATAACATACACATTAATATGTTTATTATCTGTTTATTTTATATATTATATAATTATAAGAGCTAAGAATGAAAACAAACTAGAAAATAGGATAGGAAGACATGGAGGCTGCCGTTTAAGAGGGGGAAGCCAGCGAGATGGCATAGTGGGTAGGGGGCTTGCCAGCTGAGCTTGACAACCTGAGTTCAAGGTCAGGGATGCACATGGCTGGAGGAGAAAATTAACTTTCACAAGTTGTCCTTTGACCTCTATCGGTGCCCTTTTGCCGTTCCTGTACATACACTCAACACATACAAACAAATAAAATGTCATTTTAAAACAGAGGGATGGGTCAGGCAGTGGTGGCACACACCTTTAATCCCAGCACCCAGGAGGCAGAGGCAGGCGGATCTCTGTGAATTCGAGGCTAATCTGGTCTACAGAGTGAGTTCCAGGACAGTCAAGGCTACACAGATAAATCCTGTAGTGAAAGATAAAAAATAAAATTTTATACATACACACACACACACACACACACACACACACACACACATAAAGTGGGGGGGGGGATGGTGGGATCTACTCTAGGGGTTGGAGAGATGGCTTGGTGGTTAAGATTATTTGTTGCTGGGCTGGAGAGATGGCTCAGTGGTTAAGTGCATTGCTTGCTCTTCCAAAGGTCTTGAGTTCAATTCCCAGCAACCACATGGTGGCTCACAACCATCTATAATGAGGTCTGGCACCCTCTTCTGGCCTTCAGGCATACATGCAGTCAGAATATTGTATACATAATAAATATTTTTTAAAAAAGATTATTTGTTGCTCTTTCAGAAGACTCCATTTCAGTTCCAGCACCACACAATTACCTCACAACTCATTCTAGGGTGTCCAATATTGTCTTTGATCTCCAAGGTCAACAGCATGCAAGTGATGGACAGACAGACATACTTGCAACCAAAAGACCTATGCACCTAAAAAAAAATCTAAAAATAAGATGAACAAAAGCTGTTCTGGGGAAGTAGTAGCATTTGAGTAGAGACCTAAAAGGGCTGGGGCTGGGGCTCAGCTGGCAGAGTGCTTGCCTAGCATGTGTGAAGCCCGAGTTTCCTCCTCTCCACTGTGTAAGTCAGGTGGGGTAGCTCACACCTGTAATCCCAGAACGTGGGAGGGAGAGGCAGGAGAATCAGAAGTTCAAGGTCATCCTTAACTTCAGTAGGAGTTCAAAGCCAGCTTGGCTCACCCCATCTCCAAAAAGAGAGACAAACTAATTCGAGGGCCTGAGTTAGAGCTGAGAGGCAGCAGCACACTAGACGAGGCCGGACGGATTGTGGGGAGAGGATGCAGCCAGGTTGGTGGTGAGGTGAACGCAATGCAGAGGATAGAATAAAAGTGCCATATGGCAGTCGCTATTGCTACAAAACCAATGATCCCAAGACTTTAAAGGCTGAAAATAAGAAATGTTTGCCTCAGAAGTTTCCGAGAGGTGGGGGGACCAGGGGGATGAGCTGGCTCAAGGTCACTCCCGAGGCTGCCGTCAGGGCACCCATTAGGCCTGCAGTCAGTCTTCTGACAGTTTTTGGTGTTGGGGCAGCTGGCCCAATCCCTGCGTTCAGGGGCGTGGCTGCCCCAGCAGAGTAGGATACCCCTTAAATAGGATCGGGGCGCCGGGAGGAGCCCTGTTTTCTTTCCCCCGCGTTACCTTCTGCTCCGCTGGACCCTTGGTTCTGTAAGTTTCCTTATTTCCCCTTTTATTAAAACTGATTTATTATAAAAGGACTATCTTGGTTATTTCCTAACCCCTCCAAACGCCGGTACCGCCGGTACCCGCCGGTACATTTTGGAGTTGAGGACCAAACCCAGGACTCTGTGCTTGTATGCAGGTGCTAAACCACTGAGCTAAATTCCCACCTCCAGGTATGATGGTCATCTTGTCCAGCACAGGAGGACGTGTTTCTAAGGCCGTACACATGGCTGTTGACATGAGCCTTTCCATAAGGCTGGTTACTACATAGCAACTGTCATCCCCAGTACAAGTGATCAATGAGACCAAGGGGGAGTGGCCAAGAGGAAAACAAGTGTCATTTATAACCTAATTCTGGAAATTAAACAGGATTCCTCCTGCCATGTGCCATTGGCCTTACAGACTAATCCCTACACCAGGTGGAAGGGCACCGCAAATGCCTAAAAACCAGAGAAAGGCCTGACTGGGGATCATTGCAGAGACGGGGCTATAGAAACGTCTTCAAGGGTAGGCATCAGGGCGTAAAGCTTCTTCAAGGGATAGCTCAGTGGGTAAAAGCGATTCCTGGAACCTAGGGCCTATGGTGGCTGGAGAGAACTGACTCCCAAAAGTTGTCCTCTGACCTCCAAATACACAACATAGCACATGTATGTATACACACACACACACACACACACACACACACAAACAATAATAATGATACTAATATAATACACTTTTAAACTAACCCTCTCTTGGCCCGTGTGGCCCTCAGAGCGCTGGCACTCACAGCTCTCTCTGGGAAGAGGCCACAGGAATAACACAGATAGGGAGCTTCAGAAAGCTGCTGAGAACCTCAGTCAATTGAGCACAAGCAAGTTTGTTTTTTTTCAGAGCTCTGATTCTTCTAGGCCTGCACTCATTATCTTACATGTCCAATTAGCTCAACTTGCAATCATTTAAAATCTACACAGAAGCAAAAATCACTTTGAAGAAATCTATAGAAATCAAAGGCAGGCTGGAACTCCTCTGGGTAATTTAACCTTGAGAGGACGCTAGAGTTTTATGAAGGACAGAGCACACTCAGCCATCCTTTCCGAATCCCCAGGTTCCCTTGTGTAGAAGATAGGCATCCTGCCTTGTCTAAGATGAATGACTGACGACAGCGATCAAAACATTTGCCTCGTCCCTGAGGGCCAGTACTGGATTTGTCCAGAACAAAGACATGACTCCCTTGAGGCCCAGAGCCAGCCTCGGAGCCAGCCGGCCCCTCCTCTGAGGCTTAGCCGGGACTTTGCAGCCTTGGCGGCCAGTTTCCTCAGCTGAGCAGCAGATGGCACTGTAGCTTCAGCAGCGAGCAGCTGAAGCCGCTGTCAAGGGCAGGGCCCTGTAAGGAATGATGGCTTCTGGTTTGGCATCTGGAGGTTCCTGAGATAGAAGTTTCAGCTCTGTAATTGCAAATGAGGGTACTGTCAGCCTAGAATCTCAGAAATCAGGGCCTGGGCCCCCAGTCAAGAAGCAGATGGGGAACACAGGGCCTTAAAAAAAAAAAATGACCTTTTCTGATAAAGATCAACACCAATGGCTGCAGGGACTGTTTTTCCTCTACTGGCTTTGAGGGTTTGCAGGGAGTATGTTCACAGGACGGCCAGCCTTGGTAGAACTCTGGGTTGGCCAGATGCAGCTAGAGTGACTTGAGGTACCAAAGGTGCTAGAAAACATCTGGGGCATTTCCAGGGTTTAAAAACACTGAATCCCTCCCCCTCCCCTTTTTCCTGTTTCTTCTTTTCTTCTCAGTGACCTGAATGAGAAGCTACCCTAGTGCAGTCTGCCTGTGATGGGACTGGAATCCAGCCTGCAGGCCTTCCTTCTGCTCCTGCTCTTCCTCTCCCTGCTGTTCCTTTCATTTTTCTCATCTTCCCCTTTCTCTGTCATCTCCATCCCTTTATGCCTTTCCCTCTGGAGATCAATTTCTTTGCTCTTCTCAAGTGCAAGGGAGAAAACTTGTTACCAAACGAGTGAAATGGCCATGGCCCTGGGCTGCCAGATCCATCGCCTGTCTTCGGGGCTTCAGTCTCTCCCGCTTCCTTCTGCTGCTCCTGGCTAGTCCCTGCTCAGCCTAGATGGAGGGAGGGCCAGAGGTCACCAAAGACATTTATTTTCTTTCTCTAGTACCTGTGCTCCCTGCTTCCTGTCTCCAGAGATAAAAGGGATTTCTCAGTAGGACTGGGGTTCACTGAGCACTCACTGTGTGCCATTGGCACACAGTGGAGGACAGGGCCTGCCTGTCATGTTCCCTACTGTGTCCCCAGCATCCACATAAGAGAGGCTCAATAAATAGTTATTAAAGACTCACTATAGTGAGTAAGGTGTCAAGATGTTTCCAGGGTTAAGAGCATTCGCTGCTCTTGCAAGAGACCTAGGTTTAGCTTCCAGCCCTCTCACGGGAAGGCTCACAGCTACCCGTAACTCCAGTTCTAGGGACTCAAACTCCCTCTTCTGGTCCATGAGGAAACCTGTATTCATGTGGTACACATACAGATCTATCTATCTATCTATCTATCTATCTATCTAGATATCTATCTATCAATTAATTAATTTATATTTATACAGTATCCAGCCGGTAGGCCAGAAGAGGGCACCAGATCTCATTATAGGTGGTTGTGAGCCACCATGTGGTTGCTGGGAATTAAACTCAGGACCTTTAGACAAGCAGGCGGTGCTCTTAACCACTGAGCCATCTCTCCAGCCCTAGAAGCATTTTCTTAATTGGTTCCTTCCTCCCAGATGACTTAGCCTGTGCCAAGTTGACATAAAACTATCCAGCACTGAGTTAAAGCTGAGGACCACCTAAAGATTCAGTAGAATTTAGCTGGAGAGAGAGGAGGGAGAGGTTCCACATCAAATGAGTATCATGTAGCGTCAAGAGAGAACAGGCAAGTTTCAAAGAATTGATGAAAGCTGTTGAGAGTTGTGGCTGGAGTAACACAGGTTAGCAAGTGTGCTTGGCAGGGAAGGAGCAAGAGCAGTGGGGAGCAGAGGGTGGGCAGGACATCCCCAAACTGTACAGGAGTGGGAAAAGCTTTGAAGAATTTTAAGGGAAGCGATAAGACTAAGTTTGTATTTTAGATTGTTCTGAAGTCTCTCTTTCTCTTCTTCCCCTCCCTGTCTTTCTTGACAGGTTCTCCCTGTGTAGCCCTGGTCGGCTTGGAACTCACTGTGTAGACCAAACAAATTTTGAACTCATAGAGATCAGCTTGCCTCAGCCTCCTGAGTGCTGTAATTAAAGGTGAGTGCCACCATGCCTCTCAATCTCTGGGTGCTTTCTATAAAACAGAAAAAGGTAAGAGCAGAGGGAAAGGTATCCTGGGGACCAGTTAGGGAGTAGTCCGGGTAGGTGTGATGGCCTGAGAAATGACGTCAGTGTGAGGAAAGGCCACCACTGAGTCGAGAAGAGTTGTAGATGTTGCTGGTTTCAAACGCTGAGTATCTTCTGGATGCTCCTGTGCTTAGAGATCTTTAGACTGTGAGAGGGCCCAGAAATGAGGTCAAAGGAGCTAATCTTTGAGAGTTTTGCTAGCTAAGGATGAAACCAGACTCCTTTTGTTAGAGTTGAGGAAGGGGAGAGGAAGAATGACCACCCTCTTCAAGGAGGGATCAAACATGTCACACAAATCCCAAAAGACAAGTACAAACAGTGTCCACAGAAGGAAAGGAGGGAATGGAAACTGAAGCAAGCAGTGGACCAAGCAAAGGGTAGAGAGAATAAAAAGGGACTGTCTGCTTTGCAGATAAACAAGCAAGGTTGGGCTAATAGGTTCTATCAGAATCAGAAAATCCTCCTAGGTGTTTAATTCCTTGATTGAATGCTTGTTTACCACTTGTAAGACTCTGGATTTAATCCCCAGCACTGTAAAAATAAACAAACAAATCAGAACATCCCGATTCTAAAATGACTCACCTGGGCCAGCAAGATGACTCAGTGGTTAAAAGCATTTGCCAACAAACCTGAAGGCCTGAGTTCAATCCCAGTAACCCACGTGGGGGAGAGAGCTGACTCCCTTGCAGTCTGTCCTCTGAGCTCCACCCCAGTGCAAGTACAAGTATGCCTTGCACACACGCACACGCACACACACACACACACATACACGAGTGTGAGCTAGCACCCCCTGCATACACACAAAATAATGTAATTTTAAAAATAAGACAAGCTCCCAAATTCTTCTCTTTTCTGCCTCCAGTCCTAAAGGCAGCCTACAGATATTTCTAATTTTTTTCCCCAAAGAAAAGCCTTAGAGAAAGGTAGAGAGCATGAGTCATTTAACATAATGGTTAAGAGACGAGGCTCTGCCTCTTCCTTGTTTTGTAACTCAGAGCAAATAATTTAATGGAGCCACTTTCCTCACCTGTTGGTGCTGAAAGCTTGAAATGAGCTTAATGTGAACAGAAAAATTCCCAAATGAAGCTTTCCTGTAAATTGTTGATGCTGTTGGGAGTTTGGTGTCAGCCAAACGAAGCAGAGCATGCAGGGTAGAAAGAAAGAGGACTGAAGAGGACTGAGTGGGAGGGGAGTGGGTTCCAACATGCTCAGAAATCTTCCATGGTTTCCCTAACCCATGCAGAAAATCCTCCACTGCTGTGGTTCTAGTGTCTTCCCCAAAGTTCATGCATTGCAAACAATCTCCAGGCTAACACCACTGTAAGGTGGAGCCTGCCTTACAGTAACAACACACTGTAAGGTGGAGGTGACTAGATCGTTGTCTTCATGAATGGATTGCTGTGTTTCTGGAGTGGGCTGCCTGGAAAAGTGAGTTCAGCTTCTTCTTTTTCTATGTTTCTTTTTTCTTTTTTGTGCAATTGCATGTATTTGTGTGTATTCAGATACATGTATGTGTTTGCCTCTGTGTATGGAGGTCAGAGGTCAACTTTGGTAGTCATCCTCAGGAGCTTTCCAGCCTGCTTCTTGAGACAGACCCTCAGAGCTTATTGATTAGGTTAGTCTGGCTGGTCAGTAAGGGCCAGGGATCTACCTGTCTCTGTGTCTCTGCTTCCCCAGTGCTTTTTAGCTGAAGACTGAACTCAGATCCTCATTTCATGCTTGAACGGCACTGGCTGAGTTACCTCTCCAGCACACACACACACACACACACACACACACACACACACACACACCATCCTTGTTTTTGAGACAGAGTTCACTATGTAGGCCAGGCTGGTCTGGAATTTGCTGTATAATCCAGGCTGACCTCGAACTCCTAGAGATCCATCTGCCACTGCCTCTGCCTTCTGAGTGACGGGTTTAGAGATGTTTCACCACCATGCTAGGCCCACTACCCCACATGGTGCCTCGCAATCATCTGAAATTCTAGTTTCAGGGGATCTGATGCCTCTTCTGGCCTCTGCAGGCACTGTGTGTATGGCACAGGTCCATAGATACAGACAAAACACTCGTACACAAAAGAAAAATAATTAAATACAGAAAATAAAAGCACCTCAGATCATCCTTGAACTCATTATGTACCCAAGTATGGCCTTCAGTTTTAGACCCTCTTTCCTCATTCCTCCAAGGGCAATGATTAAAGATTAATGTTATAGGTATGTGCTACCGTACCTGGTTTATTCAGTGCTTGGGATTAAGCTCACAGCTTTGTACACGCTAGGCAAATACTGTACCTACCAAGCTACATCTCCAGCCTTCCAATGCTTTCTCTTTTTTTTGAGACAGGGCTTTGGAGCCTGTCCTGGAACTAGCTCTTGTAGACCAGGCTGGCCTTGAACTCACAGAGATCTGCCTGCCTCTGCCTCTTGAGTGCTGGGATTAAAGGCGTGCACTACCACTGCCCCGCTCTCCCAATGCTTTCTTACCCTCTGAATTCTGCTATGGTTTTCCCCAGCATGAAGACTTACATCAGATCTTAGCCTTTAACCCTGCCTCTAAAATTCTAAGAAATAATTTCCTGTCCTTTGTAAGGTATCCACGCTCAAGTGTTGTATTAGAGTAGCCCAACACAGACTAAGGCGGTCTCACCTGGCTATACTGTTTCCTCTCCCACCAATCACAACATAATTTTCTATATTAAACATGACACTGCCACTTAGGAAAATGTGTCAGGCTCTTGGGGTTCTTGTACAAGCTGTTCTTTTGGAAACAAAGTGGTCCCTCACAGCTGTCTTCATATCAAACATGGGGAAGCCAAGCTGTCAGAGACCTGGAGCAGGTGCTGGGAAGAGGCTCAGCACACACGTGCTCCAAGAGAGGCATAATGCCCGCAAGAGAAAGAGGAGCAGGAGGAAGTTAACATGGCTCAATTTATGACTTGTGACAGAGTGCTTAGGTAAGACAAAGGGATAGCCACATTGATGGACATGCTTCTTTTGGCTGGGAGTCTAGGACTGCAGGAGAAGAAGCAAAGGAAAAGGCTTAACAACCTCGACATTGTCCTGAACCTTCATGTTTTCTTCCTCCTACCTCTCACCAGGGCCCACATTCTCTGGGAAGAATTGTAAACCTGTGCACTGACCAAAGGGTTCATTTGTTTCTGAACTCAGCTGAGACTCCCAGATGCAGAATTATGTGGAGACGCAGAAAGGCATGCACATGGGCATGAAGATGTGACTTGGTGCTTAAGAGCACTGGCTGCTCTTGCAGAAGAATTGGGTTTTTTTCCCAGCCCCTACATGATGGCTCACAACCATGTGTATGCACCGTGTGGATGTCTGGTCCCTGCAGAGGCCATAAGAGGGTGCCAGATCCCTGGAACTGAGTCACAGACAGCTGTGAGTCACCATTTGGATGCTGGACATTGAACTTAAGTCCTCTGGAGAAGCAGCCAGTGCTTTAACTGACTGAGCTAGCTCTCCAGTTTATTTCCTGAAATAGGGTTAAATCTGGAGCTCACTCATCTGGTTAGGCTGGCTGCTCAGCAAGCCCCAGGATCCTCCTGTCTCTGTCTCCCCGGTGCAGGTATTATGCCCTTTGGTGTTTCCCCCCTTTCTTTCACTATTCAATTTTCGTTTTGGTGTGTTGGAGGTACTCACCTACCTGCCTTTGCCTCCAGAGTATTGGGATTAAAGGTTTGTAACACCATGCTTGGCCCTCCACCTTATTTTTTGAGAATGGGTTCCCAGTCAATTGGGAGCTTAACATTTTCTCGAGGGTGGCTGGGATCCACCTGTCTCTACTCCCTAAACACGAGTTTGCAGGAAATTGTTGCTATACCCAGTTGTACATGGGTTCTGAACTCACGTCCTCATGCTTGCATGGTGTTGTGGTTTGCATCTGAAACATCCCCTGAAGGCTCTCCAGCTGGGAATTGGTCTCCATTTGGTGGTGCTGTGTTGGAAAGTCGGGAACTTTTAGGAGGTGGAGCCTCACTGGAAGAAGTAGGTCAGTAAGGGTGGGCCTTGAGGTTTCATAGCCTGTACCACTTCCTGTTCACATCCTGCCTGTGGATACAAGGCAAACAGCCTCCTGCTTCTAACATCTTGCTGTCCCTGCCTGCTACTATTCCTTCTCTGCTATGATGAATGGTGTCCTGGCGCTATAAACCAGAATAAACCCTTTCTCCATTGGCTGCTTTTGGCAGCTCAGACTGAGCACCCTTTGGAGGAAAAGGACTTTTCTTTTTTCTTCTTTGCCTTTCTTTATGTCTTTCTCTCTCTCTTTCTTTTTATTTTTATTTTATTTTATTTATTTATTTTTTTTTTTTTCGAGACAGGGTTTCTCTGTAGCTTTGGAGCCTGTCCTGGAACTAGCTCTTGTAGACCAGGCTGGCCTCAAACTCAGAGATCTGCCTGCCTCTGCCTCCCGAGTGCTGGGATTAAAGGCGTGCGCCACCGCCGCCCGGCTTTATTTTATTTTATTTTGTTTTTTCAAGAGAGGGTTTCTCTGAGTAACAGTCCTGGCTATCCTGGAACTCTCTTTGTAGACCAGGCTGGCCTTGAACTCAGAGGTACGCCTGCCTCTGCCTTCCAAGTGCTGGGATTAAAAGTGTGAGCTACCGCCACCTGGTGATGTGTTTTCTATTGTATAATCAGCCCTGTAGCACAATGTGTGGCATACAATCTGTAAATATTTATCGGATAAATAAATAGTTTCCCATTTCATCCAAAGAGAAGGCAAGGTTGATGAGAAAGATGGTGTATGTGTGTAATTTCAGAACTGGAGAGGCTGAGGCAGGAGGATTGGGAGTTTGAGGGCAGTCAAAGCGGCACAGAGACTGAGCAGGAGGGCTGAAGATGTTATAGGATTAAATGCGTTCAGTTAGATTAGTGCTTGGAGATCCTTTGAGCTTAGTTCTGATGCCTGAGGACACACTTATTCTCTGGATAAAGGCTTGTGGGAGAGATGGTGTGTGATGGGGTATGATCCTTAAAAAGACTTTAATGCCTCATTAAAAGTGACCTCAAAAGGAGCCTTGCGGCTCTACTTAATTTCTTGCCCTCTCCTAACCAAGGACAAAGATGAGAACCTAGCACAGCTTCTAAAGACTTAGGAATTTAGCTGGGCATGGTGGCATATGTCTGTAATCCTGACACTTTGGCCATGGAGGCAAGAGGATCAGGAGTTTGAGTTCATCTCGGCAATATAAGGAACTTGAGTCTGGCCTGGCATCTGTGAGGCTCCATCTAAAACACAAACGACAGTAACACAGAAATGGCCCGGGAATCTTTCTCATACTCCCCAGCAGCTAGCCTGGCTTCTGCACACCCATCCCATTTCTCCACCATTGAACTCTGGCTGAAGAGACAGTGGGCTTCCTTCCATTTATTCCTTTGTCCATCTTACCTAAAGCCCCCCTTTCCGCTCAGTATCTCCTCTATCCATTCTCCTAGTTCTGGCTCTGTCATCATTGTCCCCTCCTCTCCTCCTCCTCCTTCCTGTCCTCCCTTCATAAAGCAATAGCTTTGCTCTTTCCTCCCTAAATTGAAGGGCAGTAGTGTAGGAAAACAAATTGCTGTCAACAAAAGAACATTTTCACTATATTTATCCCCATGCAGGGAAGATTTATCAGGGTCAGACCCGGCACTGTTATGTAAATGTGATAATCCAATGGAAATATGACATCTAAGGAGTCTGCGGATAGAGTCACCATAAAAACTATCAATTACCCACCGAGGCTTCAGTTTGCTTAACTCACTTATTACCTTACCTGCTCTTAGGGGTACATTTTGACAGGTTGTGGCAGCTTATAAAAGATGATTTCTGCTTTTTGGGGTCCTAGGAGGACATCTAGAGAATCAAATGTTTGTAAAGTGCCTGAAAATGATCAAGTGCTACAAAGTTCAAGGGTATTATTATTTCTGCTGTGACGTGGGCTGACTCTGTGTTTCTGGTTTGACAGATGCCAGCTCTGTCTGCAGTTCAGAAATAACCCTAGGCATGTGTGTCTGTAGGTTCCTTTTGCTGTCTATGTCTATATGTAGTGCTCCCCTCTGTCCTGTTTTTGGGTAGGTAGTCCCTAGGAACCCCAGAGTCACACAGACGCTTGCTTGTCCTGTAAATTTAATAGGAATATTAAGGGAGTTGAAGATTCTCTGAGCAGCTTTCAGTATTTCCAGCCCACTGGAGTGGAGGGTGGGAGAGGTCTCCAGGAATGATTCAGAATCTTAAGAGAGGTTAGAGCTGGAGCCCCGCCCCCATGGACCCCAGTCTGAGGATGGCATGCTACCATAGCAACTGTGGAGTTGCTCAAAGGTTGTATGTACTCAAAGGCACCCAAGATAGGCAGGAGAGCCTTGTGACTTTGACATAGGATGTAAGATGTGGGTTTGAACCCCCAATTTGCTTCCCTCCAATTAGGTCTTGTTCGCTTTTCTCATTTGCAACATGCCAGTGATAATAGTGTCTGTTCCATAGAGTTGATGTGAGAATAAATGAGACAGAGCTCGTGATGAGCTTAGCATGTAGTAAAACATTTTTGTTGCTTTTTTAAGTGTCAATTAGAGTGCTGTCTAGACCATGAGCCCTCCCGTTCCTCGTCACCTTCCCCAGAAAAAGGCCGTAGGTTTGAGTTGTGCCTGCTTCTCCTGGGATGAGGCTGCTTCAAGCCAGCAGCCCCTGGGGGATGCTGTTGAGTACTGGAGAAGGCAACAGAAAGGCAAGATGAGTTTGGGGGGAAGTGGGTGTCTCTTACTTAGAAATGTCAAGAGTCAGAGCTGGAAGTGAGAGAGGTGGCGGGGGTGGAGGGAGGAGGGTAGGGTAAAGGATGCCTCGGAGCTGCCAGCCGGATGGGGCTGCAGTTCTCGGGTCCTGGAACTTCCTGCCACCCCCAGTCTTGGGAATGAGTCACTAGAGGGAGGAGTGATGGAGGCGGCATACTCTGCCCACAGAGCTTCGGGTTCTGTTCCCCAAAAGAGGACTGGTAGGAGGGAGGTCTAGAGCTGGGGGTTGGGAGAGGACTGGTCCTAAGGGGAGCAAGGAGGAGCTTCCAAGGTCCGGCTTGCAAACTGTGCACTGGAAACAGGCCCGCCTTCCTCCTTGAAAGCCAGCTCAGTGTCCACAGAGGCCAGGTGGAACCCATCTACAATTGCTCTTCAAACTTCTGCCTCTGTGTTTTTTTCCAGTTTTCTCCAGAGGAGGGTGCTCCACATCCTTTTGGTAACCCACGGTAGAAGAGGGGATGAGAGTCCACTCTTCCTGTTCTATTTGGCCAACTTCTAAATATTAAAATCTAAAGTGTTTCCCTGTGGCTCTGAACATCCTATTCATGATTCTGCTATGTCTCTTGGCTCATTTGGGAGGATTTTTGTTTTCAGGAATGGTTGTTCCTTCTTCCAGTGCCTCAAAGTCCAGGTCTTTGCTCTGTCCTAACCCCCCACCCCCACCCCATGTTAACTCCTCTTGACACTTTCACCTGAGACACAGAAGTGCCCAAGTGCTAAGGTGACAGGTATGTGCCATTGCCTGGGCTACCGTGCCTTGCGAGGTAGCCCAGGTTGTTATTGAACTCTGGTCCTTCTTCAGCCTGCAGTCTCCTCCTCCTCCTTTTTTGTTTTTTCAAGCCAGGATTTCTCTTTGTAGCCCTGACTGTCCTGGAACTCACTCTGTAGACCTCACTGACTCATAGAAACGTGCCTGTCTCCGCCTCCCAAGTGCTGGGATTAAAGGCTTGCACCACCACAGCCTGGCTGCAGTTTTCCTCTTTAATTGCTGCTTTCTAACTTTTCTTTACTGTTTGCATTTGCTGAATACTTGCTACAGGCTAGGTTCTTAACGCACATTTGTAATGTACTTAATCCTCATAATGACCTAATGCCTGTTTTACAAATAAAAAAAACCAAGGTCACCGAGTCAACAGGAGGCAGAACTGAAGTTTGATGGCAAAGCCCTCACATTTTAATTTTTAAAAGAGTTTTGGGGTCTGGGATATTGCTGTTGGTTGAGTGCTTGTGTAGCATGCACAAAGGCCTGCAATTGATCCCCAGCACCATGTAAAACTAGGCATAACAATGTACTTGGGAGGCAGAAGCAAGAGGATTAAAAAAAGTTTTTAGCCAGCCTGGTCTGCATAATCCCAAACCATACAGGGTTATATAGTGAGATAAAGTAATAATAATAATAACAATAATAATATAAAATTATTTAAAAATACAACCATCATACATCTTATCTATAATAATGTTTTCTGCTCATACTCTTTCTGCCGTGCCCTCCCCAGTTCTGGGATTATATTCTTGGTTCACTATGCTCAGCCTCTAAATACTTATGAAACATCCTCTCTCCTGGTAATATCACAACAGTATTAGATTTCATGAACTTTGGAGTGGACAAACATTCAAACCAGGGCATCCTCTCTCTTAACTGGGATACAACCTATCAATCAATGCAGGGAGTGTAGAAGGGAGCGGCGGGCTGTGTCTCGCCACCCGGCTAGCTTTACCCAAAATAATTACACAGAAACTGTATTTATTTAAATACTGTCTGGCCCCTGGCCCGTTATCTGTAGGTTTTTATTGGTTGATTTTTATATCTTGTTTTAACCCATATTTAGTAATTTATATAGCACCACGAGGTGTGGCTTACCAGGAGAGATCTTAACCTGTGTCCATCTCAGAGAGGAGAAGCATGGCGACTCACTATGGCGACTGCCTGAAGCGTCTGCCCACTGCTTGCTACCCAGCATTCTGTTCTGTCTACTCCACCTACCTAATTTTCTGTCTCTTAAAGGGCCAAGGCAGTATCTTTATTAATAATAAAAGTAACACATAGACATTCCTCCATCAAGGGAGGAGCATGCAGAGAGAGAAAAAGCATGAGGAAGAGGAGAGGCGAGGGATGCTCATCCACACAGAACAGAGAATTCAGACGGAGGGTGTCACAGGCCAGTCAACAGGGTGAATCTCGGGAAAACTGAGTTCCTCCTCATCGGATGTGTCTTTGATTAACTCTAGTTCCTGGCTCCCAAATCCCATGATTATCCCTGTAGTTCTTTCTAGTATCTCTTCCAAATGCCTGGTAGTTAGAGTGATACAAATATCCCTTGATTTGTGAGATTTACTGAAAGGTCCCAGTTGAAAAGCCTGTCTCAGAATGAAAAGATGCTCAGACTGTAGCTCAGTGGTAGAGTAGCTAGTGTACCGTGCTTGAAGTTCTGGCTTCAATTTCCAGAACAACAACAAAAAAGTGTGTTTATAGCCAGTCACGGCAACTCCTTCTCCAGAGACTGAGGCAGGAGGAACTCCACAAACTAGGTTACATGGCAAATTTCAGGCTGGCCAGGTTGCGGAGAGAGACTGTCTCAAGGAAACAAAACAACGAGGGGAAAGTTAGGGAAAGACAAGAATTTCATTTTCTGCCAAGGCCTCAGGTAGCCTCGGCTAGCCTGGAACTAACTATGAGATTTAGGATGACCTTGACCTTCTGATCATCCTGCCGCCACCTTCTTAATGCTAGACCTACAGGCTTATGCCATCACGGCCAATTTATGAAGTATTAGGGATTAAACCCAGGGCTTTGTGCTTGCCAAGCAAGTACTCTATCAACTGAGCTACATCCTTAGACATCTACAGTCACGGAAGTGTTTTGTCCTATTCAGGAGATACAGGCATATAAAGAGTGTGTGTATATTTACTCTTGGATGTATGGGGTTGGGATTAAGACTGTGACTTTCTTTTTCTCTTCTTTCCTTCCTTTCTTTTGACAGGGTCTCATATAATTTACTGGTCTCAAACTCTGTACCCAAGGAATGTTATGGGATAATCTTTTTGTACACTGTGAAGATTTGTCTTTGTCAAGGCACCTTCTGATTAGTTTCATAAAGAGCCGAATGGCCAATAGCTATGTGGGAGAGAAGAGGCGGGGTTTCCAGGGAGAGAGAGGAAGTGGGAATGAATCTAGGCATGGGAAAGACACCAGCGAGACTTGGAGCAAGTTGGATGTACAGAATAAGGGAGAGGTAAAAGCCATGCGGCCGAATGTATATTAATAGAAACAGGTTAGTTTGAGTTATAAGAGCTAGTTGGGAACAAGCCTAAGCTAAAGGCCAAGCTTTCATAATTAATAGAAGTCTCTGTGTCTTTATTTTCAGGCTGACAGGCCAAAGAAAGTCTAATGAGAAAGCATACTACAAAAGCATGATCGTCAACTTTTAATTCTCCTGCCTCTACTTTTAGTGCTGGGCTTTACAGGCATGTACCACAAGGCCTGGTTTCTTGGGATGTGGGGGATGAACACCAGGGTACTTTGCTAGCTGAGCCATAGCCCAAACTGTGACTTTCTTACAGTCACATGATCTGCTGGCCTCCGCTGGGCCCAGTGAGGCTTGTTACAGTTGGAACCTTCTGTGACTCAACCAAGACCATCTTTGTAACTAAAAACTGGGGAGGGGATGAGACTGTAAGAGGTGGGGGTTCAGGCTAGAGGAAAAGCAAGCTTAATTCCTTGCTAGTGAATAGAGGAAGGATGGTTGAAATTGCTCACTTAGCAAATGATTTAGCCAGCTGTAGAAAATCCTATTAAATGACAACTCTTATCTCAGTGCCTGGCTTCTGGGAAGCAGAGTTATGGGCTTTCATGAGGACCAAGGCAATTTCTGCTGAATCCATTCAAGTAAAAAGCTGAAAACCAGACATGGGCAAAGTCTTCCCAGTCTTTTGCTTTTTCCTTACCCTTAAAAGTGGTCTCCATATCACCTGTCAATTATCTGGTTAGCCGAGCCTTTTCTCTGCCCATTGTAATATAAATAGGAGGATTTTATTGCTCCCCATTAAACAATGTGATCAGCATCAATTACTTAATGAGACTCTGGAAAGTCATAATTTAAAATTCTGTCCTCATTGTGACTGGGCTTTGTCTGGAACCAATGTGATAATTACAGTGACAACCAAATTGTTCTCTACAGATGTGAGGTCTCTCCTTTTAGCCTACATTTCTTCTTTTTCTTTTCTTTTCTTTCTTTCTATCTTCCTTCATTTCTTCCTTCGTTTCTTCCTTCGTTTCTTCCTTTCTTTCTTTCTTTCTTTCTTTCTTTCTTTCTTTCTTTCTTTCTTTCTTTCTTTCTTAATAGTGGGTAATTGAGTGAATATTTATGAGCTATTATTTATGGATCATTTACATTGGTATAGTTTTTATATATTGATACAAGTTCAAATTATATTTGTTATTTCTGTTTACAATATTTGTACCTATGCAAAGTTATTCTGTCAGATTGTATACATGCATTTTCTACCTCTGTTTAGGACATTTTGTGTATTGATACAACTTTTAGGATATATTTTTGTATTGCATTATATTATTGCAGAGGTATTTTTACCTCTGATCAAGATAATTATACATTGTTTACATTTTGAGGTCATTGTCCTCATTTTCTGCACAATTGTTTACATATTATTTATTATCCTGACATAAAGCCTTAATCTTTAAGTTATACAGGTATTAAATATTAGGTTAATAGTTGTTCATATTTGTTTTACATACAATCAGATCAATTAGGTTCTTTAGATATATAGAGACTGTATTCTGACTAGATAGGGAATCTTCAACCACTTGAAGGATCTGTAAAATATTACATTTAAATAACTTAGGGTTCTGTTGACATGAGACATGATTGCTCCTGACAGCACCAATCTACTCCTGAGAGAATGTTGAGCACCAAAGACACTCCACTTGGAGTTTGTTTTCTTCTTGACACAATTGGTCTTTGGGCAAGGAACTGCCCATGCCTCAACCACTGACAAAGTACATAGTATCTGGAAATGGATACACAGGACACAAGAGAAAAGATTGTCAAATCTTGCCAAGACAGGGTAAGACAGTTCTAAAAAATTTTCTGCCTCTAAAAATGTTCTGTCAGTTATGCTAGGCCTTAGCCAAAGTTGGTTGCTTGGATGTTGCAAATGAGACTTTGGGTGATTGCTCAAGTAGCTAATTGTCTCCATCATATATTGCTCACTTTGGAAGTTTCTTGATTGTACTTCCTGCCTGCTCAAGTAATTTATCTCCCTTCTCAGGCCTTAGATAGTTATAGTTACCTTCCTCTTATGAACTTGAACTCACAGAGATCCACTTGCCTCTGCCTTCCAAGTGCTGGGATTAAAGGCGTGTGCCACCACTGTCCATCTTAGCCTAGGTTTCATACTGGTGAAAGTCCACCCTCTCTCAAGGGACTCAAACTCGATACTTTGCTGAAAGAAAAAGGTGTATAGATCCTCCAAAAGTTTAGGTGGTTATGGATGGGTCTGTCCAGTTCCACCCTGTAGACGCAATGCCTCTGCGCACAGTTTGAGTCTTGAAGAGGTGCAGAGACGGTAGAGATGGTTAGATCACAGATGTTGCCATTGTAGAGCAATCATCCATGCCTTACATCCTACTTAGTAGCTTCCTGGAGTTGCTAAACTCCTAATCTGTAGCAACCTCAAGGTAGAGTGGAACAATGGAATCAACTTCTTAGTAGAGAAGAATCTAATCTACTAAACTCAGATTCCCTCCCTTCAAGGTCAGAGACCCTTTCCTTGTAAGGATTTATGAAAGTAAATGACTTTCTTTATTCTGTTGGCTGTTGTTGGACTTCCACCACCTCCTAGCTTCCTCTGCTGTGAGTGTCAGCATTATCAAAAGACTTGATTACTCTCAGTGCCTTTTTTTGTTTTGTTTTGTTGAGACAGGGTTTCCCTGTGTAACTACCTTGGCTGTTCTGGAATTTGCTTTATAGACCAGGCTAGCCTCAAACTCAGAGATCTTCCTACCTCTGCCTCCCAAGTATAGGGATTAAAGGTGTGTACTATCACCATCTCATTCTTCTTTCTTATTAACATGTTGGTGCCAAAGGATTGGGTAAATTGATGGAACACTCCAGCCCTTGTCATTCTAACACCCTGCCCTGAGGAGCGTTGCCTCTTACCTTTTACAGCCTTTCAAAACACTGTTCCTGTCCTCTTCTCTGGGATCTTTTGTTCTGAACCTTCCTCCTTGGTTGCTTTGCTCTTCTATAATCCACACGTCCTCCTCTTCTGGCTATTGGTGTTGCCAGTTCCAGAATGAGCACTGCAGCAGGCCCCTTCATGTGGTGGACTACAACATAGGTAATCCCAGTAGTTGAGATTGAGGCTGGAGGAGCAGTAGTTCAAGATCCTGGGCTACATAGTGAGGCCAGTCTGGGTTACATGAGATCCTGTGTTTAAAAAAGAAAAGCATGCACACACACAAAACAAAGAACTAGAATTGGCTGCACATTAATACATTTAGCACACTGAATTGTACTTAAAAACTGGTAAAAACAGCTGGGCAGTGGGGGCACACACCTTTAATCCCACCACTCAGGAGGCAGAGGTAGGCAGATCTCTGTGAGTTTGAGGCCAGTCTAGTCTACAAGAGCTAGTTCCAGGACAGGCTCCAAAGCCACAGAGAAATCCTGTCTTGAAAAACCAAAATCAACCAACCAAACAAAACACACAAAAAAACCTGTTAAAAATAAACAAACAAAAAACATAAAAGAGATGGCTTAGTTGTTAAAGTGCCATTCAAGCATGAAGACCTGAGCATGATCCCCAATACTTATAGGAAAAAGGTGGTTGTGGTCCCGTGTCCTTGAAATCTCAGTGTAGAGTGTGGTGGAGACAGGACAATTCCTGGGTCTTCCTGTAGACAGAAGTTTCTGTCCCACCTGGTCCTGCAGCCATTCAGTCCCAAAGAAACATACAGAGGCTTATATTAATTATAAACTGTTTAGCCTGTTAGTTCAGGCTTATTATTAACTAGCTCTTACAACTTAAATTAACCCATAATTCTTGTCTATGTTTCATCACATGGCTTGGTACCTTTTCTCAGTGAAGCATTCACATCTTGTTTTCTCTGCTTCTGGCCAATGACTGCATCTCTGCCTTTCCTCTTCCCAGAATTCTTAGTCTGCACCGCCTTTACTTCCTGCCTGTCTACTGACCAATCAGCTTTTTATTAAACCAACATGAGTGACAATCTTTACAGCATACAAAAGCATTATCCCACCGCAGCTTGCTGGCTAGTCAGTCAAATTGGGACGCTCTAGATTCAGACCCTGCCTCAAAAACTAGGGTGGAGGGTGACAGAGGAAGCCACCTGATGTTGGACTTCTGGCCTCTGCACACATGCACAAGTGCCCACACATTAAAAACATATACACATACGTGAAATGGCTAAGATAGGACTGGAATGGTACTCAGTGGTAGGGGACTAGCCCTGGGAGTGGTACTCAGTGATAGAGGACTAGCCCTGGGTTTGGTCCTCAGAAACACACACACAGAAAATTGTATTCTACATGACTTTTCCCTTAATTGAAGGAAAATAAAATGAGCCAAGTGTTGTGACTCACATTTGCTGTCCTAGTGCATAGGAAAGCGAGACAGGAGGATATCTGGTTTGAGTCCAGCCTGGGCTGTATAATAGATTTCAGCGTCCCATTCTGAGACTCCATCTCAAAAATTAAATAAGCAGATAAGTGTTCATCATCTGATACCTTCTTACTTCTCCAAGTAGCTTCATCACCAGTTTGTCCCTGGCTTATTTTCAGCCTGTTACACATCTTCCGATCTCAAGACTTAGTTGTTTATTTCTCTGCTTAGTAAAATCTTTCCCTAGAACATGCATGGCTTTCTGTCTTACCTCATTGACACTTTGTATTTAAATCACATGGTTTACTCCTCTGTAGCTTTGGAGCCTGTCCTGGAACTTGCTCTGTAGACCAGCTGGTCTCAAACTCAGAGATCTGATTGTCTCTGCCTCCTGAGTGCTGGGATTAAAGGCATGGCGCCACCACCGCCCGGCTCTATTTTGTTTTTGAGATCTTGAACTCATGATTCTTCTGCCTCTGCCTCCCAACTGCAAAAATTACAGGATTCATCACCATGTTTGACTTCAGAGCACCTCCATCTGTCTGTCTCTGTCTTTCTTTCGTGTGTGTGTGTGTGTGTGTGTGTGTGTGTGTTTGAGGCAAGACTCCACTCTGTAGCCACAGCTGATCTATGAATTCAACATGTATCCAAACTGGCCCCAAACTCATGCCAACCCTCCGGCCCCATTTTCTCAAGTGTTGAAATTACAACCATGAGCTTTAAATTGAGATATTGTACTGGGAGATGACTTAGTAGGTGTAGTCCCTGTTGGGCAAGTGAAATCTCAGTTCTAATTCCTCTGTCCATGTAACCCCTGCTGGGGGAGGGGTGAGGAGCTGGAGGGCTGGGACAATGATGACAAAGAGATTCCTGAGCACACTGGCCAGCCAGTCCAGGTAATTGATGGACTCCAGGTTCTGTGAGAGGCCTTGCTCTAAAAAAAAAAAAAAAAAAAAAAGGTAGAGAATGATTGAGGGAGGCACCACCTAATACTGATCCTTGGCTTTCATATGAGCACCACACACACACACACACACACACACACACACACACACGCACATAAGATATTTAGAAATAAAAGAAGAGGCCCCAGCCAGGCAGTGGTGGGGCAGTCCTTTAATCTTAGCACTCGAAAGGCAGAGGCAGGTGGATCTCTGTGAGTTCAAGACCAGTCTGGTCTACGGAGCAAGTTGTAGGACAGGCTCCAAGGCTACACAGAGAAACCCTGTCTCGAACAAAAATAAAAACAAGAAAAAAGGAAGAAGAGGGGCCTGAGCATAATGGTACAAGCCTTAATATCACTTTTTGGAAAAATGAGGCAGGAAGATTGGCATTAGTTTGAGGCTAGCTTAAACTAAATATAGTTTGAAATCAGCTTAGGCTTCATAGTTAGTTCAAGACCAGTTGTGGCTAAGTAACAAAAATAAATTTAAGAGGGCAAATGTAATAAATAAAAACGTGTCTCCATTTTGGTTTCTGTTTTGTCCCACGAGTCTGGAAGTGTTTACAAACACTCGAGATCCTTGTTGTCTCTCTGCTGAGTTCCACTGGTAAAGCAGTTTGTTGGTTTCCTGACGCCTGATGAGACATGCGCTCTGACTTAGTTTGTGGTCACTGTCTTTTCATAGAGGGAGGAGGAGAACACGAGGGAACAATGCTCAAGAAGGGGAAGGACAGAGAGGGAGAGAAAGGGAGGAGATATCTTGATTGAGGGAACCATTAAGGGTTATTGAGAAACATGGCACTAGGGAAGTTCCTAGGAATCCACAAGGATGACCCCAGCTAAGACTCTAAGCAACAGTGGAGAGGACTCCTAAACTGACCCTCCTCTGTAATCAGATTGATGACCACCTTATTATGTATACAATATTCTCTCTGTGTGTATGCCTGCAGGCCAGAAGAGGGCACCAGACCCCATTACAGATGGTTGTGAGCCACCATGTGGTTGCTGGGAATTGAACTCAGGACCTTTGAAAGAACAGACAATGCTCTTAACCTCTGAGCCATCTCTCCAGCCCCCTGATGACCACCTTAATTGTTGTCATAGAACCTTCATCCAGCAACTGATGGAAGCAGATATAGAGATCTACAGCAAATCTCTGGGCCAAGCTTCAGGTGACTAGTCCAGGAGAGGGAGGAGCAATAATATGAGCAAAGGGGTCAAGACCATGATGGTGATGCCCACAGAAACAGCTGAACTGAGCTAGTGAGAGCTCATTGACTCAGGACTGATAGTGGGGTTGGGGGGGGGGGACCTACATAGAACCATACTAGGCCCACTGAATGTGGGGGACAGTTGTGAGGCTTGGGTTGTCTGTGTGGTCACTGGCAATAGGACCAGGATTTATCTCTAGTGCTTGACCTGGTGTCTAGGAGCACACTGTCTTTGGAGGGATACCTTGCTAAGCCTAGATATAGAGGAGTGGGCCTCTGTCCTGACTCAGAATAATGCGTCAGACTTTATTGACTTCCCATGGGAAGCCTTAAGTTTTCTGAGAAGTGGATGGGGAGTGGGGAAGAAAGGTGGGGTAGGAGGAGGGGAGGGAGTGGGAATGGGGATAGTTATGTAAAATGAGTAAAGATTGTACTAAAAAAATTCTTTAGGTAGTCCATGGGTACTTGAAAGAATAATTGTTGGCTGTCTGATGGGGCTGTGAACATAAATATTAAATAATACATATGAAACACTTCAAACTGTGCTTAGCACTTAGTAAGACCTCAAGGGTTGGCAGCTCTCATTTCTGTTGTTACTATTATTCCTGGTGGGTGACAGTCTGGCTTATTGCTGTCATTAGGAGCCCGAGGAATGGAGGAAAGGGAACAAGTCAGTGCTCTGTAGTTCTTTCCCTGATCGTGGGTAGGGTTGATTGACCCTGGGCACATGGAAAGGACCGTTCTATTCATTATAGTTAAAAAAAAAAAAAAAGTTCAGAGCTGGACTTTAATCCCAGCACTTGGGAGGTAGTAGAGGCAAGAGCACCAAAGGTGAGCATTTCTATATATGGAATTCATCTAGCTTGGGCTGTCCTACCTTTAAGCTTCACTTTTCCGTACATGTAAGAATGGATATGATATTGGGCTTGGGGGACTTACTGGAGAAATAAGGGGAAGCCTTTGGTATGGGCCTAGCCAGAAAGTAGACCTTCGGGAAGTGTTGGATTTTCTCCCCAGGCTTCTACTGAGTCTCCAGGGACAGAGGAAGTAAAGCTGGAGTTGTAATGGTACAGCCGCCTCCTCTCTCCTTTCCTGGCCTTCTCTCCTTAGAAAACCCTCCTTCACATCTCTGCAAGACTGCACTTGTCTGATGCCCTTCCCCGGAGAGCAGCTTGGAACCAGCTGCGACTGAGAGAGAAAGGAGAGGATATTGGCACTTTCAAATCAGCACCTAGCCTCCTGCCGAGTTAGCATGACACCTGCTCAGACAGAATCCCCCCCACCCCCACCCCTTATGTGGAGCAGCCTAATTAATTTTTCAGCTCACCAGTTACTGCACACAGTATACCCTGCAGATGACAAACTCCTCAGGCCCGGTATCTGGACCACACAGGATTCGCCCCCCCCCCCGCCCGCCCTTGTCCATTAGCATCTCAAAGGTGCGTGCCTTTGCCTGTCTTGTTGCTGCTCTTCGACACTGCCGGTAACCTTCTCACCTCTTCTCCTTTAAGCCTCCATCCCTTCGGACAAAGTGGGTCGGCTGATTTTCCTACTTGTACATCCAAGGAGAAGGAGGCGTGAAACAATAAGCGTGGTAGGCAGAACGAAGGGAGCCTATGGACTGGAGAGTTTCAATGTGTTCTCAAGATGAAGGCCGTCATTTTACTTCCGTTCCCACACCTGCCTCTCTCCGCTCTGCATCCCCACATTTTATTCCTCCCGCTCAATCTAATTCTAGCTCTGGCAAGGTTCATTTTCTCTGATTCTGCCTCCGGGGGAAAAAAACCACAGGACACTGGTCGCTGGCTTCAGCGTCTGATTTTCCAGACACTGGAACCCTCACTGCTCTTTGGTAATCTTTATAATCTCTCTCATTGTCTTGTTATGGACACACGGAGCTGTTTCCAATTTTAACTATTGTGAATTATGCTGGTACGGGCATTCTCTTTCATGTCCATTTGTGGGCATATATTCCCCCTTCTTGGGTAAAACGGGAGTGGATTTGCAGGTCAGAGAGCTTAGTTCAATCAGAAAGTGCCAATAATTTTCCAAATCGGTGCTTTAACGTTAGTTGAGACCCTTATTAAAAAGACAGTTCCTGGGCTCTTTCTGCACTTACTGAATCAGAATATTGTAGGAATAAAGGCCTAGAAATACTGTGTTTAAAAGCTCTCTGCATGCTTTTTATATAATTGTTTCATTGATTGGCTTAAAAAAAAAAAAAAAGAGGAACCTTTTTGTTCTTGTCCGGCCAGAAATTAGCTGTATAGACCAGGCTGGCCTTAAATTTGTCAGAATCCTCTTGCCTTTGCTTCTCAATTTGAGGTCACTGGATGTCTTTAGTGGTTCGTTGGTTTGTTTGTTTTCCAATGCACTTACTCTCTTTTCCCCTCTGGTGGCCATACTTGTCTGTTTGGTTGGCAGGTTGGAATGGGTGGTGGAGCCTAATCTATTAGGGTTGCTGGGGCTGGGTCTCTGTCTTAAACTTCCAGTTTCATTCTTAGAAAGTCACTTTGTTTTAGAGATTGGGACTTGGGTAGCCTAACCTAACCTTGAATTCTTTCTTTAGCTGAGACTGGCCTTGGATTCCTGATCCTTCTGCCTCTACAACCCAAGTTTTGGGATTACAAACTTGTATAGCAACACCCAGAGCTAATTGCTAGATCCAACAATTTCTTTCCCTTTTTTTTTTTTTATTTTTGTTCTTGCCTTTTCCTTGGTGCTTTTTTTGCTGGGTCAGTTTTCTTTGAAATCTCCCAGTTTCTGCTCCAGCAGTTCTCAACCTGTGGGTCCCAACCCCTTTGGGAGCCACATATCAGCTATCCTGCACATCAGATATTATACTATAATTCAGAACATTAGCAAAATTCCAGTTATGAAGTAGCAATGGAATAATTTCATGGTTGGGGGTCGCCACACATGAGGAACTGTATTAAAGGGTCACAGCATTAGGAAGGTTGAGGCCCACTGCTCTATAATTCTCCCTACTTCTCTATTAATTCCCCCTAAATTTCCCTTTAACTGCCTGTCCTCCCTCCCTCCTTCCCACCTTTTTATCTTTCTTTTTTCCTTCCTTTATCTTTCTTTTCTTTTAGATTTTATGTTTATTATTTTTAAGTGTATGTATGTGTTTATGTGTCTGAGAAGGGAGGCAGATTTCCTGGAGATGGAGCTGTAGCCAGAGGAGGCAGATCTCCTGGAGATGGAGTTATAGGTGGTTATGAGCTGCCGGAATGGGCGCTAGGAACTGAACTTGGGTCCTTATCAAGAGCAAGACACACTCCTAACCCACGAGCCAGCTCTCCAGTTCCAAATAATGCAATATTTTAAGTGAGCCTTCAAATTCACCTGTTATACCACATGGTTGCTTTCTCCAATTTATATACAAATAGTCCAGTTCCAGATTAATTTAGGAGGTACTCAAGAACAGACACCCTTTAGACAGAGCCAACAATCATCAAAAAGAAGCCCCTGAACCACAGAAAAGATCCATTTTGGTGACTGTGTCTGTCAGAGGCCTATCAATAAGGACTTTGAATATAACACCCAATTCTGTAGCTTCATTTTGTGTTTTTGGAAGGAAATCTAAATGTTCATTCTCTTTCAGTTATAAAAGTCAAAACAACCACAAATATAACATTTTAAGTCCTTAGTAGTGCTTTGGGAAATGAGTCATTCCAAAGAACAGAAAACCAAACAAAAACAAACCCCAAACACAACATCTATTAATCTAGCCTTTCAGGCCCTCAAGTCATGTACCCCCAATCCTTCCGTCTATTTTTGTAACCTTGTCCAACAGTCAGGGGAGTCGTTCACTGATTTCCTCGCCAGGGTCACTATGGCTGTGGAGCAGAGTCCACCTGGGGCCACTAGGGAAATGCTAATTAAGCAGTTGACCTGGGAGGGGCCCAATGCCCCCCAGCCCCAATGTAGTGACTGATTCTGCAATGATGATATTCACAAATGGATACTTGTCACTAGGGGCCTGGACCCCAGCACAGGTCCCATTGCTGTCCCGACAGCATCCATTGACTCTCTGCTGTCTGATAGACAGCAGTCCGCTGACCACCACCAGCGTTCTCCACCTGACTGGTCCTCCTGGGGCTGTGGTAAGCCTGGCCATCTGCGCCGGAACTGATACACGCCCCAAGATGATGTCCTAAATGCAACAAGGGCTTCTGCTGGGCTAAAGATTGCCACTTTTAGTCTACCAACTCCCCTAAAACCCTATACGGGGCGCCCCTCAGCCCCACCACTAAGAGAAGACACCCCGAGAGTGTTTTTGATGCTCCCTGTTTTTCCACACTCTCCCGTGATGACCATACATCCTGATGGGCTGGCAATGAAGGGACTTGTGGACACTGGGGCAGACATCACCATCATCACAGAAACAGAAGCCCTTGGATTTCCTCATTGGAAGTCTTTAGACCCAGCCCCTCCGTCAGTGGAGGGGGAGAACAGAAGAACACCGTACTGTGGTCCGGCTGGTACACTGGAAGGACACAGATGGCAACCAAGGTTCCTTTTCTCCAGCAGTGGCAGATGTCCCATGCAATCTTTGGAGGCGAGATATATTAGAGGATATGGGGTAATCCTGACCACTGATTGTGCCTTCTTTGATGATATCATGACCCATGACATACCGGGTCTCTTGGGGCGCTCCTCCCTCACTGAGGCACACTGACACTGAGGAACATCCCAAATTCTAAAAGCCACTGCCTGCCCTGAGCCCTCAGGGAAGGGGATCCCTGGCCCTATTGCTCTTTCTTTGTTCTCTGATAATGACATCTGGGTGGAGCAGTGGCCCATAATAGAACCAAAATTAACTGCCTTAAAAGAATTAGTTAATGAACAACTCAAAGTGGAATACCTAGAACCTTCTGCCGGCAGACACAACACCCCCATCTTTGTCATCCCCAAGAGGTCCTGCTGTTACCGATTGCTCCAGGACCTGTGTGCTATTAATGAACAAATGTAAACAATGGGTACCACAGGGCCTGCTGCTCATCCCCATTCCTCCTTCTCACCACATCTTTGTCTTAGACATCATTATCTTGGGACTGTTTTTTTTTTTTTTTTTTTAGATCCCATTGATATTCAGATAAATGCCACTTCACCTTTACATTCTGGGAGTCTAATATGCTGTGACCTGCTCAAAGATACCAATAGATGATCTTTCCTCAGAGAATAAAAAACAGTCTCACTATTTTCCAGCTCTATGTTCCCCAGGCATTTCTCAATGTTCCCAAGGATGTCCTTCTGGTCCATTGCATGGATGACATCCTCCTGGCACACCCTGATGCTCAATATCTAAATATCATGATCCTCCTAGAAGATTTGGCTTCCCTCAGCCTCCAGGTAGTTCCTGAAAATCTCCAGCCTTTTCCTCCCTATGCTTTTCTAGGATTCTCCACAGCCTGACAATGATGCCCCTTGTCTATCAGTTTGACATCCAAGGTCCAATTCACCTTGGCAGAGCTCCAGCAACTCCGCAGCTCTATTAATTGGCTTGAACTTTTTGCCCATTCTGGAGTAAGAAATGCGTTCCTTGTTTTACTTGAGGACCCTACCTGCCCCTTGGCAAAGATCAGGCTCCCACAAGAGGTCAAAGACCTCCTTTGTAAGGTGGCATCCCTCCTAACTGTCACAGACAGACACAAGCCTCAGAGGTGCCTCCTGGCAATCATACTTTGGACTACCGTCAGTACTTTGGGAGTTCTTTCGGCAATCAGGCCCATTAATGTGGATACACCAAGCATTCTCAGATATACAAAAAAAATTACCTCAAAATTTGAAATGGACTTCTGCCTCACCCTTAAGACACAGAAGAACTTATGACTGGGAGCCAGACAAAATTATTTTTCCTCTTTCCCTGCAACCTCTTTCTCAGCCCCTATGGGAAGACTATCAGCTTCCAAGAAATGATTGTAAGCTTCCCTGGGATGCTGGATAACCACCCACCCCAAGATAAAAAACTTGCCTCACTGTCCCTACTCCCCTTGGAAGTCAGGTCCACAGTGCTCCTTCATCTCCTCCTATTCCAAAAGTATCCTGGCATTCTTAGATTCCAACAGATTCAGGGTCTTAATTCTGCATCCGGGAGTGAAACATGTGACCTAGGTACTGCCCAACCCTGGCTCTGTATAATTGGGAGAATTGCTAGCCCTCCTGAAGGTCCTTGTGGAATGTGAGTCTGAGCTTGTCAATATTTTCTTTGATATCTAGTACATGGTCCAGGCCTTTTGTACTCTGCCCTTTTCCCAAGTCAAAGAATGAAGAAATCCTTTATATGTGACCATGTTGTCCATACAAGACACGTTAGCCCTGAGAGCCCATCCCCGGTCTATTTCTCACATTTGGTCATACACTGGACTCCCAGGCATCCTGACCAGGAGACTATGATCAAACTGACATCAGATTATGACAGTAGACCTTGACCTCCTTGAACAAGTGAGAGCGTTTCACCAATAATTTTCTCTGTCTCTCTAGAGGCACACAAGTTCCTCCCGGAACTTGCCATTTCTCAATGTAAAAACACTCAGATCCTGCACTTCCTGTGCTCCTCTGCCTCCCCTGGGCCCTCTCTTTAAGTTAAGGGGGGCATGAACTCCTAAGGGCTCCTGCCCAATGTAATCTGGCAAGTGGGTGTCACTTACCACCCTCTTTATGGTAGTCTCCACTATGTTCATGTCATGGTAGATACCTGCTTCTCCTTCACGTATGCTGTGGCCCTCTCAGGGTAAAAGGCCTCCTGTGTTATTAAAACTATTAAATCGGCCATGCTGGTCACGAGGGTGCCATGTGCCATAAAGACTGATAATGGCCCTGGTTATATTTCCCAACAACTCAACGAATTCCTTAGTTCATGGAGAATAAGCCATGCCTTTGGCATCCCCTACAACCCTCAAGGCCACGCCATTGTGGAGAGAACACATTGAACACACAAGGATATCCTGGCCAAATCTACTTTGCCTAAGGACAAGCAAGGCCCTCATCTGGCCCTAACTGAGGCCTTATTCCACCTGAATTTTCTCATCTTTGACGAATCAGAACTCAGCCCTGCTTATAAACACTAGGCATACCACCCTGTGCCACACTGCTGCCTCTAGGAAGATGGAGGGACCTTATCACCCTCCAGTGGCAACCTCCCACTCTGATGTTGACTCACAGGAAGAGGATATGCTTGTGTTTTCCCACAGAGCTCAGCAATACCCATATGGGTCCCTACCCGAGATGTGCAGCTGGCCACTGAGGGACACCAATGGGTTGAGGAACCTGCCCTTCTACAGCCCTTCCTGGATAGATGATGTATGCCTTTCTCCTATACCAGACTATCCATGTTTTGCAACAATGGGTGGATTTGCTCGCAGAAGAAGTAGAACTTGTCTGTGACATGACCTTGCTGGTGTGTGATCCTCATTTCAGGTTGATTTGCCTAACCCTTTACTAGTAGGTTAAAAAAAAAGTCCAACATTTCCTAGACCAGGACACAACTTGCCCAATATATAAAAGGCATCTGGTCAGAAAAATTTCTCAACTATTCTGTTCCACAAGTATATATTTCCTGTCTCAATCTGACATGTCTACTTCCTATGACTATTGAGACAAGTTTTATCACTAAGATTTGGAAACACTTTGAGACACTCCTCAATCTCTCCTGGATCATCATATATGCAGTAATATGTGGCATAACACTATTTTTAAGATTCATCCTTCTCAGATGTCTCCTGCCACACATCAGACGACAACAGGCAGCCACCAAGGCCACTCTTCAGGTTCTAATGGCTCTTAGACAATTTTCTAATGGTCCCCTTCAAGAGGTCATACAATCATGGCTCATGGAGATCCAAAAGACCTCCACTTAAGATGTTTCTCCTTCCACCCGAGAATGTTCTTCAGGGAAGACACCCTTCAAGGACTGGTAGTCAATGGCAAGTAAGATCTTGTTCAGCAAGCCAATCTAAGACAGGCACAGTCCAGTTGCTGGGTATCCCCTGAGGCAGGGACAACAAGGCCAGAGCAGCTGCCATAATAAAATAATAAGAAAGGGTGGACATGTAGGAGGAAGCCAGCTGATCAGTTTCAACTGGTTACACACCCCAAGTGGAAATCCTCCTGGGCTAGCTAATAAGAACATGCACATTGGTAACTTCCCCTTGAGCCAATCAAGAGCCTGCTATGGAGCCTGGAGACTGATACTGCCAGACATCAGATGGCTGAAGCCAATGAAGGTGTTCCAGATGAGGCTGCCCCCTGGTTCCTAGGAGGGAGTATAAAGATCTGCCTAAAACCTGTTCCGCAATAAACAAGTCTGCTCTGCCACTTGCCTGACTCCTGGAGTCTGCGCAGTTGACTCTATGCCATCTTTTTTTTTTGTTTTATTTTTGTTTTATGAGACAGGGTTTCTTTCTTTGTAGCACAAGTGACCCTGGTCTTTCAGAAATACTCAACCACTGGCACCCCTTGTTTGAATTTGTCATAGCAATATTTCTTTATCTATTTTAGTGTGTGTATGTGCATGTGTGCATGCTCAAACGTCTCAAGGATCTGTATCTGTGTGGTAGTCAGGAGATGACTTTGTGGAATAGGTTTGTTTCACCATGTGGGTCCCAGAAATCAAACTCAGGTTGTCAGGCTTGGTGGCAAGAGCCTTTACATGCTTAGCCACTTTTTGGCCCTTGAATTTTTTGCTATTTTTTAAAAGTGCTACTCCAATTGATATTTTCCAAACACAGGGTTCATGAATACTTGATGTTTGGAAAAGCTTATTATTTAAATTCAGTATTAATCTTTAAAACTAATAATGTAAGCATAATGTGTAATTCCCACATGACATTTTGACTCAACACTTGAAGGAAATCTTAGTGGCTTGGCTTGCACTTGAGATATTTATTTGAGAAAAGGGCTCAAGTAGCTCAGGCTGGCCTTGAACTTGCTCTGTAGCTGTGGTTGGCCTTGGAGTCCTTTTACCTCTCAAGTAGTGGGATTATAGGTGTGGGGGGCTATCACCCCTGGTTGTGCCTGTATTTATTGATTGGATGTGTCAAATGATCTTCTGCAATGACAGCATTTAACCTTTAAAAATCTTTCTTTTAATTTATTCTTTGTGTCTTTCATGTCATGCATCTCGATCCCATTTATTTCCCTGTCCCTTTTTATCCACCCTCTGCCCTTGCAATGTCCCCCTGCAAAATAAAATAAATCAAAATTTAAGAGAAAAAAATCAATCTCATCATGGAAGCTGCAGTGTGACACACTGAGTCACGCAGTAAACCCCTTTGTCCATACATCTTTACTTGCAAGTGTTCATTGCAGAGTCATTGGTCTGGTTTGAGGCCTCTGGTTTCTGTTACACTATCTATACTGGGCCCTTGCTGGGACTCCTCTTGGATAGCCTGTTGTTGCCCTGTGTTGTGGTGATCTTGCAACTTTGGGTCTACAGGATCAGCCCCTTCACGTGCTCCAGCAGATCACAGATGGGGTGAATGTTGGGGTAGGCCAACTCATCACCCTGGTTCTGGGCAGGGTTGGTCAGCCGCCAGCTCTCCCCTATCCTCTCTACCAGGGTGCGTTCTCCAGCATTGTCCTTGCTAGCTCACCCCTAGCCGCGACTATCAAAGAGTGGGGTCAGTTCTGCGTTCAGTCCCTCAGGATCCCCTCTCCCACTCCTACACCATCAGGGCCAGCTCTACTGTGTTTGCCAGGAGAGATACAGGGGCAGCTCTCCTGAGTGCTGCAGCGGATGATAGACAGGAACAGCTCTTCCACTCTTGTGACCTCAGGGCCGGCTCTCCAACCTGCCTCTCCACAGGTGGTGAACGGCAGTGGGGGGCATGTCTCCTTCTACCACACCATATGGCAGATGAGGGGCCCAGCCAGATCTCCCACGATGAGTCCTCAGGGTGGTTCACCCACAGCCCAGTTAGTAGGGTCAGCTCTATTGTGCTGCCCAGGCGAGGTGCAGGCCCACTTTTCTGAGTGCTGCAGTTGGTAAGAGGGAGGGAGGAAGGTCAGTTCCCTTGCCAGCTGGAGGTGGTAGAGCAAGACCCCACTACTACATTGCAAATGAGGGAGGTGGTACCAGCTCTGCCTCTCTCTCGACCTCAGGGTTGGCTCACCCACTCCCCTGTTTATAGGGTAAACTCTACCATGCTGCCCAGCTGAGGCACAGGGCCTGTTCTCCAAAGTGCAGCTGCTAGTGAGGGGTTGGGTCAGGTCCCCCACCTGCTGCAGCTGGCAAAGGGTGAAGGGAGGCGTCTTTCCCTCACCGCCTGGCAGGGGTGACCTGCTCACCCACTCTCAGGCCCTCAGGGCCAGCTCACTCTTCCCCCTGTGCTGCCCAGGTGAGGTGTAGGACCCTCTCTCCTGAGTGCTTCAGCTTGCGAGGGGCAGGGCCAGTTCTCCCTGGTGTTAGCAGCTACTGAGAGGCGGGGCCAACTCTGTACAGCCTTATCATTTCCACTTTCGGTGGTATCAGGAGTCATGGACATCAGCAGAGGCCATGGCTGTATCAGGGCCATGAACCCAGACAAAGGTCCTGGCAGCAGCCCAGGCTCAGACATCACCATGGCCCTGGGTGGCAACAAACCTCCCACACTGGCTCACTTTCCACCGATTTCACCTCTTCAGATATGTCTCTGTTTGCAGGACATAAGCATATTCTCTCTCTCTCTCTCTCTCTCTCTCTCTCTCTCTCTCTCTCTCTCTCTCTCTCTCTCTCTCTCTCTCTCTTTCTCTCTCTTCTATACCACACCACACATTTGCTCACTTGTAATAGTGTCTTTCTGCCCAGTGATTGCAAGGGGCCAGGTGGGCCTGTTTCTCCTCGGAACCTGGGGCAGGATGCTCCAGGTCTCTGTGTGAGTCTCCTTGTCCCACTAAGTCTGTCATGACTCTGGGCAGGACCTTGCTTCCTCCTCAGATCCCAGGGTGATCCACTTGAGGCCTGCATGTAGCATTTAGATTTTGATTATTTAATTATTGTTATTTCATTATTCATAGATACATCATCCGGATTTAGAACAAACATGCTTGGAAATTATAAATATGTTTTTTTTTTCTGGGTATAGTGGCACACATCTGTAATTCCAGCTCTTGGAAGACTAAGGCAAGAGGACTGAGAATTTGTAGATAGCCAAGCTACATAATGAGGTTGTGTCTCAAGAAAAGACTATAGGCTGGCAAGGTGGTTCAGTAGTTAAAGGCACTTGAGTTTGACTCCTGAGAGCCACATGATGGAAGGAGAGAGGTGACTCTCACAAGGTGTCTGACCTCCACATGCATACTGTGGTATATCCTCCATCTATCCATCCATCCATCCATGCATACATAGATGTAATCAAAACATTTCAAAAAAGACTATATATCTTAGGCTGCCCTCAAACTCATAATCCTCCTGTATCAGCTTCATATTTGTTAGGATTACAGACATGTAACATCATAGCAATATTAAATCTTATTATTTATTTATTTTTAGGCACGGTCTTTTATCTAGTTAAACCTGGCCTCAAACTATATAGGCCAAGGCTGGGCGGTGGTGGCGCACGCCTTTAATCCCAGCACTCAGGAGGCAGAGGTAGGCGGATCTCTGAGTTCGAGGCCAGCCTGGTCTACAAGAGCTAGTTCCAGGACAGGCTCTAGAAACTACAGGGAAACCCTGTCTCGAAAAACCAAAAAAAAAAAAAACCAAAAAAAAAACCTATATAAGCCAAGATGGTCTCAAATTTATGGTGTTTCTTCTGCCTTACCTCTTGAATGCTGAGATTACAGACATGTATCACCATGCCCCACTTTTTAATTTTTATTTACTTATTTATTTGAATAAATGAATAAAATTTATCAAATGAGGTTCCAAGATCACTGTGGGTGGCGACTGTTAGAAATCTTCACAACCTGACACATAAGCTCCTTACAATCAAAGTAGGAATCTTCAACCTGTAATTTTACCAGACAGTGTGGGCAGGATGTGGGGCGTAGACCATTTTAGAAAATAAAAAAAGTGAAAGTATAAAGGATTTATATACATTCTGACAGGGTGGACATGGTATGCAAATGACTTGCAAATAGGATGCAAATGAGACACAACTACTCATGCAAATGAGCATCCTGTCTTTAAAATCAACTGCTGGTTATTCCCTTATTTGTCTGCAGTGCCGACAGTAAATCTTTCAGGGGCTAGGGATTCAAGTTGCTTTGCTGGAGGTGTGTATGCATGGTAGAGGAAGGAGTGGTAGGCAGAGGATTTCTCTCAAGGAGAAGTCAGTGTGATGCTGTAAGCCTGACGCTGAGTGTTATGTTTAATAAGGCAGAAAGTTTAATACGTAGCTATTCTGCCATGATACTCCAAAAGCTGGTCTTTGGGAAACAGGCTGAGGAGACAGGCAAGGAAATTTGGTTTCCTATAACCCTTCAAGTCTTTACTTCATCTGACTCACCAGCCACCATCTGGGCTCTTGTCTAGCAGAGCAGGGAGTGGGTAGTCAGAGATCCCTGGCCCCAAGTCCTCGCCATAAGGACCAACGAAGAGCTCCAGTTAAGAGCTCCTATAAACCATAGCCGGAGGAGGCCAAGAGCACGGTGTGAGCTCTTTGCTCGCTGCTCTCCTATCAGCAGAACGTGGCTGAATTGCCAGGCCTGTTAGAACAAGATGGGCGGTACAAGAAGTGGTTTTGAGAAATATACTATTTAATCTCATGCCAGTGATGCAGTAACTGACAAACTGGGATGCTTACTTGGAAATCTAAAGGAAAAAACTGTCAACAGTTCCCCCCATTATAAAAATCTGTTGTGTTTTTTTTTTTTTTTCTCTTTTTGGTGTGAAGGGAAATTTCTGGTCCTACAGGCTCTTCCCTGTTGAGAACAGCGACATTAGGCACACAAAATAAAAGGGCTTCTAGCAGGTTGCACAATTCAAAAATTATTATTCTTTTCTTCTTGGGAACTTGACAATCAGACCTATGTGAAAATACATTCAATGTCTATCTGTACAAACTCGGGCCACATAGTCAACTTTTCTCAAGCACAGTTTCTCATTTACAGAGCAGGAAGAGTACAATCTCCACAGGCTTACAATGAAGACTAAATGACATAGCATGTACACTCGACACAGTGCCTGGCTCCCATATGCAATCGCCCATAGTTATTTGTAGTGGCCATCTATCGATTTGCTGTGGAGAGCTCTCCACTCTTTACCTGGTAACGATCTCCCATTTCTTCCTAGTGCACCGTAAAATTCTTTCTTCAGTCTTTGTGAGTCTGGTAAAATCAACTCTCTCCTCTGCACTGGAAGCAGAATATACAATTCAGGTTTAGGACAATTAGGTTTAAATCTATTAGGTTAAACTGGGCCTGGTGGCGCAAGCCCATATTCCCAGTCACTCAGAAGATTGGCGTAGGAGTTTGGAAAGTTCAAAGCTTGCCTCGGCTACTAATATGATTTGGTTTATTTAGATGAAATTGACAAATTGATACAGCAAGGAAATAGATTAGTGGTTGCTGGAGACTGGAGGAAGAGGGATAGGAGTGACTCGTATGAGCATATTTCTCTTTGGAGGTTGGGAGATTGCTCAGCAGGTAAGAGTATTGAGTGTGCAAGCCTGGCAGCCTGATTTCAGATCCCCTTTTAAAGCTGGAATCAATAGCTTGTGTGTGTAGTCTCAGCACTTGTGGCTAGATAGGAGGCAGAGACATGACATGCCCACGAAAGTTCTCAGACCTGCTAGCCTGGAGTATGTAGAACTGCCTCAAACAAGGTAAAAAGGCGAGAAACCACACCCAAGGTTGTTCCCTGACCTCCACATGTGGACTGTGTCACATGTGGACACACACACATAAATACATCTACACACACCATATACACACATACACAAAACTGAATAAATAAATAAATAAAATTTAAAAATAGTTTTTTGGGGATGGAGAGATGGCTCAGCGGTTAAGAGCACTGGCTGCTCTTCTGGAGGACCCAGGTTCAATTCCTAGCACCCACATGGCTCATAACTGCCTGTAACTCCAGTTTCAGGGGATCTGACACCTTTACACAGACATACACGAAAGAAAACACAAATATGTATGAATTTAAAATAAACAAATTATTAAAAAAAGGTTTCTTTTTAGGGTGATGAAGATGTTTTGTAATTGACGGTATGTGTACAACATTCTAAAAATGCTAAAAAAAAAACCTGAATTACTTTTTTTTTTTTTGGTTTTTCAAGACATGGTTTCTCTGTATAGCCCTGGCTGTCCTGGAACTCACTCTGGAGACCAGGCTGGCCTCAAATTCACAGAGATCCTCCTGTCTCTACCTCTTGAGTGCTGGGATTAAGGCAAGTGCCACCACTACCGTGCCCCGAATTACATATTTTATTTATTTTTTTAAGGAGAGAGGATAAAGTCTTGCTATGTAGATTGGCCTGGAACTCACAATGTAGAGCAGGCTTTTTTTGAGCTTTCCTCTACCTTCTGAGTGCTGCGATCAAAAGAGTGTGCCACCACAGTCCAGCTATTTTATTTTATTTTATTTTTTAAAATCATAATCCTCCTGCCTCATCTTCATAGGTACTGGGACTATCAACATGTGTACCTGAATTGAATTTCAAATTTTAAAAAGATTAATTTTATGGCATGTGAATTATGTCTCACCTTAAGAAACCCTGTCGGGCAGTGGTGGCACATGCTTTTGGTCCCAGCACTCAGGAGGCAGAGGCAGATGGATCTCAGTGAGTTCGAGGCCAGCGTGGGCTACAGAGCTCCAGGACAGTCAGGGCTACACAAGGCTACACAGGGTTACAACATCAAAGAGGAATGGCAGATGCTCAGGCAGTGAGGGCCGGCAAGACTCTCCCATTCATTGGAGTTGTGAGAAGAGCACACTAGTTCTTTTCTTGCATAACCCAACTTGAGAGGATATATGATATAAGCGTGTGGACCTGTCTTACTATCTGTGGAATGAGAGGGTGAATTAATCAGTTCAGCTGAGAACAGAAGCAAGCAATTCAAGACACCTAGACCTGGTTACACGGGAGCTCTCTGAGGCAGGCAAGCACAGGGAATAGCTTAGTAACCTGGGACTCCATTTGACTTGTGCTATGTACACACTCTCATTCCTTAAAAAGAATTCTGCATTGATTTTGTTGCATTTGTTAGTTTAATTGTGTGTGTGTTTGTGTATAGGTATTTGTGTCCAGGGAGGTTTGTGCAGGTCAGAGAACTACTTGTCGGCGTCTGATCTCTCCTTCCACCATGGGTCCTGGGGTTCAAACTCAGACCATCAGTTTAGCAATGAGAGTCTCTACCCACTGAACTATCTCAGAAGCCTGCATCCTATTTCTTGTCTTTTTTCATAAATATTAACCAGAGATTAACTTTATTTATGTGTATGAGTGTTTTGCCGTGCATTATGCACAGCACACGTGTGGTGGGGATGAAATCCTTGTTCTCTGGGAGAGCAGCCAGTGCTCCTAGCTGATGAGCCATCTCTCCAGCCTCCACATCCTATTTCTAACAATGCAGTTTGCCCCCTGAGAACCTTACCCACAATCGCTGTGCACACAGACCCTTCTCCAAACAAAGAACCTAGCCACCTGTTATCAACCTAAGAGCCCTTCCTGTACCAAGCTGCATGTAAACGCCACTCCAAATAACAGAATACGTTTCATTTCCCCTTAACCACCAAAAGACCAAGATACGTTCTATTCAGTCCGGGTGTGAGGATGGGGGTGCTCGTGCGGCCTAGGTTGGTTTGGGGTACACATGCCATAAGGCAAGCTGTGTCCTGAAAGTGAACTTTTGGGGAATTCCCTATTTAACCTCTTATGCACAAGTGAGTATGTATATAATTAAACTAAATGCATTATGACAAAGGACATGCACAGTAGGAAAAAAAGGCTAAGTAGCTTAACCTGTCAATAAAAACAGAACCACTCTCCCTATATCTTTTAGTAACCAAACTCCTCTTTCTCGTGAATCCTACAAAGGGCAATCCCAAGCAATAATCAGGGTCCTTGAGCAGCTTTGTGGGCTGAATCGAGCATAGGAGCTGGAGTGGCAGTTTCGTTCCTGTGGCGCACTGTTGATCTGCACTGTGCCATCCCTTGGCTTTGAGAAGAGGGTTCTTGTTATATTGTAAACTCTGTGTGCCTTTATGTCATTCTTGAACAAGATGCCAAGAACCTGGAAAACACCCAGTCTAGACCTTGACTACCAGTAACAGTTTCCTTGGTATTGTCTTGGCAAAAAAGTCTGTGCATCATGTTGGCAATCCCAGCTTGAAGCCTTCCTTCCTTCCTTCCTTCCTTCCTTCCTTCCTTCCTTCCTTCCTTCCTTCCTTCCTTCTTTTTACGACACAGGGTCTTACTACAGAACAGCTAAGGCAGGTCTTAGGCTAGGCTCATATAGGGATAGCATTACCTCACCTTCACATGTCAGTGGAGATTCAAAGGGAATGGAAATATACCTCACCTTTTCCTGAATAGGGTGGCCAAGAATTTGAGGCCATCTTAATTCTACTTCAGGACTCATTGTGCCTATTTACCCTTGGATCCCTTGTTCATAGCATTTCGCTTGGATGGGTATGATGGGTGGAAGTGGACTCATTTTAATACAAAAGTATTAGATTTTTGAGTTAAATCAAGGTTGGCATATACTTGGAACCTTAGGGAGCACTCTCTGCTACCCATTCTAATTTGGGGTCTGCCACGTGCCTGGCGCTGAGCTGTATCAGCGTATTTGAACTTCAGTACCCATTTTGGTTAATGAAGAACAATAAAACCTGCATCTCATAGAATAAAACAATTTAAGAGATATGAAAAAGCTTTATACATAAGCTATAATGTTCTCTTTAATGATAGGTTGTTATTGTCGTCACTGTTGCACGGAGTTGGGGAAAAGACAAGGCTGTGGCGCTGAGTCCCCTGCTCCAGAGAATGGCTCCTCGACCTGAATTCACTCCTCAGCCCTGACAGCAGCCTGTTCCCTAGAAGCATGAGTTAGGACAAGGAAGCGGAGTTCCTATGGCTTTACAATCAAGCTCCAGCCAGGGAAGATTTATTTCCCTATGGTGGCTCTAATGATGGTTCGATGAGACTCATAATTCCATAATGATCTTGGTGCCAGCGACTCCCTCCCTGGTTGTCTCTGTGGAGGCTGTGGGGAAATAGGAAGCCACAGTGGCTGAACAAATAAGAACGAGTTGCATGTAGCCAGCTCCTTTTCGCCTGGATCAGCCCATTGTGTGCTCCAACATACGGAGCAATAAAGATGCTCCCGGGAAAAGCCGCGTTCAGCTTGTCACTGTCACCTGGCTGAGAGAGCGCAGCAGCTCCTTTCCCTGAAATGCTTTCCTTTGTGCCTTTCATTTGTCTCCAGAGAGAGGGTTTGTTTACCTGAGTAATACCCTTTCTTACAGGCTTTCCCCCAAAGTGCCAGGCAGCCTAGGAATGTATAATGGGCCTTGTGCGTTTAATTCCGAAACTAAGATCATTACTTGGAATGTTAAGTAGATATGTAAAGCAGAGTCCCCTGTGTGATCTTGTAAGTCCCTGTGCATGTATTTGTGTGCTACTTGACTTTGCTCAGCTGCTAATGTGATGCCTGCATAGCCAATAGGCACGGAATACAAAAGAACTAATTGCTAAGGTAATTTTGCACTTTACCGTGTGTCAGGCGCTGGGTGGAATGCTTCCTAAGTGTATATACTCTCTCTGCCTCCCCTCTCTCCTCCTTTCTGTCTCTGAGGATCCAACCCAGACCTTGTGCATGCAATGTAAGTGTTCTATCACTGGCCAACATCTTTAGTCCTTTATTTTTAAGATTAAAAATATATTTTTTTAAATCACAGCTAAAATCTGTCCTGTGGTAGGAGGTGCAGGGCACCTGTGCCGTGCACAGGGGGAGGAGAGAGGACGACCTGCAGGAGTCTGTTCGCCCCTTCCAGCTTGTGGGTCCCAGAGTCCAAGGTCAGGTTGCCAGGCTTGGTTGCTGCTGCCTTTATCTGCCAGAGACCGTCTCTCCAGCCTGCTGGGTACGGTTTTGAAGGATGACAGCAGAGGAGAGAAAGGTTCTCCGATCCTTAGCTTGCTGGCCCTGAACTATACTGGTATGCTCAGCTCCTGGACCCAATATGCCTGTGATTCCAGTAGGCACCTGTAGGAGTACTTTCTCATTGAGACCATCAGCCTGCAAATCATGACACAGAGGCTTATTGTTAATTATAAAAGCCCTGCCTTAGCTTAGGCTTGTTCCTAACTAGTTCTTATAAATTATCACACACACACACACACACACACACACACACACACACATACATATACATGCACATACATATACATATATTCCTCCCTCCCCAAGACAAGATTTCTCTGTGTAACAGTCCTGGCTGTCCTAGAACTTGCTCTATAGACCAGGTTGGCCTCAAACTCACAGAGATCTACCTACCTCTGCTTCCCACGTGCTGGGATTAAAGACATGTGCCACTACTGCCTGATTAACTTATATTTGCCAATCTACGTTCTTCCATGAGGCTCGTTACCTCATCTCTCTACTGCCCACCCTGCTTCTTCTGGGTCTGGCTGGCAGCTTGGCCTCTCTTCTTGCCAGAGTTGTCTCTGTCCAGAGGTCTCACCTATTCTCTTCTGTCTAGCTATTGACCGTTCAGCTTTTTATTACACCAATCACAGCAACACATCTTCATATGGTGTCAACTCTCCAACAACAGGCACTGGTTTTTCTGAAACCCCCTGCCTGGAGATGCAGCCTTGGCTATTGTGGGACGACAATCAAAGATTAATCCAAGGAGCAGGTGCAGCTATCCAGCGGTCTGGTTTTTAGGACGTTTTCCAGGTTTGTATGAGTGGCAGGGTGGAAATTGTATGGAACTGTGATGGTCCGTTGGGCCCAAATTATCTCAGGGTCTGTACCTCGAGGCCTGTAGGACAGAGAAAAGCCTGGCTCGGGTCTGATGGAACCGAGTGAGGAGGAGACAGCAACATCTAGGCAGACGCCCTCCATCCAGAGGGAGGGCTTGGCTGTCTTTCACTGGCTGGAGGAACCCCCACCTCACACCATGTCACTTTACCTATATAAGCTGAGGCTCACAGTAATAAACTGAGTTCCTGCTTTGACTTGACTCCCTATTGCGTCTGATTGTCCGGCATCATGGGGCTGTGGAATGGGAGGATAGCATACTCACCTTTCCCTGGGGAATAAGGAGGCTAAGTAGGCCTAGCAATTGGTGCCAGAACGTGGGGCGACTGGTTCCAGCGCAAAAGCAGTCATCAAGGTAAATGGGCCCCACGATGGGTAAAGCAACTTCACACAAAAATGACCCAGTGCTTAAGGCACTGATATATATGCATATGCTATTCTCCCAAGGCCTAGAATTGTCAGACCACGATGCCAGGCATGGGAGGATATAATTACCCGGCCCCCTGGGTACCCACCAGGAATCTTTTCTCATGGGACACATGGAACCGGGTGGAGACTCTGGCCAGAGAAAGGGAAAAACACTTTTATATACCCTCACCACTGGGGTTCTATCCAACTATTATGGCCCTTAAGGCATGTTTTCACCCCACTGCTCTGCCTCCCCCAATGTCAGGTAAGGAAAAGGTCAGAGAACAGGAGAGGTCTAAAGAATCTGAAAATAACCAACTGGCTAGGAGGGCAGGGGAGAAGGAGACAGGCGAGGAGCAGGAAAAGATCAAAGATTGGGAGAGGTCTGAAGAATCTAACAGTAACCAGTAAACCAAAAGAATGGGAGAAAAGCAGACAGATGAGGGGGAAGAACAAAAATGGGCACAGTTTACTGAAGAACAGTTCCAGGAATATGTCTGTGACGAGGAATGGCCGCCTCCTTATGCCCCAGCCATCTTGGAAAGGATAAGTAAGGGCCCCCTTAAGGGGCTTGCCTTGGGTCCCAGCAATCCCCCCAGTTTCACCTCACTGTAATTGATTTAAAGTACTGCTTCTTCTCGATTCCTCTTGATGAGGATTGCAAAAAGTTCGCCTTTTCCATTCCTACAGTTAACTCCTTTCGACCTGACAAGAGATATTAATGGGCTATTCTCCCACAGGGGATGGTCAATAGTCCGGCCTTTTGCCAACAATATTTATATAGCATCATCTCTCCTTATTTTGACAAAGATAATGCCCTCCTATATGTTTATATGGATGATCTAATCATTGGGCATTTGGAGGAATCAGGGCTAGCTCTCTGGGTAACCACTATTGTTGATATCCTCCAACAAGATGGCTTTAAAATAGCCCAAGCAAAATACAAAAGGTATCCCCATTTCATATATTGGGATCCCAATTAACACTCAAACCAAAGCGAATAGGCCCCAATTAATCCTGCCTGAGCCTCTCACTTTATCGGGGTTACAAAAGGGGAAATGAACTGGGTAGGGCCCTGGTTGTCTGTAGAGATTGGGAGACTTGATGTGTTATATGATCTCCTAAAAGGAAGGCAGCCTTATAAGATCATTTTCTTATTCCCTGAGGGCCATCAGGCACTCACTGAATTCATCAATGAGCTCCATCAGGCTTCTTTGGCGAGATATAATCCTAACATTCCTATCCAAGGCTGAATATTATTAGGGAAAAGACCATGCTGGCTGCCATTGTCCAGCAGTCACAACCACTAGAATGGGTACACAGCACCCTGGTGAGGGGGGCACTCCCAGAGGGTACTCTCTAGTCTATCAAATAGCTGATATGATTATAAAAATCAGGGACATGTTGTGCCAACATTATGGAAAAGATCCCTCTAAATTAATAATTCCATTCAAAATTTAGGATTTAGAATGGGTGGCCAGACATTGTTCTCGATTGAGCCTCATACTGGAGGGACTTCTGGGGACCCTGGACACCTACTTTGGGGAGTCCTGGTTAGTGAAGCTATATTAAGAACTACACTGGAGAGTTCCCTTAGTCTTTTCTTCTAGGCCCCTGCCCCAAGCATTCACTGTTTTCACAGACAGCGAGAAGAATGGGGCCATCCATCTTTGTAGTTTTCCCTGTTGTGGGGACCAAGACAAAGATTACCAAAATTCTCCCTTGTGGGGGGTCCGCTCAATAAAAGGAAATGATGGCCATATATTTTGCTCTACAAGAGGTCCCAAAACCCTGTAACCTCTATTCAGACAGCTCTTATGTGGTGAACCTACTGCCACACTTACCCTATGCATATATCAGATTGGATGGTAATCCTATTTCTGCCTTGAGGATACAACTCGGATTGCTTTTAGAAGGTAGGAAAAAACCCAAATATATTCAACATCTCAGAGGACACCAAAACCTCCCTGGCTTCATTTCCCAAGGGAATGCTGCTGCGGATGCTGCAGCTGCAGGGGCCTGTCCCATAGAGGTCTTAACTCTGGCCATACAAAATGCTACCCAAATGCATGACTTAACTCATGTCAACTGGAGAGGACTCAGATACCTATACCCCCAGATCCCTGCAACAGAATTAAAGAGAATTGTTCATACATGTAAGACTTGCCAACAGTTTCTCTGTACCCACCCTCCCCGCTTTACAAGGGCCAGGGGTGAACCCAAGAGGGTTAGGACCCAATATCATCTGGCAAACAGATGTAGCACATTACCCTCCGTTTGGCAAATTAAAATATATGTTTGTGACCATAGACACGTACTCTAAGGCATGCTGGGCGACCGTCCAATCAGGGGAAAAGGCAACCCATGCCAAAAGCCACTTCTTACAATGATTTGCTACGTTGGGACTACCACAACAGGTCAAGACCGATAATGGCCTCTGTTTTATAAGTAAAACATTAAAAGAATTCTTCCAAAGATGGAATATATCCCATACCACTGGGGTCCCATACAACCCTCAGGGTCAAATGATTGTCGAAAGACATCACCAATATCTCAAAGAAGTCCTTACAAAACAAAAAGGAGAAGTCCCCCCCCACATCTACAACTGCAAAAGGTGTTATTAACCACCAATATTTTAAATTTTCAAAAATCAGATGAATAAAATAGATTCCAGAAACATTGGGGATCCCTACCAATGAGGCCCTGCCTAAAGGTTAGGTGGAAAGATCCTCTCACTAATCAATGGAGGGCCCCAGATCTCTTGTTGAAATAGGGCCGAAGATAAGGATGTGTCTTCCCAAACAGAGGGGAAATGCCTATATGGCTACCCAATCATAATTTAAAATTTCTTCCCTTCCCTCAGGACAATGGGGAAGACCAAGATGACCAATGAAGAAAGAAAGAGATTATGGTGGACAACCCTTAAATTCAAACACAAGAAAAGAAAAATCACCACTGCCCAAGGAAGATTGACCCTTGAGGAAAGTGTTGCCTGTTTATTTCAGATGGCCCTCTCGGCGGTGGTAATCATGTTAACTCTTCTCATGTGGATTGAGGTCCAGGCTTCCACCAACCACAGAAGGTGATGTGGATCCTGTCGAGCGCTGGCACTGGAGGGATCCTAAACCAGACTTCTCAGATGATGACACCCTGGATGTGGTGGCCTGACCTGATGTTTGACCTCTGCAATTTGATGCATAGGAGCTGGGATGTGGGAGACTGGATTCTGGAGATGGAAAGGGAGACCTGAATGTGGAGGCTCTCAGGGGTGCACCCTACCCCAGGCATCTTACCTTAATGAGCCTGGGTGTTCTCATGTCCTTAGGAGATAATGCTCTCCTGCAGACACCCTTTTATGTATGCCCAGGCAACTGGACTGCCTTGACTATTAGAAACTGTGGGGTGGCTCTTGATTACTATTGTTCTTCCTGGGGATGTGAGCAGACTGGACTGGACATAATTAGAAAAGACGGAGACTGTATTACGTTATTTACAAAAGTCTTTGGATTCCTTAGTAACCTTACAAAATAGGAGAGGCTTTGGACTTGCTGTTTATGGAACAGGGAGGAATTTGCAGGGCACTTGGGGAAGAATGTTGCTTTTATGCAGACCATTCTGGGATAGTTACAAGAACCCTAGATGAGTTAAGAAAAGATATTGATTCATTTAAGTCAAGGACCCCCCATTTGACCTGGTTTAATTGGTCACCATGGCTTACCACACTCATCTCTTCCCTAATTGGGCCAATGGCTATTTGTTTATTGATCTGTCTTTTTGGCCCATGTGTTCTCCAAAAGCTGAAACAAGAATTCCAAAAACAGATACAACAGGTACAACTCTTGGTCCTTCGAATACATTATGATAGGCTCGATACATCTCACCCCACGGATGAACTCTCAACTTGAGGGTATTCAGGTCAAAACTTTGGATACGGGTGGCCTTGACCCGTACTCTCTCCCCGGTGGGCTATTCTGGCCTGGTGACCGGGGTAGGGGGTGGGATATAAAACAAAAGGGGGAAATGTTGGGCCGAAATTATCTCATGCCCTGTACCTCAAGGCCTGTAGGACAGAGAAAAGTCTGGCTCCGGTTTGAGGGAATCAAATGAGGATGAGACAGCAAAATCTTGGTAGACACCCCTCCAGCCAGAGGGAGGGCTTGGCTGTCTCTCATTGGCTGGAGGTACCCCCACACCACACGATGTCACTTAACATTTATAAGCTGAGGCTCACAGTAATAAAATGAGTTCCTGCTTTGACTTGACTCCCTATCACATCTGATTGTCCTGTGTCGTGGGGCTGCGCATCTGATTGTCCTGCATCGTGGGGCTGTGGAATGGGCAGATAGCACACTCACCTTTCCCTGGGGAAGAAGGAGGCCAAGGAGGCCTAGCACCCCAAATACGAAACATAGAGTTCAACAATCTCAGCTAGTCAGACTGCTTTTGAGACAGGCTCTTATTTGTTCTGGGCTGACCTCAGACCTGCAAGCACGACCTCAACTTTCTGATCATCATGCCTCTAGAATTTGGAATAGCTCAGAGATCTGCCTGCCCCTGCCTCCTGAGTGCTGGGAGTAAAGGAGTGTACAACCACTGTGGGCTTTCTTTTTCTTTTCTAAAATACAGTTTTGCTCTGCAGCCCTGGCTTCCTGAAACTCCCTCACTAGACCAGACTTGCCTTGAACTTGCAGGGATCAGCCTGCCTCTGCCTCCTAGGTGCTGGGATTATGTGTGTGCCACCATACCTGGCTCTAACTAGTTTTCTTCTTCTTCTTCTTCTTCTTCTTCTTCTTCTTCTTCTTCTTCTTCTTCTTCTTCTTCTTCTTCTTCTTCTTCTTCTTCTTCTTCTCCTCCTCCTCCTCCTCCTTCTTCATTATTTTTAGATTTTTATTTATTATTATTATTATTATTATTATTATTATTATTATTATTATTATTTATTGGTTTTCGTGACAGGGGTTCTCTGTGTAGTTTTGAAGCCTGTCCTGGAACTCGCTCAGTAGACCAATCTGGCCTCAAACTCACAGAGATCTGTCTGCCTCTGCCTCCCCACTGCTGGGATTAAAGGTATGCGACACCACCGCCCAGCTTTAGATTTTATTTTTATTTTTAACTATGTGTTGTGCTAGATAGTTAATTGTCAACGTGACACAAGCTAGCGTTATCTGAAAGGAGGAAACCTTAACTGAGAAAATGCTGCCCTAAGATCCAGCTGTAGGGCATTTTCTTAATTAATGATTGATGGGGGAGGGCCCAGCCCATTGTGGTGCCATCCTTGGGTTGGTGGTCCTGAGTTCTATAAGAAAGCAGGCTGAGCAAGCCATGGGAAGCAAACCAGTGAGCAGCACCCCTCCATGACCTCTGCACCAGCTCCTGCCTCAAGGATCCTGTCCTGACTTCCTTCAGGGATGAACACTGCTGTGGAGGTGTGAGCTGAGTGAACCCTTTCCTCCCCAACTTGCTTTTTTGGTTCCATAATAGAAACCCTAACTGAGAGGTGTGTATACGGACCCGTGTGTGTGTGGGTTTGTGCAAATGAGTGCAGTGTCCTTGGATGCTGCTGGCATTGGTGCTGGTGGCTCAACTCAGGTCCTCTGCAAGAGTAGGGTTCCACTCCTGCATTGCTGGTGGGAGTGCAAGCTGGTACAGCCCCTTTGGATGTCAGTGTAGTGATTTCTCAGAAAATTAGGATACAAGACCCAGCAATACCACTTTTGGGTATATATCCAAAGGATGCTCAATTGTGTCACAAGGACATGTGCTCAACTATGTTCATAGCATCTTTGTTTGTCATAACCAGAACCTGGAAACAACCTAAATGCCCCTCGACTGAAGCATAGATAAGGAAAATGTGGTACGTTTACACAATGGAGTTCTACACAGCAGAAAAAATGATATCTTGACATTTGCAGGCAAATGGATGGAGTCAGAAAACATCATTTTGTGTGAGATAACCCAGACCCAGAAAGACAGTTATCATATGTACTCATTCATAAGTGACTTTTAAACATAAAGCAAAGAAAACCAGCCCACAAATCACAATCCCAGAGAACCTAGACAGCAGTGAGGACCCTAAGAGAGACATACGTGGATCTAATCTACATGGGAAGTAGAAAAAGACAAGATTTCCTGAGTAAATTGGGAGCATGGGGACCATGGGAGAGGGCTGAAGGGGTGGGGAGAAGCAGGGAGGGGAGCAGAGAAAAATGTAGAGCTCAATAAAAATCAAATAAAAATGTTCCGGCTTTGCTTCCCTGCTGCTGTGAAGAACAACTAGGGAAGCAAAGGGTTAATTAAATCTGACACTTCAAAGTCAGGGTCCTTCAGTGAGAAAGGATGGGGCAGGAACTCAAGCAGGAACTTGAGCAAAAAAACATGAAGGAATGCTGCTTTTGTCTTGCTCCTTGGCTTATGCTCAGCTAACTTCCTTATGGAGCCAAGCCTGGCTGCCTAGCGATGGTGCCACAGTGGGCTGGGCTCTCCTGCATCAATACAGACTCTCACAGACACGGCTACAGACTCCCGCTTTCCAAGCGACTCCAGGTTGTGTTAAGTTGATAATAAAAACTAACAAGCCATCTTTCCAGCCCCTTGACTGGGTTTCTAGAAAATATATGTCTGTGTGTATATAGATATACACTCACATACATATTTATATGTACATATATATCTTTTACTCTACGCATCTAATTATAAAATTATTAGAAAATAAACTTGTGGTAAAGTGCATATCATTTTGTGACCTATCATGTCTGTGAACGGAGAATATTAATTGGCATACACATGTAGGCATGTCTGTGTGCTGAATGTGTAAGCTGTGCTCAGGAATGTGGGTGTTTGTGGCAGACTGTGGGGCTTTCTGTCAGACTGTATTTTCAGTGAGAGGCTGTCACGGTGTAGCTTATCCTTCATGTTTTCTTTTTCTTTCTTTTTTCTCTTCCTCTTCCTCTTCCTCTTCGTCTTCGTCTTCATCCTCGTCTTAGTCTTCGACAGGGTTTCTCAGTGTAACCCTGGCTGCCCTGGGACTTGCTCTGTAGATCAGGCTGGCCTCTGTTTTCCTAGTGCTAGGTATAAAGCATGTGCCACCACAGCTGGCCTCTTCATGTTTTATTTTTGGCAGGATGTTGACACAGATACCATGGAGAGATGATGGTCTCTTTGAGTGCTGACCTCTGGGATTCTCGCAATCAAAACTGTCTGGAAGAAGTGATACTATGTAACTTCTGAGGCTAGCTCCTAAAACACCATCCCCTTTAATGTCTTGATCTGATGGGATGCTTGTAGATGGAGTTTTCTGTCCCACTAGCCAGCTCCCAAATAATGATAGGAAGACTTACTAATTATAAAAGCTCAGCTGATAGCTAGCTCTTTTTTGGGGGGGGGGTTGAGACAGGGTTTCCCTGTAGTTTCTAGAGCCTGTCCTGGAACTAGCTCTTGTAGACCAGGCTGGCCTCGAACTCAGAGATCCACCTGCCTCTGCCTCCCGAGTGCTGGGATTAAAGACGTGCGCCACGACCGCCTGGCCGATAGCTAGCTCTTATATCTTAACCTATGTGCTGCTGTGAGGCTGTTTTCCTCACCTGTGTACTGCCTATTCTGCAAGCTCTGCATCTCATGATGTCTTCTTGTGTCTCCACCCTTCTTCTTCCCAGTGTCCTCTGTGCCTGGAAATACTGCCTAGCTATTGGCCATTCAGCTTTTTATTAAACCAATGAGAGTGACACATCTTCATAGTATACAAAAAGATTATTCCACAACAGATGCTAGTTTTGTGAAACAGCCTCTAATCTGTAGGAAGCGTGCTGTGATGTGAATGTTTGTCCTCTCTGTTGAAACTGATTTACCATTGTAATGGCATTTAGAGGCGGGGTCTAGGGAATTACTAATGCTTTTGTTGAAAGAGTGGACTAGTCACACAAGCATGTGTTGTTACAAAGCAAGTCCTCCCCTTCTGCCTTGCTTATTCACATATATTCATTACTTTTCCACCTGAAGGAATGATGCAGTCTGGAGCTCCTCACTATACATCACCTCTTCATTTTGAACTTCCAGCATCCAGAACCATGAATCAAGTAAATTCCCACTCATTACAAATGATCCAGTGTGCAGTATTCTGTTACGGCGATGGAAGATGGATTTAAGAGGCCAGGCAGCTACTTGGAGAGGTTTGTCAGTGTCCTGGGTGACAGCACCTGCTGAGACACCAAGCAACAGCCAGCGTGCTAACTGCCAGCCCCATGATTGAACATCTTGCCTTTGTCATGCCATCCAAGTTGGCAACGCATGGAATAGGGTTGATGCTTCTCTGTTGCCTCCTGCCCGAACTGGTAAATAAATTATTGTTGTTTTAAGACACTCAGTCAGAGGATGCCTTTTCATGCAGCACTGAGCAACTTGAACAGGGCTAAAGCTGTGTCTGTCCTTGGCGTGTGTGCATCCTGCAGTTCCAAGCCTCTGCGGGCGCCCGCAGGCGGTGCATTTTGTCAGATGTCTGCGTATATGAATAGCTGTGTGGATGAAGTCCTTCTGTTGACAGAGCCATGGCTCTTGGAGCTTTGCTTCAGCCTCAGTGGGATGTTGTTTGGGGAAAATACTTTGAAATCTTGTCTGTCTTCTGGGTTGCCTTTATTTTCAGTGCGTTCCCTTTGAACCAGAAAGGCCTATTTAGCTGAGAGCTAGTTCAGTTTAAATTTACTGACCTTCCTCTGGCTCCAGAGCCTTGGAGCTGCCAAAGCCTTCTCTCGTGTAGGAGCCTGCTGTCGAGAAACCCTCACACCCCTTTCATAGGGACTCAAAATACTGTGCCGTTTTATCCCTCTTCCTGTTCTTTGAGGTCTTCAGCAATGCAGTTTCTGAGTTTCTGGGTATAAAAACTAGGATTAAATAGGAAACTTGGTTTTATTTTTACTTTTAATTATATTTATTCATTTAGTCATGTGTACGTGCACACGTGTGGGCATGCTAGCGCCACTCACGCAGGTGCAGGTCAGAGGATAACTTATTTTGGTTGTTTTTTTCTTCCTACCACATGGGACCCCAGGACCAGACTCAGGCCTACAGTGCTGGCAGCACGTGCCTTTACCTTCTGAACCATCTTGCTGGCCTGAGACTAGAATTCTTGACTTTCACCAATGAAGCTGATGATACAGGCCCATGTGTGCCAAGTCTGGGGAAAGGTCAGCTGCTTTTTACCCTGCCTTGGCTGGACCTACCTCTTCCAAGTTCAACCCAGGTGACTGTGAATTCCAGTTCTGAACATGAGTGTTTCCCTTGGTCTTTTCTGGAATTCTCTTTATAGTCCTGCTTCTCCATATTGACTTTTCTGGGACCGTTACCATCCTTGCACTGAGGTACTTCCCAATGTAGTACCCTGTAGCGCCATTCTGTAGAAGGAGTTGCAGGCAGGCCTGTTTCCCGCCACCCAGCTAGCTTTACACCCGAAATAATTACAGGGAAACTGTATTCATTTAAACACTGCATGACCCGTTAGCTCTAGCCTCTTACTGGCTAACTCTCACATCTTGCTTAACCCATTTCTAATAATCTGTGTAGCACCACAGGTGGTGGCTTACTGGGAAAGATTCAGCATGTCTGACCTGGCCGCTGGCTTCATGGTGACTGTCTCACTGCCTTCTTCCTCCCAGCATTCTGTTCTGTCTTCCCTGCCTACCTATGTTCTGACCTACCAGGCCAAGCAGTTTTCTTTATTAATTAACCAATGAAAGCAACAGATAGAAGACCCACCTACATCAGTACCCAAAAGCCACAGCTGGATGACACATCTTTAAAGGGTTCAGAGATTTTGTTTCTGTGAAAATGGGGACAAAATCTTCCCCACTATCTCACAAGAGTGTGTGATTCAGATAATGTATGTGAAGAGACATTACTCAAAAAGGGATTGGGGAGGAGGGGGCTGGAGAGATGGGGCAATAGTTAAGAACATGTATTGCTATTGTAGAACATATGAGTTAGGTTCTTAGCACTCATATTGGGCAGCTCACAATTAATTGCTTGTAACTCCAGATTTTGGTGGGCACCTGAACCCATATGCATATATTTACATATAAGCACACATGCACACATTTTTTGTTTTTTGTTTTTTTTTCTTTTCTTTATATATTAAAAATTTCCACCTCCTCCCATTTTCCTCCCACTCCCCTCACTCCCTCTCCCCCTCCCTCTCCAGTCCTAACAGCAGTCAGAGTTTCCTGCCCTGTGGGAAGTCCAAGGTCCTCCCCCGTCCATCCAGGTCTAGGAAGTGAGCATTCAAACAGACTAGGCTCCCACAAAGCCAGTACATGCCGTAGGATCAAAACTCAGTGCCATTGTCCTTGGCTTCTCAGTCAACCCTCATTGTTGGCCACATTCAGAGAGTCCACACACATTTTTAAAAAATAAAATAAAATATTTTTTGAGGCTAGTTCTCTCTTTGGTCCTGACTGTCTTAGAACTCACCATGTAGACCAGGTTGGCCCCCAATTTACAGAGATCCACCTGCCTCTGCCTCCTGACAGCTGGTATTAAAGATGTGCACCACCATACCCAGCAAAATAAATCTTTTAAAAATTCAGGAAAGGGATTTTGTACAACTGAAGTATGAACAAACTGGACTACAGTTTGAGCTCCTTGTGCATAGTATTGTAAAATGGCACTTGCTGGCTGTTATGATTTGATCTCTTTACATTTCCATGGCTACTAACTGACCCTGAGCTCTTTGAACTTAACCCAGAAGGAGCGGTTCACAAACAACCACATTTCCACAGCCAACACTGGATATAGCTTGGTGCTCACATTCAAGTGCACGAAAGGTCTAAGAACACAGAGGGGATTCCTGGCAGCAGGATTTGTGGTGAAAGGTTCTCTCAGGCTGGGTGTGGTGGCTTATGCCTATGTTCTCCAGCCTTTCCGACGGTTGAGGTAGGAGGATTGCAAATTCAAGGCCAGACTGCATACCAAATTAGTACCAGTCCGTCTAGGGCTATAAAGTGAGATCCTGTTTCAAAAAATAAAAACACAAATAAACACATCCCCTGTATCATTACTTTTCTCTTGCTGAGACAAGCAGCTTAAGGCAGGAAGGATTTATTCTGGTTTGTGTGGGTCTTAGTTTGCTGTCCTTTATGGTGGCATGACAATAGGAACATGAGGAGGCTGGTCACATTTTGTCTCCAGGCAGAAAGTAGAAAGAGATGAACATTGATGCTCCTCTCATTTTCTCCTTTGCATTCAGTTTGAGTTCCCTGCCCCCAGAATAATGCTGCCCACATCCACAGTGGTCTTCTGACTTTAAACACTGTGATAGTTTGAATGTAATTGGCTCCCATAAACTCATAGGGTGTGGTACTATTAGGAGATGTGACTTTGTTGGAGTAGGTATGGCCTTGTTGGAGGAAGTGTGTCACTGTGGAGGTGGGCTTTGAGGTTTCATATATGCTCAAGCCACACCCAGTGTCTCAGACCACTTCCTGTTGCCTGCATATTTAGAAGTGAAACTTTCGGCTACTTCTCCAGCACCATGTCATCCCGCATGCTGCCACTTCCCACCATGGTGACAATGGACTGAACCTCTGAAACTGTAAGTACTCCAATGAAGTGTTTTCCTTTGTAAAAGTCGCTGTGGTCATGGTGTCTTTTCACTTCAGTAGAAACCCTAGGACAAACACCTTTAGAGATACATCCAGAAATTCATAACCTAGATGATTCTAAGTCATGTGAAGTTGATGATGGGGATTAACTGCCACATCCCTCAAGATGCTGAGTATTACTGGCCCCCAGTTAGCCATGTCACTAGCAGGGTAAACAGCAGGCACTCTGCAGTGTGCTGCTAAGCCCCTGCTGGCAGCATAGGTATCAAATGCAGTTCTTACTTTACTTTCTGGTTTTCTGAAATAGACTGTGTAGCTCAGAGTGATTTCAAATCTGTGATCCTATTCCCTCAGCCTCCTAAGTGCTGAAATCCAATCTATTATTCCCAGCTTTAAATGCATTTTTGACTTGCAATATTTTTGACTTACTAAGGCAGTGTGACAAAAGGTGGCATTATTCCTGGGCCCACCACATCCCACTGGTCTCCTGAGTTTGCCATAGGAGAGTAAGTTGTTGTCTGTTTTTTCTTACCTGGGACCCGAGGAAATGTTTGATCATTTCTCACTAACTGGCACTGCCCACTCAGCTGCTTCTCAGGAGTTCATTCTCCCTTCTTAGCTTCTGCCCAAGACTTTGCTCAGTGACTGTGAAGTCAATTTCCCACCTGATTGACATAAACATAATTAAGAAAGTAAATCGAAAGCTGGAAGCTCACCTAATAAATGAAGGGAAAGGAATTCCAGAAATAAGTTTATTGTTATCATCTTGCGGAATATTTGCCGTTTGAAGACATTGCTGACTTGGATTATCTTTTTCTTCACTCACAAATGGCCTAGAATTACCTGGAGCTATTTTATTAGTCAGCTTTGATGGGTCTGTACATGTGGTATAGTACCAAGAAAACATGACTTTGAAGGTACCCCATCTACTTGGAATCCCCACTTCTACCATTTTCATTCTGCAACCTTGTATAAATCCTTTATCCTATCATAGTTAAAGTTGTCAACTTGACACACCTGGGAAGAGGGAACCCCAGTAGAGAAACTGCCTCCAGCAGACTGACCCATGGGTATGTCTATGTGGCATTTTCTAGATTGGCAGTTGGTGAAGGAGGGCCCAGACCACAGTGGGCAGTACCGTTCTTAGGAAGGTGGGCCTGAGCTGTATCAGAAAGGTAGCTAAGCACGCAGAGGAAGACAAAGAGTAAGCGGCATCTCTCATCTGTCAGTTCTTGCCTCAAGCCCCTGCCTTGACTTTGTTGGATGCACTGTAACCTATAAGTCAAAATAGGCCCTTTCTTCTCCAAGTCGCTTTAGGTCAGTATTTTCTCACAGCAACAGAAAGCAAACTAGAACATTCTCGTTGAGCTTTGCTTTATTTTTAGGGAAAGAGGACAGCAATTCTAATCTTGTGAAATTATTGTGTGTGTGCATCACTCGGCAAATATACCTTCCGTGGTATGGCAGGATTAGAAATGCAGTGACCTATCTTTAAAATAATTTATTTTAAAAAACACACTCAAAAGATAATTCTATAAAGCGAGTGACTTACAGGTGCTCTATTTTGCATGAATTTTTCAAAGGACTATTTATTGCTTGCTTGAGATTCATTTTGTGTCATAAACTGAGTCATAACATCGTGATTTATATTTACCTCCCACCCCCTCGAGTTTCTTTCTGAAGATCTTTACGCTAGAAAGAAATTACGATCTTGGGAAATTAAGCAAGAAACTGAAGTTCTAGGTGAGAAACAAGACCAGGCCCACGGGTATCTCTTTTTAGACTCTGCTCCCAGCGGAGGGACAAGAACAACTTCAACATTAGGGCGGAGGGAGACGCTAGGGGCGGGGCTTAGCAGCCGGGGAGGGCGGGGCTAACAATGCCGCGTGGGGCGTGAGCTGCGGGAGGCTGTTCTGGCAGGTTACCATTGGGCAAGACTGAGGATGACGTACTAGCCACGCGCCTTCAGGGTCAGGCAGCCGCTGCCGCCGCGTTTGCGCACGAGGAGCTGGTTGCCGCTGCAGCCGCCTGGAATTGTGGGGGTTGTGTCTGCCCCTGGGCTGCGGTGGAAAGCCGAAGGTAGGGGAGGTGGGGGCCCCGGGCCCTGGAGCGGGACGCAGGGCGGACGGTACCGGCCCGGCTTCCTGCCGTTAGCGGCCTCGTCCCTGCCGCGCTCCCCGCACCCTCCCACAGTGTTCCGGGTCCCACCACATCCATCTCAGTGCCTCGCGGGCGAGACGTCCAACTGCGCCCTAGGCTGGCAGCCCCAAAGCTGTGCTCTGTCGTTTTCCACTTAGCGACGCAGTGAACCCCTCCAGCGCCAGAAGAGGGGGTAGTGGCTTTGGACTGCACATCTGTTTTGAGTTTCCATCTTTAGTCTCCCCTTTCGGCCTCAGTTTTCCCATATCTGTCCAAAGAAGTGGGTGAATTTGGTGTTGCTCTCAGAGATACATCCAGAGTTGACATTGTGGTAACTGGTCGGCAACCTCAGCAGTCTCTTGACATGAAATCGTCTCCTACTCCCTTATTATTATATCTCTCCTTTTGCGTGTTTTCCTTTGCACTGGTAGATGTAAAACTCGCCTTTAATGCACAGGTTATAAGGTTGTGGACTTGGTTGTGATTTCAAATTACTTTGTGCTTAATCTTTAGGCTTCTCCCAGGAACTTAAGATAAAAGTAGTGTGTGGGCACCTGCTCACATCTCAGGTGTTTCCATTCAGGTGATCCTTTTGAAGGGTAAGGACTAGATTACAGAAATTTCCAACAAGTGAGAAGCCAGTAGGAACTGCTTTGCACTATTAGATGCCTTTATATATTGACAAGGGCTGGAGATTAGCTCAATTGATGAAGCCCTGGATTTGATTCCTACCATCGCATAAACCAGGCTTATATGTATGTTATAGTGTGTGCTTATAATCCCAGCACTTAAGGAGAAGCATCAGAAATTTCAGTGTCATCCTTAGCTACGCAGAATTCCAGTTTGGCCTGGAAGACTTGAGGCCCTTTACGTATCTAATCTCTCTGACCCATATGTAAGATCAGTTTCTAAATGCATTTATAATGCTTGGCTTACATTCAAATTCAGCTGGCTCTCCCATCTCAAACAAAACAAAACTGCAGACTCCTTCACGGGAATGATTAGATTATCCCATGATAGGTCGAAGAAAATGAATCCTCCGTGTTTTGCAGGAGAAGAAACCGATACGTTTCCAAATACTAGCAATAATTGTTTTGGGAGTGTGAGAGATTGTGGGTGTGCACAAGCCTTTTTAGCTTTACATTCAAAAACAGTTTTTTTTTTCTGATGTATGTACAGATTTAGGGATTAGATAAAATTTTAATGGGAACCATAATGTAATATTAGGATTGCTATTTGTATAATATGGGTCAGAAATTGGTCAGCGTTTTCCACTGGGACTTGGCTCTTGGATACTTAAGATGTTGCTGCCATACCAGATTTATCATAACCTTTCATTCAGGTAGTAAATTCAGTCTGTGTATTAATGCATGTGTTGTGTAAGTGAAACGGGCAATAGAAAAGACTGCATATTTTGCTGATAATGGGAGTGGAGAATGTGCTAGTAGGCACATGACAGCTCAGAAATAAAAATTGCATGGTATTTGATGTTGTTTTCTTCCTCTTTTATTTTTTTTTTTTGAAGGCTGTTTCATCTCTACTGAGGCCAACTTTGAGCCCCAGTTTGTCTCATGACAGGGAAAAAGGCCAATAAAGTGAAACTGAAAAATAACAAAATGAATTTTGAAATAACAAACACACTAGAGCCTCCAATTTCCCTCTCCTGTTCTCCTTTCAGCGGTGTGTGTAGGTGTTGCCTTGGGGGCTGTAGGTGGGCATCATCTGAGTGATATGGCTGCTGTCCAAAGCAGCTTTGAAAAATCTATACCCAGAAAATTTTTGGAGATTAGTCTCATTAACATCTGACACTCTTTCTTTCTTTCTAAAAACTCTTAAGTGGCACATGGCTATAAAACCTTGACACTGACCTGTTTTCATATGAATTATTATTATTATTGTTGTTGTTGTTTTGTTTGAGAAGGATCTCATTTGTAGCCTTGACTGTCCTGAAACTCAATATATAGACCAGGTTGACTCAAACTCAGAGATCCTCTTGAGTGCTGGGACTAAAGGTGTGCACCACCACCTGCCTCCACTTTCTCTGTCCTAAATAAAACTGTTATGGAGGCTGTCTTCTAGTCCCTGAGAAAGCCTTTCTTCAGAGAACCAATTTAAATGTTTTATTTTGGTTTTGTTTTTTAAAAATGACACTGTCTCCTTTGTAGCCTAGGCTAGCCCTAAACTTGCTGTGTAGCCCATGTTGGCCTCAAACTTGTGACCTTTCTGCTTCATCCTACCCAATGGGCGAATGAGGTTTTTTTTTTTTTTTTTTTTTTTTTTTTGAGATAGATATAATGGGTTTTTGGAGTGTGGTAAACAGGAGTTTTAAATTTTACCAGTTATTGGCCATATGACCATGGACAGTTTTTCACTGCTTAAGATGGGAATATTATTTAAAAGGATGGTTACATGAAGTGATGTACATGCCAGCCAATGCGAGGTAAGTTTTTTGGGCTTGCTTTTTTTTTTTTTTTTTTTTTTGAATACCAGAACTCAAACCTTATGACCTTGTCCGTGGCAGACACACTCTACAACTGAATCACATCCTACTTTGAACATTTATTGTTAATGAGATAATTTAGAGCATAGATATCTATAAAGGGAAGCTGTACCTTTTTCCCAGCTAGGTAGATCTGTTTGATTCTTTCTCATGTTTGTATATTTATACACTGACTTTATCCTACTTGAAACTATTATGAAGCCATCGGCTGGCCCTTGACTCAGCCTCTCTACAGAGAGCCAGTCTGAACACTTTTTTAAAAAAGTTGTTTGAGAGCCGGGCGGTGGTGGCACACGCCTTTAATCCCAGCACTCAAAAAACCAAAAAAAAAAAAAAAAAAAAAGTTGTTTGAGGTCAGGGTTTCTTTGTAGCTTTGGAGCCTGTCCTGGAACTAGCTCTTGTAGACCAGGCTGGCCTCACAGAGATCCACCTGCCTCTGCCTCCTGAGTGCTGGGATTAAAGGTGTGCGCCACCACTGCCCTGCTAAATCTGAATTTTACAATGGTTGTCCCTTGGTTGTAGGATCCTGAGAATTTTGCTAGGGGCCCCTGCTGGTGTTTCTTCATGCTCTGTAGCACAGACATCTCCAGTTTCTAGATTGGGTTTCAATTTGGAGACCCATCCTTGTGGTGCTAATCTTTTTCTCTTTCTAGCGAGGATGAATACTTGATCCTTCTCTGAGTTGGCCTTAAGCTTCAAGCTTTAGTCCTCATAGTAGACAGCTTCATATTTTAATTACATGTGGTCTGAAGAGGAAATAGTCTGCCCTCTGTTTTTATTTCATTTATGGATTTTACTCGTATAGCCTGTTATTCAGATGATGGGCCCTCCTAGTTCATGCCGTCCACAATAATAGTTTATCTTTGGGACAAAGGTTGCTGAGGTGCGTGGATTCTTGGCTTGTGAGGAGTCTCGACCCTGTCACATGTGCAGACTTGTTCCTGGAGTTAGGAGACTCCAGGGGAGAGGAAACCACCTTCAGGTTCCAGCAGCTGCTGGTAGTTTCATTTCTGGTGTGTGATAAGCCGCCTTGCAAGAGCAGCTTCTGGGAGAAAGGTTCGTTTTGGCTCACAGTTCTGAGTTACAGTCCTCAGAATGGGGAAGATGAGACAGAAAATTGAAGTCGCTAGTCACATATCCGCAGTCAAGAGCAGAGAGAAATGAATGCCTTCTTGCTTACTTGCTCAGCTCACTCTTCACTGTTCATGGTCCAGAGACTGTGAAATGAGTGTTGTCTGTAGGAGGCACAGAGATCTTTGTGTTCACAGATAAGCACTAGGGGATAGCCTGGTGACCTTTACTCTGTCAGTGTAGCTAGATACTTTTCGGACACCAGATCCTCCCCCAGACTCTTATTGTTAATTTGTTTTCCCCCATTCAATCTACAGAAACTACCTTCATGGACTTTACGAAGAGTTTCAATATAGTCACATCTGATACATATTTAGCTGACCTTGTTCTTCAGAGAGATCTATATATGCTTTGTTGTGAATGCAGGATTGAGTTAATTATTACCAGAATACATTTTTCATCAACTTCTGCTGTGCTTAAATACACCTAAAATAAAACTACTTGGGGCCGGACTCCAGAATTTTAACACCAGCCACTGAGTTGCGTTGAATCAAACTGCCTTCTTGCCTTCTGGGGATTGTCACTCTGCCGTCTGGAGGTCATAGAGAATGTGAGTTGTCCACATGCAGAGTGAGTCTTGCCAAATCAGTTAACCCAATTAAGAAAATTCCTCCTGGACCTGGAGAGATGGCTCAGTGGTTAAGGGTGTTTGCTGCTCTTGCATAGAACCTGAGTTTGATTCTCTCAATCAGTTATGGTGTCTCACAACTGCCTGTAACTCCAGTTCCAGGGAGATCCTATGCCTCTGGTACTCAGGTGCATATACCTACACATGCACATACAATTAGAAATAATAAACATAGAGGTTGGAGAGACAGTTTAGCAATTAAGAGCACTGGCTGTTCTTCCAGAGGACCTAGGTTCAATTCCCGCACACTTGGTGGCTCACAACCATCTGTAACTCTAGTTCCAGAAGATCTTATCCCTCTTCTGATTTTGGAGAGCACATACATATATATAGACAAAACACTCATACAACATAGAATTTAAAAAAATAAGCTTTAAAGAAAGAAAAAAATTCCTTCCCACTCATGCTCACAGGTCAACCTGGTATACGCTTTCCATGGTGATTCCAACTGTGCCAAGCTGACAATGAAAACTATCACACACACAGCTCATAGACAAGGGTATGGTTATGCTGGCTGTCCATTTTCCCCGAGCCACCTATATTGCCCTTTGCTTTGTTATTGAGAAGGAAATAGTAGTCAATAGTATTTTGTGTCAAGGCTTTAAAGGCGAGGGACAGGGAGCTCTGAGCTTAGGGCTGGGCAGTGGAAAGTGCCAGTGTTAGGGATACTGCTGAAGGGCTATGTCTGTCATGTCGGTGGCACTCATTTGTGAGCTATGGATGCTCATCTCTCCCCGAAGAAAAGAGTAACCACTCCAGTTTTCTCAGGGCAGATGTAGAAGAAGCTTCTTTCGGGGCCCAAGCCAGGAAAGCCCAGGGCAGATGGAAACAGTTGCTCATCCTATGCATGACCAGTACCCAAACCCAATACCATGTCCATATGCAACTAAGCCACCATTTTGGGTTCATCAAGTGTTTCTCAATCCTTTATATGTGTGAGTGTTTCACCTGCATGTGTGTATTATGAACTACTTTGCATGCCTGGTATTGGCATGCAAGGTCAAAAGAGGCCATCTCTCTGGTTCCCTCATGAATTTTTTAATACCTTAGATATTTGGTATATTTGTTTGTGTTGTGGCGTTTTGGATGACCACAAGTAATTGTGCTGTTTAAGATTTCTCTGAAACCGAAAGCTAGTCACAATTTAATGTTTTTCTAAGAGTTGCTGGGGACATGGTCTTTCTTCAGAGCAATAGAAACCCTAACTAAGACAGTAGATCTAATAATTTTTACTAAGGGAGAAGCAATGGGTGGAGGCACATGTTTAGTTACATCTAAATGGGAGGCTTGCTTTAAGTTATAGACAAGCTTGGGCAGATAACAAGACCCTGTTTTTAGAAAAAGCTTGTTGCAGTCAGGAATTAAAGCCAGCTCACACTTTTTTCTTCGCTTGTTGATTGTACTGTGTACTTACCTTGCTATGGGTTAGCAGTCATCAACAGGATAATCAACCATTCAATTCGCTTTTCTCAAGGCCTTTTCGTGTATTAGGCCCTGTGGAACATATTGGGAGACATTAAAGTGAAGTATTCCAGATGTTAAGTAGCTCATTGTGTTTTTCAAAGATGAGGTTGTTTTATGACTAATGCCTTACTCATCCTTTACTGTTTTGGGGTCTCAGTCTGCCCTCTCCTCCTCCCTATCCCGTCCCGTCCCTCTACTCCCTCCATTCTTCCCCTTTCTCTTTTGAGGCAGGGCCTCACTATGCTGCCTTAACTGGCCTGGAATTCTCTATGTAGACCAAACTGGCTTGGCAGTCTCAGAGATCCACCTGCCTCTGCCTCCAGTGCTGGGCTGTTTTTATTTTGCTTTGTTTTTAATGAGATGACTAGCTGTAGTCAAGGGCAGTCATGGAAATGGAGTTAGCTTCTTGGCATTTTGGAGGGTCAAAGCTGTGAATTTACCCTACTGGGTCCATTTTCTAACTTGACAGTCTGCTTGTAATTCTTGAGCTTATAGTCTGGAGCTTGTAACCAAAAGAGTATAGAGGCTTGATGAACTCCAGCTTTTTATGTATGTGAGTGTTTTATTTGCGTGTATGTGTACCACATGTATGTCTGGTGCCCAAAGTGGCCAGAAGAGGTTGCTGGGTACCCTGGGACTAGAGTTACAGTTATGAGCTACCATGTGGGTGTTGGGAATTGAACCTGGGCCTTCTGAAACAACAGCAAGTATTCTTAACTGCTAAGCCATCTTTCCCACCCTTGACTTTGACATTTAGATGTTTATAAAATAGACATTTATGTTTTACTTGTGAATGTTCTTGGTATTTCAAAACAGAAGCTGTTCTTTTTAAAGTTGATGGTGACTGTTGCCTTTAAGATGGTCAATCCGGGCATTTGAGAGGCAGAGGCAGGCAGACTCCGTGAGTTCGACTGGGATTAAAGCGTGCATCACCCCCCCTCCCCCACCCCGTGGCATATATTTATAATCCCAGCACTTGGACTCTGAAGTTGGGGAGGATCATGAGCTGCAGGTCAGCCTGGAACCTTGTTTCCAAACTTCAGAACAATGAAAGCAGATTCTTTTCTTAAAGTGCTTATGCTAGTAAGAGAGTTAATAAAGAAAAGAAATGACAGTAGAGGAGGGGCTGGGAGAGGTAATTCTACTTGGGCTCCTCCAAAGAGACTGCAGTTGCCTTTGTTCTTATTGTCTGTATTCTAAACTTTGGAATTCCGAGGTGTTTTGATTTGCCATCTGCTCTGCTGGTGCTCTGAGGGCCGTCTGCTTTCACGGCTGAGTCTTTTTTCTCAGACTGAACATTGGAACCTCTGGGTAGTTACTGTCTGATGTTTAGCCCAGGTTACATTTCATGTCTACAGGGAAATGGGGAGGGGCATGCTTCTGAGGTCTGCTCTCTGGCCAGGAAGCTCACCAAGGAGTGTCTTTGTTATGTCTTTTGCTTGTCAAGTCTCATCATCACTGACAAAAGAAGTCGTACAGTTGGTGACCCGATCGTCACATGTCGGTCGTCCTCTTCTCTCCCAAGTCATTTGCCCCTTCTGCTTTGTATGTTCAAGAGTTCTAGAACCTGAAGGAAGAACCTGGCATGCTCCTAAAAGGTATGGTGAGGACTTTAAAATGGGCATTTCATTTTATAGTTGAAAATGACCTTGAGCTTTTAAAAGCTTTTTTTGATTTCCCTGCCTCTATCTCTAAAGTATTGGGATTTTCAGGTGTGTCACAGTGGTTACTGTGCTGGGATCAAACCCAGGACTCTGAGTGTCTGGGCAAATACTCTATCAACCTAGCTACATCTGTAGTCCTGCTTATGTTTTTGTGTGTTTGTTTTTTTTTGGGGGGGGGTCAACAGTCAGGCAATACTTCTCTAGTTCTTTATTACCCAATGCATCAATTTTGCAATTGATGGGCTCTTCTTTTATTGATGACAAAGTAAGCCCCAGGGAAATTAGATGAGCCATGTACCCTTTAAAAAGCCACTTGCATTAGTGGGACTCTCCTGCTATTGAGAGCCAGGATACAAGCCCAGGGGCCAACAAAGGGTGGCCAAAGAAATTAGTAGGGCTGTTGAGAGCATTGTAAAGAGACAAGATGCTTTTGTGGTTAAAATCTTTGGGGACAGGAAAAAAATCTGTGAGGAAGAGAAAGACCCGACTTTCCTTTTCCAAGACACGCCTCATCTATTATCTTGCTGTTGAGGAGTTCCTAATTATGCTAACTTGTTTTCTACTCACGCAGAAGTGTTTTCCTTCTTGTTCTTACCTCTGAGGAAATAAGATGTGAAGTCTTTCTCTGTATTAGAAATAATACTCTGGCCAGACTGGCCTGGGAACCTAAGCAAATCTTGAATACATCTCTAAAACAGAAAGAAAGGAAGGAAAGAAAGAAAAATGAATGAATGTGTATCGGAACAGTTTAAAAACACAGGCTTACTTGGGCCTGTGGTGTTAGGCTGTTTGCTAGCTACCAGGTTTAAGTTATTTTCTATAATCCTTAGTTTGAGTCTATAGGAAGGGAATAACAGGACCTCCTTTTGTGGCTGTGTTGAGAATAGAAATGAAAAGTGCTTCCTCCAGTATCGTGAACTGCTCTGCTGTCAGTAAGTCAGTAGGATGCAGGACTCACTGGGCCCAGGCTGGCTGATCCAGAGCCTGTGTGGAGGACCTTCGACAGTGTATTTGTCTTGCTTTCTCATCTGCAGCCAGTCACAGCTTCCCTTTGCTTTCTGCGCTCATTTCTGGCTCTTGGTACAAGGCTAGGAAGGCATAGTAGTTTTGTGTTGAAGTTGACTGTTTTTCTTTAAGATTAGTAGCTCATCTGGGTCTGGTGGCATGCACCTTTAATCCCAGTACTCAATGGGCAGAGGCAAATGGATCTCTGGTCTACATAAGTTAGTTAGGATAGCAAGGACTCTATAGAGAGATGCTACCTCAATATTCTCTCCCCCCAAAGAAACATTTATAGCTGAATTGGGTGTGCTGTCACATGTTTGTAATCCTAGCACTGGGTAGGTGAAATGGGAGAATCAAGAATCTAGGGATGTCTTCTGCATAGTGAATTTGGGGCTATCTTGGGCTACATGAGGCACTGTTTTATAAAACCAGAAGAGATCTGGTTGGTTAGCTCAGTTGTTTAGAGTATGTTGCTTATAAAACCAAAGCATACAAAAGTTTTTTTTAATTTTATTGATTTTTATTGAGCTCTACATTTTTCTCTGTTCCTCTTCCTGCCTCTCCCCTCCCCTTCAACCCTCTCCCCATGCTCCCAATTTACTCAGGAGACCTTGTCTTTTTCTACTTCCCATGTAGATTAGATTTATGTATGTCTCTCTTAGAGTCCTCATTCAAACAAAAGTCTTTATAACTGATAGAATGGGAGTAGATAAAATACCCCTGAAGCCATTTTTACTATACTAATCTCAAACCATATATATTTTTTAAATTGAACATTGTAATGATAGCCTATGCCTTGCTCTTCTGAATGAAATAGGGTGAAACCTCATTATTCTGTGGGAAGCAGATCTGATTTGATTTAAAAAATGGAATTAGAGAATTTTCAAGAAAATGCCATTGTTTCAAATTTCTTGGCAAACCTCTGTGTTTTCTTTCTTACCTTATCTTATTGCTCTGTTTCCTCTTACTGTGCTTTTCAGTCATTACAGAAGCCATGCATTTCTTGCTTCTGATTTTCTGCTGCAGGTCTTCCTACACGCAGTGCTGAGCTGTACACACATAGACCTGGATGTCTTCCATGACACCCACTGCTGTAAAGTTGTCTGGTGTTCCATGCCTATGGCTGATTTCCCTGTCTCACCACTTGAATTATACCTTGAGCTGTCACCGGTCTCCTCTGCTCCTGATAAACTGGTCTATGTGGTGCATTGAGCATGTTGTATGCTTGTGTCCCTGCCCAGTTTTTTGCTAGAGTATTGTGGATGCCCTGCTTTATGCTGCAGAGCTGCCTTTGGTGAGCCCTATTAACTCCTCATCTGTCTCCCATAGCAACAGCTTGATAATTGAATCCAGCACTCCTTATTCTGGTTAGTTACTTGTTCCTTATTGTATGAGCTACTCAAGGACGTGGGCTTTACTTTTATTTTGTGTCTCCTAGCATAATGCTGAGTACATTATAGACACCATGAATGCTGCTAAATTAATACATGAAAACCTGAGAGCTGATCACTGTTGAAATTCCATTTCCTTAATGCCCAGCTACAGTGAGTTCTTCATGCTTTATTCTGTTCTTAAGCCCTTCAAATCCAAAGCTGGCTGATGGCTGGTTTTTTAGAAGAATATGTCTTATGCTTTTTTTATTTTTCTTTTTGAGACAGGGTTTCTTTGTGTACAACCCTGCCACCCTGAAACTCACTCTGTAGAGTAGGCTGGCTTCGAACTCAGAGATTCACTGTCATTGCCTCTCAAGTGCTGGGATCAAAGGCACGTGCCAGGATATCCACCCAGCTCATATCTTATGCTTTTTTTATTTTTTTGTTTTGGTTTGGCTTGTTTTTTTTTTTTTTTCTTTTTTTTTTTTTTTTTTTTTTTTTGTTTTTCGAGACAGGGTTTCTCTGCAGCTTTTTTTTTTTTTTTTTTTTTTTTTTTTTTTTAGAGCCTGTCCTGGAACTAGCTCTTGTAGACCAGGCTGGCCTCGAACTCACAGAGATCCGCCTGCCTCTGCCTCCCGAGTGCTGAGATTAAAGGCGTGCGCCACCACCGCCCGGCTGAGTTGGTTTTTTGAGACAGGGTTTCTCTGTAGCTTTGGAAGCTGTCCTGGAACTAACTCTTGTAGACCAGGCTGGCCTTGAACTCACAGACATCTGTCTGCCTCTGCCTCCCAAGTGCTGAGATTAAAGGCGTGCACCACCACGGCCCGGCTCAGATTGGAGTGTTTAAGTGCTGCTTGATAACTTGTCATCATCTTGGGTGAGTGTGGTTTTCATGACCTCATCATCTCTTATTACAAGAAAAGCTAGAAATAGACTTTTTTTTTTTTTTTTTTTTTTTTGGTACAGTCTCTAGGGATTACCAAAGCCCTTCTTTGGTCTGTTTTTCACCTATAGGCTACCTGTTCCTGATCTTTGGGTAGAGACTAGAATTTATATATTTAGATTTCCCATAGCAGAATAAAAAGAGTAGAGGACATGACCTGGATGCTTTGGAGGGAGTTTTGGTGAAAGCCTGGCTCTGGTTGAATGTTCTAATTTTTTATAGATAGTAACGTAATCTCTTGGGCTGGTCCTGCAGAAGAATATCACTTGGGTTCTATGCTCTACTCACCCTTGTATTCTGATTTTACTGGGTTAATATTAAATATTAAACCATGTGTACATATGTTTGTCCCCTGTGTGTGATATATGCACATGAGTACAGGTGCTCTCAGAGGCCAGAGGTGTCTGATCTGTTGGAGCTGGAGTTACAGGCAGTTTTAAGTTGTCTGATGTGGGTGCTAGGAACCTAACTTGGGTCCTTTGCAAATGCAATACGTGCTCTAACCACTGAGAAATCTCTCCAGCCCCCAAAGCAAGTTTTGAAAGATGGTGTCTCTGAGATGTCTGTAAGTTTTGCTTTTTTGCCAGCCTTTGCTAAGGTGCATTTGACAGTGTTTGGACTGTAGTGTTCAGGCTGATGTAGTGTAAGGTCCTGGGGACTCTGCGAAGAGCCCTGCGTGAGCAAACGCGTGAAGGAATGCAGTGTGTGAGATGGCCTGACATGGCCAGCCAAGGGCAAAGCAGTGTAGTGCCCACTGCTGTTGTACCTCCGTTTTAGTCAGGCCTAAATATGGTTCATATGTCATCATTTTCAAATCTTACTGTTTATGAAGGCCTTTCAAACACGTTATTTTTTAAAAAAGACTTACAAATATGCTATTTTATCTGATCCTTAGAGTGTCTTTATTTTATTATATTAAAAAAATAGGGTTTGTAGAGTCTCTGAGGACCGCAGCTAGTGCTGTGCTGGTCAGGCGCCCGCACCTCGTATCTGCATCCTTCTCTTTTCACTCTGGGGTTGCTCATCTTATTTTTCTGTGTTCTCAGAGCTGTTTCAGCGGTGGCAGGAGTAGAACCATTACATTATATTTCTGCTTTTATTTCAAGCCTTCCTAATTCAGTTCATTGGGCACTGGGGAGGAAGGGGTTAAGGAGCCCGTCCTTTATTCTCAGGTGAGGTGAGACCACGGCTCCTAGGGAGAGGGCTTTGTTTCTAGGTTACAAATCTTTTTAGCAAAGAAGTAAGTAGAAATAGAATTGGAAGGACTCATGCAGTCCTTGGATATGCTGATGTGATGCTCCACAACCCAGAGTAAACACTGTAAAGTGTGCAGGATGGGTTTGGATTAATATCCTGACAACATACGGCTCGGCGGCTCGGCGTGTAGGACATTCCTTGGGGACCCTCCTCTCTCTACACAGCTTTCCTTTGCTGGGTGGCCCCTTCCCGTAGGTCCCTCCAGCAGCTGTTGTGCACCTGGGTGAGTCATCAGCTTCCTAAACTTCAAAAACAAACCCAAGTTTAAATGATGGAAGTCCTTTTACAGAAGGCAAAATCACCACCCTCAGAGTTTTAGCCATCCTTTGCTGCCCTTGAATTTGTGCAGGGTATTTACATCCATCAGAAACACCGGGTATCAATCACCCTGCTCTTCATAACTCTACCACTCCTGAGGTCATGGGTGTCAAGGTCTCTGGAAACTCTGGGGATACATGAGCACCATGTTGGGAAGACTCATTTGTTTCTGGGGCCCAAGTAGGAATCCTTGCCATGTAACCTCTGCTTGTTCTACTTGAATCAGGATTTAAAGCTTTCAAAGATGATGCTGTGCATTACTGACATAGCTGGGAGTTGGGGAGGTTCCTGTTGGGGCTTGTAGAGGTCATTCTCAGTTTGTGTGTGTGTGTTTGTGTGTGTGCCAGTACATGTGTGTTAAGGTGCGTGTACATGTGGATGCCAGGGGTTAACCTCAGCTGTTATCAGAAGCTATTCACTTTTTTTTTTTTTTGAGACAGGGCTCTTTTCTGTATAGCCCTAGCTGTCTTGGACTGTGCTCTGTGGACAGGCTGGCCTTGAACTGCTGAGATTAAAGGCGTGCCAACCCTCCCCTTCCCCCCTCCCCCACGACAACCTTTTTTTTTTTTTTTTTTTTTAGTCAGGGTATTTCACTGGGATGGGGCTTGCCATTTAGTTTAGACTGGCTGGCGCTATCCTTGGGGGTCTGCCTTTTTCTACCTCCCCCCGTTCTGGGATTAAATGCACAGGCCACTAGGCCTGGCTTTTTGTGTGGGTACTTGGGATTAATCTGAGGTCTTCATGTGCAGGAGGCACTTTACAACTAAACTATCTCCCCAGTCCTCAGCTTCTCCTCAGTCGTGAGGTGGGGCCGTGCTGTGCCCAAGTGTTGTGTAGAGATGTACCTGCTGATAGCTTAGCTGGTCACCCAGAATTTAGTCCCAGAGGGCTTCTGTAAACATTTGGAATAAACACACATGAAGCAATAGTTCCAGTTAACAAAATCCAGGAACATGGCTACTAACGTAGATTTGTGTGAACAAGTAAGAACATTCTGTAAGTCATCAAAGCCAGAACTTCGCAATCTCAGCCAGTGCTTCCTTCTCCGAGGAGCTGCCAAGATGGCTGAGGCGGAGCAGAAGAAGCGGATCTTAAGTTCACCTACCCCAGCGTGGACCTGGATCAAGGGCTGGACATGCCCTGTGAGCCGTTCATGCAGCTGTACAGCACCTGCTAGAGGCGGCACCTGTGGTGGAGCCAGCACTGAAGCACCTGAAAAAGGCAAAGAAGGAGGTGCCATCTGTGGAGAAACCCAAGGTGGGGAAGACACACCTGAAGGACATGATCATTCTGCCTAGGATGGTAGGCAGCGTGGTGGGCATGTAAAACAGCAAGACCTTAACCAGGTGGGACTCAAACCAGAGATGACTGGCCACTACCTGGGTGAGTTCTCCATCACCTACAAGCCCGTGAAGCATGGATGGCCTGGTATTGGTGCCACTCACTCCTCCCACTTCATCCCCCTCAAGTAGCTGATGCCAATAAAGACTCACATTAGGGAAAAAAAAAAATCAAAGTCGGCTTGCCTTTGGAGGAAATCAAGACAAAGAATGGTGGCAAGCTTTTGGGTCATTGGATTGGATGTGCCCAGGTTCAAACCATTTGATAGCTGGGAGACTTCAAAGGTTGTTTAACCGCTTTGCTCTTCCTCATTTGCACCCCGCTGGAGTTTTCAGGTATATACATAGTAAGTAGGCACATGATCAATGTATGTACCATTGGTTCCCCTCTTCCCTTTGTTCTCTTCACTCCTCCTTGTCCTTCAAGGGTGTATCTCATCTGTCAGGACCCCAGCTGTTGTAGATGCCCACTTTTCTTCTCCAGTTCTTCTTCACCTGTTCTTTGCAAACCATGGTCCTTTTGTTACAGATTCTAGTAACAGATTCTGGTTCATCTGAGTCAGTTCCAGCCCAATATCCTTTATAGTTATCATTTAATTTACTGTTATTTGCTGAGCACCCGCTGTGTGTCGTTTGTTTGGCTACTGGGTGGTGATAAATAAGACAGATGTGGTCCTTGTCCTCAGCAGCATTTCTGACTCCCTCCGTAGATGCCTTACTTTTGATTAATCTTGCCTATTCTGTGTGGTTGTCATGAATTTCCTCCTGAGAGGGCACTCTTCTCCTTAGTCTGAGGGGACAGTGCCTCTTTGTTACGTGGTCTTTGCCTGCTGGCTTGCTGCTCCCAAGAGATGAAAGCAGTGTGTTGCAGCAAAAGGAAAAAGCCCCCAGGGCCACTACTGCCTCAGCCACACATGTCCCACGAGCTTGTGGGACACTGTTGGCACTCCTGAATGTCCCTTTTTTCCTTGTATACAAATTATAGTGTTCACTGGTAATTTAAATTCAAATAACCTTCCACCCCCTCTCCTCCTTTAAAAAAAAAAAAAAAAAGCTCAGTGTATTACAGGGTAGAGAACAAAGTGGGCTGAGCCTGGTCTCCTGGTGGGGTTGTTTTCTTAGGTTTTAGCCAGCCTTGCTGTAGGTTGCCTTTTCTTTAATAGGACTGGTGTGTTGTCCTGGATAGTCATATTCTGCAGTCATGGAGTCATATCGTTTCCAACCTTGTTTATCATAAATAGTGTCACAGGTAAATTCAGGGGCATGGGCTGACAGCCTTCCTGGTTTACTGCTTTGCTTTGGGCTCCAGACTCCATCCAGCCCCCAGCTGGCCCTCTGTAAAGAAGGCCCCTTGGCCAGGATGCTGATTCTGTGTTTCAAAATAGAAGCTTGAAGATAGAGCTCTGTTTTCCTTCTTCCCCTATTGCCAGTTTCGCAGGAAGTTGCCAAGAAATGTGTATGGGGAAGCAAGCAGAATAGCTCTCTGGGAACCATTTATTTCAGAACTCCCGGTGGAGAAATGCTTTGTCCTTTTCTTCCTTTCTTACTGTTGGTGTGACATTGTGGTTTGGGACTGCTTGTCCCTCCACATATAGTATATGACGCCTCCAGCTTTATTGGTATTTCCAACAGTAAATTGTTTCCTGGTTGGTATTTTCCTCAAATTTCTTCATCTTCCTGGGAGAGTGGGCAGATATGCTGACAATTAAGGACCTAGCTGAGCCTCTTGTTTCTGGTGCTGTGACCACCAAAAGCATTGTGAGTGATCTCAGATACACTGTTAACATCCTTGGGCTGATTATTTACTGTAGTTGGATTTAGTGTAAAGAGTCACACTAGAGGCTTGGTTGGAAAGAAGAAGGCATGGAATAATTATTGCTTCTGTACTAGTTAAACCTATCAGCCAACAGATGTCAAGTGCAGGAGAAAAGCACAATAATTTTATTATAATAGAATAATAGTTATTATTTTAATAATCAGCTGACATAGATTTTGATAGGAGGTAGATTCTGAAATAAGCATGGGGGAGGGGCTAACTTTGAACTACAGCACAACGAATGGGTGCGACTCCTTGTAGGAGATGCTGTATAGACAGTGATTCAGCTATGGAATTGGTACCCTCTCTGCTTGAACTACAGCACACTGAGAGGATGTTATTTTTGTAGGAGATGCTTGTGGATGACAATTCAGGTATGGATTTGCTAGACTTTCCTTATAAAGGAAAATAGTTAATTGGGGTGACTTTCGTTTTCAGAGGTGTAGTCCATCATCATCATGGTGCCACATGGTGGCATGCAGCCAGACATGGTGCTGAAGAAGTAGCTGAGAGTCTTACATTTTGTAGGCAAAAGGAAGTGGTCTCAGACACTGGGTGGTATCTTGAGCATATATGAGACCTCAAAGCCCTCCTCCACAGTGACACACTTCCTTCAACAAGACCACACTTTCTCCACAAGGCCACGCCTCCTAATTTTGCTATTCTGGAGCTTTGGGGGCCATTTTGTTTGAAACCACCACAATAGGTGAAAGAGCTCCGCACGCTTCAGCTAGGGTTGATACCCCTCAAGTCCTTTCCTAGGAGTGATGGGGGCCCAGAAGACACGGTTTGAGGTGTTCTGGACCACAGGATTATCATCTCAATGCTCAGCAGCAATGGTTCCTAGGAAAGATTTCTTGGGGGGTGGGGAGGATCATTTGGTTATTGTGGTTTTGTTTTATTTTGGGGACATGATATCATTGTATAGCTCTGGCTGGCCTGAAACTTGCTCTGTAGACCAGGCTGCTCCTGAACTCACAGAAATCCTTTAACTCTTGAGTGCTGGGATTCAAGTTGTGCACTACTACATCTGGTTTTTAAAAAGGTTTATTTTTAAATGTGTAGATGTATGGGCCTGTGTGTTGGTATGTACACGTGAGTGCTCATGCCTGTGGAGGCCAGAGGCATTAGATTCCTCGGGAGCTGGAGTGTAGGTGGTTGTGAGATGTCCTGTGGATGTGGACATTGCATTTGGGTCCTCTGTAAGAGCAGTGTCTTCTCTAACCATGGTGACTTCTCCCCAGGCCCTCAATAGAAAGAAGAAATCCAGCTTCATCTCCTGTTGTAGAGTGGCTGCCTTCTTTATTAGATCAGCTGTGCCTGATTGTAAAAAAACGATCCCCAAGACCGGCTGGTTGGTGGTTGACCTGATATCAAGGGGCTGAGGGTGCAGAGAGTCTTTGGACCTTCCCTTGAAGTTTCAGCCCCTCCTCCGAAGTGTTTGTATCCAATTCTGATGTAATTGCATGCGGGATCTTGACAGGGGTTTTGGGAAAGATTAGCAGAAGGGGGCTCTGTCTACATTAATATGGGGGAGTCGTCACACTCACATGCATTCTGGTTGAAGACTTTCTAGTGTGGTTGCTTCCTGTTAATCTATGCTCCTGGAAACAACCCGTTAAACCATGCTGGACAAGAAAATCCAGTAAAATCCCTAGGTTGAGCCTTGGCCAAGTCATACTTTGTTTTGTTGTTGGGACCTTGTAATGCGAGGGTGGATGATGTTGACGTCTCCCCAGGGAAGGAATTATTACAATATCCCCATAGCTGCAGATAACTCTGCTCCTGATGGTGAACCACCATAGGAATTGCATTTTGTCTAAACCAATGTGGTGGTGGTGTTGTAGAAGACAGGCTTCACAAGGAGTTGTCAAGAGCTGCCTTCCCAGTTCTGGCCAGGAAGATGGTAGTGAAGGGAGGAGGAGAGATATGGAGGCAGCACTGAGCTAAGAGTATTTGGATTCAGAATGATCTAGTTTGTCTTCTGACCTTGGTATTGGACTTGTTGCTTAACCTTGCATATATCAAAAATCCGTGTATATGCTCCTGATTCCCACTAATATCCCTATATCTAAAGAATCTTTCCCTGTGCCTGACGCTGTGTGGTGCTCAGTAAATATTTCTATCTCTCCATATCCACCCCTGCCTTCTAAAGAAGAAAAAGGTAGGGAGAAGGTCCTCCTGCTTCTGTAGAGAATTTTGGCTTCAACTAGAGCTTTATATGAACTTCCTCAGCTACTGATGCTGCTTTGTGAGCCATGATCTGTAGTCCTCTGAAGCTGCCTCATCAGGAGAGACTTTGATATTTAATGTTTGGGTACATTTATGCTTTCTACAAGAAGGAAAAGAGAGGGTTTAAAGTCCCTCTAGGGAGCAGTGTCCCTGCTTCTGAAGCCTTTTTTCTTCCCTTTTCCTTTGGGTAGGTCACTTGGGGGCACTGCCTGTCCCGGGGAGCATTCTTTTCTTGCAAGGGTGCTGGTTGTTTGGTTCTGTGTCCTTACTGGGTAAAGGATTTTGTGTTTCTGCTTTGGCCCCTGCTGTAGACTTTTATTGCCTAAGACCAGATAGAGCACACAGATAAGGTGATATCTTTTTAGACTATTTTTGGCTTGTCTCTATGACTACCACCCTTGGAAGAATGGCAGGACATAGAAAGTAACTTCTATAAGAAATTTGGAAAAGAAGAGGGAAGGGAGTAATGATTGGGCTTAAGGTCATTTAGGGAGAACAGCTTCTATAAGTAGAATATTTTGATTTGGACAGTTTCATTTCCTGTCTCTGAAGTTTTGCCTTTTTAATAACAAACATATAGAACATCTGCTACATTCCTAATACTTGGAGGCCCCAAGATTCATTCACGAACTATTCAGATACAGTTCCTATTAGAGTGTATTTATGAATGTCCACATGAATCAAATAACAAATGTAAAACCATTAAATTGGGATATTTGATAAGGATAGTCTGGGAGAAGACTGCACCAAGGAAGGCTATCCTGAGATGATGGTTGAGTGAAATTTTGACCAACAATTACTTTCTACTTAGTGTAACATGGGTTGTGCATTTCAGGTGAGGGCCCAGCTTTTGCTTAGGCCCCAGTCATTTTTTTTCTGTTTCTATGACAAGTACCCAAGCAGGACAACTTAAAGACAATTAATTTTGGCCCACAAGTTTAGATGCTGTAGTCCATACATAGTCTTTGGCTTTGTTGATTCTGGGCCTGTGGCAAGGGTTATCATGGTGGTAAGGCATGTGTTGGAAGCTTCTCATCTCATGGTGGACAGGAAGCAGAGCAAAGACAAAAGTGGTCAGTTCAAGATGTGCTCTCTAAAGACCCTTCCCAGTGACTTCCTTCCTCCACTTAGGCCCCACTTGCCAATCCTCTGTTCAGCGTGTGTGTGTGTGTGTGTGTGTGTGTGTGTGTGTGTGTGTTTGTTTGTGTGATGCATGTGCATGTGGCGGCCAGAGGGGTCAGTCTTGAGTGTTCTTCAAGTACAATTCACCTTGTTTTCTTGAGGCAGAGTCTTTCATTGGCTTGGTACTCACTGATTGGCTAGACTGGCTGGCCAGTGACCCCCAAGAATCTTCCTGTCACTGCTTCCCCAGTGCTTGAATTATAAGCATGTGCCACCACTCCTGGCTTGTGTGTGTGGGTTCTGGGGCTCAAAATCAGCTCACCAGGCTTGTCTTGTATAACAAGCACTTTTTTCACTGAGTCTTCTCAAAGGTTCTATTTTTACGTGTGTGTGTGTGTGTGTGTGTGTGTGTGTGTGTGTGTGTGTGTATGTGTGCTCAAAGCTGATTCTCTTTCTAGTGGGTTCTGGGTGTGGAACTCAGGTGGTCAGGCTTGGCAGCAAGCATCATTACCTGATGGACCATCTTGTCGGCTCCCTAGTTTTGTTTTTTGTTCTCTTGAGACTAGGTGTCACTGTATACTTCTGACTGTCCTGGAAGTCACTGTGTAGACCAGGCTGACCCCAAAGTCACAGAGATCTATCCGCCTGTTCTCTATTGGGATCACCACATCCGATTAGGGTTGGTTTTTTTTTTTTTTTCTCTTTGTTTTTGGTTTTTTGGAGACAGGGTTTCTCTGTAGCTTTGGAGCCTGTCCTGGAGCTAGCTCTTGTAGACCAGGCTGGACTTGAATTCACAGAGATTCGCCTGCCTCTGTGTCCTGAGTGCTGGGATTAAAGGTGTGCGCCATCACTATCTGGCTTAGTTTTTGTTCTTTTGAGTCAAGTTATTGCTGTGTAGTTGACTAGCCTCAAGCTTGTAGCAGTCCTTTTGCTTTAAGCCTCCTGAGATTACAGGCATTTACTACCATGTTCATCCTGTTTAGATTTTGATCCACTAATTAGATCAGAGCCCTTATAAGTGTAAATAGCAGTACGTTCTACTGTTTTCCTATGTATCAGTCTAGTAAGTTGACAACCAAGGTTTACCATTTCAGCTGGGTGAGGTGGACATGCTTTGTCCCAGCACTTTGGGGGCAGAGTAAGGAGGATCAGGAGTTCAGGCCCAGTGCTGTCTGCATGGTAGTCTTGCCCCTCTCCCCGCAGAGACTTGTCACGACAGTTAGGGGTGTGGAGCTGAGGGTGTAGGTGGAGCACAGAATTTGGAGCTCTGTGAAAGGAGTAGGTAACCAGGTGATGTTGCGGAGGCTGGCCTGGCACCACTGACTCTAACCCAGTTTTAGATGTTGCTTTGTTTCCACCACAAGCCCCTCTTATACCTCCCTCAGTCTTCCTGACTGTATAGTGTGGAGAACAACTCACTATAGCTCATTTCTGATGCTCTAGACCTTGACTGCTGCCAAGAGAGGATGTGTGTATACCTAGGCAAGTCAGCCATGCAAGGCACTTTGAATTTACTTGCACAGAAGGAATGCCTTAGGAGGGGCTTGTGGCTGTGGAGTAAGACGATTGGATTTATAATACATTGGGTGGGTTTTAATGAAGAGGAGAATGAGGATCCAAGCAGGAATATTATTGTAATAGATTGCTGATTTTTCTTCAATCTATAAATGGACTTTTGGATTACTTGGGGGAGGGATGAAAGACATAATCAAAGTCCAATATACTCATTTATGTAAGTGCTAGTAGGGAAACCCCACTAATGTTTACAGTTAATACACATTAATAATTATATTAAAGTGAATGGAAAAAAGTATTCTTTCCCTCCTGCGTTAGACCCTCTCTTGTGAGGGCCACCTGGTCTCTCAGCCGACGTGGTGGATTACTTTGCATTATTCTGCCTGACTAGATGAAGACCTAGAGTTTTTAGGTCTGTTGCCTGCTGATGTCTGACACAGAGCCATTTGTAGCTGCTGTGTCGCTAGCCTTCTGTTAGCCGTCATTCTGATCGGGAGTCACTTCTTTAACTTTGAACCCCTGTAGCCATTGACACTGGTGACTCCCTGAGATGCCGCGTCACAGTTCGTGTGACATTTGCTACTAGTTGGTGTAAGGGTACACACATTCTTTCCTGGTATCAGCTAATGTTTGGAGGGCCAGAAATAAACTGAAATTATTGTCATTATGTGGCCAGGAAGATAGAAGTAGGTACAGGATGGGTTTGTGGCATACAGGAAACTGTGTTAGTGTCACATGCTGCCAGATAACTGCTACGTGTGTGATGGGCACTTTCAGCCCCCGGCCCCCCCGGGTCCTTCCCCAGCCATTCTTTGGTTTCCCGCCACCCCTTTCGCTTAGAAGGGAAGGCTGTGCTCAACATGGTGATTAGGAGAACGGCCCTTGGACTTGGGCTGACTGCCCGAGTTAGACTTGAGAACAGTAAGAACATCAGGGTGCAGCTTCATCCTGGGAGAGAAGCAGGCACCAGAGTCCTCCTTTTGAAAGCTGTGATGTGGGTTATCCTAGCAGAGCTCTGGTGGCAGGGTTACTCAGAACCTTGGGTGCCCATTGTAGCTGAAAAGCAGAAGATAGTCAATGAAAATTGCTCTCAGGTTTAGCGTTTAATCTTTGTCCTGTTTGGTTTTGGACTCTGTGATAATTTGTGCTTTTAGTTCTGGACCAGTGACCACATTTTTTAAAAAGATAATTCTTTATTGATTCTTTTGGAATCTCATATCATGCACCCAATCCCGCTTACCTCCCAGTCCCTCTAGATTCTCCCTTCACCTCTGCATTGTCCCCCTAAACCCTCTCCCTAAAAATCAATTTTAAAAAAAACCAACCAAACAAACAAACAAACAAAAACCCACCTTGCACCTTCGACTTTCTAACACCTCTTCATTCATCCTAGTGGCATTGGGTCATCTAGTATACTCTTTTGCCCAATTGGCCCTACCCACAAAATGCTCATTCATTACAATGAGTCATTGATCTGGTTCAAGGTCTCTGGCACACCATTATCACTGGACACTCACTGAAACTCCTCTCAGATATACTGATGTTGCCCAGGTCATGGAGATCCTGCAGTTATTTTTCTGGAAGTCATAGATGGGGTGAGCCTGGGCATAGATGTTAGCAGTGGACTAACTCAAGGTCTAAGATGTGGGTCTCAGTGGTAGCTGATCTGGTTGGTCCGGGTCTGGGACTGAACTCCTCAGGTGGGGTGCAGAGCCAGCTATACCATTTGGGGCTAGCTCTTCCATTCCCCTTGGTGAGGGGCGGGGCCACTTCTCCTAGGAGTGCAGGAGCCAGCTCTCCTGTTGCAGTGTTTAACAACAGGCAGGGCCAGCTCAGCAGGGCCCTCGGATTTCAACACACATGGTTTCTATGACCCCCCTGTGGCAGCACATATTGAGGTTTATGTTGGGGTTAAGTCCCACTAAACCTCTCAGGATTCAGAAGGATCCGCTATAGCAGGCGAAAACCTGACTATTAAAGACTGAGGGTAAACGAAATAAATTAGCTCACATAAGTCTTTTTTTATCATGTCCCGTTTATTCTTTCCGTGCTCTCTCTAATGCTCTCTTGATGTTTCCCTTTCAGTGTTCCTCCATGATGTTTCCCGCTGTTCTTCCCATCCTGCAAGGTTTCCAGTTTATATACCCACACAGACATATTTAGCAATTTTCTGGTAAATAACAATGATACCCAGCATGCATTTCTTAGGGCTCACAGGATGGGTAAAAGACTGACAAGGAAGGTAGACACCTTATGTCTCAAAAGGGGCGTGGCTGTGAAGCTCCCCAGCAGATACCGGGAAGATTGGGATGGAGCTTGCCCACCCCCCAGAGTTAAGCATCATGCTTATATCCACTGGCACCCAGGTGAGAAGGAATTTCTTTCTCTGGGGCTGGCTTAGCAACTCAAGCTTTTTTTCCCTATATGTTTTAGGGGCAAACAATTAATTTCCTAGACTAAGACCTTGTGTCACATGAAGGTGAAGGTAAGTACAGTATATTAACAATTTGTTAGGGTAGAGCAGAGGCCAGTGGGTTACACTGTCCTGCGCTGGCTGTTAGAGGGTTCAGGGCCACCCAGACCTGTTATCAGTGAGAGCAGACACGCTCTCTCCCTGCTCTGTGCCTCCTGCTCAGGGCTCCTTTCTTGTCAGTAAGGATACTTGTGGGGGACTAGCTTTATGTAGATTTGACTGAGAACAAAGGTTTGGCTGAGCGAGTGCTTTTGCACCAGGGCCGCAGTGTGGAGAGTCATCGAGTGCCTGCACATGAAGAACTTATCTCAACGGATGGCTTATACCCTGCCAGGATATTTTGGGATGAATGCCATGATGGAAGGGAGAAGAGCCATGGCTTCACAAGCTTTCTATAGAATTGACAGCGACTATCCAAAAAACAGGTGTTCCCGAAGCTTTGCAAATTGGGTTCCTCATTGGATGGAGTGACAAACTCCCATGAGTTTGTCTAATGATCTTTCAGCTGTACTTTTACTATATAATGCTTGTGGCTCACAGCAAGCGTGGACCATGGACATCATCACAGACCCCAACTGCAGCAGGAATATGGACCTAGACATGGCCCTTGACAGTGTATTGGCCTGGATGTCACCATGGTCCCAGTGGCAGCATGGGCCACCCAGATCAGTATGACCCCAGCAGTAGCAAGGCCTTCGGACACCATTGTGGTCTCAGGTGGCTGTCCAGACCCTGGGCATGTACACAGCTCTTGGTGATAACAGGAGCTACGGACCTAGACATGGCCCTAGGCAGCAGCCCTGGCCTTGGGTATACCATAGACCCCTGTAGCACAGGCCACATGGCCTTCAGGCACCAACATGGCTACAGGTTGTGGCCTTGACCCTGGGCATCTGGTATTGCCATGGGCCTCTGACAACAATACAGACCCTGGCTGTGGTAGGCCTATGGACCCAAATGTGGTCCTCAGCAGCAGCCTGGACCTGGATGTCACCATGGCACCAGGTGGCACTGCAGGCTACTCAGATTGGCATGCCTTCTGTGGCAGTGTGGTTCTAGGACACAAACATGGTCCTTGGTGGTGACCAGACCACTGGCCTTGGCATAGCCTTTCATAGTATCAGGAGCCATGGACATCAACACAGACCTTGACTGTGGTGGAACCATGGGCCCAGACATAGCCCCTGGCAGCAGCCCTAGCCCAGACGACACCATGGCCTGAGGTGACAATGCAGGCCACTCAGATTGGCACGGCCCTTGAGCACCAACATAGCCACAGGTTGTGGCCCAGACCCCAGGCATCTCCGTGGCCTTGGTGGCAACATGGGTCATGAATGCCAACACAGACCCTGGCTGCAGTAAGTCCATGGACCCACACATGAGCCTAGGCAGCAGCCCAGGCCCAGATACCATCCTGGTTCTGGGTGGCACACAGGCCACCAACGTCAGCCTGTTCCTCACAGTCCTCCCTTCTCAGATCTGCCGTTTACCACAGCACATGAACCATCCTTCCTCTTTTTCTTCCCCCTTTTTCCACCATATACTTACTTGCTCATCATAATGGCATCTACATGCCTGGTGCACGGGATAGCCATGGGTGGCTTTAGGCAGCCCAGACCAGGAGGACCCAGGCTACCCTATGGGTGTCTTTTGCGCACCTGAGCATCATGGCATCAGGTGGGCCTGTGGATGCCTTTAGGCAGCCGTAACCATCAGTGGATCTAGGCTGCCCTGTGACTGCACTTTTGATTACCGTAGCTTTGTAAGTTTTGAAATAAGGAAGTTTGTTGATATTCTTTATTTTCTTTTATTTTAAGACAGGGTCTTGTAATGTAGCCCAGGCTGGCTTCAGCTTCCAAGATACTGGGCATTGATCTGACCATATCTTTAGCCTGGAACACTCTTGTATATTTTTATTTGCTTGACTCTTTGTCATCCACATCTCAGTTCTGCTGTATTTCTGAGAAGGCTCTTCCCTTTCATCTAGCATGAAATGGCAAGTTAACATAACTGTCTCTTAATCCATTTCCTGTTGCTATAGCAAAGTATCTAAAACTGGGTTATGTGGGATTGCTCTCTGTATGCTGTGAATGTTTTATCACCATTGGTTAATAAAGAAGCTGCTTTGGTCTATGTCAGGGCAGAATAGAGCTAGGTGGGAAAACTAAACTGCATTCAGGGAGAAAGAAGGCGGAGCCAGGAAGGCATCATGTAGCAGCCCATGAAGCAAGGAGTAACAAATCACTAGCCTCATGGTAAAATGTAAAATAATAGAAATGGGTTAGTTTAAGATGTAAGAGTTAATTAATAAGTCTGAGCTAATAAGCCAAAAAGTATGTAACTGCTATTAAGCCTAAGAGTGGTTATTTCATAAGCAACTGCAGGAGCTAGTGAGTGGGACCAGGTGGGTGGAGAGAAACCACTCCAGGGAAGCAGTGGAATGGAGGATATTTGTAGCTACGTCTGGCGCCCAACTGTTTGGGGCTATCCCATGTGGCCTGCCACCCACTTAGGGTCTGTGTGCTTGTATGCCCACTCGGCGTAAGGAATGTAGCTGAGAGCACTGTGGCTCAGCACTCCCTGCCTGGGAACGTGGCAGGATCAGGTCTGCTAGGTGAGCACAGACAGGAGAGCGTGGCAGATTCTTGCTGCCATACACAGAGACATTTCCATGCCGCACAATGTGCTGCATGGTAGAGTTAGCTTTTACTCAGACCAAAAGAAAAAAAAGCCACCACAACTGGGTATTTGTAAAGACGTTTACCTGAGCTAATGGTCTGAAGTCTGAGAAGCATTTTCTTGACCTCATGTTGCTTCAACTCATGGCGGAAAGTGCAAGGGAGGGCAAGGAGGGGCTTGTTGGTGCAGGAGAGACGGGACTAATCCATTCCTGCAGGAACTATATTCATGAAGGTTGTGCCCCATGAACTAAACACCTCTTCAGGCCTGCTGTTTCTCAGTACTTAATTTATTGGCTACCCGTTTTTACTATTTTATTTGTATGGGTGTTTTGCCTAAATGTACATCTGTGTACCATACACATGTGCACAGGTGTTCTTGGAGGCCAGAAGAGGGCATACGATCTCCTGGAACTGCATGGCTGGGAGCTACCAGTGGGTGCTGGGTGTAGAACCTCGGTTCTCTGGAAGAATAGACAATGCTCTTGACTGCTAAGCCATCTCTCCAGCCCCAACTACCAAATTTTAATATGAAAAATTTCTGAGGCTAATCATATCCAGAACCAGAACATCACCCAGTGTTCTTGCTTGATTGCTTCTTGTAGACTCAGCCTTCCTTCCCTCCACGTGGTGTATGCACAGTGAGTGTACCTGTCTGCCCTGCAGTTATCCTAGTGTTAAGAGCAGTACTGGGCATAGAGTAGATGGTGGCATTTGCTGAATGAGTGAGCTTGTGAATGAGAATGTGCTTCTTTATAACTCAGAACCTGGGCTTACCAGTGTTCATGTTCATACTGTGTTGTTTCCTAAACAAATATAATCAAATTATTTTCTTTCTTGTTCATTATAAGTGCTTTCCCCACCCCTTGTAGTGGTCTCATTCTGAGGTGATGCTGTTTTCTCCTTGCTCTACTTTATGTAGCTCTTCTCCTTCCTGCCATTTGTTATTGGAAGGATGAGTTTATAGTTGCTGTGCTTTGAGCATTGATTTTTAGGTTTTGTGTTATAAGGAAGCAAGCTTTAATGTATTTGCTTAGAATAAAACACAAAAACACACCAGGACGTGGAAAATTTATCTCACTCTTGATTTTCCACTGACACTTTGACACTTTCTGCAATATTTCTGAAGTTCTTAGACAAGGCTGTTAGCTAAGAATTGACAAATTGACAGTGGCCAGATAGAAGCACATTCACAGGTGGGAGTGGGTACCAGGGTGAGGCAGGGGCAGTCAGAAAGGTGGTACTTCTTTCAGTGCCATGGATTCTCATGCCAGCTGCTGGCTTGTGAGGGAAAACCTGGCATGTTTAACTGTCTTTTAAACAGTAGCCTTGGAGCTGTGGAGACGGTAGAGGGGAGCTGCCTAGTATGGTGTGCCCATCCCTAACACAAAGCAGTTCCTTCCTGTGCTTGGCAAGGGCAGTGTCACAAACCCTGTGGAGTATGGGCCACTGGAACTCCAGCCACTTTTGCAAGTGTTTGAGGCTTAAATGCTCTCAGCACTAAAGGATGTAGTCCTTAGAGAATAAAATGCCCATGGATGGATATGAGCAACAGAGTATCAGGTGGAATTAGCCAGCAGAGGTTATTTCTCAAAAAGGGTCTGTGGTTATAGCCATAGCCATGGCTGGACAGGTAAGCACTCAGTGCTACTGTTCCTGTCACCTGCTCAACACTGCCTTCTACTCTTCTGTTTTCAAAGCATGTTTCCTAACCTGACTTAGATACTGGTTTATACACGTCTCTCCAGTGGACAACAGTCTTTTGGTTGGCTCCCTGCTGGACTCCTGTTTGAAGGCCTGTGGCTGACCTAGAGCTTGGCCTGTTGTCCCTGCTCTGCAGTCAGTGCCTTCACTGTGGTTGTTACTTGATGGGGGAGCTGACCAATCCCTTTGTCTGAGGGGCGTGACCCCTCGGGGCTCCAAATACCTCTAAAAGATCCGTGTTTGTTTGTTTTGACCCTCTTTCTTTCCCTGTGCTCCTTGCTAGAACCTTGGCTTTTGTAAGCTCCCTTTTCTTTCCTTTATTAAAGCTGATATATTAAAGCTAGTCTGGTTAATCATAACTGCCGATTGACCACACCCCTACATTTTGGCACCCAACGTGGGGCTTTTTACCTACCCCTGGTCGCTTCGCAGCTGCCCAGAACTGTTCTCTTTTTGGGATAATCTTTAGTTTATATCTAAATTTCTTTAGAAGTCCATTTTAACTATGTGTCCTCTCTCCCTTTTAATGGAAGAGTATCGAAGGAAGAAACAGGTAAGACAGGTATTCTGGAGCTTCTGGAGCCAGAGGGTGGGTTTTCTCTGTACTTAAAATTCTTCACTAAGTCTCCTCTTAATTCTTTATCCTCGCCTGGTGGGTCTAGGCTAAATTCTGGGCCCAATTCCTTTCATCCTTTCTTTCTAACTCTGTTTCCTGGCCCCTGGCCCCTGTGTTTTTGCTGTAGTTTTTCTTCAAAGAAGTGTTATTTTCAGAAAATTTCATAGCTGTCTTCTGACCATGGTTTTTAGGTAATATATTTTGTTCTGTCTTTTCCACTCCAGAGGTTATAATATGTTTTTTTTTCTTTTTATTGTAGAAAGGTGGTTTGCGTGGGAAGATGTGTCTCCCACTCCATTCTAATTAACCAGGATTCCTAGTGCTTCTTACCTTTAGGGGGATGGCAGCCTAAATTCCAGAGATAGCAAATCAAGCTTTCTATCTTTCTCTCTTTTCCTATTTTTTTTTTTAAAATTAGTTCTCAGTTTTGTTGTTGTGTTAAAGGAAACAATTGCATGCCTTTGTTTGGGTTACGTTGATTGCCTGTTTTTAGATTAACTCTCAGGTGAGAACTCCAAAAGCAGTTGCAACCCTTGTCTTCACGGAATTTGGAGGACAGGCTTCTCAGCTCTGCTCTGTACTCTGCCCTCACACCCTGATGGACAATAGACTGCTGAGGAAATAGCTCCCAGGTGTCTCCTACACATGTGCTCATGTGTGCATGGGCACAGCCCAGTTCTGAGAAAGACCTTTGCTAAGAGGGAGCTCACCCCATGCAAATGCCTTCCTGTGCAGCAAAATCCAGAGCCTGAGAGATAGAATTAGTGAGTTCTTTTTTTCCTCCCAAGAGGCCTCAAAGCTCTTAAAATAAACCTTAAAAAATCTGGCACTCAGAACGTCAGCTCTGAGAGCAGACACACTGCAAACCTGGTGCACTGAGACTCCCCTTCTCTGATCTTCTTCTGTTTTCTCTCTCAGTTTATTTTAATATCCCCTTTCATGGTCTTAACCTTTCAGAAACTTGACTCAGGCCTTCCTTGCCAGCTGCTGGCAGGAGAAGCAGCAGGATTTCCGGTCCTAGTTTTTATGGCTTCTGTGTCCCTTGCTTTGCTGCCCTAGTTCCTCACTGTCCAGCATCCTGGAGTGTCGTGTGGCTTTGGAATTTTGATGATGTAAATTCTGGTCTCTTGATTTGGGTAGACTTTAGAAGCTAGTTTTTTTTTTTTATAAAAAATAATAATATTATTATTGAGACAGGGTCTCACTATGTAGCCCTGGCTGGCCTAGAGCTTGTATACCAGACTAACTTCAGTTCTCAGAGATCTCCCTGCTTCTGTCTCCCAAGTGCTGGGATTAAAGTCTTGTGCTTTAGAATAAAAACTACACAGTTTTTGTTGTAGTGCTGCTAACTGGGAAAGGTGTCATCCTTGCCCCATTAGTACAGTCTTCCTTCCCGTTTGCCCCTCTGTGAGCCCTGTTACCAGGGGAAATGGTGAATTCTTTACCTTGATTAATTTGGAGTATTAGCCTATGAAGTTACAAAATATCATTTCGGAGCAAGATGTCAGGGAGGCTCCTTGCGGTCCCATGGAACAGGTTGACCTTTCAGTTCATTTTTTCAGCATCTTTGGGGATCCATTTGAAAAGAGCTCAAGCAGTAATTAGGACTAAGCAAAGAAAATGAATGTGAAGCCAGAATGTTTAATAAGAAGCCTAAGAACCCAGAACCTCCTGATACATAATAAACAGCAGCTTGAACTTTATTCTCTTACTCTTTCCTTTTAATTTGATTTTTTTGGGGGGTGGTTTTCTCACTTGGATTTAAGGACTTCTACTATTTGATTGCAGTAGAATAAGAATCTGGTCACGGCCTGATGAGGTTCAGATGGGGAGGAAGCAGGGGTTTGCTGCCTTCAGATATTAGAGACTTCAGTCATCTGGGGAAGGGGCGAGCTAGATCCACTTGTCTCTGTGGGTGCCTACAGAAGTGGATTCGTTCCACCTTGACTAAAGGTCAGAGAGTTCAGACCTGTTCTGCTGCTTCAAGGTTACTGACAGGAGGTTTGACCTAAGGTGTTTTGACCTAGTGGGTATTTTTTTTTTTTACTTGATGTTTTGGATATTAAGAAGGTAACTACTTTGTTCTTTGTGTCTTGGTAAATAAGCCTCTTGCCTTCCCCCTCCTTTCTGGACTGGGGTATATAAACGCTAGGAGAAATAAACACAAGGCTGATCACAGTATTCACTGGATGCCCTCCCAGCTCTATCAGCCGTCTCTTCTGTTTCTTAATCTTCATGCTTCCCCCCAAGCACAGACAAATAAGTCGGGTGGGACCTGGCATGTCTCCCTCCCTGCCAAATTTTCAGGGATTAAGTAGTTCCCAGATTATTTTTTGTGAGGAATGAAAAGAAATTTTCTGGATGGTTGTTAGAGTCTTTGAGGCTTTGAATAGTGTAGAGACTCAAACCAAAGCTTGTGCATTTATCTCTGTAAGGTCTATATACATGATGGTAGTAAGCCCCTCCCCTCAGTTCCCGTGAATCAGGTGGGCAGTTTGATAGAGTTAAGAGCTTTAGGTGTGGTGAAGGCAGGAGGATAAGGTATTCAAGACCAGCTTTAGCTACATAGATAGTTTGAGGCCAGTCTAATAAATGAGACCATCTCAAAACTTTTAAACACAAAGATTTGGCATGCAGTAGTCTAGTTATGGTCCAGCCCATTGTTCCCCTGTAATGTATATAGACTATTGTTTTCTTTTTTAAGATTCATTTTTTATTTATGTGTGTATGTCTGTGTCCACAAAGGCCAGAAAAGGACATCATTGGTTTGCCTGGAATTGGAATTACAGACAGTTGTATGCTGCCAGATATGGTGTGGGTACTGGGACCTGAAATCAGGTCCTCTGAAAGAGCAGCAGGAGCTCCTCATGTCTGAGCTCTCTCTCCAGCCCACTAAAGCTAGTCGTGGTAGAAGAGGGGTGGAGGGAGAGCGAAAGGATGGAGAGGAATGGAGAGAGAGGGAAGAGTGAGGGAAAGAGGGAGAGCTTAGATTTCAGAGTTAGATCTGCTTTCTAATTCTGGTTCTTAGTAACATTGTGACCTTGAGAAAATGGCTTAACCTTTCTGAGTCTGTTTCCTCACCTCCAGTGTGGGGTACTGATGGTACCTATGGTAGAGGCTTGTGTGAGTTAGTACATGCTGAGTAAATACCCTGTATGTTAGCTTTAATTGCTGTTTGGGGAGACAAACCTTGCTGTAGTTTGCATGTGGCTCCCCAAGTTGATGTGTTGGAAACTTAACCCCAGTGCAGTCATGCTGCGAGATGGAACCCTTAAGAAGTGCTTGGGTTCTGAGGGCCCTGTTGTCACGATGGGTTATAGCTGTTACTTTAGGATGTCTTGCTGACTGAGGGATGCATTTGACCTTTATCTGTGTGTTTCTTTTGGTATTGAGGACAGCAGCAGAAAGGCCTTAAACAGGTGCTGAATTCTAAATTTTAGACTTCTCAGCTTCAAAACTGCAGGAAACCTGTTCTTCATGAGTTGCTAAGCTTCAGGTACTCTGTTAGAGCAGCTCCACGTACACTGATGCTACCCTTCTTGGCAAGAGAAGATGGTGGAAAGTGGCGAGAAGACACTAGAGGAGGGAAGAGCCTGGGGGACAAGGAAGAGCATCCAGCAAGTTGAAAAAATAGAATTCTGAGTGCTTTGTTTTACTACATTAGTGAATTCTAGGCCGTCCCTTTGTTAGTCTACCAAACTGATGTCTCTCAGGAACCCAAAACTGAGCAAAGAATCAATAGCCATAGCATTCATAGTGTCCACCAACAAAACATGTTTTGTTTTACAAAACATTGCAGTATTTTGCTGCCTGCCCCCTTTTTATTATTTATGTATTTATGTATGTATGTATGTATGTATTTATTTATTTATTTATTATTTATTTATTTTGAGGCAGGGCCCAGGGCCTCGTACCCTAGCCTGACCTTAAACTTTCGATCTTCTTGCCCCTACCTCCCAAGTGTTGGGATTACAGGTGTGCACTACCATGTGTGGTTTTACTTTAAGTCTTATAAATAATTAAAGCTGAATGTACTTGTAAAAATTAGTTCAAAATGCATTTTAGTATGTTATACCTTTGTCCTGACACATTGTGTTTATTAGCTTGCTTGTTCATTCCAGAGTGGCTTAACATGAAGGACCTCTATGCCAACCTACTCTGACTGGCACTCAGCCTGAAAGCTTCCAGAGAGGCCACCTAGTGTTTCATAGAGTCTAAAAGTGGTGAACAGCAATCTCTTTGGGGGCAGAAGGGAAGGTAAACTGCCCCCCCTCTTCCGAGACAGGGTTTCTCTGTAGCTTTGGAGCCTGTCCTGGAACTAGCTCTTGTAGACCAGGCTGGCCTCGAACTCACAGAGATCCACCTGCATCTGCCTCCCCAGTGCTGGGATTAAAGGTGTGCGCCGCCATCACCCGGCTCTGAACTGCTCTTTTGGGGCTCATGTCCCTTCTCACAGATGTCTGTGTGGAGAAGAATAACTTGTGGACCAGATGGAGCTTCTGGATGTGGATGACAGTTAAGTGCCAACTAATAAATCAGATGAGAACCTTTGTTAGTCCGTTGCATGCTTCCTTATGAAGCTCACATGAGTAAATATGTACTCATGAGAACACCAAGAAGTTGGCTCAGTCTCTGGTAAGTGTTGGCTGTGATGGTGGGAGAAAGGGAGGCCCCTCTGTGGTCCCTGCAGTGGAAGAACTGTCAGTCCTGGCTGCTTCAGTTCTTGGCAGAGTCCCTCGCAGGTAGAGAAGTCTGATTTGGGAAGGCTCGTTTGCAGGAAAGGTGCAATACACAGTGCTCAAGAGTACAGGGTGAGTCCCAGGGCCAGGGTCAGAGCCTGGCTTTGCTGCAGATTCCTGTGGCTGTTGAGATAGCATAGCTCTATTTTCTCAGAAGGGAGAACTTCTTACTAGCTTGAAAACCAGATGTTGGGATGTTGGCAGGGCTGTGCTTCCTTTGGAGGCTTAGGGCAGATTCTGGTCCTTGGTTTTTTGTTTTTTTTTTTTTTTTTTCTGTTCCTAGTAGTTACCAGTGTTTCTGGGCATGTGGCTACATCTCGCGAAGTCTTCACAGGTAGCACCTTTGAGCTTATTTTTGCTTTGTTAAATCTTTCTTTTTTTAAATATTTATTTATTTATTTACTTTGTATACAATATTCTGTCTGTGTGTATGCCTGCAGGCCAGAAGAGGGCACCAGACCCCATTACAGATGGTTGTGAGCCACCATGTGGTTGCTGGGAATTGAACTCAGGACCTTTGGAAGATCAGGCAACGCTCTTAACCTCTGAGCCATCTCTCCAGCCCCTGTTAAATCTTTCTCTGCCTCTTTGTTTTTTCTTTTTCTTTCTTCTCTTTTAGAAAGAAGCAAATTTATTGAGTATACCATGAGAGTGTAGCAGGCATGGCAGGAACAGAAGAACCACCTGCCTGAGACAGTAGGCTGGGGAGCACCCAGAGGTATTTTGGAACGCTTGTTTTAGCCAGTTTGGGAAATCCCTCACCCCCATGCTATTCCCACTGTGCAAATGAAGGAAGTCCTGGCTGGCTGCTATTTTGTTCTGGTTGGAGGTTGGGCTCTGGGAGTGGAAGCTCTGTAGTAAAGAGTGCTGTAGACTCTGTTGACAGTGTTTGCTTATGTCACTCAGCAGCTTCTGACTGGACTGGAACCAAGCCCTTGTTCTCTTCGGTGGGCTTGCTTTCTGGAGCAGGCTTACTTAGCTTAAGAATTCCTGGATAAGCACTTGTTTCCTTTCTGGACTCTCAGTCTTGGCTTTCTTCTTTTTAATGCAACAGTGTATCTTGATCATATCTATATATTCATTCCCACTGCCCTCTTCCAAATCCTGTCTTTGATGCAGCAACACTCAGTCTGGCTTCTTTCCATATTTTCCCTGATAAATCAACAAACCCAGTCTCAGGTAGTTAATTGCAGGTTTTTGTCTTTAGTAACTTTTTTGAGCTGTGCAGGGATGACACATAAGTCCTATTTGTCACTTGTTACTCTGACTGGGACTCCTTGGGGGTGCGATGAGAAGAGACACATACCTGGGGTTGTTTATTAGAAGGTTTCTGTGCCTGGCCCAGGCTTTAAGAGCACTGAGGGCTTTGGTTGACGAGGGCTGAAAGCCTTCATCTGGGGCTGTAACTGTTGGTCTCCATCTGGTGTTTTGTGGGGAAGTCCTCAGATCAATGCTGTGAGTCTCAGGCGGTTTTCCAGAGACGAGGAAGAGAGGAAGAGAAGCTGTAGATTGTAGGGGGCACCTGCTGTGAGGTTCGGAGGTTGTGTAGCAGCTTCCAGCAGTGCTTGAGCAGAGAGAAAGTCTCCTCTCTCACAGCTAAGGCTGTCCCAGGCCTTCAGACTTGTTAGAGCCCGTGGGCCCCAACATAGATAACTATTTTCCCTAACTGGACTGGTACGGAGGCGCAAGGAATAACTAGACACAGCTTACACGGTCATCACGGAAGGGCATCTCCGGGTTCTATTCTCCTGAAGATCTACCCGCGTTTATTATCCAAACAGCTTTTATACCAACACATAAACTGAGTGGGAAAATACATTAGACCTGTCTCCTAGGTAACCAGGTGAATGGCGTTTTGTCACGTCCGCATCTACCTGTCTGCTGTGTATGCTAGCTGTCACCTAGGCTTGAATCAGCATCTCTAAAAGGCATCCTCCAAATTACAAAGAAAGGAGCAACAACATCCTGACCCTTTGTTAGGCAGTGACAGCCTGTCTGCAGGTGGGCCTATGGCTTCAGAGCCTGGCTGCCACACCATATAGAAATATGGGCCTACACAGACTCCACTAATAGCTGCTTGGCCAGAGATTCTTGGTTGCCAGGAGAGGGGGGCTTTTCCACCTCAAGGTTTATTAAAGAGGCTTGGTCCCTCACCTCTGAGGACTGTGGAATAGATTTCACCAGGGTCGCTTTGGTCAGAAATTGCAGCTCCTAAGCTACAGCGGAGTCCTCTGAGGGTCCGGAGGCAGAGAGGATGCTGGGTCCCTCACCTCTCAGTATGTGCTGGAACAGGAGGGACTGGGCACATCCATACCCCCCTACCCCTAGGGGATATTGTTCCTGTGCTCTCTGCTTCAGTTCCTGCCTCCAGGTTCCTGCCTTCGCTTCCCTCAGTGGTGGGCTTTACAGTGATGGATTGTTAAGCATAAGAAAAATCCTTCCCCCCCAAGTTGGTTTTGATCATTGTTTATCATAACAGAAAATCAAACTAGGACAGAGGATGAGGCAAGAGGATCACTAGTTTGAGAGTTTGCAGCTAGCCTGGCCTACATAGTAAGACACTACCTAACAAACAAACCCCAAAAGCCACAAGCTCCCAGCACTTGGGAGGCAGAGATAGGCAGATCTCTGAGTTCGAGGTCAGCCTGGTCTACAGGTGGGAGTTCACCATCTTGGTCACTCCTTTTGTGAGCAAGTGTCTCCCAAGGTTACTTCTTCCCAGCCTTCCCTTTCCTTTTTTGATATGTGGGCTGTTCTTCCAGGGTGTGAATATGTGTTCCCCCAATGCATTGCAAGCCTTGTCCCAACTCAGGGTCTGTTTGGAGAAAGGTAGTAATTAACTGTGAGTGTGACCTTGTTACCATAGCCTTAGTGTTCCTGCAGAGGGGACACCAGTGAGCTTGCTTGCAGGCATACACTCACTTTCCCTCTTGTGTGCTTTCTTTCATGCTTTCTGTACTGCATTTGGGAAAGATTGTGTTAGGACATTGTAAAAAGGCAGCTGTCTGCAAGCTACGATGAGCTCTCACCCAGAGATTGTATTGTCTACAACCCACATCTTAAACTTCCAGCCTCCAGAATGCTGAGAAAATAAATGCTTGTTATTTAAGACACCAGTCTACTGTAGTTTCCGGTTTTAGTTGAAGCAGTTTAATATAGGGAGGTATAATCTGGCTGTTTATCTGCTTGTGCCTAGATATTTAGGAATAAGCAAGGATATAAAATTATCTCTAGTTATCATTCAAAATGGCCATGTTGCTCTGTTCTCATGGATAATTGTAACACCATAATAAGGAAGGGAAGAATATCATTTTTACGGTGGTATTCAGTGTCTGGTAGCTATTAGCGAAATGTAGCTGTCCCTGGCGAGTTACTGTAAATACATTCATTTTATCTGTTTTGTTACCTGCTGTTTCATGAATGCATCCCAGAAGCATCTTATCTTGTTTTTCATACTTGTCTTCTAGTGAGAAATGTTCTGATTTGCAACTTCAGGGGGTAATTACAATATTCATTAATTTCTCTTCTTTTCCTCCCTTCCATTTATTTCTGGTTCCTTGAGAAATTCTTCCTCTCAATCTGTAAAACCAGGAAATAAGTTCCTTCATTAAAAGAGTGCTTTACAACACTGGTTTCTTGTCCTAGTGGTGGGAAGACTGCGATAGCACCTCCTTAGATGAGTGAGGGTCCCCCTGGGATGGACTAAATTAATTAAGAGACTTGGAGGGGGAAGAGCAGACCTGATCTCAGGCTACACCGGAGAATTTATTATTATTATTGTATTGAAATACCTGAGCAGAAGAGGATTATTTGATTTTCTTACCAAGGATTCAATCATAAACATTGATCATACATGTTATGTACAGGACATTGAGCATGGTGTTATAGGGGACACAATTTTTGGTTCATAGAGGTTCATATTGATTAAAGGAGTGGGTAGCTATATAGAGTAACTTTAGCATTCAGAGACCCGAGGACAGGCCTATAGAGTCAATGCCCTGTGTGCTAGTGAATGGGTTCGCAGTGCTGAATCTTCCTGGAATATAATCGAACTTAGAGCATCCTCTTGAGGGCTATTGTTCTAGTTTCATTTCTGTTGCTGTGGTAAATATCCTGACAAAAGCGACTGAGGGTTTTATTTGGCTTACAATTCCAAGTTGCAGTCTGCCACTGAGGGGAAGTCCAGGCAGGAACTTAGTCAAATCCATGGCCGAGAGCATATAACAAGGAATACAGCAATGCTGCCTGTGTTCTGCTTTATATCTGCTCCCAAGGGAGTGGTGCCACCCACCGTGGGCTGGGTCTTCCTGAATGAACAAAGATCGTTTTTTCCTTTTTTGAGACAGAGTCTCTAACCTTGACTGGCCTTGAACTGGGTATGAAACCTTGAGCTTCTAATCCTTTTCCTCCTACTTCCCAAGTGCTGGGGTTTGGTTACAGGTATGTCACATTGTACTGGGGATTGAACTCAGGGCTTCATGCGTGGTAAGCAAGCACTTTACTGCTGAGCTACATCACCATTCCATATAAATGCAATTTAAAAATAAATAGCAAGTGCTCATCTATGACAGTTGAGGAGATGGGCAGAAGCTGGGAGATTATGAAAGGTGCCTGAGAAAGGCATTGAAGAGGGTCACAAAGCAGAAGCAAACAGAATTTGAATTAATCTAGAGCAAGTGGAAACCCAGATTCCAGATTGGAAGGTCTGATCTGGGTTAGCAACTGTGGGGAGTTTGGGGGGCAGATACTGGAGGATTTCTGTCTGTGAGAATGAAGAGAAATGGGAACAGCTTGGTGTGTACGGGAAAGACTGGCTTAATTATTCGGCCACTTTTACAGTCTCCTCTATGCTGTCTCTTATGGTACTTTTTTGTTGGTTGGCTTGGCTTTTTGAGACAGGGTTTCTCTGTGTAGCCCTAGCTGTCCTGGAACTTACTCTGTAGTCCAGGCTGGCTTCAAACTCCCAGAGATCCTCCTGCCTCTGCCTCCTGAGTGCTGGGTTTAAAGGTGTGTGCTGCCACTGCCTGGCAATACTTTTGATTTTTATATGTTGAGTATTCATGTAAATGTCCTTTTTGTCTTCTAAAAGGCAGGAGGGGGCCCAGTCTCTATGTTAGTTACTTAGTTATGGAGCCCCATATCCATAGCAAGTGCCCACAGACTGCTAGTGAACATGTTAAAGTCTGAGCCTGTTACAGACAGTGAAGTGTGAGGGCTTGGGGGCCGTAGTGATGGTGACGATGGTGGCAGCACATACATAACTGGCTTTGGGAGGTGAAAGTCTGACATTATGTCAACTGCCAGGGCAGTCCAGGCTGTTAGGTATATTTAGTGTTAAGTATAGAGCTAGTGTGGTCACCATCCTTAGGAACCTCACAATCCACCAGGGAGAAGGAGAGCTGAAAAAGCAATGCCCTACTATAAGGTTCAGACGCTGCTCAGACAGACTGAATCTCCTCCAGAGGAGAGCTGGAGATACCTAGAGGAAGCTTTCACCTTCTAACCTGAGTAGGAATTTGCCAGCTGAAGACTAGGAGAAAATGACCTTCCAAGCAAAGGGAGTGGCAGGTGTAGAAAGCCTCCTGCTGGGAGGCGGCGTCACAGCGGTGGAGAAAAGGCTGTGTAAGGGCAAGGTAACAAAGAAGCACAGACTTTGACTGGGGCTTGGGTGGTCAAGGGTTTGAGTGTAGAGTTTGGTCTGTGTATTAATCAGGCTTCTCTCTAGAGTAACAGTTTATAGAATGAATTTCTCTATTGATATAGGAAGGGGACTTATTAGAATAATTTATAAATTGTAGTCCAGCTAATCTAACAATGGTTGCCTATGAATGGAAAGTCCAAGAATTCAGTGGTTGTTCATTCCTCAAAACCAGACGTCTGAGCTGCTCTTCAGTATACCCTGGAGTCCCGGAGAAGTAGGCTCCAATGTCAGTGAGAGGAAGGATTTGTTAAGGAGGCCTAAGCAAGCAAGAAAAGAACAAAAACTTCCTTCTTAGAGGGCTGGAGACCCTAGAGGAAGCTTTCACCTTCTAACTTGGGTAGGAATTTGCGCCCGGCAGGAGGCATGACCAGAGTAGAGGTCTTCCCACCTCAAAAGATCTGAATTAAAGGTGTGTCTTCTCACCTCAGAAATCCAGATTAAAAGTGACTCTTCCCACTCAAAGCAAAAATCACTCACAGGTGTGCCCCATTAGTTAACTCTAGATGTAATCAAGTTGACTACCAAGAATAACCATCCCAGTCTGTATTTTGAGGGTCATAGGAAAATATAGGTTTTCAACAGGGTGGGAGATCGGGTCAAATTTATTTGGTGCCTATTGAGTAATATCACTAACATTTAATCAGGGTGTGCACATGTAATTTGCTGACCTTGGTACCCCAGAGTCCTTTGACAGAACAATGAAGATTACCTGTGTTTTCCATATTACCACCTGTCTGTCTGGGAGTCTGAAGCCTGGAGAAAGTGGCCTGCCCCAGGCCTGCGGCCTGGCATTTAATCTCAGCCCTGTAGCCCAAGGCCCTGTTGCTGAGGACTTTGTGTTCCACTTTCGAGAGCAGCTGCTCCCACCCCTTCTCTGCTCCTTCCCCCTCAGCTCTCACTGCAGAGCCTGCACTGAGGCTTAGAATTCCTCAGCCATGCTCCCTACAAATTGAAAATTTTACAACGTCATATGGAGAGAAGTTCTGAGGAGGACTGAGAATAAAGGCCTCTCTGCTTTTCCCCTGCAAGGGAGTTTGAAAAATAGAGAAGTTCTAAGTTTTATGTTAAATATCCTTGGGGTTTCTTTTCCTTCCCTTTAAAAAGTTTTTTCTATTAACCAAAATCCAGCAGAGACACTTGTGGGAAGATAATTCCTTTTGGCTGGAGCTCCAGCTCCGCGCTGTGAGCTTTTTAATTTTCTTTCCTCGGCAGTGGGCTGGGACCCGACTGTGCGGTCGCTGGGGCTCAGCACAGCCCTGTTTTTGGGCGAGTTATCTCTGGGAATCTCTGTTTTTCCCTTGTACCTACCTAATGAAAGACAAATTAAATCAATTTTTAATCAAGGAGATGAATGGCAGGGTTTTCCTTAGAAGAGAAATCATAAGGCCCCAGAGCACTAGATATGATAAACGGTGAAGTTTTTATTTGCACGTATGCTGCTAGGCATAGTTTAATGTCAGGAAACATTTGGCAAGCAGCCATGCAGGGAGATGAAGGAGAGTGCTTTTCTTTCTGCTCTTTTCTCCTCGCTCTGGGCACACCTGTGTGTCCCCAGCATTTTGTGTTAGTGTTGGGAGGCATTGAACTAAATGAAAGGTTTGATTAGAACCTTCTTCCTCTCCTGTTGCTCCTGCTCCTGGCCCCTCAGCCTGCTGTGTGTTCATACAGAGTGTGTGTTATCCTTTCCCAGGTGGTATGAGGGGCGATTTCAAGGAATAGAGATTTCTAGGAAGGCTTCTGTGATCCAAGGCTGAGAGACATGATTTATCTTCCCTATATTTTGTCTTTTATATTGGAAAACAGAGTTCCAGGGTACTGTCAAGACTAACGTCCTGAAAATTGCCTTCTTACATCTGTTTTGGCAGATGCAGATAGTTCCACCTACTGACTTTCCTTATGGCAGTGTAGGATGGAGGAGGAATAGGAGTGGAGACTGCGCCCACTGACGATCCTTGGGATGCACCTCCATGGGCAGTGAAGGGTGGATGTGTCAAGCTAAGTTTTCTTTGCTTGGGATTTGAGTTCCGTCATCACAGGCCTCACTTTTAGGTTCTGGGCTCTTAAAGCAGTGATATTTCTAAAGATTCTATGCAGGAGCCAGACCTTCCCTGAAGCCTACTCTCTGATGTCTGCTGCTGTTAAACGGACTCTGTGAGTGCTTTTCTTTTTCGGAAGAAAAAGTGAGTTTTATTGAGCGCTATTTAAAGGATCCAGTAAAGTGGACATTGGGTACTCCAGTGACTCTGGGTTGAACAAGTGAAACCGTGACTTGTGCCTCACCACTGTCAGGCTCTGCCGCTTTGACCTTTTCAGCCTGTAGGCGCTGATCTCACCTAAAAGGGGAGATTGGGGTTTTTTTTGTTTGTTTTTGTTTTTGTTTTTCGAGACAGAATTTCTCATTCTAGCTTTGGAACCTATCCTGGAACTTGCTCCGTAGACCAGGTTGGCTTCGAACTCACAGAGATCCGCCTGCTTCTGCCTTCTGAGTAAAGGTGAGGGATTTGAACAGGAATGTGAAGAACAGGGAAGCTTCATAAATAAACTGATAGTAGTTGATAAGTAGGGGCAGAAGGAAAGGGGAAGCTGGTTTCCAGAGCTCATGTATTTCTGACTGGTAGGATAGCTATCAGGCTCCTCTAGGAGGATCAGGTATATAAAGTGAAGAACAAGGCTTAGTTTTGGACTTGAGTATGAAACATGTAGGAGACTATAGTAGGAGTATCCTTCTGGCAGCGTGAACGCTGTGCTGAAAATCTCATGATGTTTCATGTTCAGATTGTTCACTGCAGTATGTCTCCTTGGGTAGATAATGTGATCCAACTCCAGTTCTGTTTACCACCTCCTTCCCTTAAGAAAAACAAAAGCTGGGATTTCTAAGGAATGAGTTCATGGATAGAGTTAAACTGTGATTATCCACTTACCTAGATGGCAGGCTTCATTCTGTTCCTGTTTCTCCTTTAAGACCATTCTGAAAAGATGTTCCGGAGATTTGCTAGAACAGTACAATGAGCTGTGTGTTCAGAACTTATCAAATCAATATGGGAAAGAAGGTCCTTGCATGTTGTGATGTTTGCTGCCCTTCAGCCCTTTGCTCCAGCATTTATTGGTTGAAATAAATACATATGCCTAGTTTTGGGTCAGATCTTCAAAAAGCACCATGGCCTCTACTTGAGATGCTCCCTTCATTGTCTTTACCACTTTTAATCTTCCAAGCTTTCTTCTTCTTCTTCTTCTCCTTCTCCTTCGTCTTCGTCTTCGTCTTCGTCCTCGTCCTCATCCTCTTCCTCTTCCTCTTCCTCTTCCTCTTCTTCCTCCTCCTCCTCCAGTAAGCCCTCTATAGCCCACATACCATGGTGGGCACATCTGCACTCTTGCCTGAAGGCTATCTTTGGCAGGGCTCTTTAACCTAGTGTGTCCCTTGCCTTTCTGGGAGCTCCTAGGGAAGAACATCCCTGTTTATTCTCTGCACCCCCAGCATCTGTACATATTTAGGATGTTACAGGCATTGGCAAGTATGTATGGAAGGATGTATGTCTTTCAGTTGGATGTGTTGAAGCAACACTGGATATGAATGTTCCAGGTTTGTTTTTCACCGTTTCATGATGTATGAATTTTTGCTCCTCTTATAGCTCTCCTATTTGGGAAGGTGAATAATGTCTTTGCAAAAATACTTTTTTGAGGGGGATTGGCCTGTTAACTGCTTATCTAGGGTTGAAACGGCTTTTGTGTAGGTGCAAACCTCTAGTAAGTGGACTGTGCATCAGTACTGTGTAGGCATAGTACTTTTTTGTGGTTTTTAGATGCTCCCCACAGCTCTGAAGCCAAGGCTTATGTCTTTATGGGTTGTTAAGGGAGTGGTTGCCTTTCATGGTGAAAACCTTGCAGTATTGACTTCCTGAACCTAGTATTTTCTCTTGGCATTACCAGAGGCTGCTGTTGCTTTTTGATAGTCACCACAAGAGGAATCTGAGTGGTCGGAGGCAGAATGGAATGATGACAGAGAATTGCTTTTCACTTGGTGAGTACATTGGAGAGAACGAGCAACAGAGACAGAAAAGTATGGTCAACCAAGACTGAGGTGGTTGCTCTGTATGGAAACTAGAATGAATGGAGGTACTTGTTATAAAGCCAAGGCACGAGAGGACTGGGCATCTCTCATCCCCTTGTTATTTTTCAAATGATGTTATCTTGGGGCTGGAGGGATGGCTCAGTGGTTAAGAGCACTGACTTCTCATCTAGAAAACCACCTGTAACTCCAGTTATGGATCCAGGGGACTCTGATACACTCTTCTGTCCTCCATGGGCACCAGGCACATGTGGTGCACAGACATACATGTAGGAAAAGCACCCATGCACATAAAAGGTCATGACATATCTAAACTACAGGCTTCAAATGCTTTCTGATTTTTAGCCAGGATATACTCTGTCTAAAAGCAGTTGATAAAGTGGACTGTTTCAAGGATATGGCGTGTCATTCTTTCCAGCTAATCTAGTTGAAGGAGAAGACTAGCTGGCAAGCCATCCCATGGCACTTACTTTGGCAAGAGAGACTTAAGGGTCCTGCTGGCGTCCCTATCACAAGTTCACTCACTGGAACCCAGAATCCCTTTGCAAATTCCCGTCTTAGATGCTGCTGTTGCCTATCTGTACCTCTGTCAGTTGCAGGCTGATGACTCCTGGCAGGCTGGGATTTGGTTGGTGGCATCTTTCTGGGCCCCTTGACCCTACCTGCTGTTAGAAATCCTGTTGTGCACTCTTATTCACATGCATGACTATTCCTTGATACTCCACTTTTAAGAAGAACAGATACCAGATGGGAAAAGTAACTCTCTTGGGTTTATGTGTGCTTTAAAAAACTACACTTTAAAAAAATAAATTGTAGCTGCCTTTGGTGCTTTTCCATGCTCAGAATGTGTTTGTCTTATTCTTGCCGTCCTATGGAGACCAACAGAGCTGTAGAGAACCCGGGCGACTCTCGGGGCGTCCCCAGGAATATGCAGTGCACCTTTCTCCTTTCATGTCTTGCCGAGGTCAGGGCCTGGAGATGACTCCTCAGAGCACTGTGCTTTGTATTATTTTCCAGATAGCTTAACTAAGAGATCAAGGGCTGTTTGAAGTTAAAGTGTTATATTGTTCAGATTAAAGCTTTTAAATATCATTTAATTGGGGTTTTAAAATACTGTTAATTGAACTCAATTTTGGTTGCTGTAGTTGACATAGATACTGGACAAATGCCCATTCATTGTTGAGGCATTGGACATAAGGTGAACATGACTTGGAGGGGAGACAGCGCACAGTTCCAGCTGCTGACAGAGTTCAGCTGTCCCCGTGCTGACTGCTCTCCTCTGCAGAGCTGATGCAGTGAACTGGTGATGGGGTGAGCTCTTGCAGCGAGGCCATTTGGACAGTTGGAATAGCTCTGAGATGGGGAGGACATTTAAAGTTTGAAGCTAATACCATATTCCCCTTCAGCCCTAGCATAGGACCTAAGCTTTAGGCGTGCTTTGATTGAGGCTGTATTCCCATCACGTAGACGGTGGTAGTGGAAGATCAGAAGTTCAGAGTTTAAGTTCTTTGACCATTTTCAAATAGTTTTTCTTTCTGCTGTTGAATTGTAGGAGGTGTTTTATATATTGTGATATTATATTCTTAATCAGATATGATCTGCAAACATTTTCTACATTTTCTCCTGTCCTTCTCCCTTTCCTCCAGTAATGGGCATAAAAGCCCTGGCCTTGCACATGCTAAGGAAGCTCTCTGCCAATTGAGTTATAGCCCCAAACTGTTTTTTTTAATCAATTTTATGTTTTTGATACAGTAAAGTTTATGAAGCATAAAATTTGAAAATAATTATGGGTATATGCTTTGTGAATGTATGTCTGCATGTGTACGTGGGAGGCCAGAAGAAAGCCCTGTCTGCATGTGTACATGGGAGGCCAGAAAAAAGCCCTGGATCCCTTGGAGGAATTACAGGTTCTTAATTAATTAATTAATTTATTTATTTATTAATTAATTATGTATACAGCATTCTTTCCATGTATGCCTGCAGGCCAGAGAGGACACCACACCTCATTACAGATGGTTGTGAGCCACCATATGGTTGCTGGGAATTGAACTCAGGACCTTTGGAAGAGCAGGCAATGCTCTTAACCTCTGAGCCATCTCTCCAGCCCCAGGTTCTTTTTTAAAAAAATATTTTTTATTATTTTTATTGAGCTATACATTTTTCTCAGCTTCCCTCCCTTCTTCTCCCTTCCATTCTGCCCTCTCCTGTGACCCCCACATTCTCAATTTACTCAGGAGAGCTTGTCTTTTTTTTTTCTCCCTCCTGTGTAGATCCATGTATGCCAATCCTAGTGTCCTCTTTGTTGTCTAGGTTCTCTAGGGTTGTGGACTGTAGGTTGGTTTTCTTTGCTTTATGTCTAGAAGCCACCTATGAGTTAGTACTTATCATACTGTCTTTCTGGGTCTGGGTTACCTCACTCAATATAGTTTTTTCTAGATCCATCCATTTGCCTGAAAGTTTCAAGATGTCATTGTTTTCTTACTCTGTGTTGTACTCCATTGTATAAATGGACCACATTTTCTTTATTCTTCAGTTGAGGGGCATCTAGGTTGTTTACAGGTTCTGCAATTACAAATAATGCTGCTATGAACCTAGTCGAGCAAATGCCCTTGTGGTACAATTGAGCGTTCTTTGGGTATATACCCAGCAGCAGTATTGCTGGGTCTTGTGGTAGATTGTTTTCTAATTTTATGAGAAATTGCCATAGTGATTTCCAAAGTGGCTGTACCAGTTTGCACTCCCACCAGCATCCACATCCTCTCCAGCATAAGCTGTCATCATTGTGTGCGTGTGTGTGTGTGTGTGTGTGTGTGTGTGTGTGTTTGATCTTGGACATTCTTGCAGGTGTAAGATGGGATCTAAGAGTTGTTTTGATTTGTATTTCTCTGATGACTAAGGATGTTGAGCATTTCCTTAAGTATCTTTCAGCCATTTTAGATTTGTCTTTTGCGAGTTCTCTTTTTAGGTCTGTACCCTGTGGTTTTGAATTACAGGGTCTTGTGGGCTATCTGGGCTACTGGGATCTGAACTCTTGTTTTTATAATTGAGCAGCAAATGATTTTAATTTTCACCTTTGAGCCATCTCTCTAGCTACAAGTTTTTAATGTTATTAAAGTTCATCTTACCTATTGTCTTCTTGTATTACCTATCATTTTGGTGTTAAACAGTTGCCAAATTAGCCTCATGAAAGTGTTTTATGTTTTTGTTTTTTTGAGACAGGGTTTCTCTGTAGCTGAAAGTGTGTCTTGTCTTCTTCTAAGAGTTGTATAGTCTTTATCTTTTAAATTAGGTCTTTGATCCATCTTTCAAGCCTTGTGAACCTTGGAGGTGCTTGCCGTGAGGACTGACAACCTGAGTTCAATCCCTAGGACCCATATGGTGGAGGGAGAGAGTGGACTCTCCTGGGTTGTCCTCTGAGGGCCATACATGTGCTGTAGCATAGGCACCCATATATGTGCTGTAGCATAGGCACCCGGATACATGCACATATGTGTGTATGCATGGATAGAAACAAAATGTTTTTTAAAAGTCAGTTGTCTGTAGGTGTTTTCTTGACTTTGGTTTATATGTTTATCTTATGTTAGTCCTTAATTTTTTTTAATTGAGCTTTGTCATAAGTTTTGAAATTGGGACTTGTAAATTCTTCAACTTTTGTCTCCTACTTTGTTCTTTTTCAAGATTGTTTTGAGTATTCAGGGTCCTTTAAAACACCATATGAATTTTATGATATATGTATATACACACACACACAATTTCCATAAAAAATGCTGCTCGGAATTTGAGAGGAATTGTGTTGAATCTGTGCCTTGCTTTGCGTGGGATTGTCATTTTGACAGTGTTAAATCTTTTAATCCACCCCAAGATGTCTTTGTTTATTTAGATCTTTTTAATTTTGTTAGCAGTGTTTTATAGGTTTTAGTACACAGTCTTTCACCTTCTTTGTTAAATTAATTTCTAACTATTTTATCCTTTTTGGTAATATTTTAGGTAACATTGCTTTTTTTTTTTTTTTATTTTTCCAGACAGGGTTTCTCTGTGTAGCTTTGGAGCCTGTCCTGGAACTAGCTCTTGTAGATCAGACTGGCCTCAAACTCACAGAGATCCACCTGCCTCTGCCTCCCGAGTGCTGGAATAAAGGTTTGTGCCACCACTGGCCGGCATCCATCCATCTTTCCCTCCTTCCCTCCTTCCCTCCTTCTCTCCTTCCTTCCTTCCGGTCTTAGTTTTAAATTATGTATACCTGTGTGTGTCTGTGTGGGTCATTGAGCTCAGGTGCTCTTGGAGGTCAGAGGACTGCTCTGGGAGCAGTGCTTCAGGCAGCGGGGCACTCGCTGCCTGGTGTGGGTGCTGGTGACTGAGCACGGCTCTTCTGTAAGAGCAGTGTATGCTCTTACCAGGAGCCGTCTCCAGCCCCGTCTGCATCCCTTTGTTGAAAGCTCACTGCTGGTGTGTAAAGAGTACAACTGTGTTTTCCCTACATTTAGGAACTCTAGCAGAATCTCTGGTTGATTCTCTAGGTTTTGTTTGTTACAGGTAAGATTGCGCAGTCTTCAACTAGAGATAATTTTCCGTTGCTCTTTCTGTTTCAGATGCCTTTCCTCCTTAATAGCTCTATTATTGTGCATATTAGAATTGGTCAGAGCAGTTACTTTGTGCCTGGTTTTAGATGAAGGGCTTTCAGCCTTTACCGACGAATACAGTAGCAGCTATAGGCTTTCCATGTCTGTTCCTCGTCATACGATAAGTTCTACTCTATTCCGGTTTCTTTTGTTTATTACTATGTAAGGGTGTTGGATTTTAAGTGCTTTTTCTCTACCAGTTGAGATGATCATGTGCCTCCCACTTCTCTTAAACTTCCCAAGACAAATATGATTTGATCATGTATAAGTTTCTTAGTATGCTGTTAAAAATGGTTTACTAATGTTATGTTCAGTCTTTTTCATCTATGTGCCTATGGGGGGCCCTGTAATTTTCTTGTAATGTCATTGTCCAGCTTTAATATCAGGGTCAGGCTGATCTCATAAAATGAAAAAAGAAGTGTTCTGTTGTGCTTTATGGAAGAATTTAGAAGGCTTTGAGTACTGCTACCTTTTATTTATTTATTTAAACCATTCTTTGTCTGTGTATGATATATCTATATCAATGAGCCCCCCCACACCTCCCTACCCAGGATTTTCCTTTTTTTCCTCACCCATCCCCCCTACAGGAATGCTGGGATTACAGACATGTATGTTACCATGTCTAGCTGGGTTTTTGTTTGTTTTTAAATGTGGGTTTTGAGAATTCACACTCAAGTGTCCATGATCGCATGTCAAGCACTGCTCAGGAGCCGTCTTCCCAGCCCACTGCTTTCATTCTTAACACTCACTTTGCTGACCATTAGGTCTTGGCATCCTTTGTCCAGTACTTCCTGTTTGAAGCTCTAGCCTTGAAGCTGGGTCAAGTCCACTTTTTCATACTTGCTTTGACACTTTTAACCACTTCTCTGGGGAGCCAGCCACACTGATGATTCTTCAGACTCAGACTGGAGGCTGCCCTGGCAAGTAGGGTTAAATCATAGCTTTCCCCATGTTTCCTTGGGCTGATCATGGATGGTCTGATCCTGGACTTTCTGACCACGCTTCTAAGTTATCCACGAGATCATCAAAGAGAACTTATTTAAATGTTTCTTGTGTAGTTAACATTTCAGGATAAAAGACTCCATTGAGCACAGCTTTCCATAATTCTAGGTTTGTATATGATCATAGAGGTGGCCACACATACTTTGTTTAAACTAGTAATTCATATATATATAATAGCTCTGCTTCTTCTACTCAATATTTTGAGAGGGAGTACATTTTGAGACAGGGTCTCACTATGTAACTCTAGGTGGCCTAATATTCTCCAGGTAGACCAGGCTGGCCCGGAACTCTCAGTGACCCTTTGAGTTGTCTCATCAGTAATATTTTATGCACCTGTTTTTATTGATCACAATAGACATTTTTAAAAAAATATTTTTGTGTGTATAGGTGTTTTTCCTGCATGTATGTCTGGGTACCGTGTGTGCGCCAGTGCCCATGAATGCTAGAAGGCATCAGATTTACTATGACTGGAATTACAGACAGGTGTGTGCTGCCATGTGGGTACTTGGAATTGAACCCAGGTCATCTGAAATATCAGCCAGTACTCTTAAGTGCTGAGTCATCTGTCCAGCCCCTAAAAACAATTTTTAAAACAGCTAATCATTTGCTAGTCCATGGGTTTTTTAAAAAATGTTTTTACTTTTGCTCAATCAACAGACTTTGTGTGTGTGTGTGTGTGTGTGTGTGTGTGTGAGACAGTGTTGGAATCTGAAGATAAAAGCTCAGGCAGACAATTATCCCTCACCCTTGTGGACTTGCTAGTCAGATGGATTTCAGTTGTGACAAGCCTGTGAAGTAGAGCCTGACTCCCCAAGAGAGCACAGTGTTCTGGTCCTCTTTCTATTGCTGTGCTAAAATACTTGGGCTAAAAGCAATTTAGGGGAAGAAAGGGTTTCATAGGATGAAACGGTCACAGTCCATCATTGAGAGGAATCAGGTCAAGAACCTGAAAGCAAGACTCTTGTTATTTCACACAGCATTTTCTCCAATCCAGGAACTCATTTACTGTCAAAGAAGTACAGAAGAAACCATGGAAGAACACTGCCTGCTGCTGCCTTCTTTTCTGGCTTGCTTATCTAGCTTCCTGATACAGCCCAAGACTACTTGCTCAGGGAATGGATCTGCCCACAGTGGCCTTCTCAGAAAAGTTAACAATCAGACATGCTCACAAACCAACCTGATAAACACAGTTAATTCAGTTTAGACCTTCTCCAAGTGATTCTAAAGTATGCCAAGTTGACAGTTAATGTTAACTAGGAAACCTTGGGTAGGCCCCTTTTATCTTTCTTTTCTTTTCCATTTTTGGACAGACTTATGTTTTTGAGGCTGGCCTTGAGGGTGTGCTCCTCCTTTTGCTGGCTCTGCTGGGATTATAGTCTCACCTCCCATCCCCCATTTTGGTCACTTTTAATGTTTCAAACTTTACATCAGCACATATTATCCATAAATAATTGGTCTTATGTCATTTTCATACATGTATATAATACATTGATCATATTCACCCCATTGCCTTTTTCCTCCATCTTTTTTATTGAAATTGTCTTGACTAGAACTCAATAGAAGTCTGCTCTGTCTCAAACTTCCTGCCTGTCTCTGAAGTGCTGTTATTACAGGCTTGTCCAACTGTGTCCATCTTTGTCTTCTGAGATGCAAAGGAGAACTTTTGGCAGAATAGTGGCAGTTTTACTTACAATGAGAATCTCAGTAAAGCCCAAGAAGGCTCTCCTGGGAGCATGGCAGCGTAGCTCTGAAATAAGGCTGCATCAGCCTAGAGGACTGGCGGCCGTTTCCTAGGCAATACTCTGTTTAATATTTTTAGCGTGTGGTCACGGCAGAACTAAATGTAGTTTCTGATCCCAATTTGGTAATAAATGTAGATATATTTAGAGTCAGAAACAATGCATTTACAATTCTCTGCTCCCTAATTGTGTGCCAAGTGCTGAGTTTAGGTTTCTTTGTTTCTTGGCTACCTACCCAGCCTCCCACCATCTTTGGGAGACGATGCCTGATTTTCTCCGGGTGTTGGGTGGGATTGTGAAGCCTGTGAGTTATGGCTCTCTGAGTTATGTTGAGAAGCATCTGATTTTTTGTGTTTCTGCCCACGTATGTAAATGTGTATGTTTTAAAAATTCATCTTCCTTTCAAATTTTAAGGATGTGGTATTATAAATAGCTGTGGGCTCTTAGGCACTTTACGAATAAAATATAATGCTTTGGTTACCTGAAGACATTTGTAGTCAACGTGGGTAGTTGTAAGTTCTGTGGTTGATAGCCTATCTTCTCATATTGCTGCAAAGTGGTTTTTACAAGAAAATGCCCCCCCCCCTTTGAGTGGCCTCTGTAAGTTAAGGAGGACTCTAGTTGTCTATCTTACAACTACAAAGTTGTATTTCAAGTTGCCTACACTAGTGTCTCTTTTCTCATGGCATATCCCCCAGAGAACTTTCTTTTAAATAATTGTACTGCCTTAAATGTGGAAAGTTTCATTGTCTGTTGATTGTGAGCAGGATTTGAAACCTCTTGATGTCAGCAGTGGTAGGTTTGGTAGATTCTGTTCTGTAGAAAGTGGTCCACGAGGCTCAATGCTAAAATGTATCTATGTGGGGCTGGAGAGATTAACAGCTCTTGTAGAGGACCTGGTTCCCAGCACCCACATGGCAGCTAACAACTGTTTATAACTCCAGGTCCATGTGACCTGATGCCCTCTTCTGGCCTCTGATGGCACTGTATGCATGTACACTTACATATATGCAGGCAAATGCTCATGCACATAAAAAAATAAACATAAGTAAACATATAAACTTAAAAACTTATACACACTTGGTATCTGTGTGGGTATGAATACCAAGTGTTTATAAACCAGCACAGAATAAGGGTTGGTATGTTATTTGGAGCTATGAACTGGAAGTTTCCCTTCTTCCAGACTCTTTTGGTCCCACTAGAGATGCTGCTGTCCTCTGGAAGCCTAGAGGCATTAGGACAAAGGAATGATGAATTCTGATCCCTGCTCTGCTGTGCCTGTTGTGGCTTCTGCTGAAATCCCTGATACTTTTTAGAGATAGAAGAGCATCTGCAGGAATGTGGAAACAGAACTAAGTCATTAGGAAGCTGGACTCTGAAGCATCTTTCAGCTTTTGATCAACTGGCTCTAACTCAGAGGCAGCCAGTATCACTTAGGTTTCAGTGTGTGTGCCCATCCATTGTATAGTCCAGGTTTGTGGGTAACTTGTGGCTCAGGATTGGGCTCCAGGCAGGGGCTGGACTGCCAAGCAGAGGCAATCCTGGATGGCGGCGGAGTCCTTACTACTTTGTTCTGTTCAGAATTTTCTCTAATAGTAGATATTTAACTACAAGCTTTTTAATTTTTATTTTGTTAAGAAAAGGTCATACCATGTAGCTCTAGCTGGCCTGGAATTCGTTACATAGACCAGGCTGGCCTCAAGCTTAGAGAGAGCTGCCTGGCTCTGCTCCCTGAATGCTGAGATCAAAGGTTCGCACCACAATGCTCTGCTCAGCTCCAAGATTCTTTAACTTCCACTTTGTGTCGGGCACTGGTCTCTATATTTGTTATCTCATTTAATCTGATAACTATACTACCAAGTAGTTATTATCAGGTCTTTGTGTATAAAGATGACAATGTTGATCATCTATCCTAAAGTTACACGGCTAGTCAGTCAGACCCGAATCAATCCAGAGTCATTATATTGACGTGTCAGCCACCTCAGGAGGTTGTGGAGAGCAAAGAAGCTTAGCACATTTCTTAGAACATTGTACTCGAGTAGAGATGAGACGGAGTAGAGTTTCTTGTAACTTTTATTGTTATTAGCACTAACCAATCGCTCTCAGGACCTCAGGCAGCACCAAGGAACAATTATAAATGAGTGTGTTCTTGCCACTCTATGTTAAAAGCTTGTCTAGTGGAAGACATATTGACCAGGCATATCCTACACCCACCCTTGCCTGTGTGCTGTGTGTGTGTCGCAGTAGCTTGGACATGATAGAAGCAGGTCTAGCCACAAGAGGGCCCCAGTAGGCTCATTAAAAAATTGTCATAACACAAAATATTATTATTTATTTATACTATTTCAGAACAAATAAAATGATGGATCCAGTTTCTGTGGCTGATTTCACAGACCCCTGGAGGTGCAGCATGGCCTATGGCAACAACCCTGGATCTGCAGCCCAACTGGTGTTAAATTTACACTCTATTGCTCTCTGGCTGCATGAACTCTGGCTCGTTACTTAACCTTTGATTTTTTGTCTCCTTGTGGGTAAAATGAGCAGCATGTTAGAAACACCTCGGAGGGTTTTTGTGGAGAGTAAAGGAGCTTAGCACTGTGCTTAGAATGTAGACAGTGCTCCATAAATGTTAAATGTAGTTATTATCTGACAGAATTTATTTTCCTCTGGGATGCTTAGTTATTATGTTGGAAGATGGGGGAAGGAGTCTGACTGATGCGTTCCTTTTCCACACCAATTCTACAGTTGTACTCAGTACAACTCAACCAAGAACAAAGCTGCTGAGCAGACTGGGACGTGGCTGGGGCTCAGAGTGCATGGAATTATGTCTGACATGAGTTTCTCCTTGGAGAATTTGCTCCCGTGCCTCATGTCTCTGAGGGTGTGGCTGCTCCTCACTGTCCTGGGAATGTGTGCTCTGGGACATGGCTGTATGTTACTGTAGGAACCTGTTCCACAGCATTGAATGGTGCGGCTGCTCCTCACCGTCCTGGGAAGAATGTGTGCTCTGGGACATGGCTGTATGTTACTGTAGGAACCTGTTCCACGGCACTGGAGAATTCTTTTGTCATACTATTGAAGTACACCTTTTTAAATTAGGAATCCAGTGGAATATTGAAAATTACTAAACTCCAAAGTGCACTACCTTGGCCTCCATTTGTTTTTAAACTTCATTTTTACATGTGGCTCCTCTTTGAATGACCCTCTTGCTGCCTCATTACCAAATTCAGTGATCAACTCCTTGTTTGGATTGAGTTCTTGACATTGCTATTTACAACTTGGTTTTTCCTGTGATTTGCTCTTCTCTCTTTAAAATATATTTATTTTTATTATTTTTAATTATGTATCTTCATGTGGGTATGTGCATGTAAGTGAAGGTGCCCACAGAGGCCAGAGGCGTCAGAACCCCTGGAGCTGGTTTACAGATGGTTCTGAGCTGTCTGACATGGGTGCTAGCAACTGAACTCCTCCAGAAGAAAGCAACTTCTCCTAATTGCTGAGCCATCTTTCTAACACCTCCTCCTTCTCTCTTCTTGAAAATATTTTAATTTATTCTTTGACAGATTTTCCAAGTACTGGGAAGGCAGAGACAGGTGAAACTCTGTGAGTTTGAGGCTAGCCTGGTCTTCAAAGTGAGTTCCAGGACAGCCAGGGCTACACAGAAAAACCTGTCTTGAAACAAACAAACAGAAAGACATGTGTTTTGATTGTAAACACTCTTCCTTACCCCATTTTTATCCTTTTCTGTTTTCTCTGAGTCCCTTTTTCCCAACAAGTTCCTCTCCCACTTTCATATCTTTTTTTTTTTTAATGATTCAGTTTAATTCTGGTTGCTTGTATGAGTATAGATTTTGGGTTACTTCCTAGAACATGGATAACTTACTGGTGGCTATACCACCAAAGAAAAATAACTCCCCCAGTAGCTATTAACTGCCAATAACTCTTCAGCTAGGGTGGGACCTCATGAGCCCCTCTCCCATCCGTGCTGGAGTTGACTGGCTTGGTCTTAGCTAAGTCTTATGCAGTTAACCACAGCTGCTGGAGTTCATGTCCAGAAGAGGGTGTTTCACAGCACTCTTTGCCATGCTCTGGCTCCCCCACCCCATGTTTGGTGATGTTCCTTGAGCCATAGGGGAGTGTGTGCGTGTATATGTGACAGATGCAGATGTCCCACTTAGGGGTACTCCACAGCACTCAACAGTCAGTTTTCCCTAGAACTTTGACCAGGTTTAAGTCTGCATTAGCTGCTGCCTACTACAAAAGGTTTCTCTGATCAAGGTTGAGACCAGCACTAATTTATGGATATAAACACATATAGACAGTTTGCTAGCAGGTCCACTGCCAAACAACAGCAAATTCCCCACTAGGGCCTGTGACCTCTTTAGTCATGGACTTTTGACCAGATTTACAGTACCAGTTATGAATTCCCTCCTGTGGAGTGGGTCTCAAATCCAGTTAGAAAGCAGTTAATTACCCTCATATAGTCATGCCACTATTGCCCTAGTGGTTACATTTTGCCTGGTAAGCTGGTTTTATAGCACTCCAGTTCAGGCCACTGTTGGATAAGATCATTGATGATGATTTTTTTCCCACAGCACCTTGCAGTAGTACGAAAGCTGGCCAGCATGGAGGAAGTTCTCAGATCAATTCCAGCCTGGTTTTTGTCCTACATCCAGTGTGTGATAGTTTCAGCATGAGAGCTGACCATCTTCTTCGGTGTATAACCAAGACAAATAATGCTAGCCTCTATTATTTTGGGTGCTTCTGGGAACTCCCTGTCACGGGAGGGTATCTCATACTTGGCACTGGGATTTTCACTTAATAACCCAGGTTTCTAGGAGCAGCACTGTTCATCCACGCAGTCTCTGCTCTCATGGACTGTGTGCTCAGCACACTCGTCTCATTGCTGCTCCTCTGGCTTCTCAGTCTGCTGCTTTTCTTTCCCTAACCTGCAGTGGACACTGAACTGTTTTTGGTCTGCTGTCCTTGGCACTCTGAGGTTTCTCCATAGGACAGTGACTTTACTCTTATTTTGGTCCTCACTCATGTTCTGATGGCACCAAAGTCCTTGCCCTACTCACTCCCTTTCTGTTTCCAGCAGAACCTTTATGAGTCTGCTGCTCTGCTCTGTGGCCGATGGAGCGGCTGCCTTGTCATCTGGATTCAGCAATCCAAATGAAGACTGAGCTTTAGCTTCCAACATTCAGATTCTTTGAAGGCTCTGACCAATCTGGAGAGGGACAGGCGAAGCTTTTTTTTTTTTAAATCACTTTACTTGTCTCTTGATTGCTCTTATATATAGCCATTATCTTTTATCTCTAAGATTGCAATTTTCTGGTAATCTATTTAGCTTCTTTCTTGAAAATATGTACTTCATTCTCCTAGAGTGGGCATGAGGTGGGTCATGTCCTCCCACCTCTTTTAGTACAAAGGATTAAAAAGAGCCAAGTATGTGTCTTCATTGCTTTTACTTCTCTTCTTCCAGAGCTTTTGTTCCAGGTGGGCCCGTAGAGCCGTCTTGGCCCCTGTGTCCTCTGGCAGAGCCAGAGTCTGTCCTTGCGCTGCTGTTGGAAAGGCCTCTTGGGCAGTCTCTTCAGCCCTCTTCAGAGAAGAACAGGCTTGTGTGCACTAGAAACTGTGTCTTCCAACAGTCTCTTACTTTTGCTTTTTTGACTGCCTTGGGTTTAAGAGGAGTTGCTATTTGATTCACCCTAGGAATGACCTTTCTACTTGGGGAAATATAGTGCCTGTTGCACAAATGGCCAGTTCTGAGTCCAGTCTGGCCAGCTAATGGGTGGACTATAGTTAGCTGCCATATTTCTTTTGATAGTCAAAGACTCTGTGTCTTTCTTCCTGCTTAGTTTGTATCTTGGGGGAAAAGCCTATTTGTCTGACCACTCCAAACCTAGTTCTTTTGTCTTTCAAGTTATTTTTTAACATTTCTCTTCTTTTCTTAAGCCTTTGTACGTTGTTCCTCCCGTGTCAGGGATGTTCTTTCAATATCCCCTTTGCATTTCCTATTTATCTGCTTAGATTAGATGGTTAGCCTCTGTTTGTGAGGGGGTGAGTGGCGGCGTGTCCGCGTTTGTGCGGCCGGTATGTAGTAATGAGCGCATGTCTGTGGGAGAGCGCATCCTCAGCCGTCAGTCTGAAGCACGGGACTGTTTCACAGCTGGTTCTGCAGCTGGCGGTTCTGTGTGCGTGGGCCTGGCTCTCTGGGTGCTAGTACGCTGAGAAAGCTCTGAGTGGATTGGGTCTGCCTGGGACTTCAGCTCAGAACTGGCTATGCTCAGGTGTGGAGATTTTTTGTTGTTGTTGTTTTTAATATCTGTTTTCTTCACCTCCTGGGAGCAAGTACACAACAAAAGCCTCATGTGTCAGCTGGAAACTGTGGATCTTGGAAGCGCAAGGTGTGGGCTCTGGAATGTGATTCTGGGGTTCCTGGCTTGCCCTCATTGACTGGGCAGTGGAGGGATAGCTTGGTGCCCCTAAACCCTTCCCTTCCATTACCTATTTATTCCCCCTGTCCATTCTTTGAAGTAGAAACTCTTGTTATGATCATTTTATAGGTAAGAAAAGGAAAAAAAGCAAAGTTGTCTTTAATTTTTTATTACACTTGTTTCTTTATTATGTGTGTGGTGCACGTGTGCCACGGTGCCTGCTACATCAGAGGGCAGCTTGTGGGAGTCCTCTCCTGCCGTGGGGGTCTTGGGATTGCTAGCAAGTGCCCTTACCCAGTGAGCCATCCTGCTGGCTTTCTAAAGTTGTGTCCAAGATCAAGTGGCTAGGAATCTGTCAGAATTGATTTTTTTAGATCTGTCTGACTCTAAATCATTGTGCTACGCTTTCTACCCAATCTTCTTATCTTTTCAGTTTCCTTCTTATAAAATAAAATTAAAATTCTTCTCCTTTCCCTTTTTTTTCTAGAAGAGGAGGAAAACAATCTGTATCTGTGTGCTGTAGGTAGGACCGAGCTCCAGAGAGTTCAAGGTGGGCTGCTGGTGACTAGCCCTGTCCTGGACATTTTCACGTGTTCAGCCTCTCTCGTCCCTGTGCCCTGTTCCTGAGGCTTGGAGCAGCCACTGTCTGTGTTAGCCAACCATGTCAGAACGTGCGTGAACCCAACAGTCCCCTCTCCCTCCCTTTACTGGCTGCTTGTCTTCTTTCCTCAGAAAAGGCTAAAGTTACTGGAGGTTGTCTTGTTCACACAGGGCCCAGACCTCTCTAGTCTGTGCAGTGGATTGGAGGACAAAGAAGCACGAGGTACCAAGGTGGAGCTCTGAGGCCTTTCCTCTACGTTGCCCCAGCATCTGCTCTGGGCCACAGTAAACTGACAACACAGATTGCCCCGCCTACAAATGGCCATCTGAGACCTATTGTCTCCCTTGTCCCAGAGCACTTAAGGAAAGAGTTACAGGGAGGCGCTGACATAGTTCCTCTTTCCTGGACTGAGAGGTACTGAAGTTGGATGAAGGCCAAACACATAAAGTTTGCAGATCTGTTTTCTGTGAAGGCCAAGCGTGATGGGAGGCTTTGTTTGGCAGGCCATGCAGGGTAAACTTGGCATTGTGGGCAGCAAGTGCTTTGGAGGGGCACTCTCCTCAGACCTAGTGGGATGCTATGAATTTGGCTTTATGTTCAAGCTCCCTTTGGTGGTCCCAGCTGCCTGGTTCCTTGCTTGCGATTCTCAGTTCATCTTGGCAAAGTGTAGCTATGTGCTTCTTCCACTTGCTCCTTCTCCCTCTGCCTCGACTTCGGCCAAAGCTCAGGGTGAGCTTTTCTGGCATTCTCTCTACCAAAACCAAGGGACTTGGCTGCAAGCCAGGCCTTAAAGGACAGACACTTACCCCTGCTACCTGCTGCAGGGTTTGTGCTTGTTCTCTGGGCGTCGCAGCAAAGCCTGGGGAACTCATTTTTCTACCTAACCTCAGTTTCCCTAGCTCTCTCCTCAGTCTTCCCAATAGCCTACTCCAACTCCACGCCTGCTGTCTTTTGTGGGAAAACGGATGGAAGCAATAAGTAGGTCAGGTGTGTGGTCCTTGTGGAATTATTGAGGGGAGATAAAGGATCCATTTTTCAATTGATCTCTCATCCTTTGTATTGGCAGCAATGTTCCTGCTGGCATGAGAGCCCTGCGGGAGCTGCCATTTCTTTGCCCTCTATTCCCCTTCCTACTCTAGGAGCTGCTGTGTGTGCATCGGCTGTCCCTGACCTACTGTTCCTTAGTCTCTTCTGGGCCTCTTGTTCATTTGTCATCTTGCCCTTGACTTCTCATCTTTCTCATCGCCTTCCCATATTTATCCCTGGCTTCTGGAAGGGAGCACCTGACTGTGTGTGCACATGCATATATGCATGAACACTATCACATGAGGAAGGACATGTGTGGCTTTGGGGTTAATGTGCTTTCTTTTTCTTCCCCTCTTCCTTTCTTTTAAGATAGCTTCTCACTCTGTGGTCTGACAGACTAGCCTTGAGATCTTAGTGATCCTCCTGATTGAGCCTTCCAAGGGCTAGGATTGCAGATGTGAGCTCCCATGGCTGGCTATTTCCTTTTGTTTTATGTTCTAATAGTGCTAGGTCTCTCTCAAGTCATTGTTGCAGTGATAAGAAGGATAAAAGCATTTGGAAGCTCTAGGACTGTGTCCTCTTGGGACCCATCTCCCTGGGCCTCCCTAGCCTCTCCTAATGTGGCAACCCCTTCCCTTATTCATCCTTAGCCAGCTTGGCACCTTTCCATCACCCTGGACATGGGCAGGCACCTGCTCAGAACAGTGCAGTTGCTGTGAACCCATTCTCTGTCTCTCAGTGTGATTGGTGCCCCCAGGAAGCCAGGATGCTGGGAGGAACTTGTGTGGCACTCAGCAGTTCCATTTTGTGATTAAAAAAAAATGGAGAGGGAGACTGGCAGAAAGCAAAAGCTGTTGCTGCTGGGTGAGTGGAGCAGCTATTTTTAGTCCTAAGCCTTTGCTTTTCCGTTTGGCTGTGCTTTTTTAGCACAGTGCTGGTCCAGCAGGCTGTTTTCTTTCAAGGCTGCAGATGTCCTTAGGGAAGGTTTCTGTCTGCCCCTAGGAAGACATGGGCTGGCCAGAGGGGTAATAACTTCCGAGAGTGGGCCCAGGCAGAACTGAGTCCATCTTGGGGCAGTATGTGACGGGAGCAGGGTGGAGTGTGGCAGGGATAGGGGAGAGAAGTGTAAACATTATACTCTTCAGAAATCCTCCTCTGTAATTGATTCTTGATTCAGTTACACCATTACCAAGTAAAATGTTGAGTGAGTCCCATCAGAGCTGAGGGTTGTGCACGAAACCCTTTCCATGAGTCTGGGCTAATACATTCTGAATTCTTCTGTTGTGCTTGCTTAATGTTTGCCTTCCTGCCTCTTGTAGATTATGTGCTACTTTTGGTAAAGTTGCCCTGTTTTCTGTTTTACTGACCAAATTTTGTTATAAATTTTATTACTACTCTACAAATAGAAGCTCTCTTTCTATTAAGCATGAATTCCCTACTCTCCCTTTCTTTAGCCTCCATAAGGTGGATTCTATGTTCTTTCTTTGTGATTTCTAGATAGTTCTTGAAGATGGAATCATATGTGTCCTTTTGTGTCTGGCTCATTTCACTTGATGTAATGTTTTGAGGTTTATTTGTGTTGCCGTATGTATCTGTTCTCACCTTTTTATATGGCTGGGTAATAGTCCATTGTTTATATAGTATATTTTTAAAAATTTGTGTTTATTTTTTAACAGAATCTTATACATATGCAGTCTGGTTTTGAACTCACTATGTAGCTAAGGCTGGCTTTGAAGTCCTGATCTTCTTTTTGTACCTTCCAGCTACTGGGATTACAGTCGTGAACCACTGTGCCCGGCTAAATGGCTATCTGTTGTTGGACACCTGGGTTAGCTCTACTTTTTGAGAACTATGAATAGCATCTCTGAATACAGATGCACAAGTAACTGCTTGAATTCCTACTTCTTAGCTCTTTCAGGTGTACTCCTAGGAGCAAAATTGGTATACAGCATTTTTTTTTTTAACAGGGTATCACTATGCACTCCACACTGGCATTAAATTCTTGATTCTTCTATCTGGCTTAAATGTAGAGGCTTTGTTTGTTTGTTTTTATTTTGTTTTAGATTTATTTTGATTTTAACTAAGTGTACTTGTGAGTCAGTGTGGGTATATGCACACAGGTGTAGGTGCCACAGAGGCCAGAAGATGGTATCAGATTCCCCAGAGCTGGAGTTACAAGGGATTGTTAGCTACCTGAATGGGTGCCGGGAGCTGAAACTGAGTCTTCTGCAAGAGCAGTGCAGACTTTTTGTTCTGAGACAAGGTCTCACCATGTAACTCTCTTGTCCTGGAATTCACTAGGTAGACCAGACTGGCCTTGAACTCACGAGAGATGCTCCTACCTCTGCATTTTGAATACTGGAATTCAAGGCATGGAACCACCATGTCTGGCTAATATATACTCTTAACTTCTAAGTCGTTTCTCTGACTGCACATGCAGCTTAAAATTCTCTCTCTTTAATATATATATATATATTAATATGTTACATACAAACAAAATTTAATATATATAAATTAATATATATTTAATATATAATTAATATTAGTCTATATATTAAATTGGTGTTGGAGATTTGCCTTAGGGGTTAAGAGCATTGACTTTTCTTCCAGATGACCTAGGTTTGATTCTTAACACCCATATTGCAGCTCATAATTGTCTGTAACTCCAGTCCCAGGGATCTGATGCCCTCTTCTTGGTCCTTGAGGGTACTATATGCATATGTAGTACAGACATACACATGGGCAGAATACCCATACACATATACCTAAATAAAATAATTAAAAAGTTATGGTGTATATATTGTATTGGGAGGGCACAAGCATATTATGGTACATGTACAGAAGTCAGAGGACAACTTTGTCGAATCAATTTTCTCGTGCTTTTGTGAGGGTTCTAGGGCTCAAACTCAGGTGATCACATGTGTGGCAAGCATGTTACCTGATGAGCCATCTCACTGGCTCAAATGTCTTTTGGAAAACCGAATTATGTTACAATGTGACCATGGTGCTTTACATTCCCCTCAATAGTTAGGATGACTTCATTTAATCCTTATCAAAATGTTTATTATCCTACTTAAAAAATAATATAACCATCTTTGGGTATGAAGTGATTTTTTTTGTTTTGTTTTGTTTTTTGTTTTTTTGAGACAAGGTTTCTCTGTGTCGCTTTGGTGCTTGTCCTAGAACTAGATCTCTCTCTTTTTTCTTTTAGATCCTTCCTTTTTGCTTTTGTTTTTCGAGACAGGGATTTCTTTGTGTAGTCCTGACTACTGTCCTGGAACTCACTTTGTAGACCAGACTGGCCTTGAACTCACAAAGATCCGCCCATCTCTGCCTCCCAAGTACCTGGATTGGATTAAAGCGTGCTCCACCACCGCCCAGCCGGTATGCAGTGGTTGAGGTGGTTTTGATGTCCACTTCTGTAATGATTAATGATGCTCAGGATCTTTTCATGTCCCTAATGGCTATTTGTGTGTGCATGCTCGCTTGCCCTCCCTCCCTCCCTCCCTCCCTCCCTCCCTTCCTTGAGAAATGCCTATTTTAGTGCTTTGTTGTTTTGACATTTTTAATTATTATTGTTTTAGAGAGTACTGAGTGTAGATCTCAGGGTCTCAGGCATGCTAAGCAAGCCCACTTTGGCTGAGTTGCACTCTCTAGACTCCTTTGCTCTATCTTTTATTGAAACCCAGAATAATTTGATCTTATATTTATAAATTAGATTATTATATTTTGATATTTATATTTACATTTATAAAAACACGTTTATATTATTTGTGTGTGTGGTTGTGACCTGCCATGGTTTATGTGTGGAGGTCAGAGGACAACTTGTGAAAGTGGGTTCTCTTCTACCACTTGGGTCCAAGGGATTGAGTTTAGGTGGTCAGACTTGGTGGCAAGTGCGGCTGACTTTTTTTGTATTCTTTTGATGTACTCAAATTGAACCCAGGGCTTCCTGCATGCTAGGAAAGTGATATTCCTCTAAACTAAATCTCAAGCCTTGTTCTAGATATTAAATTCTTATTATTTAGGTGATTTGAAAATTTTTTCCCTCATAGTGTAGGTTGCCTTTTCATGGTGAGTGGCTTTGTATATGTGTGTAAATTCGTGTATGTTTATGTCCTCTGAGGGTATGCGTGTGGTGGTAGGAATTGAATTCATGACTTCATGCATACTAAGCTAATGCTTTTTACCTGAGCTATATCACCAAGCTTACAATAAAATAGCTTTCTGAGATACAAAGCTTTTTAATTTTGATGAAGTCCAGTTTATATTTTTTGTTGCTTACTCTTTTGGCGTCACCTTTAAGGAGCCATTGGCAGAACCTAATAGCATAAAGATTGCACCTATGTTTCCTTTGCATAGTTTAAGCTTTTTCCCAAGTGTGGAAGTAAGTGCCTGTAATCCCAGCACTTGGAAGGCAGAGGCAGGAGCGATGGGGCACAGTGTCACTTCCGCTGTATGGTGAGTGTGAAGATAGCTGGTTACATAGGACCTTGCTTCAAAGTGGACTCGAGGCCACCAGGTCTACAGAACAGTTCTAGAACAGCCAAGGCTGTTACACAGAGAAACCCTGTTCCAAAAAAGCAAACAAAACTAACAAACAAACAGAACCACCATAAAACACTCCCAAAATATTTTTACTTTTACTTTTAGTTCTGTTCCATTTCGAGTTAGTCTTTGTGTGTATTATAAAGGGAGGGTCTGGCTTTATTCTTTTGCTTACGGATAATGAGTTGTCCCAGCATTGTTTGAAGATAGTTACTCCTGTTCTTCCTAGACGAAGAGTTTTGACGCTTTCGTTGAAAACTGACCGTATGTGAGGTTATGTCTATGCTCTTATTTCTGTTTCACTAGTCTGTATGGCTGTTGTCATGCTCATTCCACACTTGCTTTCTTGTAACTTTGCAGTAGCTTTGCAGATTAAAAAAAGTCTGTCTTTCTTTCTTTCTTTCTTTCTTTCTTTCTTTCTTTCTTTCTTTCTTTCTCTTTCCTTCCTTCCTTCCTTCCTTCCTTCCTTCCTTCCTTCCTTCCTTCCTTCCTTCCTTCCTTCCTTCTTCTTATTTTAATGCTTGTCTTGGTGTTCTGTGCTCATTAACATTCCACATGAATTTGGATAAATTTCTCCATTTCTTCAGGAAGCACCATGGAGTTTGATAGCAATTGCATTGAATTTGTATGCTGTTTTGGTTAGGATTGCCATCTTAACATTACTGTCTCCAATCCATGAATATAGGATGTCTTTCAGTCCTTATATTTTGAAATTGTTAACATCTACTAAGACTTACACTAGGATTTGTTTGGTCTCTTAAAAAGTAGTGCACACAGTTTTGTGACTTAGAAATGTTGAGCTTTGCTAGGTTAGAGGACACTGATGCTGGCGGTCATCAGCTATGACAATGCGTGTGTTTAAAAGGAGATGGTTGCAGATATTTATATGGACTCGGTCCTGTATCTGTTCACATGCAGCATGTGGTGAATTTCCTCCTTTTCCCACTGCAGCCAGTAACACTTTCCACAAGCCCCAGTACTATTAATGAGGAAGGAGGGCCGGGGCTGTTACAGCATATCCACTTCTAGTCAGGGACAATCACTTTCAGTTACAGGAGACTGATTTATCTAGTAGTAGTAGAAGGCCTGTTTCACGTCTGTGCAGGAAATGACTGACATTTGTGGAGTAAGTGCTATTATGGGAGTCATGATGATGGGGAGTCAGGCACTGACCTTCTGTTTTCTGCGCTTGTCCCCTCAGGTCCAGATGATGGCTCCTCAGCACCTGCCTTCAACTAGAATGGCTCCTCTAGGAATGTTGCTTGCACTGCTGCTGGTGACTTCCTGGGTCACTATCTGCCTCAGCTGTAAGAACTCAGTAAGTGTCTTCCTATTGATTGGAGAGGTAGGAGGAGGCCTGGGAGAGCCTTCTTGTCTCCAAGAGCACTATGGGGGGCTGGAGAGATGGCTCAGTGGTTAAGAGCACTATAGGACAGGCTAGACTTGGAGTTTTTTTGGTATGGAAATGTGGTCTCCTTTTTCTTATTTCTGGTTCCTTTAGTCTCTGTTTAAAGGTCATGGCCGTTTCCCCTTGGGGGGAAATGGTGATAGCAATGATGATAATAAAATAATACTCAGCTTCCAGGCACCAAGTATTGCATTAATGTTTTCTATGTATTCTTACATAATCATCCCAGAAACTCTAAGAAGTAGGCAACTTTAATTATCCTCATTCCAAAAAGGAAGAGACTAAGGGTCAGAATCACAAAGCCACTTGAGAAAGAGCTGGAGGGCGGGACAGGGATGAGGATGTCCAGGTGTAAGAGAACTCTAGCCCCAGACAGACTGCTTCTTCCTCCACCTTCTCTTGCCTTGTGCTGTCTCTTCCACCCAGATCTCCGTCTCCTTTCCTGGTCTTTGGGGCCTCCCTTGGTTCGCCTGGACCTCGTTGTTTTTGAGCGGCTGTGCTGTCACTGATAGACTGGGAATGCCCACAGAAGCCTGGCCTGACTGCAGCACATTAAAGCTCCTGCAGGGCCTTTTTCTTTTTTCCTGGGTTGTCCTAGCAATAGATTGCCCTTGTCCAGCTCCAAGTATCTCCCTTCCCTACAGTTTTGCCCTCCATGGCCACCTTTTCTGACCCCCAGGGCTCTCAGTGAATGTTGGGTAAAGCTTTGGAACTAGAGGCCCTTGAAGTGCAAATGACAATTGTGATGAACTTAATGACAGTCCTCTCAGCTGAGGCTCACCTCTGGCTCAGGGCAAGCTTCCACCTTCTCTCTGAAGTCATCTGTGTTCTTTCCTCCTCCGCCCCCATTGTGGAGTGGAGAATGTGGTTTGGAGTCACGAATCCTTTCGAGCTTTTAATGTTCCCTGACTAAGATCCTGTTGGTGCTGGTCTGCTCCCTCTTTTTTCTTTTCTCTTTCTTCTTTTTTCTTTTTGGCTTTTCAAGGACAATGAGAATGGACTCCCAGGATTCCTGCGGATAGGACTAGTTACAGTGTGATGCTGGGGGCTGTCTTTGACATAGCTTAGTAATAAAAGTTGCCCAGGAAGGAACCCAGTAGTCTTGAGGGATCAGGAATGTGTCCCCTTCCCATCTTACAGCTCAGGAGGATCCCTGTGTTCCCTGTTGAGAGCTTTAGCAGATGCTCAATTAACAAAGCATGATGATGAATTTACTTAAGGACTGTGTGTTAGTAAGTCCCTTTTGGATAATAGTCTAACCAAATAGATGAGCTTTCAGAACCGTAATTATTCTAGCCCATTTATATTAGCTCTATTGAGTCTAGTCTCAGAAAATGTTAATACTGACTTTTATAGGGAGAAGCTGCTTTTATCCTTGTCTGTTCCGAAGCTGTGTCTGTTTGTTATAATCTCTCATCATGTGCTAAGAGCAGTAGGAGTTAAAGCATCTTTTCTCTCATACCATAAAAGTGCTGCCCTGATGGCATTTAAAATCTGAATTATGCAGCAGCCACCTTCCCAGTATCCTATCCTTTCTTCAGAGTCTGGAGTTCAAGCAAGTGTTCTTGGTGACCTGGAACTGTCCTGTTTGAAGGCATTTGTGCTGGTTAGTACTACCCAGGATGAGGTATCTGTGTGCCTCAGCATGATCTGGGGACATTGTCTCTCCCCAGCACCTGGTGTGTAGTTAATATTCACTGTCACCTTGACAGGAGTGAGTCACCTAGGAGACAGACGTCTGGGCATGTCTGTGAAGGAGTCTCTGGAGCGAGTTAATGGAAGTGAGATGATCCACTCTAGCTCTCGATGACACCATTCTGTGAGCTGGGTCCTGGACTACAGAGAAAGGAAAAGCAAACTGTACCAGCATTCATCTCTCTCTGCTTCCTGACTGAGGATGCAGTGAAGCTGGCACCCTAAGCCCTTGCAGGGTCCCTTCTCCATGATGGGCACTGACAACTGTGTCCCCTTTTAAAGACACTAGCCCAAATAAACCCTTCCTTAAGTGGCTTTTACTAGGTATTTTGTTACAGCAACCACAAGGGTTAAATTGGGATGCTATATCTTTTTTTTAAGTTTTTATTTATTATGTACATAGTGTTTGCTTGCATGTTTGCCCGCAGGCCAGAAGAAGGCATCAGATCTCATTACAGATGGTTGTGAGCCACCATGTGGTAGCTGGGAATTGAACTCAGGACCTCTGGATGAGCAGCCAATGCTCTTAACCTCTGAGCCATCTCTCCAGCCTGGGATTCCATGTCTTAACAGGGGTATAAGAGCTGGACTGTGGCTGTGAGGCCCCTGCCTTCAAAAACCACGGTGACTGAGTAGGGGAGGTTGTGGAGCTTAGTGAAAAGGGCACAGGCCTTTATGTTCTCTTTTGTCTGCCTCATTAACAGTGTGACCGTCTCTCATATGAGAGACTGGCTGCTGTCTCCTTTTCAAAACTTACTGTAGATTAAATGTGGTTAATTAGATAAATACTTAGCATTGGCACCAGCACAATGTGGCCAATAAATATCAGATATGATTTTTAGTATGGGAGTGGCTGTTCCCATGGTTAATTTTTCAAGCAGTGTCCTAATATGCTACCCTACAAGTCTTTTTATGTCATGGTGTTAACACAAAAATCATAGCTCTCATCTTAAAGGGAATAAGAGTTTATTTGGGAGCCTTTTGAGTGACCATGACCTAGGAACAGATTTAGGTTACCCAAAATTCCATATTCCAACATGGAAACAGTTTCACACAGATTTTACAGCTCATAAATCAAGGCAAGTTTAAAATACATTGGTGGGTTTATCAGAGATGTGGCTACACTCATTGGTGAAACTTTCTTACAGGCTCAAGATACTATCTGATGACACTCTTCGCTCTTAGATTGGTAGGAGCTCGTTGTCTGCTAATTGACAGATTCTAAAAGGTTTTATCTCTTGTCACAAGATGTTCTGCTGTGTAGGGGTGTGGGGAACAGCACAGCCGTTCTGGAAGGCCAGAACTAGCCCAAGATAAGGTAATTAACCTCTAGACCTGGATATTCCAATCTCTCCACAATACTTAAATTCTAATTAGCCAATCAGTTTCTGTGACACAGACTCCTCTTGGGAATTTTTGTTCACAGCCAGATGTATCTTCTTCTCAGAACTTTTTGTTCGCGGTATCTACCGACTAGGACTAGGATGTGCTCGTTCTCTTCCGTCTCGAAGGTTTTATTAGGCTGTTAAGAACATCATACTCCTCTCCAGGCTCTGCAAAGTGTGGTGTGGTGCTGTGCTGACCAGAACTAAATCTTTGCTCTGCTTTTCTGAGCAGTGTGATTATGAATAGGCTGTATACTTCTTCTCGTCTGTACAGTCTATGCTTCACAAGGGGCTCAGGTGGGTGGAGTCATGGAAAGGCTCTAGTCAGGGCGGCCTGATAAATGGTAGCTGCCATGATTATTATAACCCCCATCCTCACAATGCTGTTTCTCCACAAAGTCTCTTCTGAAACTTTCCCTTTGAACAACTGTCCAGTCTGTGCGATGTTGATGTCACTGCTCTCTGTGATTCTGATCCTTGATCTTTGAGAATTGTGAGATATGACCTGGGAAAATGTCTAGTCATTTGGGACTAAATCTGGTGAACAGAGAGAACAGATTGAACATAGGAGCATCAATTTTGTATCATTCTCCACTAAAATTTGAGGTATCTTAAAATCTGATTCAAAGATGATACTAAGAAATGAGGTTAAAAAAAAACAGGCTGAGCAAAGAGGATTGTTGAAAATGTTAGGCCTCTGTAGGGCATAAAGCGTATTATTTCCTCTCAACTCAGTAACTCAGTAGAATGACAATTCACTGCAGTTTCTGATTTGTACTCTGCTGATGGTGTTCCTGTGCAGACACAATGACTAAGACAACTTATAAAGAAAGAGTCTATTAGAAGCTTACAGTCTGAGAGGGTTAGATCCATGACGATCATGGCAGGAAGCATGGCAGCGTGCAGGCAGGCATGACGCTGGAGCAGCAGCTGATGACTTACAACTTGATCCACAAACATGAGAGACAGAAACAACAGAAACACACACACGCACACACACATACACACACACACACACAGAGAGAGAGAGAGAGAGAGAGAGAGAGAGAGGTGTCTTAGTCACTGTCCTATTGCTGTGAAGAAATACCATGACCATGGCAACTTTTACAAAAGAAAACATTTAATCTGGGGCTGATTGTTTCAGAGAGTTAGTGCATGTCATCATGGTGGGAGCGTGGTGGCACACATGGAGCTGGAGCAACAGCTAAGAGCTACATTCTGATCCTCAAGCAGAGAGAGACCAGAGAGACACTGACTTCAAAAGCCCACCCCCCCAGTGATACTACTTGATCACTAATCATTCAAATATATGAGCCTCTGGGGGCCATTCTTATTCAAACATCGAGAGAGAGAGAGAGAGAGAGAGAGAGAGAGAGAGAGAGAGAGAGAGAGAGAGAGAGAGAGAGAGAGGAGAGGAGGAGAGAGAGAGGAGAGAGACAGAGACAGAGACAGACAGACATAGACTGGGAATGGTTTGGGTAAATTTAAAACCTACCCTCAGTGACACACCTCCTCCAACAAGGCCACCCCTCCTAATACTTCCCAAACAGTTCTACTGACTGGGGGCCAAACATTCTAACATAGGAGCCTGTGTGCCTGTGTGGTTATCCTCATTCTTAGCAGCACAATGATGCAGTGTTTTTTTTCACATCCGTATTAGCTGTGTCTAAGCTGTGTCTATCCAGGGCTTTGTGCACAGCAGGCAGCTGCTCTGTTACTGGGCTCTACCTTAGCCCAGTGACAACAGAACCCCCCTCCTTTTTTTTCTTTTTTTTTTCCTTTTTTTTTTTTTTCCCAGTTCTTTGGAATAGTTTGATAATTGATTTTAGTTTGTTGAAGGTTTGGTAACCCATACCACTGAACTTTCTGATCCTACACTTATCTTTGGTGGAAGAGTTTATAGTAATCATTCAGTGCTGGGGGTGAAACCTAGGGTCCTCATATATGCAGCCAAGTCGTCTACCATGGATATACATCCCAGTCCCATTTGCTAAGATTTTTTTTCCTGGTGATTTGTTTAGTCTTCTTTCATATATTCTGGTTAGTAATCTCTTGGTGGCTGAGAATCTTGCAAATATTTTTCTTCAATTCTCTAATTTTTTAAAATTAAAATTAAAATTTAAAATTGTTGTATTTATGATGTTGTTTGTGGGGACACGTGTAGAGGGTCAGAGTACAGCTTAGTTGGTCTTTTATATGGCACCTAAGGATCAAACTTCTATCATTGGGCTTTGTGCTGCCATCTAGCCAGCTCGCGGATCTCTGAGTTCGAGGCCAGCCTGGTCTACAAGAGCTAGTTCCAGGACAGGCTCTAGAAACTACAGGGAAACCCTGTCTCGAAAAACCAAAAAAAAAAAAAAAAAAAAAAAAAAAAACAAAAAACAAAAAACAATCAAACAAACAAACAAAAAACCAGTTCTGCAAAACTATAACTCTGTAGATCCATTTGGGTACTTTGGACATTTTGATATTAATAAGTCTGATCTGTGGTCATAAGATGACTTTCCATTTTTCTGGAAAGGGTGTTTCAATTTCTTTTATTGGTGATTTATAATTTTCATTGTAGAGACTTTTACTTCCTTGGCTAAGTTTATTCCCCTCACCTCTCTGTATTGTTGTATGAATTAGGATTTCTTTCTTCACAATTTTATTGATGATATATGAAAGAGGTATTTGGATTTTGTATATTGACTTTATTTACTTGTAACTTTATTGAAAATCATGTCATTTGCAAACATGGGTAATTTGACCTCTTTTTTTGATTTTATGTTCTTTGTGTTTCTTCGTCCTTGCTGTGTTCCAGATTTGAGAGAAGACAATTTCAGCTTTCTACTGCAGCATGCTATTAACTGTGGGTTTACTGTTTGGAAATCTGCTCCTTCTAGAACCTAATTGTTTTAGATTTTTGAATCATAAGCACCACCGAATACTAGTAAATAAGTGCTTGTTCTATATCTGTTTGAATGCTCATGTGGTTTTTGTCCTCAGTTTTATTGATGTGGTTAATTATGTTTATTGATTTATGTGTGTTGAGCCATGCTTGCACCTGTGAAATAAATCTTACTTGATAACCCCTTTAGGAAGTCATTTCTCTTCTTCAAGTGTGGCATCTGGGGATCTAACTTAGGTCATCAGGCTTGTGGGGCAAGTGTTTAACTCACTGAGCAATCTCAATAGACTTGTAGTTTTTTTTTTTTAATTTGTTATTGTTTTTGATAGACTGTTGTGCTTGATTTGCCATAATTTTGTTAAGAATTTCTGTATTTATGTCATCACATATATTGGTCTCTAGTTTCATTGCATTCTTCTATTCCTACCTAGTTTTGATATTTAAAATAATGCTGGCCTCATAGAATGAGTTTGGAAAGATTCTGAACCAGACAGTTCTTTGGAATAATTTGATAATTGATTTTAGTTTGTTGAAGGTTTGGTAACCCATACCATTGAACTTTCTGATCCTACACTTATCTTTGGTGGGAGAGTTTATAGTAATCATTCAGCCTCACTATTTTTATTGGTCTGTTCAGCTTCCTATGTCATGTTAAGCTTTATAGGCTGTGTGTCTAGAAATTGATCCTATTGCTCTAGAATTTCCAATTTTTAGTATTTAGTTGTATATAACAGTACATACATTTCTGTAGTAGTGTCTGTTGTAATCTTTTTAAACCTCTCATTTTATTTGTTTCTTTTCTCTTTTCTAATTGTATTGATTACATTAGTGTGTACAAATTACCTGATAGAGAAGAAGAAGGAAATTGTGCTTTGAATGATGATTCTAGGGATTTTGGATCCATTATGACAGGAATGGCCAGGTGGAGTGACTGTGGTGACAGGAACATGTGGTGGAGGCTGTTGATGTTGTGGACCAGGAGTGGAAAGGGAGAAGGGATGACAACCAGAATCTATAGTCTCCAGCCTTTTTCCTCATGCCCTGTTTTAGTAGAAACCTCATCTCATACAGGCTCCTGAGCCTCCAGAGCAGCACGGGCTAGTGAAAAGATGTCCAGACCACGAGCGTGCGGAGGAGACTTAAGCCATGACATTGTGAGTAGTTTAGCTGATGTTCTGTCTGTTTTGTTTATCTTCAAGAATGCCAATTCTCCACAGCTGGGCATAGTGGCATGCTTCTGTAATCTTAGCACTTGGGAGGCAGAAGTCGGAGGATCAGGAGTTCAGATCCAGCCTTCGCTTCCTATGAGCTCACCGCCAGATTGGGCTACATGGGCTACAAGTCTCATAAAACCAACCACAGCTCTTTTTACTGATACTTTTTTTTTCTTTTTCAGTGTGTATCTTTGCTCTGCTCTTGTTTCCCCTATATTTTTACCACCTGTGGTTTCTTTTAGTTCCTTGAATTGCACTGTCACATCGTTGGAAGTCTTTTTAATGTGAGCAGGTGTTGCTGTAAACCTCTCTTAGTATTGCATACTTCATCACAAGGTTTTGATATGTCATGGTCTTACTTTCATTTGTTTCAAGAAGGCTTGTTATTTAGTTTTTTGAGATAGATTCTCGAGTGGCCTTGGCATCACTGTGTAGTTAAGGGGGTTCTTGGTATACTTATCTTCCTGACTCTGACATATACAGGGGTTCATTACTATACTTGATTCAAGCAAATTTGATTAAAAATTAGGTGATTTGGGCAGGCAAAGTAACACAGCTTCATAGAGTTAAACAAATACAACATAAAAGAATGCAACACATCTTTGCATGATTAAATGTTCCACAGCATAAACAAACGTAACACATTTTCAACTGATAATTCCATAACACCAGGGATTGAATGTAAGTTGTCAGCCATGGGGAGTGCGTTTGCCTGCTGCACTGTCTTGATAGCGTCCTTATATAATTCTAGAGCCCCTCTATTCATTTCAGTTTTACTCAGTTGTTGGCAGAAAAAATACAGAATGCTTCAGGTTTTAGTTTTTATTATCTTTTATCTTTTTTTAGACTTAGTGCTTAACATATAATCTATCCTGAATAAAACTCCACGTTTCTTGAGAAGAAAAATGTGTATCCTGAAGCTGTTAGATGAAATGTTCTGTAATTATCTGTTACTTTATTTGGCCTACAGTATAATTCAGCTGCAGGGTTTCTTTATTGATGCCTATTATCTCTCTTTTGACAAAAGTGGGTGTTAAATTCCCCATGACTATGTGTAATTATGTAGAAACAGAGCCTGCTTAGTACAATTGGGTATTCCAGCTTTGAGCAGATATACCTTTATAACTGCTATTTCATCTTGTTGAAATAGTCCATTAATTATTATATGGTGACCGTATCTGTGTTTTAAAGTTTTGATTTATTTTATCTAACACCCATGTAGCTACTCTTGCTCATTTCTTTTTTCTGCTTGCGTGATATTTTTCCTCTATCTCTTCACTTTCAGTTTATGCCTACTTTACCAGTGAAATGAGTTTCTTGTAGGCAGCATATCATTGGATCATATTTTTAACTCCATTTAACCTGTTTATTTATTTTAAGTGGGGAATTTAATTTGTTTATACTCATGGGGAATTTAATTTATTTATACTCATGGTTATTCATGTTTGTGGTAGATTTGGAAATTATGTAGAAACTGAGACTGCACTTTTGTTTCCTGGTCACTCAGACCTGAATAATCACACAGAAACTATATTAATTACAAAACTTTTGACAATGTCTCAGGCATATTCTTAGCTAGCTTTTACACCTTAAATTAACCAATTTCTATTACTGTATGTATCACCATGAGGCTGTGGCTTACTGGTAATGTTCTGGCAACTTTCTCCTTTGGCGGCCACATGGTGTCTCATTGACTCTGCCTCCTTTCTATATATATCTGTTCAGAATACCTGCCAGGCTTTACTCTGCTAAGCCTTTGGCCAAAATAGCTTTATTCATCAACCAATAAAAGCAACACATATACAGAAGTACATTCCACATCATCTCCCCTTTTCTGTCTAATAAAAAAGAAAGTTTTTAACTTTAACATAGTGAAATGACATATGGAAAACAGTTATCAAGCAAGAGTTATAGTTACAATATTTAGTCCTTTTACATTTGGTAGATTAAGGGAAATACTCTATCATCTATCCTATCTTTGAGTCTAATGTTTTATGTCTAATTTGTCTTTTATTATAGCTAAGGAAAACTATAATTATAACTATTTAGTTTTCAACTCCATCAAAGACCCCAGAAGGATTTAATATTACTTAAGTAAGCAGGAAGTATATCGTAAGCAACTTTCAAAGTGCTAGAAACGACAGAGACATCTCGCTGTCAGAAGTCACCCAAGGTTCTTCTGTAACAATGGGCATCCATCTTCAACCTATAGGCCCATAATATCTGGTAGACTTTTCAGTGAAGCAGGAAATTTGAAGATCTAGTCTGCCTTGTACTGGCAATATTTGTCTGTTGCTCTCTTCTGTGTCCTGTAGACTGTCTGGCAGTTTCTTCTCTGAAGAAGAAACCCTGAAGGACCATCCCATCTTTTGGAAAGATCAGCAGTCACTTTTCTGTGGGTCTTACATGTCCAGTTCATACAACATACTGTAAGCAGTCCAGGCAAGAGCATTTTCTTGCCCAAATTGCTAGGTTTGTCACACTGAAGGAAAATTCCATAACGAGTTTCTCTGATGCCCATCAACTTCTCTGAAGTAATTGGTGCTGCCAGAAGTAGACATGTCTCACTGTTGAGGAAAGTCTAAGTTCTTAAAACATTTTAAATGCCATATTCTATAGGTCTCTGATAGGTTTGAAGAATACCTATGCATCTGACATATATCTCTGTATGTCTAGAAAACCTAACATGACTACAAATTTGACTATTATATATGACTGTCTATTAATCCAGAATTTTAAATTATATATTGCATTTTATTTTTTATTTTTTTTAAATATTTATTTATTTATTTATTATACATACAACATTCTGTCTGTGTGTATGCCTACAGGTCAGAAGAGGGCACCAGACCTCATTACAGATGGTTGTGGGCCACCATGTGGTTGCTGGGAATTGAACTCAGGACCTTTGGAAGAGCAGGCAATGCTCTTAACCACTGAGCCATCTCTCCAGCCCTATATATTGCATTTTAAATGAGCTGTATAAACATAATACCTTAAACAAGAGTAGAAATATACATATAATAAAATTGACCTTAAATTTGTATCAATAAACCAAAGTCTATACCAATGTAATGTATTCTTTTCTATATCATGGCCCCCCTTTTTTTTCTTTAGAAAGACCTTGACTGTGACCATTAACCAATTATAATTAACCCCCTTTAAATGAAAACAAACATAGACAATATTTTGGAATTTGGGCATACTTTTTTTAGACTACTTTCTGCTGATTGGGGGCACTGTTAATATGGTCTTTCATGGGGTATTCTGTTTGGTTTTTCCATCTCTGCCAGCAGTCCTAAAGCTATCATGACTGTTGGACCACTTGGGCCATTGCTTCAGGGGGTCTGTCTTATTTTATCAAGTCCTCTTAGCCAGTAAGGAATCCATAGCTTTCTATTCTCTGTGGAAACAAAAGCAAAATCTCTTTTCCAAAGTAACATGTCATTAGACTTAAATTCTGAAGTCAAGATACCTTTAAAATATATATGTTGGTTTAGCTTAGCAACCTGTTACAATGAAATATCTCTCTGTGGTTAGCTTATTCACAGTCAAAAAAATTGAAAGAAAGCTCAATAATATACATAATTCAGATTCTTTGTGTATTTTCCATCTTTATGTGGCTTTTTTCTCTATTTTTTTACTTTTGGGTTTTTCGAGACAGGGTTTCATTGTGTACCTTTGGCTGTCCTGAATCTCACTCTGTAGACCAGACTGGCCTTGAACTCCCAGGATTTGCCTACCTCTGTCTTTCAAGTGCTGGGATTAAAGGCACATGCCACCACAACCAACTATTCTATTTCTTTTTTCTTTAAAGACTTTCTCTATCCTTTTCTTTTCTCTCCCAAGCATGTGTGTGTGTATATATATATATGTGTGTGTGTATATATATAATATATATATATATATATATTACACTATAAACTGTTTAGATGTTTTATGCCATCTGAATCTGTCTTACTGTATATCTCTGTTTTTTTCTGAGCACATGAGTCTTTAATCTGCTAAGCAGCATGGCTAGGATTAAAGCTGTGACTTTGGCGGCTGGCTCCACCCTACTCTTTAGCTTTCTGAGCGTCTAGCTTCATGGTGGAGGTACTGGCGGAAGCCACATTTATTGTCACAACTCTGTGGAGTTTCTAGTCCACGCCGCCACCAAGAAGCCTGATGCTGGCTGCTCATAAACACCATTTAAATATTTGGTGGTAGAGCCTCTTAAAAGAGCTATGAGGTCTTTGCCATTAATGCTAAGTCAGGAAGCCGCTCTTAAAGGAGCCATGCCTCTGCTCACCACCAGCAGACAGAGCCTACCGGAGAAAGGACAGTTTCCAAAAAGCTGCACTTGACTCTGTTCTTGTGTGTCTAGAATCCTTTTTTTTTTTAAGGCTTTCTCAGGTTTTGTGTGGAAATTCTTGCCAAACATTTGGGTGCCTTGGAAGTTTCTGTCCCACCAGTCCTGCAGCCAGCCATTCGGTCCCAAAGAAACACACCAGAGAAGACTGCTCTTTCATTTTCTGGCCACCCAGACCCAAATAATCACACAGAAACTGTATTCATTACAACACTGTTTTGCCTCCTACACCTTAAATTAGCCCATTTCTATTACTCTGAGTGTCACCATGAAGCTGTGGCTTACCAGTAATGTTCTGGCATCTTTCTCCTTTGGTGACTATATGTTGTCCCCTTGACTCCACCTACTTTCTCTATATATCTTTGTTCAGATTTCCCACCTGGCTTTACTCTGCTAAGCCATTGGTCTAAATAGCTATATTCATCAACCAATAAAAGCAACACATATATATATAGAGAGACATCCATATCAATTATGTTTTTTAATTAGCAAACTGATGGTTTTCATTTTGGCATTTTCATACACATATCATTCTGTTTTATTTTATATACACTCTGTATGCTCTCCTTTTCTCCACTTCTTGTTGGTATTGTTTTTACCAAATAGTTCCTTCCCCTGTTTTCATGTCATATGCATTTCATTACTCTTTGTCCTCCCCTTTAGAATAGTCTTTTTCTACTTTTATCTTCCCCTCCTCTCTTTTACACAGAGACACACAAACACAAACACACACACAAGTCTAGAGATAAAACGTGATATTTGTCTTTCTGAGTCTGTGTTATCTTGCTTAAAGTGATGATCTATAGCTCTGTCCATTTTCCTGCAAACATGTTTTCCTGTTAATACTATGAATAATAAAATTTCATTCTTCTTTACAGTTGAATAGGCTCCTTTAAATATACTGTGTTTTCTTCATTTTAACTCTCCCTTGGCAATTTGCATAGTATTTTCTGGTACTATGGAAGCTAGACCACAGATAGGAGGCTTTTATGTTAGATCCAGCTTAAATTATCCAAGCCCTGTGTCCTAAACATGTGGTGTCTTCAGCAATAGGGACTTACTACCTCCCAGCCCTGAGAGGCAGCCAAGAACAACAACAGTGGCTGCATTATCCTGGGAGTCACTTGGTCTCAAATCCTGACCAACAACTCGTTTTCCCATGCTGGCACTGGGGTTTTTGTCAGGTAGTCTGTGGTTCTTATTAGGGAACATTGTCAGCCTTTACCAAACAGCTTTGGTGACATTTGTCCTCTCTCCTTCTAGATTGAGCTTCCTTCTTCCTCCCCAATTCCAGTGCCCCCTCTCCATTTTCCCATTTCCCCCTACATACCACTGAATCTTGCTTTTCCCCTCTCAAGCTCCCACCCTCATGGTCCATTTATAGTTTTCCAGTTTTGTGGTTACTTATGTACTCACATCTGAGTTTGAGGCCAGCCTGATCTACAAAGCAAGTTCCAGGACAGCCAGGGCTACACAGAGAAACCCTGTCTCAAAACACCACCCCTGCCAAAAAGTAGTAGCAACTAAGCCAACAAATGCACAAATATCAGTGTAGAAAGACAAGCAGCACAAAAGCAAAAGTAATGTCATGCCTAAAATGGAACAAAATAGCTAGCAACAAACCAAAAGGAAAAAGAAGTTAATGAATTACATAAAAAAATTTCACGATAATGTTCTTAAAATTTAATGAGATAATACAATACAAATATCTCAACAAAATTAGGAAAACAATTCATCACATGGATGATAAATGCAGCAGAGAGACAGATTTAAAAGAAACAAATCTGCAGCTAAAGAACTCAACAAGTGTATAAGAAATTCAGTGGAGACAGCCTTAGCAATCAGGAAAACGCAAATTAAAACCACTCAGAAATTCTGTCTCACCCCAGTCAGAATGTCTACCACCAAGAAGAATGACTGGGTCACAAAACAGGTTATATGTTTAGCTTTTGAAGGATTCTTCACCCTGGCTTCCAGAGTGGCTGTACCAGTCTTCACTGCCACCAACAGTGAATAAGGGCCCCTCACCCCCACATCCTCAACAGCACTAGCTGTCAGTTGTTCTATTGATCTTTGCCATTATGATTTAGGTAAGATGAAATCTCAGAGTTGTCTTAATTTTCATTTTCCTAATATTAAGGATGGTGAACACTTTTGAGGTATTTCTCAGTCATTTGTGTTTCTTCTACTGGGTGCTCTCTATTCAGATTCCAAGCACATTTTGTAACTGGGTTGTTTTCTTGGACTGGTTTTTTTGATATCTTTATATATTCTAGATATTATTTCTCTGTCAGATAAATAGCTGGTAAAGATTCTCTCCCTTTCTGTGGGTTTCATTTTTCACTCAACTGATTATTTCCTTAGCCATACAGAAACTTTTTAGTTTTCTGAAGTCAGTTTATCAATTGTCGGTCTTAAATCCAAAGTAAACAAAGTTCTATTTAAAAAAAATATAGGACACTGTTTATGTTTTCTTCTAGCATTTGAAACACTTCAGGTTTCAAATTGGGGTCTTTGGTCCAGTTGGAGCTAATTTTTGTGCAGGGTATTAGATATAGATCTAACTTCATTTTTCTGCCTGAAGACATTTCCTGAGAACTACCGGTGGAAGAAACTGTTTTTCTCCAGCTTCTCTGTCAAATATGAGAAGGCTACACCTATGTGCATTCATGCTAGGCTCTTCTATTTTTATTCCATTGGTCTACATGTCTGTGTTTGTGCTAGTCCCACATTGTTTTGATTGCCACAGCTCCACCATATGACCATCACTCCTTTGCGTATGCCCAAAGAATTTGACATCCTATCTCACAGGTATTTGCTCAGCAAAGTTTATTACTGCCCTATTCATGATAGACAGGAAAAAGGAAACAGCCTAAATAAACAAAAGAAAAATGAAAATGTGGGACATATACACAGTGGAGTACTATTCAACTGCAAAAAAAAAAAAAAAAAAACAAAGTCATGAAATTTGAAGGTAAATGGGTGAACCTAGAAAAGATTACACTGAATGAGGTAACCCAACCCAGAAAGGCAAATGTCTTATGCTCCTTCTCATGAGACATTCCCGGCTCCAAATATTTAGATGTGAGTAGATAAGTAGCCACAAAACTGGGCATATGAAGCATGGCAGCCATAATTCCTGTCTATTTGTAGGGGCCACGTGTCTGAGCACTCCCCAGGGACTGGGTTGCACCAGCGAGCCCAGAAAGGGTATTTGTATGTATGACCAAGGTTGTATTACTGGCAGTGCTTCAAAGGACCACTCTTCTAAGGAAGGCTGTCTGCGTGCGTCTCAGGGCTTCTAGTAGGCAGAGATACTGACGATGCACAACCTAATTGTGTCTTGGCTGCAGGAGGATGACAGGACCACAGCTTAGCCAGCTACGGTGCTCAGTGCTGGTTGTCATTCTGCCTTCAGGACCGAGTGGCTAAACTGCTGGGGGTGGGTATCCAACTACTTCTCTGGATCCTAAGTGGACAGAGCCTCAAGACAGCACAGGAGCGTGTGCAGAGGAGGGCATTCTCTGTGCTAACTTAGTGACAGTTCTCTAGATGGGGCTTGGGACCTGCGAGAGCTACACGCTTCTCTGCAGTGAATGCTTTAGGTGTCTGTGAACCTCCTGCTTGTTCCACGTGGTTCTAGGTGGTTTAAGAGAGGGACAGTAGATTGTGTACACTTGGTTTCTTCTCACTAAGACCGTGCTACATCCCCACTACTCTAAAGTGCTGTGCTTCAAACACTAGTGCAGCAGCTATTGCACATGCTGGTCCTGTGTTATGGAGGGAAGCATGTCAGGTACCTTAGTCAGCTCTGTTGCCGGGTGAACCTGATCTGTTAATGAAATCCAGAAAAAGCAGCTTTTCCTATCTTCTAGTCCTCAGGATGAACACTACTAGCCCTGCCTGGACTTCGAAGGGTATTAAATGGCATATTCCTCCATTGTACATCATTCCCTCCAAGTTGTAACATTTGCCCAAGGCGGGGGGGGGGGGGGGGGGGAGGACGGACCAGGGAGCTTCAGATGGTAGACAGGAGGTAAACAGGTCACACGTCCAGGAAGAATAAAAACTTGGAAGAATCTTAGGGAGCCTACAACAGTGTAAAAGGGAGTGAGCAGTTCAGGGTTGGGTGTGGCTGCAGACTGACCAGCCAAACTGCACAGAGACTGAGGCTGTGGAGCTGCACATAAGCTGTGTAGAGAGTGCCAGGCTGCAGGTTTTGTGAGTGGGCACCTTGTTGGTGTTGGGTTTCTGGTGATGCAGCTGCTCTGAGTTACCCCCAGGCTTGTAGTAATTTCTCACCAATACTGCTTAGTAACCTCAGCAAAAAGACCTCATGGGTTCACCAAGCTGAACTTTGATGCAGTCGCTGCTTTAGTCTGTCCTGGGTTCTCTCCTGGCATGAGTAGACCTGTGTGTTGCATCTCCTCACAAAAGTCTGTCATACAACAGAGGACTTCTTGCTTCTCTAGGTTGTGAGAATCATTTTCCTGCTTACTGTTACACATCCAGGAATTACCTCTTGGTGCACTAAAGCAAGACAGCAATTTAAAGCTTAGGCATTTGGTCTGTTTTTTTTTTTTTTTTTTTTTTTTTTTAACATTCTAAAACTGAGCAGATTTCTGCTTGTGCTCCAGTCGTATACAGGAGTGGACAGAGGAGCTGCAGCTGCGCTAGTGAAGGCAGGGGGGCTGGCTTTGCAGACCTGGTGATCCCCATTGTGTCTGCCTGGACTGCTGTCCTCATTTACATCCATTCCTGCCTGGCCGCTGGAAGCCTTTGATCTGTACAGCTCTGAGGACATTTTTATTAATAGCGTTCTAATCCTGTCGCCTAGCACTCTTGGCCAGGAGCTGACTAGCATGACTTGGTCCTAGAGTACATAGGTTCTGGGTACTTAGCAGATAAAGTAGTCTTAGTCTAGAATATGGTTGCTATCTGTCTGCAGAAGACTTGGGGGTTGGGACTTGGGGGTTTGGGATTGCCTTATCCTAAGGCCCCAAAGTCACACCTTCCTATGAAGTGTTATTCATTCACTCTCTCCTTCCCTCCCTCCCTCCCTCCCTCCCTCCCTCCCTCCCTCCCTCCCTCCCTCCTTCCCTCCCTCCACCCCCTCCTCCCTCCCTCTCTCTCTCTCTCTCTCTCTCTCTCTCTCTCTCTCTCTCTCTCTCTCTCTCTCTCTCTCTCAGGTACTAGGTCTTGGGCACATAGTGATAGTGGATGGACCCAGTACTTGCCTCAGGAGACTGGGCTGTTGGAAATCCTGGATGGCTATACCCTCCTGACAGGCTCTCTTCTGTAGCCTCACACACACACCTCTGCCATCCTGCTCTTAAGTCACACTCGCTCCCTCCTTCTCTCTTACTTCTCCTTGCTACCCACCGTTCTCTCTCCTCTCTCTTCTTCCTTTTCTCATTGGCAGGGTCTTATATAGTATACACCAGCCTTGCACTTGCTCTTATCACTGAGGCTGGGCTGAGCGCTCCTGACCCTCTTGCCTTCACTTCACCTCTCAGGTGCTATGATTACAGATGTGTACTGTGTATCACTTTATTTTTTGCAATGCTTAAGCATGCATGGGCAGCCCGTATGTGGCAGTTCTGTTGAATTTGTTCATATTGGATTTCATGGTCTAAGTTGATGAGGACGACTGATCAGGTCTCTTTCTCAAGAGGGCACCAGATCTCATTACAGATGGTTGTGTCAGGAGGGTGCTGGGAATTGAACTCAGGACCTTTGGAAGAGCAGGCAGTGCTCTTAACTGCTGAGCAATCTCTCTATCTCCCACTGTGTACCCAGTGTCTAATTTTCTTTTCTTTAAAAAACACATTATTTTATGTATATGGATGTTTTGCCTATAACTATGTCTATGTACCAGGTATGTGCAGTGCCCATGGAAGCCAGAAGCAAGTGCTAGATCCCCTGGGACTGCAGTTTCAGAAGTTGTGAGCTGCCATGTGGGTGCTGGGAACTGAACCAGGGTCTTCTGAAAAGCAGCCAGTGCTCTTAACCACCAAGCCCTCTCTCCAGCCCCTAATTTTCTTTTCAGTTTATTTTTGTGCAGACTTAAAATTGAATAGATAAGAGGTGCTTGAGCCAGGCTGAACTGTGCAGAGTGATCTCCACCTCAGCCTTTCCTGCCCGAGTGAAGCTGCACTGTGTAGCCACTCTTAGTTGTCATACACAGACTTCTCTGACCTGGAACCTTGGGCTGCTTTTTCTAAGCAACGTGATGATGATGATAACTACTTGTTCTCAGGGCCAGTGCTTATGTTATAGTACCACATCTAAAATATGAACTGGAGATCGTGATCTCTACCTTACAAATGTAGATACCTAGTCTTCAAAAGTTAAATAAGTTGCTCAGAACCACACACACACACACGCACAATGAGGTTTGAATTGTGTGTTGTGTAGAGAGCTTGAGTTCTTTACCTCTGTGCACCATCAGTGATCCCACTCATTGTGAGATGATTTAAGAGCCTCCTTTGCCCAAGTTATTTTCCTTTCTGGTCCTTAACAAGGTGTGAAATTCTGCCACCTAAATTTCATGCTTTTATTTCTAGTTAAAATGTGAAGATTCTTGGAGGGGTTCAGTATTGTCATCAGCAGCACCTCAACGCCTTAGCCTTTCCTCTGACAGCTAATTAAAGATCAGACACTTTGAGACCAGGCGGGTGGGAGCCCCTTTCTAGTACTCAGGTACTACCTGAGGAAGTGCATGCACATGACACCTCCCAGGAGGCTTAGCATGGCTGAGAAATCAAAGTGAGGTAAAGTACCCGCACAGATTGTTAAAGGAAGACTCTAAGAAATAGGAATTGGGAAATGGATGAAGAGTAATGACAGGAGGTGGGGGGGCTGGGAGAACCTAGGCGCTAGTGTGGACTCCTCCTTGCTGTCCTAAATGTAATTTCCCCAACCTCTGGAACCCTCTGCTTCCAGGTTCTTGAGGCTTACACAACTTCTTTTATACAAGTTTGAAAATGGGAGACCAACTCTACAGGCACACGTGTGCACTTGGGCACACATGAGTACATGCATTCAGGCAAATACTCATACACATAAAATAAAACTAACCATTAAATAAAGGAGACCAGGAAGAGGCAAAATGAACAATACTTGGTGTTCGTGTCTCCTCCCTTCGAGCATTTCACAGACTCCCATATTATCATTCTTCCCTGATGTCATGGGGTAGAAAGAAGCAGTGGGGTTGGGCAAACAGCTTCCAACTTGGACATGCTCTTAGCCTGGCCCAGTTAGAATCCCACTCTCCCGCTTATGATTCTTACTCTATGGTTTGGAATGTCCTTCGACATTTTTGCCCTATCAGTCCCCAGGGGGTTTGCCAGACTGCTTGGGAATCAATTAGACCTCAGCCCCAGCTTGTCTGTATCAAGCAGTTACATAGAAAGTAGCTACTGTGCTAACCTTCTCCCTAGCATTTTCTTTAACTCCCTCGGGAGAGCATGGACTCTTCTCGTGGTGTCACTTGTACATGTATTAAAGTACTGTAAAACTTGGAAGCATACTGCCTCACATGCTGGTTCTGAGGCTGACCTTGTGAGAGGAACTGCACGTGTCTAAATGTGTCTGAAGGTGGGACAGGCATCCAGGGAGAGTGGATTGCCTCAAGCTGTTGATTTCTTCTTGCCTGGGCCTTGTCATGGTAGGTCATGCACTATTTTTTTTTCTCAGAATGATTTTGCACTCACCAGCACAGAGAAGAGTATCCACAAGGAATCGGAGACAAAGGAAACCAGAGGAGAAGAGGAACAAGACGCTGAGGTCCTGGAGGTGTTTCAGCCGACTCAAGAGTGGCAGGCTCTTCAGCCAGGTACCAGACCTGCTCTGGTCCTTTGAAATACACAAATGTCCTTTTTCTTGAAGGTTGGGAGTGGCCATTGTCAAGGTGACCATCTGACCATCAGAGCGGTAGCTGCTACTCTGGGGCCTAGGGACCTTCATTCTCTAGGAGAACAGGGCTTGTGGCCTGGGAGTGTCCTGGAAGGGAGGCTTGTGGTGGGCGAGCACGTGATGGGAAACTTTCTTTCCCCGCACTTCTGAAGCACAGTAGAGGCAGTGACATGTGCCTTGCTATGCAAATGCTATTTTGGGCTCTGCTGCTCTGCTCAATGCTGCTGAAATCGTGTTCACAGAGAATCCTTAGCACTGGTGCAGGGCCCCAGATCATCTTTTTAAGGAACCCATGCCACAGAAAAAAGGGGGCTCGTTCTTGCCTGATCATAACTGGGGTGTCTTCAGAAAGAGCTGCTTTCTAGCCCTTTCATGACCCCAAGTCAAGGGTTTCAGTAGCCTGCAATTGTGAAATGCTTGCCACAGTCAGGTCCACAGCTAACTTCCTCGTGTGCAGTCTTTGATCTTCATAGCCATAGAATTATTACTGTCTTTATTGCCCAGTGGAAATACTGAGGCTCAGAGAGGTTAGATAACTTGTCCTGTTATTTATCTAACTTGTTTTATGTCATTGACCTCAGAGCCTTGATCTGCTTACTCTCTTCCCACTCCTCCTTCCCATTTCCAGCTGTCCTTGCCTGGGGCCTACTCTGCTAATAGTGAGACTCTTCTCAGGTGCAAGCTGTTTGTGTTCTGTACCGTGGCGAAGTGGATGGCAAGTTCTGGCAGCAGGCGTGCTGTCATTTCATCAGGTCCTTGCCGAATTCATCACTGTGTCCTCACAGCCCCCACTGCTGCTGTGCTGCCAGGGATAGCATTTGCTGTGCCAGCCAGCAATATCACTCCTGCTAGGCTTGCATATGGGTAGTTGCCACTGAGGAGTGATGAAGCACCAGAAGCCAAGTGGAAGCTGATGGCATCAGGCAGAGGGAAGTTTAAGAACAGAGGTATTTGATTCAGCAGGTCCAGCTCTGCCTGTCTTCTCTTAGCTTCTCTGAGAACAAAATTTTGTCTTTGAGGAATAGCTCAGAGAGGCTCTCAGAAGTGATGAGGTAAAAGATGTGGCTATATTCTCTGCTTTTATGTAGACTTGCTGGTATTTTTTTAAACAGGCAAACCCCTGGTGTACCTGGGGCTGATGTTCTTCTGGGTTCCTGCTTCTACTCCACTCCTTCAGCTGGGTCACTAGCAAGCACCCTGCAAACCTTTGGTCCACACTGCAGACAGAACAGGGCTCTTACTTCTGACCTTGAGCCTTACCTAGCCCTCTGGCAGCAGAGCTTCCTGCTGCTGACAGCTCAAGAGCCCCTGCATGAGTAGTTCAGAAGGAAGAGCCAGAGGCTGTGCCTAGAGTGAGGAGTGGGCTGAGAGCCTCAGGAGAACTAGAGAGAAGCTCTCGTCTCCCATTTAGCTGATGCTCTTTTGACAACACCCTACGTGTAGTTTCTCAAGAGCTCCTGGGAGACTTTTCTGTACAGAATTCTCCTGAGGCTGCTGCAGAGCTGTTGCAGCTGAGCACACTGTGGGAACAAATTCCTCTATCCAGTGCATGTCTGAAGACATCGCTTGGGATGCTCTGGTTTTCAGAGGTCACCTCCTCGCTTGCACACATCTTCAGTGCACTTGTAGGACTGGACGCCACTGAGTGCATGAGAGTGCAGCCTTCTCTCCTTTGTGGTTCTGCCTGGGGAAGGGGACTCAATGTGATGCTCTCCCTTGTGGTCCTGCCTGGGGAAGGGGACTCAGTGTGATGCTCTCCCTTGTGGTCCTGCCTGGGGAAGGGGACTCAGTGTGATGCTCTCCCTTTCTCCTCCAATAGTAATTCTGAAGAGGGAGCAGGGATAAACACAAATAAAAAGTTTAGTGTTTTCTTGCTTGAGAGCCAAAGGCAGACACACAGGAAAATGGTGGGCATGCTGGGGACCTTTTTTTTTTTTTTTTTTGGTTTTTCGAGACAGGGTTTCCCTGTAGTTTCTAGAGCCTGTCCTGGATCTAGCTCTTGTAGACCAGGCTGGCCCCGAACTCAGAGATCCACCTGCCTCTGCCTCCCGAGTGATGGGATTAAAGGCGTGCGCCACCACCGCCCGGCTCATGCTGGGGACTTTTAAAACAATGGTAAATTTGTGTAGATAGTTGTGCTCCTATCTAGGCCTAGCAGGTCTGCCCTCCTGTTCAAAGGACTTTTGTCATCTTAAGGGAAGGCTGGACCTCTGATTCCCTTTTCCCTCAAAGGAAAGATATTAGAGTATGCAGGCAGTTTGGGCTGTGGGCCGGCTCATTGGAAGGCAGGCAGATAGGCAGATTACATGCTACAGCCTGGCACACTAGGGCAGTAACACATGACTTCCTAGGTCTTCCCACTAGGCCAGTGGGAACTTGGCTCAGCTACACAGCACTGAGACGGCTCCTTCCCCTGAAGTCGGCCTGCCTCTGTTATTACTGTCAGCAACTTCACTGGGAGTTGCTTGTTCCTGGAAGTGATTTTTCTGTCACTCTTTCTTCTGGTTTATTTTGGGCTCTGCCTCACCTAGCAGAGGCACAGCAAGCATTCGCATGTGGATCCAGCAACAGCTGCTTGTAAGCAAGCAGGGGAAAGCTGTTTTCTGGCAGGTCCTTCTGGCTGTGGGCAGGGAACAGAGACATTTGTCCTGGAGCTAAGGACTCCTGGATTCCAGAATTTTGTGCCTGTGCACTTGTTATTATAGAACACTGGTCACAGCCAGATCCCATGATTTTGTCTTTACTGAGCATTTTCTGAGATTCCACTTTTTGTTTGGTACTGTATTTGTAGCCAAAATATAGATAAGAGCTCACATTTACTAAACATTGATTCTGCTGGGGATCCTTGGAGGGTAGATGCTGTAACTGCCCTCATTTTCACAGACAAAACTCATTCTCAGCAAGAAGAAATTACTTAGACAAACAGCTAACAAGTGGGAGAGTTGAAATTCAGACAACTTTAAGCCCAGTTTAAACACTGTGCTATGCTGTCTTCCTAAGAAACAAAATGGATCCGAACCCTTGTGTTTTAGCTTATAGGCTCACAGACAATACAGGAACACCAAAAACCATTAGTGTGTCAGGACCAGGGCGTCTCCAGTGCTGAGAACTCAGTGGGGAAGCTGGTCAGACTGTATGATACTGGGCCTGACTGTGGTTTTCTTTGAACTTGTGGGTTCAGGTTGCTTGTAATCTCTAAACTTTAGTTTCCTTTTCTGAAAATAGGAATGTAAATAATGACTTCACAGAAGTGGTATGAGAATAAAGTGAGGTGTGTGTGTGTGTGTGTTTGTGTTTGTGTGTGTGTGTGTGCTGTTTCCCAAAGGGCCTGATAAACAGTACATACTCAATATATTCTCATTAAAAAAAATCTACCTTTGCTCCCTTTCTTTGGGGGTTTGAAGGAGAAGTGGAAGTGAGGAGAACACCTGGACAAAGGCCACCCCAGTCTTACCTATTTGGCCCCCCTGGGCTCAGGAAAGCCAAGTTCAGCCTAAGGCTTCTTCTGACCTGATTTGACTTGAAGGCAACTGTGAGAATCCCGGAAGTGTTGGCATTAGCGCCCACTCAGTAGGAGCATGCAGGAAGTCTGTGCAGGAACACGTTCATGTGATGGATGGAAAAGAGAAAAAATCTAAATCATCAACAACTGATGAGAGCAATCCAAGAATTATAGAGCGCCAGCCATCTGGTCAGATCATTTCAGATCTGCACAAGCAATAAGAGGGAATTGAATTTTAAAAACCTCATTTATAGTAGGCCATCTACTCTGGTTTCAAGTATTTAAAGGTGGAACCTGATTTCCTGCAGGCTCTGGACATCTGTCTGGAGGAGCACCTGACCCTAGTCAGGGTGACAGTGAGGCTCTTTCTCTGGGGCCTTTGATCCTTTGCTGTCTCAGAGGGCATGTGGTTCACCTTTTGTGTCCAAGAAATCAGTTCAATTCTAATATGATTTTCTAAGGATTAGTATTGGATCCCACAAGTTAAAGGCTCAGTTTCCCCCATGACTGCCCTCATTTCAGATGTCACTTCTAAATCTTGGGTTACTTGTACCTCTCACTACCCAGGATTCTCACTCACACCCTCTCCTCAGGTTTGATAATTTTGTTAACTAAATAAACTCAGAACACACACTTATGTATATCTGTGTGGTGTCAAGAATGCAACACAGAGCTGTGTGGTGGTGATGCACACCTGTAATCCCAGCGCTTGGGAGGCAGAGGGAGGTGAATCTCTGTGAGTTTGAGGCCAACCTGGTCTACTGAGTGAGTTCAGGACAGCTGGGTCTATATGGAGAAACACTGTCTTGAAAAAAAATCAATCAATCAAATAAACAAAACCCAAAAAACCAACAAAACAACAAAAAATAATGCAACTCAGGAGCACTAAGGGGAAGAGATACAGACAATGAGCTCTTAGACTCAATTGGATGTCAGACTGCGCAGGGATGTCTCATGCCCTCTGTAGGTCCACAATCTTCCAATTCAAATGTCGTTCAGGAAGTTTCTGAAGCCTATTGTTTAGGACCTAAATGAAAGTTTCATTATATAGGTATGATTGATGCCAAGCGGTGACCATAAATAATCAATCTTGAGTCCCCCTGCACTCCCTAGAGATAGAGGATGGGTCTTAAAATTCCACCCCTCTAATTATGAAGTCTTTCTGGTGACCAGTTTCCGTGCTGAGATTTCCCGAATCCCCACCAAGGGTCACTCATTAGCATAAATTCTGGCATGGTTGAAAGGCAATTTCTTGTGAGTAGCAAAAGTCTCTTACCATGTAGGGAGATTTTATACATTTTAGGAGCACTGTGGTGAGGGATGCAGGGCAAAGAAAGGTCAGTTTTTTTGTGTGTTGCAAGTTGCAGTTGAGGTAAGACTAGGGTACAGCCCTTCTAGTATTTCTGCAGTCTTGTCACATCTGTGCTTGAGAGACGAAATGACCATCCATTCCGAGGGTCATCTTTGCAGGTTACTGCTCTTCAGGATGCCGTCAGAGTCTTTCCTCTCCTGTTCAGTTCATCCCACACTGAAACATGAATATACTCGGGGCATGGGGTGTCCATGAGCAGTGGATGGGGGCCTAGGAGAGGACTAAGGCCAGTCCATACCTAAAATCTGTGGCTTCTCAGAGTGGAGCTAGGAAACTTCTTTGTTGACACCAGGAGGTAATGATATAAAGGAAGAGTCATCTGTTGGATGATCTTCCACTCTGGCTTAAATGTCATTTTGAAAACGTGGAGGAGGAGCTAGAGAGAAGAAACTAGCTTTGTGAGTTTTGTTTGTTTGTTTTTGTTTTGTAGGGTCTCACTATGTAGCCCTGGCTAGCCTAGACCTTGCTATTAGGACAGGCTGGCCTCTAACTCAGAGATCTGCCTGCTGCTGCTTCGGTAAAAGTGTGCACATCCTACTTGGTTCTGCTTCCTTTTGGCCCAAGTTGCTGTCCGTAGCCCCTTTTCAGAATGAGATGCTCAGAGGAGTGTATCTTTGGATCAGACACCTGTACAGTGCTTTCCTTTCCTAGTTCAGGGCCTTTCAAGTCTTCCAGGGATTCTCTGAGAATGGAGTTTGTTTATTTTCTACCCATATTTCTGGTTTCTCGTCCTCTAGTACCGTCACTTCCCCAGCCTTGTTTAAGCGTTGGCCTCTCTGAGCATCCGCCCAGTTTCTTGGTACTGCAAGTTTATCAGGGGGACTGCAGTTTCACAGATTTAAGGAGAAAGACCACTGACCCAAATCATCATGGCCAAACTCATTAAAGCAAACTTTTTTTAAAAAAAAATTTGTATAATAGGCTGTCTCTCTAAAGGCTGGTTCATGAAAACAGCATTAGACATGGGGAAGATAAGTGTCTTTAGAGTTCAGGAGTAGGTGGCAGGGTTACAGAAGCAGAACATAGGCATAACAAATTGGTCATAACAACCTCTTGAATCAAAGACATGGTTGAAAGGTCATAACAAAGTGGTTATAATAACCTTTTGAAACAAAGGCATGGCCGCCGTTTCCTGGAACAGGCAGTCTAAACTATTGTAGTCAGTTAAGGTTACAGGTGAGTCATAGCCCAATCCTTGAGAATCAGAGATTTAATCATAAACAGAAATAAACCTAGTTTGTCTTTACTATAAGATGGGTCTCAAGTCCAAGGTGGAGGCAGGCTGATTTATCATTGCCCCTTGTCTTATGTGCCCCTACCAAATCCTTGATAAGGTCTTAATGTTCTTTATCTAGGGGAAACACAACTTGTCATGCATTGAAAGATGGATATCTGTTTGGTTAGCATAGAAAGAACAACATTTTTTAAGGCCATATAATTTTGGTACTATCAGTATTAATGGTTCCCACTTTGCTCCCTTTGCAAGGGAATTCCCATTTTATCTAACATTCCAGTCTTCTGCTGTGGATAAGGGGCAATCTGTTCTCTTCTCAGCTGAAGTTAGGATGTTGTTGTCAGGGCCCAGGAAGGTTGGAATCAATGGGACATTCATCAGAAACATCTGGTTTGTTGGCCTAGCTGAAGAGTCAGGTAACAGTCAACTTCAATTGGACTGGTTTACTTAAGTTTTCAACAAGTCCAGGACTTTCCGGTTTTGTAGGACTACCTGGGGCTGGTGTAGAGTAAATCACCTTTGAGCAGTTTATAGTCTACAGCTGATTTCTGTATGGTGTTCACCATCTGAGTGGAACTCTGACAAGACAGAGACTAGGGACAGAAGTTAAAATATGTAAAGGAAACTTTTGTATTTGGAGCTTCCCCCTCGGGAAGAGGCAATAGGCTGGGGAGCTTAGGCTGATGATTGACAGGAACTTATCTGGAGTCCATTTGGCCTGTGAGAGGTGGATCTAAGTCTCATGATTTTGATTCCCTGGCGCTTACATTACATTGTTTGTAGTCTGTACTGAAATCCACATTGTAGAAAAAGCAGCTAACAGGTGTTTGCAAAACAGAGTAGACTCACATCTTTGAATCACAGCAAAAGCTCTGATTTTGGGTTAAAATTCATGAATTTTTTTTTCTGCCCTGAGGGCTTGGTATATAGATTGTACATAGGTTTTATTTTTTTTGTTGTTTAGCATGATGAGAAGCATCTGTATTTTTAAAGACAACTGGGGGAATTTTAAGATCTTGAGCTTGTGACTGATAATAGTAGTAATTTACCATCTTATTAGATCTTAATTGATTAATGTTAAACTTTGAACTTTTGAAATCTTAGTATAACAATAGCATAGAGGGGTAAAGAAATCTGAAATAGCTCTCATTTTTAAGTCATTTTTATGTCTTTATAATTTATATTTATATATATTAAATAATTTTATTAGATCCTTATAACTTTTATAAGACTTTTATATCCTTAGATGTTTATAACTTAAATTATGTTTAGACTTTTATAATTTATATAAACTTTAAATTTTTTATCCAGTCGATTATCATTAGACACACATAAGTTGGTTGATTATTGAGAGCAGTCTTTGGAGGGCAAGCTACGTTAACTAGAAGAATAGTGAAAACCTTCTGAGATGAGGTGGTGCGTGCTCTGGAGCTCCGTTTAGTCTGCCCTGATCCTGACTCACGCTGCCTGCAGCCGCGCCTCAGCCTTGGCTTTTGAAGATACTGGAAAAATGCTTGTGGAACTTGAGGAGGTGATTCACCAGATTCGAAACACGCTTACCCACCTCAACGTGAAGTTGCTGGAGAAGCTGTATACTGTGTCTTAAGCAAAGGAAAGGTATCTGAAACCCAAAGAACTGGTGCATATGCCAAGACAATGAGAATCACTACAGGAAAAACACCTTGTAGTGAAGGTTCTAAGACGTGGGGTGGTTTCCAAATGAGAATCCACAAGCGACTCATTGACTTACACAGTCCTTCTGAGATTGTTAAACAGGTTACTTCCATCAGTATTGAGCAAGGCGTTGAAGCCACTATTGCAGATGCCTAAGTCAACTATTTTAATAAATTGACTTAATCAGTTATTAAAAACAAAGATTGTAAAAGTTATGCTGAAACCTTTTTGTGAGTCTGTCTCTTAGTGTGAGGTAAACAGTGTCTGCCTTTTCCAGCAGCAGGCCTTATAGCTCGAGAAAAGTGTCAGAGCTACAGTTAGCTGTCAGTACCATCAGAGAGAAGGATATATTATGGCAGTGAGTGTAACCAACATAGCCTGTGTATTCATTAAAATGACAGACTTGCCAGCTGTCTGGACGATTGCCCTAGGCTCCTGTTGTGGTCTTGATGGTTTTGTTGGGGCCAGAGGTTGTAGGTCTTCAGTTGTCCCGTGGACAGCATTGCATCTTCAGCTGCCGACAGAACAGCACAGGGTCTGAGAGAGATTTTCCTGTGGAGAGGGAACTTAGGAAAACTTACCTCACTTTGACAAGGCAGCGTAAGGCAGTCAACCCAACAGTGTCCACAGTTGGGGCAGGTCCTGGTGCAGGCACCTCATGGGGCAGCTTTGCCCAGTGGTTAATGTTACCAGAATTCAGTTCTGTGCCCCATCATCTTTGGAGACCTTAGCGTTACTACTAGGAGTCTGTATTTCTCTCAATCACGGAAATTTTTTTATTAATCATTTTAAATGCCATATTCAGCAGATGTCTTAAAAAGTCTTGAGGGCCGTCTACTAAGTATACTTGACTTGAAATAAACCGTTTTTAGTTACTGCTTTAGGTTTAACATTGAACACATACAGGAGTCTAAATAAAGCTTGTCCCTGTAAATGAGTTACATTTGTATTTAGCATGACTATGAGTATGGTTTTGAATATATTAAAGAATTTGATTATTTATAAGGTGACTATTAATTTGCATGTCTTAATTATCTTCAACAGTTTACAAGTTTGTAGCTTTTATAAGATTAGAATTTTACAGTTACACCCATGTTAAGTTTAGCCTTTAAAAATTACCATTTTTGAATTGAGGCCTTTTAAGTATAAAATGAAACTTTAAATCGTAAATAGAGTATAAGGAGACTGGCAAATTTACTTTCCTGATCCTTTTATAGTGCACCATTGCAGAATATCACAGTGTCTCGTATGCCTCAATCTATCAAAATAGCTAAAGTTTACAAAGTTAGCAAAGACAAGGACGCTAGACATATGCTAAGTCAGTCTTTGCTAAGCCTTTCCTGGGGTGAGCTTTTAAGCATGTTTTGAGTTGATATATTTTAGTTAACAAGAATAGTTAGCTAGACGTGGAACTATAGGAGTTAAAAAGCAAGGCTAATACATATGGAGACTTTCCCAGAACTATGGACTTTGACGAATTAGGTCTTTGGGTTTTTTTTGTTTGTTTTTTGATTTTTTGTTTTTTGTTTGTTTGGTGGTGCTGTCTGCGTGTTGAGTTTTATAGCCTGAATGGTAAGATTATCTATGTTTAAGTGTCTAATTATTAACTCTGTGTTGTAAGTTTTAAGTCAACTTTTGTTACAGTTTTACAGACTTTTAATCATATCTATTAAACTTATAAATTTCTAGGTACAGAAAATAGGTATACTAGTCTTGCAAATCTTGAGGTAAGGTTTAAGATCTTAGCAAAAGTTGTAGACAGTTAAATGAAACCAGAAGTCTATATTTTTAGCCGCTTTGCCTTGCTTGGTCGTCCCCCTCTTCCCCAGCTGTCACAAAGTCAGGTGGCTCACCTGACATAGGACAGAAACTTTCCAACTTCAAAGCCAGCTTCTCAATACAGCAGAACAACATAAAACAGTGTTTCAGTATTATCAATACCCAGACATTTGAATCCCTGTTAAACTGAATCCAGTGACCAGAAAGCTCAGAGGTGAGGAATTCTGAGCCCTGGAAGTCGCAGCAGCCATGGCAAGTGGGGGTGATGGATGTGGGGCTGGGCCAGGGGCGTGAACAGAGCTGCCCTGGTTTGTCAGGACGTCAGGATGCCAGGCTTCTGTAGGCTGACAAGTGACTGCCCTAGCAGAGAAGAGTGGCAGGCTACCACATACGAAGGTCCCAAAAGACTCTGTGAGGACATGCAGATTTCTTCATTCCTTGTGTAGTTAGGTTTCTTTCCTAGCCTGCCTGGATAGCTATGCTGCCCCTCAGCAACCAGATCTGAGCCCTACTGCCAAACTGAACAGGCAATACTGCCAAACTGAACAGGCAAAGTCCAGACAACAAGACTTGCCCTCTCCATTGCAGGTACTGTCAAGGCTGAGGACTCTGTAGTGTTGGCTTCGCTCTGCGCTGCCGCTAGAACATATCTGCCTAGGATTAGGTTTCATGGCCTGGATAGGACAGACAGGACAGGGTCCAGGGTGCAGTCTGTGTGGGCCTGAGTGCGATAGAGATCAGCTGCTGGCCAGCCTCTTTTTTTTTTAAACAAGTATTTGTATGCTTAATGCTTACCCTATGTCTCTTCTCCCCACTTCCTCTGCTTCCATCCACCTGTTCTCTCCAAGGTTTAATCAAGAGTACTTATCGGAGTAGCACAGCCTCAGCTTTCAAAGGTCAACTCCCAAAATGGCTGAGATGAAAAACTTAGACTGAACAGGGATGATGGAGAACGAGCTGTCAATACCAGTGTTAGCCTTCATGCCAAGGGCTCTGCTTCAGTTCAGAAAATCTGTGTGGCTCCAGCTGCCCTCCTTTTTCTAGTATTAGCCGCCCTGCTGGTGAGATCGCTGAGCCTTCTCCAAGGGGACTAAGAAGTGCTTAGAATAGCTCTCAAGGGCTGGCCTAGAGCTAGAACGAGAGGCCCTTTTCTAGAACTCGTTTCATGTTTCGTTTTTGCACAACACATGTAGGAATTGATCTGTAACTTAGAGATGAGGAGGAGAGAGAGCAAGGGAGGAAGCAAGAGTGGAGGGGAAATCCCATAAACCTGAACGTGAGCGCATACTTACTTACTTGCTTTCCATTGGCTAGAAAGGCAAGGTATTTTGGAAAATAATGACATGATAGTGTTAGGCAGTGTCCATTTTGTTATGGATAGGACCCTGTAAGAGACAAAAAGTGAGGAGAACCAATAGCTGGTCGATTTTAAAAGTGCAAAAGTCTGTGTACCACGAATCTGTCATTGAGCCCAGCCAGGGGTGGTGGTAGCAGACAAGAAAATGATATAGATGCCCCGGTTTGAGAGCAAGTTTAAACCCTGAAGTGCAGTTTCAAAGAGAGCCATGTCAAAAAAAAACATGTTTTGTTTCATGTTTCATTAGTTGAACTCTTACAGCATTTCACGTGTAGTTCTTGATGTCAGGAAGTCTATGAAGGCATAACCTAGGCCTGCCTGTATGAGCTATGGGTATGGGGAAGGCTCCTAGATGGGGATGTGATTCTGGGACAACATAACAGGACTTGAAGGAAAGACTTCCCAAAGGTAGAGAGTCACTGAAGCTTCTTGAAGAGACAATTTGTATGTGTTGGAAAAGAACCAACACAGATGGATTTAAAATCCAGGCAGAAAGCCAGGTGTAGTGGTGCACACCTTTAATCTGAGCACTCAGGAGGCAGAGGCAGGCAGATCTCTGAGTTTGAGGCTAGCCTGGTCTACAGAGTGAGTTCCAGGACAGCTAGGGATATGTAGAGTCTCTTTCTCAAGACAAAACAAACAGATCCAGGAAGTCTCTGATAGGACAAAGTGATTTTGGTAACAAATGAAAAGTCATGATCCCTTGATTAGGATGAGCTTTAGAAATTAGCATGAGAGGTGGGAAGGAAACATGGAAAGGTGAGAAAACTTGAAAGAAGTTGAGGAAGCTTCCTTTATATGAGCCAAACTGAGGGCGGGTCCTGCCTCGGATGATGGAAAAGAGGGGATTGATTGTATGCTAGAAAAAATGGAGTCAGCAGGAAGTACTGTGTGAGAACATGGGAGCCAAGAGGTGAGAGCTCAGCATCTCCAAGCGCGGGAAGGGCCTAGTAGACACCTTGAATGTGAGAGTCTGGTGAGGTTTTCACCAGCGAGCCCTGGACAGTGGATGCTGAAGAGTAGAGCTGCGGAGAGCGGAGGAGTAGTCGGTAGGTCTTTGCTTGGTTGTCCACGGCTTGGTGAGGACGCTATGTCTGCGTCAACTGTCAACTGAGGAAGGTCTCGGGTAGGCTGGAGTGCTGAAAGGCTCTCCCTGTGAACTGGTTCTGACCGTCCGTCCCTCTTATGAAGACAGGGAAAGTCTGTGGGATGCTTTGAGAACTTGACAGTGGCTCGGCAGAATGATGTTTGCACCCTATGAGCCTCTGCTTTTCCAGCATGCCTGGGAAGAGTGGCAGGCTGTGGTGCTTGTGCTGTGGTCCGGCTGATTGTGTTTCTGCTCATGTTAAGGTTTCACTGTTATTGCTTATAATTCACAGACTGCTGATATTCCCTTATTTTCCATACTTTGTTAATTTGGACAAACCAAACATTGAACTTTATTTAATATTTTTCAGTTCCCAGAAAAGTATGCATATAGTGTGTGTAATGCTGTTGTTTAGAAGATGAGAACTATTTCTTTGGATTAAAAAATTTAAAATTGGATTACCTATGTCCATAATTAGTTTATCGGGGCAGAGGTGAGTGTTTGTGGAATAGTAATAGAGTATATTTGTAAAAGTCCTCCCACCCCAAGAGCATGGAAAGAAGAAATCTCCTGGGCCTCATCCTAGCAACAGCCTAGATGCTTCAAGAACATCCTTTGCTTAACCTCTCCTTAGCATTTCCTGGGTTTGCCAACTATGACTTTTAGGCAGAAGAGCAGAGTTTGTCTATTATGTTTCTCATGGCTAAGCATAATTGAGAATTAATAAGATACAGGAATTTTAGTTTAGCAATTGGATAGAGAAGAAAACTTTTTTCTTTTTATTTCTTGATTTTTCTTAAAGCCTTCCTTGCGTTAAGTTTTTTGTGCACCTTGCTTAAAGCAGAGTCATCTGCTGAGTATTGTGGTTTGTGTATACCTGAAACTTGGCCAGTAGGTATGGTCATTTTTGGCTATATATAGTGAGTCAGAGCTCAAGTCTAGCCTGGGCCATAGGAGACCCTCTCTCAAAACAGCAAGCAAGTAAACAACAAAACAGACAAAAGACCTGCGGAAAGATAGCCTGAAAGCACCACCCTTTGGAGACCACATGGGAACAGAATAATGTGGCATCTGGAGGCTGTAGATAGGAAGAGGGGAATGGGTACTCAGACAGATGCAACGTTCCTCAAGCTGTACTTGGTTTGCTAGTTTAGATCTTTGGGTTAGAGCCAGATGACCCTAAAGACAATGGAGTAGGTGACTCTCTCTGCAGGGTGGTTAGAGAACTGTTGTTTGCCTTCAAATCTAGGACTTTTTCCACCTACTTAAAAACTTTCTGACTGTGATTAAGCGAGTCAGTTACTGTCTTGGTTTTAGAGTGACTGGCAACATACTCCTGTCTCTCCTCTCTGTTTTTTGTGTGTGTACGGTGTGTGTGTCTGCACAGGTGTGGGGTATGTGTGGATGTGAGTGTGTGTGGTGTCCATGCTTGCCTGTACCTGTATGGAGGCCAAAAGCGGTGTCAGGTGCCCTGCTCTATCACTCTCGATCTTGTTCCTTGAGACGGGGGTCTCTCACTGAATGTGGAGTTCACTGATTTGGCTAGGCTGGCTGCCAGTGAGCTTTAGGGATCTGCTTGTCTCTGCTACTCTGTAGACATCATCATTCATTGCTTTTATGGGGGCAGGAGCCTGAACTCAGGCCTCATGCTTGTGTAACAAGCCCTTTATCGGGTGAGCCATCTCCCCAGCTCCTCTCTGGTTTTTATGCTCTCGGCTTGTCTCCCTTTCTCCGGCATCCCCTGCCACTGTTACCTCCTCTCCTGCCGCATTGTAATGGCTTCTACCTGGAGCTGAGTGGCAGGTGGCAGGGATGGGTAGTTGGGATGTATGTAGCTGAGGGAATATTTTCTTAATTCTGTTAGCATCAAAGAAATGACTTCCAAGCCAGCCCTTCCAGCCATACATTTCATTGATCATCAGGATGAGAGGGAAAACACATTAGCATTGCCAGAGAGGGGATTTGGGGAAAATCAAGTCTGTGGAATTGTGTGATCTAAAGTCATTGCATTAAAAACAAATCTTGAACTTTAGTTGTTGTATTTCCTAGTCTCCCATGGCCAGGTCCTTGATGAAAACCCCATGTGCTGTATAAATGACACATGACCAGCTTTAAAGAACCTCAGACTGAAGAAGGGGTACTGGCCTGGACTGCCCACCATTGGATATTTCTAGGCATGACATGGGAAAACAGGAATCCTAGAGGTTTTTTAAAAAACTATTTATTAATTTCATGTGTATGAGTGTGTGCCTGACTATATGTATGTGTAGCATGAGCACACAAAGTGTCTGGGGAGGCCAGAAAAGGGTGTCAGATCTCCAGACACAAGTTCAGTAGGCGATGAGCTTCCCAGTGTGGGCACTGGGAATGGAACCTGGTTTCCCTTTAAGAGTAGCAAGTGCTTGGAAGTGCTGCACCATCTCTCCAGTCTGTTTCATCCTGTGACTCCGCGGCGCCATGTATTGCAAAGGCCTTATTAGAGTTCTCTTGAATTATGCATGGCTTTATGACCATTACCATGTATCCCCTCTGCCTTGGCCCGGTCCAGAGGGAGGTCTCAGAGAGGCTATTCTTAGCTTCTTTGTCCAAGTCTAGTAATCTGCTTCTTATTAAGAGAAAGAAGTCGTCTGGTTGTGAAGACAAAACTAAAATGTTTATCTCCTGTAGAAAGAAAAACAAATGCCCCCTTTTAATTCTTCAAGCTCTTTAGGGAAGGGGTGGCCAGAGAGCAGAGCTTGGGATGTATTTTGGCATTTGGTTGTTGTGGTACCTCGAATGCCACAGCCTGCTGAGGTTCATACTTTGACCTATGTCTTTTAGATCTATGTAGCCTTGGGCAGCTTACTTAATTCCACTAAAATTTAATGAAATATTTAATGAAATATGTTCTCATTAAAAAAGAAATTGGTGGTGGAGGAGAAATTGCTCAGCCGTTAAGAGCACTTACTGCTCCTGCAGAAAACCCAAGTTTAGTTCCCAGCACTCATATCAGGCAGTGCCCAACTGCCTATAACTCCAGTTCCAGGAGATCCTATACCCTCTTCCTGCTTTTGCAGGTACATGCATGTACATAGTACACACAAATTCATGTAGGCACATACACAGAAAAATAAGTAAATCTTTTTAAAAGGAAAGATGCCCATTTTATATCATAAAATAGATATAGTAAAAAAAGTTAACATTTATTGAGAAAGTAATATGAATATGGCACTATAGCAAATACTTTATAATATTTTCACAATAATGCTCTTGTTTCTGTTGTATTACTAGAGAAATCAAAATTGAGCAAGGGCTGGAGGGGTAGCTCATTGGTAGATCACTTGTCTGGTTCAACACTAAAGGTAATAGTAACAGATTCCAAAATGGAGTAGGGATAATCTGAAAACAGCTCACCAGTACTCTTCAAGTGTGTCCAAGCCAAGAGTGACACACGCTGAAGTGTAAAGGTCAAGAATGCAAATATGTGGAAGGGGTGGTGGTGCACACCTTTAATCCCAGCACTCGGGAGGCAGAGGCAGGCAGATCTCTGTGAGTTTGAGGCCAGTCAGGTCTACAAGAGCTAGTTCCAGAACAGGCTCCAAAGCCACAGAGTACTTGCTGAGCAATCAATCATGAGGACTAGAGTTTGGATCCCGTGACCCGTGTGACAAGCCAGGCATCCCACAAATGTATGTAACTCCAGCTCTGAGAGATTCAGTGCCCTCTTATGATCAATGTGCATGTATGGGCATGTATACCTGCACACATATGCAGGTATACGTTCACACAGACATATACACACGTGAACAAATTTTAAGAATGGCAGACATGGAGGATGGTCACAGGTTAGAGGACACTAAGAATATAAGGCAATCAAATACAGGGTCATAGATTAGATTATGGGCAGAAAAAAGTGGGCAGTTGGTGAAATGCAAATCAATAATATAGTTCAATTGCTACTGCTTTATCAATGTTAATTTCTTAGTTTTGGTAATTGATTTATAGTTGTGTAAGGTACTACTTTAGGAATCAGGTGAAAGGAATGTGATAACTGTACCTTTTTTCCTGAAAGTCTAAAATTACTTCAGAATAAAAAGTTAAAGTACAGTAAATACACGTCCAGGAGACCCATTTGGTAAAGGAGAAACTGACCAGAACATAGCCCTGTCACTTGTGTGGCAAATGACACCAGATTCCATTTCATCCCCAGCCTCTTGTGCCTGTCCACCTCCTGTATCTTTAGGAGGTGGCTGCTCTGGACAGGTAGATATCAGTGTAGACACATCTCAGTCTGATCCTGTAGCAGGGCACTCATTTAGCATCAGAACTCTGTGGATCAGAGAGATCAGGGCACTTGTCTCAGTTCCTTGAAATATAATTTAAATTCTGCCTGTTTTATCCCTCTATCTAAGCACCCATGTTTCCAGATTACAGTTCCTACCCCTACGCTCACTGTTTGATCATCCAGAAGAAAGAAAGATAAGTTCAAACCCAGCTTGGCAATAATTTATTATTTTCTTTCCTGTTTTAAGTGTCTTGCTTTTGTACAAAACAGGTATTTTGCTTGCTTTTCTTGCGAGCAAAAGGTACATGTGCTCTTCTTAAGAGTGATGTGGCCATCTCTCACACTAATAGCAGGGCATGTTGAAGAAAGCGTTATTATCATTGGGAGAATGTGAGTTTTTTGCTTTTTGTTTTTGCTTTGAAGTTAGCTGTCAGGGGGTATGGGAAATATATTTCTGTTCTAGCCAGTAACTCCCTTACAAGTATTTACCAACAGCAGCTCATATTTTGTAAGTTAAAAAAAATCAATGCTAAAAAATGTTGTTTGTGTTTTAGCTGAGTAACTGAAGTGTTCTGCTTTCTGCTATTGATTTACATATTTTATTGTTAGACCCTTGGGATGCAGGCAGGTTACTCAATACTATGACAAATGACCGGGCTCTGAATTATGTATTGTATCATGGGGGAGTTCATAACTCTATTTCTGTATAGGTTATTTAGGCAAAAGGCTACTGAACTGTGATTTCATGTCACTAAAGAAGACAGGGAATGATGGTGGGAGGGAGAAGTCTGGCTCAAGATTGAATAGTAATTTCCTTCCTTCTCAAACTGTGAGTTCAGAGGTTTGGGGTGGGGACTGGGAGACTGAAAATGCCTGGGGTGGGGGAGAGAATCCACTGAAAATCAGCCTCTTGTACTTTGCTCAGGCTAGAGCCCACTAGACAGGAGACGAACCCCTCTCCTGGGCTCCTGGGGCAGAGCCCTGGGTTAGTCGTCTTTGCTGTTGCCTCCCCCTCCTCCCACAGCCACTTGTGCTGATGGATGTGCGAACCTTTTACAGACGGTTTGGCACGGCTTGGCTTGCACAGATCATCTGTCTCTTTTGAATGAGCAACTTTATGCTTGCAGCTCCTTTTCCCAGCACAGAGAGAAATTGCCTCTGCTGGCTTCTGCCTTCTGACGGGAATGTTTACTTTCCCCAGGGAAAGTCCCTGCTCTTTAGTGTTAATGTCCGCTAGAACTCCCTGCCCCTTGTGGGAGCAAAGCCTGAGCTGAAGGGTGGATGGGAAGAGGTGGCCATTGGAGCATGCACAATTGCCACCGGGGCAGCCATCTGCTAGTGTTGCAGCTTGCAGCCTGCCTCGGAGCAGGCTGTCAGGAGGGAGAGTCCATACTCCAGGGCCTGCATGCGTTATGAACAGCCATTCTCTAAATGAGCTTCCTAAGTGTATATAACTCCTGTTCTTGTATGGCCTGCCTCAGGGCAGCGCTCAAAATCTCCCCTAATTATACTTCTAGTGTGGAACATTTAGAGTTTCTGGTAATAGCTGATTTTTTTGGTGGGGGGTGGATTTCTAAAATTGCGGTGAGGGATTGATTTATAGTTATGGGAAGATTCGCTTCTCACAGGGACATCATCAGCCCTGTAATGACAGTTTCACAGCGGTGTTTTCCTCCGTCCAGAACCTCAGCTGCCCCACCCCTTCCAGAGCGGCTCCCTGTCTTCTGGGGTGTTCCTCTAACATTAGGGTTTAATTGTGCTTCCGTTGTAGACCACCGCCCTGTTCACATACCACTGTCTCCTCCCTACCTTCTCTTCCTGAAACGGAGAAATTATTCACATGCGGTTTAGAAAAATGAAATTTCATAACATGACTTGATCTCGCCCACACAGTGAGGATTCCTGCCATGCAAGCATGCTGTGTGTATGAGGAGCAAGTCCTGCCTCTCATCCCCGTGCTGCTCCCTTCATTGCGCATGCCTCTTGGATGGAGTCTGGGGATCCAGCTGTCTTCCTTTGTTCCCCTCCCAAGCAGTGATTTTTTTTTTTCTCTTCAAGGATGGACAGTTGCAGCCGGACACTTTCATATGTTTCAGAGACTCCGTTGGTAGACTCAAGTTGACAGCTGGAGATGTTTTCTTTGAGTGCTTGTCACGTGTTAAATGCAGTGGAGGTAGAGCAGAATGCTTTGGCCCCTTTGGGAACCTGTTCAAACAAGTTGACAGTCTTACCACCAACCACTCCCACGGTCTGACTTCAGTGTCCTCGGTCCTGGGAGTGTTGACATGTCAAGGTCACTGAGGCCTTCTGGTGTTGGACTAGAGTTTCTGGTCATGCTGGGTTCTCCCTAGGTCAGGTTTTTTTTTGCCGCAGGACCAGGCACGGTATTTTCCTTCTCAGTTGAGCCACTAGCAAGCTCCTGTGTAAACCCCACGCCTGTGGTTGGGTCAGCACAGTGGAGGTCTCAAGCTGGATTTTTCTCCTCCGCACTGGCTTCTGTAGGATTTCTTTCCATTTCTGGCCTCAGATAACTGACTTGCTAGCAGGTTCTGGAGCCTTCCTAGCCCTGCAGTAAATCCGTCTTGGCAATAGCACTATCTATTGTAGGGATGCAGTTACTGAATATCATTTGAAATTAACTTTGCAGACACTCATAAGTGTCATGGGAGAGTCTTCCGTGACCCTGACTTAATACCTACGCTAACTCCCATACGACCCGCTGTGTTTTTCATTCTAAACATGGTTGGCAGTGACTTGGGTGATAAAAGTGAGGGTTTGCTTTCGTCTGCACCAGGAATGGAGTGTGTCTAATTTCATTTCTCACGCTCTGTCTCGAGCTGAGCACGGTCCTCTGTACCCATGTTTAGTACTGCTGTGTTGCTGGACTCTCCTAGCAAGAATTAGGCTAATGTCTGCAACGGCTACATTAGGCAGCAAAATGAGGTTCTAAATTGTAGGTACTATACCGAGGCGCTCTCCAAGGTATTGCCTTGTTCTGGTTTTTATTATTCAAATTCATTCTCTCAATGATTCTCTGCAGACTGACTGGCATACTGGTTCAGTGCACTGTACTAGCTGAAAGGCAAGGTTGCCTTTTAAGAAGAGGGAGAAAGAAAAAGGCAAAGGATGGATGCTGCAGCACAGTCAGCTCAGCATTAGCCCCAACTCCTAGTGGGTCTGTGTAGTGCCCGAGAGACAGAAAAGGAAGGGCTCCAGCCTAGATTAGGGGCCGAGGAGCACCGAGTGCGGCAATGGTGTTGTGCCAGTGACGTCTGCTCTCTGTTTGTGGCCCTTCTTCCCATCCCTGTGTGTTAACCACAGGGTGCATGCTTAGCTGGGTGCAGGGCATCAGAACTCAGAGCCGCAGGTCTGAGGGTCGCGCCTTCAGAAGCTCTAGTCCTTCCCGTGCTGGCCCTGTGGTGGTAAGTGGTGGGAGGTTCTGGATCATAAGAGGCTTGCGTTTTATATAGAAGTGGGAGCCCCGTGGCAGTTGAATACCTAGAGAGTTGAGAACTTGGCTGTTACATGTTTGTTTCTTAAAATTACTCTCTTTCCCACCCCTAGTGAGGAAAAAGTAGTAAATATTTAAGGTAGAAAACAGAGAAACACAAAGGGAAACAGGAACAAAACAACAAATCGTGCTATACAACTGTACAGTTAGCACCATGGCCCTGTTCTTCCTTCCAGGGGGCTGACCAAAGTGTCCTCATACTGAACTTATAGTTGCTGCTGTTTTCCTTTTATAGATGTAGAGCATTGTAAGCCAAGCTTGGTGGCATCCATCTGTAATCTTAGCACTTGGGAGACTGCCAGAGGATCATTCATGAGCTAAAGACCAGCCTGGGCTAGCTACACAGTAAGCTTCTGGCCATCCTGGGCTACAAAGCAAGACCCTATCTCAAACAACAACAACAAAATAAAAAAGCAGGGGTCGGGGTCTGGGACAGGGCATGGGGCTGGATCAGGGGGCTGAGGTTGAGCCTCGGGTAGGGGTGGGACTGGAGGCACCCTGGTTTTAATCCTTAGCACTACATAAAAGCACGGTGCTGTATGTCTGTAATCTCAGCACTAAGGAGGATTGGAAGTTCAGGATTGTCCTCAGCTACATAGTAAGTTCCAGGCCAGCCTAGGCTACATGAGAGTCTATCTCAAAAAGCAAAGCAAGGACTAGTGAGAAGGTTCATTTCCTAGGACCCACATGATAGAAGGAGAGAACCAGCTCCTGCAAATTGTCTTCTATTCTCTACACCCAGGCCATGGACTAGCAGGCCCCTCCCCTCCAAATAAATAAATGTAATAAAATGAGAGAGACTTTTTGTTTGTTTGTTTGTTTTTGAGACAGGGTTTCTCTGTAGCTTTGGAACCTGTCCTGGAGCTAGCTCTTGTAGATCAGGCTGGCCTCGAACTCACAGAGATCTGCCTGCCTCTGACTCTCTAGTGTTGCTGGGATTAAAGGTGTGCGCCACCGACACCCAGCAAGAGAGATATTTTTGAAAGATTTTTTTCTCCTTCCTTCCTTCCTTCCTTCCTTCCTTCCTTCCTTCCTTCCTTCCTTCCTTCCTTCCTTCCTTCCTTCCTTCCTTCCTTCCTTGTGTGCCTGAGGAGCCCAGAAGAGGGTGTCAGCTCCTCTGGAACTGGAGTTACAGGTGGCTGTAAACCACATGACATGGGTTCTTGAGAATCAAACTTCAGACCTCTGCAATAGCAGCAGGTGTTATCTATCCATTAAACCATCTCTCCTTTCCTGAGACAGAGAATTTTGAAGGTTAGAGCCTCTGGTACATGATTAAGTGTGTGCTGAAGATTTTCTGGGTGTTGTATTGAACATGGCATTTAATTCAGTATAAAATATGCTGAATTGGTTATTGATTAGGGACTTTTCACCTTGTAAATCTTCAGTGAACATTCTTGTGTCTGTTTTTATATATTCTCTAAGTTCTTAGAAAGGATACACCAAAGTAGAAGCCATACCACTCCAACAAAGCCATACCTCCTAATAGTGCCATTCCCTATGAGATTATGGGGGCCAATTACATTCAATTTTCTATATTTCATTCCCTGGCTCCCACAAACTTATAACAATATCATAATGCAAAAATGATATTGATAAAATGCATTTAGTCCAACTTCAAAAGCTACCATAGTCTTATTTATCACAGTCTCAACAATGTTTTAAAGTTCAAGATTCATGAGAATCTCTTCTGAGATTCATGAAATTTCTTAACTATAATCACCTGTAAAAATCAAAATCAAAAGACAGATCACATATTTCCAACATATAATGGCACATGATATACATTACCATTCTAAATTGTAGAGAAGGGAGCATAGTGAAGAAATGCTGGACAAAAGCAAGATCGAAAACCAGCTGGGCAAACTTCAAACAAATGCTTGTGTCTAATATCAAAACGCTCTCTACGTTTCCAGCTTCTTTCAGCTGTGTTGACTGTAACTCGCTTCTCTTGGGCTGCTCCACTCCTGTTTGCAGCTCTCCTCGGCAGGTGTCCCATGGCTCTGGCATCTCTAACATCTTGGGTTACCCAAGGCTTCGACTTCACCGCTTTTTGCAATGGCCTATTCTAGCCCTCCATTCAGGGAAACCCCTGACACATGCCTGGTCTCACTGGCTTTCCTTAGTCTCTGTCAGGGGCAGATTCCATAACCTCTTTCTTTTATCCTTAACTCTTAAGCCGGAACCACGTGGCTGAAGCTGCCAAGTTCTGCTGCTTGCTGGGACTGGACCACGGTCCCCTCATCCAAGTTCATCTTCACCAGCTTTCTGTCTTTCTGCCTAAGCCTGCCTTTTCTGGAACTTGCTCTGTAGACCAGGCTGGCCTGAAACTCAGAAATCTGCCAGCCCCTGCCTTCCCAGTGCTGGGATTAAAGGTGTGGCCCACCACACCTGGCTCTAAGCTTTTCTGTAGTTCCTTCTTACAAGAGGGAAATTTAGCTGGGTAGTCACCACTCCCTTTATTCCATTTCTTAATCTGTTTAACTCTTTGAATAGAGAATTTAGCTCTATTCCACTTCCTGGTGTTCTTTTTCTCCTCAGATATTTTTTCTTGCTCATCTTGCTCCTTTTCATTGTGAATCATCAGAGTTAACACTAATAACCACATAAGAGAGTCTGTATGCTAGGCTGTTGAGGTTTCCTCTGTCAATAGAAGTAATAATCCAAAACTCTTCACTTTAGCCCCAGGCAGACTCTTCAGACAAGGGCAAAAAGCAGCCATTTTATTCACCAAAATGTCTCAAGAACAATCTCTAGACCACATACTAACATCTTCTCTTCTGAAACCTCCTGATCCCCACAGTTCACTATAGCAATATTTCTTTTGTATTTTAATAAATAAAGCTTGCCTGAAGATCAGAGAGTAAAACAGCTACACCAGTCAGCCTTGCAGATCCGGCAGTGGTGACACACACCTTTAATCCCAGTCCTAGAGGGGAATATAAAACAGGAGGAGACAGCTCTCACATACAGTCTCATTCTGAGATTCCTGGAGGCAGGATCACCTTTTCAGACTGAGGTAGAACTGAGCAAGTGGCTGGCTGTTTTGCTTTTCTGACCCCCAGGTTGAACTCTTGTTTCTGTCTCTGGATTTTTGTTAATTGTGCTACAGTTCATCAAATCACACTCAGCACCGCTGCCTTCCATGCTCCTCCTAGTCCGACCCATTAAGCAGTGCTTTCAGCATTCTACTGCTTTCCTAACTCAAAGCGCCAAAGTCCATATTATGCCAAACAAAAACATGGTCAGGTCTATCACAGCAATACCCCAGTCCCCAGTAGCAACTTCTGTCTTATTTAGGGTTTTGATTGCTGTGAAGAGACACCATGACCACAGCAAGTCTTATAAAGGAAAAACATTTAATTGGGGTGGTTTGCTTATAGATTCAGAGACTCAGTCTGTTACCTTCATGGCAGAGAGCATGGTGTCATTTAGGCAGACGTGGCGCTGGAGAAGTAGCTGAGAGTCTTACATCTTGTAGGCTATAGGAAGTCGACTGAGATGCTGGGCAGTGTTCTGAGCACAGAAAACCACAAAGTCTGCACCCACAGTGACATACTTCCTCTAACAAGTCCATAATCATTCCAACAAAGCCATAAGTCTTAATAGTGCCTCTCCCTATGAGTTTATGGGGGCCAATTTCATTCAAACTACCACACCTCTTTTCTGGGCTGTGTATGCATCTCACTTACACAGGGATTTGAATATTAGTTATTTTGTATTATGTATCAGGTTCCCTGGGATATGATTTCTGTTTGGTCCCTGAATTTTTCTTCTTTGACCAGGAAATAGCTAGCTTCCAATAAGACAGAGCAGCAAGTGCAGAACATGTCTTTACTGTCTTGTACCACGATTGTAATATTGCCAGGGACAGAGACATTTTCATCAACCTGTTTGACTGTAAACATTTATTGAGTGCCTGATCACATGTGTCTGACCCAGTCCCAGACAGAGAAGCGATACAAGCAGGCCTCTACCACAAAGCACTTTCTATGTCTGGGTAACAGAGCTGGCATAAAGCCTTCTCATCTATGAGCACTTACTGAGGCTGTTATTGAAAGGAGGGAGCATGGTAGCACAGAACGGGCTGTTTTCCTCTTTCTCCTCCTCTTCCTTGTCTGTTTCTCACACTCTTTCTGTCCTCCATGCTGGGAATCTAACCTAAGTCTTTTTATATTTAGGCAAATGCTCTATCATTAAAACACATCCCCCGGACATTGTTCTTTTTGAGACAGTGTCTAACTACATAGCTCAGGCCAGTTACTGCCTCCCACCCCCTCCCCTGTGCTAGCATTAAGGGGTATTATACTTTAATATATTGAGCCCCAGCTATGCTGACCCTTCTCTCTTTCCCTCCTCCCCTCTTTCCGTCTTTTCTTCCCTTTCACCATTCTTTCTGCACTCAAAGCTGTTCTCCTTAAGAGAAGCCATAGTTTTAGGTAAAGTTTACTAGCCACATAGGGCAGTAAGTGGCATAAGGATGCAGGATGCTGTAGAGCTGGTAGTCACTATAGGTTGTGTAGGAGAAGAAGATCATCCACTGGAGTAAGATAAATTTCAGAGAGAAAATAGGATAATAGTTGTGGCCTAAAAATAGCTGGAATTTGATGAAGTAGAGTGGAGAGGGTTTCCACGTGGGGGATGGCAGTAATGATTGTTTAATAATGACTGTCATCTGTATGGCAGTTCAAGCGCAGAGTGAGGGCAGAGTTATAAGGGACCATGGAAAGGTTAGGGTTGTGTATTGAAAGCATTCAGAGTTATAGGATCCATGGCTATTGTAGATATGTAGTGAGAAGAAAGTTACAACTTTGTCTTTGATTAAAGCCTTAATTTCTTCTAGTGCTATGGTGCTTCCAGGCCCATCCTTGGACTTGTGGTCTCGCCGAGCCCGTAGCTCTGTGTCTGTATGCTTATTTATTTGCAAATATTTAAGCATGACTTCTCGGAACTCCAGATCTCTCTTTCTACCAGACAGTTTCTACTTCAGTGAGTGATTAAACTTTATTGTGTCTACAACTGAGTTCCTGTAACTTTCCCCACTTAAATTAATGGCAACACTCTATTTTTTTCAATTATTCACACCAAATGTTTCCAGCCATTCTCTTCTCTATTCTTTCTCTAACATCCCACATTTATCTGACAACGAATCCTGAAAACTGTCTTCAGAATACATCCCAAATGTGACTGCTTTTCATCACTGTATAACTACTGTCATCTCTTACCAGATTCACAGTAAGGCTCCTAAGGGGCCCCTCCTTCCCTTGTCAGTAGCAGTAGCCAGTGGTCCTTTTGCCACGTCTTCCTGTCCCTAAAAATACCTTTTGATGCTCCTTCTCACAGGCTGCTTCCTTATCTACCACACCCAGCGGTGTGTCTCACTATCACCTCTGTAATTTAATCTGTTAATGCTCACCCTTCCCCCTCCCGCCCTCTAATTACCCTGGCTTTCTCACATTCTAGAACACCCAGCCCACCACCTTGAGATGTACCATGTTCCTTTCCTAGCCCTGTGCCTGGCTCCCTCATTTTCTTCAGGTCTTCACTCACAAAAGGCCTCTTTTAGTAGCAGAAACTGAATTTATTTATGGAACAAAATAACCAAGGTAGTTGGATTAGTCAGTTTTCTGTTACTGGATCAAAATACATAACTCTGGGTAAAGAAAAGAAATTTGGGCTAGAGAGATGGCTCCCTGAGTAAAGAAGCTCGCCACCAAGATGATGACTGGGGTTTGATTTCCAGGACCCACATAATTTAGAGAACTGATTCCTACAAGTTGTCCTGTTACCCCACACACTGCAGCATGCACACAGCTCCTCCATAAGATAAAGTGTAATGAAAGGGAAATTTTAAAAAAGAACCTTATTTCTAAGAAGGAAAGAAATTTAACTAGGCATGGTGGTACGTATCTATAATCTTAGCGCCCTTTGGGTGAAGAAGGCAGGAGTACAGGAATTTAAACTTGTCTTTCCTTGGTCTACAGTTCTAATTTTAGGCCCCTCTGGGCTAACCAAGGCCATATATCAAAACAAGCAAAGTAAAACAACAACAACAATAACAAAACCCAAAGCAACCCAAAAACTCTAAACACTTTAGCTTGTAGTTTTGGAAGTTTAAGGCATTGCTTTGACATCAGCTCTGTTCTTGTAAAGACTTCATGGAGGGTGTGAGCATCTGTGAGAGGTCTTTGATAAGATAGGGAGTCAAGGAAAAGAAAGGGGGCAATCTTGTGTTTTTATAGAAACCGTCTAACCAGGTTTCCGAGAGAACAGCATTGACTCCTTCCTAGGACAGCCCTTCATGTTATGGTAGTCACCTATGTCTTGGAGATATTATCCCAGAGCATTGCTGCTGGGGACCAAGCTGACAACCTAGCCTTCCAGCTTTGGGGGAACCCTTTTCTTTTTTTTTTTTTTTGTTTTTTGTTTTTTATTTGTTTGTTTTGAGACAAGGTTTTGTTATGTAGCTCAGTTTACTCTGAAAATTTGCTATATAGCCTAGCTATATGATCCTCCTGCCTCAAGCTTCCCTGACTTCTAAACTCTGGGAATAAAGGGCACATATTATTACATCTATCAGGGACACTCTTAAGCCTTATCCAGATCATATCAATAATATTGGATTATAATCCAGACTATAAAATAAATGCTTATTAATCTAAACTCAAATAAATGATTGAATAAATAAATGAAGGATAAAAGATAAAACTTTCCAAGAGGAGACCAGTAGTCTCTGAGACGCTGTTTGTTCCAGGAGGTGGAGCTAAGAGGAGACCCAGTAGTCAGTGAGACACTGTCTGTTCCAGGAGGTAGAGCTTTAACTTAGTGACTCTCTCCACGGAACAGATCTGAGAAAGGGTTAAATAGTGACTCTCAACTGTGGGAACTTGGTGCCTGCTCTGTGCATCAAGAATACCTGGAGGTCAGTGGTAGCATCACCAGTGCTGGGCAGGTATGGTGTATCACTGTAAAAGAGAATGAGGACACCCTACTTCTGTGGCATACCTTCTCAAAATTGGTAACACCAGAGAAAACAGAGGTAAGGTCAGACACAGCAGAGTAAGGGCTGGGTAGTTTCCAAAAAAATAAATAGTTATGTGTATGGTGCTTTGTCTCCATGATGTATGTCTGGTGCCACATGCATACCTCATGCCTGCAAAGGCCAGGAGACGTCATTGGCTCTCCTGGGACTGGATTTATCGATAGTGGTAAGTCGCCATGTGGGTGCTGAAAGTTGAATCTAGGTCCTCTGGAAGAGCAGCATTGTTCTTAACCACCGAACAACCTTTCTAGCCCCTTGGTTTTGTCAGCTTGACACAACCTAGAATCAGATAAGAAGAGAGTCTCAATTAGGAATTGTCCAGGTCAGGTTGGATCGTGGACATTGTTAAGTATTTTCTCTTAGATGAACCTCTCCCCAAATCAGACCTAATTAAAGATGCCCATGTTTAATGGAGTGCTCCTGGGTAGCCCTGGGGAAACATGGAGAGGGGAAGAGAGAAGGGAAGACCACAGGTAATCCAGAGGCCATGTGTTTGTTCTCTGGGGGCAGTTTAAATAGCCTGTGGGAGTGGTCCTGACCTTCCCTGGGGTGGGCTTTCTTGACCCTCCCTGAGGAGGAGTTACCATTTGGCAGGCTTTCTTGGAGGTAGAGTTTGGACTGAGGCAACTCCCAGGGGAGGGAGCTTATGCCAGGAGCCAAACAGGCATGACCGTGGAGGAATTTCTTGATTGATGGGAAGACCCAGGGTGAAAGTGGGCAGCACCACTCTTTGGTTGTGGGCCCTGGTCTGAACAAGAGCTGGGGAAGCTAGCCGAGTGCTGAGTGAGTGGGAGTGAGGACCTAGCCACTCCCAAGGAATGGTTGGGAAGGGTGGGTTTGTTTTTCTTTTTTTTGTAGATATAAGGGAGAGAAAAGCCAGAGGCATCTGGAAGGGTCCAGACAGAAGTGACCAGCAGAATAGATGAGGCTGTGAGAGGAGAGCGAGGGGGAGAGGAAGAGGAGAGGGCGAAAGGATAAAGAGAGGAACAAAGAGTGTGGGGGCAAAATGCTGGGTTAAATAGGAATCAGAGAAGCTAGGAGAAGGGAAGCAAGGCTGGGTGGGGGGTGCTGGGAAGTTTAGGGCAGGGGTGGGGTGAGGAGTTCTGAGAGGTGGCCAGCATCTGCTTTGATGTGTTCATAGTTGCCTCAGTTAGCCCTTGTCGCTGGTGTCTTCAGGACCTAACACTGAGCAAGCAGCTCTCTGCCTTGACTTCCCCACAGTGCTATCCTGTAGCTTGCAATTAGGAGCTAAAGAGACCTTTCTCCTCTGAGTTGGGTCAGGGTGTTTTATCCCAGCAGAAATGAAACTAGGTCAAGGATCATGCTACAAAATGAGCCATTATTCCTCAGGCCTGGTCATGGACAGCAAAGCCTGAGAAACCATAACACCAGCGTATTCTGAATTGGAGACATGGACAGAACAAGGACAGAAGTACAGTGACAGCCAGTGCTGCCTTCTTGGTTCTGGCAGGTGTGTTGTGAGAAGGTAGCAGTGTGTTAGGTCTCAAACCCAGGACAAGTCTCATTCATTTCTGAGGCTCCTCTCAGCTCTACTCACCACGCCCTTCCTTAAATGTCCCCAGCCCAAGGGCTTCCCTTCCCTTCCCTCAGCTCCCATTCCTATATAAACCTGCTGCTCTGGCCATGCATTCTCTTGGCCCAGGCTGCTTCTCTTGGTCGTCAGCTCTCTTCTCCCTCCCCACTCTCTCCTCTCACGCTCCAGTTTAGTCTGCTGGCCATCTTCAGCCTGGACTCTTTCCTCTGCCTACTTTCTCCCTTCTATCTACAATTAAAAACTTCCCCAGACTTTAGGAGTACTCATGTCCTCCTCTCATTTCTTTTTCTCACTTAGGTTTTGGTATTTGAGGAAGTATTAGACCCAGGGCCTTGCACGTGCTAGGCATGCGCATTCCCACTGAGCTACAATGCCGCATTCTTCGCCTCATCTCCTTTGCGCGTGTGCGAGCATGAGTGCAGTTGTTTTGTCTTGGAGACAGGAGCTCACTGGGTAGCTCTGGCTGACCTGGAATTTGGCATGTAGGTCAGGCTGGTCTTGAGCTTGTCATGATCCTCCTGCTTCTGCCCGCCAAGTGTTTGGATTACAGGCATGTGTCACAATGCCCAGCTTCCCAGTCCACACTCTAAAATAATTTTTTTTCTTTGTTTTTGGAAATTGGGTCTCACAAAGTTAAACAGCTCAAGCAGGTCTTGGATTTGAGATTTCTAGGTAGCTAGAGTCATAGGCTTGTTTTACTTCTTCTCGATATTTATGCCTCTTCTTGCATTGTAACTCCTTAGCACATATGATTTAACACTGTATTTGTTTGTTTGTTTGTTTTTCTGAGACAGGATTTCTCTGCAGCTTTGGAGCCTGTCCTGGAACTCACTTTGTAGACCAGGCTGGCCTCGAACTCACAGAGATCTGCCTGCCTCTGCCTCCCAAGTTCTGGGATTGAAGGCATGTGCCACCAGTGCCCGGCTCAACACTGTATATTTTATCCAGGCATTTATTGTCTGTTTCTACATGAAGGTGTCAGCTCTGAGAGGGCATTTCGTCTGGCTTATTCAGGGATCGGGACTGTACTTGACTTTTGGGTGGTTTGAATGAAATGACCCACAAATTGAGTGGCACTATTAGCAGGTGTGGTCTTGTTGGAGGAAGTGTGTCACTGTGGGGGTGGACTTTGAGATCTCTTGCTCAAGCTTCCCTGAGTGTGACAGTCAACTTCCTGTTGAGAGATAAAGAACTCTGAGCTATTCCTCCAGTACCACATCTGCCAGCACACCATCATGTTCCCTGCCATGATGATAATGGACTGAACCTCTGAAACTGTAAGTGAGCCACCCAATTTAATGTTTTCTTTATAAGAGTTGATGGGGTCATGGTGTCTCTTCACAGCAATAAAAAATCTCAAGTAAGACAGCCTTTAACATATGTTTAATAGATATTTGTTCACCAATGAGAGAGTAGTGTCCTCTGTATCATCATTTTTTCCTTAAGCAATTTGAGGGTGTCTGTTTGTGTCTTCTGTTTTCTATTAGGATTTCTAGCTGTTTTCAGTTTTAATGTTGGGGATGGGGAGTTGAACTGGTTTCTTTTCTACTTTTATGAAGCATAGAAATGCAAGTCCTACTGGAGGTAGGTCAGAAATTCTTCCACCACACTCACCCCACCAGCAGGAAGGACAGATGCATAGGTTCATTCACTAATATCCTGGCAGCAAATATTCCTCCTGATTTATGCGGTGTGCACACCTCCCTCCAGTGATGGTCTAAGCTGGTGATCCAGGACTGCGCCCGGATTCCAGTTCAGCCCCGACAGATGGTAGGCTATATGTGGATCTAAAGACGTGGAGGAAGGGGAACGAGTCTGTCCATTCAGAAGAAATCCAGAGAAGGAATACTGTTTAGTCATCGCTGTGTTGAGCTTCTCTGCATGCTGAGCACTAAAGATATTGGGAATGAGAATAGGTTTGACAAATCTGAGACAACAGAACCTGACAAAAGCCACTTGATCTCAAGTGGACTAAATTTAGGACAACCTAAAGAAAACACCCATCACGTAGTGACAAATATGTAGTTGAAAGTATGGATTCAAGAATCCGTGAAGTAGTGCTGGGGTGATAGCAATGTGGTGGAGCTGGAAGAGACTCCGGATGATTCCACTGCACATCATGGAGAAGGATCTGTCTTTTGCCTCCGGTGCTGGCGCATCTTATGATGTCCCTGATACAGTTATTGAGGGATGCTAGTAGATGAATTACATTGTCGCAGTTTTTTCTTTTGTTTTTTGTTTCTTTTAGGGAAAGGACTTGGTCTCTGCACTGCTGGCTGTGTGCGTTCATAGCACCTGCTTTTTTCTGTGCTAGAACATAATTTTTCTCATAATATATTTGAAGTGTTCAGTTCAAAGAATAGAGTCATATGATCTGAGGCTCAAATAAAGTCATGATCAGTAACCGAGGATAAAAGCTATTTCCCTCGTATAATGAATGCACTTTTAGCTCCTGTTGTTTTCCTGGTCCTCCTGTCCTGAGCTCAGGAATGTGGCTGGTTTGGCTTCTGTTTTAGGTGCTGTGCCTGCCGCACCTGCGGTGCTGACTAAACAAAGGCCCGTTCCCTGCAGGGCACTGGAATTGGGCTAGGCCTGGACTTGGATTCCTTTTGGAGAGAAATAAGCAGGGCATCTTGCAAGCCCTTCCATTTTGCTTATCTTACAGAAGAGGCCAAGAGTTCCCATCCTTTGCAAGTAAAATAGAATGTACTTTCCTTAAACTATTCAAATATCACAGTTGGATTCAATTATCTGCAGAAACAGACTTAGATAAAAGGAAAACTTAAATTTGAACCAAATAATGACTACCTTTTTGTTAAGGTTGTTTTCTTTTTTTTCTTTTCCTTTTTCAAGACTGTCCAGTTTGAAGTCTAGGTGTCTATAAAAGACAGTGGGGGAGGGAGGGAGATAGAAATAAACAACCCCACAATAATACTTAGAAATATTTGAGGGTATATTGGAAGTCACAATGATTGTGCGCTTTGAATTTACGTGTAGTCAGCATGCAGGGGCTACCCACCTTGACCACTCTACCTTTCTTTCTACTCCATGGCAGTGGACAGTCAGGCACAGCAGCTTAGCCCTGCCTGATGCTGCAGCCAGGCTAGATGACCCCAAGTGACACATGGCCCGTTCTTCTCATTCCTGTGTGGGGCAGTGAGTGCTAATTACAGCCTGGAAACAAATGACCACAGCACGGTGGCCTCATACCCTACCCCACATGCCATTTCCGTTTTTGTGGGTCAGGAGTCGGGATGTGTTTAGCTGAGAACCTCACAATCTGAAACAAGGGACTGAGCGGGACTTTGTTCCCTTTTTCAGGCTCTGGGGGAAATTTGCTTTCCAAGCTTATTCACATTGTTGCCAGTTTGTCTTTGCAACCAATTCCTAGAAGTCAGTTACTGCGTCAAAGTTAAACAAAGGTTTACAACATGTCCTTAAATTCCCTGCTGTGCAGCATACCTTTTGTATCCCAAGTACCCGTGCGCCAGTGGCCACAGGGAAGACGAAGATAAGGATAGCATATTCTGTTGTAGTCTTCACTTCTCTCACCTTCTGAGAAGGCTGTGTTAGTTACTTGTCTCGTTGCTGTGACAGAATAGCTGACTAGGTAACTTAAGGAAGGAAGGATTTACGTTGACTTCAGTTCCAGGGTACAGGAGCCTGAGGCAGCTGTTCCCATTGTATCTGTAGTCAGGAAGCAGAGAGCCATGAATGCTGGTGCTCAGCTTACTGTCTTCTTTTTATTTTCTTTTTACCTAAAATCTCAGCCCAAGGAATGGTGCTACCTACAGTGGGCAGGTCTTCCCACCTCATTAAACCTAACCTAGATAATTCTTTGTAGGCATGCCCATAGACTTATCACTTAAGTAATTCTAGAGCCCATTAAGGTGATAATAAAATTGACCATCACAAAGACATAGTGGTTCTCTTTCTGTGAAATGCTTAGTCATATGTCCTGTTATTTATAATAAAGATTTTTTATTTATTTTAAATTCTTTACACCAGTTATTAGTTTTATGATATTAAATACTTTACCCTGTTTGTCATTTGTCTTTTATATTGCTTGTGATATTTTCTCACAGATCTGTTTTTTAAAATTTTGCGTAAGCAAATTTATTTTTAATTGCTTCTGGATTTTGAATCATAATTAGTGAAGTTAATCATTATCCCCAGGTAACAGAGCAGTTCACCTGTGTTTTTCTTCCTGTTTCATTATTCATACTTAAACCCTGATTTGTTTTGGGGTTCTTCTGATGTGTAGACATAAAGAGTAGACTTAAGGTTACCTTTTAAAATATAACACTGTTCATTAAAAGTTTTATCAGTGCAACTGGGCAGTGGTAGCACAAGCCTGAAATCCCAGCACACCATAGGGAGAGGAAGAGGCAGGTGGATCTCTTGAGATCAAGGCCAGCCTGGTCTACAGAGTGAGTTCTGGGACAACCAGGACTACACAGAGAAACTCTGTCTCAAAAAAACCAAAACAAAATAAAAACAAAAATAAAGGAAAGAAAAAAAATTGATCAGTACTGGTTTAGAAAATTGATTGTATGGTTTAGAATACTTGCTATTGAATGATGAGATGGAGTTCAGATCCCCGTTACTATCTAACTAACAAACAAGGCATCTTGTACCTGCCCATAACCCCAACCTTGGAAGAAGACAGAGGATGATTTCTGGGGTTTACAGGCTTCTAGCATAGTTGAGAAAACCTAAACTCCAGGTTCAGCGAGAGTCTTTGTCTCAGAAGAATCAGTAGAGAGGGATAGTACCCTCATGGCTTACGTCGTGCGCTCATGTGTGAGCGCACACAAAAACACACACATGCACATGCACTCACACACACAAATGAATAAATAAACCTCTCTTTTAAAAGTCAGTCCTGTAGTGAAGGGCTGCGGGCAGACCTGCTTTTCGTCCTGCCCGGCTTCCGCACAGCTAGCTTATACCCCGAAATAACAACACACAAATTGTATTCATTTAAACACTGCCTGGCCCATTAGTTTCAGCCTCTTACTGGCTAACTCTCTCTTGCTTTAACCCATATTTAGTAATCTGTGTAGCACCACAAGGTGGTCGCTTACCAGGAAAGATTCAGCATGTCTGACCTGGTGGCTGGCTTCATGGCATCTGACCCAGAGAGGAGAGGCATGGCAGCTGCTTGAAGCATCTGCCTCACTCCCAGCATCCTGTTCTGTCTACTCCACCCACCTAAGGGCTGGCCTATCAAATGGGCCAAGGCAGTTTCTTTATTAACCAATGAAATCAACTCAAACAGAAGACCCTCCCACATCACAGTCCTTTCTCACACAGATTCTATTTTATTTATTTTATTACCCATTATTATGTATATGGATGTTTTACCTGCATATATGTCTGTGTACCACAAGTGTGCCTGGTGCCCAAGGAAACAGGAAGAAGGCTTTAGATCCCCTGAGAATGGAGTTAACAGCAGCTTTGAACCACCATATGAGAGTGTAAGGGATTGAAGCAGGATCCTTTGGAAGAGCAGTTCCTTTTCCACAGTTTTAGATGTTACTTTTTCTTAAATACTAAATTTCCACATTCAGTTGAGTCTGCTTTTAATTTCTCCCGTCCCACTGGTCATTCTGTCTACTCTAGTGCTAAACCAAACCATTTTTGAGTATAGAGTCTTTGCAACATATTTATTATCTGGTAAATTCTTCTGGTTTTATTTCAGTGCTGTTTGTGTGTGTGTAGGTGTAGTAATAAGGGAGCGGGCTGCTTTTCGTCCCACCTGGCTGCCCAGCTAACTTTACCCGAAATAATTACATGGAAACTGTATTTATTTAAACACTGCCTGGCCCATTATCTCCAGCCCCTTATTGGCTAACTCTCACATATTGATCTAACCCATTTCTAATAATCTGTATCGCCACTTGACCATGGCTTACCAGCATGAGTCTAATCAGCATCCGTCTTGTAGAGGAGAGCCATGGCTTCTGCCTGACTCTGCTTCTATCCAGCATCCTGTTCTGTCTACTCCACCTACCTAATTTTCTGTCCTATCAAAAGGCCAAGGCAGTTTCTTTATTTAACCAATGAAATCAATACAAATACAGAAGACCCTCCTACATCATTTCCCCTTTTTCTGTTTAAACAAAAAAGAAAGGCTTTCACTTTAACATAGTAAAATTACATATAACAAAACAGTTATCAAGCAAGAATTACAGTTACAATATTTATATCTATTTTATCTTTTATCATAACAATGGAAAACTATAACTATCTGTCCATTCTTCAACTCCATCAAAGACTCCAGAAGGATGTAATATTACCTAAGTAAACAAGAAGTAAGCAACTTCCAAAACTCTAAAAATGGCAGAGACATCTTGCTGTCTGGACAGTCACCCAAAGTTTTTTTGTACCGTTGGGGCATCCATCTTCAGCCTACAGGCCCATAGTATCCAGCAGACATTTCTATGATCTCAGCCCAGAAGCCTGCATGGCAAGGCAAGGCACGGAACTATACTGCACACCTCAGAGCAGCACCTCCTGCAACACCCTTTTCCTTGCCAGGTTCCATGCCAGGTTTCTAACTGACCTTCGAGAACTGAAATTTCTTACAAGTCATCCTTGGCTCTCTTCTAGTGCTGATCAGATCTCATATCCCCAACTACCATCTCTCTCCCCCCCTCTCCTTCCCATCTCTCTCACACATGATGTAGGAGGGTCTTCTGTTTTGTGTTGATTTCATTGGAAATCAGGTGTTTGAAGATGTGTGGATTGATATCCAGGTCTTCTATTTGGTTCCATTGGTCCTCCTGTCTGTTCTTATGCCAATACCAGGCTGTTTTCAGTATGGTAGCTGAGTAGTAGAGTTGAAGTCAGGGACTGTGATGCCTCCAGAAGTTCTTTTATTGTACAGGATTGTTTTGGCTATCCTGGTTTTTTTTTTCTTCCCATATTAAGTTGAATACTGTTCTTTCAAGGTCTTTGAAGAATTTTGCTGGGATTTTAATGGGCATTGCATTGAATCTGTAGATTGCTTTTGGTGAGGTTGCTATTTTTACTATATTAATTCTGCCTACCCAAGAGCATGGGGGATCTTTCCACTTTCTGGTGTCTTCTTCAATTTCTTTCTTCAAAGATTTAAAGTTCTTGTCATACAAGTCTTCTACTTGTTTGGTTAGAGTTATCCGAGATATTTTATGCTATTTGTGGCTATTGTGAAGGGTGTTGATTCTCTGATTTCTTCCCCAGCCCTTTTATCATCTGTGTACAGGAGGACTACTGATTTTTTTTTTTTTGAGTTAATCTTGTATCCTGAAGTGAGACAGAAAGTGTTTATGAGTTGAAGAAGTTCCTTGGTAGAATTTTTGGGATCACTTATGTAAACTATCATATCATCAGCAAATAGTGAGAGTTTGACTTCTTCTTTTCTAATTTGTATCCCCTTGATCTCCTTTTGGTGTCTTATTGCTCTAGCTAGGACCTCAAAAACTATACTGAATAGATATGGAGAGAGTGGACAATCTTGTCTTGTTCCTGATTTCAGTGGAATCACTGGGAGTTTCTCTCCATTTAGTTTGATGCTGGCTGTTGGCTTGCTGTATATTGCCTTTATCATGTTTAGGTATATATGTTCCTTGGATCCCTGCTCTCTCCAAGACCTTTATCATGAAGGGATGTTGTATTTTGTCAAAAGCTTTTTCGGCATCTAATGAGATGATCATGTGGTTTTTATTTTTCAGCTTGTTTATATGGTGGATTATGTTGACAGATTTTCGTAAGTTGAACCATCCCTGCATCTCTGGGATGAAGCCGACTTGGTCATGGTGGATGATGGTTCTGGTGTGCTCTTGGATTCGATTCTCCAGTATTTTATTTAGTATTTTTGCATCAATATTCATGAGTGAGACTGGTCTGTAATTCTCTTTCTTAGTAATGTCTTTCTGTGGTTTGGGTATCAGGGTAATTGTAACCTCATAAAAAAGTTTGGCAGTGTTCCTTCTGTTTCTATTGTGTGGAATAATTTGAGGAGTATTGGTATTAGTTCTTCTTTGAAAGTCTTATAGAATTTGGAGCTGAAACTATCTGGTCCTGGGCTTTTTTTCGTTGGGAGACTTTTGATGACTGTTTCTGTTTCTTCAGCAGTTATAGGTCTGTTTAATTTGCTTATCTGGTCTTGATTTAATTTTGTAAGTGATATTTATCCAGAAAGTTGTCCATTTCCTTTAAGTTTTCCAATTTTGTGGAGTACATCAAAATATGTCTTGATGATTCACTGTATTTCCTCTGTGTCTGTTGTTATGTCCCCCTTTTCATTTCTGATTTTGTTAATTAGGATATTCTCTCTCTGCCTTTTGGTTAGTTTACTAAAGATTTGTCTATTTTGATGATTTTCTGGAAGAACCAGCTCTTTGTCTCATTGATTCTTTGCATTTTTTGTTTCTATTTTGTTGATTTCAGCTCTCACTTTATTTCCTGCCTACTAGTTCTCTTAGGTGAGTTTGCTTCTTTTTGTTCTAAAGTTTTCAAATGTTCTGTTAATTTACTAGTGTGGGATTTTTTCCAGCTTCGTTATGTAGGCATTTAGTGCTATGAACTTTCCTCTTAACACTGCTTTCATTGTGTCCCATAAATTTGAGTATGTTGTGTGGTCATTTTCATTGAATTTTAGGAAGTCTTTAATTTCTCCCTTTATTTCTTCCTTGACCCATTGATGATTCAGGTGAGCACTCTTTAACTTACATGTATTTGTGGGTTTTCTGGAATTAGTATTGCTATTGACTTCTAATTTTATACCATGGTGATCTGATAAGGTACATTGGGTTATTCCAATTCTTTTGTATTTGTTGAGGTTTGTTTTGTTATTGAGTATGTGGTCAAGTTTTGAGAAGGTTCCATGAGGTGCTGAGAAGAAGGTATATTCTTTTATGTTTGGATGGAATATTCTATAAATATATGTTAGGTCCATTTGAGTCAAAACATCTGTTAGTTCTCTTATTTCTCTGTTCATTTTTTTGTCTGATTGACCTGTCCAGCGGTGAGAGGGGAGTGTTCAAATCTCCCACTATTAGTGTATGGGGTTTAATGTATGATATAAGCTTTAGAAGAAGTGTTTCTTTCACATATGAGGGTGCCCTTGTATTTGGGGCATTAGATGTTCAGTATTGAAATTTCCTCAAGATGGATTTTTCCTGTGACTAATATGAAATGACCTTTCATTTCTTTTGACTGATTTTAGCTTGAAGTCTATTTTGTTAGATATTAGGATAGCTATACCCACTTGTTTCTTAGGTCCATTTGATTGGTATATTTTTTTCCCAACCCTTTACTCTGAAATGTTGTCTGTCTTTGAGGTTGAGATGTGTTTCTTATATGCAGAAGAAGGATGGATTCTGTTTTCATATCCAATCCTGTGCTTTTTATGGATGAGTTGAGTCCATTTACATTAAGGGATATTAATGACCAGTGATTGCTACCTCCTGTTAATTTAGTTTTCATTGTTGGTGATGTTAATTTGTGCACTTTTTCCTTCTTTGGGATTTGCTGCTATGAGATCATCGTCTGTGTTTTTGTTGGTGTAGCCAACTCCCTTGGGTTGGAGTTTTCCTTCTAGTATTTTGTGTAGGGCTGGGTTTGTGGCTAGGTATTGGTGAAATCTAGATTTGTCATGGTATATCTTGTTTTGCCCTTCTATAGTGATTGACAGTTTTGCTGGGTATAGTAGTCTGGGCTGGCATCCATAGTCTCTTAATGTCTGCATAACGCTTGATTACGACCTTCAGGCTTTCATTGTTCCCAGCAAGAAGTCAGGTGTAATTCTGATAGGTCTACCTTTATATGTTACTTGGCCTTTTTCCTCAGCAGCTCTTAATATTCTTTCTTTACTTTGTATGTTTAGTGTTTTGATTATTATGTGGTGAGAGGACTTTTTTTGAATCTAGTCTATTTGGTGTTCTTTAAGCTTCTTGTATCTTCATAGGCATATCTTTCTTAGGTTGGGAAAGTTTTCTTCTATGATTTTGTTAAATATATTTCCTGTGCTTTTGAGTTGAACTTTTTCTCCTTCTATACCTATTATTTTTAGGTTTGGCCTTTTCATGGTGTCCCATATTTCCTGGATATTTTGGGTTAAGCTCTTGTTAGATTTAATGTTTTCTTTGACTGATGAGTCTATTTCCTCTATTGTATCTTCAGCACTTGAGATTCTCTCTTCCATCTCTTGTATTCTGCTGTTCATGCTTGCGTTTGTGGTTTCCCAATCGTTTTCTCATGAGTTTTCTATTTATTATTCCCTCAGTTTGTGTTTTCTTTATTGCCTCTATTTCAGTTTTCAAGTCCTGAATAGTTTTATTCATATGTTTGATTTCTTTTTCTTGGTTTTCTTTAAGTGATTTGCTGATGTCTTCCAATTTTTTGTTTGTCTTTTCTTCATTTCTTTAAGGGAATTTCTCATTTCCTCTTTTAGAGTTCCAAACATTCTCTTGCAGTTATTTTTTAGGTCATTTTCTTCTGCTTCATCCACATTTGGTTGTTCAGGTTTTGTTGTTGTAGGGTCTTTAGGTTTTACTGATGTTGTGTTGCTCTTTGCGATGCTGTGTGTGTTCTTAACTTTTCTACTCATCTTTTCTTCTACTGGGGTGGTTGGGGTTGTTTGAGATTCTGTTGAATAATCTTCTAGGTGCCAGTGAACCCAAAGCTCAGATTTTCCCCATGGTACAGTCAGTGTCACAGTTCTAGCTACCCCGTTGGTTACTCTGTGTTATTGGAGATAGTTCAGTGCTCCTATGCTTTGCTCTGCTACCTTGGAGTTTACTGTCTTATGCTTACTTTGACCTAGGTTGCCGGCTTTGCCCTGTATCTGTAAATCTTGGTCTGGAACTCCTCCTGCAGAAGTCCCTGGGTTGAAGTTGGACCTGGAAAGGTTTTTGGCTCTGGTCTATTGCCTCGGAGGTCCTAGGCTCCGGTGCACCAGGACCTGCAGAGGACCTGCTTACTCCCTCAGAGGTCCCAGACTCATGCAGGCACTCGGACCAGCAGAGGTTCCAGGTTCCTGCATATTCCCTTTGATGTCCCAGACCAATGCCTGGACCCACAGAGGTCCTAGATCAGGCATACTCCTTCTGAGGACCCAGACTCACTCCTGGCCCTCTGAGATCTCTGGTTCCTGCACATTCCCTCGGAGGTCCCAGGTTCACTCATGTGAACTCAGGCCTAGTTCCTGGAAGGTCCTAGACTCACGCCCAGACCCACCTGGCTTAGGTCTACTCCCTTGAAGATCCCAAATTCACATCCAGACCCTCAGCAGTCTCTGGCTTTGGCTCACTTGCCCAGCTGTTACTCCCCTGTACCTGTTCTGGTGGAGATTGCTGACTCTGGATCTAGTCATTGGCTCAGTTCTGATCTGCCAGTGTCCTGGGACTGGGTTGGCTCCTGGGACTGGATTTGCTCCTGGCTTCCCCAAAATTAACTTTTAAAGCAAACAGTTTAACGGCATTCAGTGTGTATACAGATTTGTTTACTGCCTCCCGCATTTTCTTTATCACAAAGGAAAATTCCGTACCCATTAAGTCGTTACTCCCATCCTAACCAACTCTCCTTGTAACCACCAGGTGCAAGACTGAGGAGAGAGGATAGATAGTAAACAAAGCTCTTAGAAGTGGAGGCTACATTTGTTTGAAAGTAGAAAGCCAAGAAGACTCTGTGTGCTACCTTCTATCAGCTCTGTGTATGGAAGGCCAGGCCTCTACTCCATCAGAGGTTCTCCAAAAGGGCAGAGATGTGAAGTAGTGAATGAGTAGAGTGTGCTAGCTAGAGGACGTGGTTGTAATTGCGGCTGGTACTGGATGCTATTAATCTTGGCCCGCTGTTATTTCAGTTTTTTAAAGGTCTTTTAGGAGGTCCTGCTCATGTCGCATAGTAGCATAGGCACAGAAGGGCTGTTTATTATTGCTGCTTCATTATTCTGTGATGGTGTTCCTTATACCAGAGTTTTGAGATCTACACTAATCAGAGCCACATCATATAGCTGCTTCCCAAGTTTAAAAAGTGTCCTGTAATTGGGGATTGGGTTCTCCTGAAGCAGATGGTAAGATCACAGTTGGGGTTCAGTCTGTTTACTAAGGATCAACCCCTATGATAAAAGGAAGAAGCAGGATTGAACAAAGAAGTCAGACTTGTAAGTCTATTGAATTCTTGGCCCTATTCCATTGAGATATTCTGGAGAATATTGTCTTTTGGATTGCCTTCATTTGACTGAAATGGTTTTAGTTGTTTATAGCCTGGCTTACTCACCAGTTATTAGTTAGCTCAGAGGGTCACAACCCTACAAAGTAGCTGTCTACAGTAGAGGCAGGCAGACCATAGGCTGCCTGTTAACTGGTGCAAATCTCCCTTGAAAAGGGACTGTATTATCTGCCACGGTAGAGGCAGTGCAGCTGAGAGCCCGGCTGGAGAGCTGGGGTTGGGATACATGGGAAGTAGACTTCAGAAGGGCTCCTTCCTTCCCCACCTCTGAAGTTGCTCTCAGAAAATGAGCTGATAGCAGCGAGGTAGGCTGTTGCTGAAGTTACACACTGCTTCTCAGGTGGAATGAGCTGAGCCATTGCGTTTGAGGACAGGGCATGTGTTCCCATGGGGAACGAAATCTCCCTTATTAGAAAGGCTTTATTCTTAGCCAATCAACTGTCAATGTTTCATGATGTTTTTGATTTCAGTGTTCTTTGTCAGGCAGATGGCAGAAAGGAAAGGGCACCTAGTCAGCAGTCAGCAAACATTTGCTGACTGAGTCAATGAAAGGAGCTGTGGGAGAGCAGCAGCAGGAAGCAGAGGGTCAGAATCCGTGCGTCTTTTCAGAGGGCCCTGCTCTTTAGCGGCAGCTCAACAGGGATTTTAATAATTGCTCGACATGGATAGGGAGGGTGATGGACAGCAGTGGGGCAGAGACATCATTCCTGCGGGGGCGGAGCCACTCCAGGTAGAGTAGACGTGGTGCCACCTGCCTCAGCTGGATGGGAGGAGATGAGAGGAGGAAAGAGTGGGTGTTTGTCACGTGTAGCTGGGGTGGAGGGTGTGGACTGTTAACCTTTCCCTGGGGTGGATTTCCCTTCTCACTTATTTGAAACCTTGGTACAAGGGATAGGATTTTCTCTTTTGTCTACTCCTCCTGAGTCTTGAGAATCTTCAGAGACCTAGTTGTTTCTTGTGATTTCCTATCAGAAGCTTCCTCAAAAAGCCTCAAGGCCCAATCTCTCATTCTCTCCTTACGCAGACTATAAACCAATGTAACTGATCTCCCTCTCTGTCCACTGATAATTACTCCCTACTCCCCCACCCTCCACCTTTGCCAGTTCCTAGAGCTTGTTATACCTACCCCGTTAGTCTGTAACCCCCCTCGCCTTGTCCTGGTTCTTATTTTGTGTCTCCCCCCCATAGCAGGGCCCTCATGGTACCTTTCATTTCCAAGATGTTATTGCCAGCCTCCCTGCTTTCTCACCTTACTGAACTGTGGAGAAGGAATCAGGATCAAGGGATGATGTTAAACCGGAAATGAAAAACGGCATTGGGTTTTGGGGTCTGCACAGTACTGGTGTCTACATACTCCTGGTACTGAGACTGGGAGATTGGAGAGGGAAGAAGAATGTAGTTCTTTTGTTTTAATGACTCACATTACATGAAGTTGGTACATGTACATGTGTATGTGCATGTGTGTATGTGTATGTGTGTATGTGTGTTGAGACATGTCCTTAATATGTAGCCCTGCTAGGCCTGGAACTCAGTCTGTAGCCTAGGTTGTCTTCAGCCACTCTCCTGCTTTAGCCCGTGGGATTGCAAGCATGAGCCAGTTTGCCCAGCCAGTGTGTGGTTGCTTCTTCGTGTTATTTCCCTGGCATCCAGTCTCCTCTCTCCTGGTTCCTTTTTCTCCTCCCTATTTTTTAGGTGTAGTCATTTATCAAGGTTGCTATGAGCATTGTCTCTTCTCTGTTTACTTTCTGCCCTGGTACCTTCCGGCACCAGCCCTCACTGCCATGTAGAGGACTCCCAGGCTTGCGTGTTTCTGCCTCAGACTCTCCCCTTGGACTCCACTCCATATTTTTGCTGCCTGATATATATCTGTCTGCTGTGTGATACTACAGATAGCCTTATAAACCACGTATAATTTCTCCCTAGATTTTTTCTATTTAAGTATGGCATCATCATTTTCCTCGGTATCTCACTCTGAAGCTTTGACATGTCCCTCCTCCTCTTCTCCAGGATCTGTTTCATCAGTCACCTTGCTCTGCCATTTCCATCTCTTGCTTCCAGTGCACTGTCTTCTCTTGTTCCCATCCTATGACTTCTTTCTCAGCTGCAGCTATCCTTCTAAGCACACACATTTCTACTAATAGGTGTAGCTTACACATACTTGCCATTGAATCACTTGTTTGGGTCCTGATTGTTTTCCCAGTATCTAGAGAGTTAAGCTGTGGCTTGTGGACTTGGGCTAGAAGTCCCACATCCTTTGTTTCTGCTCGTCCTGTAATCCTTACATGCTCATCTATTTCTACTTTATCTGGTGTTACGATAAACACTATGGCCAAAGGCAGCTTAGCAGGGAGGGAAGAGCCTTTTCAGTTTATACTTCCATCATTGAGGGAAGTTAGGGTGGGAACCTGGGGGCAGCAACCATGGGCCAATGCTGCTACTGGTTCATTCTCTGGCTTGCTCATAGCTAACTTTCTTATATGGCTGCCAGAGAAATAGTTCCACCCACAGTGCTCCTCCCCTCAGTCAGTAATCCAACATGGCCACAGTCCTGTCTGGTCTAGGCAACCCCTAAGCTGAGGTTAACTCTTGCCGAGTTGTGTCATGTTGATGATAAAAACAAGCTAGCACATCATTTCTTTCAGTTTTGAGGAGTTATGGATCTGTTTCAGTTTCCCCTGATTATACCCTGGATTTTCCAGTTTCCCTGCTTTTGTTTGTGTTGTTTTGTCCTGTAGTTCCCGCTCCTCTTCTCTCTCACCTGTTAAACATGGACGTGTGTTCTCTGCAGTGGGGTGAGAGCTGTGGTGTTGTGCAGGGAAGGTGGATGGCTGTGTGCTGCCGGGTGATCCTCAAGGCATGTTGTAGTGATAAAGTGTGTTGCCTGTGTGCTGCCGGGTGATCCTCAAGGCATGTTGTAGTGATAAAGCGTGTTGCCTGTGTGCTGCCGGGTGATCCTCAAGGCATGTTGTAGTGATAAAGCGTGTTGCCTGTGTGCTGCCGGGTGATCCTCAAGGCATGTTGTAGTGATAAAGCGTGTTGCCTGTGTGCTGCCGGGTGATCCTCAAGGCATGTTGTAATGATAAAGTGTGTTGCCCGACACTAATTTCATTCTTAAAGAAATTATAAGTACTGATAAATGTAGATGAATGTATAAAGAGAAAATTTTTATAAAACTAAGCCCTATTAATGATTATCCTTGAAGAAAGGTAGTAATTAAGAGATTTTTTTTTCTCATGGTTTATTTTTTTTTTATATTTAAAAATTTCCATCTCCTTCCCTCCTCCTCCCCCCTCCCTCCCCTCCTTCTCCCCTTTCTCTCCCCTCCTGCTCCTCCTTCCCTCCCCTCCCCTCCACCCATACCTCCCCTCCCTCCCTCTCAAGTCCAAGGAGCCATCAGGGTTCCCCACTCTATGCTAAGACCAAGGTCCTCCCAACTCCCCCCAGGTCCAGGAAGGTGATCGACCAAGCTGAGAAGGCTCCCACAGAGCCCGTCCATGAAGAACAATCAGAGCCCAGAGCCATTGTCCTTTGCTTCTCAGTCAGCCCCCGCTGTTGGCCACACTCAGAGAGACGGGTTTGGTCGCATGATCCATCCGTCCCATTCCAACTGGAGTTGGTGATCTCCCATTAGTTCTGTCCCACCGTCTCCATGAGTGAACGCACCCCTCTCGTTCCTGACTTTCTCCCTCATGTTCTCGCTCCTTCTGCTCCTCATCGGGACCTTGGGAGCTCAGTCCAGTGCTCCAATGTGGGGCTCAGTCACCTTCCCCATCTGTCGCCAGCTGGAGGTTCCCTCACGGTCCTGACTTTCTTTCTCATGTTCTCTCTCCTTCTGCTCCTCATCAGGACCTTGGGAGCTCAGTCCGGTGCTCCAAGGTGGGGCTCTGTCATTTTCTTCATCTATCGTCAGGTGGAGGTTCTTCTTATTATCTTCTCAAGGATCCCAAACTTATAGGCTCGATGTCCTTTAATCATGGCTAGAAACCGAATATGAGTGAGTACATCCCATGTTCATCTTTATGGGTCTGGGTTACCTCACTCAGAATAGTGTTTTCTATTTCCATCCATTTGCCTGCAAAATTCAAGATGTCATTGTTTTTTTACCGCTGAGTAGTATTCTAGCATGTATATATTCCACAGTTTCTTCATCCATTCTTCCACTGAAGGGCATCTAGGCTGTCTCCAGGATCTGGCTATTACAAATAATGCTGCTATGAACATAGATGAGCATATGCTTTTGTTGTATGATTGGGCATCTCTTGGGTAGATTCCCAATAGTGGAATTGCTGGGTCCTGGGGTAGGTTGATCCCGAATTTCCTGAGAAACCGCCACACTGCTTTCCAAAGTGGTTGCACAAGTTTGCATTCCCACCAGCAATGGATGAGTGTGCCCCTTACCCCACAACCTCTCCAGCAAAGGTTATTATTGGTGTTTTGGATTTTAGCCAATCTGACAGGTATAAGATGATATCTCAAAGTTGTTTTGATTTGCATTTCCCTGATAGCTAGGGAGGTTGAGCATGACCTTAAGTGTCTTTTGGCCATTCGAACTTCTTCTGTTGAGAATTCTCTGTTCAGTTCATCGCCCCATTTTTTAATTGGGTTAATTGGCATTTTACCGTCTAGTCTCTTGAGTTCCTTATATATTTTAGAGATCAGACCTTTGTCAGTTGCAGGGTTGGTGAAGATCTTTTCCCAGTCAGTAGGCTGCCTTTGTGTCTTAATGACAATGTCCTTTGCTTTACAGAAGCTGCTCAACTTCAGGAGGTCCCATTTATTCAATGTTGCCCTTAAAGTCTGTGCAGCTGGGGTTATGCATAGGAAACGGTTCCCTGTGCCCATTTGTTGTAGAGTACTTCCCACTTTCTCCTCTATCAATCTCAATGTGTTCAAATTAATATTGAGGTCTTTAATCCATTTGGACTTGAGTTTTGTGCATGGTGATAGATATGGATCTACTTTCATTCTTCTACAGGTTGACATCCAGTTATGCCAGCACCATTTGTTGAAGATGCCCTCTTTTTTCCATTGTGTACTTTTGGCTCCTTTATCAAAAATCAGGTGTTCATAGGTTTGTGGTTTAAGATCCGGGTCTTCTATACGATTCCATTGGTCAACTTCTCTGTTCTTATGCCAATACCAAGCCGTTTTCAATACTGTAGCTCTGTAATAGAGTTTGAAGTCAGGGATGGTAATGCCTCCAGAAGTACCTTTATTGTATAAGATTTTTTTGGCTATCCTGGGTTTCTTATTTTTCCATATAAAGTTGATTATTGTCTTCTCAATCTCTGTGAAGAATTTTAATGGGACCTTGATTGGGATTGCATTGAATCTATAGATTGCTTTTGGTAGAATTGCCATTTTTACTATGTTGATCCTCCCAATCCACGAGCAGGGGAGATCCTTCCATTTTCTGGTATCCTCTTCAATTTCTTTCTTCAAAGACTTAAAGTTCTTGTCAAATAATCCTTCACTTCCTTGGTTAGCGATACTCCCAGATATCTTATGCTATTTGTGGCTATTGTGAAAGGTGATACTTCTCTGATTTCCCTCTCTGCTTCCTTATCCTTTGTGTATAGGAGGGCGACTGATTTTTTGGAGTTGATCTTGTATCCTGCCACGTTACTGAAGGAGTTTATCAGCTGTAGGAGTTCTTTGGTGGAGTTTTTGGGGTCGCTTATGTATACTATCATATCATCTGCAAATAATGAAAGTTTAACTTCTTCCTTTCCAAATTGAATCCCCTTGATTCCCTTATGTTGTCTTATTGCTATTGCTAGAACTTCAAGCACTATATTGAAGAGATAAGGAGAGAGTGGACAGCCTTGTCGTGTTCCTGAATTTAGTGGGATAGCCTTGAGTTTCTCTCCGTTTAATTTGATGTTAGCTGTCGGCTTGCTGTAAATAGCTTTTATTATATTTAGGAATGACCCTTGTATCCCTAATCTCTCCAAGACCTTTATCATAAAAGGGTGCTGAATTTTGTCAAATGCTTTTTCAGCATCTAATGAGATGACCATATGGTTTTTTTTCCTTCAGTTTATTTATATGATGGATTACATTAATAGATTTTCGTATGTTGAACCAGCCCTGCATCTCTGGGATGAAGCCTACTTGATCGTAATGGATAATTTTTCTAATGTGTTCTTGGATTCGGTTTGCCAGTATTTTATTGAGAATTTTTGCGTCCATGTTCATGAGTGAGATTGGCCTGTAATTCTCTTTCTTGGTTGAGTCTTTGTGTGGTTTAGGTATCAGGGTAACTGTAGCTTCATAGAAGGAATTTGGCAGTGACTCTTGTGTTTCTATATTATGAAATACCTTAAGGAGTATAGGTATTAGGTCTTCTTGGAAGTTCTGGTAGAATTCCGCATTGAAACCATCTGGTCCTGGGCTCTTTTTGGTAGGGAGGTTTCTGATAACAGTTTCTAATTCTTCGCGACTAACAGGACGATTTAGAGCATTTACCTGGTCCTGGTTTAACTTTGGTATATGGTATTTATCTAAAAAACTGTCCATTTCTTTTACATTTTCCAATTTTGTGGCATACAGGCTTTTGTAGTAAGATCTAATGATTTTCTGAATTTCCTCTGTGTCTGTGGTTATGTCCCCCTTTTCATTTCTGATCTTGTTAATTTGCGTGTTCTCCCTCTGCCGTTTGATTAGTTTGGCTAAGGGTTTGTCAATCTTGTTGATTTTCTCCAAGAACCAGCTTCTTGTTTCATTGATTCTTTGGATTGTTTTCTGTGTTTCTATTTTGTTGATTTCTGCCCTCAGTTTGATTATTTCCAGTCTTCTACTTCTCCTAGGTGAGTCTGCTTCTTTTTTTTCCAGAGCTTTCAGGTGTGCTGTTAAGTCACCAATGAGTGCTTTCTCCGTTTTCTTTAAGTGGGCACTTAGTGCTATGAACTTTCCTCTTAGCACTGCTTTCATTGTGTCCCATAGGTTTGAGTATGTTGTGTCTTTGTTTTCATTAAATTCAAGAAAGACTTTAATTTCTTTCTTTATTTCTTCCTTGACCCAGGTGTGGGTCAGTAGTTGACTGTTCAGTTTCCATGAGTTTGTGGGCCTTCTGGGGGTAGCATTGTTGTTGAATTCTAATTTTAATCCATGGTGATCCGATAAGACACAGGTGGTTACTAATATTTTTTTGTAACTGTGGAAGTTTGCTTTGTTACCAAGTATATGGTCAATTTTCGAAAAGGTTCCATGAGCCGCAGAGAAGAAGGTATATTCTTTCCTATTTGGGTGGAATGTTCTATAGATGTCTGTTAAGTCCATTTGGTTCATTACCTCCATTAAGTCTTTCAATTCTCTGTTAGGTTTCTGTCTGATTGACCTGTCCATTGGTGAGAGAGGAGTGTTGAAGTCTCCAACTATTAGTGTGTGTGGTTTGATGGCTGCCTTGAGTTCTAGAAGTGTTTCTTTTACATAAGTGGGAGCTTTTATATTAGGGGCATAGATATTCAGGATTGAGACTTCATTCTGAAGGATTTTTCCTGTTATGAGTATAAAGTGTCCCTTTCCATCTCTTCTGATTGATTTTAGTTTGAAGTCAACTTTGTTGGAAATTAGTATGGCCACACCCGCTTGTTTCTTAGGGCCATTTGCTTGATAAACCTTTTCCCAACCCTTTACTCTGAGTAGGTGCCTGTCTTTGTGGTTGAGGTGTGTTTCTTGTAAACAGCAAAATGTTGGATTCTGTTTTCGTATCCAGTCTCTTAGCCTGTGCCTTTTTATAGGTGAATTGAGTCCATTGATATTAAGTGATATTAATGACCAGTGGTTGTTAACTTCAGTCATTTTTAGTAGTAGAGTTTGTGTGTTTCCCTTCTTCTAGTTGTGCTGGTGAAGGGTCGCTAGATGCCTGAGTTATTGTCGGCGTTGTTGGACTCCTTGGTTTGTGATTTTCCTTCTATTACTTTCTGCAAGGCTGGATTTGTGGCTGCGTATTGTTTAAATCTGTTTTTGTCCTGGAATATCTTGTTTTCTCCATCAATGGTGAATGCAAGCTTTGCTGGGTATAATAGTCTAGGCTTGCATCCATGTTCCCTAAGTGTCTGTAGCACATCTATCCAAGCTCTTCTGGCTTTCATGGTTTCCATTGAGAAATCAGGTGTAATTCTGATAGGTTTCCCTTTATATGTTACTTGACCTTTTTCCTTTGCAGCTCTTAATATCTGTTCTTTATTCTGTATGTTTTGTGTTTTGATTATTATATGGCGTGGGGATGCTTTCTTTTGATCCAGTCTATTTGGTGTTCTGTAGGCTTCTTGTACCTTCATAGGAACATCCTTCTTTAGGTTGGGGAAGTTTTCTTCTATAATTTTGTTGAATATGTTTTCTGGGCCTTTGAGTTGTAATTCTTCTCCTTCTTCTACCCCAATTATTCTTAGGTTTGGTCTTTTCATGGTGTCCCAGATTTCCTGAATGTTTTGTGTTAAGAATTTGTTAGATTTGTTTAGTTCTTTAATCTGTGAGTTTATTTCTTCTATAGTATCTTCAGAGTCCGAGATTCTTTCTTCCATCTCTTGTATTCGGTTGGAAATACTTGTCTCTGAAGTTTCTGTTCGTTTACTCAGAGTTTCCATTTCCAGTCGTCCCTCAGATTGTGTTTTCTTCAATACCTCCATTTCATTTATCAGGTCTTGTTCTGTTTCCGTTACCTGTTTGATTGCTTTTTCTTGTTTTTCTTGTTTTTCTTGGGTATCTTTGAGAGATTTATTTATTTCGTCTACCTTTTTGTTTGTCATCTCCATTTCTTTATGGCAGTTTTTTACCTCCTGTTTAAGGTCCTCTATTATTTTTATAAAGTACTGTTTAATGTCGGTTTCTTCTATATCTTCTGGGGTAGGGTGTTCAATTCTTGTTGTTTCGGGATGTCTGGCTTGTGGTGATGTCATGTTGCCTTTCATGTTGTTGGAGGAGCTCCTGCATTGGCGCCTGCCCATCTCTTCCTTCAAAAGGAGCGCGGAGGTGTTTGGTGTCCCCAAAGAATGATGGATCCTCCCCAAAGAATGATGGATCCTCCTGCAGACCCAAAGAATGATGGATCCTTCTGCAGACTGTGAGGTCCCCTTGCAGGCCAAGCAGCTCTCAGACAAAGGCCTACCTTGCTCCGGGCAGTCAAATGAAGGAGGGGACCTCCCACCGGCCTGGGTGCACTCAATTCCAGGTCCCCAGAGCCCAAACAGGCTGAGCTGTGGGATTTTGTGGCCCCAAAGACGGGAGGATGAGGAAGGGGGAGGGGGGGGAGGATTCTGGGTGCAAGCTGGGAAGGGACAGGAAGAGAGAGGCAGTATCCGGGGAGAATAACCCCTGCAGGAAGAGCAGGAAGTGTGCTGGTGGCAGGGGGAGTTGTGGAGAGTCGGTGGTCCCTCACCGGGCAGCTGCCGCGGTTCGGGCACTCACTCCTCACTCACCCCAAAGAATGATGGATCCTTCTGCAGACTAATTAAGAGATTTTAAGGTGATATTTAATACTTTTAAAATGATTGTCTGGTTCTATAGTAAGCAGAAAGATAATGCAAGTAAAAAGGTGTGTGTGGGGAAGAGTCCAGTCATACCTGTGTGTTCTTGTTCCTAGGTCTTGTAGTGGCCCGTGCTCTTGTTTGTGGCCCCCCCCCTTCGCCACAGTGTGATATTCACATCAGTGCTTAGATTGCATTTGACTGTGGCTTTGCATTGCCTTATTTTGTTACCCCTGAATCAGGAATAGTCTGTGCCACATGGATTCTTGTGCCCCTGAAGGACACAGCCTAGTGGCTGTGATCAGCGATTGTTCTGCAAGAATTTGTTGAATAGGCTGCCATGCCCCAGGGTGTATCTGGGTATTATGGTCCCCTCACAGTCGTGTAGTTTAGGAGGGATTAAAGACTCTGATCTTTCTCTGGCCAGAGCTATGTGATTGATGGGGTTGATTGATGAGCTTCTAATTATTATTAGCTTCCTGAGTAGAATCCCATTGATTATGATTGATGGGGATATAATTGGAAATCTCTGTGTATTTTTACTGATCCAGAGGAGAAGCTGCTTGTATAGAGCAGCCTAGAGGCTAACCTAGTTCAGCAGTCCCTAAAGACACAAAGCATTCACATGTGGATTAGTAGCTGAGGCTGGTTAGGAGGAGTGAGAGAAAGGCCTCTGACTTTGGGGTTTCCTTTTCATCACAGTTACCAAATAACCTGAGAGAAACGATTGTAAAATGGAAGAATTCATTTTGGTGTATGATTTCAGCCAGATATGGAGAAATTGTGTTATTATTGGGTCAGATCTTTATGGTAGGTAGTAGAGAGAGAAAAGGAGAGGTAGAGGATGAATATGAATGAATGAATGAATATGAATACCTGTGCTAGCTGGTGATATTTTTCTCCTTTTATTTTTTGATCCCATCCAGGCCCCTAGTCTATGGGATTGTTCTGCCTACATTCAGGATTGGTCTTCCATTTAGTTGATCCTCTCAGGAAACACACAGATGTACCACAAGGCAGGGCTCTTGTAAAATAAGAAAATGAACATGTGCTTTACTAATATTTTAAGTGTTTTTCATCCAATAAAGTTGGCAATCAAGTTGACCACCACAAATCTATCCCTTGTCAACTGAACACCTAAACACATTTCCTTACATCATAATTTTCACTCTTACCTCCAAAGTGTTCATGTCCCGCTCACAGTGTAAAGTGTGTTCAGTGCATCTCCAAGAGTTTCCATAGTCTTATCAGTTCCCATATTGTTTAAACATCCTCTGTGACGTGCCAGGCAGTGGTGGCACGTGCCTTTAATCCCAGTGATCGCTTGAGAGGCAGAGACAGGTGGTCTCTGAGTTCAAGGTCAGCCTTTTTTACAGAAGTCTATAGAATGAGTTCCAGGACAACCAAGACTACACAGAAACCCCGACTCAAAAAACAAAACAAAACTCCTCTGAGACTCATGGCAGACTCAACTGTCAGTCTCCATAAAATAAAAATCAAGTTTTATACTCAAAAGACACAATGGCCAGGAGACACCTCAAGTCTACCTTTGGTCTCCATCCTACACAATCACTCTTCACTTTATCTTTTGAGACAGAATCTCTCACTGAGCTTGACACTCATTGATAGCCCATTGAGATCCAGACTCTGTCCCCAACCCTAGGGTTACAGATTACCCAGCTTTTCACTATGTTTCCTAGGTATCTGAAAAGCCTTCATGCATACATGATGTACTTGAGTAGCTTAACTATCTCCTGCCCCTTTTAAGCTCTGCTTATAGCATCTCTAACCTCAGTCTCCAGCCCTTTCCTAATTTGTCTTGTAAAACACTTTCTAAGATTTTTGCACCGTGTCAGTAATCATAGTAATGACCCCACACATTGCTTGTTCTAGTTGTCTGTTTTAATCAGTCATTCATTGCTGTGACCAAATACCAAAGGGAAACAAATTGTTAAGAATGGAGAATATATATTGGCTTATGGGTTCAGAAGCTTCAGTCATGTCAGGGAGGTCATGATGGTTCAGAATTCACCCACTTCCAACAGTTTCCAGAACCCCCTAAATAGCTAGTGACCAAGTTTTCAATGCATGAGAATACTTCCTATCCAAACCATAACAATGGAGTTGTATGTGTGTGTGGGGAAACTATGTGTGTGTGTGTGTGTGTGTGTGTGACCATCTTGACTACTTTCATTGTAAGACCTGAATATCCTCATAGCCAAGAGAAAAGGGGAAATAAGATGATGGACATAATTATAATCTAATAAGCAGTCAATAGTAATATTGATTGCTGAGAAAGAAGCTTTTTTCACAATCCTAGTAACAACTGATATAGGAGCATTTTTATAACAGACATGAGGTCATGTATTGGACAATGACTTCAACAACATTGTTTCATAAAATGCAGGGATTTTTTTGTAATCTATTGTTTTTATAGATCCCTAATAAAATCTCAGAGCATACAAGAAATGATTTTGAAGATTTGGTTTTTAGGGTTACAAATCTAGTGAGCATTTTTTTTTTAATTGGCACTGAAGTATAGTATCAGATTGCTTTAGCAGATAGTATATTGTAGAACTGCCTTAGCAGAATAGGTGTGGAGACCTGTCCTTTTGACTGTCCATTTTTAAAGTATTCTTTCTGTCAGGTTGATTTTGTTTGTTGTTTTTTGAGATGGGGGCAGAGACTGATAATGGATTAAGATGGAAAACTTTAGCCAGGACTCGGCACAGTACAGTTAGCCAGTGTTTCATCTCTCAAGACAACCTTATCCCCACTCACGGCTCTTTCTATGGAGTGATCAATTTGTCTCCGTTCTATAGGTAAAATGGCAATGTAAAAATGAACTCATGCTGATTTTCTAATAAAAAAGAGGCAGAGGGTGGAGGGGGGACTGTGAAGTGCTGTCTTCTGAGCATGATGCAGTCTTTGGACTCCGGAACTCACAGCAGCCATGGCCACCTGTACAAGACCAGCATGGACAGGGGAGGGAGTCCTAAGCCCTCACCTGTAGCTGAAGAACTGTTGGCAGGTGATGGCTGCTTAGGAAGAGAGAGTCCATTTTCTTCTGGTGGTGTAGCCTTTGCTAGGTTACCTATGCCCAGTGGATGATCTCATACCTTTGAGCATGTATGTGACACTAATTGGACTCAGTAAGTTATATATTAATATGCCATGAAGGCAGGAGGGGGACTTTAGGAGTGGGGGTGAGGTAGAATGGAAGGAAGAAGTGGGGTGGATACAATCAAGATACATTGTACACATGCATGCAATTATCAGAATAAAAATTTTTAAAACATCTTCCAGCTCTGATAGTGCATATCTTTAACTCCAGCCAGTACTTGTGAGGTTGATACAAGAAGATCACCAGTTCAAGGCCAGCCTGGGCAATATACAAGGTCCTGTCTTGTATAAACACAAAACAGAAGTCTGTTAATTGGGACTGGAGATACGGCTCAGCAGTTAAGAATGTATACCACTTTTACAGAGGTGGCTCATTATTGTTTGTTGCTGTGGGAACTCCTTCAACCTTCTATAAATGACTTCTTCAGACTTCTGTAAATGATCAAAGTGGGCTGGAGAGACGGCTCAGTGGTTAAGAGCACTGCCTGCTCTGTATGGTATTGATATGAAGAGAGATAAACTGAGGTGCTCAGGAGACATGGAGTGGAAACAGGCGGTGCAAGATGGAAGAGAGGTAATGCCACATGGTGGAACATAGATTAGTATAAAGACCTAGTTAGGAGCAAGTCTTAGCTGTAGGACGAGCTTTCATAATTAATAAGAAGTCTTTATGTTATTATTTGGGAGCAGAGCTGGAAGGACAGAAAAAGACTCGTTGCAAACGAATAATATTGTAAGTGGAAAGAACCAGATACTTCTGGCTAAAGCTGCTGGCCCGTGCCAGGTGTTCTGCCTGGATTTCATGTGTGTGGGGGGTGATAGTTGTCATACAGGTTGAAAAGCTGAGCTAGTCACATGGCTGCCCCTGTAGGCTGGCCTTGCTGCCGCTCTGACTTGCACTCACAGAGAGGTGTGGGGAAAGCGGTCTGGTAAAATCTGGAGGTTCATTTGGGAAGATGTTTGGCTTTCAGGCCAAATATTACAAAAATCAAGTCCACAGGCATTCCAGGAGTGTTAAGATGACTTCATAATTGATATTTTTTTAGATTTCAGAATGTCAAAGAAATATTGGAAAACATTCTTGTCAATTACAAATTAGTCCCTTATAAACTTTCATAACTTTTTCCAGCACAGTGAGTTAGCTAAGTATCAGAGACACAAGAGTACATAGTAACCCACAGGAACCAAATATCGCTTGCCTGTGTACCCAGAAATGCAAGTGCGGTGCAGAAAAGCACATTCACATTGTACAGGTGACCCTGGGCCCTCCCATCTGCATGGGAATCAGAGGGACAGAAGTCGGGGGGGGGGGGCGCCATTCACAGTCACCGCTCTTCCACACCGCCTTCCCTCCTCCCAAGGTGCACTGCATGATTTTCCATCCTATTAACTGAAGAGTTGACTGGGATGATTGGAATGGGATTTGGTTAATAGGCTCTGAAGGGGCACTGGACCCCCTCAGATCCCAGTGCATCTGTGCTTGGTTTGCTACCTCTGTATAGGACAGTGCCCATGCTCTGCTTTTGCAGGACATGTGCAGGTTCATTCACAGAGGGACAGCTCCTCTTGCTGTGTGGTGAGATGTCAGTTTCTGAGCATAGATGGCATGGTAGTTGCTAAAGACTAAGCAGTAAATTCTTAGAGAGAATCTTTTGTGGATAGGTAATAAGATCTCGACAGGAGCAGTTCAGGGAGATGAAATTTTGTTAGAGATGGGGGACACATAAAGTATCTAAAAATGTAAAATATTGAATATTCTTAGGGATTGGATAATAGAAAATTTGGGGAGAAGGGATTGAAATAAGTGACACATATTTTAAAATCATTTTAAAGCTGTTTAGAACCAATGAAGGATTTTTGTATATAAAGGTATTGTGTATTAAGCAACATGAAATCCTAGGAAAGTGTAGGGACATCTTACAGAGTGTGTGAGCTAGAGTTGGCCCTGAGAGAGGAATAGCTTTCCTGCTTCTTTCATTGCTCATTTTGGGCCACAGTGGTCTTTGAGTAACTGTGGCCATTAGCCATATCAATTGGAAGGAAATTGGTTTCTTAGTTCACTGTGCTGGTGAGGTAATGGGGTGATTATAAATCTGATCTTTTTGACATTGTGTTTCCAGTTTTTTGACTGTCCACCCACCTGTCACAAACCCTAGAACAATCGTTTACCCTTCTAAATGGAGGCACTCTGAGGTACGGTAGCACAGGGATCGAAGAGATTGATTGTGGGAGGGGACAACGTGTAAATGGCTGCATCAGTATCAAGTTTTGCTGTTCCTAGGGTCTATATATTCAGCTGTTTTAGTGGCTTTCCACGTAGTGCATTTGACTTTTAGCTTCTGTTGCTGAAGTAATGGTAACACATTCTGTTTCCCGTTTGTTTATTTATGGTCTTGTTTTCTACCCTTGCAGAACTTGATATAGGTACAATGCCTCAGACATGTACACATCCCGGAGTAATAGATAACTCTGATTTTGTTACAAGGCAATAATTTAAGTTGGCAGGTTTAGCTGATAGCATAAAACACAAGAGAGAAATAGGATCTGTTTATAAATGTCAGCAGAACCTCTGAGAATGAGATGCTGTTTTGGCACTGACTCCAGGACTGTTGTTCTGTCTGATATGAAGGGAAATAAACTGATGTCTGTGAGAATCTGGTCGGTCAGATTAAAATAATAGGATCATAAATTAGCTGTTCCCTTTATGTCATTTTAAGTAACTTACAGCAGTGACTAAGTAACAGGAAATTGGGCTCCTTAGAAGGACATGGGATCTAGATTTTCTGGTAGGTCATGAGGTCAAAAGAATAGCTTCCAGTGAGTTCGCTTGGAAAGTTCAGTTTTCCAGCTCAGTTCTCCATGTGCTGCTGTGTCTGCTCTGGAAAAGTAGAACCTTAGGATGGGGGAAGATTGTGAAGTTCAGATGCTTGGAAACTAGACCCGTGGAAGGTCATTGAAGCGCCTGTCACTATGATAGCCATAGCCATAGAAAATATGAATATAGCATTTTTTTAGTCATTTACTAAAACTAAAATCAGTTCAGCATGATGGGGCATTGACATACAGGATCACCACCTCCCACACAGCAATAAACATTCCTGCCTTACCTTGACATTTATTTCCCATAAACACTCCGGTGTTTATGTGGCGTTATCTTGTGAGTGTGTTTTATTTTCTGAGATGTGCCATTACTGATGTCTGAAGTGCTGGGGAAGTGGAGGGACTGCTGGGGCACTCAGGAGCAGTGGTTAGGGAACTAGCTTTAATATTGAAGTTAGCACGAACAGAAACTAAGCACACTGTGGTTTCCATGTATCTCGGTGGCTGCTACACACTCGGGAACTTTCTCTCATTGTTGCTTTCCCTCTTTAGAGCAGTTTGTCTGATAATCTGTGTTTTGAGATATCTCATGCTGCAGATGAAAAATAAGTTCTTGGGGCTGGAAGATTTTTAAAAGTCATGTTTGCATCCATCTTTCTCGAGGTAGAAGTATGGGGCTCTACTAGATTGATTAGAAGGCACTACTATCAGAGGTCTTATGGATAATTTCCATAGACTTCCATTGATGATTTGTTTTGTTTTTCAGTAGGGATAGGTGCTTAGCATTATTTATACACCAAAGATGCTTGTCTCTGAAGGCAAGAGAGGATAAAGGGAAGAGGTTTCTATTTTTAAAATGCCTATCTGGGCTACTTGAGAGACTCTTATCTCAGAAACCAAAAACCCTGGCTGGAGACTTGGCTTAGTGGTTAAGAGCATTGTTGCTCTTACAGAGGGCCAGGGTTCGATTTCCAGCACCCACATCTATAGGCTCACACCATCTATAATCCTAGTTCTAGGGAATCCAACAGGCATGCATATGGTGCACATGCATGCATGCAGGCAAAACATTCATACCCATAAAGTAAATAAATAAAACTAAAACCAAACAAACATGTAAGGGCACATACCTTTAATACCACCACTTTGATTACGTAGGCAGGCATATATCAATTCAAGGACAACCTGGTTGTGTAATGAGTTTCAGGCTTCCTGGAGCTAGACAGAGAGACCCTGCCTCCAGAACAAAAATCAATCAAACAAAACCAGAAACCAACAAACTAATCTTCCAACCTCTTGATCTTGACTCTTACCTGACCACATCACTGCCAGTGTGGGAATGAATCCACCTTCACTCAGACTTCCTTGATGGAGATTTAATGGGCAGATTGGCATGAGAGACTGGGATTGTTGAGCCTAGTCTCTGAGGACGACAGCTATTCCCAGACGGTCTGCTCCTGCAAAGCCATAGCCCAGAAAGATACCTGGCAAGCACTTCATTGTAAGAATACTTTTCTATGTGATCTCTTGGAATTATCTTTATTTATCAGGATGTGCTAGAATCTGTCTTAGTGGTGTACATTGATTATGACCTCTATATTCTGAGTCAGTCTTCATTTTAGAATGTGCATATGTTGTAGGTATATAACTAGTAATGGGCCTTAGTTATAATAGTTTATCTTTTTGTTGTTGTTTTGCTTTACAATACTGGGCTTCTCCATGTAGTCCTGGCTGTCCTGGAACTCACTTTGTAGATGAGATTGGATTGAACTCAGATCTGCCTGCCTCTGCCTTCCAAGTGCTGGGATTAAAGGTGTGTGCCACTGTGCTTTATTTCTATAAGAGTTTATCTTTTAATTTTTTTTTTTTTTTTTTTTGTTTTTCGAGACAGGGTTTCTCTGCAGCTTTTAGAGCCTGTCCTGGAGCTAGCTCTTGTAGACCAGGCTGGTCTTGAACTCACAGAGATCCGCCTGCCTCTGCCTCCCGAGTGCTGGGATTAAAGGCGTGCGCCACCACCGCCCGGCTATCTTTTAATTTTTTAAAAAAACTAGATGGTGGGAGCACACGCCTTTAATCCCAGCCCTCGGGAGGCAGAGGCAGGCAGATCTCTGTGAGTTCGAGGCCAGCCTGGTCTACAGAGTGAGTTCCAGGACAGGCTCCAAAGCTACAGAGAAACCCTGTCTTGAAAAAACAAAACAAAAAAACAAAAACAAAAAAACAAAAAAATTTATGTCCATTGGAGTTTTTTTCTGTCTGTATGTCTAAGTGTGGTGGAGCTCCTGGAACTGGGGTTACAGACAGTTATAAGCTGCCATATAGGTGTTGGGACTTGAACCTGGGTCCTCTGACCAGTGCTCCCAACTGCTGAGCCATCTCTCCAGCCCCTAAAACAGTTTATTCTAAGAAGCCCAAATGAATCTTTCCTAGTGAGAGAGATTAAACAATTGGTTGGTTGATTCTTTACAGCTACTTTATTTTTTCTTTTTAAAATATCACACATTTTATACTTTTACAGTTTTGAAATAATTTATCTACTTGTTCATATGAACATATATTTAACAATATAAAATTCTCCCAAAATTAAGTAAATGAAAATTTTATAATTACAGTAATAGATGCTTATTATTAAAAGCAATAACAACAGAAGCATAATTTTGGAAGCAAAAGTCGTTTAAAGTCCAGTTTTTTTCACCAGAGATGACATGTTTGTGAATATTTTATTAAAATACCATTTTAATTTAGTTTGTGTGTATTACTAAAAATTGAACCTAGGTCTTCATATACACTATTCACTATACACTATTCTACTATTGAGTTATAGCTCCAGTTAATTATTATAAAATTGTGCACAAATATCTACAATTAGAAGGTATTTGGCTTAATGAGTAGATAAATTTCCTCAAATTTTTATTTTAAAAATTGTTTTATATGGTATGTTTTAATCATACTCTTTAACCTTTCCCGACTCCCGCCAGATCCTTCCCAGTTCCCTCCCTACCCAGTTTCATATTTTTCTCTCGCAGAAACAAAACAAAATAAAAATACTCACAAACAAAAATCAAAACTAACTAAAGAATACCATTAAGATAAAGAATACCAAAGCCAAACAAAAAGTTCACAAAAAACATCAAGTTCATTTTGCATTGGCCAAGCAGCCCTGGGCCTGCACCTGGTCCTGAGGTGGATGGACCCAGTGACGCTCCGCTGGAGAAAACTGATTTTCCTTCCCATCAGGCAACAGTTCCAAATAGCTTCTTGGTTAGGAGTAGGACTTTGTGTCCACTTCCTCTCTTTGTGCTGGGGTTTTGTCTGGTTTGACCCTGTGCAGGACTTGTGCATGCTGTCAGAGTCTCTGTGGATTCATGTGGGTATCAGCCCTGTTGTGTCTGGAAGATGCGTCTCCTTGGAGTCACTTCTAGCTCTTACAAACTTTCTGCCTCCTTCATAGATACCTCAGCCTTGGGGAGAGGGGTTGATGAAGACATGAAGATATCTCACTTAGACTGAGTGCTCCAAATCTCTTATTCTCTGCACACTTCTGAGTCCCTCTGTTAATTTCCATCCACTGCAAGATTTTTTTTTTTGGTGAGTGTTGAGAAAGCACTGATCTATGGGTCCACTAGTAAGTCATTAGGAGTCATTTTATTCTATTTCCATTTGGCAAATAATAGTGGTAGGTTTTCCCCTAAGGCCGTAGTTTATCTAGTCTCAAGTTCTTGGTCAGTTTTGTAGTCATTTATGGATTCTATTTCATGGAGTGGGCCTTAATCCAGTCAAAAAAATGGTTGTTCGCTCCCATGACGTCTTGTGTCACCATTGTACCAGCGTGTCTCACTGGCAGGTCTCTGTTGTAGGTGGCAGGGTTATAGCCGAGAGATTGATAATTACTTTTCTCTTTCAGTAAAAAGCAAAGTACATTCTAGCAACACGAGCACTGTGGTCAGTAGGGATGGAGCTTCTAGTTGGGCAAAAGCTTAATATCTCCATATTTGGTGATATAAGTAAGTTATGTTTTCATCAGTAGGGTCTTACCAATCTTGTTATGGAGAGTAAAGTAAACTTAGCACTAGCCTGGGATGTTTGCAGGGTAATCCATAGGACCCTTTGACCAATGATTCAACAACATGTACCCGTTTCTGGCAGTACTGTTTTTATTTGATAGCATAAGATAGCTGGTTGGGGCATTGTCTTCCTCATTATGTGGTGACACCATTTAAATTCCTGTCATTTATGTGTATGTTTTAGGGAACTTCTACAGTAGTAGGTTTCTATATGGCTTTTCAAAGTTCCTTTAGTGTTAGTTGTCCCTCCCCATAGTCCCTCTCTTATCCTCAGAAACCTTAAAACCTTGCCTAAGTAAAGAAATAGAACTTTGGTAGCTGAGACTGTAGCTCAGTAGTTCATCAGATGTTTGGCATATGTGAGCCCACGGATTAGATCAACAGCAATGAAAGAGGGGAGTGGGAGGAGGAAGAGAGGAAGGAAAGGAAAGAACATTGCTAAGGGTTCCTGAATCCCTCTCCATGGCTGCATGAACTATATCTCTCTTCCTCCAAATGCAAACACTATCCTTTTTTATTAGTTTCCTTTTGAATAACCACTTCTTTGCATTTTCAAGTAATTTATCACCCACATGTGATAGCTTATAATTTAATGTTGCCATCTAAAAGGTTGTAATAGATCTTAAGTCTCTGAGTCTGCATACAGACCCTGTAGCCCTTTCTTTTTCTTACAGTTTGTCTGTTGGATAACTTAGGTCACTTCCCAAACTAAGTGATGCTTCCTGTTCATGGTGCCCATCATGCCAGCCTTCCCTGCCAATTGTTTTCTTCACCTGAGGCTCACTCTAGTCCAAGCTTTGTCGCTTTGGTGAGAATATGTGCAGTTTGAGGTCTTTTATTTTGTATGAAGTGCATAGAGTTTTAGAAACCTTTTTGTGAGATTGAAGAATGATGATATTGGAGCCTAAAATCATTTAAAATAAGGTTTTAACTGTGTTGCTTTTTTATAAGGAAGGTATTTCCTCTCATATAGTATTTCATTACACACTGATACTGTTCATAAAGGAAAGAAAAAGATTCATGGCTTATTTTCTGGTTTGCCAATTTTGCTGTTTTTGTTTTTGTTTTTAGAGGAGGCAAGGGTCTCATTGTATAGAGTGGCTGTCCTGAAGCTCTATATGTAGATAGACAGGCTGGCCTTGAAATCACAAAGAATTGTCTGCCTCTACCTCTAGAGTGCTGTGTTGTAAGGAGGCTGCTTGTTGGTTCCTGGCTGCTCAGCCCCGAAACAATCACATAGAAACTGTATTGATTAAATCATAGCTTGGCCCATTAGCTCTAGCTTCTTACTGGCTAACTCTTACATATTAATTTAACTCATTTATATTAATCTGTATGTTGCCACGTGGCTGTGGCTTACCGGCTAAAGTTCCGGCAGTGGGGCTACATGGCCTCTCTAAACTTCACCTTTCATCTACCAGCATTCAGTTTAGTTTTCCCCGCCTAGCTAAGTTCTGCCTTGCTATAGGTCCAAAGCAGTTTCTTTATTAAACAATGGTATTTACAACATACAGAGGGGAATCCTACATTAGTGCTGAGATGAAAGGCATCATGCCCAGCCTTTGTTTTTATTTTAATTAATTAATTTGTGTGTCTGTCTGTGTGTGTGTGTGTGTGTGTGTGTGTGTGTGTGTGTGTGTGTATACATGTCACATGGGTACCATGGAGGCAGAAGAGAGTATGAGATCAGGCTGGAGAGATGGCTCATTGGTTAAGAGCACTGGCTGCTCTTCCAGAGGACCTGAGTTCAATTCCCAGCAACCACATGGTGGCTCACAACCATCTGTAATAAGATCTGGTGCCCTCTTCTGGCATGAGGGCACACATGGAGGCAGAATGTTGTATACATAATAAATAAAAATAAAAAAAGAGAGAGAGTATGAGATCTTCTGGATCTTATAGGCAGTTGTGTGCCTTATGTGGGTGCTGGGAACTGAACTCAGGTCCTCAGAAAGAACTAACTACTAAGTTAGTTCTCCAATCTCTTATGTCTTAGTCACTCTTCCATTACTATCAAGGGACAGCATGGCCAGGCCAACTCTTACAAAAGAAAGCATTTAACTGGGGGCTTGATTGCTCTTTCAGAGGTTTAGTCCATTTTTATCACGGTAGGGATCATGGCAACATTCAGGCAAACTGGGGTGTGGTAGCTGGGAGCTACATCCTGATCTGTGGCCAGAGAGAGAGAGAACCATGACCAGACATGAGCTTTAAAACTTCAGAGCCCATCCCCAGTAACACACTTCCTTTAACAAGACAACACCTACTCCAGCAAGGCCACAGCAAGTCCTTCTAATCTTTTCAAACAGTGCCATCTCTGGTGACTAAGCATTCAAATGTAGGAGCCTATGAAGGTCATTCTTATTCAAACCATCTCACATTATGTACCAATTTTTAAGGTACTGAATTGTTTCCTAGTCATCCTCTGAAGAGTCCCTTAAGTTTTTTTGATTCTTATGAACTTAAAGATTTAGGTATATTTCAGTTTATTTCATCACAGCTGCTTTGAAATGATTATCCATTTGTTCAGCACTGCACTGGTGGAGACGGCATCCAGGGTCTCACACATGCTAAGCAAATACTCTACCATTGAGTTCAGATTGTCCCATCTTTGATCAGCTAAAGGTTCTCAAGTAGATTCTTTTGATGTTACCCTAGTAGTCTGGTCACTTTTTTGCTGTCAAGATATTCTAGGTTCATCTTGTCTATTTCATCCTTTTTCTCTATGAATCTTTGATTTCCTAATTAGAAATGATACTTTAAAGAGTAAATTTTAGCCATTAGGATAGCCAGGTTGGCCATAATTTGTAAGTCTTTCTTTTGCTAGGTGCTAGTAAAATCATAAGACATACCTGGTACATTTAAATGGACTTCCTACTTACATTCAGGACTATAGGATCTTTATTTAATCTCTTTGATGTTGATTTCTTTTCGGACACACCAAGTCTTGATTATGAACACAGGAATTATACAATTAGAATATCTACTAATTACTCAGCTGGTCTCTTATTCTACATAAAGAGTTTCAGAATGGCAGTACTACCTCCTCTGATAAGATTATTGAAAACAATATGAAACCTCTTTGTGTGTGTGTCTGTGCATTCTCATTGTTCTTAAGCAGCTATACTAAATTGAAATTGTCAGTGTGTGTTTATGAACTTTCTTTTTAACCCTCATCTGATCTCATTTCTACAAATAAGTGTAAGTAATGCTTGCTACCAGTTCTAGTCTAGTAGTTATAGTCCCTGATAAATTCCTTAGGAGGGGCTAGTTGAGACAGTGTTACCCCTGCTCTTGTGTGTAAGTGTGGTGTTTATACAGACTTGGCTTGCCTCATATTTGCTTTCTTGAACCACCCCATCTCCTGCTGGCAGTAGGTATTGCTGTTCAAACAAGCAAATAAAAATCACCCTTGACAACCTGGTTTTCTTTAGAAATAACTATTTTTCTACCTAATACCCCCATTTTTTCCTTAAAAATCCAGTGATTTCCTAGAATATGTCTTGTAGGGTATTGTAGTATGTATGTTTATGCTGTTTTAAATATTATTTTAGAAAAGTTTTCTCAAACCATAGGGATGTTTTGTTGCTTGTTTTATGTGAAATGTGATTTCCTGAACTTTTGTAAAGAAACATAGCTTTAGGTATCTCTTCTCCTATCTGGATTTTCTTCATTTGTTGGATCTTCTTTGCCTGTCTTCACTGCTTGTGACTTTCTTACAGACCCTCCCCACACACATTTGCTTTATATTTTTTCCAATTTTACACCTTTTCACTGATTTAATCTTGAGAGGGCATCTTCTGTTGTAACTCATTTCTGGTTCTTATTTGACTCATAATACTTCATTTCTGATTTCTGGCTTTTTGTTTTGTTTTTGGATTTTGGGTTTTTTTTTAGTATCATTTATCATTTGAAAATATCATTTAAAAAATAAAATTTAAAAATATTTGTGAACTTCTATGGGCATTTGCATTGGATGAACTATAAGTGGAGCCCCCTAAATCAAATGGATAGTCATATTTAACATTACCAGATATCCAAAAGCATTTTCCTAATTTTATCCTTACTGATAAGGAATTGCAACAAGGCCCTGTATTGTATCTGTATTGCAAAAGCCTCAGGTATGCGTGCTTATGTACATACCTGGAGAGTAACTTACATTTCTATTTAAGGGACAGTGGAAGATATGGGCCTTCTTAGAAGAAACCATAATCGTATACTGACATCTGCTTGAACATTAGCAGGGGTGCTGACACTTGAGAGGACAGCGAGGAGAATAGAGTAAGATAGGGTGTCCTCAGAGCTGTCCTTGGGTGTTGTCATGTGACTGCAGCATTAGGAGGTATTGTACAATGAGGAAAACTTACTTTTTAATAAGGATTAGGCCTCAGGAGCTCTCAGAATCCTGGGGGGGGGTGTCACTGGAAAAATTTGGCATCTTTTTTATAAGTTTGAGATGGGAGGGTGAAAGAGGGTACCATGGAGATTTCTTGTGGCATGGCATACTGCCTGGATTCTTGCAGGGACATGGAAGTACATAATAGGCAGGGTGCATATCATCAAACTGCAGTTGCAAAGTTCATGTTGGATGCTGAGAATTTGGACACCTGTGTAGATCTGCGGAGTGAAACAGGCGGCTTGTCAGAGGTGTGTGCTCCAGCAAGTTCGCTAGACTGCTGTCTGTGTGCCCACTGGCCCAGAATATCCGGGCCTCCATGGCCATGCTTGGGTGGCACCTGCCAGCACTACCCAGTGAGGAGCAGAAAGCCAGTCGGACAGCTGTTTTCTAATCTCTTTGGTTTGCTGTTACAAAACTCTCTGGAGCTCGTGACAGAGCCAAGCTACTGGGAAGCATGAAACTTCTCCCCTGTTGCTGGAATTTTCCTTATTTAAGTCCTCACCCCTGCATTTATGTAAGCTCTACTGCTGGATTTGACCTCTTCGATTTTTAGATAGGTTTGGTGACCTACAGGGGGCTGTAGTACTGTTTTCAGTGTTGGCTTGGCTTGGCTTATCTGGTTTATTTGTTGCCTTCCCATTTCGGATACCCTGTAGCTTTCACTGTTATTGATTTTTTTTTTGTAGCCTTAATAAGGCAGTTTGGCATGGAAATTCTATAAAATCATGTGCTCACCTCTACTCTATGGAACTTAGGCAGGTGTTTGTTGAGAACTGTTAACACAGTTTGAGCATCTATCATGGCACCAGTCCCTGGCTCATAGCAAAAAAAAACGAACAAATCAAGCAGAAACAAAGTAAATGCCATATTGAGAGCTCTTTAATGTCAGCCCTAAGCATCTCTTACGTGTATTTTTTACTCCTTATGGTGAACTTTATTAACCCTGTCAAATTGATAGATAGCACGATGCCTGCTCTGTAGATGAGTCAGAGCTTATCAGTACGAGATGATAGACTCTAACGGATAGAGCTGTCAAGGGGTGGAGCTGGGTCTTCACAAGTGGCTCCTTTGCCGCCTAGGCTGAGCAATTGTTGGACTCATCCGTTTGGCTCAAGCTGCAGCTCTGGCTGGTGAACCAGCAGTAGAGATGAAGGGAACATGCTACTGTTGCGTAGGTTTCTCAGCACTCATGGTCCGAACTGTGGAGATAAGAGCAGCAAACAGATTATCCCACACACGCTCTCATAAGTGAAAGAAGGCTTAGTGACTGACACCATTTGTTCTTCAAGGTGCCTGCAATGGGAAGGGGCAAGGATTTGTGACCAGTTGTTTTGGTGACTGTCTTCTCTATACTGTACCTGTTGTTTCACCGTCCTTTCCTCTTACTCTGGTTTCTACCCCAAGGCTGCAGCTGGGGGGGGGGGGGGTTGTGCGGATAATCTAGAGGAAAATTTGACTCTAGGAATTTCGTCCCTCTGGGTATCCTGTGATTTGCCTTACTTTGCGCTGCTGAGAACATACAAGTGCAGGGACTGAGGGGCTTTTGTGGTAGAGAAAATACAGAGGTCAGTAGTACTTGATACTGTTTTGAAATAATTCCTAATACCGTGTTCTTCTGTGGAAGTAACAAGTGCTATAAAGAGAACATACAGCACCGATTATGGTGACAGGGTCCCCGGAGATTGATGTGGCAGAGAAAGGAAAGAGATTAAGAATTAAATCTCCATACCTTGGCACTTTGGTCTTTTAACATTCTTATTAAATTATAATTTCTCCTTTAGGAAAACAAATGAGGACAAAACACATGTTTAGAATGCAGGCTTCATGCTTTACATTTGATAATGAGCAGGTTTAGCACTCTTCGGTTCTCAGTCAACCTGTGTTCAAAGTGTCAATTAGCCAATAAATATTATGAGAAGCAAGAGTCAGAAACAGTTGTGTCATTCCTGCTAATGAGCTGCTAATGAAATTGTGCCTGGGTGGGAAAGGCATGCACTCTGGAGTCCTCTGGAGTCTCCTCTAGAAAATGAGCCTGACACCCCTGATCCCTGAGAAACAGGCACATTTTTAACTCCTTCACTGCCAGTTCGTCAGTTTCCCATCTCTGCATTATGAAGTGAAGCTTCTGTATCACGCTTAACTTCAATTGTGGCAAGAAGTTTTAATTTACAATCTTCATTTTACTGAGTAGCTTTGAAGCAGGTTTAAAGGGCTAATAGAATATAAGGTGTAGTCTTTTTTTTTTTTTTTTTTTTTTTTTTGGTTTTTCGAGACAGGGTTTCTCTGCAGCTTTTTTAGAGCCTGTCGTGGAACTAGCTCTTGTAGACCAGGCTGGCCTCGAACTCACAGAGATCCGCCTGCCTCTGCCTCCCGAGTGCTGGGATTAAAGGCGTGCGCCACCACCGCCCGGCTTAAGGTGTAGTCTTTCCCTCAATTTTCTTGGGTCTGTGGATGATTCCTTTTCCTTTTTTCTAATGTTTTTGTGTCTTTTCTCTCCTTACCCCAACTCTCTCCCTCCCTCCCTCCCGTCCCTCCCTCCCTCCCTCCTTCCCGTCCCTCCCTCCCTCCCCTTCAGTGAAGTCTGGGTAACTTCAGGATTCTGTAAAGATAAGGGAACAAGGAGTGAATGGGAACCGTATCTTACAAAGAGATGTGGCAGTAAATGGTGAACTTCCAGAAACTAGATGCCCACCATGAGTAAAAACCTAAGGGGCTCCGCTGTACTTGCTAGTCTTACTGCCTCACCTTGTAAAGTAAAAAAAGGGAAGAGAGATGAGAGGGTAGGCTAGGAGCTGGCTGGGAACCAAGTACAGACATGCATTGTGGGTTGCTATGCCTTCTTCATCCTAGTCTCCTTTATTTCACCTCTGAAATTATTAAATGTGGGGCTGTGCTATGTCCCGGGGGGCTAATGGGAAGACTTATTACATGTTCTTAAAGTTCTGATGCTTTTGTGGGGGATGCTGATGGGACAGAGGTGGAACTCCTGCTTTTCCTGCTCAGTCTTTTCATTTCACATCCATTCTCTGAGTTCAGTCTGTGTGTCTGAGAGGATGGTGAGAACGTTCTGGTGGCCTTTTGCTCCTTGAACTCCTCCAGTCTATAGGCTGAGGTCCAGGTGCTTCAAGCATGCTCAGACATTGCTTTCAGAAGTGTTCTTTAGGTTTAGCTTAAGTGCCCTTATCTCTCCCATTTACTTACTAGACCTCAGGAACCAGATTGGATTTGTTTATGTCCCTGCTGGTAGGTACCAACACGGGGGCCAGAGCATACACTGTAGACCGTGACAGGAGGCGTGTCTAGAGAACATTGGGCTCTTGCCCAGGCTTCAGTAAATGCTCACTGACAGGCTAGTTGTAGAGAGAGGCTCACTGTTCACTTATGCCCAGTAGAGTCCTTGCCTGTTTCAGGCACTTCTGTTGTAACAGGAAATCTTTGTTGTTGGTGGCGGTGGCGGTGGCGGTGGCGGTGGCGGCGGCGGTGGCGGTGTGTGGTATATCCATGTGTTTGTATTGTATATGCCCATGCATACCTATATGGAGATCAATATTGGTAGTTCTTCTATTTCCTTCCGCCTCAGTTTTACAGTCTCTCACTGAGTTTTTAGGTTGGCTAGCCTATGAGTCTCTAGGACCCTCCTGCCTCTGCCCCTTCCAATACTAGTTCACAGAACTGAGCTCCATTCCCAGCTTTTTATGTAAGTGCCAGAGTCAGGAGCTTGTGTTTGCGTAGCGGGCTCCTTACTCACGGAACCATTCCCCAGTCTTGAGAACGTTTTTAGAGTGACTTCCATAGTGTTTGTCCTTGGAGATTATATTGGCTAGAGTTCTCTGCAGGAACAGAACTGCTGAAAGGTGTGTGTGTGTGTTTGTGTGTGTGTGTGCATACATACACACATATGGATTCATTAAAGTGGCTTACAGGTTGTGGTCCAGCTAACCCAAAAATTAATGTCTCCTAACAGAAAGTCCACAGTCCACGAGGCTGGGTGTCTCAGCTGCTCTTCCATATACACTGGAATCCTAAAGAAATAGACTCTAATGCCAGTGAACCCAGAGCGAGGGCGAGCAGGCACAGAGCAGAAGCTTCTTCCCTGTCCTCTATGTAGGCTGCCAGCAGAAGGTGTGGCCCCATTTAGGAAAGGTCTTCTGACCTCAGATGTCCAGATTTAAGGTAAAATCCCTCACAGGTCAAGCTGACAACCAAGCATAGCCATCTCAGGGAGGCTTGTTTTTGTGAATTCTGGTTGTCATAGCGATTGGAGACCAGCTGTCATCTGTCTGCCCTGGCACTGGGAAGGGGACAGTGGTGTGGGGACAACAGTGAGATTTTTGGAGGTTCTTTCTGGGAGGATCACGAAAGCTGATAGGGTAGCTCTCTGAGGGGCTCTCCTGCAGCCCAGAGAGCTCTGCGCGCACTTGGGAGCAAGCCTCTTCTCAGAGAGCTCTTAGAAGGCCCCACATGGAGTCTAGAGTCTATGACTCAGAGTGAAAGATCAGTTTGGTGAAATTTTTTATTTTTCTCAGTTTGTCATTGTTTAGTCCTTTAAAAAAAAAAAGTGTCAGTATAACCACAACCCCAGAATATCTCATTAAGTGTTTCGCTTTAAAAAAAAGAAAGAAAGAAAAGTCTCTGTAATTTACTTAAAAAATAACAGCATGCGGTTCAGGGTTGGGTGCCCTAGAGATGTGTGCACACACTTCTGCCACTTGTTCAGTTTAGCTTCTGCCTTGGAGACGAGATGCTCATCTGTGTGCAGCAGGGGCCTTGCCAGGGCTTGTTTGGGGTTTGAATAAAAAGGCAAAGGCAGGAGGATAGGGCTGTGGTAGTCATGACAACCAGGCCTGGGCTGGCTCAGGTTTGCCCAGCCCTGGTTAGGCAGGTGGCAGCCCTAGTAAGTCTGTGGTGTGGCATATTCTTTCTGGCTGGTGTGGCAGAAGGAACTGGTGTTCTGGAGGCCTACTGTGTGTCCTAGAGCTGAGCCTGAGCTGTGGGCCTGAGTAATTGATCCCTGCCCTTCATAAATTCAGCTTTTTAATGGGGAGATGCCACTCTTACTATATACCTGAAGAACTTAAAAAATAATAATAAAGTCTGTTTTATCTTGCTTCATATTTACCTTTTGGGGACTTTGAGGTTGCATTCCTGAAGTACCTTTTTCTTTTTCTGAACCCATAATTGTTTCTTATTGGTTCCCTACAAAGAGTACAGCGCATTAGGGAAAGTGGGGATGGTAAATTCTTTTTATTTGTTACATAAGAGTGCAAAGATTCAGAAAGATAAAGGAATTTGGCTAAATTCACCTGGCTACCAAAGACATACCTGCCTGAGTATCAGAGTTTTAGGGCCCATAGTAGGGTGTGTCTTGACTATAACTTACTTGTCACAGAGAAGCAGGTGGTCAGTTGTCTTTTTTAAATGCCTGATTTTTTTTTTCACACACCAAGGTGGAAAACACACAGCAAATGAATTCAGCAACCTAACAATCTAGCATTAAGTGATGCAACCAGTATCTGGAGGCAGGTTTTATTCACCGACAGTGGGTAGCATATCAGGTTAAAAGTCCAATTGCCCAGTGCTTACGGAGCCACCATGTCTGTACCTGCTGGTGGGGGAAGGGCAGAGAATGCTCTTGGAAAGTGAGCTCCTTGAGAGACAAAAGCCTCAGTTGTGCTTAGCCAGGCTAACCAGGGTCCCGGACACTCAGTAGTCAGGCATTGCTGGCTAAACCCAGTGCTCATTCTGATGTCAGCATGTTTAGTCCAGTGACTCCATCTTTGTTTTCCTTTGTTGTTGTTGTGAGTGTTCACTATATGTGGCCACCAGGGATAGCCATTTGGCTTCAGGCCTCAGTATCCAGTACAACTAGAAATCCTGAAGTAGAGCACCCCTTAGCAGAATCGCAGAATATACCTCACACCTCTTCCCTCCTGAAGGCACAAAACAGTGGAAGCGTCTGCTACCAGGCAGGCACAAGAGCATCCATCTTAGCTGGTGCTATGTCTGCTGAGGCTGGGCAGCCAGGTGATGCCACAGCCTCATGGCCTGAAGGGGCCCCTGTGGTTCTGAGTCCATGAGGGACGAATTTTAATCACTGGGCCCTAGGAGGAGCTAGGATAAATCCTGAGTCAGGCAAGGCTTGATAATGGGTGAAATGTATCTCTTCCAGCAGTGACAAATTGGCGTCTGTGGGCTGAGTTCTATTTATAGCTATGTTTTGTTTAGCTTCCCGATGTTCTAATTTGACTGCATTCTGAAAGGGCACTTCTCACAGGCCCTGCCGTTCCCTGCGTTCTAACAGATGGCCTCTCTCTTCTCTTCACCAGCCTTCCTTCATGGACAGTTGTCTCCTACCCCTGAGACCACCATTCTTATGGGCTCTTCTCCCAGGTCCCTCTGCCCAGGTCCTCATGGTCTCGGGCATCCTTACGCTTTCCTCTCTTGTCTTTCCCAGACTACCTTCCTGGGACTGTTTCTATGTTCTGAGCTTAAAGGCAGGCTTGGCCCCTAGACATATTAGCTGTCATTGGATTGCATCTTATAAACTGATTGCTTCTTAGGGATTAAAAGTACAATATTCTTTATCTGAACAAATAAAAATTTTAAAAAAATTTCCTGAGAGACAGTTTATAATTCTCCATATTCTATGGACAGCGAGAATACAAGGGTAGTTTCTAGACTATAGTGTTCCATGGAGCAGAAAAACTTCAAAAGAAAATTCTGGGGACCGGAACGTTTTTATTTTGCTGGTTAAAGACTTGAGCATAGAAACCAAATACCATCTATCATCATCATTATCATATTTTAACACTAAAAAGAATCATTTTATTAGCTGCTCTTAACTTCCATGTTTCAGGACCTTTGGGATCAGTTGCCACCATAAACAAAGCACCTCAAAGCTTGGTGGCTTAAAGCAACAGTAATTCCTTCTGTGTAGCTCTGACACTTAGAGCCGGTCACGACTCACACACCCTTCATGTGCCCCCAGAGAAACAAGGGAAGCAGCCAGGATGTAGAGGAGCGATGGGACCCAGAAGGATTGGAAATGACAAAAATGAGCCAACTGTTACAGATGCAGTTAACAATGCCACTGAGGGGTGGGAAGAAATGGCGACCCAAGAGACTTTGTATATAGTCACAACATTGATAAATATATTTACCATAAAGATATGGATTGGCATTAAATTTTTGTTGATTGCATTTTATTGGTGTATGCGTGCACACATGTGGTACACGTGCCATGGTTCATTTCTGGAGGTCAGAGGACAACTGTAGGAGTTGGTTCTGTTCTTCCACCACGTGGGGCCCAGGGACTGAACCCAGGTTTGTGAGGGTTGGGGCAAGAGCCTTTATTATTGAGCTCTCTTGCTAGCCTGTAGATTGGCTTTTTTGTTTTTATTTTTCAAGATGGGGTTTTTCTATAGTTTTGGAGCCTGTCCTGGAACTAGCTCTTGTAGACCAGGCTGGCCTCGAACTCACAGAGATCCATCCCCCCTGCCTCTGCTTCCCAAGTCTGGGATTAAAGGCGTGCGCTGTCACCGCCCAGCTTAGGTTGACATTTTTAAAACTAATTGCTTTACATTGTAGAGTTAAACATATTGCAAATGTGTCATGGATAATGAGAGCCAGGTTTGTCACAGTTGGAGAGAGAGTCCTAGAGGAACAGTAAGAAGACAGGGGATTGTGCTGCTAGACTGGAGGCTGTAGTGTCTGTCTAAATTAGTAAGTTTCAAAGTGTATAGAGTTAAGGGCTAGAATGTTTGCCAGCATGAAGCACCAGGTCCAGTCCCCAGCACCACATAAAACAGGCATGGTGGCACATGTCTGTAACCTCAGCACTCAGAAAGGGAGGCAGGAGGATCAGAAGCACAGGTCATCCTCAACCTGGGCTACGTGAGACCCTATCGCAAAAGCGTATGCCCACAGATAAACAAAAGTATAAATGTGTTCGTGTGTGTGTTCTGTTGTATACATGGATGAGGGAGCTGTGTCCCCTCAGCGGTGCTAGAAGCAGTGGTTCCCTAGTAGGAATGGACAACTCTAGCATTAATCTTGGTTTCTAAACACTGTTTTCCAATAAATAATGAGGTCTGAAAAAAAGAAACTATATTAAGGTGAACATGGAACTTCTTGAGGAATCAGAAAGTAAAGAAATACTTTGGAAAAGAAAACGGTGTTGAGGAAGCAGGTACTTGTTAAAATAATAAGAGTGGACCAAAGGAACTCCTCCTAATTGTTAAAATTGAAAAATTTTGAGCAGCAAAATAGTTACTAATCTTGGGCTGGAGAGATGATTACACAAGCCAAGAGGACCAGAGTCTGCTCCCCAGAATCCACAAAACCAGAGCTCTGATCCCCAGAATCCTCATAAATGAGGGTGAGCCTGGTAGCTCCCCTGTATTTTCATCCTTGGAAGGTGGAGACTGGCTGTAGTGGTTTTAAATGAGATGCCCTCCATACCTGGTCCCTCATTTGTCCTTTTTGGGCAGGATTAGGAAGTGTGGCCTTGTTGAATAAAGTTTGTCACTTGGACTTTGAGGTCTCAAAAGACATTTGGAGTTAGCTCCAAATATGCAGGGAATTTCCTTGGTAAGCTAGCTATTGAGACCATCCTTATTTGTGAGCTCTGGGTTTGATTGAGAGACCTCTTAAAGAATGAATTAGAGTCCTGATATTAACCTTGAACTTCATACATGTGTACCCACACTTCTGTGAACATGCATATATGCATATACAAGCCACACACATATGTACATGAAGGAAAAAGAAGAATAAACCAAACAAAACCCAACAATAATTCTAGAACAAGAAAACAGCTGGATAGTGGTAACACTGGTAGGGTAGGAAAAGGGTCTTTAATTAGTTAACACTAATATTAATTGTTCTATGACTATGTAAGATATTAACTTTGGGAAAGGGTGTTTGGAATATGTACTGTTTTTGCAATTTTTAAACCAAACTTAAAATTATCTCAAGTAAATTTCTACAGTTCAGCTTGATATGGCTGATTACCAAGGTCTTAGTGAGACCCACCTCCAGCCTGCAGTTTGCATCCAGGGCTGGCGCCTGGGTCTCTCTTCTGAGAATTGGGATCTGCCTCCAGAGAGTCAGTGCTGGGTTAACAGCCCCTGGAGGCTTTGGGATCCTGGTCTCTGCCCTTGTCCTATCTTCGTCTAGTCCCTCTTTCTTTTTCTGGCTGTCTTGTTACTTCTCTGCTCTTTCCCAGTGCTTCTTTGGTTGGCTGGTTTGTTTGCTATGTTTTTCCTCCTTTACAGAAGCTAAGAGATGCAGGTCAGATCACACTCCAACTTGGCGTTTTTCCCAGCAGGGTGGAGACATGTGAAATGTTGTATTTTCTGTGGCTCTGCCAGGCTGCCACAACCGGTCTCACAGACTGAGTGAGTTAACCTGTGTTTTGAGTCAGCGCTATTGTGCTTGTTCTTGCCTCCTGTGGTGGCTCGTGTGAAAAGAGCAATTTTGGAATTTTCTCCAAATAAAATAATTATTCACATAAGATCCAATTTTCTTCCACCCATTATGTCTGAAGCCTATATATTCATGTTCTTTCTCTATCCCATTTCTAAGACCAAAACCAGAAAATGTACAATGTCACTATTGTTGTTATAAACATTAGTATTTTATTAGTAAAAAGAACTCTTCACATGACTAATTGATATGAATCTCTTTGCTTTAGTGAAAGCTCTCAGTAAAAAAAAATTTTTCTCTATATTAAAATTTTTGCTCAGCAAATAATCATTGAGCATTCACTGTATTCTGAGCTATGAGGTAATCCCCAGGAAGAAAATGGTGAACATATAACCAGATAAAATTTAAAACTTACAAAATATGGACTGTGGTGCATGCTGTAACATGGTTGTTGTGCTCTGAAAGCTCTTGGGTAGACAGGTCTGACCTGAGGAAGTGGGCTGCTGCTCAGGGTGGGAGACAGCCCTTAGCTCCAATGCAGACATGAGGCGGAGGCTGGCACTAGACAGAGCGTTCCAGACAGCAGAGGTGAAACGCCCCTTTCATGGGGAGAAGGGGTGGACAGGGCTGAAGAGGGGGGCACTGGTGGACCTCACAACTAGGGTAAGAATTTTCTCTTTTCTCCTAAGAACAATAGGAAACATCTATCCAGTTTGAAGCAGAGATTGTATCCATTAATTCTCTCTCTCTAACTCCCTGCCTCCCTTCCACTCCCCCTGCTCTCTTCTCTGTCCCTCTCCCCCCTCTCCTCCCTCTTTTTGTTTACACACACACACACACACACACACACAGAGAGAGAGAGGAATGGGGTGGAGCAGGCGTGTTGGAAAGTTATGGTAGTGTCCAGACCAAAAATATGATGATAGTTTGGATAAAAGCAACAGTGGAAAGATGGAGGAAAAGATTTGTTTTATTCTTGGGCTTTTTATTTGTTTTCCTTTTAAAGAATTTATATTAACCACATGGTGGTGGTGCTCACCTTTAATCTTAACACTCGTTTGGCAGATGCAGGTGGATCTTTGGGTTCAGGGCCATCTACAGAACAAGTTCCAGGAAACAGGGCTATACAGAGAAACCCTGTCTTGAAAAAAAAAATCAAATAAATAAGTAAACAAACAAATAGATTCTATTAGATTTATCACCCAGGCATGATGGTGCATGTCTTTAACCCCCGCACTCAGGAGGCAGAGGCAGGTGAATCTCTCAGTTTGATGCCAGCCTGGTCTACATGGTGAGTTCCAGGACATTCAGAGCTACCTAGTGAGACCTGTCTCATAATACTGAGTGGAGGGAAGGGGGGTAGAGGAGAGACAGATAGACAGAGGACATAGCAGAAAAATTGGACAGGTTTTGGAGGATGGCAAAGCAGATGTGTATATCAAAGGTGGTCTGGGAGTGCACAGCTGGAATTGAACTGTGTGCTATTTCATGAGTTTCCGATCTCTGTATGCACCCAGAAGAGAATATTCTGTTTGTTTTTTTTTTTTTCCTCATGGTTTATTTTTTTTTTTATATTTAAAAATTTCCATCTCCTTCCCTCCTCCTCCCCCCTCCCTCCCCTCCTTCTCCCCTTTCCTCTCCCCTCCTTCTCCCCCTTCCCTCCTCTCCCCTCCACCCATACCTCCCCTCCCTCCCTCTCAAGGCCAAGGACCCATCAGGGTTCCCCACTCTATGCTGAGACCAGGGTCCTCCCAACTCCCCCCTGGTCCAGGAAGGTGATCGACCAAGCTGAGAAGGCTCCCACAGAGCCCGTCCATGCAGAAGAATCAGAGCCCAGAGCCATTGTCCTTTGCTTCTCAGTCAGCCCCCGCTGTTGGCCACATTCAGAGAGACGGGTTTGGTCGCATGATCCATCAGTCCCATTCCAACTGGAGTTGGTGATCTCCCAATAGTTCTGTCCCACCGTCTCCATGAGTGAACGCACCCCTCTCGTTCCTGACTTTCTCCCTCATGTTCTCGCTCCTTCTGCTCCTCATCAGGACCTTGGGAGCTCAGTCCAGTGCTCCAATGTGGGGCTCAGTCATCTTCCCCATCTGTCGCCAGCTGGAGGTTCCCTCACGGTCCTGACTTTCTTTCTCATGTTCTCTCTCCTTCTGCTCCTCATCAGGACCTTGGGAGCTCAGTCCGGTGCTCCAATGTGGGGCTCTGTCATTTTCTTCATCTATCGTCAGGTGGAGGTTCTATGGTGATATGCAAGAAATTCATCAGTATGGCTATAGGAACTGGCCTTTTCAGGCTCCCTCTCCTCAGCTGCCCAAGGAACTAACTGGGGGCGTCTCCCTGGAAACCTGGGAACCCCTCTAGGGTCAAGTCTCTTGACAACCCTCAGGTAGCTCTTTAAATTAGGATATATGCTTCCCTGCTCCCATATCCACCCTTCCTATATCCCAAGCACCCCATTCCTCCGAGCTCCCCCCGTTCTCCCCTTCACACTTTTCTCTCCCCATCTTCCCTTGGCCCAGTCTTGCCCAACCCTCAAGTTCCCAATTTTGCCTGGCGATCGTGTCTACTTCCAATATCCAGGAGGATTACTATATCTTTTTTTGGGAGTTCACCTTCTTATTATCTTCTCAAGGATCCCAAATTTATAGGCTCGATGTCCTTTAATTATTGGCTAGAAACCGATTATGAGTGAGTACATCCCATGTTCATCTTTTTGGGTCTGGGTTACCTCACTCAGAATAGTGTTTTCTATTTCCATCCATTTGCCTGCAAAATTCAAGATGTCATTGTTTTTTACCGCTGAGTAGTATTCTAGCATGTATATATTCCACAGTTTCTTCATCCATTCTTCCACTGAAGGGCATCTAGGTTGTTTCCAGGATCTGGCTATTACAAATAATGCTGCTATGAACATAGATGAGCATATGCTTTTGTTGTATGATTGGGCATCTCTTGGGTAGATTCCCAATAGTGGAATTGCTGGGTCCTGGGGTAGGTTGATCCCGAATTTCCTGAGAAACCGCCACACTGCTTTCCAAAGTGGTTGCACAAGTGTGCATTCCCACCAGCAATGGATGAGTGTACCCCTTACCCCACAACCTCTCCAGCAAAGGTTATTATTGGTGTTTTGGATTTTAGCCAATCTGACAGGTGTAAGATGATATCTCAAAGTTGTTTTGATTTGCATTTCCCTGATAGCTAGGGAGGTTGAGCATGACCTTAAGTGTCTTTTGGCCATTCGAACTTCTTCTGTTGAGAATTCTCTGTTCAGTTCAGCAGCCCCATTTTTTAATTGGGTTAATTGGCATTTTACCGTCTAGTCTCTTGAGTTCCTTATATATTTTAGAGATCAGACCTTTGTCAGTTGCAGGGTTGGTGAAGATCTTTTCCCAGTCAGTAGGCTGCCTTTGTGTCTTAGTGACAATGTCCTTTGCTTTACAGAAGCTGCTCAACTTCAGGAGGTCCCATTTATTCAATGTTGCCCTTAAAGTCTGTGCAGCTGGGGTTATGCGTAGGAAACGGTTCCCTGTGCCCATTTGTTGTAGAGTACTTCCCACTTTCTCCTCTATCAAGCTCAATGTGTTCAAATTAATATTGAGGTCTTTAATCCATTTGGACTTGAGTTTGTGCATGGTGATAGATATGGATCTACTTTCATTCTTCTACAGGTTGACATCCAGTTATGCCAGCACCATTTGTTGAAGATGCCCTCTTTCTTCCATTGTGTACTTTTGGCTCCTTATCAAATCAGGTGTTCATAGGTTTGTGGTTTAAGATCTGGGTCTTCTATACGATTCCATTGGTCAACTTCTCTGTTTTTATGCCAATACCAAGCTGTTTTCAATACTGTAGCTTTGTAATAGAGTTTGAAGTCAGGGATGGTAATGCCTCCAGAAGAACCTTTATTGTATAAGATTTTTTTGGCTATCCTGGGTTTCTTGTTTTTCCATATAAAGTTGATTATTGTCCTCTCAATCTCTGTGAAGAATTTTAATGGGACCTTGATTGGGATTGCATTGAATCTATAGATTGCTTTTGGTAGAATTGCCATTTTTACTATGTTGATCCTCCCAATCCACGAGCAGGGGAGATCCTTCCATTTTCTGGTATCCTCTTCAATTTCTTTCTTCAAAGACTTAAAGTTCTTGTCAAATAAATCCTTCACTTCCTTGGTTAGAGATACTCCCAGATATCTTATGCTATTTGTGGCTATTGTGAAAGGTGATACTTCTTTGATTTCCCTCTCTGCTTCCTTATCCTTTGAGTATAGGAGGGCAACTGATTTTTTGGAGTTGATCTTGTAACCTGCCACGTTACTGAAGGAGTTTATCAGCTGTAAGAGTTCTTTGGTGGAGTTTTTGGGGTCGCTTATGTATACTATCATATCATCTGCAAATAATGAAAGTTTAACTTCTTCCTTTCCAAATTGAATCCCCTTGATTCCCTTATGTTGTCTTATTGCTATTGCTAGAACTTCAAGCACTATATTGAAGAGATAAGGAGAGAGTGGACAGCCTTGTCGTGTTCCTGAATTTAGTGGGATAGCCTTGAGTTTCTCTCCGTTTAGTTTGATGTTAGCTGTCGGCTTGCTGTAAATAGCTTTTATTATATTTAGGAATGACCCTTGTATCCCTAATCTCTCCAAGACCTTTATCATAAAAGGGTGCTGAATTTTGTCAAATGCTTTTTCAGCATCTAATGAGATGACCATATGGTTTTTTTCCTTCAGTTTATTTATATGATGGATTACATTGATAGATTTTCGTATGTTGAACCAGCCCTGCATCTCTGGGATGAAGCCTACTTGATCGTAATGGATAATTTTTCTAATGTGTTCTTGGATTCGGTTTGCCAGTATTTTATTGAGAATTTTTGCGTCAATGTTCATGAGTGAGATTGGCCTGTAATTCTCTTTCTTGGTTGAGTCTTTGTGTGGTTTAGGTATCAGGGTAACTGTAGCTTCATAGAAGGAATTTGGCAGTGACTCTTGTGTTTCTATATTATGAAATACCTTAAGGAGTATAGGTATTAGGTCTTCTTGGAAGTTCTGGTAGAATTCCGCGTTGAAACCATCTGGTCCTGGGCTCTTTTTGGTAGGGAGGTTTCTGATAACAGTTTCTAATTCTTCGCGACTAACAGGACGATTTAGAGCATTTACCTGGTCCTGGTTTAACTTTGGTATATGGTATTTATCTAAAAAACTGTCCATTTCTTTTACATTTTCCAATTTTGTGGCATACAGGCTTTTGTAGTAAGATCTAATGATTCTCTGAATTTCCTCTGTGTCTGTGGTTATGTCCCCCTTTTCATTTCTGATCTGATTAATTTGCGTGTTCTCCCTCTGCCGTTTGATTAGTTTGGCTAAGGGTTTGTCAATCTTGTTGATTTTCTCCAAGAACCAGCTTCTTGTTTCATTGATTCTTTGGATTGTTTTCTGTGTTTCTATTTTGTTGATTTCTGCCCTCAGTTTGATTATTTCCAGTCTTCTACTTCTCCTAGGTGAGTCTGCTTCTTTTTTTTCCAGAGCTTTCAGGTGTGCTGTTAAGTCACCAATGAGTGCTTTCTCCGTTTTCTTTAAGTGGGCACTTAGTGCTATGAACTTTCCTCTTAGCACTGCTTTCATTGTGTCCCATAGGTTTGAGTATGTTGTGTCTTTGTTTTCATTAAATTCAAGAAAGACTTTAATTTCTTTCTTTATTTCTTCCTTGACCCAGGTGTGGGTCAGTAGTTGACTGTTCAGTTTCCATGAGTTTGTGGGCTTTCTGGGAGTAGCATTGTTGTTGAATTCTAATTTTAATCCATGGTGATCCGATAAGACACAGGTGGTTACTAATATTTTTTTGTAACTTGTGGAAGTTTGCTTTGTTACCAAGTATATGGTCAATTTTCGAAAAGGTTCCATGAGCCGCAGAGAAGAAGGTATATTCTTTCCTATTTGGGTGGAATGTTCTATAGATGTCTGTTAAGTCCATTTGGTTCATTACCTCCATTAAGTCTTTCAATTCTCTGTTAGGTTTCTGTCTGATTGACCTGTCCATTGGTGAGAGAGGAGTGTTGAAGTCTCCAACTATTAGTGTGTGTGGTTTGATGGCTGCCTTGAGTTCTAGAAGTGTTTCTTTTACATAAGTGGGAGCTTTTATATTAGGGGCATAGATATTCAGGATTGAGACTTCATTCTGATGGATTTTTCCTGTTATGAGTATAAAGTGTCCCTTTCCATCTCTTCTGATTGATTTTAGTTTAAAGTCAACTTTGTTGGAAATTAGTATGGCCACACCCGCTTGTTTCTTGGGGCCATTTGCTTGATAAACCTTTTCCCAACCCTTTACTCTGAGTAGGTGTCTGTCTTTGTGGTTGAGGTGTGTTTCTTGTAAACAGCAAAATGTTGGATTCTGTTTTCGTATCCAGTCTCTTAGCCTGTGCCTTTTTATAGGTGAATTGAGTCCATTGATATTAAGTGATATTAATGACCAGTGGTTGTTAACTTCAGTCATTTTTAGTAGTAGAGTTTGTGTGTTTCCCTTCTTCTAGTTGTGCTGGTGAAGGGTCGCTAGATGCCTGAGTTATTGTGGGCGTTGTTGGACTCCTTGGTTTGTGATTTTCCTTCTATTACTTTCTGCAAGGCTGGATTTGTGGCTGCGTATTGTTTAAATCTGTTTTTGTCCTGGAATATCTTGTTTTCTCCATCAATGGTGAATGCAAGCTTTGCTGGGTATAATAGTCTAGGCTTGCATCCATGTTCCCTTAGTGTCTGTAGCACATCTATCCAAGCTCTTCTGGCTTTCATGGTTTCCATTGAGAAATCAGGTGTAATTCTGATAGGTTTCCCTTTATATGTTACTTGACCTTTTTCCTTTGCAGCTCTTAATATCTGTTCTTTATTCTGTATGTTTTGTGTTTTGATTATTATATGGCGTGGGGATGCTTTCTTTTGATCCAGTCTATTTGGTGTTCTGTAGGCTTCTTGTACCTTCATAGGAACATCCTTCTTTAGGTTGGGGAAGTTTTCTTCTATAATTTTGTTGAATATGTTTTCTGGGCCTTTGAGTTGTAATTCTTCTCCTTCTTCTACCCCAATTATTCTTAGGTTTGGTCTTTTCATGGTGTCCCAGATTTCCTGAATGTTTTGTGTTAAGAATTTGTTAGATTTGTTTAGTTCTTTAATCTGTGAGTTTATTTCCTCTATTGTATCTTCAGAGTCCGAGATTCTTTCTTCCATCTCTTGTATTCGGTTGGAAATACTTGTCTCTGAAGTTTCTGTTCGTTTACTCAGAGTTTCCATTTCCAGTCGTCCCTCAGATTGTGTTTTCTTCAATACCTCCATTTCATTTATCAGGTCTTGTACTGTTTCCCTTACCTGCTTGATTGCTTTTTCTTGTTTTTCTTGGGTATCTTTGAGAGATTTATTTATTTCCTCTACCTTTTTGTTTGTCATCTCCATTTCTTTATGGCAGTTTTTTACCTCCTGTTTAAGGTCCTCTATTATTTTCATAAAGTACTGTTTAAGGTCGGTTTCTTCTATATCTTCTGGGGTAGGGTGTTCAATTCTTGTTGTTTCAGGATGTCTGGCTTGTGGTGATATCATGTTGCCTTTCATGTTGTTGGAGGAGCTCCTGCATTGGCGCCTGCCCATCTCTTCCTTCAAAAGGAGCCCGGATGCGTTTGGTGTCCTAGACCAATCTTTGCTGTGACTGAAACTGGTTGGATCTCCCCAGTGCCAGAGGAGGACCTATTCCTTGCGTCACAATCTGAAGAAGCCCGCACTCCCTTGCAGGAATCCTCAGAGCTGCCTGGAGGCCAGAGTCTGACTCCTCTGGGTGGATGGCCTTAGAACAGGAGCAGGACACCTGAGAACACTAGGGAAAGCTTGGGAGACACAAGCCTGCAGAGGGAAGTGGGGGTAGGGGGTCTGTGCTTTCCAGGGCAGGTTGCCCCAGGGTCCGCATTCACTCACCAGTTCAGATGGAATGTCAGGGCACAGGATCAGGGATTCCAGGCAGCCCAGGGTCGCAGCCCAGACAAAAGGGCCAAGGTGGGGGCAGGGCGGGATGGAATACCACACAGGGAACCTGGCAGCACAATCTGAAGAAGCCCGCACTCCCTTGCAGGAATCCTCAGACCTGCCTGGAGGCCAGAGTCTGACTCCTCTGGGTGGATGGCCAGTTCAGATGGAATGTCAGGGCACAGGATCAGGGATTCCAGGCAGCCCAGGGTCGCAGCCCAGACAAAAGGGCCTCCATTACTTTCTGAAAGAAGTCCAAGGTTCCAGCGAGGAGCGCAGGAAAACAAAGAGCAGGCGGGCCACAGGCCCGCAAGATTTTATAAGTCCCTGTTTGTGGTGCTAGTTTGAGGTCTCTCTGAGTGAAGCACCTTCTCTCCCTTGTTTTTCAGGGAGGAGAAAATAAAGAATTACCTGTTAGGAATAGAAGCTGCCATGTCTCTGTTTTTGCCTGACCTTTTTCAGGAGCCGTCTTAGGCCATTAGGATTTTTGTTTGCTTTTGGTTTTTTCTTGTGACAGAGTCTCATTCTGCAACCTATACTGGCCTAGAACTCACTGTGTAGCCTGGGCTAGCCTGAGACTTATGGTAAGTCTCCTGCCTCTGCTTCCCAAGTGTTGGGATCATAGGTATGTGCTATCAACTCAGCTCATTAGCGTTATGTCTTTGTTCCAAGAAGAAACCAGGCCTAGTATAGAGCAGCAATGTGTGCCCACACTCCTCCCAGTGCTGTGGCCCAGACTTCCCCACGACCTTCCTGGTACTGTGGTCCTGCCTGACCCGTGCACTGTGACGAAGCCTTTGCACACAGGGTCCTCTCATTTAGGATTCCCTTTTTTCCTGGTGTGTATGCCAGCAATAGTTTATTAGAAAGCTCTCTAAGGAAGGATGTTCCCTGCTCTGACTTGAATACTTGAATACCCTTTTGTCCCTCGAGCAGATCATTAGATGTACTGCGGGTTCTGTGTATTTCAGCCAGGGCTGCAGCCGCTCCTGATTGCAGCTCATTAGATGTACTGCGGGTTCTGTGTATTTCAGCCAGGGCTGCAGCTGCTCCTATTTGTGGTGGAGTGGCAGGACAGAAAGGACACATCTCAGTATGATGTTTCCTAGTTCCTTGGTTGGAGGCAGAGTGGCTACAGTAACCCAAGAGTCTGCTGCATTCTTGCTAGCATTGAGAGCCGTGAACTCTTCTCTGTCAGTACTCTTTAGTCTCTGGGTTCCTGTGATCAGCCTGAAAGAGCTTGGGCTATGTTTTTGTTTTTTTTTTTCCCCTTACAAAGATTTTTTTAAAAGATTATCACTTTTTTAAAAGGTCTTAATTATTATGTAGTCCAGGGTGTCCTCATATTGAGTGTTCAGGCTAGCCTCAAACTCAAAATCCTCCTGCTTCAGGCTCTAAGTATTGGGATTAGAGATATTACTACCATGCCTGTTTTCTATTTTGTGCTCCTGAAATCAAACTCAACGCCAATACTCAGGAACCATCCCTGGCAAAGAAAGCAGGCAAAGCCCAAGTGTCAGAATTAATCTTTTTTTTTTTTAAAAGAAATACTCATTCCTCTTATGCTGTTGTCTTCTGAATGCCAGGGTTAGAGGTCGGTGCCACCACTCCCAGTTGTAGAGGCATCATTTTCACTTCAAATTTCCTGTCTCCAAAAAGCTCCTTCTATGAATTGTCAGTCCTTCAGCCAGTGGCAATAATCCTTGTGCTGGCATGCTGGATGTTGTGGTACATGCCTGTAATCCCAGGATTTAGGGCTCAGGCAAGAAGATCAAGAGTTCAAGTCCAGCCTGGGCTACATAGTGAATTCTAGGCTAGCTAGGTTTTTTTTATATATATATATATATATATATATATATATATGTATGTATATGTATATATATATATATACATATATTTATAATGTTTGTATTTCTAGAAGCTACCATGGTAGTCTGGTATGTAATAGTTGCCTGGTAAATGCATTTTCTCTGAATGATTGGATGAATGAGTATAATGTTCTATTTGTAGTACGTGATATTGGCATAGTCACTTGTAAACTATCCCTGGGTATTTTGTACATTGCATACACATAGTCCATCCTTTTACAACACTTGTTTCCCCAGCTAATGGATCTGTTCCTCTGAGATAAGTGGGCGTAGTTTTTCAGTTTCTCTTAGCTCGGCTGCCTGCTTCCTTGGCTACTATATCTTTCTGCTTTTTTTTTTTTTTTTTTAATGTAGGGTTTCTCCATGTAGCCCTGGAACTCCCTCTATTGACCAGGCTGTCCTCAAACTCAGATCTGCCTGCCTCTGGCTCCAGAGTGCTGAGACTAAAGGCACATGTCACTATGCCCATCAGATCCCTTTTTCTTATTCATAAGTGTTATGAACCACATATTTTATGTACCAAGCTCTAGCATTTGGCCTGGGGAAATCCAAAAGGAAGAAGTACAGTTTCTGTGATCAGGGAAAAGAGATGCAAAAGAGCCCGATTTTTAAAATGAGGGTGATGAGCTACCAAGCTTACTAGCATTCTGGGATGTCTTGGATGGTGTGTGACTTTCAAGGGAGGGGCAAGAAGGCTTTTACAGAAAAAAGACAATAGTGTCAGCAATGTCTTGATGATGGTTGGGAGTTACCTGCCATCTGCCCACTGCATACACACAACAACAAAGCTTATTAGCCTTATTCCCAGAAGGTACAAAGTATTCTGATAAGTAGATGTTGATCTTAAGATTGTGGGTCCTTCAGACCACCTTACTTTAATGTCTTACAGACTCTGTTAGAGACTGGTGAAAAGAGTGTCTGAGTGAGTGTGGGATGCGGACACAGAGAGTTGGGTCAGAGAGGTAAACTGGACATGGTATTCTGATCTTCAGAAACTGCTCAGTCTTGGTGTGTTAGCCAGCCATTCCATCCACTGCCCCTGCTGAGTTTTCCTGTATGCCATGGCAACCTTTCTCTTTGTGACTTTCAGGTCAGGCTGTTCCTGCAGGATCCCATGTGCGATTGAATCTACAAACTGGAGCAAGAGAGGTGAAACTCCAACAAGAAGACAAATTCCAAAATAATTTAAAAGGATTTAAAAAAGGCAAAAGGTACTGTATTAGTCCTAGGGACTAGGAGACTTAATGATGACATTGATTTGGAAATACTAACAATGTTACCTAATTCATGAGTGTGAATTTGTTTCTCTGTGTAGCCCTGGCTGTCCTGGAACTTGTTATGTAGACCAGGTTGGCCTTGAACTCAGCCCAGATGTTCTTGCCTCTGCCTCCCAAGTGCTGGGATTAAATGTGTGCTCCATGACCAGCTATGTGTGTTACAATTTTTATTTGAAATTTAACATTGTAGACTTTATGATTAAAATTGTCAGGGTTTTATGGACATTTACTTCACAGTCTTTGGAAAGAAAATTGATGCTGTAGGGGAATACTTAACCTGTCTTAGAAGTGGAAGCTGTTTCCCCAGTTCTTTAAGGGTACCCATTTGAATCCCAGCAATTAATGTGCTGATTACCGATGAGTCATCTATTCATTAAAACAAGCCTATTAGGCCTTCTGCTTTTCGGTGATATTCCCTTGGTGAACAATAAAATTGCCTGTAGAAGTCTAATTCAGACTAACTTCCCTCTCGTTGGCAGGGTTAAAATAGACTTCCCGATTAGAGTGTGAGTGGAAGCTACCACCAGTCCCAGTGTTTGCAGGTTTCCTAACTTTTTAATAACCAGTTCGAGCGGTTTGATTTTAGAGAATTAACAGTTTCTATTTTTCCTGTTTAATTACCTCAAATTAACAAATTTTCCTTGCTTGATATTTCCTGAAAGAGAGGAAGGGAAAACTTAGGCCTGGGGTGGCCAGGATTAATACCCTTAATATTAATATATAGCATTAACACAGGGAGCAGACACTCAGGATGCACTGTTGGGATTGCCGCCTCTCTAGGTATGGCCAATGAGCCAGGTTGTTCTTATTTTAATAGTTAGAAAAAACAAAAAGAACATTTAATAATTGTGGAAATTATGTGAAATTTCACATGGCATTTCTTCACATGTCATCTATGGCTGCTTTCCTGTTATAGTGGTAGAGTTGAGACAACACAAAGCTTAAAATACTAACTGGCTCTGAAACATGTAAATTATTTGGAATTAATCTTGATTAAATAGATTCTATTCAGTGTTTTGATTATTACTAATTTAACAATTTTTTTTATTTTTTTTCAAGAACGGGGTTTTCTCTGTAGCTTTTGGAGCCTGTCCTGGAACTAGCTCTTGTAGACCAGGCTGGCCTCGAACTCAGAGATCCGCCTGCCTTTGCCTCCCGAGTGTTGGGATTAAAGTTGTGGCTTAATTTAACAAATTTTACAGTTATATGTAAACTAGAAAGGGATGTTAGAGACCTGACCCTCCCTCCCTCCCTCCCTCCCTCCCTCCCTCTCTCCCTCTCTCCCTCCCTCCCTCTCTCCCTCTCTCCCTCCCTCCCTCCCTCTCTCTCTCTCTCTCTCTCTCTCTCTCTCAACAGGGTTTCTCTGTGTAGCCTTCACTGTCCTGGAACTTGCTCTGTAGACAAAGTTGGCCATGAACTCTCAGAGATCCACCTGTCTCTAATCTCCCAAGTGCTGGGATTTTGTCACCACTACCATGCTCTTTTTTTCTTTTTGTTTCATTTTTTAAAAAGTGTCAAATGTGTGGGGTGCCTGCAGAGGCCAGAAGAGGTTGTGAGCCACCCAACATGAGTGCTGGGAATGAACTCCGGTCCTCTAGAGGGGCAGTATGCTCTCTTAATTGTTGAGCCATCTCTCCAGCTCTATGACCTTCCCTTGACCTACCTGACTAAAAACACCATGAGCTGGTCCATGTCCCTGTTTAGTCCAGTGCCACCCATAAACCCCACAAAGGAGCATGGGCAGATCTGGACAGTTTTTACAATTAGGAGATTCTAATTTCCATTAAAATGGAGGCTTTGTCGTCATCACAAACTAGGAAAGTTCTTTCTTATTCCCTATCTCTTCATATAGGCCTATACTTGTGGTGGCCCAAATCATAAAATTCTTTCTTTCTCACAGCCATATAAGAATAATCAGAGCCGGGCGGTGGTGGCGCACGCCTGTAGTCCCAGCACTCGGGAGGCAGAGGCGGGCGGATCTCTGCGAGTTCGAGGCCAGCCTGGTCTACAAGAGCTAGTTCCAGGACAGGCTCTAGAAACTACAGGGAAACCCTGTCTCGAAAAACCAAAAAAAAAAAAAAAAAAAAAAGAATAATCAGGTACTGTTGTACAACCTGCTGACCTTTCCCACCTCCAGAAAGCATGTGTGTGCACATGCTTCAGTGTGTCAGTCACGGCACATGGGACTCTTCGCTCACAGCTCGTCCAGTTCTTATCTTTTAATGAAAAAGCGAACCTCCTCTTTGGTTAATTGAGAGCTTCTGGTTTGTTGTTTTGTGTGCTCCACCCTCCTGCCCCGACTGCAGGTCATCAGTAGGAGCACTCACTGCTCAGGTCCTCAGGAGGAGCACTCGCTGCTCAGGTTATCAGTAGGAGCACACCCTGCTTAGGTCATCAGGAGGAGCACTCCCTGCTCAGGTCATTAGTAGGAGTACTCACTGCTCAGGTCCTCAAGAGGAGCACTCGCTGCTCAGGTCATCAGTAGGATGGTGTCTTACCGGGAAAGATTCAGCACATCTGACCTGGTGGCTGGCTTCATCGCATCTCCCTCAAAGGAGAGGCATGGCAGTCTGACTAACTTAGGAGAGGCGTGGCATCTGACTGAGCCATCCTACCTCACTTCCTTTTTCCTGTTTCTGTCTACTCCACCCACCTAAGGGCTGGCCAAGGCAGTTTCTTTATTAATTAACCAATGAAATCATCAGATAGATAGAAGACACACCTACATCAACTCCCTGCTCAGGCCATCAGGAGGAGCACTCACTGCTCAGGTCATCAGTAGGAGCACTCACTGCTCAGGTCATCAGTAGGAGCACTCACTGCTCAGGTCATCAGTAGGAGCACTCACTGCTCAGGTCATCAGTAGGAACACTCACTGCTCAGGTCATTAGTAGGAGCACTCCCTGCTCAGGTCATCAGTAGGAGCACTCACTGCTCAGGTCATCAGTAGGAGCACTTACTGCTTTCTCTTTGCTCCTTTTAGAGCAGGTCTTGATGCTTGCACGGGGTCACTTACCAGATATCCTGTGTATCAGATATTTACGTTATGATTCATAACAGTAGCAAAATTACAATTATGAAGTAACAATGAAATAATTTTATGGTTGTGGTCACAACATGGGGAACTGTCTTAAAGGGTCGCAGCATTAGGAAGGTTAAGAACCACTGTTCTAGAGCAAAAGCCTCTGTAGTCTGTAGAGACACCATAAGGAGGGGAACCTTGTTCCTACTTTTTCCTCTTTGCTTTTCCTGTGGATTGTTACTGAGGGCTTTGCCCTAGAATGGGCCCCAGGGCATGCTAGACATTGCCCTTTCTCTCTCAGCTGTTGCAGCCTTTCTGGACAGAGCCTCAACCAGCCGCCTCTACTTCTGCTTCACAGCATCTTCCTGGCTGTGGAGCAGTGAGTGGCCTGGAACAGAGGCTTAAGAGCCAGCATCCTGAAATGGTTGTCTGATTAGTGTGCTGTGGAGGACAAGGCCTGCCCCTTTCTATCAGGTTGTTCAGATGAGTCGCTGAACTGGAGAGAGAGGGACCAAGCCTTCCACTAGTCCTGCTGCTCATGTTGCTCCTTAGAGCCAGGATGCCTGTGTGCGCTAAGCCTGGGGCAGAGACTTAGGGCTGTCTCAGAAGGTACTCTTGGCGCTGCCTGACTTCAAGAATCTTTTTAGGCATAAAAGTTTTATTCTACATCCTGTCAGCATCTTCACAAACAAGCATCTCTTTTCCCTGGAATCTTTTTTGAAACTTCCTCCTGTGTTAGAGGAGTAAAGGACAGACTCTGCTCCATCTGAGCAGTACCGTCTTGGATCAGGCATTTGCCGTGCTGCGGTATGGTATAGTGGTGAGGAGATGAGCCAAGGCCATGTTGTTTGCCTGCTGTATTAGTTCATTTCACAGAGACCTACTGAATGCCTGCGTGACTGGCACTGGGGAAACATGAGAAACAAAACAGACAAGTGGTTGCCTCCATGAGGTGAGTGGAGGCCATGTGGAGGTTGACAGGCAGAAAACCAAGAAAATAAACATATGAGTAAGATAATTACAAATTATAATAAGTTCTAGGGAAGAAATGAGCCAAGGTAATGAGTCTCTGCAGGAGACCATGTTAGATAGAGTGATTTGGGAAGGAAGACCTCATCAACATATTTGAGCTAAAAGCTAAAGAAAGAGAATTTCAGTCCTACAAAGCATTCTGTTTGTAAGTTTGGGGGTTATAGCATTTCAAGCAGATGAAACAAAAGCAGAGCCCCGGGCTTTGTCAAGTTTGAGAAACAGAAAAATGACTCAGGTGGTTAGAGAGGAAGAGATGCTGGGAGGCGGCAGAGGTGAGGATGGAGTAGGTGTGTGGGGTGTTGGGGGAACATTCTGAATGCTCTCCGTACACCTAAGTATAGTAGAAAGGACCAGAGCATTTTAGGGCAAGAGAGTGGCTTAGTATAGCTTAACAGAATAACCGTAGTGTCTGGATAAGAGATTGAAACTAGGGAAAGAAGCAGCAAACCCCCCAGGACACCATTTCAGCATGACCAGACAGGACAGAGGTAACTAAGTCCAGGGCATCACAATGCAGAGCGGGTGAATTTCGAGTTAGTTTGGAAGGGCTGCCACAGGACTTGCTGATGGCTTAGGATAGAGGCCGAGGAGTGGAGAAAATTTGGAATATGGCCTCTTTCTGGGGCTTGAGCCACTGAGTGCTTAGAGGTGCTATTTTTTGAAATAGAAAAGTTGCAGTTGGTCTAGATTTTTAGAGACAAGTATCATGAGCGATATTTTTTATTAACTGAGCGTGAAGTGTGTTTTAAACATCTGAAACTCACTTGGATGGGCTAGCTGGCTGGCTCAGAGGGTAAACACGCTTGTTGCCAAGTCTGATAACCTGAGTTTCATTCCTGGGACATGGTGGAAGGAGAGAACCAGAACCGACTCCAGAAAGTTGTCCTCTAACCGCTGCATACATGCTGGGGACCACACCTGCACCATAAGTAGATAAGTATAGGTGGATTTTTGGGTTTTTTTTTTTTTTTTTTTTTTTTTTTTTTTGAGCAAAAGACCTCTGAGACCAAAGATAATCAGCTTACACACCAGTCAGTTTTCCCTTTGCCGTGAGTACACACCAAAAGAAATAACTTAAGGAATTACTGATTTGGGCTTAAAGTTTCAGGAGCATCACACCATTATGATGGGGAGGCAGAGTGAAGCAATTCACAGATACAGGAAGATACAGCCCTTGGTTGGGACAGGGCTCATGGTCTAATTGCCATGAGAAATTCCTTTACAGATGTACTTTACAGATGTGCTAAATCCCCTAGGTATTCCCCCATCTATTTTATATCCCGGCTACAGCCTTCCCTCACCCCCATCTTCCCTTCCCAGTCTCTTCCCCACCCTCCATCCCCCTACTCCCCTCATCCCCTTCTCTTTCTCCCTTATCCAGGAAAGGGCAGGTCTCCTATGAGTATCAATAAAACATGGTATATCAAGCTGTAATAAGACTAAGCACCCCCCACCCATGAATTAATGCTGGGCGAGACGATCCAGAATGAGAAGTAGGGTCCCAAAAGCCAGTAAATGAGGCGAGACTGCCCCTCTTCCCACTGTTAGGAGTCCCATAAGAGAACTAAGCTACACAATTGTAACATATATACAGAGTGCATAGGTCAGTCTTCCTGGTTATCAGTTCAGTCTCTGAGAGCCCCTATGAGCTCAGGTTAGTTGATTGTGTAAGCCTTCTCGTTGTGTCTTGACTTCTCTGGCTCCTATAAGCCTTTCTCCTCCTCTGCGGGATTCCTGAACTTCACCTAATGTTTGGCCGTGGGTCTCTGCATCTGCCTCCATCAGTTTGTTGGATGGCACCTTTCTGATGACAATTGCTGGTCATAGGAGATGGCCAGTTCATGCTACTTCCCCACTACTGCTAGGAGTCAAGCTGGGGTCCTCCTCATAGTCTCCTGGGAGATTATCCTGCTCCAGGCTTCTACCCGACCCCAAAATGTCCCTACCAGCAGTCCCACCTCAGCACTCTCTCTCCCTCTGTTCCCCCCAACCTGATGAAATAAAGTTAAAAATTAATCATGAAAATCAAGATTACTCCTAGCAGGTAAGATATAAGATATAAGATCCTGCTGTTTGAGGGGAGGGACTTGAACTAAAGGTAGTGTGGGCATCACTGTCAGATAAATATTTTAATGTCTCACCCTAGAGATGAAAAAAAAGGTTATTCAGGACTGAACTGGGAGCCATCCCAGCATCTAGGGTTTCAGGTAGATGAGGGCTCATGGAGAGATGGAGGAGGAGTAATGAGATGGGCAAGCGTAGTGACAAACCAGGAGAGTTAGAGGAAGGGGCGGGAATCCGTTGGGTTTGATTATCAGTCACTGGCAATTTTGATGATCAGTGTTAGACAACGATGGGGTGGGAATATATTCAGTTGCTAGAGTGCTTGCCTAGTATATATGAAGTTGTAGGGCCATCTCTGGTACAACAGAAAGGCAGGAGGAATCAGGAGGATTAGAAGGTTGAGATCATACTCTAAGCTTCACAGAATGTTTGAGCCCAGCTTGAGATACATGAGACCCTGCCCCCCAAAACAAACAATAGAACAGTGTTAGCAGTACGGTAAGGACAGAATATAAAAACAAGTGTGAATGTAAACAGGAAAAAACTAATGAAAAACAAAACAGCCATCAGGAGGCAGAGACAGGATAGCTCCAAGGCCAGCTTTGAGGCCAGCCTTGCCAGAGCTACATAATGAGGCACTGTGTCTTTTATCTCGTTTTGACTGTCCTGGAGCTTGCTATGTAGATCAGGTTGGCCTCTGTCTTTCATGTGTTGGGCAAAATTAGATGCAAGACAAAATGGCATTAGTCTTGCCAAATTGAGGAGGAAGAGGAAGAGAATCTGTTCCTCCTGCAGCTCCTGAATCCTTTGCTCCCAAGAATGGAGACAGACAGTGGTATCCTCACAAGCTTGGCAGTGGAGGGAGATAACCTTGTATCTCTCCTAGTGTGTGATTGTGCTGATCATTTGAATGAAACACACCTTTAAAGGAGGAGTCCGTGCTGACCCACGAGTTAGTGCTCAAGCAAGGGGAGTGGTTAGCTATTATAAATTAGTTGAGGACTGAGGTTTAGTATTTTCCTCAGAGCCCTAAAGACTCGTGATGATGAATCAAGCTGAATGAGGAAAGTCCTGAACACAGATCCTTCTAACCAGGGCTGAGACCTGTTGGAATTTGGACTAGAGCAGGAAGTAGCCGTTTCCCCTCCCTTTGACATGTCCTGTTCTCCCACTGCCTCCAGCAGTTGTGTGTGGCTGGCAGCTAGGCAGTGCAGTTCTGCAGCAGGTTCAGCATCGTACATGCCTTCCACCCTGTGCTGCCAACGATGCCCACGAGGAGGGTTGGCATCATGGATTGGGCAGCACAGGTGGAGCCCAACGCTGCTATGAGGCATTGACCAAGCCACTGCTGCCATGCTGGATGCAAGCTGAAAGGCTGAGGAAAAGGATAAAGTGTTAGAAAAGTGCGAACCGAAGGGAAGAGGGAGCAGAGGGCAGGCAGGCTGAAGTGGTGACCGGCACACTGGAGCTCTCTGCCTGCAGAGAATGGAGAGATGGAACACGTGAGCCCTCACAAGTAGAAGAGGAAGAAGCCGAGTCTACCTAACCATGCATGTCTGTCAGTGGTCCCGCCTCCCTTTCTGTACAATCCAGAGGAATATTTCTTTATCAACTATTTTGTAAATTTGAGTTTTTTAGTAGCTCTAGAAACATTCTGAAAAGGTGGGGAATCCCCCCCCCCCATTCCATTTTTAAAGTGTGAATGATTTTTAGAGAGGTTAAGTCATTTGCTGGTTATTTATTTGTTCACTTTTGGTAAGCCAGAAAATAACAGGATTCTTGATCAGGGGAAACTGTGACTGTTTGGGGGGTCATGGTAGCATTCTTTAGAGGGGCTAGTTTTATTTCCTACAGCACAAAGCGTATTAAACCACAGTTTGGAGTCTCAGTTGTGCATTTGTGTCTGGGGTATTTTTAGTTATGTCTGGGCTCGTGTTTCTAGTAAAACCATTTCCTAAAGACCTGCTCCTCAGTCCTTGCCCATTAGAACTGTAACATCTCTTTCACAACAACTGTGATAATGTGCTGTGAATGATGGAACTTTTGTACTGTGTGTGACATAAAATTGTGAGTCCGTGGAATTGAGTATCACGAGCATTTGACTGTTATGTGAGGTCTTAAGGAAAACTTGCCAAGTTTGAGGCTGGAACATCACTGGACTAAGTTCTAAGAGAAACAACACGGGACTTCAAGAGTTTGGGTACATGAACACGATGTATGACTCTTCAGTTTAGGTGCCTGTGTTAAGAATTGAAATGTCTGTGTACTCCGCTTCTCGAGCAATACAGTGAGTGTCCTGCTGTGTCTCTAACCACAGCTGGGCCGTCTGGCTAAATGCCAGCTCACTTGCATTTGTCTTCATCACTCCTGCTTTGGCCTTTGTTCCCTGACTGAGCTGATCACTCAGGATGGGACCTCGCCTTGTTCCCACTGAAGAGGCGCTCTGTCCAGTCAGGATGGCTGGCTAATCAGGCACAGGGAGGTCTGGGAGGAAACCGCTGTCAACTCCATAGGTTCTTGAGATCACTGTCACATTGATTCTTTGACTCTGTCCTCTTGAAGATGACTGGAGAAAGTGGTTGGTGATTCTTCTCCTCCCAGGTCCCTCACGTCTGTTCCTCTGTTGGACTCACATGCATCCCACCTTGTGCTCAAACATTAGTGTGTAAATCTACCCATTTCATTATGCAAGACAAGTTGGCTTGTCAAATCAAGTCTCAGGATTATAGATGGGGGTGCCTGTTACTTCCTACTCCTGTGTCTAAATTCTTTGCTCCCGGAGGCTCTGCTGGGACACAGGCTCAGAAGGCAGCAGCACAGCTTCTGCCTGAGCAGCTGGCTACAAGCACTTTGTCCAGTGTAGGCCTCTGTTCCTTCTGTCTTGTGAAATAACTCCATTTTGACTTTCAGTTCAGTTACCCTATTGGATCCTGGCTGCCCTACGACAGAGGTATACAGTATACTAAGAATTAGAACAGGGCTGGCCAAGCTTACACTGTCTGTCTTGGAGAAGTATGTTCCTTCTGACTCTCAGCTTCTCTGTGGACAGGCTGGACATCAACACCAACACCTACACATCTCAGGACCTCAAGAGTGCACTGGCCAAATTCAAGGAGGGAGCAGAGACGGAGAATTCAAAGGATGAGCAGGTATGTAATGGTCTTTTTTATTGGTTTTTGCCAGCAGAGACTGGTTTTACCTGGAAACTTTTATAGAAGGCGTAGACTAATAATGTAAAATAATTTGAAAAACAAATAAAAATCATTTATATACTTTTTTTTTGTTGGTTTGGTGTGGTTTTTGTTTTTTTAAAAGAGGGTTTCTCTGTGTAGCCCTGGTTGTCCTGGAACTTGCTGTGTAGACCAGGCTGGCCTAGAACTCAGAGACCTGCCTGCCTCTGCCTCCCAAGTGCTGGGGTTAAAGGCGTGCACCACTGCCCAACATTTTTATATACTATTTTTAAAAACTGCTCAAAGCATTTCTCTTTTAGGTTGGGATCCAGTGTTTTCCATGTTTGGAGAAACTGGGAAATAAAGCAGAAGTGATTATAACCCAGAACCTTTACCTAACAATGGATTAGACACAAATTTGAGTTCTGTTTTGTTTTAATAGGGCTTGGAGAGATGGTTCAGTGGTTAAAAACACTGACTGCTCTTGCAGATGACTGGGTTTAGTTTCCAGCACTCAAGTGACATCTAACAACTGTTTGTAACTCCAGTTCCAGGAGATCTGACGCCTTTTTCTGGCTTCTGCCGGGCACGCGCACATGTGGTGTACAGACATACTTGTAGACAAAATACTCATGCACATAAAATAAAACAAACCTTTAAAAAAATTTAAATAAGGAGGTAGATAAGAGAGTACAAAGCCTGAAGATTTGTCTTTTTAAAATGCAGCAAATGTATTCTTTGGGAGCCTCTAGTTTCTTAAGCATATAATCAGGGTGGGACAAGGAGAAGCTAAAGTTTCCCTACCTCTAAATCTCCATACCAGCTAAGGTATAAGAAGGAAAAGCAGGAGAGTTTGTGGCCCTACTTTCTGGGAGGACTCACTGACGCAGCTCATCCCAGGAAGACATAGTACTTTGGTGTGGATCGTGAGTTCACATACTGTCCAGAGCTATCATGTAGCGTTTCTGTTTATTCCCAGTTGAGACCTGGTGGTCCTTAGAGAACCTTCTTTGACAGCTGCTCTGTAGGTCCAAGTACTCCCTTCCTCACAGTCCTGTTTGCCACTGACTGCCTTGTGGCCCTTTCTCTTGAACACTAGGAGAGTCTTGAAAGAGCAGCATTAGGTCCTTGACAGTTTTTAGTTCAAAATGGCTTAGGTCCTTTAGATTTCTGTTTATTCTGTTGGGTTATGGGAAGTGCAAGCTATGGTGTCCCAGTAGGATTGGGTCTCTCTTTTTACCATGTAGGTCCAGGAATCCTCAGGTTATTTAGAAGTGTTTCTGAGACTAATGAACCTCTAATGTGGAGCTAGTGTCGACCTATTTAAGATGTATTAAAGCACGCACCTGTAATCTCAGGGAGGCGGAGGCAAAGGCTTTATTTGTATTACCTAACATTATCCTCAGAACCCAGCGAAGCAGCCACCTTTTTGTTTTTCAAATACCATCTAACAAAATTGATCATAAGCTAGTCCAGAATGTGCATCCTATCAGATGTCAGAACATCGGTATACTAATCAGTGGAACGCAACAGTAGACTTCAACAAGGACACCATGCATTGACAGCACTTGTATTCAAAGTGCCAAAAATAGTCAAAATGGGGATAGTCATAAATAAAATACAAGATGCTATGCATGCTCACACATACCTGTAATTCCAGTGCTGTAATCCCAGCACTCTGGAGGCTAAAAACCAGGAAGATTATTTGAGTTCTAGGCTTACCAGGACTACATAGTAAATTTCCAGGCCAGCTTGGGCTGTATAGAGACTCCGTCTCAATTCACCAAGCCAAACCAATACAAACCCCAAAGCCTTCATGTCTTTAGTTAGCTTACCAAAGCCATGTGTCTATCAAGGAGATAGTGCATGGTAGAAGGAAGGGGCAGGCCAGAGACTTGGCCCAGCAGAGAAGAACACTTGTGACTCTTTGATCACTAGTATCCACATGGTGGTTCACAATCTGTGACTGCAGTCCCAGGGGATCCAGTGCCCTCTCCCAACCTCTGTGGGCACCAGGCACACACATGGTACACACATAAAAATATAAATATAAAAAATAAAAGAAGGAAGGAGCAGGGTGACAGCTTTAGCACATGAAAGAAAGTGGTGCACAGTGCGCATGGGTTGGCCAGAGAGGGGTAAGCGCATGTGCCACCCAGTGAAGGAGAGGCCAGAAGAACGCTTGTGTCTGGGAGCCTAGGTTCAAGATTGGTATCCCTGTGGCCAGGGCTTGTCACCCTTCCCTCGGGGCATCAGGTAGCTCTGTGAGGAACTTAGAAGTTGTTCTAGGTTCCTTATCTTCTGTGGATGAAATCCCACTTAACCTTACTTCTCTCTCTGCTCTCCTGGTACAATTGAAAGTTTCTCCTCAGACAATGACATTTTCTTTTCATAGCTTAATTAGTGTGAAAAACTGTAATTGTTGGAAAATTTGAAAATGTAAGGGCAAAGATTGTGTTGTTTAAGGAATACATTTCCCTCTGCAGAGGGATCCACAGAACAGCTTAGCAGCAAGACCTTAGCAGCTGCTGGGTGGAGCCACCTGCCTGCCTCGGCACCCAGGGGGCTGGGGACAGAGTCACGTTGTTACCTTTGCACTGAGGACCTGGGTCCCTCTTTCATGTGGAGCTGATTGCCCATGCCAGCACTGACTCTGGGACAAGCAAATTGATTTGAAATAGGTTTGGGTTTGTTGTTCTGTTGTGTTTTTTACAGGTCTCCTGCTCCTGGCTACAGAGCCTTTCATACTTTTAGCTAATTAGTTTTTAAGTCTATGCTATATAAAGCCTTGTAAATACAGGGTGACACTTTTGCTCTATTTGTAAAAACAATCCTGTCAGATACTGATCATATCTCTCAATTGTGTTCCTCAGATCTGACATGAATTTGCAGGAGAAAGAGTATCAGTTCTCTTGAATTGATAGTTACTTTAATTCATTTACATAAATTTTCTTGCCTCTCAAAAAAGTTGTCTCAGGGATGGCAAGATGCCTCAGTGTGTAAAGTCCCTGCCATCAAACCTGCACATACACACATGCATGCACACATACATATACATATGCCACAGCATACAAGTATGTACATACACATATACACATACACTAAATAAATAAATATAAAAATTTTTTTAAGTGTGACTAGAAAATTGTATGACTTTAAGCTTTTGACTCTGGCAAGCTCGTGTTCCCTAGCGCCCCCACTGAAGGTGACTAACCCGCTGGGTACAACCGTAGATGCAATGTGGAGATTCTAAAAGGTGGCAGAAAAGTAGCGTACTGGACAGAAATCTTGGAGCTTTAGGAATGATGTGTTAGTATCTTTCTGGGTCTTCTTTTACCCTACGTATTTCACCCTGGACACTGGAGAATCTCAGGTGCTGAAATATCAACAAGCTTTAGATAATTTAAAAGATTCTTTGTATTCTAAGACGGGGTGTCAGTACATAGCCTAGGGTGACCTGTGCATCGTGTCCCAGGCTGGACTCAAACATGTGATACTCTTGCCTTTGCCTGTCGGGTACTGGCGTGTGCTGCTAAGCTTAGCTTAAGTAGCAGGTTCTAAAACACTAAAATAAACCTTCTGGCTAGAAAAGGAATAGTCCATAAGAAAAAAAAGACTTTTGATAGTACCCGTCCTGCTTTTGCCAAAAATCATGGGACCCTGACCATCACCCCATAATATACATTCATGACCAGTGGGAGATAAGTAAGAGAATATGGAATTGTAGAATTGTGATGGTATCAGCCCTGAATTCTGATTCCTGTACCAGGGTCAGCAGAAATTAACTGGGGATCCTGAACTTGCATCCAGTCAGAATGGCTGTTAGATAACATGAATTCACCTCTATGGCGTCACTGAGATCGTAGTGGTTTCTGCCTCTGCCTGGTAGCTACTCTCTGCATCCTTTCTTGGTGTACCAGCAGAGACCAGTCATGGAGCTTGGTTTTACACACACACACACACACACACACACACACACACACACACACACACGCCTATACCCTGGGAGTAGAGACTGATTACAGTGCAGGGGTGGTGTGAGCAGAAATCAGATGGGGAACGTGAATACCTCTGCCTGGGAACACTGAGACGGCTTTGCACATCTCTCTGATGCAGTGTCAGTGAGGATGAATAGGGAATCTGTCCTTCCATTCCCACCCTAGTGACATCAGACAGCTGCCCTCTGGGATAGAGTCAGTGGGGAAAGTGAATAAACAGCAGGAACTATTAATTTCATTTCAGTTGCCCTACAAGGGTGGTGTAAGTAGAGGCCAATAGGGGGACCTGTTCTTCCATCCGCAAGATCCTGTATTCAGTTATAGCAGCCAATGCTCCTTACCCACCCACCCAGCCTAGACTGAATGGTAGGGATTGGTCTGGAAAGAGTAGATCTGAAAAGTTAAAATATACAGATGTAGTCTTAGACACGACCCTTCATTTATCTCCAGAGAAAACTGATGAGCATCCACACAGCGAAAGGGTTAAGAATTAGACTCCAGTGTGGAAGGCCGCACAAAGGAAACAGGCCAGACTGGCACTGAAAACTGAACTGTCTCTTGAATCATGGCCCATGTATGCTAGAGCCAGCACACCCAAGAAAACTAGCAGGGGACGGACTACCTCCTAATAAACAAGAGTAAATAGAATATTTCATAACTTAAGACCTCAGATAGCTAGCATATACCTGAAAACCACTCATCTCATCAAGAGCCTGGGAAGATCGTAACTTAGAATTAAGTGAGACAGTTGAATGTTTATGCTTCCCCAAACGCCTATGTTTAAGTTCTAACCACCAACATGATCTTCTTTGGAGCTACATCTTTGGAAGATAACGAAGCTCAGGCCATGGGTGTGGGGTGGAGCTCTTCTCAGAAGAGGAGAGGGACCAGCGCCTGTCTGTCATGTCATCCGCATCCCAGGAACTGAACTGGCCAACAGCTGGAGCTTTTCTCTCAGCCTCTGGAATCTTATTAAATTACTTCATCTATGGTATTTTGTTATAGGAGCCTGAGCAGACTCAGACAGGCACTAACACTGAGATGAGGTAAAAGTAGAAATCTCTTAACAAGTTTTCAAGTAGCTTTTAAAGCAGTTTTTAAAATTGCCTAACAAGTCATTATTAACACTCTTGAAACAAACCAAAGCATCAATAAAGAAGTGACACGCACACACACACACACACACACACACACACACACACAGAGAGAGAGAGAGAGAGAATGAGAGAGAGAGAGAGAGGAGAGCAAGAGAACGAGAGAGAGAGAGAGAGAGAGAGAGAGAGAGAGAGAGGAGAGCAAGAGAACGAGAGAGAGCGAGAGAGAACGAGAGAGAGAGAGAAACTGGGCCTGGCTTGGGCTTCTGAAACCCCAAAGCCCACCCCCAATGACATACTTCCTATGCCAAGACCACACCTGCTCACCCTTTCACATAGTGGCACTCCCTGTGAGTCCCTGTGAGTCTGTGGGGTTCATTTTCATTCAACCACCACAAATCATATAGAATTACCAAGGGGAATATGTACCGAGATTCCTTGTAATGCTGAACATATAATGTATGCCTGTAATAAAAGTTTAAGATACAAATTAGGTAAGGTAAGAGATTAAAAATAACTATAATAAAATAGAACAATCTGCATACCGTAATAAGACTTCTCTAGTGTATAGGTAGTATGCACAATAGTATGTGCAGGGCAGAAATGCTGGACAGAGGATGTTCATGTCTGTGGCAGCAAGTAGAAGCAAGATAGCATGAGAGTTTGCAACATATAAATTAAACCTCAAGGATTATTATTATTGTTATTATTAGTAGAAGTGGGAGGACTGGAAAGATAACTTGGAGGATAAGAACTGTTCTTGCAGAGAAACCCAAGTCTGGTTCCCAGCACCCCATGTTGGGCAGCTCAGAACCACCTGTATGTAACTCCAGCTCCAGAGGGATCTGATGCCTCTGCCCTCTGTGGGCACCTGCACTCATGGGCCTGCCTATATCCCCCACGACATATATAATTAAAATAGTTTGCTTGCTTGTTTGTTTTGTTTTTTGAGACAAGGTTTCTCTTTGTATCCCAGGCTGTCCTGGAACTTGCTCTGTAGACCAGGTTGCTCTTAAACTCAGAAATCCACCTTCCTCTGCCTCCCAAATGCTGGGATTAAAGGCATGTTCTACCACTACCTGGCTAAAATAGTTTTTAAAGAAGGAATTTTTTGGAATTTTCTATTTAATATCTTTGTGCCATAGTTACCATGAGTTACTGAAGCCATGGTAAGTTAGATAAGTGCTAAATTGAACCGAAAATACAATAAATAAAAATTAAAAGTTAACTGGATTAGATCAGTAACAGATTACAGGTGTCAGGGAAAGAAAGTAGAAAGAGATAAAATTATAAAGTCTGATTAGATTAAAAATAGATTGGGCGAAAAGACAAAGAGAGTGTTAGGGACCTGTGGGACAACAAAAGATGTAACATTCGTGTAGTTGGAGCCCAAACTCCTTGTATGGCAAGGAGTTCCAAACAGAGAGGGGAAAGAGAGTGGGGCTGAAACACAAGCTGAAGAAACCAATTTCCAAATTTAATGAGAGACATAAACCCACAGATTCATGAAGTCAAATGGACTCCTTGCGATAAACTGAGGAACTTGGCATCCAGACACAGCACAGTAAAACTTCTGAAAACTAAAAAGGAAAAAACCTCAAGGCAGCTATAGAGAAACAGCACATGTGAGGGAGCTTTAGTGGAGCGATGGGGGTTCTTCATCTGCAGCCTTCGGGACTGTAAGTTACATTTCTCAGAGGTTTAAAAAGGGAAGAACCATTCTTTTAAATTCTATAGCCCATACTGTGTTCTTCAGGAATGAAAGGACAGTCAGGACATCCCGAAACAAAGGGAAATGAAGGTTTATTGCCAGTGCATCTGCCCGAAAGAATGGCTAGACGTGTTCTACAGGTGGACAGAAGGAGGCGGATTAGCTAGCACAAACAAGGGAAACAGGTTTTCCTGATCTTTTTGAATATTAAAATTGTTTGATACTCAAAGCAAACATTGTTGACATCATTTGATCTGTTCGCGGTGTCCATTGAGAGTATTTTAAGACAATTATAGAAGGAAGTGACATATTTGGGAACTAAGTTTCTATACTTCACTCAGAGGTCAAGATCCTGATGCTGGTAGCTTTAGTTATTGGGTGTATTGTAATGCTTAGGGACATCGGTATACACAAACACCATAGTGGAGCTCTGCAGAATATATGTTGTCATGCCATAGGAAGACAAGAGAAGGTAAGCAAAAGTCAAAGAAGGAAATACGGCCCTGGGGAAGGCAGAGGCAGGAAGCCAATCTGGACACAGAGACACAGTCTCAACCAGAGCCCCAACAACCCACCACCTCCAATAGACAGCCCACAGAATGAACAGAAATGGCAGGCTTGAGATCTGATACTTCAATAATTACATGAAATGTTAATAGTCTATACCAACTAAAACATTATAATAAATAGATTTTTAACAACCCAAACATTTGCTTCCTACAAAAATTCTACTCAAGTATAATAAAGGATCTAGGTTGAAAAAGAAAGAATGGAAAGTGTATCACATAGTTTTACTTTTTTAAAAAAGACAATAGCTGTATTAACATCAGGTGATACTGACTACAAAGCAAAGGAAATAGCCAGTGAGAAAGAAGAATGTTGTTTAATGATAGAAAGGTAAGTGCACTAAATCACACGGTTTTGTTTTTATGTCAAAATACTTGAGGCAAAACCTGACAGAATTAAAAGGAATAAACAGATAAATTCGCAGTTACATTTAGAAACTTGAGCATCCCTTTCTCAGAATTTCTAAAACTGCAAATCAGGACATACAAAAGCTGAGTAATAGCCAGAACAATGCTATTTGTAGCGCATCCTCCCTACACTGGCAGTGTATACGCACCCTCCCTACACTGGCAGTGTATACGCACCCTCCCTACACTGGCAGTGTATACGCACCCTCCCTACACTGGCAGTGTATACGCATCCTCCCTACACTGGCAGTATATATAGACTATATAGACATTCTTTTCAAGTATCTGTGAACAGTCACCAAGTTAGACTGTACCTTGAGTTATAAAACAAATCTCAACAAAATTAAAAGAATTGCATTTACGAGTATTTTCTGCTCATAAATGGATCAAAGTAGAAACCCATAATAGCAATAATGTCTTCAAACTCCTGTGTTGAAGAGAACATCTTGGGGAAGTAGAAAGGCACATTGAACTGAGCACAAGTACAGATACAGCTGGTGAGGTGTAGTGGTGACCCTGGAGCCCAGCATTTGAGATCAGAGGCCAGAGAACACAAGTGGAAGACCAGCCTTGAGCTACATAGACAGACCCTGTTCCTGAAAACCAAGTATTGGGGATGAAGCTCAGCGGTAGAACATTTGGTTAGTATGCTCAAAGGTCTCAATCCAGTCCTCAGCACTGCAAGAAATCAAGTATGTGCTGCCTATACTTACCCATAGGAAACTCTTTGAAGAGTCTATAGCCATTAAGGAAATCTGATTTTTAGTGAGAATGGTCCAAGAAAGAATTCTTGAATTTTATATAGTTTTTGACTGGCAATATCTACCAAGCATTGAAAAGTAATTACCATCAACTGTACATAGTCTTCCAGAAAATGGAAGCAGAAGTGATAATTGCTAACTTATTTTATGAGGCTGGTGTTAACTTCTACCTAAAGCTAATAAAGTATTTAATTTTTTTTATAAAAAAACTCTTCAGAATTAATTCCTCATGAATATAAATGCAAAAAACCTCAACAACATAGAGATAAATCAAATTCAGCAATTTACAAAAAGACTAAAATACAAAAACTGGAAGGGGTTTATTACAGAAATGAAAAATTGATTCTAGCTGGGCGTGGTGGTACGCACCTTTAATCCCCGCACTGGGGAGGCAGAACAGGGAGCTCTCTGTGAGTTCGAGGCCAGCCTGGTCTGGCTGCATAGAGAGACAGTACCGTGACACATCTACTTGGACTAGGTGTGACAACGCACACATGTCACGCCAGCACAGACACTTGTGAACCTGAAGCCAACCTGGCAGCATAATAGGATTCTGGCTGAAAAAAATCAGAAACTAGCAAAACAAAAATATAAAACCCAATCCCTGTAACCGCCAATGACAGCTAAAGAAGAAAAATTACCTTGTCATATGTCAATTGAGATATTAAGAACATATGACAGAAATTCAATACCTGTTTATGATGAAAACTCAAAAAACTCAGGAATAGAAACCTTCCTCCATTTGATGAAGAGATCTATGAAAGACTATTGAGTGTACTTTATAGTGAGAGGCCAACTCCATTGACCTACTCACTCACTACTTGTGGTCTTATTGGCTGTCAACTTGACAATATCTGGAATTAACTAAAACCCAAATGTCTGGGCACCCCTGTGAGAAACTTTTTTTAAATTAAATTATTAGAAGTGGTAAAACCCATTTGCAATCTAGATCTTTGAGATAGCAAGATCCACCTTTAATCTGGACCACACCTTCTGCTGGCAGCCTATAGGAAGTCCACAAAAGAAGAAAGCTAGTTCTCTCTTTGCCTGCTTGTTCTCACCCTTGCTAGCAAGTCTGTTTCTTTGCTGGCATTAGAGCCTACTTCTTCTGGATTCTGGTATATACTGAAGACCAGCTGAGACATTCGGCCTTGTGGAATCTTGGACCCTCTGTTCATTGGCAGCCATTGTTGCCTATGACAACAGTCTGTAAGCCATACTGATAAGCTCCTGCCCTCTCCAGAGAGTCACTCTATAATTTCTGCTCTTCTAGGAACCCTAACTAACTCATCACTAATTTAAAGCAGCCCTAACCAAGTCAGTAAGGCAAAGAGAGGAGGTAGAAGGAAAACAGAAACAACCCAACTCCTTATTCCAGATGACAGATCATCTGAGTATAAATCCCAGAGAAGCCCTAATAAACAAAACACCCTTCTAAAATTAGTGAATTCAGCTAGGTTGAAGGATGTAAAACCATCACAATTCAGTTGTATTTCTATATACTAGCTATGAATATCTGGAAATTGAAATAAAAAACACAAATACCATGTCTCCCCAAAGTAAAATATTTAGACATAAAGCCAAGGAGACATACATAGAATCTATATATGAACGATGATGTAAGTTAATTAAGGAGTTCAGTACGTAGACATACTGTGTACGTGAATTGGAATGTTCGACATAGTAAGATAAGTAAGCTCAATGCATTTTCTATCAGTATCCCAACAGGGTTTTTGAAATGTTACAAGCTCTTTTGGGGGAGGGGAAATAGGGGACAAGATCAGTCTGTCCTCAAAGTCTATGTAGTCAACTGAACTCCTGCTTCTGCCTCCTGAGAGCTGGGTAAGCTACTATCACCAATTTATGTGGTGCTGGGAATTAAACACAGGGCCTCACACATGCTGGTAATTCCTGTCAGGTATAAATGTATACAGAAATGAAAAAGTAGTACTACTGATATTTACTTAGTGCTGTAATTTAAAATGTCAAAACATTGAAAATTAAAGTTTTTATTTCTTGGTTTTAAAAACAACAAAAACAGAAACCTTTACCAAAGAGTAGAGCAGTCTCTACACCGCTTGACTGTTTGTCATAGACGCTGGCATAAACAAACAAGCATCTTTCCTGCCTTGGCGGATGATCACGCTCCTTTCTAAGTATGGATCAGCTTCTAGATTTTGCCTATTGAGCTTTAAATGTTGTGAAATTTCTCAGAGTTTCTCTAACATGAAGGGTTTTTGCTAGTATCACTTATCCTTTCTGTCGCTTTATATATTTTATTAACTTCTTTTTCAGTACTAGAGATCAAACCAAAGACCTCATAGGTACCAATGAGCTACATCTTCAGCCTTCCTTAAATTTTTAAAATACATTTATTTAGTGCAGCACCACTCAACCTGTAGGTCGCAGCCCCTTTAGGGGTGGAACGGTTCTTTCCCCGTGGTCGCATATCAGATATCCTGCACATCAGCTATTTACATTAAAATTCATAACTAGCAGAATTACAGTTATGAAGTAGCAACAAAATAATTCTGTGGTTGAGGACCACCAGAACATGAGGGACTGTATTAAAGGATCACAGCATTAGGAAGGCTAAGAAGCACTGATTGTGTGTGTGTGTGCTTGTCTGTCTGTCTGTCTCTGTGTGGAGGTGTAGAGGTTTGTCCGTGGGTGCCCACGGTGACTAAAAAAAGACATCAGATCCCCTGAACTGGGGTCACTTGTGAGCACCTTGGGAGTGCAGTATGCACTTTTTGACACAATGTCTTACTGTGTTGCCCAAGCTGACCTTGAACTCACAAAGATCCCCTGCCTCTGCTTTCTGAACAGATGCATTAAAGGCCCCACGGCTCTCCGCCAGCATACACTCTTACCTGTTGCACCATTTCTCTAATCCTAATGTTATTGCTGAGACGGGGCCTAATGTATCTCAGTTGGCCCCAAACTCAAAATGTAGCTGAGGATGGTTGAACCTTGACCCTCTGCTATACTTCCTGAATGCGTAGGGTTGCAGGTATACACTACTGTATACAATTTATGTGGTGTTGGGGATCAAACCCATGGTTTCATGCATGCCGGGTAAGCACTCCAAAGACTAAACTATATCCTCAGCCCTAAAACGTTAGTACTTAGGATAGTTGCAGTTAATACATTGTGGTACCTGAAATGTCAAGCCTCGTGTAGAGGAGGGGCTATTCATATCACAACAGTCTGTTTTTTTAATGGGAGTGGATATTGACCCTAAGGCCTTGCATGTGCTAAACCTTTGCAGTGCTCTACCAGTGACTTATATATCAAGTCCAATGTAGGATTTTTATATACAATATATAAACAACCCTCAAAATTCAACAGTTAAAATAAGCCTATTTAGAAAATGGGAAATTTTTTTAAAAAAATTTACCAAAGCAGATATATAGATGGTAGATAAGCCATGAAAATTTGTTTAGCATCATTAGCCACTAGAGAAATGCAGATTAAGTCTACAAAGAGATATTAATAAGGGGCTGGAGAGATGACTCAGTGGTTAAGAGCTGGCTGCTCTTCCAAAGGTCCTGAGTTTAATTCCCAGCAACCACATTGTGGCTCACAACCATCCAAAATGAGATCTGGTGCCCTCTTCTGGCCTGTAAGCATACAGAATGCTGTATACATAATAAATAAAATCTTTTGAGAGAGAGAGAGAGAGAGAGAGAGAGAGAGAGAGAGAGAGAGAGAGAGAGAGAGAGAGAGAGGAGAGAAAGAAAAGAAAAGCAAAAGCTGGGTGGTGGTGGTGGCGCACGCCTTTAATCCCAGCAGTTGGGAGGCAGAGGCAGGCAGATCTCTGTGAGTTTGAGGCCAGCCTGGTCTACAAGAGCTAGTTCCAGGACAGGCTTCAAAGCTACAGAGAAACCCTGTCTCGGAAAAAAAAGATATTAATAACTATTTATTAGTACATAAAATTATGATAGTACTAGATACTTGTGAAGATATAGTTAACTGGGGTATTTTATACATAGCATATAGGAATGTAAAATGGTACATATTCTCTGGAAAACAGCTTTTAAATGAAGCAACATATATTTACCATATAAGCCAGCATTTGTGTTTATATGGACTTACCACTGAAAAAAAAGATATATGTTTAAACAAACCTGTATATAGGCTTTATGTGTTCATAGCAGTTCTACCTACCTATGTATTTATTGTCTGTGTGTGTAGGTGTGCACATGCCACAGTGCACATGTGGAAGTCAGAGGACAACCTTCAGGAATTGGTTCACTGCTTCCACCTGAGTTTAGTGATCGAATTCAGGTTGTCAGCCTCATGTGGCAAGTGCTTTACCAATGAGCCATCTCCTGCTGAGTAGGTGTGTTACAGTAGCCAAAACCTAGAAACAGCTCGGATGTTCTTAGCAGGTAAATGATGAAGCAAACTCTATGGAGATGATGAAACACTCAGCAATAAAAAGAAAGGCACACTTGATGTGTGCAGTCACTTGGGTAGCTCTCAAGGCATTATGCTTAGTGAAAAAAAAGCCAATCTGTGTGATTCCATTTATATAACATTCCCCAAGTGTCAAAATTATAGAGCTGGAGAAAAGAATCTGTGGTTATCAGGGCTTTGGGCTGGGACGCAGTCGGAGCACAAGATGGAGCCATAAGGAGCATAGACAGTGGGTTCCTCTGTAGGAAGATTGTATTGATGGCTACATAAGTCTGTAACCTGAATAAAACTCTGTACTGTATAACATGATGCGTATATATATCCACAATTTACATGCAAAAGTGTGTGTGTAAAAGGTGCTGCAATATAATTCCTCTATTGTATTGTGAGACCTACTATAAAACATATAAGGCCTATTGTTCTGCATCCTTTTCTTGCTGTTGATGTTACATTGCGTTATATGAGACGGCACTGTTGGGGGAGCTGGGTAAAGAGTATAGGACAGTCTTACTCTATTTTTATAATTTCCCATGAGCTTATCATTATTTCAGACTAAATTTTCCTTCTTTTTTTTCTTCTTGTTTCTTTAATAGGCTTTCTTTAGAACCAGGAACCATCACTTTTGTAAGGCAGAGATCACTTGTTTTTTCTTTTTAGGGTTTTTTGAGGCAGGTCTCACTCTCTAACCATGACTGTCCTGGATCTCACTATATAGACCAGGCTGGCCTTGAACTCACAGAGATCTGCCCGAGAGGTACCTTATTTGTTCAGCTCCCCTGTCTATTGCTGCTATTATTCCATGGCTCTAAGTGCCTTAGCCTCCCCAGATCTCTTTGCTGGCTTTGCTCACCATCCAGACACCTCTCCCTGAGATTTACAAGAGCATTTCACAGGGTTTCAGCCCAGAGAGGGAGCATGGTACCTCATAGATGTGAGAACTCGGATGGAGCATCTGTTTAGGAGGCTGATTCATACCTTTGGTTGGTATTTCTATAGAACACTTATGCGAGGGAGAGCAGCCATAGGTAATAGATGGATAATTTGGAGCTGACAAGCGCTCATCATCCTCCTTTTTATAAATACCCATGCCTTTTAATTTTTTCCTGGAAGATAGATACATAAACCACTGCAACCTTTCAGACTCTTCATAAAGAGCACTATCCACTAAAATTAGGAAGAAAGAGGAGTGCCACGTGTATAAAATACCCAATTAAAGTCTTTATTCCCCTCCAACATAACTTCATTTTAAAAATCTTTGTATGTGTGTGGGGTGGGGAGGATCGAGAGAACACTGAGATTTGAGTATAGTACATACAGTAATTTAGCCATTTCAAACAGTTGAACAAATTGTACACCTGTGGTTAGATTGACAGTAATGACAGTGATTTAATTTTCATCGACAAATTGTTCTTGCTCTGACAGCTCTTCCCCACAGTTTCCCACATCCGGCTTTCCCCAAAATGTGGGCAGTGTGAGGCCAGGGTATTCTGGTTGTGGACGATAGAGAACAATGGTATAGATTGTCCACCTACTCTAGCCGTCCTGTGGGGTTAGAGGTTGAACGTGAACTTGCCTTGCTTTTCCTGACTTCAGTGTTTGCACCAAGATGTTTCTTCCAAACGTGAATAAGCATTTCTAGGAATGTCTTAAAGTGTGTTTTTGAGCAGAGCCCTATCTGGGTAGATTCTGATGGCTTCTCTGAGTCTCTTGGAAATCTAATAGATCTAATAGATCTAATCTTTCCCAACAGATTAGATCCCTGGTGTTGGAAGAGCAATTCTGTAAGGGTGGCCATCCACAGCAGACTGGATGGATCTTAGGGAAGTGTCTCTAGCTCCTTGGATTAATCATGTCTTTACTATTTCTTTAGGCAAGGCAGGCCACGGTGAGGCAGCTCTTCCGCCCCATTGAGGAGCTGAAGAAGGAATTTGACGAGCTGAATGTTGTTCTCGAGAGTGACATGCAGATTATGGTGCGGCTGATAAACAAGTTCAACAGCTCCAGCTCCAGCCTAGAAGAGAAGATCGCTGCGCTCTTCGATCTCGAGTACTATGTCCACCAGGTAGAGTATTTCCTTGCCCGTGAATCTGACTCTTTAATTGATAGCTCCAGAAATAACCCCCGCCCTAAACTGAGGAAACAGTTTCTCAAGGTGCAGATGCTTCAGTGCGGCCGGTGGCAGTGGCAATGGATCTTTTCCTGGAGGCGAGAACAAACCTCTTTTTTTGCTTGAACTTTTACCCCTATTTTTTTTAAACATTAAGACAAAATAACCATAATCATGTGTACTTATAGTCTGGAAAGGGAAACAAATATAATGAACAACTGAGCAAATTAACAAACAGTTAATTTGAGATTATAATAGGGGTTTCAAAGGGTGCTGTAGGAGTGTACCATAGGGGAACTTAGAACTAACTGACTAGTTAGAGTCAATAAAAGATGGCTTCTCAGAGGAATAGCAGTTGGCTAGATGAAGAAGAGAAACTCTTAAGCAGGTGGCGCCAGCTGTTGCCCATGGCGGAATCTGGAGTAATGTCTGTATTTGTAAATATCACTTTATTGTGATAGCTCACCCACTTTTTGATGTAGTCTTTATTATTTTCATGCTATGGTGGTACAGTTGAATAATTGTGGCAGAAACCAAATAGTTGTGGCAAAGTCAAAAATATTTATTGATTACAGCTTCTTGCCAATTATTCTCCATTTCCCCTCTACATCACCTGTGTTCTACTCACCTTCCCCAGAGTGCTGTGGGAACACTGCGGGGAGGGGTGAGGATGGCGTGAGAGCCAGAGGTCAGAGAGAGCTGGCGTGAAGCAGTGTCCTCTGGACTTAGCAGGCTGCTGTCCTCACTCTCATAAACCCACGGCGGCTGAGCTGTCTACACAGGACTTGCGCACAGCCAAGCCAGCCAGCATCCCAGCCTGCAGGGAGACGGGGCTGCCCAGCCCCCACCCCTGGCTGAGAAGCTATTGATGGTTGATGGCTGAGGGAGGGGAGGAAGCTTGCTTTATGCTGTGGTTCCTGGTAGCTCAACCAAGCTCCAGTAGATGGCTCCTCACCCATCGTATATGGCAGCACAGACTGACTTAATGGGTTGTTATTTTTTTAAGGACATGGAATTAGGAAGCAGTAAGGGTGAATTTGGGGGTAGTTAAGGGGAGAGTGGAGATCACATTGTATACATGTATGAAATTCTCAAAAATTAGTAAAATTGTTTTACTTATTCTTTAAAATTTGACGCTGGATGTGATGGCAGCACTTGGAAGGCAGAGGCATGCAGGTCTCCGAATTCAAGGTCAGCTTGGTTTACATAGTGAGCTCCTGAACAGCCAGGGCCACAGACAGAGAAATCCTGTCCCCCCAAAAAAGGAAGGAAGGAAAAAGAAAGAAAGAAACTTGGGAAAAGTTTCCTTGTTGTTAGGAACTTTAGAAAAGTTTCCCAGGTCTGTGTTAGAGCTTTGCAGGCAGAGCCAGTCATCTGTACACAGACTCTAGGCTCGGTAAGGGGGAGGCCTGGAGCACGGGGGGGGGGGGGGTGGGGAGGGGGGGACAGAGAGCCAGGGAGGTCAGGCTGGGAATATCCTCTTACTCCTGGTGAATGTGCCCCTAAGTCTGAGGCTCAGTGGAGAGTGTGAGGCTAGAAGGTAACCATGCAAACATCTAGTCGCCACTGTTGAGCAGTCTACACTAGTTACTGAGCTCATTTTATTGTGTTGGTTTTGATTCTGAGGTAGGGTCTCACTGTTTATCCAGGAGGGTCTCAAATTCTGGGGCTCCAGGGATTCATCTCACCTCAAGCTGCTGAACAGTGGGAATCACAAACCCTGGCTGACTGTTCCCTCTCTCTGCTGAGGACAGAGAAGCTCAGGAGATGGTGTGATTATTGACGACCAACCAGCTGATGGAAGCTATCGCTAGGATTTGTAACAAGATCAGTCTGATCCTAAATCCTAAGACTTTAGATGTTAGACCAGTACTTCTCACAGAACACTTTTGCATGAAAATCAAAGGAGGGTTTGAAGGGCTAAGGCAAACCGTTGGTTTGTTCAGCACTTACCACAAGCGACTCTTTGGACTGTGCTGAGTCCCGGGCACTCTCCGAGGCACTTGAGATGCGGTCATGAACAAAATTGGAGCTTACTTTCTAGCAGAGGCAGATGGGCAGATTTACCAAATAATGTTTATTTGAAAGGGAATAATTATTATGAAAAAGTAAAAAGAACAGTATAGAAATTGGCAGTGTTAGGAGCATCTCAGACAGGGGGTGGGAGCACAAACTGGACTCAGTGGGTTGTTATTTTTTTAAGGACATGGAATTAGGAAGCAGTAAGGGTGGATTTGGGAGTGGTTAGGGGAGAATGGAGATCACACTGTATAGAGTATATTTGAGAAACTTCAAAGGGACGTTGACTAGAACTAAAGAAAAGGAAGAGCCCTGCCCATCAGTGCCTGTGGTGGGTGGAAGAACTGGCCCTGTGGTCATCATTGTGGGAGACCCATCCCCAGCCCCCACCAGCTGCAACACTCGGGAGGGCAGGTCCTGCACCTTGCTGGGAAAGCACAACAGAACTAACCTGTTAGTGCAGGTTGTAGGTGAGCCAGCCCTGAAACTGTGAGCATGTGAGAGCTGTACCCTTTCCCCATATGTCTTGTGGCAGAGAGCGCCCCTCTCCACCCATCAGTATCTGGGGCAGGTGGTGGAGCTGACCCTGTGGTCATAAGAGCAGGAGAGCCATCCCTGACCCCCTGCAGCTGCACCTCACCAGGGCAGCAAATAGAGCCAACCCCATTAGCGCAGCTGTAGGTAAGCCAACCCTGAAGTTGTAAACATGGGAAAGCTATCTCCATTTCATATCTGACGGACCAACACTACGGCTGCCCAGGCCCAGACCCACCCCGTCATCCACCCTATCTGTGATCAACTTGAGCATATGGACGGACCTGACCTGCAGACCCAAAGCGGTAGGATCTCCACAACACAGGCCAACAACAGGCTATCCAGCAGGAGCCCTAGCAAGGACCCAGCATTGATAGGATATTAGAAACCAGAGGCCTTGAACCAGACCAATGACTCTCTGCAATGGCACATGCAAGTTAAGGTGTCTGGACAAAGGGGATTCATGACATAACTCACTGTAGCTTCTAGGGTGAGATTTTAAAGTTTTTTTCCTTTTTTAAATTTAATTTATTTTTTTGCTTTTTTTCTCTTAAATTTTGTTTTATTTGAGGGGGTGTGCAGGGGTGAAGGTCAGATGTGAAGGGACATGGAAATAAAGAGGATTGAGATACATGATGTAAAAATTACATAGAATAAATAAATTGTAAAAAAAGAAAATTTATTTTATATAATAAAGAGATAGAAAAAAAGAAAAGGAAGAGACCGTGAAACCTTATAGGCTATAAAGAGAGAGAAATTGGAGCATAGTGGACAGAAGATGGGTTGAAAACAACTCTCCAGTTGTTGTTGAGAATCTGACCAGAGATAGGGAGCCTTGGTGGAAACAGAGCCCAGACAGGAGGCTACTTTTGGTGGACCCAAAAGGCTGTACGGTCATAATCAAAGGATGCGCTCCTTACCCAGATGGCCAGAGACTCAGTGTCGTCCCCCACCCTCACCCCACCCCGCCCATGACAGTGTCCTTGTTTTCATTAAACTAGGCTAAGAGACATTGTTTTTCTCTTTGGGGTTTTGACAGCTTCTGTGGTGAACTTGTGTGCTGTCTGCAGGAGTCACTTCATCTCTTGCCCTGTTCAGCTCTTTCTTAGACCCCAAATAGCAAGACTGTGATTCTCTTACAAGGTGACACAAAATGAACCTGGGTTCTCTTTCCCCTTCGTAGTCCTTTCTTCAGGTTGAAAACATTCCCCCCTCTCCAGTTTTCCATTAGAGACATTTAAAGAATCAAGGCTTCCAAGGATTATTGATGTTGACAGCTTTTACTACGCTTTCTATCTTTAGCATCCTTGGATGGATTTTTAGGTATCAGCTTTTGTAGGTTTTGTAGGCTTCAGGTCACATGAAAGGCTAAAATCGCTACAAGGCTCACCATGCCTAGAAGGGATGAGTTACACAAAGGCTAAGCTAGCAATGACCCAACAACAACAACAACAACAACAACAACAACAACATTTTCCCCTGCAGGTCCCATCTGGCCATGCCATCCCCGGGTGGCATTGCGCTCCACTCTTACAATTTCTTGGACTGACCAGACTTCGCAGGAAGTCATCACAGAAGCATTCCATTGGTCAAGGCTAAGCCCACTCTATTGGCAAAAGTGCCCTCAGTGTTCTGAGTCATTGACTCAGCTTGTTACTAAGGTACCATATGACCTTGGTCAGATGTGGTTTCTCAGGGAGATTCTAGAATACATAGCTCAGCCTGGTTTCCAGTGTGACGGAGGGTTGGGTGGTGGAACGCTAACCTTGAGGCAAATAGAACTTTTCCAGCCTGGACCTTCAGCCGATTCCTACTCTAAATTCACTGAATAGAGGCTTATAGAGCCATGTGCCTCAAGGACTTGAACTGGATCTGCCAAAGGATTCCTTGCAGCCATATTTTAATTATTTAAACAGGATATGTGAAAAGCAAAATCCTGTGTGTAGAAAACAGTTTGTAAGTTATTTATGAGAAGGCTCTGCGTGCCCCTTCTGCCCTGGGCAGAGAGCCTGCCTTTCCTCGTGTGACTCCTCGGTTATTCACCCCACTGATCTTTCTCAGGCTTCTGTTCCTCACCATCTGGTAGTGCTCCGAACTTTCCTGAGAGTTGACTTAGTTCCCTCTATCCCCTTTGGATGCTCTCTCTCCTGCACTCCTCTCCACTGGTCTTGCCCATCCTGGAGGGAGCCTGAGGAAAGTTCTGGCTCTAAACTTGCCGTCTTCTGTGTGGCTCTGGGAAGAACCAGATTTTGGTGTGCAAGTAGGCCAGAATGAACCTTTGCTTTCCATTGCTAGTCAAACAATGATAGGATACCTTCAAAGGCTAGTGTGTTTACAGAAATGTCAGCAACTTGTATCTCATGGAATTGTTGCCATAGAAATAAATAAGTGGAATCCAGAATGGATTCTCGGTGACTCTGGGCCGTGTTGGGCTGGGGTCAGCACAAAGGTGGCTGCTCTGCCAGGTTTTGGTAAGTGGCCATCTCAGATGTGGTCTGATGGGATTTTGAGCAGTGAGTTTGATTCTGGGAAACCCCCAGCAAGGGGGATCAGAAAATAGATATGAGCTGATACGTTTTTAAAGGAGGGAAACGCTTGTGTCAGCGGAGTGCCACCGCCTGTCTTCCTGATCAGCAGGGCCTTGGCACTGTACAGTGCACGACAGAAAAGTCCTAGCTAGTTCTGGCCTTGGACAACCGTGGCAGCCAGACTTGATGTTGCGCTGTAGCCTTGGTGGCTACTTGCTCGGGTCTGTAGTAATAGCACCCATGCACTTGTTGGCACAGACACTGTAGATTGATTGGTTTTTAAAATTCACAGTCGGGTTTTCTTTGGGGACTAGTTCAAATTTTTACTTCTCAACTTCAGGGTTAATCACTGAGCACCAACTGTATGTCCCTTGCTCTTCTCGTTACTGGACTGTAAAACCTCTGTTGCTGTGAAGGTGTCAGAATGTATGACAGTGACCGTCCAAGTGCTAAAGATAGGTCAGGCCCATCAAGAACATGGAGAGTCAGAAAGGAACCAGCTCTGGGTTCTAGATGAGAAGGGTAGGCATCCATTACATCATTTCTGGTCTCCCGCTCTGAGTCTTCCTGATTGGCTGCAGAGTGGCATCATGTGGGCAGTAACAATCTGACTTTTCATATATATATTCAAATACAGAATTTAGTAAGTTTGCTAGTAAAATGGTTTTTTTTTTATTTGTTTTGTTTTGTTGTTGTTTCTTCAAGACAGGGTTTCTCTGTACAGCCCTGGCTGTCCTGGAACTCACTTTGTAGGCCAGGCTGGCCTCAAACTCACAGAGATCTGCCTCCCAAGTGCCACCACCACCTGGCTACATGGTTATTTAATAGCAATTTAAAATAATAATTTAATTGCCACAAAATCAGCATGTCTGTTACATCTCAAACTAGGATGTATGAAAAGACATGTATGCAATTATTTAGTATTGATTTTATTGTAATGAGACCTTTTACCATCACATGAATTCATTGTTTGCAGTCACTCAGCTTATCAGCTGTGCGATGATAGAAACACCCTGCACTGGTGTCACACAGTCCCTCGTTAGTAAAGCAGACCTAGGTTGAAGCCTTTGGGAAACTGACTTTTGTACAGATTTTATAATAAATGTCCTCAGATCCAGTCAACATTACAAAAAAGGATAATTGTTACTTCTCTCTCTGCACTCTTGTTGAACACCCCCACCGTTCCCCCACACACCCTGCCCCATCAACAGGGCTCCTTTTATAGTCCCTGGTTTCTAATTAAAAGTCAACTTTTTTTTTAGCCTCCACTGTTCCCATTGTGTTTGTATATCCACAGAAAGTATGGCACTGTTTAGTGGTGCCATGATGCCAGGTTCTTTGTGTTAACAGCTTGTGTGTTTGGAGTAAGCTTTGTGACTCACTGCAGCATGAGATTTTTCTGAAGAGGCATGTTTGGCATTAGCAAGAGCTAGGTGCCATTTCCGCTGATTCCCACGCAGGTGCTCATAAATGGTGTTACATGAATGGGAAGTTCTCAAATGTAAGATTACTTTAAAACTTAGGTTGCTCATGCACCCTTCCTAGATACTTAGAGATGCCACTGCTGCTTTTTCCCTTTGTTTTTGGCTAGTCACCAAAAGAAGAGCTGTCAAAAGAGGGCTTCCTGCCCTGATGGCCAGCCTGAGCTCAGCAATGTCTTTGTTGCAGATGGATAACGCACAGGACCTGCTGTCCTTCGGTGGCCTTCAAGTGGTGATTAATGGGCTCAACAGCACAGAACCCCAGGTGAAGGAGTACGCTGCTTTTGTGCTGGGCGCAGCCTTTTCCAGGTGAGCAGCATGGGTGGATTCTTACTGGCCCTAACTGGCTTGAGGAAAGGTTACTTGCTGGTCAGTGTAGTGCTGGTGAAGCTGGGGCTTGAGTCAGTTTTTATTCCAAATAGAGGTTTGTATGTAAACATGTATGTATGTATGTATACACACACACTTAGTCGCAGATCTTAGGTCACATTTTCTATTTTCGTAAAAATGAATAAAGGACCAGGCATATATAATAAGTAGTGAGAAAGGAGATAAGCTAAGGAGTTGATCCTTTGAACAGTAAAGCTACATCTAGGGAATACTTGGTGAATCTGACTAATAAAGGCCTTTTGAGAGGGATGTGGCTTCCCCCAGTTGCTAGTGTTAATCCCACCAGTCGAGAATAAGACCACTACCACAATAGAAAGCCAAATTTGAAGCAACTTTAGTCAAATGCTGGTCAGGTAGATGGGCTCTGGCCAAGTCCATCTCTGGTTCCCCAGGTAAATGGCCCCTCAGGTTTTACAAGGGCTTAAGAAGGAAAACCCATAATTCACTGTATTTCCCACCAGGTCCAACCAGGGACAAGTATACAACCTGAGGTATTTCCTACCCATGAACCTCCCACCCACATGCGATGAAGCCCGTCAGCCGCAGATGGGTCAGACAGGCTTGTGTGGAGGAGTGAGGACTGTGGCTGGTTGTCTCCCACGAACAATAGCCTCAGCATTCCAGGAACTGTCTGTCCTTAGGCAAGGGGCTAGTAGATCACAGGCAATCTGTTTCATGGATTTCTATAGTACAGTAATTAAAACTTAAGATGTAACTTTGGCTCTCACGCTAGAACCAGTCAACATGGAGTCAGGTTATTACATTCTCTGGATGGAGTCTTTCTAGCATTTAGTTAGTCTGACTTAGTCTGGAAAACTTGTCAGGCAAGACAAGCAGTAGACAGCTTCTTGAAAGAATAGATGTGGAGAAACATGTGGGTATTGAGCCATTTTACTCATTTAAAAAGATCAGTATACCTTTATATTGTTATGTTCATCTAAAGATATCTGCAGTACTAGGACTATCTATATTCCTGCTTTGACCTTCAGCCTCAATTGTCCTGTGGTGGTGCTATAGATGGTTAGGTCCTGACCTCCAGGACACCTCAGTCTCCCTTAGTCTCACTGTCCAAAGCCAGTGTTTTCTGAGGAATCCCATCCAGCCACTCGACACAGCTGTGGTTTCAGTCCAGGGTCTCACCCTCATAAGGCTGTAGAGACTTGAGAACTCATGCAGGTTTACTCTTGCTTCTCAAGCCAGAAGTGAACTAACTCAAATTCTAACCTCTTCATCTAGACTCATTTTTGAAATCTCAGTCTTATTCCAAAATACTTCCAGTATAAATGTGATATCCTATATATTCCTTGCCATTGCTTCTGGAAATAGATTCTGGAGAAACAGTAGCATCTTCATACCACTTCCTTGTTAAAGGGGACCCAGTGACTTGAGAAGCGTGCATTTAGACATTCCTAGAAAACCGCTATACCTCGCCCACATGCTGTGCCAATATGTGGTACTGTGACAACATCTCCATGACTGGACTGTGTTAGTGTGAGACCATGTTAGCATTCATACAGTATCACTAATATTAATAGAGAAAAATATCAACTATTGCAGTTGAGTGTTGTGAAGGCAAGCACAGTACTGTAATCAAAGTGTTCTAGCTGGGGTTTGATAGCTCACTGAAGGCTGTTACCGTGGCGGCATGGGATGGCGCCAGAGCTTTTGGAAGCCAGAAGCAGGCTTCCAAACACCAGGAAAATGTCAGGGTTTATGCAAAGAGAAGCTCGACACAAGTAAGACTATTTCTGTCAGAGGCTGGCTTCAGTGCTATTGTCTGATGTGCACAGCCTACTTATGCTGCCCTAAGTAAGATGACTGCACCCCCTCCCTGTATCAGACTAGATCAGATGTGTAATCGCAGTGATTAGATAAACTTGCTCTTTGCCAAAGGGGCATTCTAGAAATAGCATCCTGGAATCATGATTCGTAGGCAACCTTCTGAACTGGGAACAGTAATTGGTGTCCAGTGCCTCTCATAAAGATGAATAGCAAATAAAAATATATAATAAGCACTTGCCCATAATAATGTGGCATCAGCATCCTTACCTCATCATAATGGGTCCTTTTTTACTACCAATTTTCCTTATAGGGAAATTCTTGCATTATTTATCTCTATAGCACAAGCCCTGTCTTCCCCAGTTTGTCTTTGTTAAGGTGTTTATGTCCTATCATGTCTTTTGATGCTGATGTTGCTGCTTCATGAGAGTGTTTATATGCCTGCCTGGGTTAATTGCTTAATAAGTTCTTCCATGCACATTTCTGTGGATGAAGAGGTCTCTTCCCCGATGTTAAACATCAATTATTCCAAGATCAAGAAAAAGATGGCAGAAACATAATTGACATGGCTACTGAAATAAAATTTGTTCCTTTATTTAAACATGATTAACACCCAATTGAGGGTCACACATACTCATTTTCTGCTTATTATTTTCTGCTTATTGCCCATGTATAATAAGATAGATGAAGTCTGTGCAGATTATGCAGAAATGTGTATGCTGACTGTTAGTTAGCAGGTTCCTATTTCCATAGCCACTTTCTTTTAAAAGCCCCTTTCTTCTTGAAGTAAGTTATTTTCATTGACCTTTTTGTGGCCTGATCTCATCCCATAGTAGCCCTCTTAATGCCTGCTGCAGTCTGGCTACCAGGAGTCTCAGACAAGTCCTTTTTGCTTCTGTAAGAAAGGAAGTTTTAGAAAACCTTGTGCATTTCAGAAGCCATACAGCTTTCTGTAGTCTGGTTTTGCTTCTTCTCAGCAAACTGGCTGCTTTTCTTTCCCTTCGTCTCTTTGCAAACCTCTACTCTGAACTGACACCAGTTGAAGGATGAAGAAGCTGGTGTCTGCTGCAGCGAGCACCGGCCTCGCGAGTCACACAGCCCCTTCTGGTGCATTTGTTGCTTTGTATCTGCCTTTAATGCCCATGTTCATATTTACACATGTACAAATTTTTATACATTTACACAAATGTGTGCAATACTTTTATTTGAACTGTCCACAGTGTATATGATATGATGAAACCTAGTATATAAAGGGATATACATGTGTTACCAGCCATAGGATTTTGCACGAGTTCTAATTGGTCTTATTAATAAAAACCTGGAACCAGAGGGCGGTGGTGGGGTACTCCCTTAATCCCAGCACTCGGGAGGCAGAGGCAAACGAATCTCTGTGAGTTCGAGGCCAGCCTGGTCTACAAGAGGTAGTTCCAGGACAGACTCCAAAGCTACAGAGAAACCCTGTCTCGAAAAACAAAAGCAAAAACAAAAACAAAACAAAAAACAAAACAAAACAAAACAAAAAAAAAAACCCAGAGCCAGATATCAGGGCAAATGCTGAAAGATCAGAGAGAAAGAAGCAAAATACAGCCAACTCTTATTAATTCTGCTGAAAAGAGACCGAACAACTGTCTCCTTTGCCTTAAATGCCTCTCTCCACCCAACCATATCACCTTCAGACCTCTGTGGTTAACTAGTGGCTGGCTCCACCCTCTGGTCTTCAGGCAAGCTATTTGTTAGAGTCCAAACAGGATATTGCCACTGTAGAAAGGTATCTTCTTTAACCACTCTCCTCAGCATCTTCCTAGGAACCTCCCTGGCAGACGTTGGTTGAAGATGTTCTCAAGGAACCAGTGTGTTCCCGAGCATTGCGCATGACCCCCATGCTCTCTTGTGCTCTTCCCAATGTTTTACCTTTAATTTGAAAATAAGTTTTGATTATTTTATATATGATTATTTTGCCCACATGTGTATGCATGTCACATGCATGTCTGGTGCCCAAGGAGATCAGAAGAGGGCATCAGATTCCCCAGAGCTGGAATTTGGATAGTTGTGAGCTGTCATGTGGGTGCTAGGAACTAAACCTGGATCCTCTAGAAGTACTCCTGAGGCCATTGAGGCAGCTCTCCAGCCCTAATTACCGTAATGTTTAACTACTTGGCCAGTGTCTTATTACCATGACCCATTCTGTCTTTAGTCTTTAGTTCCTTAGTGAATTTCTGTGCTAGGCTGTGTCTTCCCCTTTCTCTTCCTGATGGCTTTGTGGGCTCACTTAGGATCAAAATTGTTAGTTTCATTGAACATTTATTTTAATCCCTGTCATCTGTTAGATAACTTTGAAATTTATTTCCTATTTTAGTATCTTTTAGTGTTCAGCCACCACCATGTCCCTTACCTTATGTCTTATATCTTCATGCTTCCCATTGAACGTCCTTGTTGTCCCTGTTGTGGGCTGTGCTCTGTGTTTTCCCTGCTGCAGTCTGTGTTCCTCACTCTTCCCCTCTGGGCATGTTCCTCCTAGTCCACCAGGGATTCAGTGTGCACCGCTTCCCTTCTGCCTCCAGCACAGCTTAATGACGTTTACTTTTCTTCCCTTTATTTCCAAACATCTTGAAAGAATAAATTAAAAAGGATACTAATGAATTGCATTACGTAATATACTCAAACCCACTATTTTTCCAATCTGGTTTCTGTCTCTCTATGCCTGAAGATTATCAAGAGTGCTTTGCCAGCACTGACACCTCTCTAGCAGTCAACAGTGTCAGCCGTGACATTCCTTGGAAACTGTGTGTCATTGCACTCCCTTGTCCATAACTGATTATTTGCCTCCTTTGTTCTGTGCTGGCAATTCAACCCCAGGCTTCACACACACCAAGCATGTGCTCTACTGCTGAGCTCCGTCCCCAGCCCACCACATCAGCCTTCTGCTGTCTCCCACTGTAGCCTCTCACCAAGAATCTTCCAGCCTCGTCCTCTCTGCTCATCTGCTAATGGCTTTTTCTTCCTGTGGTTTTAAACACCCTCTAATTGTGAATCACTACAAAGTCTGCATTCAAGTCTAGTCCTTCTCCTGAGATTCCCTCATGCTGGATTCTGCCATGCTGCCTGAACCTCACATTCTTAAGAGGAGAAAGTTGAATTTATTATTGTTTTTTTTAAAACTAGGTTTTTCTTCTCACGTTCTCTTTTCATCTCTCTTGTCACAGTTGTTGTTGTTCCTCCACCTTGAAACCTCGGATGCTGTTTGAGTCTGTGCTGTCTTCACTCCCGTCAGTAAACCAGGCTTGCGGGTTTTCATCTCCACTGCTCTTATCTCCTGAGCTGTTCCTCTTCTTCACTGACTTTAGAGAATCTTGACTTTGTAAATTCAGTGTCTTGTCCAGAATGAGAAAGTCCCGTGTCGTCCCCCCTCCTCCCGCCCCCGTGAATAATCTAAACCAAGCACGGTAATCCCAGTCTCTATGGCTACGGGTTGATTTTAGACATGGGCGAATGACCTGGTTCTGACTGATGCAGCATAGAGAGATCCTGGTTTGAGACCTTCTGCAAGGATTTAGCTCCTGTGAGTAGAAGGCTCAGAGGGAGGCCACACCCACTGCTGTTTGCCTTGACTGGCCTGTCTTGGAGCCACAGCAGCCACCTTGGACCAGCGAACTGAGAAGCACAAGGACAACAGACCAGTAAGCTGAGGAGGAAGATGGTGAGGACAGACAGAAGGAGCCTGTGTCCTTCTTGATGCTGTGGAGACACTATAGTGGTGTTTGGAGATACTCATTTTCAGCCTCTTTTTGTGAAAAATAATTAAATATCTTCACTTTTTTTGAATCATGGTTGATTATTATTGAACTGATCCTTGTAACCGAACTTACATTCATATTGATAAATTTCCAAACTCCCTCTCAGATATTTTAGTGGTATTCCTCTTGCATCTTCAGAGTACTTGTCTCAGTTTGCAACTATGTAGTTTTTTGATTCCTCTTTATTTCCCTGACTAGGTAGTACTAGAGAAGATAGGGTAACTTGAACTTTGCTTGTTCTTTATTATATAACACAGACCTGGCCTTAAATGGATGGTCAGGAAATAATTATTGGAAGAGTAAATGAAGAAGCGAATGAAAGTAATACCTACAAAATTAATTACTCGTGAGATAATGAACGAGGCTGAATGGAGAGTGTTTTTATTATTAATGATGTAATAGTGGATGATTCAGATACCACACCTTGACCCTTTAAGACCTAAGCCCTTGGAAATGAGTGTGTTACCCTACTGGCTCAAGGCCCAGAAAATAGAAGGCTAAAAATTGGGATGAGGTCAGACGTTGGAGTTGCCAGCATTTAAATAAAAGTTTAAATGTGACCCATAGTTCTCATGTGACATTTTGCCTCAAGTTCTTATTTTCTGCACTTCTCCAGAGACAAGGGAGGTATTCAAAAGCATGTTTCTGATAAGTGATTAGTGTAATGACCAAGACTGGCCCAGGCAACTGGATAGCCATGGCTCATGCGCTGCATTCAGAATCTGGTTAGTGGTTTTCAGACGACAGTGACAAGTGGAAAACGAGCTCTCGGCCTGACCCGCTGCCTTAAGCACTGAAGAGATCAAGACTTCGCTCTGGGAAAGGAGGCGCTAGTCACTTAATGAACTTGTCTCCTCACATTTCTTTTGAATCCATCTCTGGTGTGCTCCTGCCTCCTCCACATTCACCTCTGCTCCTTCAGACTTTTCAGTATTGAATATGCCTTTTAATTTCTTCTTGCCTAGCCCCAGACCACAAAGTTCTTTTCTTTATCTTCAGTTTTATTAGCATTTGTTGCCTGGACATCTAAACTGACTCTTTAATACATTGACTGCTTCGTAGCTCATCAATCCTTTCATCTATTTCCTCAACAAAAATGAATGCTTTGGAGGAGTAGGAATGGGTACCCAAGTCCACAGCACTTTGCAGAGTGTAAGTCTATTTGGCTACTTTAAGAATAAATGGTTTTCTGTTCTACATGGGAAGTAGAAAAAGACGAGATCTCCTGAGTAAATTGGGAGCATGGGGACCATAGTTAGAAGGGGAGAGGGGGAGGAAAGGAGAGGAGCAGAGAAAAAAATATATAACTTAAAAAAAATTTAAAAGAGAACTGGAAAAAATAAACAATTCTCAAAAAAAATAGTCTAACACAAAAACTAAAACTACTAAAAATCAGAGAAAAATGGTGTCACCTAGAGCAGTGGACTTGTAATTTTCTATACTTCATTTTGTTTGATTTTTTTTCTACTAAGTATATATTTGTAATTAATACAGTAACAAAACAAATCAGAGTAGACCTGAAGATTTCTATATTTAATAAATTTTCCAAGAATCAAAATACCTGGAAATGTGAGATTAAATATTTGAATGTTTCTTTACACACTCGCTAAACTCAGCAGAAGAAATGGTAGGACAGTTTCTTTGCATAACTTCAGGGAAAATTAGTAACATCAAACCTTTATGTGGGGCTGGAGACATGGCTCAGTGGTTAAGAGCATTGCCTGCTCTTCCAAAGGTCCTGAGTTCAATTCCCGGCAACCACATGGTGGCTCACAACCATCTGTAAATGAGGTCTGCTGCCCTCTTCTGGCCTGCAGACACACACAGACAGAATATTGTGTGCATAATAAATAAATATTTAAAAAAGAATAAAAAAACCTTTATGTGGTAGCTCTGAAAGAAAGTACAGAAATCATAAATCCAAATAAAACTGAAATCCTAAGAGGCACAGAACACTGGAACAGACGCTGCCTGGGTGGGGACTTTGCCATCCTCTCGTGGCTGAGAGCTTCCAGCTTCAGCTCAAAAGTTACAGGAGACAGAATTTAGGACCTCTGAATGAGAGAATAGAAAAATGAAGTCTTGTTGTTAAAAGGAGTTGTTCATACGGCTTGACTATGAAGAGAGAGGTTCTCAGGACCACTCTAGACTGCACTTACGTTGAAAACTGCACCCCTTTTACAGTCTGGAAACCTCGAACCACTACACCGTCACTATTTCTGTCTCTTCCTGTGACTACTCATTTTTCTAGTATTTTGAGCTATGATTGTTAAATATATATATATACATGTGGTTCTAGTAACTTCATGCCTATACCTTGTATCATTAGTAGAAGTATCTTAGCTCCTATGAAGTTATATTTGTCCTAAAGTTTATTTGATATTTATTTAATACATCCACTAACCTTGTATTTGGGGGGGTATATCTTTTCATCTCTTTTCTCTCAGTATTTATTAACCTTATATTCTAGATATATATTTTGTTATATAGGAAATAGTTAGACTGTGTGTGTGTGGATATGTGTGTGTGGTATGTTTTAGTTACGTTTCTATTGCTGTGCAGAGACACCACGACTTATAAAAGAAAGCATTTAGCTGGGGCTTGCTCACAGCTTCCGAGGATGAGTCCGTGGCCAGCATGGCAGCAGGCAGTCAGGCTGCTGGAGCAGCAGCTACAAGCTTTTATCCTGACTTGCAAGTCGGTGGAAGCCGAGTCTGGACCTGGCTCCGGCTTTTGAAGCTTCCAAGTCCACCCCAGTGACACACTCCTCCAATAAGGCCACACTTCATAATCTTTTTGAAAACAGTTACACCAGGTGGGGGACCAAACATTCAAATATGGGAGCCTAAGGGCCATTCTTATGCAAATGACCACGTGCTGTCCATGTATTTGTGCACACGTGTGTGCTCGTTCTTACACCTGTGGGGACTTGCGTTTGATCCTGGGTATCTTCCTCAGTGATTCTCCACTGTGTTTTTATTTTTAAGATCAGTTTATTTTATTTTGTGCATATGAATGTTTTGCTTGCATATACACATGCCGTGCATGTGTGCCTGGTGCCCTTGGAGGTCAGGAGAGGGCTTTGGGTCCCTTGGAACTGGAGTGACACAATTGTGAGCAACCTTATAGGTGCTTGAACCCAGCCGAGCCATCTCTCCAGCAATCGACTTCATTTTTTGAGACAGGGTCTCATGTAGGCCAGGCTGTCTTAAACCCCTCTGTAGGTGAGGGTGGCCGTGAACTTGTGATTTTCTTTCCTCCACCTCCTGAGGGCTGGGATTAAAGACGCACACCACCAGGACAAGTGTGTTGCCAGTTTTGTGACTTTGCCTTTTAAGAGCAGTTAGTTTACTATTTTTAAAAATGTTTTTATTTGTATCTAATTATCAGCAGATTTCATCATTATATGTCCAAGTATGATTTGTTGTAGCGTGTCCTCTTCGGCTCTCCATGTGCTATTTTAATCTACAGACTTCAGCCATGAAAATTTTCTGGTTTATTACCAGTTCTGTGTGCTCCATCAGCTCTCCCCCATCTTCTCTATTGCGGATGGGATTGCACATCTGTTTCTAGCATCTCTCTTTCCCATGTCAGATGGGTAATGTGCTGACATCATAGCAAAATTTGAGGAGACATCTCACACAGCAGCATGAAAACCCAGTTATCAACTAGAAAACACAAAAGGATCTCTCTATAAGTGTCTTTGTCTTTATGTCTTACAGGGTGATTTCATTCACTTAACAGATTTTTTTTCCTTAAGTGTGTTTACTGTGTTTATCACATCTATGAAGTTGTTAGTATTAGATGACTATATTTTTCACTTCTGGGAGTTTCCTGCTAATTATTGCTTTAATTGAATTGAGAATTTCAGTATGTAGCATTTTGATTATTGTTCGATTGAAATGATTTAAACTTTAATTGTGGTTCTTTGATTAATATGCAATTATATTTCTCAATTTCCAAATACAGAGGAAAGTTTCTATTCAGTGTTTGTTGTGAACATTGAGCTTGTAGCTAGATAAGTGCCGTGGTTACAGTCATTTGAAATAAGTTGAGATTTTCTGTATGGTTAGTTTTTTGTTACGGTTGGATGAATTCCCCCAAAGGTCTGTGCATTAAAGGCACTTTTGGAAATAGTCAACCCTTGGGGGAGGAGGCACTAATTGAGACAGTCCCCGGAAGTGGATTGTGGGGCCACACGCAGTCTCTGCCTGCTTCCTGGCTCATTAGTTCAGTGGTTTGCTCCACTTAACTACATGTACCTTGTCCTCAGACTGAGCTCAAGGGTGCCACCTGATTGTGGACTGGGACCTCCAGAATCAGGAATCAAGATACCCCTTTTCTCTTTACAAATCGACTCCTTCAAGCCGGGCAGTGGTGGCACAAACTTTTAATCCCAGCACTCGGGAGGCAGAGGCAGGCAGATCTCTATAATTTCAAAGCCAGCCTGGTCTACAGAGCTAGTTCCAGGACAGGCTCCAAAGCTACACAGAGAAACCCTGTCTCAAAAAACAAACAAACAAACAAAAAAACAAAACAAAAAAGAAAGAAAAAAAAAAAGAAAACAATTGACTCCTTCAGCTGTTTCTTTATAGTAACATGAAGCTGACTGATAATGCCAGTGTCCTTCTTTTGTAAGTGTCCTGGATATACATGGCTGAAAAGAGAGTGCATTCCGTTCTCTGAGGTCGCAGTACCTCCGTCTCCCTTCAGCCCCTTCCTTCCACATTTGTTAAGACTTGGGGATGGCACAGAAACAGTATGCCAACCATGGCTCATGTTGTGAGGTCTTATTTTTCTTACCCTGACTCGCCGAACCGGAACAGCGCTCCTGTATGCTGAGCAGCAGCAAGCCCAGCCCCAGTCACAAGGCAGTCATGGTACTCAGCAGTTGTTCATGTTGTGACTTAGCTGTGTGTTCAGTATAATAGGGTGTTAAATACATTTTTAAATTTAGAAAGGGTTTGTTGAAGTGTAAGCCTATCATAAGTCAAACCTCTGTGTGTGTATTATACATATCTGTACCCATGTATATATATGGTCACATATTTATTATTCACTACGTGTAGAAATGCACACATTATATAGTAAGGTGTCAAATTCCATTTGTCTAAAAATGTCATAATTTTGTTCTTGAACAAGTATTTTCTCTAGGTATAGAATTCTAGATAGCATTTACTTTAACAATCAATGTGTGTTCTATCATGCCTTCCTTCCATTGTTCCTGTTGAAATATAACTTTGAAAGACTCTTCCCCCACCTAATTTAAGATTTCCTCCAGAAGTTTTTGTTATTTTACATGATTATATGTGTAGTTGTAATTAATACGTATTCCTTCTTGGAATTTGTTAAGCTTCTTCAGTCTGAATGTGTTTCTTTCATCTTCCTACTATTCCCAGCCGTCTCTGGAATACTACCTCTGCTTCCGTGTTTCTCCTGTTCCTGGGGCTCCCGCTGACTCTGCGTTGGGCCTTCTTACTTGGTTGTCCTGTGTTTTGACATGTCTCCTTAGTTCTTTCTACATCACATCTCTGCTGCTGCAGTCCGGATAATTTTGTGCAGCTTGTTTTTTTGTTTGTTTACTTTTATTCCCTCTGCTGTGTCAAATCCACGAAGGAATCTGTGCGTTAAACATTTAGCCATGGGCTTATAATTCTACTTTTAGGACCTTTGTTTCTGTTTGCTAAAGTCTGGCGTGTGTCTTTTTCCTCTCTTCCTGTTCACCGTGCCCACTTGCAAGGCTGCTGGCATGGAGGGCAGTTGACAGTAGCACCCCTGCCTCGTCCAGCTCTGCAGCTGCCGTTTGCCCTGTGATGTATCCCTCGTCTGCTTTCTTCCCCCTTCTGCTCATTGTTTTGTTTGTTCGCTTTTGTGTTTTTGGTGTCCTGAGTCAGTCTGGGTCTGTAGCTCAGGCTGTCCCTGAACTCACTGTGCCCTCAGATTTGCAGCTCTTCTTAGTGTTGGGATTACAGGTCTGTGCCACCACACCTAACCTTTTAATTTAAAAAAACAAAACTATTTGAATCCAGTCAGGAAATTTTCTTCTTTTAGAAAGGACTGATATTTCTGACAGGTGCCTGGCATTAAAAATCCAGGACTATCTCACATGAAGCTCACAGCTTTTGCAGCTTCCCAGGCGCTCAGGGATGTGAAGCCACAGGGAGTCTGGGCTGCAGCTTGAATGGCTCACTTTAGCTCTGTGCTTTTCACCCATTCTTTGTGCCCAGTTGTTCAGTTATTGCTCACGCTGTTGTTCTGAATTACTTTTAACTAGGACCCAAGTCGTTAAACTCCTAGGATAAGTGTGGAGAAGATTCCCATGTTGGGAAGGAGCTCTTGTCTTTGATGTACTTGCCTTTTTTCCTACACGGTTGAAGGGACCGAAAGTCAGTTTGACTCTGAGTACGTGGGCCTGAGTGGCTTCAATACCATCCTCCTTACCCAAATCCCTTTCTCAGCCTCTGGTCTAAGGTTCCCATGTTTTTTGCTCTTCAGTTTTGAAACAGGATCTCGTTTGTGTTGCTCAGGTTAGTCCTCCTGCAGTAGCATCTCCATGATGGGAATTTTGTGCTTTTGTATGCTATTGAGGAGTTTTTTCAGGGGGCTACATAGCAAGACTTTATCTGGAACGTATGAAAAGCAAAGCTTTTAGTTGTTTAAGTTAAAATGTAATTACATCATGTGCCTCTTTCCTCTCTCCAACCTTTCCGTGCTACTCCCCCGCCCACTGAGAAGATCAAAAGTTACACACGATGCTTGATTTCAGAAGATAGGTGTGTCTGCATGTTATAGGAAGTAGCCAGTGGCTATTGATGGAAACAAGCAATTAAAACCAAAATAACAAAAATCAAGCACTATTAGTTTCCTTACTGAAGACTTATTATTTCTAGTATCTTTCAGCTTTTTTTTTTTGAATTCACCTGCTCCTAATGCTTACAAACATTTTTAAACATTCTCCATTTTAAATGGTCCTAACAGCTACTTTCATGTATATCTGTTCTTGACAAGAATGATTTTTGTGTGTTTAATGATGCAGCATGATGTGGGCATTTTGTAGTGTTTGTGTACATGCTTTACCCGTGTTTATATCTGTTATGTATATGTTTGCTTAGGTAGGTATGATAAAGTTGTGTGTGTATCTCAGTTTCACCTTCATCAAGGGGCTCTATGTTGGATTTTATTTCTTTTCTCATCTATTAAAATTGTCATGTAATATATGACTTCATTTTGGTGAGCTTACTTATATATTATCTAATAGAGAATCGCCCCTACATTTTTGCAGTGAGTGTTCCTGGCCATTGTATTAGTTATATATTGCTACTTAAGTTACTGCAAGCAATGACTGTAAACACTGCACAGGTATTCTATCACATATGCCGTCAGGAGTCTGCATTTGATTTAACTATGTCTTCTGTGTTTTTGTAGCCAGTTTGTCACCTGGAGCTTGAGTCTTATGTGGGATTTGATTGGGGGCATCTTCCTCTGAGCTTGTGTGATTGTGAGCAGAATTTAGTTCTTGATAGACTGTCAGACTAAAGGCATGTTTTGCTTGCTAGAAGTTTCAGCCCCTTGTCACATGGCCACCCCAAACTGCTCCCATCATGCCCGTTTGTCTCTTCAGATAGTAAGTGGGCTGGTGTGGAGGCTCAGTGAGCCTAAGTATTTGCTATGGAAGCCCAGTGGCCTGAGCTTGATATCCAGAACCCACGGTGGAAGGGGAGGACCAACTCCTAAAGTTGTCCTTTGCTCATTGTAAGCTTACACACACACACACACACACACACACACACACACACAATTTGATTAAAAGACATCTTTTTAAAAAGCCACTAAAGAAGAACATTTCTCAGCAAACATTAGTCGTGTGTATGAGTGTTCGTGTGTGATGGTACATGTATATATACACAGTGTACATGTATGCCTGTGGAGGCCAGTGGTCAACCTTGATTAGGAACTGTCCACCTTGGTTCTTGAGATCCCAGGGACTCACTGATTAGGCCGTAATCCCCAAGGAGACTCCTGGCTCCACCCCCCAGCACCAGGATTACAAATTGTGTTTGCTAGGTGCCAAAGTCAGGTCCCCCTGCTTGTGACAGTAACTAGGTTGTTAGTCACATACATAATCTTGTCATCTTTACTGTGTTCTCTTGTTTAGAGGTAAGGCACACATTCATACTCTAGATAGGGGAGGGTTATGGTTTTAATCTATATGTTATGAATTTGGCTGTAGGTGATAGAATTTTAGCATAACATAATGTTTATTTCTTCCTCATGTAACAACTTCAGGTCAGATGCCTAGGGTTGGTGGCAGCTCTGTTTCAGGTAGACCCTGGAGTTTCCAGGTCCTTTCAGTCATGCTGTGGTGCCTAAGAAGTTACCCTTTCCTCCAGAGATCAGGGTAGCAGAGAGCTGTTGAGGAGACTCCCTTTGAGTCTCTTAGGGAGGGTCCCAAAGACTGTCAGTGCTCCCACCTGTGTCTTGTTGGCCCAAACCAAGTCCCACGGCCAATTCTGGCTGCCGAGTAGGTTGAGAAAGAAATGGAGTCTGTATTTGTTCAGCAAAAATTATGCTTCTGTGGAGGACTGCAGAAGCAGATCCCGAGCAACAGAGGGTTTCTTCCACATGTAGCTTTAAGTAAAATAAGAGCTATTTGATCTGTGCTTTGAAAAAAAAGTCATAAGGTTCCCTGGGTTTTGACATTTGAAAAGCTAGCTCCAGGCATTATCAGTGACTCAGCTTCTTTATGTTTCTCTATTTGGAGCAGGTCTATTTTTAGTGTTTGTGCTGCTGGTGATTGAACCCAGAGCTTTGTCTATGCCAAGTACGTGTTCTACCAGTGTAGGGGTTCGTCTTCGTCAACCCTCACTCCATTTGGGATCCCCCAAAAGATACACCTCGGGGTGTCTGTGACAGTGTTTGCAGAGAGCTTGAATGGAAGGAAGACCCACACAGACTTTGGTGGTAGCATCCATTGGCTGAGGGGAACATAAGCTAAGCATCAGTATCCGTCTCTCTGCTTCCTGACTGCAGACTCAGTGCCACCAGCCTCTTCATACCTCCACAGCCATGCCTGTCTTCCACAGTGCTGTCCTTCCCACGGTTACGGCCTTCCTGTGGTGACATTCTTCCCATAGGCTATTTCTGCCGTGGATTTTTGTCACAGCATCTAGGATTGACACCATCATGGAGGCACAGTCCTAGACTCCTGGTTTGGTGATTTCAATTAAGATGGTTATGGTGGTGCACACACAAAAATCCTATTATAAGCTGTATACTTGGGAAGTTGAGGCAGGAGGATTACCATGGGTTTGAGGCCAGCCTGGACTACATAATGAGTTAAGGCCAGTATGGGCACATAGCAAGACTCTGTATTTAAAAAAAAAAAAACTGGATATGTTGGTGCACACCTTTAGTCCCAACACTCAGGAGGCAGTGGTCGTGCAGTTCGAGGCCAGCCTGATCTACAGAGTGAGTTCTAGGACAACCAGGGAAATCTTGTCTCAAAAGAAAGAAAGAAAGAGAGAGAGAGAGAGAGAAGAAAAGCAAGAAAAGGAAAGGCAAAAGTTGTGCAAGTTTGTTACTATGTGATTTTTAATTTTTATTATGTATTGTTTATTTATTTTAGCTATTCTTGAAATTAGACCCAGGGCTTTGCACATGCCAGGCAAACACTCCACTACTAAACTACATGTGCCCAAGGGTCCCATGTGATGATGTGTTCCCAGTGGGATGGGCAGGCTTCTTTAAACCCTGTGCTCTTTAAGCACAGAGAGGACTACACTGACCTAGATGAGGTGTGCCAGGGTGTGAGGAAAAGGAGCTCGGGGGCGATGACTTTCCACAGAATATAACATTTAATCACCACAGCAACTTGAGGTAATAGTGTCCTGGCTTTACAGAGAAGAACATTATCCAGGGGCCCACAGATAATTTATAGAAGAGTTAGCCATAAACCCAGATGACCAAACTATATTCTGTAGTGAAGATCGACAGATCTCACAGAGAGGGACATTCCTCTGAGTGTTTTGAGTGAAGTCTCTTGTGTCCTTAATGGTTATACAACATTTGAATCTGACATTGGGGGATTATGGAGAAAGATATGAGTAGAGAAGAGTTGGGGTTTCTTATAGAATCCAGGACTACCAGCCCAGGCATGGCACCACCCCATTCATCTCCCTCAGAGCTCAGTGGTGGTGGTGCATGTCTCTAATCCCAGCACTCAGGAGGCAGAGGCAGGCAGATCTCTGTGAGTTCGAAGCCAGCCTGGTCTACAAGAGCTAGTTTCAGGACAGGCTTTAAAGCCACAGAGAAACCCTGTCTCGAAAAACAAACAAAAAATCTCCTTCAGACTAGCCTGCAGCCTGATCTTATGGAGGCATTTTCTCAGCAGAGGCTCTTTCCTCTCTGATGACTCCAGCTTGTATCAAGCTGACTTGAAACTAGCCAGCACAGGAGGTGACTGTGAGCCTCACTAAGCCTCATTAGCTGCTTGATAATTGCAGTCTCTCCCCATTGGGGGTCAACCCTGAAAACAGCTCTGACTATCCTGTTTAGGAGACTAGGGAGGTAGCGCACAAACATATGGACCTGTGTTCTAATCCTCAGGGTTACATTGTGTAAACCCAGTGCTAGGGAAGCAGAAACAGGAAGATCCCTTGGCTTGCCAGCCAGACAACTTAGCTGAATTGGTGGGCTCCAGGTTCAGTGAGAGACCTTGTGTCAAAAAAAAAAAAGAGATAGAGAGTATTGAGGAAAATACCTAATAGCACACCCCTCTGTTCTTCACACACATGCACACAAACACACACACATACACGCACGCACACGCACATGCACATGTGCAGAGGGGGGGCGGCGGAGGAATAATGCTGATTTGACTGGAGTAAGATGTTTTGAAGGAGGTTTCTTTGGGTTTTTTTTTTATTATTGTTTGTTTGTTTTTGTTTTTCAAGACAGGGTTTCTCTGTGTAGCCCTGGCTGTCCTGGAACTAGCTCCTGAACTCACAGAGATCTGCCTGCCTCTACCTTCCGAGTGCTGAGATTAAAAGCATGTGCCACCACACCCAGCTACAGCAAGTTTATTTTTATGAAAAACCCTATCCTTTCTGAGAGGTTTATCTCTAATATTTTAGTCACAGGGTCATAGGTGGAACTCCTGCATTGCACTTCTAAGCTTCCTGTCAGACACTTCTTAACGCTTTGTTTGTTGAATTCTAATCAACAAAAATTTCTTTCCCAACTCTGCTTCTGCTGGTATCCATTACTTGGAAGAATGGTAAAAAGGCTAGGGAGAGGGCAGTAATTGAAAGATGGCAGGAAATCTTGACCCTGTGCCCTGTAGATCAGCATTATGCTTTTCAGTCCTGCACTGACATTTGGTGAGGGAGCCTCCATTTCAGGAAGTTGGCTGTATCCCATTATCTCTGAAGTACACTGTGTTTAATGAACAGCGTTGAGTAAAGAGGCTGTCGTGTGATTATAGAACAGAAGGATCCTTGTATTGGACAGCCCATAACCCCTTTGTTTCAGGGAACTCTCCAAGAGTGACGTCCCATGCTGTTTCCCCCACTGTATTTCACTGGCATACACAACCTTGAGGCTTAAGACCAATTTATTTCTATCCCATTTTCTCTCCACTTACTCTGCATTTCATCAGCTGCTTTGGTCCCATCACCACACAGCCAGGCTGCTGGGGAGAGATCACAGCCAGACCCCAGGGCTCTAGCCTGCACCCAGGGCATCTGGTCACCATGTCACACAGCCAGGCTGCTGGGGAGAGATCACAGCCAGACCCCAGTACTCTAGCCTGCACCCAGAGCGTCTGGTCACCATGTCACACAGCCAGGCTGCTGGGGAGAGATCACAGCCAGACCCCAGGGCTCTAGCCTGCACCCAGGGCATCTGGTCACCATGTCACACAGCCAGGCTGCTGGGGAGAGATCACAGCCAGACCCCAGTACTCTAGCCTGCACCCAGAGCGTCTGGTCACCATGTCACACAGCCAGGCTGCTGGGGAGAGATCACAGCCAGACCCCAGGGCTCTAGCCTGCACCCAGGGCATCTGGTCACCATGTCACACAGCCAGGCTGCTGGGGAGAGATCACAGCCAGACCCCAGTACTCTAGCCTGCACCCAGAGCGTCTGGTCACCATGTCACACAGCCAGGCTGCTGGGGAGAGATCACAGCCAGACCCCAGGGCTCTAGCCTGCACCCAGGGCATCTGGTCACCATGTCACACAGCCAGGCTGCTGGGGAGAGATCACAGCCAGACCCCAGTACTCTAGCCTGCACCCAGAGCATCTGGTCACCATGCCAGAAAGGAGATTGCCTTGGGCCTTCGGTACTCTGACTGGAACATACATACAAGATGATTTAGACAATAGAGACTCCTGTCCTGGAGTCTTCTGTGCGTAGCACCCACAAAAGGAGAAGAATACAGAAGATTGTAAGCTTATTAGAATGAAACAAAGAAAAATAAAAGGTGGGAAACCAACCGGAAAGCATATGCAAAATAAAATGAAACCACCTGTCCAGTTCCTGGGAGCCCTCTCTCTGTTACTTCTGTGATTAGCAGTCATTTTGATTTTCACAACAAGAGACCAGAGACCGCTGGAGCAGGGCATATGACTGGGAATTCTGGGGATCCTAGAGGGACTTTACACCACAGTGTTACTCTGGCACCCATATCTAAGCAAGTGTCATTTTACAGTCTTCTTATTCTGAGGCAAAACTCTTTTGGGTTAGCATAGACCCAACTTACAGGGGAGCCAAAATTCAAAGAGAAGCAAAGGCCAAGGAGTAGATGGCCTAGAAGTAAGTTTGTGGGACTTTTCTCAGCCAGGAAGACAAGAATGTAAGCTTTGGAGCATACATGTGTCACTTAATATGGAATCCTTGTTGCTTAGATGCCTTTGCTAGAGAACTGAGAACAGCTGATCAGTGGATGGATGGAAGGGCCTCACTTCCCACTCAGTGCCTCTGCTAAAGAGATTTGTTCAAAACCACTGAGCCAGCTGGCAGCAGAGCGAGATGAGTCAGAAGCTCTTTCTCAGGCTAGGATCTGGCTTTCACGTGGCATTTCTTGCCCAGTTAGAGAGCTCCTGGGATCCGAAGGGATGTGTCTCCACAGGATCACACAAAGCCCTTCCTAGCCTGTGACTCACTAGGATTTTTTTACTTTGTAAGATGAGAAACGATTGGAGGCTGATGAAGCAGAGGGTGCATAGTGGGGCAGCTGGGCATGCTCTACAAAGCCAGGCTCTGTTCCTGGCTCTCCCTCTCTATCCTCCCTCCCTGCCCCTCTCTTCCTTTCATCTCCATATTCCCCTGTGCTGCTACAACCTGTTGGCAGGTAGGCCTATAACCACTGGGGACATCTTTCTCTGGCTGTGGCTGCTCTTAATCCTGTTTTCTTGAAGTCTGTACGTGAAGGCTCACTAACACCGTGCAACTGAGAGATGGGGAAGGCTTGTTTTCCCCTGGACTGTGGTTGATTAGTGTCTGAGTTAATTTACCTAGGCGTTGTATCTTCAACTCTGATTGGTAATATAGTCACATGATTCATAGTGCAAAGGGCACAGAGGGGCATGCTGACTCTCAGCTTCCCTTCAGGGCAGCCACTGTCACTGTTTCTGCCAGAGATGCTTATTCATATTTGAGTCATTTTTACATAAAAGGCAAATACACGATTCCTCTTTGTTACTAAGTTCTTTTTATTTAATTAACTTTTTAGGTGGTATGCAAAATAATGAGTTTTGTTTCAATATTTTCATATATAAAATCTTGTACTCTGCTCATTTATGGACATAATACTATAATGCCTCTTTTCCCATCCAGTAATATATTTTGAATGGCATGTGCTATCAATCCATGAAGATGTTCTTAGGAGGTAATTTTTTTTATAATTATAAAATGTCTTAGCTGGAAGTTTTTGAGAGAATGCTTACATTGGTGCATTTTTAAATGATAGTGCTTTAATTAATTAGACTTTTTACTAGGCAAAATTTATTGTTCAGATGAAGGAAGTATTTGATTGTTGTGTCTATGAAATGATTACTGCTGGCTTTTTAAAGCCAGTATGACTCATAAAACATCTTTGATGTTAAGTTTGGAGTGACTGTCATTAGTTCTGATTGGGAGTTGTGTAATTCAGGATCTTATTTTGAAAGCTGTTAGGGCATGGAGCAGCCACATGCTGGGCTTCCTTGCCTACAGTGCAGCCCTATGGGACCATTCTTGAAGACCCAGATCAGCATCTATCCACGGTGACCTGTGGGCTCTGGACAGACCATGAGCTGTGGAAAGCCAGAGTAAAGCACCTTGCCATGTGCATTTTCCGTGTTGAAAGCCACTGGTGAATTAGGCATACCTCCCAGACCCAGGAGGTTGATTGACTAGGCCCTGGCTGCTTCTCTGCTCGTCTTCCTTGTAATAAGACTGTCTTCAGGGGTATAGGGAATGAGTTCGGAGAATCTCAAGTATTGTCAGGAGAGTTACTATTGCTTTGGGGAGAGCTAGGGTGCTTATGTAAGGGAAAAGTCATATTTCTTGTCTTGGAGAGGAGTGGGAGAGCTGAGACTCCTCAGGGCTAGCTGGGGACTTCAGGGGTCCTGAATGCTAAAATAATGTCTCCTCTTCCCCTCCTGAATAGATTATTTAAAATAAAAGTAACTTTAAACTTTAAGTAAATTAAGTCCACTAGTCCAAGTTGATGGCTAGTTAGATTTCTTAAAATAGTGTATAAAATGTCAAATAAGCTCCATTTTCCCCTCACATTCTTTTGGGGTATCCATGCTCTTTGTCAAAGGATAGATTGACAATCATTCAACTCTGGGAGGGGCTGATTCTCCAAGGGGTCTGCTTTCTTCTTGAGTTCGTTTTTTGGAGGGGCAGAATTATGATATCAAGAATTCTAAAGTTTCTTTTTAAAAAAAAGTTCTTTCATTTAAAAGTATCTTTAGCCAAACAAAAAAATTAAAATATGTCTAAATTTTTTCAAGAAATGGATTTTGTTTTTTTAAGATACTGTGATGAAAACAGTCTTAATTTCAGTTCAACTAGTGTGTAAAAACACACAATGAGTGATTATTAGTCCCTGAAGGGAAGCAAGACAGATGGAGCCCAGAATGGAATTGGCTTTATGATTAATTGAATCCTTAGAGTTGAATAGAGTTAGAGCTGGTCCAGCTCAATCAGAGCCTTGCGACGTCTGGTGCTGTCCTGAGGAGAGAAAAGGACACGGTGGCCTGGATTTATTCTCTACTAAAATGGCCGGGATATATGCAGCAGACAGTTCCCATTTTTAAACATTGGTGCAGGATAATTGGAATGGAAACAAACAAGATTAGAACCAGATTAAAGGCATTTGTGCCAGTGGCCTCCTAGGTCAGTTGGAGCCCTTGATTGGTTCTGCGGGTTCTTTACGTTAGAGTGGATCACTGAAACACCACACGGCTGGAGCTGTCCAGCTAGGAGCAGGAGAGAGGAGAGCTGAGAGCTGCTTAGAGTTGGGAACTAGGTTTAATTCCAGATTGTTTTTCTGTCTTTTGGAGGCAGAAATCTGCCAGAGAGAGGATTGTAATGCAATTTTGCTCTTTTTTTTTTTCCTTTCCAGCAAGGATGCATAATGTGTAGAATCAAAATAACTGCTTCTTCTCCATAGTGAATAGATGGGTGTGTTTGTGTTTAATGTTGGGAGCAGTTACCTAGGACAGCTGCTGTCCTTGGGAGCCTTCAAGGCAGGGAGAGGGAGAGGGGAGGCCTGATGCTGTACGGATCACAGTCATGGTAATTACCAAGTCTGTTAGGACCATGGATGCTATAGATCTTGCTAGGAGGCCTTGTCAGTGCTGAACATTGTGTGTGGTGAGCTAGGCAGCCTGGTGTGTGCCTTCACAGCCAGGCAGAGTGGAGGGAGAAAGGAAACCATGTTGCCTCCCAGCATACCATCAGTCTTCAGCTGTGGTCAGAGATGAACTATGAGACCGGGGAGGGGGAGGGGGAGGGGGAGGTGGGGGGTGGGGACAGGGCCCGAGATCAACTCTGGTCTGAGTCCAGAAGACTGACACAGGGGATGGGGATACGGGCTTAGTTCTACAGAAAGCTGATGATAAGGTCTCATTTTAGTTCTCTGGGATTTCCATTTCCTTGGTGTAAAAACAAGAGGAGTTGATAGCTAAGGCTCTTGCTGGCTTCAGGAATGTGCCAGTATCTTTCAAGTTCTGGTTCCCATGCCAAGGCCTGGCAGCATGCGGCAATGAAACCTCATTGCATAGGCCAGGCTCACCTTTACCTTTGAACTGTACTGTTTTTCTCTCCGCTTTTTCCATTTTGAGTTTCTGTGAGTCAGGCTGCAGGCAGCTCATTTACATGAGAGTCAGCCAGAAGGAAAGCGGTTGAAGTCTGCTTTCATTTTGTGGTGGGAGGTGTTTTCCTGTTGAGTCGCTAACCAGGCAGGTCAGTGGGAATCAAGGGATCTCACTTATCCCTAGATGGAACCAGCACAGCAAAACATAAGGGGAAAAAGAAGAGAAGAAGGGAGGAGAAATAAAGGAGGGGAATTCATCCTTACTGATATTTCTTTCCCGAACACACTTAAAAGGCAGTATTCCCCAGGGAAGGAGGGGAGGTTCCATGCTCTCAAATTAGCAGTTTTAAAACCATGACCCACATCTAACCCTTGTGCTGTGAGGTATCCACCAGAGGAGATGACTTGGACATGGGTTCTAGCCAATAGAAAATCTTGACTAGCTAGCCAGTGCCTACATTGGGTGTTTGGGACCTGAGTGCAGCCCCGAGCCTTTAAGCATGACAACCATATCCTGGGTTGACATACTTCAGTTAACAAAATAGTTAGCTAGAAGAACAACCACAGAACCCAAAAAACAAGGCTAATACAATTAAGGACTTCCCCAGAACTATGGACTTTGACAGATTGGGGCTTTGTTCTCATTTTGGCAGGTGGTGCTGCCTTCATGCAGGGCTCCCAGGTCTGAATGGTATTTCCGTTAGCAGCAGTTGTGCTAAGGTCGGGGGGCTGTTACACTTGGGTCACAGTAAAGCTCTAGTCACCACTTCCATACCGCGATGTCCTGCACTATCTTGACTTCACTGGCTGCTCAGACTGTAGTTTCCATGGAATTTAATTTTACTGTTTTCCTGAGGTCCCTTTGTGAACAGTAGCACTGTGCAGTATGTAATCCCTGTGCCTGAGACAACCTTGATGAGAGATATATTCTCCAGCAATATCATTCCCGACTGCCTGCAACTCGGAGACCTCAAGAATGTAGAGGAGAGGGAAACTTGGTGGTACAATACCAGTCTTTCCTTAGGATCTTGGGTCTAGAGAGCTTCCTTTTGAGCATTGGGCACCGTTTCTCCTGGGGTTCTGGAAATGCTATTTGCCCTTTTCAGGAACCAGAGGACCATTTATATTCCTTATTCTGTTGTTATATAAAGTGGAAGAGGAATTTTTTTCTGGTGTTTTTCTTAGCTTTTGGTTTCTTAGACCTTCACTGGAACCTATCCTCTAGGCCAAGAAAACATTCTGGCTCCCTTTTCTAGCCCTCTAGTGTAGCTGAGTGTGATGAAAAGCCTTTCGTTTTGGTGTCCAGAGTGACACAACTCATAGCCATCCTGTCCCACCTGTCTGGGCACGATATGCATCAGTTGCCACATGCACTATTTTCAACAGAGGTCATGCTCATAGGGATGGGTAGTTAGGGCCTGTCTGTGGTCCCTGGCAGGAGGGATGCCAAAGAGGCTTGGATAGTGCTAGCGTCTGCAGTCATAGTTTTTGCCAGGTCTCCGTGTTCCTCTTCTCCTGGACCGTTATCCTCTGAGTAACTGCATGTGGCAAGGGTTAGCATGTTGGATACTCCTTGGGGTAGAAGGAGACTGCAGGACAGGTATTTGCTCCGGCACACGTTTCCTGTGTATGTATGTCTTGTAGAGAAGAAAGTCTCGTCCTTGGCTTGCTCCCTTTCAGCGTGGCATTCTGGCCTCTGGACTGCTTGGTGAATGTGATTCTTTCAGGAAGGGGAGGACACAGCCAAGCTGCAGTCATGACTAAGGGCTTCCCACTGAGATCGATGCTTTGGAGAATTATACCTGATGCCATTTACCACCATGGTATTTGTTAAACAATTTCGTTCACAAATGTTTCTAAAGAACTATGGTGGGAAAGTCCCAGGATTGCAGATATGCCATCCAGGGATGTGGAGGGACCCAAGGGCTAGATACACCAGGGTCTCACTAACTTGGCCAAATTCCTTGGGTTCTCACACTCTTAAGCAAGTTCTTCCTACAACTGCTGGGGCAGTGGGGAGATGAGACGCCACTATAACATGACACAATCATCCTAGAAGAGGAATGTTCTGTCTCTGCCAGTTGTTATTAGTAATGACACACAGAAATCAATAGGGCAGTGCTCTCGGGAACTGGTGCACTGCCCATCCTTTGTTTTCCTGTTGACTCTCACCTCTCCCTGTGCCTGCAGGGATAGCAACTGCCTCCCCTACTCGCCTCCTTGTGGGTAGGAAGGAGTGTTGAGGTAGTGAATAGCCGAGGGCTGTGGGCAGGAGAAAAGCATTTGACCCTTGTTCTTGCTGCTCATGACACATGGGCTTAGGGAAGCCAGCTCATCTGACAAATGTTTACTGAATTGCATCTCTGTTACTCTCTCAGGAGACAGAAAGATGCATTTGGCACAGCTGCTGCTTTCAGAATGTTTAGAGTTAGAGCAAGAAATGAAGAATGCTTAGAAATATGAGCAGCTGTATGCCAGGCACCAAACTAAGACATTTGCCACACATTCTCATTGGATCAGGGCAAGGAAATACTCCTGTGAAATACTACGTGCATGAAGAAGCTGAGGCGTCTTGGCTAGGGTACGTCAGTGGCCTGTGCTAAGATGTGAACCAAGCGGTGTGGCTTTAAAGCCAGTCTCTTGCCTGTGTGTCATGCAAAATGGTGGTAAGTATTGAGGAGGGTGCCACACGCATGGTGCTCTCCACAGTGGCTTTCTGTATTTAAGATACAGTTGCTTACCACTGACTACTATAATTTGGGTTCTTATTGTTTTCTCTGCCTGTGAGCTGTAAGCAGCTTATACACTACCATTATTGCCATGTGTGGTAGGTCATATCTCTCTCGGAAGGAAAATCCCAGGCTTCGCATAGGAGTGGTTTTGGGTTGCATCCCCAGCACTGGGTGGAAAAGGTAACACAGAAGTCAGTGGGAGCCAGGGAAGGAAGGGCAGACATCCTTGTCTTTGGATCTCTTTGATCTGCCACTGACAGTCTCCCATACCTCTGTCCAGACCCCACCCTCTGTTGGGTTCCCTCTCCTGGCTTGAGGGCTTGGAGCAAATTTTCTGTCTGTCAAGTTCAGGATTCAATTCATGCTGAGTTCACACCATACCACCCAGCTGTTTGCCTGGCTGACAAAATGCTTCCCCTGGGCAGCTAAGTCCAGGGTCCCTGGCTTGGACATTTGCCTTTTCCAGATAGTTTTTGCTGTTGTCCTTGGCAGAGATTATATAAGGGAAGTAAGAAACCAGCTCTTGCCTTCCCTTTCCCTCAGAACAACTGTCCCTCGTCAGTGGCGTCAGTGACAAGGGCGCGAGCACAGAGCCTGCCTCAGGGCTGTTGCACTGAGCTAAGGATTCTGCAGAGAACCTTCCCAGAGCCATTGTTTTGTTTTTGTTCACGCTGGAGAGCAGGTGACTGCCTGAGAATTTAAATGAGTTTGTTAGGGATGATGATGTATGCGTCCCAAGAGGTTGCATCTAGTATACCTCCATGTTCCTTCCCTTGCTCCAATGGAATACCATAATCTCTTTCTCCTACTAGAGTCTCTGGACCAGAAACAATCCTAGATGTCATTGAAATCACCCCTGCCCATACCAGCACTTACCTGGCTTGCCCTTAAAGTGCCATCCATTCAGACCCTGTGCTGAGGACTAGAGAGATGGATGAGTGGTTAAGAGCAGCGCCAATGGTTCCCACACTCACTTGGGGCATCTTACCTGGTAACCCCGGTTCCACCTCTCTGAGCCTTCTCCTGGCTTCTGTGAGCTTGCATGTGCCCACAGACCCACATGCTGCACATATGCACACAATTAAAAGTTAAAAATCTTTAAAAGAGAAAAATATGTACTAGATATCTACCCTGTACCCAAAGATATAATGGTGAATAAAGGGGGTCTTTCTTCCTTTATGGCTTATCTTTACATCAGAAATTAATTCTTAAAATCTGTGTCATCAAAAACTTCCGTGTTTTTACTTATTCGTTTGTTTTTTTTGTTTGATGCTATCAAAAAAAAAAAACTGAAGAGGAAAAAAATTTAAGAAGATCCCACATAGAATGAGAAAAGAATTTTACACATCATGTAACTGATAAGGGACTTGCATCTAAAATATATAAAGAATGCTTGCAAATCAACAATGGATGGCTTTGTGGGCCAATAATGAAAAGATAAACCCATTTTTAAAGGCAGAGGCTCTGAATAGACAGTTGTTCAAGGAAGGGTTGAGGTCATTTCTGCTCCGCAGGATGGCTCTGTTAGCAAACAGGCAGCTAATAACAAGTGACGACAGGGTGTGGGGAAACTGAGACCTCAGGCATGCTCAGTGGGAATGTGATGATAGAGCCACTTTGAAAAACATGCAGCTGGCTCTGCTATTAGCCATAAGAACATATTCCTCCGCGCCCAGAAAACAATGTACATGAACATGGGTAGCAGCATTGTTCTCTGTTGTCCCAAAGTGGAACCACCTGACTGCCCATCAACTGGCAAATGAGCACATGTGTATTACGGTATAGCCACACAGTAGAATGGCATTCAATAGCAGGGTAGTCCTGATACTGTAGTGTGCTCTGAAATAACTTTTAGACATGCTAAGTCAAAGAAACTGGCCATGAAAATCTTATTTTGTAATTCCATTTATATGAACTATCTAGAATACGTAGCTCTATATCAGCAGAAAATGGATTGGTGGGTGTCTAATGCTTGGGGCGTGGGGATGGGGTGGGATTGAAGAGACAGGGGAGTGGCTGCTAAGAGAAGGAAGGGCTTTACGTTTGTTTGTTGCAGGGTGCGAAAAATTGATTGTAGTCATCTTTGCACACCTTGTGAATATACTAAAAGCCCCTGAATTTAATCTTTCTGCTGATGCTGGGGATAGATAGGCCGCAGTCTTATGCTAGGCAAGCATTCCCACTAAGCTGTACCCAATCCTGCATTGTATATTTCAAGTGGGGAAATTTTATATGTGAATCTTATCTTAATAAAACTGTTTTCAAATGCCTGTAGTAAAGTGTATGAAGAATGTAGAGCATACAGGGTTTCCTGAGTGGATCAACCATGGAGCCTCCGTGAAGGGATGTGCCCTCTGTACCCAGTGCACATGGTAGAGCTAAAAGCCTTCCAGGCTGAGGGAACAGCTAGGCAAGGGGTCTGAGGAAGGACAACTCGAGCCCGCCAGTGGAGCAGTCAGAGGCCAGTGTGGCAGGAAACTAATGGGTGCATTTAGGCGGTGCACCTCAAGACCCCGGGGCATTATTTGGAACTTTTTTCTAAGTAACAGGAAGGTGTGGTGGCTTTTGATCAAGAGAGTAGTAAGCTGTGGTTTCCATGGCTGAAATCGTCCTGGTCGTACTGTGGACAGTCATCAGGTGTACAGACTCCAGCTTTGCACCGTTCTCAGCAAGTTCTCTACTGGTGTCCAGTTCAAGTCACCCCCTCACCAAGGTGCATGGCAGACCTTGTGGCTATGGTGCATTTGATGACTGGGAAGGTTATTTGCCAGATTACGAGATGTCGCTGTGGTTTTATTACTTTTGTTATAGGAACATGACTGGTGGGCTCAGGACCATAGTGTCTACCTGGCGCTCTGGCCATGGCCCTAAAGTGAGGAGCAGAACAGTCCTGCCATCTCCGCCAGCCACCAGCACATCTGCTCCTTCTCTCTGAGACTAGGATTGGGTAGTGTGGGTGCTGCTAGGTTGGATATGCACAACCCAAGGGCAATGTTGGTATCTGCTTTTTGCATGGCTCCTGGAGGCTCTTGAGAGGCCATGTGATGCGCTGTATGGCTGAAAGTTAAATCCGACCCTGTCACTCGTTAGCTCTGTAACCATGGGAAAACTTAAATCTTACAGGCAATTTCCACATCTGTAAAATGGGGGCAACAGCATCTGCCTAGGGTTGGGTGTTTTGAGAGCTAATGAATTGATGCATTTAGGCATCCAGATGAGTTCCTAGCAGGTGGGGCTCAGAATGTAAGGGCTGTTGCCCTTTCTTTGTTTACCCTAATGTTTCCTCAGCCAGCTTAGAATGGAAGTTAGGTTTTTCTGGGAAAGTCCCATAAGCATAAAAGTTTTGATTTCTTTGCACATATTTCTTTTTAATTTCATTTGTGTTATTCCTCTGACCCTATAAGTTATACACACTGGTGAGCTTTCCAAACATTAAAATGATGTGGACTGTAAGAAGGGGGAGTTGTAGGAGGATGTAGATGAATTGCAGAGAAGAACTGCCTAATATTCGTTCTCTACTCAAGCAACAAATACATTTAGTGCTGACCGTGTGCCCCTCTGAGGGTCACAGTGAGGGGAAGGAGGAGGACAGAGAAATACCAGCAAGCTCAGCAGCTCTTGTATTATTCCCATCACCCTAGAGACAGAGGAACGTGGATTGTGTGTTAGGTAAGCCCCCTCTTGACTAGAATGCTGGCGTGCCTGGGACTTGAAGGTCATTTTTCTCACCCTGTGGACCCTGGGGTTTAGTCAAGCTTTAGTGGTCTCTGGCCTGACAGCAGACCTGCCCTATTGATACATTATCATTTGTTGGAAGCATTTCCTTTCCCCCTACCCATTTGTTGTTTGTTAGCCTGTAACGAATTATTTTCAAAGTTAGTGTTAAAATAACAATTATAGTTTGTCATAGCTTGTATAGATCAGGAATTTTAATGTCTGCGTAAGATGTTGTCTGGGATTAAATGGGAAGATCTGCTTCCAGGTCACAGGCCTGGCATGCTGGCGCTGACTGTTGATAAGAGGCCTTAGTCTTTCTCTTCCTGAGCCCCTCCATAGCACTACCCACACACATTCAGGTGGCTAGATGGCATTGCACCAAAGAGACCGATTTCAGTTTCTCCTAGTCTCGGGTGTTTTGGAAAGACCTCCTTACAAAGTGGTGAGTTGGGGAGGAGTTATCCTGGATAAGGCCTGGGCTCTGCATGGACAGTTCAGTGTGGTGTCCCGATGAACTATTTAAGCTGCCCGATCTTGCCCTCCAGAGCTAAGAACTGGAGAGAACAGTATGCACCACAGACTCCTGATGGCATTGTGTGAGCTGTGGTGTAGAGAGTGCACACGGAGTCCAGAGCACAGCACATGACTGTCCTGATACCAGTGCTGTCCCACTGTCACCATCATGCCATTGAGGGGCAGCAATTTGTCATGACTATAAAGGACGCCTGAGCCCAGGAGAGGTCTCTGCCCTATTCTAGCATCCACACTTCCCATCTTCAGTGTCCTTCCATGTGATGTCTGAGCCTCTATCAGAAGTTTGGGCAATTCCCAATTATCCTGCGTGTGAATAATTCACTCTGAGATAATCTGTGTGACTGGCTGGCTTCCCAAATCAGCGGAGTGGATTATTCTCCTCTTTTCAATTATTCAGCAGCACAAGTAATTGGGAGCTGGCGCTAGGACACGAAGGCTATGAGGTCATCTCCTGTTCTCAGTTTGCTCAGTGCTGTCACTGATGCTTCTCAGAGGAACTCGGAGGATGTAGTGCAGAGATCAGAGAGGGAGGACACCAGTGGTGACAGCTGTGGCAGTAAAACATGAGAGCCCGTGGGTAGCGGGACAAGCCGAGCTGCCAGCTAAAGGCAGGAGATCCAGGGAGGCCCTGTTGACAAAGATCCCTCTCTCTCGTCTAGGCCAGTGGAAGAGACCCTGTTGACATCACGTTCACACAAGTGTCCTGGAATGTCAGATGCTCCTGGACGCTTTTACAGTGTGGTTGGCCACTGTCTTCCCTTTCTTTTGCTGCTCATTTTGGTGTTAAGGAGCTGTGTTGGGGAGTCTGAAGAGCCTCCCCTCCAGGGAAGTAGGGTTTTTAGATAGACAATCACATAGATAGTGGTGACCCATATCAAAAGGAAATGGGCAAATATTCTGGTATGAATGTATATTGTGTTTATTTTAATTGATGGATAAAGCTGGTTCTGGTGGCTCATGGCTTTACTTCCAGCATTTGGGAGGCAGAGAAAGGTGGATCCCTGAGTTGGAGGTCAGCCTGATCTACAGAGTGAGTTCCTGGAAAACCAGGATTACACAGAAACCCTGTCTCAAAAAACAAAACAGCAAAGAAAAGAGGGATACTAATTTTTATCCCCCTAATATGGCATGAACGTATCTTGTTTCCTAACTAAAAGATAGAAGCTAATAAAATTAAGATCCAGAAGATGCTGTTGGGTTCTCTGGCACGAGTCCTTTGAATTTACATGTCCACTCTCATGGTCTCCCTCTGGGCCACTTCACCTTTCACAGCCTTGAGTTTGGGGGTACACTCAGCAGTTGCCTGGGTCCCTTCAGCCCCGTGATGGGTAGACATTACTCAGGAGAAGTGTGCTCCTCACTAGGGCTGAGCAAGTGGTCCCCCCTTCATCACAGTGCTGCTCCCAGGTTGCCTTCCTTCCTCCTCCGCTTGTCCCTCACTGCCTCCTGACCTACGGCCCCAGGAGCCTTCTCCTGTGGATCTGTCGGATCTGTCGCAGAGCCTGGCTCACCTGCTGCTCACTGCTCGGCCCACTCCTCAGCTGTGCTGTAAAAGATTAGTAAAGTTTTAATTCAGTCTGTTTTGGTGTTTCCATTTGGCCAAGCTCAGAGGTTTTGGAAACAAGGTTAGCTACCTTTGAAACTGTTCAAAAAAAAAAAAAATAGCTTTAGCCCAAGAAGTACATGCATTCAGTCTGGGTTCGTAGAAGCTAAGATTCACTCCAGACGCTGGCTAGTGATTCATTCTGTGCTGAGGAAGGCCAGGGCAGAGTGGGAGGTGTGAGCCTGCTTGTCTCTGGAGAGAGCTTAACTAGCAGCAGTCAAGCTCTGTCAATGGAACAGGAGCAGAGCCAGTTTAGAGGACTTCCGGCCAGGGCCATCCGTGCGCAAGCTGCCCTTCAGCCCAGTCCCTGGTTTTTACATCTGGCCTCAGCTGACTGCTTTGAATCAGACCCTCCAGTGTGACTCCCAGAGCCAGAAGCAGCTAGAGCATTTGGTTGTTCGGTGCTAGCACTTGCATTTCTAGGGAAAGCCTCAACAGACACTTAATGGCAGTAGAAAGGACTTGGTTGCTAGAGCAGACCCTAGGCTCTTTGTGAAGTTGGAAAATCACTTAAGAACATGCAGAGCTGAGGCCTAATGATGTCCTTCTGGGCTTGCCTCTTGATGCACTGGCTCTAGCTGGCGTCTGGGGAGCCGTGAGCTTGTTCTGAGCTGCAGGAAGAAGGGTGTCTTCTGAGATGTGTGAAGTTAGGCCGAAGTCCCTGAAGACCTGTGAAGGGAAGGTGCTTTGTCAAACAGACAGGGTGTTGACTGGAGTCGACCCAGAGTCAAGAGTGTTTGGTAGGTGCTGGGCCTGTGGGAGGCAGGCCTGCATCTCCTTTCTCTTTAAGCTAGATGCAGGGAGAACCCCACTGGGAGCCCTTTGAGCAGAGTCACTATATGGGGTAGACATTAGAATGAGCAGCTACTTTTAGAAGTAACTTGACCCTGAAGAACCCTTGTGGAAAACTGCGATTGTTTCACTGAGGGGGCATTGCAGCCACCCCAGGACTTTTGTCCAAGACTCCTCAGGCACACCCGAGGCTCTCGTATTGTTGTCTATTGCCCATAACACATAATAAAGGACTATAGAGTGATGGAGGCCTGTGATGCTCCCCTTTAGAAAGACATGCAAATTAAGGTTAGAAACCTTGGTATGAGGGAATATTTTGTGTAACAGTAAATAAATATGCCTTCCTATGGCTGTTTGAAGGCCAGGCCAGGCCCAGTCCAGACTAGTTCAGTCCATCAGAAGAGGCTGGACCTTCCTACTGCCACACAGGCCTTAGAATTTCATTTTGGAGTGCTGTTTTTCTTGACTTGATAATGAAAGAACATGAAAAGAATACAGAAGAATAGAGAGTAAAGAAGGAAACCATCAAGAGAGAGTGTGTGAGTACCTTTTTCCCCTACCCCCTCAGATAAAAAAAGTCCTAGTTCATTCAGACTCTGTGGATTCCCCTTGAGCCCTATGCTGCCTGGAGGCTGTCCCTCCATTGCACCCATAGCTTTTTATTACACCATTCACAGCAGTATACCTTCATACAGTGTGCAAATATCCCATAACATCTCCCCCTTTTGTCTAAATAAAAAGGAAAGGTTTTAGCTCTAATGTCATAAAACTATATACAATAAGAACAATTTCAAGTAAGAAATACACAACATATTTGGCAATTTCAGAGAAGGTAATATCTGTACTTAGTGAGTCAAAAGTTTTATGCTTATTCCATTTTCTATCATAACTTGTAATACCATCCTAAAAATCTTTGTAAACCTAAAAACATCTTCTTAGAAAACAACTTAAGCTTTTATCTTTTTCAACCTTATAAACTTTATATCTCTTATGTAAGTATTTTTCTGAATTTAGTAACAAAGAAAACTGTATACTTGGGTCTCTGTCCCCATCAGAGACCCAAGAAGGATGAAATATTATCTGAGTAAACAGGAAGTGCCAAGCAAGCAACTTCCAAAACTATCGAAACAACAGAGACATCTGGCTGCCTAGAGAGTCACCCAAGATTCCTCTGTAACATTGGGACACCCATCTTTGGCCTACAGAACAGACTTTTCTGTGAAGCAGAAATTTTGAAGGACTGTCATACCTTGTCTTGGCAAAGTTTGGCAGTCACTTTCTCTTGTGTCCTGCTTCCTCAGTTTGGACATCATACTGTCAGCAGTCAAGGCAAGGACAATTCTTGCCCAAATGGTTAACTTTGTCACACTGACAACAAACTCCACCTGGAGGTTCTTCAATGCCTATCATCCTTTTTTGAAGTAAATTGGTACTGCCAAGAGCAGACATGTCTCACTGTCATGAAAAGCCTTATGTTATTAAAAATTGTTTTTTAATGGTTTTTTGAGACAGAGTTTGTATAACAGCCTTGGCTGTCCTGGAACTCACTCTGTAGACCAGGCTGACCTCAAACTCACAGAGACCTGCCTGCCTCTGTCTCCCAAGTGCTGGGATTAAAGGTATGTGCCACCACTACCTGGCTTAAACATCTTTTAAAAGGTTTATTTATTTATTTATTTATTTATTTGTTGTACACTGGTGGTTTACCTGTATATATTCTATATGAGGATGTCAGATCCCCTGGAGTTGGAGTTACAGACAGTTGTGAGCTGCCGTTTTGATGCTGGGAGTTGAACCCGGGTCCTCCAGAAGTGTACCCAGTGCTCTTAACTGCTGAGCCATCTCTCCAGGCCCATTATTTTTGGTTGTGAGCCTAGCATTTAATGGCTAGTCCCCATTATTAAAACATTTTAAATGTCATATTCTGCAGGTCTTTAAAGTGTTCAAAGACCATGTATTTAAAATATATCTGTTTGACCTTGAAAACATACCTATAAATTTGTTATAGATGATTAACTACTAACTTATCTTTCTATATTATCCTTAATAGCTTTCAAGGACCCAAACTTTACATTACATTTTTAAATGAGCTACATAGGTACAATACCTTAAACAAGAGTAGAAGCATATATATAGTATAACAAAAATAACCTTAAAAATCCATACCATTGTAAAATATTTCAGACTAGTAATTGTTCAAAAGTATATTCAACAATCTACCCTTTTATCCCATCATTTATATACTATATTCCCCCTTTTCCCCCAGAAAAAGATTCCCTGAATCTAATCTCCTTTGTTCAGCTTTTTTTCTGACCATGACCAATAACAATTTGTAACCAAGTCCCCTAAATGATGACAAACATCCATAATCCACCGAATGATCAAAAACTACCTACCCAACCTCTTGGGAATATGAGCATCATATTCTCTAGACTGCTTCCTGTTGTCTGTGGGTGATGGCATCTTTAGGAGCTGTGTACAGCAGGGCCTCTTAAAGGTGCTGTGCCTTTGTATGCTGAGCCTACCCGAGAGATCACTTTCTCAGGCCCTATATACATATTTGAGCCTCCATATTGGACACCATATATTATGAGTCTTTTTCTGACACTCCTGCCAGCTCCCAAATAATAACACAGAGACTTCTTATTAATTACCAAAGCTTGGCCTATAAATTACACTTGTTCCTAACTAGCTTTTATAACTTAAATTAACCCATCTTGTATCTCCTCTTTCCTCTCTGTGCCTCCTGGCTTCTCCCACAAGTCTAAATTTCTCCCCTTCTTTCTTTCTCTCCCCAGAAATCTAGCCTATATCTCCTGCCTAGCTATTGACTGTTCAGCTTTTTATTACACCAGTCACAACTATATACCTTCACACAGTGTACAAATAGTCCACAACATCAGTGTCCTTCTCCTGGAAAGGAAAAATTCACTTTATGTTGGGATTGGTCTATGTAGTGCCAGTGGCTGCCAGACTCACCCCTACATGAGAGAACAGCCTGAGAGAACCACACCTAGAGAGGCAGCCTGAGAGACGTTCACTCGTTGTTCTTGCTGCTGTCTTGCTTCTGTCATCCTGCCTTTTGATGGGACCCAACAAAGTCCCTTTTCCTTGGATGATTTTGAAATTTAGTTTAGTCACTACTGATGGTGCACGTCTTCAATCCCAGCACTCGGGAGGCAAAGGAAGGTGGATCTCTGAGTTCGAGGCCAGCCTGGTCTGCATAATGAGTTCTAGGATAGCCAGGACTGTTGACAGAGAAACCCTGTCTTGAAAAATCAAACCAAAACAACAACAACACCATAACCCCTGATATAAAATAGCTTCCAGGTGGTCTGTTCACTTGTCATCGTATTCAAGGAATCTGTTTTCTTGGTGCGGTCGCAAACCTAGTCTGTGCCGTGTACACAGTGGGTGCTTGCTTCACTCTCCTTAGATGTTTACTGAGCTTCATCTGCTTCCGGCTTCTAGGAGGAAAGTGAAAGTCCCCTTGTCATTGGTTCACCTGCGCCTCCTTCCTCTCTTCCTCTACTTCAGAAAGACAGTGCAGTCAGCCTTACAGCCAGCCGCACTGATGGAGGGGACTTCATTGGTTTCCCTCCAGCCGTAGTCTTTCAGTTGTGCACAAGAGACTGTTTCCCCACGGTGTAGCACTGCTTGTAACCGGGACAGGGCTCCCTCTCAGACTGGGTCGTTGCCCTGTGCCCATCTTGAGCTGGTGATGTTTATTGTGCCTAAACATCAGAAATGTGAGAGCTTCCCGTCCCACTTGTCTCCAGGCTGCTTGTGCCAGCTGCAAGGCCCTCGCGAGGCTGTTAGGTGTCTCCCTGTGGCAGATTCATTGTTCCATATTTTTATTTAATTACTTTCTTTTACAGCTCTCAGAATAAATCTAATTATCCATCTGTTATGCTACATTATGCCACTGCAGTTCATGGGATCCGTTCTCATGGTGGGATGTTTGTCAGCTTGACCTTGCCCTCGTCCAGTGCTCTGTGTGGCTCAGTGCCACCTCCTCAATGGGTCTATCACAACCCCAAGCAAAGCTGACTTCAAATTGCTCTTAGAACTGTGGTTGGTAGAAGAAAGGGCTAAGGAGCCATCCCTGAGTGTGTGCTGACCTGAGAGATGTCTGGCGAGCTTGACGGAATGCCAGGACGGAAGTCGGAGTTCTGGCACAGCTCTGATCCTCACTGAGAGCCCTCACCAGGGGCCAGCCAGACAGGTGAAGTCAGGCTGCAAGGAGGTGCCAGAGGCCACTTGTGGGCATATGTGTGCAGTGCCCAGCCATAGGATTGAGTCACAGCTGGCGTCATACATGGCAGAGGCAGCCACTTAATTTATTAGGGATTTTATTTCATTTCAGGAGCCATATGGAGGTTACTAGCCCACCAGTCTTTGTTTCTCTTTCTCCTGCCTAAAGTTCTATTAGTATGATTAGAAATTAGTTTATCGGTTTTAAATATTAATTTTTGTTTATAGGCAAATGTTGGTATTCCCAGGAAAAGTACCGGGGAGGGGTTGTTGGACAGCTCTGCTGTATCCCTTTCTCAAGTAGCCAAGGGATCACAGATGTGGGGGCACATGAGGGGTTTCGCCAAAGGAATCAAACAGAAGAGGAGGAAAAGGGAAGAGAAGGTAATGTTCAGGACATTGCTTGGGGTGATCTTCAGTGCCTTACCACTGAGGAAGGAAGGGAGATCGTGTGAAGCCCAATTCCTTGCCGAGTTTACCAGGCTGGCCACTCGAGGCCTCGTTGTCTGGTGGAGATGGGATACAGGCATGACGGATCTCGCTGGGTAGCTCCTTCCCACGCGCCTTGCACTGGGCTAGACCTGGAATGAGGATGAAGAGACAACAGAGCGCAGTCCATATTTTCAAGGAAATTCATGGTTTGCAGAGAAGCTTCCTGGTGACTGGTGAGAATATTGGAGGGGAGTAAAGGCGTCAGGAGGCGGGGACCGCAGTGAGGGCCACATCATCCTTGAATGGGAGCTGGAGGAAGTGGCATTTGAGGTGAGACTTGAAGGAACAGGAAGTAGACAGCTGAAGACGGAATCAGGGAGGAGGACAGGTAAGGGAGGAGGACCGCAGTGAGGGCCACATCATCCTTGAATGGGAGCTGGAGGAAGTGGCATTTGAGGTGAGACTTGAAGGAACAGGAAGTAGACAGCTGAAGACGGAATCAGGGAGGAGGACAGGTAAGGGCTTCCATGGGGCTGCTGTAGAGAGCACAGCACGTTTAAGTTGAGAAAGTCCTTCGTTACTCCATGGCTTACAATCCTGACAGAGTTCGTTATTTTCAGCAGCGTCCCTGGGCTGCTCGATCACTACTTGCAAAGCGTGCGCCTCAGGCCAGGAGAGGGGAAGTGGGGCGCCAGGCTTTCCTCATGGAGGCACGTTGGTTAGGCTCTGTCCCACTGTCTCTCCACTGAGCCCTCTGCTCAGTTGGAGTCACTGGGTTTCCCTTATCCACACGTGCTCCAGCCTGCCTCAGCCCTCATTAAAGGACTTCCAACCAGGGCTTGACCAGGCTGGAGCTCACTATGGCCCAGTGGCTAGGCCTTCCATCTTTCCCTTTCTGGTTAAAAGTTGGCAGGCATCAAAGAGCGCAGGACCAACCCACAGGCCTTCACCCTCTGGCGATCACATTGCCAGCCCAGTCACAGGACTGCCACAGCCAAGCTTGCCTGTCATCAGAGCCTCTGGTGATTTTCTCCAAATTCCCCTCATTCTAACAAGCAATATTCAGTGACTAATTGCTGGTATTTTTTCCCTCAAGACTCTATTTATATAGGCTGTCGTGTTGAGGTGGGGGGGGGAGGGAAGCAGTCTCTGGGTGGGCGGGTGGTGCTGGTCTCTGCTGCTGCCATCGTTAGACTGCGGCCCATGTAGCACTGATGTCCACACTTTGTCTTTATTCTCCTGGTTTTTTTTTTTTTTTCCTGTCATTCCGACATTTGGCTCTTTGAACATCGAACATTCCTTTTATGCTTCCCGTCTCCGCGGAAGATTGTTGTATTTTGTCCCCACTGAAGCCCTGTTTTCCTTTTGTCAGATTTTTCACTTTCTTCTTTATTGTATTTTGATCAGTGTGGCCGCGTAGGTCTGGGTTTTATTGGGAGCTTTTCATCTTCTTGGCAGTGGCCCTCACAGCCTGGTCTCTGCAAGAACTGGGCTCTCCTGCCTGCCCCGAGGCTAGCCTTTCCGACCAGGCCCTGAGAGAGCCCAACTTGCTGTGTTCCAGATACTCTTGCTTTTCAGGCCTGGACGTGCACAGAAGCGCCGGGAAGGCTTGTTAAATGCAGATGGCCACTCCCCTTCCCCACAGTTACTCAGCTAGCAAAGCTGGCTGGAGGCCTGAGGATTTGCATTTCTGCCTAGTTCCCAGATATTGCTGGTGCTGCTGGCCAGAGAGCAGACTAAGAACCGTGCTGCAGAGCCATTTGTCTGCAGCCTGGCATCTACACTGGAGAGGTAGATTAGCAGGACATGCAAATGGTCTCTTCTCCCCTTCTGAGTCAAGCTTTGAAATCAAACGATGGATGATGTTAGGAGTAGCATTGCGATGTGCGTAGCTCCATGATTCCACTCCCCTGTCTCGTGTGATACTCACAGCGCTCCTCTGGTGTCTTGACAGAAAAGTGTGGGTGAGATAGACCCCTCCTTGGCCTTCCAGCGAGCAGCTTGCCATGAGTGCCCGCTGGACTCCTTTGAATGCTCATGCTGGGGCTTCCAGGACTTTGCCCCTTTTAAGTTCTATGACCTTGGAAAATTACTTGGCTTTCTGTGACTCGGTTTGTGGTCTAGTAGACTGGGAACAATAGATCTGACTCATTGAGTTGTCACGGGAAGACCTGAGCTGGTGCTTGAGAGTTATTGAGTGGAGGTACCCAGAAGCCGTTCTCCTCAGGATGGAAGCACTGCCTTGATTCTTGCATTCTGTCAACAGCAGTGTCCAGGGCTCCAGGAATGGGGTCTGCTCATTTGCAGACTTCGCTCTGTGGTCTACCCTGCAGCCACGATGCTGGAGAATGGCATTTGCCACCAGGAACTGAAGTGAAATCTGAGATAAGGAGGTCAGGAAGCGTGGGCCTCAGAGTTATTTTGAATGGATTGAACTGAGTCTAGGGTTTTGCTGCTAGGTTTGCTGTTTTGTTCTTCTGCCCTTCCTCTAGCGCCAATCTTGATAATGCTAATAATATCGACTCACTGAAAACCATCTTGATAATACTAATAATATTGACTTACTGAAAACCATCTTGATAATGCTAATAATATTGACTTACTGAGAAGCAGTATCAGGTATCTTATCATGTTTTTTATTTAATATTCATGAGGGCTTTATTAAATAAGTTTCATTTTACAGATGTCTGACAAAGATAGACTAACTTGTGTCGAGGTCATGTAGAAAGGACATCTGGATTCAAATTCAGATCTGTTCCATTTTTCCCTCTGTATAGCCAGGTTTTAACCTGTTCCCAGGGACCTGTACCCTCAACTCAGCATCCAGGTTCTATGAAAAGCACGTTCTTAACCTTATACAGACAGTGGTTGGCCATATGTTCCTTCTGTGCCTCATTCCAGTGCAATAATTAATAGTGCCATCCTTCACTCTTTTGTCCACTTGAGACAATAAATTATATGATCACCCTGCGTATATGTGACTGCTCCCAACCAAGGGGCAGTAGCATTTTAATAGGGCACCCTGAAAGCCTGAATTGCCTTTAAGATTCAAAGAAAAAAAAACCAGATGGTAAAATTTAAAGCACTCTGATGGCCTAGTGGGCAAGAGCATTGTCCCACAACCCCCCGTGGGAGATCAGACTTGAAGACTATTATGGGTTAGTGTGCCTGCACTTAGATTCTATGGACACCCAAGTGTCTGACGCACAAGGCAAGAAAGGGCAAAGCTCCCTACCCCACGTCCCCGCCCCCACAATTGACCCCAGGCTTGGCCTTATCCACAGTGCCACCTTCAGCTCCCAATGGGGCCCCGGTGCCAGTTTCCCAGCATCTTCCATCTTGGGTTTTTGCCTACCTCACCTCAAACCCTGCCCTGTATCCTGGGCATGGGCTGTGCTAGGATTGGGTCAGGCTCATTCAGGCGGGCTGGCCTTGTCCCATATGCAGGCAGCTGGAAAGTGTCATGCATTTGCCAATCCACATTTAAACTGGCTTAATGTTTTCTCTTCTTACCTTGTGATCTGAAATTCAGTCTGTAGCGCCAGGCCTTTGTTTCCCTTGCTAGACCATAGAGATTTTGTATTTGATTCCATGACAGTTGCTGAATCTTAAACAAACTGTTCATACTCTGACACTATTTTTTGAGTGTAACTTTTTCTTTGACATTAAAATGATCTTTGCAGAAGGCCTTTTAATGATTTATCAGAGACAGAGTTAAAGGGATTATGGAAGGAAATTTTTAACATTTTCTTAAAAATAAAAAGATCTTCCTTGTCTTTTTTTGAGGCAGGGCTCTCTATGTAGCCTTGGCTGTGTTGGAACTCACTGTGAAGACCAGGCTGGCCTCAAACTCAACAGAGATCTACCTGCCTCTGCCTCCCAAGGGCTAGCATTCAAAGGTGTGCGTGCCCAGCACACACTAAACTTTATATGGCGTCAGATGGACAAGGCTAACAGATGTTAGCCTTCCCCTCTGCTCTTAGCGACTGTAGATTTTGCCAAGGCATCTTCCTGAATGATTCCATCATCGGGTAGCCCTTTCTCTCCACACACAACAGGGGCAGGAACCATTCCCATTCCTTGCTCTGGACTCAAGACCCTTAACTGCATGCTGAGCACAGTCACTGTTTGTAGAACAGCTGACTGGACCAGGAGTCCCAGGAAAGGTTCACAAACCCACCTGTCCATTGTTCTGTCGCTAGAGGCTGTGAGTCACTGACTTTCCCTCAGTTCTTAAGGACTTCTCTAGAACCAGAAGCCTTTATTCCTTCCAGGACCCTAATTCTTGCATCTGATGAATCAGGTAAAGGGCCTCTGGCTAAGGAAGGTAAAGGGCCTCTGGCTAAGGAAGGTAAAGGGCCAGCCACAGCTAAGGAAGCTGTGGGAGAGTGTCTAGCTGCCCAAGGCTTTAGGTTCAATCCTTGGTACTAACAAGAGGGGGTGGCTCTCTTTAGCCTTCTTTTTCAAAACTTTATTTCTGCGTATGCATGTGTGCCTGCTTGTCTGTATGTGCACCATATGTGTGCAGGTGCCCATGAAGACCAGAAGAGGGTGTCAGATTCCCTGGAACTGGAACTACAGGTGAGCATTCATGTGGGAGCTGGGAAACAAACCCAGGTCCTCTGTGAGAGCAGTCAGCGCTCTTACCTGCTGAGCCATCTCTCCTTATGATCCCTGAGCCAGGCGGGGAGGCCACTCCTCTATTACAGCAGGGCAAAGCTGCATGTGAGTAGGGACTGAGAGACCATCCTCACCTCGTGATCCACCCCCAGGGAAACCAGGAGCCTGGTGCCGCATGTGCCTTTTAGAACCTGAACTAATTGTTTGTAAAGATCCTTCCAAATACAATGATGTAAAATATCTGGATGGTTCACCATATTGCTCACCATATTTAAACTGTCAGAAACCTTAAATATCTGAGCAAAACCTCAGCAAACAAAGGATATTTTGAGGCTTGTTATGTATGTTGCACAGCAGAGACATTTGTAGATATACGACTTCCAAATCTTGTAAATGAAGCTCTGTGGTGTTGTCATCCTCAGCTCTAGACCATCCCACGGCTGCTGCCTTTCTTTTGCTATTAGGAGATGGCTCATTCATAAACATTTCTACAGTTGTGTAGCGAAAGCAACTCCTATTGAGATGATTTTTCATACAGTGAGACATGCTATGTTTACCAAAATTTTTTGGAGCACAGAGAAGGGAGGAGATGAAGGGAAGGGGTGATTGGCTCCCAGAGCTCATTTCAGAGCTCTTGAGAACACGGACTGGGGGAGTGGGAGTCTGTCCTGAGCCACGCGGGTCAGCTGACAGTATTTATTGTCGTAGTTTAGAGCAGGGTGACTGTGGTCTGCTGGGGAGAGCCTTTGCTGGGCACCTGTGGGTGGCAGGCCACTAACTGGTATAAATGAGCTAAGTGCACACCTTCTCTGAACTCTCCAGTATGCTTGAGAAATCTCAGGGTGGAGAAGAATCCCAAAGCTCCCCCATGCTTTAGCCGAAATTTTCTTCTGCTTAACCTTGTTATTCCTCCCTCCCCACCCTCACTGCCAGAGACAGCTGCACAGACTTCTTAGAATAATTGGAGGCCACCGAGAATTCTCTTTAGCCCTCTCTCTTCCACGTTCCCCACCCTTTGGTGTCCCTCTAGCCCAGTCTCATTAGCTTCTTTGCTCCTTCCTCCCAGTCTCTCCCTCTGGCCTGTTAATTACACTTCTCCCCCTTGCATTCTTTCAGTGCTGCCTTTGTCTGTGCAGCCACAGAGCTGAGACTGAGAACTCGGCCATTGCTGGGAAGCCCTGCTGCTTGTCCCCTGCCACACACAGAGCCTCCCACTGCTGAGAAGCCTGGAAACCCGGGGAAATCATCAGGGACATGGTAGAATTGTCTTTTGTCACCTGTGACTCTGGGAGGCGTCATTGCACACCCCACTTTAGAGATGCCAGGGGGACATACAGCCTGGAAATGCTAGGCGTAGGACTTGAGCCCAGGATCTCGGATTCTAGATCCATGCGCTCTTCAGTCAGTTCATTCACTGTCTTTTAGCTGCCAAAGCCTCAGCTGGGATCACGTCACTGACCCTCTGTGCCCTGCCGCAGAAGCTTAAAACTGCTTCAGAAGTGCCTGTGCCGTCTGCAGTTAGAGCTGCTTCTGAGAGAGCAAGTTCTCATTGATTCTTGCCTTTTTTTTTTTTTTTTTTTTTTTTTTTTTTTTTTGAGATAAGGTCTCTTATATTCCAAACTGGCCTCAGATTCACTCTAAAATCAAGGATGACCTTCAACATCTGATCCTCCTGCCTCCACCTATGATTTTGGTTTATGAGGTTCTGAGGGCTGAACTGAGGGCTTCATATATGTTAGGCAAGACTCTTAGCAGCTGGGCTACAATCTCTAGATAACTTGCTCACAAATTAAACTCACTTCTCCGACAGTTTCATTTCTCAGGAGATTAAGAAAGCAACAAAGAAAAAATCCCCACTAAAATTGTTTTGTGAATAAAAAGAATTCTCTGGTGCAGTGGGCGGCTCGGGAGCCTTTGCAGAGGCTGACTGTTTTGGAGAGGCCAAGAGGGACACAGGAAGTCTCTGACTCCAGATCTTAGAGACAGCAGATTTCAGAAGGGTCCAGAGAAGGTAGATGTGATGTCTGAACTAGATCTTTGAAAAGAAGGATGACTCAGTCTGGAAACTGAGAAGTTTTAAAATAGAGTTCTAGTGATTGCTGCAGGGGCCGAGGGAGCAGCCTAAAGTTGGGGCCTGAGTTAGGACTTTATTGAAAAGCTTAAAAAATCAAAAAGGTAGGAAAAGAGCAAACCTCTGAGAACCAGAAGGAGTAGCCAGGAGGGGGAAGCTGGTGGCATGCAGACCTGAGGGGATGATATGGAGAGAGGCGGGGCCAGACTGCCTGCTGAGTCACATGACCCCGTGGTGGGGGGCATCCATGATTCCTGTTGTTACCTCTGCCTTCTCTTTCTAGGGCAGTGGGCTTCCTGCTGGAAAGACAGGCAAAGCTAAGAGGGGTTGAGGGCAGGAGCATGGCTTTGAGTAAATGAGCCACTGGCTCTCCAAATGAAGTTCTAAAAAATCACATGACATCTTCATGAGACCTGTGTGTACATGGATCTTTACAGTGTATTGGGGGTTGAGAGGCAGATTAGTTTAATGTTTTGAGTTATTCCCTATTTCCTTCCCCGCTTTTCCCCCTCTCTTTATCGAGAAAACAAATATCAATTTCATTGATCTCAGTCAACACAACACAGAAGCAAACGAGGCATGCCCGTGCCCAGCTGCCCATGTCCCCATAGTGTTTGTTAGAGGTCAGATCAGCAAGGCCTTCTTTGGGAACCCGAAAGCTCACGTCACACTCGGCCCAGGCTGGGGTTTGGATCTTCTTTCCCCTCCCGTCCTTCCTTTCACGTTTTGATACTTTTATTAAAGCACAGATGACACAGGGGTGCTAATTAGCATGATGGGTCCATGGCAGAGTGAAGATCAAAACAGTCAAAGCAAAGGCGAGGATGAAAGGCCCCTAGCAAAGTCATGTTTTAAATTTTCCTATTAAAATTTTAACTTTAGGCAGCTGGAGAGAAGGCTCAGTGAGTAAGAACGGTTGTTGCTCTTGCAGAGAACCCAGGGGCTTGGTTCCAGGCCACTCATAACTACCCAGCACTTCAGCTCCAGGGCGTTCTAACGCCCTCTTCTGGCCTCCACAGGGACTGCATGCATGTGGTACAATCATCCATAAACATTAAAACAAATATTTTTTAGATATTTTCTTTTCTTTTTTTTTTTTTTTTGGTTTTTCGAGACAGGGTTTCTCTGTAGCTTTGGAGCCTGTCCTGGAACTAGCTCTTGTAGACCAGGCTGGCCTCGAACTCATAGATATTTTTAAATTATCTTTTTTGAGACTATAATATGATTGCAGCATTTCTCTCACCCCTTCTAAGTCCTCTCCCTCCTCCTTGCTCTTTCACATTCATGGCCTCTCCTTTTTGTTAAGTGTTGTTACGTGTGTGTGCACACGTGCACACGTGTGTTCCTAACCACGTGAGTATAGCCTGTTCCATCTGTATAATGGTACTTATGTATGTTGTCAGGGCTGTCCATTTGGCATTGGATAACCAATTGATGCGCTCTTTCCTAGGAGACTCTCGCTCTGGGCGTTCCTTAGTTGTTTTTGTTTGTTTGTTTGTTTGTTTTTAGCAGAGCTGAGGCCTCCTGGGCTCCCCGCTGCAGTCTATGTTGTATGTCTGCTGCTATCCTTCTTCAGCTCCTGCTTAGGCAGCCATGCTGGCTTTATGAGTGTGGGCGTGGCTTCTGATATTCCTAGGAGACAGTCTCACAGCAAACTCCCTGTTCCTCTGGCCCATAAATCTTTCTGCCCCCTCTGAGTCCACACATGGATGCACCATTGGGGCTGGAATCTGAGTCCACACATGGATGCCCTTGGGGGCTGGAATCTGCATTTTGATTGGTTGTGGTTTCTGTAATGGCCTCCATGTATTGTAAAGAGAAGTTTTCTTGATGAGAGGTGAGACCTACACTTATCTGTGAGTACTAGAACAAATTTTTAACTTGTAGTCGGGTTTGATAAAGTGACAGTTGTCAGTGTTCCTCTAGGATCTGTGACCTCGCTAACTCTGGGTAGTTGACTAGGTTTCTAGTACCAGACATGCTTTCTCACTTGTTCAGTGGATTTTTTTTTTTCAGGGCAGGGTTTCTCCGCGTAATAACTCCGGCTGTCCTGAAACTTACTCTGTAGATCAGACTAGCCTCAAACTCAGAGCTCTGCCTACTTTTGCCTCCCAAGTGCTGAGATTGAAGGTGTGACCCCCCACTGCCCAGACTGGGTGAACAGGTCTTCAGTCCAAGGAGACAGCTGTTGGTTGCTGCCAAGGCATGTGTGCTACTCCTGCACCTTTAGGGTTATAATGCCATGCTGGTCATTGTTGTGGTATAATCTTTTAAAGTCATTTAATTTAGAGACCATGTGTGGAAACATATACCTTTAATTCCAGCACTTAAGGGGAAGGTCTCTTAACGAGAGCTATATAGGGAAACCCTATCTCAAAAAAAATTAATTTTGTCAGTAAAATGATACAAACAACTTACTTAATACATATACCAATCTGTATTCTTTGCGTAGGGAAAATTGGACCAGCAGAAGGATATGGCACAGCACTCACAGTGTGTAACTTGGTTTTTGCTTGCGTACATTTAACATTTTTTTCTTCAGTAAGACTGAATGAGAGGCCTGGTGTTTAGTTTCTGGGTCATGTTGGGAAAACCACGTTTCATCAGAGGATCATGTGACTGTTCTCCAGGAAGTTAACCTAAGCAAAGTCGGTTCTATAAAGGGTGACCATAAGCCCAGAAGCCTCAAGCATGGGGACAGAGACGGCTGGCAGGACTGGGCTCTGGGAGCCCCGAGCATCCATCCCATGGAGCTCCTGTGGAAGTCAGGGCTGCAAGAGTCACGGTGAGACCAAGAGCAGGGTCCTGTGGCGCCAGGTCAGGGGGGAACCTAAGCGTCAGAAGGGCTGTGACCTATCATGACAGAATTCGGCACCTTCCACTTAGGTGGGGCAGACTTGGAACGGGAGGTAGAGGCCTCCTGAGAGTGGACTGCAATTCAGCTTGAGAAGACTGTTGGATAGCAGTCGGAGCAAGTTAAACCGCATGCTGCTGTCTTGTTTGATGGTGATCTCTCTCCTGCTCTTCAAGTACTGGACAGCAGGTTATCAGAGGTGACGCAGAAGACCACAGGTTATGCTTCTGGCTTGTTATCACAAATGCTGGTTCTCAGGATACAGACAGGTGGAACACGCACAGAAAAGCAGAGTTTGGGGCCGATACCTTTAGTATATGAAGGTAGGGTTTAGATTTTGTATTTTCAAAACATGCCCCAAAAGCAATGTTCCTTAGAGAAATCAGTGCACCATGTTTTCAATCAGTTGCAGAAGAAATACAGCATTTCAGATAAAAGCCTCTTGTGCCAGAAAATGCGATCCTTACAAAGAATGCAAAGAGCACGTTAGAGCTGGATGGCACACACCTTTGATCCCGGCACTCGGGAGACAGAGCAGGCGGATAGCTTGAGTTTGAGGCCAGCCTGGTCTACAGAGCAAGTCCCAGGACAGCCAGGGCTACACAGAGAAACCCTGTCTCGAAAACAAACAAACAAACATGTCAGAAAGATATAGTCTATAATGAAAGGAACTGGTGATTGGTTCAAGGATAGTTTGAGTATCCAAATATTGACTAAGGTGAATTACATCCCGTAAGTTAAATGAGAGCCCGTGAATCCATATTGCTGTATGAAGGAACAAATGAGGACAGAGCTCTCTCAGGTACAGTGCTGACATAGGGAGATGGAAGCCGTGGCAGCCTGTGTCTGTTACCATCTGACAACAGAAGTCATTGACCAAGAACTGCCTGTGAATGCTAGAACCAACCAGTGGTGAAAGACTCCTGAGGAATGGGTTGTCTTACTACCTCCGAGTGTCTCCATATAATATTATTAACTTCTAAGGGTTAAATAATATTTCAGTGGAGAAATCCGACAAGCCCTTCCATAATCAAATATTGGAAGTGAACATGACCATCTGTGGGACTGATTGACATCTTGTGTCCTCTGATATGAAGGACTTAGAAATAAGCAATGGTTTTCGTGATATTTCTGCCAACATGAATAACCTCAGTCTAATCATGAGATAAATCCAAACTGAGGGACATTGTACAAGTGGCCTCCAGTCTTAAATGTCAATCTCCTACAAAGCAGGACTTCAGAGCACAGGAGACTAACAGACTGTGCTGGGACTGGACCAGGAAGGGAAGGATGCTCCTGGGATGGTTGGCAAGAACCGAACGCCGTGTCGACGGCTGAGTCACTGCTGGCTTCCTGACCTGGCATCGTGCTGTCTGTTCTTCAGAAACCTGTTCCGCCGTGTTCAGGAGTAAACGGGCATCACGTCTGCTCTCAGATGACCGGGAAGGTTCCGTGTAAATGTCCCTAAAGAGGGATTAGGTACAGCTGGGTCTTTGTTGAGCGTGTGCAAGGCCCTGGGCTTGGTCCCCAACACTGAAGACGAAGTGGGAGGCTGGGGAGGAGGAGGCCAACGTGACAACAGTAGCAGAGGGCTGGCCGCAGCCTTTTCTCTTATCATCATTCTGTGTTTTCATTTGTTCTTTGTGCCTTTCACATCATGCATCTCTATCCCATTCATTTCCCCACCCCTTTATGTCTGCCCTCTGCCCTCATAACCTCCCCCACCCTGATTAAGTTTAAGAAAAAAAAGAGAAAAATCAATCTCAGTCTCTCATGGAGTCTGTGCTGTGACACAGTGAGTCACACAGTGAACCCTTTATCCACGTATCTTTACTTGCAAGTGTTCATTGCAAAGAGTCAAAGGTTTGGTTCAAGGCTCCGGATTTTAATACACCATCCATCCTGCACCCTCACTGGGACTCCTCTTTGGTATCCTGTTGTCCTGTGTGTGGAGATCCTGCAGCTTTGGGTCTGCAGGACCGGTCCCTTCACATGCTCCAGCAGATCAGATAGGTGGATGCTGGGGTGAGCCAACTCATAACCCTGGCTCTGGGCCTGGGTACTTACAGGGTTGGCCAGCTCTCCAGCATTGCCCTGGTTCATTGACCCCTTGCAGTGATGAGCAAGGGGCAAGGCCAGTTCTCCTGCTTTCAGACCCTCAGGGTCAGTTCTCCTACACCTGGACCAAAAGGGCCAGCTCTGTTCTGTTGCCCAGGCAAGGGACAGGGGCTACTCTCCTGAGTGCTGCAGCTGGTGAGGGGCAGGAACAGCTCTCCCACCTGCCACAGGCCCACATCACCATATGGCAGATGAGGGACAGGGACAGATCTCCCATGCTCACGTTCTTGGGCGGTTCACCAGCTCTAATGTGCTGCCCTGGTGAGGTGCGGGGCCCACTTTCCCGAAAGCTGCAGCTGATTAAGGGGGGGGTCAGTTCCCTTACCCACCCCAGGTGGTAGGGGCAAGGGACAGGAAGAGTGGTTTTTCTGTAAATTATTTTTCTGAGCCAGGTGGTAGTGGCTCACACTTTTATTCCCAGCACCCAGGAAGCAAAGGCAGGCGGACCTCTGTGAGTTCAAGGCCAGCCTGGTCTACAAAGCAAGTTGTAGGACAGCCAAGGCTACACAGAGAAACCCTGTCTCAAAAAAAAAATTAAACCAAAAGATATTACTTTTTTGTTTGTTGTTACTGTTGTTTTGAAATGGAACCTTGAACCCGTGAGCTCAAAGGGTCCTTTTGCCCTTAACCCCTGGGTGGTGACATCATGGTACAAGCCACTGTGCCTGACTTATTTTTCTGTAATTTGTAGTGCCTCATCTGAAATGACATACAAAAAAGATGCCCCAGGTGATTGTATCCTGTGTGATTGGTTACACACCTAACTTGTCCCTAACTGGCACGCACGGCTCCTCCTGCTTCCCACATTCACAGGACGGCACATGCCGCAAATGGGTGCCTCGCAGGTGCTCAAGCCAGGTGTCGTGCTTAGACCAGTGGGGACACCAGGGAAAGACTCTTCCTCTCTGCAAGGAAGTGAATGCACAGTTCTATTAGGCAAAACCATGTGGGGTCCAGACCGGGACAGCCACCCCAGATGTTTGCCCTACTACATGGCGTCGTCTCTGGACTCCAGAGCACAGTGGAAAAAAGAAATGTTTGCCCTGCTTCTGATGCCCCATAAGACAGCACTTTCCTGTGGTGCATGCCCAGAGCCCTGGTGTGTGCCTGGTGCCCTGTGGACATGCCCAGAGCCCTGGTGTGTGCCTGGTGCCCTGCGGACATGCCCAGAGCCCTGGTGTGTGCCTGGTGCCCTGTGGACATGCCCAGAGCCCTGGTGTGTGCCTGGTGCCCTGTGGACATGCCCAGAGCCCAGAGCCCACACTCCATCTGGTAATCTGGTAGCTGCAAGCTCTGCTCCAGGTTTTTACCATTTCTCATCCTCCCCATTTCTCATCCCAGACTTCTGCCTCCTCCACATTTTCTTCCTTTTCACAGATCCACATTTGACTTCCGGTCAGATTATCCCCAGCAGGGTTTCTGTGTACCCCACACTGGCCTGAAGACCAGTGCAGTAGCACAGAACCCCACATTTGACCCAGTACTCTGCTGGAACCACCTTGAAATTGATGCTCTCTGAAGAGCCCACATTTTCATATTTTACTTGGGCCTGAAAGTCATGCAGCGCGTCCTGAAGGTCAAGGCTAGAAAATGCAGGCCCGAGACCTGTGTCAGGCAGTATTCTCACGGGGTCTCTGGCCCTGCTGGCTGCTCTTGAAGTCAGGTCTTTACCTGACAGGTAGCCAGTTGCTCATCTTAGCTAAATTATGACCCTTGACATATTGCTGTCACCTGTTTGGTTTTAGCAAATGCAGTCACTTCCAGCTCTGAGATCCACCCTTCTCCCTGCCTGTCCCATTTAAGATTTACAGAGCCACAGCTGCCGCTGCCCTCCACACACAGCCAGCTGACTCGCTGATTGTGAGCGCCCCAACAATCCAAGTGCTAATGGTGTTTGTTCAGTTTAGCCCGCTTAGCGGCATCGTAGACGAGCTCCATCCTCAGTGTCCTCCTGTTGACTCTGAGCACACTGGTGTTGCTGGCATCAGTAAAGGGCAAGGAAGGCTTCTGCCTTTTGAACATACTCGTGGCTTTTGTAGAACACCACCTTCCAGCCACTAGGACTGACCTCCTCCAGGCTCGGGCAGAACTCTGGTCCAGAGCCCATGGGCTGAGATGGATGGGGCTGGCATGGACACAGCTCTGCTCTCAAGAATCTGGTCAGGTCTCCTTGTGAAACAGTCCACTATGGTACAGTCATGGCTTAGCATTAGTCATTCTGTCTCTAATGTGAGGTAGCCCCAGCTCGGATTCCCAGGGGAGGGCACCATCAGGGGACTTGTCCAGGTCCAGCCACTGTTAACAGATTCTTTCTGACCATCCTGCAGGCCTTGGCCCTCGCATGTTCTTAGAGCTTAGTCTGAGCTATGTAGGCATCTCCCCTCAGCACACGGCTGTGAACGACGAGGGCCCGGGACTGCGGTGCCTAGAGAGAAGGACTGTTCTGGAGCAGCGTAATGTCTGCTCCGGGCTGACTGAAGGAAGCCCCTCTCCTGCTGTCTGCACAGCCGTCCTGCTGTCTGCACAGCCGTCCTGCTGTCTGCACAGTCGTCCTGCTGTCTGGACAGCCGTCCTGCTGTCTGCACAGCCGTCCTGCTGTCTGCACAGCCGTCCTGCTGTCTGGACAGCCGTCCTGCTGTCTGTACCTGCCTGCACAGTCTAAAACCACCTGAAACCTTGGGCCCAACCTTCCCCGTTTGCTTCCTCAACTCTTTCCCTAGAAAGTACTGACAGCCTTTAGGGAGTGTTTTATGGGACCTTGAGGTCATGAGATCCCAGGAGTGGGGCCCAGAGCTGGTGCAGACACCCTATTTAATTTGGAGACATGCAGCCCCGGCTGCCCATGGCATGCACATGTGTAACTGTGTCTAGTCCTCCTGTCTACTTCCTGAGAGTCTTCCAGCTTTCTTTCTCTCTGATTCTCATCCCTGTGTTTGGATCCTGTTCTCCCCTGCTCTAAATGGGCTTTGCTCCCTAGGAAGGCCGGACTCTGGTGGCGTGACTGGGTAGTTCTCGGTCTATGGCAGCTTGCCTGAGAAGTGAATTCTTTGTTCTGCTTCCAGCGTGACATGGAAGGGTTCTCATGCTTAGCCCTGCTTGATCTGCTAAGACCTTAACAGTGGATTTTGTTTGCTGTCTTCAGAGGGCCCACGGGGATGGGGCGCTTCAGAGGTGCTTTCCAGGGCTGATTCACTGTCGGATCTCACAGCCCGCCTTCTTTGGGAGGTAGCATTTGATGTTAGTGAATTTCCCGCACAGCAGTCTTCCCTTCATAGACCCTGTCTATTGGGGGCGAATGTTCCTTAGCCACATGATGACAGAAATGCCCTAATTAACTCACATTGATGAAGCAGCTGTCTGTCTCAAGCAGGGGGAATGAGGCAGGGAACAAGCCCCGCCCCAGGCCCCTGCACAGACTGCCTGCCATCTCCGGGGACATCTCCATTTCTCCTCCAGGCTGCTCCCTATGCACAAGGATGGAGCTGCCATGGGACTGCTCAGCACTCTCTGTACATCTTTCTGATGGGCGGAGCCAGAAGGGAGGATGAAGGAAAACCGTGGGTAGCTAGGTCTGCTCTCAGCCTTGAAGTTGCTTCCTGGCAGGAGCAGAAGGGGCAGGCCATTCCCTATCAGTCCATCTGCCCAGCTTTGGGGTTCCCGGTTGTGTGCTGGGCCCCTTTTGAGGGCTGCAGTGTTGTGTACAGTTTTCCTCCTTTCTCTGGACTCTGGACCAGAACAGAAGCTGACTGCTTCCAACTTGTCCTTGCTTCTCTGTGCCCCACCACACTGTTGGGGACACTGTGGCTGCCTGGCTAGGAAGTCAGAGTTTGGGAGGCCAGGTGCTTTGGAGGTTCCAGGGTGCTGGTGCCCCGTGATGAACTTAAGGTAGCCAAAGACTCATGGGATTTTGGTACACCTTCATGAGCTGATAGGGTGTGTGTGACTATCTGACCTTCAGCTTGACACTTCTATTTTCGGGGAACCCCTGCATGGGTCTCTGGGTGGGAGAGCCCTGAACTTGCTAAGAACCTGAACGTATAGGCTTCTGTGCTTGGCACATGCTGCATAATTGGTCATTAATGTGACCCTAGAAACCAAAGGACCATGGTGCATGTGTGCAATCCCAGCATTCAAGAGCCCGAGACAGGAGAATGGTGGTGGAGTTGAGGTTAGAATGGGCTTCATAGTGAGACAGTGCTGCAAACCAAAAGCGTAAAGAACACAAGGAATGTGCCAGACATAGTGGCGCACACGGGTAATCCAGAGTCAGGCGGGTCTCTGTGAGTTCAAGGCCAGCCTGGTCTATATAGTGAGTACCAGGTCTGTAGAGAGACCCTGTCTCAAAAAGAAAGGGAGAAAAGAAAGAAAAAGTGCAAAAGTATATCTTTATCTGGGCTTCCCAGCATGCCCCCTGCCTGGTACCCTCCTTATATCCAGGAGGGCTGGGATATGGAATTGAGATATAAGGATTTATTTATTTCTTTATTTTCTGTATATGTGTGACTGTCTGCATGCATATTGTGCACAACATGTATAAATAGTCCCTGGAGACCAGAAACTGCAGGATCCCCTGGAACTGAAGTTGTAGGCAGGCACTGCTAGGCAGGTGCTGGGAACCGAGCCTGGTTCTCTGCAAGGGAAGCTGGTGCTGTTAGGGCTGAGCCATCCTTTCAGTCCCAGGAGGGAAGTGACTGTCCTGATGGCCTCACTCAGCTCAGCTCAGCGTGGATTTCGAGTGAGTGCTGCCTGCACTGTGCTGGGTCTACTAGTGGTAGTGTCCTGTCTGTTCATTCCCTAGTGTGTTGTTAGGTTCTGAGCTGAGCATGGGGAACCTGGGCACAGGAAAGTCACGGTAACCGCTCTAGCAGAGCCCGCACGAAGATCTGCTTTGCATTCAGAGACTCTGGTCTCTTGTGCTTTGCTTCCTCCCAAATGGTGTTCTAGCAGATTCTGAGTGCTGCATGGGTGGAGGATGGGCCCGGCCTCCAGCTCTGTGCATAGAGAGCAGAGCCAGTTCTGGTTCTCCCTGGCTTCATACAGTAGGGACAGCGCGGTAGCACCTCTGGGTGCTGTTTCCGTTTCAGAATGGTCTGATGGTGGGAGAAGAGATTTCTGTCCTAGAGTGTCTAGTCTGTTGGCTTCTGGGGAGCAGCAGGCTGGCATGCGGCCCTTGGCGCCCTCATCTCTGCCTTAGCCCATTGTACCCGGGTGGATCCACACTCATTCATCTCCCTTTCCCCAGCTGAGTAGTCCTTGTTCAGGAAAAGGGCCGTCCTTGTACTCCCTGACTCTTCCCAGGGAGTTCGGTGTGGTATTAGCCCCAGCTCCGTCCCTGGACCCTGGGCCCAATGAAGTAGCCCATTTTTGTTTTTTGTTTTTGCTGGTGGTGGTTGTGGGTTTTTGTTTCTTTGTTGTTATTGTTTTGGTTTGGGTTGGGTTTTTAGTTTTTTAGGTTTTTTTGATAAAGGATTTCTCTGTATAGTCTTGGCTGTCCTGGAACTCACAATGTAGACCAGGCTGGTCTTGAACTCAGAGATCTGCCTGCCTCATCTCCTGAGTTCAGGGATAAAAGGTGTGTGCACCACCACTGCCTGGCCCAGTATCACAGTGTCTTGTGCTTCTCCCCGCAGCAATCCGAAGGTCCAGGTGGAAGCCATTGAAGGGGGAGCTCTGCAGAAGCTACTGGTCATCCTGGCCACAGAGCAGCCTCTCACCGCCAAGAAGAAGGCAAGGCCCTGTCTCTTGCCCTTGCCCAGTGTCCGGCACACCTGCGGGGCCTGAAAGGGAAAGACTCCTTCTAACTGATGCCATACATCGGGGCCTGAGCACTGTCCACTGGTGTCAAGGAGAGCTCACCCCAGCTAAAGCAGATGGCCGTGTCATCTGGAGGCCTGGGTCTATCTGTGGCCCAATGGGCTTGCATCCCCCCAGTCTCCTGAGCCATGCTGTTTGTCCACTGTTGCCTGCTTAGTTTTGTTAAGTGGCTTTCATTACCCTGAGTTCTGGAGTACAGATGGACCCAGGGGAATAAAGAGGCCAGGAAGGAGGGAGGCTGGGCTGGGCCACTGGTTGATCTCAACGGCTTTTTCTGTGCCTTAGAATTGGTACAGATCTGTGTGGCTCTCACTTACCCCAGCCTGTGCCGCCTAGGTCCTGTTTGCACTGTGTTCCCTGCTGCGCCACTTCCCCTATGCCCAGCAGCAGTTCCTGAAGCTCGGGGGGCTGCAGGTCCTCAGGAGTCTCGTGCAAGAGAAGAATGGGAAGGTACTGGCCGTGCGTGTGGTCACCCTGCTCTATGACCTGGTCACCGAGAAGGTGAGTGCCCGCACCTGCTCTGCCTTCCCCTTCACATTGCTTTGTGTTCACTTCTGGTCATTTGACCAAAGGACCCTCCCAAATGCTTCTGTCCAGCATTTGGGACAGAATGGATGGACGGACGGACAGACAGATGGACGGACGGATAGCAAAGATGTGTATCAAAGAGGATGTTATATGAGACATTACAGCTCAGCTGGATCCTGAGGGCTGGTGGGAAGGGAGGAGGTGCTAGCAATGGTGAGTGCCAAGTGTGCAGGCAGTCAGGCATTGAGGAAGGCGTAGGAGGGATGGAGCAGCAGAGCTTGGGAGCCATTCAGCAGCCAGGAGATCAGGGCTAGGCTGGGCTGGTGCTAACTCTGGGGCTCTAGAAACCTGGACACACTTCCTCTAGGAGCTTTGGCTCTGAGCAAGGGCTCAGGATGGACTCCTGTGGTTTGTTACCTGGGGGAGACTTGGTGCCCAGTCCACTTTGGTTTTTGCAAGCCTTTTTGAGAAGAGAGAAGCAGGCCTGGATTCTTAACCTCTGCACTGGGTTCTCTTCTTAGCCTCTGTGCCCCTTGCTGACTGGTGGGGCCGGATGCCTGATCCTGGGCTTGATGCTTATTCACCATTGGAAGCTGCAGGCCTCCCTGCCCCATATTTCCTCTAAGCAGTGGGTCTTTCTTTCCGCTCTCCATCTCTCTCCTCTCTCTTCCTCCTCTCTCTTCCTCTATCCCTTTCTCTCTCTCAGAGCCAAGTAGTAAGGCTTTTCATTTGGCATTGTAAGAGAAGGGCCAGCAGGCCCAAAGGAGAGCTTGCCCACTGACAGTGCCAGGGAGGAACAGACCTTCCTCTGGCGCTCCCTCTGTAAGTGCTGTGGATCCAGCTATTCTCCTACAGGGAGGACAGTGATGACTCTGAGCCAGGGGACTTCAGGACCTCATGTGGTTCCTAAGGAAGTAAGAACTGTAAGCAGACATGGGGCAGTATTCCATAATGACCTAAGGATGCGAGTCATCAGCTTGTTTGGATAGACCACCATGTATACCTCAAGGCTTTGACTCTGCAGCTAACCCAGGTTTTCCTCCTCTGCCTCAGCATTGGGGAGCCTCTACGGGGGCAGCATCTTGGTGTCTGGGTTTCTGTGTAGACATATGCCTACACATGCACACACAGATGGTTGAGGGAGCATATGAAAAGCCAGGAGTCCAGTTGACTGCCTCCCAGGAGGCCCCTGGTAGTCCAGATTCATATAGAAATAGCTAAGCATCTCCTGATGGGAAGAGCCAGCCCAGCGCAGGTGACTGCTGCCTGTTCTCACCCACCTGTCCCCGGCTGCACAGATGTTTGCTGAAGAGGAGGCAGAGCTGACCCAGGGGTCATCCCCAGAGAAGCTGCAGCAGTATCGCCAGGTTCACCTCCTGCCAGGCTTGCGGGAACAAGGCTGGTGTGAGATCACTGCCCGCCTCCTGGCACTTCCAGAGCATGACGCTCGGGAGAAGGTGCTGCAGACGCTGGGCGCCCTCCTGGCCACCTGCCGGGACCGCTACCGTCAGGACCTTCAGCTCAGCAGGACATTAAGCAGTCTCCAGGCAGAGTACCAAGCACTGGCCTCCCTGGAACTCCAAGAAGGCGAAGATGACGGCTACTTCCGGGAACTGTTGGCCTCCATCAACAGCTTGCTGAAGGAGCTGAGATGAGGCTGCCACACTGGTACCAGGAGTGGACTGGGACGGTGCTAATGAGCACTTGGGTGGGCTCTTCCGGGACATCAACCAGGAGGAGGACTTCCCTCCTGGGGCATGAGCTTTATCTGGGCAGAGCTGGCTTGGTCATTAAACAGAGACATGAAGACTACGGTGTGTCTCTTGTGTCTGTGCACATCAGGGCCTGAGGGGAGTTCTTTGAGCCACTGGTGATGGTCTCTGGTGACAGACTTCTCAAGAAAGGCCTGGTCTGAGAGTTGGCTCCCTCTGGCTATTTCACTTTGAAAGCCGTCTAACCTCTTAGATAACAGGGAGTACTATCAGTAACAACGGAGAAGGTGCATAAAGCATCGCACCGCACTGGGCACCCAAGCTGTCGCTTCCCTGTTCAATCCATGAGGACGGCCGTGAGGATCATCTCATGGTGCCTTTACCTGGGTCAAAGGTCACTGGTACTGGTGAGGCCTGAGGACATCCCCACATGGACTGTGGTATCAACAAGACCCAAGTAGACCCATGCTGCTGGAGTCTGCACGGTGGGAGTATCCTGGGTGGCCCTTGCATGTGGGCATTGATCTAGGAGAGAAGTGATCTTGTATCAGCTAACGGGATGCCCAGGCAAGCCAGACCTGCTTGGCTACTAAATAAGGCAAACGTGCCCCATCCGTGCCCTTGCCTCCAGTGCCAAGGGTAAGTCTAAGGAGGGGCAAACCCAGCCTGGAAAGTCTAGACTCCTCCACCCAGAGAGGCTGCATGCCAGGCTGGAAGCCTGCTGCAAGTTGCCATGGCAACCCCAGCTCTGGGCTTTCCTGATTTGGATTCTGGTGAATTTGTTTTTCAGTCTTCCCCAGTGCTCCTGCTGGCTCCTTAGCCCTCCATCCCCAGGAAGGGAAGCTGGGAGGTCACTGTTGGTTTAGAAAGCTCAGCTTCACAGACGCAGAGAAAGGAAGGGTGGTCTCTCTCCCCTTGAGTTCCTTTCCTGGTCTTCCTCTCAGCCCTCCTCTGCCCACATTAGCCACAAAGAAGCAGGGATGACTGTGATCATCAGAGCAGCAACTGGTCTTTGGGAAGGCCGCGTCCACCGTGGGAATCAGAATTCAGTCTGCCAGCCATGGGGACCACTGCCTTTTGGCTTTAAAGATCCAGCACTGTGGTGTTGCATTTCCCAGAGGAACAGTGAGTCGGGGAGCCTGTGTGTACTGCCTGAGCGGACATACTGAGACCATACCTGTGGTCACAGGAAGCAGGTTCGGGAGGATGGCCCTGCTGCCTCGGCCACAAGCAAGGCATGGTTCAGAAGGGCTGCACAGGAGCCTGGCCATGGCCAGGTCAAGTGGCACTTTGGAGATGTGGTCTGAGTACTTGGGAGTGGGTTTTAGAAAGGAGCTGGTCGGAATGGGGGACTGTAGAGAGCCCCAGCCAGGCCCCTGTAGTAGCATACTCCCGAGCCCTGCCTGCTGGTCTGGCATATGGAAGGGGTTGCCATGAAGAGTATCACCACTTGATCCCCGCCATCCCTTCAACCCTCGTGTATGATGCAGATCAGCACATCTGTATCTCCAGAGCAGCTGGGGGTTGTGATCCCTGGGGGCAGGGAAATAGCTTCTGGGGACTGCAGTAAGGGGCGGGGTCCAGCTAGGCTGCTGAGCCATGGGCTCACCCCACCCAGTTATCCCCCTTAGAGCATCACTGGAGGTGAGCTTAGTTTGCAACCTGCTTGGCATCACCCGGGTCATCTCCTGGCTCAGAGCTGGGAGCCAGAGTTCTGGCTCAGGCTTCATGGGTTGTTTCTTGTCTGTTGCCCTGGCCAGCATTGGGTCTACAAAAAGCTCCTTGCTTTGCCTTGCCTTTCAGTGCTGTCCTGGGATTGGTAGCCAGGGAGCATGGCCAGGACTCAAGGCGTGTGAATTTTAGTAAGGCTGAAACCACCGAAACTGGAGTGAACCTGCTCATCTCTGTCACGTGGTCTGACCTCCTGGAGCTGCCAGCTCCTCTACTTTGACGGTTGGTATCTAGCTCCTGGGTTGCTTCTTCCAAGTGAGAATGAAATGCTTCAGTGTGGGGCGGGGGAGGGCTCAGTGTTGAGGGCCACAGTGTGGGGTGGGCTGCAGTGTGGGGTCACAGCGCGGAGGAGCCGCAGTGTCGGGGGGGCCACAGTGGAGGTGGTCTGCAGTGTGTGTGTGGGGGGGGTGAGCCAAGGTCCCACCCCGTTCCTCAGGAAGCTTGGTTTTTATTAATTTGCTTGCATATTCAGTTTTTCAGCCAAACTATATGGTCCTGTTCTGAGATGAACGGTCATAGAAAGGTTCTAGACACCCATGATGCCCAAGCTGAGATGAGGCCCAGGTAAGGTAGGGAGGGCTTGAGGCTGAGGAGAAGAGGGCTCACTTGAGAAAGCCACATTTGCCCATTAACCCCTTGCATGCACATTCTGGCTCACTGGTGTGGGTCTGGCCTGTGCTGAGATGGAGCCAGATGAGCACGGCAGGGGAGGGGCCAGACCCGCACGGGACCCATGGGAATCACAAACATGCTCAGCTGGGGCTAAAACAGTCTCTGTTATAAATTAAATGATGCTGGGTGGTGATGGCACACACCTTTAATCCCAGCACTCGGGCAGAGGGAGGCGAGCAAAGGCAGGTGGATCCCTGTGAGTAGAGGTCAGCCTGGTCTACAGAGTGAGTTCCAGGACAGCCAGGGCTACACAACACAGAAACCCTGTCTCAAAAAAATTTAATAAAATGATTATAATCTATGGTAATTTTATAAATTAGCTTTAAAAAAGAAACCAATAAAGTTGAAAACAAAAAAAGTATAGAGAAAGATCAGTGAGACTAAAAGGTGGCTCCGGGAATGCTGGGAATCATAAATCACCCATACTGAAGATGAAAGGGGCCGTCACTGTGAATCCACAGCATTAAAGGTGAGTAGCAGATAAGCCGCCAACAACTAAATAAATGCGCTGTAAAGTCCATTTGACAGCCCGGAGGAAACAGCAGCGGAGAGCGTGGGTTTTACTCTGCGCTTTCTATTGCTCTGCCACAAATCCCCACGAACCCAGGGCTGTAAACATCTGCATTTACTTCCCTGCACTTCCACAGGCTGTAAGTCTGACTCGGTTCTCAGGTGTGGTGGGCCTGTGCCCAGGACTTCAACTTGGGGGAAATTCCTGGGCTCAGTCCCCTTTGGAGTCACAGAAAGCCAGGCTCCCACGTGGTATCCCTGCCTGCCACTGTGTGGGTGCTTACCTGAGGTGCTATAGGGACCAGCACCTGGGAGAGCATGGTTGGTTCAGCTCCATTCACCGTGTTCACACCCTGAAAGCAAGGCCATGGGACTGTCTCATAGATGCAGAGCACGGAACAAAACCCAGCCATATGCGCCTGGGACGGTTGATTTTAATGTAACTTTTCCACAAAATAGAATCACCCGAGTAGGTGTGTGAAGACCCACCCCAAATGTGGGCATAGCCAAAGGGGCACGGCAGAAGGCCTTTCCTCCCTCCACCTGGCTAATCGGCCCTGCTGCTGCTGCTGCTGCTGACTGCTCTGCTCTGGGAACCAGCATCTCCAAGCCTCCATCATGGCGGACCAGCCACTCGCAGGAGCCCCCAGGTTCTTGGCACCAGATTAGAACAGCTGAGGCACCCAGCAGTTATCAGGTTCTCAACAGGCAGGCGCTGATGCTATTTGCAAGTGAGCTGAGAGAGAGAGAGAGAGAGAGAGAGAGAGAGAGAGAGAGAGAGAGAGAGAGAGAGAGGAGGGAGGGAGGGAGGGAGGGAGGGAGGGAGGGAGGGAGGGAGGGAGGGAGGGAGGGAGGGAGGGAGGGAGGGAGGGAGTTCACATGTCACCCTGCCTGCTGTCCCTCTGCAGATCCCTGCCACATCACCCACAACAGAAGGACCTTCCCTAACCTCACAAGAGTCTACATAACCCTGCACCTGCCCTTATCAGCTGAAAGGCTGAATTCATTCCTCTAAGGTCAATACCAAGGGCCATCTTCCCAGTTCCCCAGGATTGTGCTGAAGTTCTGGGTGGGCCTTAGCAGCCAAATGAAATGAGAAGCAGACAGAAAGCAGAAATGAGATGGTATTCCCAGACAGCCAGTGTGCGAAAGTCCACAGACTCGCGGAAGAAGGGCTCCTGGAGCCATTAGGTTTGTAAAGGACAAGGTTTAAAGTCTCTGCCTGAACCAATGTGTTTCTTTCTGTTACACTGGGCATAGGCAGATGTTAAAATCTGAACGTGGCACTTTATAGTCGGAGCAGAAAAATGAAGTGTAATTTATGGTGGCAAAGGTGCAGGAATCTATGCTGGCAACCATACAATACCAGAGAAGAAAATCAAAGACCATCCTAATAAGTGGGAGACATACTGAGCCCAGGATTGGAAGGCTCGTGCAGCTGCATGTCAGCCTCAGCAAAGTTAACTTTATATTTAGATGTTATGAGTCTTGTTTGAAAATTTAAGTGGAAACACAAAGGCATTAGAATGGTTAAAATAATTTTGAAAAGGAGAAGGGCTCAGACCAGCTAATTTTAAGACTACAAGCCCATGGGGCTGGAGAGATGCCCATCAGGGGTTAAGAGCACTGGCTGCTCTTCCAGATGAGACCTGAGTTCAATTCCCAGCACCCACATGGCAGCTCACAACTGTCTATAACTCCTGTTCTAGGGATCTGACACGCTCACACAGGCTACATCCAGGCAAAACACCATGTACATAAAATACAAATAAAATATTATTTTAACAAAAGACAGCAAGCACATAGGTATCAGGACCATATATATGACTTTTACCGAAGAGTAGACACATAGCCCGGCATGGTAATGGAGGCCTTTAATTCCAGCACTTGGGAGGCTGAGGCAGGTGGATCTCTGAGTTTGAGGCTAGCCTGGTCTACTTAGTGAGTTCCAGAACAGCCAGAGCTATGTGGAGACTCTGTCTCCAAGAAACAAAGAATAGAAAAACAGATCAGTAAATCAGAGATGAACGCAAATATGGTCAGGACTGGCCTTTCAGGAGCCTGAAGCTTAGATCCTGCCTAGCTCTAAAACTGCCTGGGTTTGCTCTTCCCTTTCTATATGGTGCCTTTTTTATCTTCTTGTTTTGATTTTTGAGAAAAGGTCTCCCCATGTAACCCTGGATGGCCTGGAACTCACTACGTAGAGCAGGCTGGACTTGAACTCAGAGAGGTCTGGTGCTGTCTGTCTTAGCTATGCACCTCTGCACGGTGGCAGTGATTTGCATCTTGGAGACTTAACAGCAGAACGAGAACATCCTTCCTTTTCCCCCCAGTTTCCTAGTGGCTTTTCTTTCCTTCTGTTGAGAATCACCTTTTTATGTGAAGAGAGCACTGTGGAGCTTCTTAGAGGTGTGTCCAGGTTTAGCCATCACTACTCTTGCATGTTGGAGCCATTATTATTAGGTGGTACTTGACTGTAAGAACTGCATTTCCATGACTGGGGTCCCTCTTATAGCCAAGGCAGCTCCTCAGTGACTATGAGCATGTCGCAGATGCCGTGTGGACAAAGGCCAATTCTCAGGCCAATGGTCATTGCAGGACAGAGCTGAACAGGGTGAGTGGTACTCTATCTACACAAGTGTACAACGTGACGCTTATAAAATGTTAATTTCTATAATTTTCTATTTAATATTTATTCTTGGGTCATGGTTGAGCAAGGGTAACTGGAATGAAGAAAAAGCAAAACTAAGTGAGGAGTGGCTACTATATAGTTAAGTGGTTTGGGTTTTTGTTCTTTTTGAGACAGGCTCTCTTATAGAGCCCTGGCTATCCTCGCACTCAGAGATCCGCCTGCCTCTGCCTCCCGAGTGCTGGCATTAAAGGCGTGCTCCACTTCAGCAACTGATTCTTCACCAAGGTACAAAGGTTAAGAAAAGATTATGTTTTCAATAAATGGTGCCATAGCAGTCAGACCTATGGACCCCGAACCTCACGACTACTACATAGTTCAGCCTGTGTACCAAATCATGGACCTAAATCTAAAACTTTCATAAAAAATAGGAGACAAATCTTTGTGATCTAAAGTCAGGCAGAGCTCTTAGATATAACACCAGGCTTATCATTCAGAAAACTAAAAATCCCATAAGTTGGACTCAAAGTAAAATGTAAGAAATGAAGAAAATAAAAAATGACAAACAGAAAGCCCTTTGCAAATCACATATTCAACAAAAGGTTTATAGCCAGAATATGCACGGAGCTTCCAGAGCCCACCTGCAGTCTACCCGATAAAAGACAAGAGATTTGAAAAGGCATTTCACCAGACACACAGATGGCTGCAGAGCACATGAGCACACTCAACATCCTTAGTTGTTAGAGAAATGCACATAAAGCCACCATGAAACACACCGCACACCTACACCCAAACACACACAGCTGAGGATGCCAAGTGCCAGTGACGGAACAGCTGGAGGCTCGCTGGCTGCTGCTGGAGAAATGCAAAATGACATAGTACACTGGATGTGAGGTTTGCAGGCCTCTTACAGTTAAACATACTTAGGACAGAACACACCCTTCTTCCTAGGTGTTTACTTGAGAAAAATAAAAAATGTTTATACAAAAGCCTATGTTTAAATGCTTCTATAAAATGTATGTATTGAAAAGACAAAGCTAGAAACAGTTCCAGTCCCTTAGAGGATGAATGGACACCCTGTACCCGCTAGTGAACTACTCACTACTGAAGCCTGAGCAAGGTGCTCACGGCAGTGCGTGCTGCTCAAGGGCTCGGTGCTCCCCGGGATGCACCGTGCCAGATGTAACCAGATGCAAAGGCTAAGAACAAGGGATTTCATTTATATAGAGGCACTAGAGGGAAAGGCTGCGCCCCAACTACCCTGGGATAGCACGAGGGAGCGAGGTAACTATCCTGTGACATCAGAAAGAGTAGGTTTTACTATATGTAAATTCTAACCTACTTTTAAATTTTAATTCTATTTTAAAAGTTTCAAATTTTATTTATTATGTGTGTGGGTGTTTTGCCTGCATGTATGTCTTGGTATCGTGTGTGCCTAGTGCCCAGAGGCCAGAAGAGAGTGTTGGATCCCCTGAAATGAGTTACAGACGGTTGTGTGCACCATGTGAGTGCTGGGAATCGAACCCCAACAAATGCTCTTAACACAGCCATTTCTCTAGCCCCACCCCACCCTAAATTTTTAAAAATCAAAAACAAGAGTGAGCTTCAGCAGTTCCTCCACCCATTGCTGCTTTTCCCGTGTTGTGCTCTGGAGGCTCTTCACCCTCGCTGGCTCAGGGTGACTGCACAGCCCGGGGATCCTACGCCAACTCTGGTTCAGAACAGCAATCAGGATGGGGCAGTGATCGGACATAGTAACAACCTGTACCAAAGACACTGGGACACCCATTCAAGGATGGAAGCTCGACTTCTAGGAAAGTGATGGTAGACATGGTGGCTCACCATGCATGTAATTCTGATACTGGAAAGTCAGGAGGGTTCAAAGTTTAAGGCCAGACTGGTCAACAGTGTGACCATCTCAAAACTAATAAATACACAAATACATTTTTAAAAGGGCAGAAAATGCTACCGCCAATCAAAAGTATGTGTAAGCACAGTAGTGACTCGGTAGGTAGCACAGGACCTGGTGACAACTGTCTGATCAGCAACACTGACCAACAGGTATGGTTCTAACATGTTTAGCTCCCTCAGATAAACAGAAATGTCAAACAACATTGATGTCATTTGTTGGTGACATAGGTTGGCTGTGGTACAAGAGCACAGTGAGAATTAGTGGCAGCTGTTAAGTCACCTCAGTTGACAAAGGCATTCTTTATTGCTTGTAAATGATGAGGAGTGTAGAGGCAGAGCCTCTCCCGGCCCTGCCCTGGACATTTTAGCAGCAGGCACTGTTTGGATGCCACAGGCCTGTACGCTGTCATGGTGGGACAGACAGGAGAAGCAGAACTCAGAGCTGAGCCCTGCACCATGGCAACAACACAGGCATTAAGGAGCTGAGAGAGGAAGAGAAATCTGAAGCATCACAAAAGCCTACAGCAGGTAGGTACCATATGCAGCTGAAGCTCATGGATGGCTGGCACCTGGGGGATGATGGTGGGAATAGACCTTGAAGTTGGCGTTGGGGTCAAGCCATGTGGTGCCAGGTAACTTGGATGAGGGGTTTTGCCTCTGCATCTATTGCCTCAGCCCGAGGGCTCAAGAGATGAGAACATGGACACCTGCCATGCTGCAAATACAGGTGACATGATAAGAACTGGACGACTCTGGCATGCTCATTGCAGCAGCTCCTTCTTGGGGTGGTGGCCCTGGCCCGTGTGGAAGGTCCAGAAGGTTGGGCCTGGAAGTTCTGAGCAATTAGGTACTACAGAGGTTAAGTTGGGGAAGAGGGCACAGAAGGGGGCAGGGTGGTTAGGAATGCACAAACCTTGCGGGTAGAGGCCTGGGTGCCCTGCAATGACCGTGTGGGTTGTTCCAAGTTCAGAGCGGCAAGAGTGGTAGGTCAGGGAGCGACACGCAGGATAGGGACTTGTGCCTTTGCTTACTCAGGCCTCACCAAGTTGAGAGCAGGTCTTCCTGGACCCATGTCAGCAGTATGAGGCAGAGGGGAGTGATGTCCTGAAAAATGTCAAGGGGCAGGGACTAGCACCTCCCTGGGATTTTCATGAGGTCCCCACACAGTGAGTCACATCGCATACTCTGTGGCACCACAAGATTTGCAAGGACTCCAAGTGTTTCAAGATCTTGATCTGGCTTCTTCAGTTGCCCGCTTTTTACAAACAACTCCCCTATTCTGATAGAGGACACAGCCAAGACCATGCCTAGGACATGAAGTGACAGACATGGGATCCAGAGAGCAGTGTGTGCGTGTGGATGGCAAGGCCCCAGTCTCAGACAAAAGACACAGGTGGCAAGTGCATACATAGGCTGATAAAGGACTTGATGCAGAAGCTGGGCTTGATCGCAGTGGCTGCAGGCTGCTTAGCCCTTGGCCTCTGCTGTGGCAATGCCAGAGCTGGAAAGGAGACTGGATAGACAGGCACTGGGGACTTGTGGTGGTGCAGCAAGTGAACTGGCTGGGGACGGACAGCAGGCAGAGCTTGACAAGCTAAGGCAGTAGCATGCGAGGGCCTTCTTTTCCGGTCCCAGGCGCTTAGGGCATTGCCAGGTCACAGCGCAAAGCTGGCCGCGTCTAAAAACCACACAACCAGTCCCGAGGACACAGAAAAGGCATCCAGAAACCCAGCACAAAGACAAATCTCTTAAGGGGTCAACCCCAAGTTCCTGCTCAGGCAAACAATGCGAGATATAGGCGGTGCCGAGGCCACAGAAGCCTGGAGTGCCAGAGGGTCCAAGGCAAGCAGGGTTGACTTGTTTCCATCACCCAGGTTCTGCAAACCAAAAGCCCAGGGCCCAAACCCAGGCCAGGACTCCAGCTCCGCCATGAGGGCCTGTGGTGAAGATAGATGGACGGGTGCTGGTGTGGCCTCCACACATTTGCAGATGGTCGGCAGCCTATGCTGTATTTATAAACTCGAGGCAAGATTTGTTACAAGCACCTACAAACACTGCAGGGAGTCTGGTGGTGTCAGTGATGGGGACTTATCTCCCTTACACATGCAGCAAGTGGCCTAGGTCCTAGTCATCCAAACAAGATCACCACATGTGACCAGCAGAAACAAACCTGGTGACACCAGCACAGTGCAGCAGGGAAGCTGGGAAATGACCTCCAGAGAACACTAGACCACTCGGGGAAAGGCAGCTGCCATGTGAGTCACTCTATGGAAGAGTCCATGCGACAAGAAACTGGGCCTGGCAATGGCACCCAGCAAGCTTGAAAGCGCATCAGCTGTGATGCGTGACTGCATGCGCTGTAGGGGACGTCTCAGAGGTAATAGATTACCGCAGAGGTGGACACAACTGGAGACCGTGCGAGCGTCTTAAAGGTGATTTCATTTGCTACTTAGTCAGAAAAGGGTGACTGGGAATGCAGGCAAGGTAGGAAATAGCAGGGAGGGACTTGATGTAGGGAGAGCAGACGGCAGGTGTGCTCTGGCCAGGCCGAACAGCTAAAAGCATCAAGCTTAACATCAACCATTTAAAGCCAGGAATCTGGGAAGATCAGGAAAGTGACACACAGGGGAGGACAGGGTTCAGGCACTGCAGGAGTGACGGCGTGTGTGTGTGTGAAGGCACACTGGAGGAAGCGTGACTAGGAAGTGTCCCCCCCCCTCATAAGCAGGTTTGATAAGATAGGAACTAAGGCCGGGTCTGATAGACTGTGGAAGGCCGTAACCTTGACCAGGGGACAGCAACTGAGTGAGCAAGGTAAGAGTTGACTGAAATAGCAGAAAGAAGAGACTCTTGTAAGGTGACAATGGCCACGGCCATCACGTCCCGGTCAAGTGCTAACATGACTGTGCCCACAGCTTTGACTTGAATCCTCAGGAAGACCATTCTTCTTATGAAAACTCAGAGGGGAAGGACAGGCTGGGCCGCAGACACGACCTGACCTCCTGCATGAGCCAAGAGCTGGCGCCTTCCCTCCCAAGGCAGCTACTATCCTGGGAAGTGGGCGTGGGGTTCAGAGGCACAATGAGTCAGAAGTCTGCGGTTCTTACTGAAGGCAAAGGAATAACTTCTTATTCTTGGTTTCATAGTGGACTTTATTGGGAAAATTAGTGTAAAAAACAGATTCATAAAATTTAAATAAGACAGTAGTAAAATCTTACCTCATCGCTATGGTCATTGCTATAGAAATCACAAATAAGGTGGAGTCTAAGTCACCGCCTAGGCAAACACTATCCTGCCAGGCTTCTCTGCCAGCCCAAGGCAGGAAACACTGCAGTTATGAGAAGTAAGGCCAATGATGAATTTGCATTTGATGCTGGAGTAACGGGGGAAGCATGTTCTGATTATGGCATCACATCTTTCTAGTCTGAAAAAGCAGCTCTATTAATGTCCTGCAGCAGAGCACATTAGTAACTGTAGCCATGCATTATAATTCCCATTTTGTTTCATAAAGAAAGCTATCAATTTCCTACACAATACATTATGCTTTATTGTTTCCTATAGTTTATTCTTCAGAAGAAGTTCCTTCTCTAGGCTGTTTCTCAGGCTGCCCAGTGGCTTACCCTGGGTCCACTTGGCCATTTAACTCCACGATGGCCAATGGTAGGGCTGAGGGCACCTCTCTCCTCCAGCCCGCATCTCTACCTAGAAAACAGACCTCATCCGACTCTGAAATGTGACCAGAAGTTAATGTGGTACTCTTTGGTTAAGGAACTTTTATTTTCATTTAAGCTTATAAAAATATAGCTAGAAATATACTTCTGAATTCTAAAGCTTTTTTTTTTAACAGCTTTAACACAAACATGTCCTTGCAAAATTCACCACCTGGTTGGATTGGAAATCTGCTACCTCCCGTGGAATCTAAGTGTTTTCTACTTAGCAAATATATTTGCATGAAGCATTTGTAGGCCCCATGGGCAGAGCGGCTCAGATGCTGTCCATGGCTTTGAACTCACTAAGGGCCTGCACGGGGCTCACATGCTTCTTCTGAGAGGCTCGTTTAATCTTGGTCTGTGTTTCATCCTGCTTCTCCCTCTTCACCAAGGGCTTCTTCTCAGGCGCCTTCATCTTCCATGACACAGCAGGAAGGTTGAGGGATGCCATGCCCTGTGACTTCTGGTATTTGGTGGAAGCCACATAGGAAGCCTTCACTGTCTGCACCACAGCATTCATCAAGTTCTTGGCTGCCTGGATCAGGGACATGGCGCTGTCCACCTACAAGGGAGAGAGGAGTGGTGAAGAGCCTGGTGCTCCCTGCATACATGCAGGCCTGGTCACAGCAGCTAGGGCCTCCACCACCTTAGGTTCAGGGCTTGGGGGGTCTCCGTAGCACTGTGCAGAGGCTGTTACTGCTCTCTCAATGGCAGTCCTTATCCACGTAACCTGCAAATACTTGCCTTTGAGAAGAAATGGTGATAACACAAAATATAAGATCACCTCAGCAACCCCGTCCCCCAGGGCCGGGGACTTTCTGGATGATCCTGAGTGACTGCAAGGCTGTGCAGCACTGGCACATGAATAGCGACAGAGAAGACTTGAAGTCATACCACTTCCATCCAACACACGCTGGTGATCTCAGGTATGGGGGTCTGGTCTCCCATTAGAGAACAGAGAATGTTCCGTCTCCTCTTCTTGCTCATGGTGACCTGATGAACTGCTACAATTCAGCTCTTTGTGGGTAGGAACTGAGAAAGCAGCCTGCACAGCTCTACTTGGTAATTTCTGAGCAGGCTTCATTACTCTGGGGGGTGGGGAGAGTAAAAACACCCTTTCCAAAGAGCAGCTGTCAGCGACAGCGTGTGGTCTGTGGGGCTCCAGGAACCAGATGGGTTTTGCAGTTTCTGGTCTCTATACTTTCTGTGTCTGAGGTAGGTAGGTGGTATGCAGGTCATATACTTTCAGCAAATTCCCACTAGCCACCACTTCTCATTGCCACACTTACCCCGGAGACGACGAGCTCTCCACCAAGGTTCTGCACTTCAGCCTTGACCTTGCTACAGATGTTGAGCTGGTGGCAGTAGAGAGCTATGCGCTGGAGGTAGGCCAGCAGGTCCTGCTTGCAGGCGGAGTCTGGGCACTGATGGGACAAGAAGCTCAGCACTGCCTGTTCCCAGCCCCACTGAGACAATCCCCTGCTCCCAGGGCTGTTTCTCAAAGGCTTCCTGTAGGCACTAGCATGCTCCCTCCTTTCCTAAAGTGCTCTGTTCTCTAGGGCCATGACAGCCAGGCAGCACTGCATGGGGTACATGGTGGCGCACCCTGAGCCTCAGCGCCTGCTGGCAAACGACCACCTACGCCTAGGTTTCCAGCCCTGGGGAGAAGTTCCTGGCCCTACAAGGTGATTTCAAGGAAGGGCCTAGTCATACAGAAAAGTCAAGGTTCTGAGTTATGTAAATTAAGCATCTCTGCCTCAGGCACTGTCTGCTCAACAAGGGTGCACAGGATAAGCCCCTGCTGACAGACACTCGCTCTAGGCGGAGATGATTACCGAAAGTTACAAGTGTGGCCCTGCCCAGGCTGCACTGAAGCCCAGGTGCTTAGGCCTCATCAGAGAGGGAAACAGTGCTCTCATTGGGGTGGGGGCCGGGATGAAGTGAGCAGCATGGTATAAAACGGAGCCAATACTCCACGCGGAAAGCTTTTAAATTTTTCCTAAGATGCCACCAAAGCAGGACAGACTCAAGTCTGATTTGCAGTGTAAAATGACAGTACTGATGGCTGTATGCAGAATGGAGAAAAGAAAAGGCCACAGGCCACAGTGGTCCAGGTAGGCGAGAGATCAATAGAGCTACTGACTTCAGGCAGCAAAGACCAGGTCCACAAGGCTTTTTACTGGGTAGTCAAGAATGACCGTCAAATGGTGGCTTGAGTAACGAGGGGCAGCTGTCACTCATTCTGCAGCATGGATAACCCCCAAAACCCACAACTGGTAGAACTTTTCTGGCTTAAGTCAAAGGAATGTGCTGTGGTAGAGAAGCCTGTTCCAACCTCTAACAGTCCCCAGAGCTCCCAAGTTCTACAGAAACCTCAGCAAGAGGCCGCCATACATCAGTGCCAGTGCTGGGACAGGCAGGATATGCTTCTGCCCAGAAATGGAGTTCTCAGGAGGGAGAAAGAAAAGAAATGGTAGAGGCTGGTTTTAATGATTTAGTGATAGAAAGTTTTTGGACATACACACCAACTCCTGAGACTTGTCAGAGAAGCAGATCTGAGAAATCCTTAGGAACGTATGCTGGGATTAATTAAGTAGGTTAGGGCAGTTTTCAAAGATAAACTGTGGCCCCTGAAAATGATCAGACAGCTACCTCAGCAGTGGGCCAGGCAGACTGCCACTTACATGATCTGCGATTGTTCGGCCAAGCTTATCCATCCTGGATCCCGCCTCGGCGATTTTCTTGGCAGCACTGATCACATCTGATGTATTTTTGAGTGGCCCTTTGCCTCTGAAAAAGAGAACAGGATCCCTGTCTATGAAGCCCCTCCTGGTTGGAGGTGAATGGAGAAGGGATGTCAACAAAGCATCAGGGTCCTGAGAAGTAAACTCTCTCTCTACAAAGTCTGCAGAGTGGGCTTCTGCTCACCGGGTGAAGTCGGTCATCTCCATCATAATCATGCACATCTGCTTGGCCAGAACGATGATGTCATTGCCACTGTCATCCCATTTAGATACTTCAGCATCCAACTTGCTCTTTTCTTCCTGGAAGCTGGCCACCTGTTCTGCAATCTTTGCTTTTTGCTCCTGAGGAAGCTGAGCCATGATCGCCTACAATCACAAGCCAAACCACTCTTAGGAAGTTCTCACAGGGCATTAGCCAAGAAGACTTCTAGCAGCAATCCACAACGTGGGTAGTAGGTCAATGCTTTAATAGTTTCACTTTGCCTGAAGGGCTATTTTCTTATCCTTGCAGAACTTTTCTGCAGCCTAAGTTCCTGAACCATTTCCCAAACATGTCTGAATGTGTAGGAAACAGCACAGGAGGCTAACTCAGTGGCTTCACAGCCACACCGTGCTGATCTGACGGCCTGACTCTTAAAAGTTTCAAACTTGCTGCTCTTTGTGGCAATAGGAAAGGAGAGAAAGGGGTATGTGGGTGGAGCCCTAAACAGACATTCCCAAGTTCAAGAGGCCTACCAGCGGTAGTGTGAGAAGACAGAGAATCTTCTGAGGAACACACACCTTAGCTACCTGACAAGCAGCACTTTGGAGGCCAATTACCAATTCAAGCCCACAGCCTGGGCTCCATCCTCTTAGCTCTCCAAGTGCTCATGACTCAGTAAGGCCTAGAGCAGGGACAAGCTCTCTGATGGATTTCCATGTAGTGAGAAAATAGACTTCTTAGAGATACATCTTGGCATACTTCCAAAAGCAGAGATCTTATTATTGACTGGAGACTTAAGGACTCCAAAGCAATGGTGCTGACTGGTTTTCTTGAATGTACTAGTGGGGTTTATGGGCTTTTTGTTATTGTTTTTAAGGCCCATGAATAATTAAGAGCTCACTCCCATAGTTATCAATGCAATGGTTTAGAAGTATTTCAAAATTCTCTTTAATAAACATTATTCTGATTAGATTGGCAGCCTTTTCTGACTCGGGGTACCATAAACTGGCAGCCCAAGGGGTAGTCGAGGTCCCAAATTCTAGCCTTGTTCCTAGCTGAGGAGGTATGTGGTGGGAAGCCACAAATGACCAGTAGGTGCCATGACTTAGGATTTAGGTCATAACACCAAAACCAGACAAGAAGAACGGAGCCCTGAATACTACTAAATATCCTAGAGGAGAGAACAGCCAGGGAGCCTTACAGAACAAGTCAGCGGGCCAGGGAGCGGATTCTCACCCGGGCACTTTGTCCAGCTATCAGCTGGTCGTCTTCCGTCTGCACGCTTGTCCTACTTCTGACATCAAAATCTTCCGTCTCAAAGTCAGAGTCATCCAATTCCTCGGGGGTCTGCAGCCAAGACAAAAGACTGAGTCAGACAGAGTCCCCTGCCTCCAGACTCCCTGAATGACATCTCGGCAGAGCATGGAGACCCAGAGTGCGGTCACCAGAGTCGTTTGTGTGGCCTCCACACCTTCACCTCTTTTTTTTTCTTGGTTTTTGGAGACAGGGTTTTTCTGTGTTACCAGTCCTGGCTGTTTAGGAACTTGCTTTGTAGACCAAGCTGGCCTCAAACTCACCAAGATCCACTTTCCTCTGCCTCCTGAGTGCTAATTAAAGGCATGCCACCACTGCCTGGCCACACCCTCACTTTTTATAGAGAGCTCCTTTCATAGGGTGAAGAGCTCAGGCTTGCTGTAACATAAAGATTTCACTTTTAATACAGTTCCGAAAACTACCCTTGGTCAAAAGTCTTTAAATTAGGTGTTTTTATACAACAGAAAGCATTCTCATAAAAGTCCCACTTTATGACAACAAGAAAATGACAAATTAATACTGGACTTTCTCTCTAGATGCCAAAGGCTATTTTGAGGACTAAAACAAAGCAATATATTATTAAAAGTCATATTTTACTTTTATCAAAGAAAAAGAGAATACAGCAGATAAGAAATCAGTGTATACCAATGGGACGGACTGCTGCTTCTCATTCTCTGCTTTAACTACTTAGTAAAATTTGTATTTTGTACAACCTGCCAGCCTCTCCTCATTAGCTACTGATTGACACCGTTATTAGGCAGGACAGCTGGGGTTGGCTTTTAGTCCAGACGACCAGCCTGTGACAGGAGGGCACTGAGGCAAGTCACGGCCAGGGCCTTGTAGTGAGGATCAAGCGACAGAACATGTGGGAGGCACTCAGGGACATGGGCATGGGCATGGGTTCTGACAGGCAAAGGCTGGGCCTACCCTAAAGAAGTAAGAACAGTGGTGGGCAGGGATCACAGGTATCAGAGCCACAAAGACCCTTCCAGGGTGACCTCCAAGCCCTGGTCGCAGAGCTGGTGTGCTAAGTCTAGAGAGGTTTCCACAGCAGCACCTGCCCACAGCCTATCTGGGTCCTAAGAACTGTTCTTGAAAGAAAAGCTCCTTTTCCTTTGTTCACTCACTCAGCTATTCTAGCAGGAAACCACAGGAGCACTGGGCAGAGACGGAGTCAGCTGTGTGACCTCCTGGAGCTCCGCAAACGGAGCCGTCATGCTGAGTGGAAACAGGCAGATCTGTGAGCAGGAAAGGGGACGTGCAGATGGGAGAAATGCTGGTAGACTGAGGAAAAACAATGTGGCTTACTAGCTGGGTCCCAGCTCAGGTGAGAAGAGCAACAGGTGACAGGACGAGTGACACGAACACCTTAGAGCACAGAGCACCAGATGACACAGTCAGACTGCGGCCCAGGGGCTGATGCCTGGGCTAAGGGGCCTTTGGGCAGACGGGTGGGACTAGGTAAGGAATGCCAGGTCTTGGACCAGGGTGGGAACGTGCAGGGAAGACAAAGCCAGTCAGACTTGCTGTTTGTTCAGGGAAGCCACAGTGTAGACTCAAGCAAGTGGAGGCGTTAACTATTGAGTAATCTGGCTTTGGAAGCTGGGGCTCACTCTTGGGCACAGTAACTGAAAAAGGGTTATAAATTGGCTACGTAAGTATGGAACTTAGCAAAATCAGCCCCTAAAGAAAACGTATTTTATGCCCATCAAAATCCCAGCAAAATTCTTCAAAGACCTCGAAAGAACGGTACTCAACTTCATTTGGAAAAGCAAAAAACCCAGGATAGCCAAAACAATCCTATGCAATAAAAGAACTTCAGGAGGCATCACAAAACCTGACTTCAAACTCTGCTACGGAGCTACAGTACTGAAAACAGCCTGGTATTGGCATAAGGACAGACAGGAGGACCAACGGAACCGAATAGAAGACCCGGATATTAATCCACACATCTTCGAACACCTGATCTTTAATAAAGAAGCAAAAAATAGCAAATGGAAAAAAGAAAGCATATTTAACAAGTGGTGCTGGCATAACTGGGTATCAACATGTACAAAAATGAAAATAGACCCATATCTATCACCATAAACAAAAATCCAAATAGATCAAAGACTTCAACATAAAGCCAGCCACACTGAACCTTATAGAAGAGAAAGTGGGAAGTACACTTGAAAGCACTGGCACAGGCAACCACTTCCTAAATATAACCCCAGCAACACAGACACTGAGAGAAACAATAAATGGGACCTCCTGAAACTAAAAAGCTTCTGTAAAGCAAAGGACATGGTCAACAAGACAAAACGACAGCCTACAGAATGGGAAAAGATCTTCACTAACCCCACAGCAGACAGAGGTCTGATCTCCAAAATATACAAAGACCTCAATCAAGAAATTGCACACCAAAAGATCACATAATCCAATTTAAAAAAAAAAAAAAAATGGAGTATAGACCTGAACAGAGAACTCTCAACAGTGGAATCTAAAATGGCTGAAAGACACGTAAGGAAATGTTTAACATCCTTAGTCATCAGAGAAATGCAAATCAAAACAACTCTGACATTCCATCTTACACCTGTAAGAATGGCCAAGATCAAAAACACTGATGACAACTTATACTGGAGAGATTGTTATACTGGAGAGATTGTGGAGAAAAGGGAAACTTCTGCATTGCTGGTGGGAATGCAAGCTGGTACAACCCCTTTGGATGTCAGTGTGGCGATTTCTCAGAAAACTAGGAAACAATCTTCTTTCCTCAAGACCCAGTAATACCACATTTGGATATATATTCAAAGGATGTTCAATCGTGCCACAAGGACATGTGCTCAACTATGTTCATAGCAGCTTTGTTTGTCATAGCCAGAACCTGGAAACAACCTAAATGCCCCTCAACCAAAGAATAGATAAGGAAAATGTGGTACATTTACACAATGGAGTACTACACTGCAGAAAAAAACAACATCTTCAATTTTGCAGGAAAATGGATGGAGCTAGAAAACATCATTTTGAGTGAGGTAACCCAGACACAGAAAGACAGAGATCACATGTACTCACTCATAGGTGGTTTTTAAACATAAAGCAAAGAAAGCCAGCCTACAAACCACAATCCCAGAGAACTTAGACAACAATGCAGACACTAAGAGAGACTTACATAGATCTAATCTACATGTAAGTAGCAAGTATAAAAAGACAAGATCTCCTGAGTAAATTGGGAGCATGGGGACCTTGAGGGAGGACTGAAAGGAGGAGAGGACAGGCAGGGAGGGGAGCAAAGAAAAATGTAGAGCTCAATAAAAATCAATAAAATTTAAAAAAGGAAAGCATATTTTAACAAAGAAATGCAGGTAAAGAGAAGAGGACAGGGCTTCCCTACTAAGGAGACTGAGATAGAGAGAGGCTGAGAGGTGTGTTCTCCCAACCCCAAAATGAGGAACATAATCATAGAAAGAACAGAGGCAGTGAGCAAGTTAAGCTCAGCTAAGAACAATGACAGGGACCTCTCCTAGAGGGAAGCAGTGGCCACAGGGCATAACAGAAGGGGGCAGATATTCCAATGGGACTGGTAAGACAGGGACAGGGTTAGAGGTTCAGGTGTGGGAAGGCTACAGATTCTAAGACCAGAGCTGGAGGAATGACTTAACCCACAGGACACCAAGGGCCCTCACAAGGTCCCGCCTCAGAATAGCTACCCTGATCTGATTTTTGCTACTAAGACTGCATAGAGCATAAGAAAAGGAGATGTACTTACTTAAGACTAAGACCTGGGTTGGTAAGATGCCTCAGTGGGTAAGGCACTTGCTACCAAGCCTGACAACCTGAGTTTGATATCTGGGACCCACATGGTAGAAGGAGAGGACTGACTTCCACAAGTTGTCCTATGGTCTCCATACATGCACACACAGAAATAATGTATTAAAAAAAAAAAAAAGAGCTGAAAGGCTGAGTGAAAAGTGACAAGTGGGATCAATCAAAGACCACCATTGATAACCTAAAGAGTGGTGAGAATCAAGCAGTAAACCCAACACTGAAGAGTGTGTGAGTGTGTACATGCCAAGGCTAGCATTAATGAATACTTGGCTTTCTCACTGGGACTCATTTCTACTCAATAAGACTGTTGAGTCAAAGGCAGCGATGGGATCAGTGAGCAGGACGCTATGCACAAACTAAACTAAAGCACAAGCATCATCAAAGCTTTACTTTTGCTGGTTCCTGGCCAATCTCACTTCTGCACACACCTAGAGGTCCAGGAGATAAAGACCTGCCATTCTTTATCCCAGCACAGAACTAAATATAGTAAGCAGTCATTTATGTGCCAGGCCCGTGCTGAAAACACTGCCTGTTTTTCATCCAATAAAGCCATTAATTTTTTAGACATTTATTTTATGTGTATGGGAGTTCTGCCTTCATGCATGCTTGGCATACTCATAGGCCAGAGGAGGGCATGGGATCCCCTGGGACTGAGTTTCAGATGGTTCTGAGGCACCATGTGGGTGCACAAGTGCTTTTAACCACTGAGCCCTCACTCCAGCTCCCCAGTAAAGAGAAGAGAATAACATATCAGAGAGACAAAGGGATTATTTTGGAGGAGACACCTAAGCTGCCCACCTCCTCCCGGGATGAACTTTATCAGTACCCAGACTGCTTCTTCAGAATGGTGCTCTAAGTCTGAGCCACCACCTAGGGAACACTACACAGCTTTGATCCCATTGCCTTTAACGTGACTTCAAGCAACATGAGCAGCACTGGAGTATATGGAGCCTTGGGACCCACTAACACCATATTATAGCCACTGGCTGCCACAGTTCAATCAGATCAGCCTTTATAGTAGATAAGATCCTTCTGCTTTAACTTTAAAAATAAGTTTAAGTGGCATTTTAAAATCTATTTTGTACATGTGGAATTCAAGAAAACAACTTGCAGGAGTTGATCCTCTCCAACCATGTGGGTCCTGGGGATGGAATTCAGGCCACAAGATTTGGTGGCAGACACCTTCATCCACTAAAGCATCCCAGGCCCACCTGGGTTCTTCTTTAGCACAGCAATCAAAGACTTAAAGCCTCTGCTATCTTGCAGCTGTACCCACAACCATTCCTCTTCCCAGCTTGGGACAATTTTCCTACATCAACCAGAGAATGGTGATCTTGCCTAAGTGTTTCAACATTGCATACAAAATGGATGCAACAGGCCTTCAACATGTTCCCAAACTGACATGGTGGTTAACTTCTTAGGAAAAGGGGGTATAAAAGTAAGACAGAGTCCCTGTCTAATACCTTGGAGGTTTAACTAGAAAACAAGGCATAAATGAAAATCAATGGACTGAACTACACAACATCAGGCAAAGCTCTAGCAATGCAATAGGTGGGCATTGTATTCCAAATGCCTGTTCTGGAAGCCTGCAACAACCAGGGACAGACAGGCAGGCAGGCAGACACACACACAGACACACACACAAACACACACATGCTCGCAGGTATGCACAGGACACAGACAAATGATGACAATGAGATCCAGGTAACCCTGCTCTTTTTCTTAAGAGCAACATGCAAGAGATCCTTAGCTATGGAAAAGGCAGTTTGGAAGACACAGGCTCAAGACAAAGAAATCTGCAGTTTCAGAAACCCATCCCATCCCAGTTCACAGGGAGGTCTAGGTCATTCTGCTGCTTTATCTGAGAAGGGTGACAAAAGACTCAGAGGTAGTACTTCCACTCAGCTCAGCACTTGGCCATGAGCCATGGAGCAACATCAGGGGCTGCCACTCCTTATCCGGAACAAAGTCTAACCTCCTGCCTGGGTTTCCCTTCAAGGAGAGGAGCGTTCCTTCTGAACAGAAGTACAGTAGCTTTACTTACCTTAAGAAGAAGCTCCTTCTCTGAAATTTAAGAGACTATTTTCTGTAGTTTCCCCTGTAACTCTAACTATTCTGTTTATCCAACTAAGTTCCCTAAATTAATTTAAGCCCAATCATGCTAGATCTCTGTTTGATCTCTATTTGGATTCTATCTCATTCTAACAGCTCAAGCACATGGTTTAATACACGCACTGTTATCTGCTGAGCTCCAGAACCCGTGGCTTAATATACCGCATGGTAGCTGCTGAGCTCCAGAACGACACATTGCTCAAGTTAGCAAATGAGAAGAAGAAGCTGTTGAAATGTCTATAATGTAGTTATTCACCCTTATCATCAGCACTGCTTTCCTGATGTCCCGGATGCCATCGTATACAAGGCGGGAGGCATCGATAAACTCATTCTCATCCATAGGCTGGGCTGGGTCTGAGCTGAGGGCTTCCACAGCAGCTTCCACTTGCTCAGTGAACCGTGGCATGACTATGGAGACAAGAGGCAGGCAGGTCACACTAAGGAGACAGCACTCCACAATCCTTTCCTGAATCCTTGAATAGGCAGTAGAGTCAAGCTCCGGACAAAGATCCTCTGTGTCTCTATTCTTGTGCCCAGTACTCACCAGCAAATAGACCACAATGTTCAGAGGTGAACTTACGGACAATATTTTGCAATCACCTTCTCAGCAGACTCTGATCTAGAATTGGATGACTGAGAACTGAAATGATACTAACTACTTCTGAGACCTTAAGAATGGACCTACAAAGGCTGGAATAGTAGTTTAGTGGTAGTAAACTTGCCTAGCATGTAAGAGGCTCTGGGTTCAATCTGCAGTACTTCAGGAGGAGGGACCCACCTTCATTTCTTCTTATGTGTTCACTAGCAGGACGCTACGCACAAACTAAACTAGAGCACAGGCATCTTCAAAGCTTTACTTTTGCTGGTTCCTGGCCAATCTCACTTCTGCACACACCTAGAGGTCCAGAAGGAGATAAAGACCTGCCATTCTTCATCCCAGCACAGAACTAAATATAGTAAGCAGTCATTTATGTGCCAGGCCCGTGCTGAAAACACTGCCTGTTTTTCATCCAATAAAGCCATTAATTTTTTAAACATTTATTTTATGTGTATGGGAGTTCTGCCTTCATGCATGCTTGGCATACTCATAGTTCATCACAGACACATAAAGGAAAATGTGCTCATGAACTGTCTAATAACCAACTTCTCGCTAGTATGATGAGCCACCCAGTGTGTATAAAAACAAAACCAGAGTTGAGTTCTGTGTGTATAATCCCGCAGGATTTGGAATGATGTTGGGAGTCATCGTGGGGACCCAGGAGAACACTAGGACAGGGGACAGTCCTCAGACCTGTGTTGGAGAGCAGCTTGGTGGCTTCCAGAACCTTTTCTGTGTAAACTCCTGGCTCGTAGTTGTCCATCTCTGAGGTGACTACATGGATGACTCGAGCTGCCCGGCCTCGGATAGCGCCAGCAGTACGATCCAGCCCATCCACATCTTTCTCTTGGAGAGCAATGACACACTTGTTCACATCCTCCAAAATGTGATTCTCTGAGGAACAAACAAAAAGCTGAATGAAGGATCAGGTCTTCTACTAAAGGGTGACATAGTAGCATGGCATGTTGTATGTACAGAGGACAGGTTTGGTGCCAACCACATATGCCAAAAGTTTTGTACACAAAGCTGGGCACAAGCACACATTGGCATGCCGGCACGCAGGAGGGTAGAGCTAGAATAGAGTTTGAACCAATTTCTGCAAGTTATCCTCTGTCCTCTAAAAACATCCACGGTATAACCACCCACATCCCAAATAAGCAATGTTAATAAAAACAAGCACACCACCTTCAATAACTGCTTCTTTGTTGACTGTCGTTGAACAAATGTCACAAACAGTCTAAATCAGAAAAACAGTTCAACATCAGGCTGTACCTGTCCAGTGTTTCCTCTCCTTCCAGGAGATGCCAATAGTATTTAGGAGGCAGCAAGATCGAGATCAGAGGGTGCTAAGAAGCAGGTTTAACCCTCTAGGGCACTGAGAGAATACATCTGAGATGAAAACATTTACATGACACCTGTAGTCTCTAGAGAGGGAAATCTGTGAATCCAGCTGACTACTAGGCACACAACCAGATTTGAAGACCCCAAACCATTTCCTTTCAAAGCCTGACACTGTTTTTAGAAACCCCAGAGCAAGAACTTCCAATCTCATCTGAAATAGCAAAGGGTAAGCAAGCCAAAGGGCCAAGGGAACTGTACTTAAAGGAGCAAGCTGCACACAGGCAACATGATAGTAGAGGCAGAGCTATACAGGCAGACCCAGAAGAGGGTGACTGGCAAATATACCAGCACACATGAAGCTGCAGTGGGTGGTAACATGACTGTCTCCTTTCCTGGGCTGTATGACAGCTCTTGGAAGTTATGTCAGTTAAAGACACGGTTCCCTGTCAACAACAGTGTGTGGCATAGCATGTGGAGAGAGCTTCTTGTAGAAGAGCTAGAACAAAGGTAGCAAATGCAATCAGTTTTAAGAAGCACATTGGGGTCGTGTGTGTGTGATGGCATGTACCATTTATGCTTCAAAAGGTCAATATCCAGGACTGGTTTCTAATTCAACTACCTGTAGCCATCATTCCTTCCTTCACAGCCTCTACTAACACACATAATCAAGTTACACATGACTGTGTCTGGAAAGGAGGTAACGATTTGACTCAAGACTAAAAACACAGTATTTATATTTCCTCTAACCTAAATGTGAGCCAGAAGCAAATGGTACTTGTCAAACTTAGGGGACAGAGCCGCTGCAGTGCTATGTCATGGGCTAAGGATACCATGGACTTTAGGAGGACTTTTCCTGACCAGGGTGCTGGTAGCACTAAACCAGTCTCTCTGTTTAGCAATTACTAATGGAGTAGAATGGGAACTCCCAAGGGAAGAACTAGTTAACCACACTGGTACACACTTGCCATCAGCAGCCAAGAGGCAGGAGGACTGCAAGCTCAAGGCCAACCTGGGCTACATAGTAAGATCCCATTCAAAGACTAGTAACACTAGAACACTTGCCTATCGTGCACAGCCCTGGATCCCATCCCTAACACCATGGAGGTAAGGAGAAGAGGAAAAAGCAATAATTAATGATGTGGGAAAAATTAAAATATGAGTTGGTTTCAAAAGTCTTTCCAAGGAAAGCGAAAAAACAATAAGAATTCCCACTACGAAAGAGAAAATGAGACGGGTGGTGGCACATGCCTTTAATCCCAGAACTTAGGAGGCAGAGGCATGAGGATTACTGTGAATTAAGGGCCAGCCTGGTCTACAGAACGAGTTCCAAGACAGCCTGAGAGACACAAACATAACCTCTCTCAAAAAAACAAAACAAAAAAAGGAGAAAGAATGATTCCATGCCATTGCACTATCAGGAATGCAAACCCACAAAATTTCTAGCATAAATTTCGGGATCTTTATAGCAACTAGAAGAAATGGACCTGAAGCACTTTTAAATCCAAACCCCCTACATACTAATGACAACAAAGCAAACATAGACCAAACCTGTCCATCATTCAAGGCCTCAGGTGCTGAAACTACCTTTTCTGAAGGCAACACAAGGATCAATGTGAAAGATATACTTTGTATGACAAAGGTAAGAATGTTAAAAGAAAAGGTTCTGCTAAGAAAACTACAAACCAGTTTTTCGTATTCTTTTAATTCTCATCCCTGTTTCAGGGTGGTTAACACCTCATATTCAGTGATGTACTCTACAAAAAGCATCATCTAGATACCCATGTTTTCAAAACTAAGCCCCAATTTTAATAAATTCTTCCTGACTCTTCCCACCCCATGTCTTTTTCCCCATGTTGGATGCCAAATTGTTGTTGTATCAAAGAGTTCCACAGTAGCCCATAATGGAGCATAACAAAGCTTTATTTATCTGGGGATAAATTCACAGTACGGGTAGCAATCCGCATCCTCTGCGTGCACTGGGAACTGGAATCAAATCCAGCAGAAAAGGGGCTGCATGTTTTTTGTCTGCACTTAGGAGACCATGCCCAAAGTGGGTTGGTATCCTAAAGGCTATTGGCTGAGGAGTTCCCACAACACGGTAAGTGGTCACAACCAGAGAAGGTATGCAAGCCACTCGTTAGTAACAAAGGAAGTACCTTTAACATGTGACTGCCTATCTTAGGAAGTGTGACGAGATCTACAGTGATGTCTGGAGGGAGCATCTGGGCATGCCTGTGAGGCTTACCTTGTTAGGTTAACTGAGCTAACAAGTTTTATCAACTATGACTGGCGCAAGTCCCTGGGTTGGTATCCTGGACTGTACTAAAAGGAGAAAGAAACCAGGCAAAGTTGGCACAGGTCTTTAATCCCAGCACTTAGGAGGCAGAGGCAGACCAATTTCTCTGAGTTCAAGGCCAGTCTGGTTCCAGAAGAAGTTCCAGTTTCAAGACAAGGAGAAACCCTGTCTTAAAACAATAAAATTAAAAATGTAAAAAGAGAGAAAAAAAGATAAAGGGAGAAAGGGAGGGAGGGAGGGAGGGAGGGAGGGAGGGAGGGAGGGAGGGAGGGAGGGAGGGAGGGAGGGAGGGAGGGAGGGAGAGAGAGAAGGAGGGAGGGCGGGGAATACATTTACTCTCTGCTTCCTGATTACAGATACTACAGATACAGGGTGGCTAGTTACTTCAACCTCCAGCTCTAGGACTTTCCTGCCATAAGAGACTGTACCTTGAACTCTAAACCCTTTTCTTCCTAAGCTTGCTTCTATCCAATTACCTGATCACATCAGGAAAAAAAAAAAAATCAATATTCTTTCTAGTCAGTGAACTGTGCTTGTACTGCTTCCTTCCTCCAAAGAGAAATCCTCATCTACAGTTTTCTTATTTTACTACAGAAGAAAAAAAAAGCATAAAATCCTTTCATATCAAAACCAAACAAGGCAGGGAATAAACATTCTAATGATGGCTAATACTGATTGTCAACCTGAAGGTATCTAGATTCAGCAAGCAGACAAGCCTTTGGGTACACCTCTGAGTAATTAGGAAGACCCATCTTAACCATGGTCTTAGACTGAGTAAAAAGAAGAAACGGCAATATAAACCCAGTTGAAAGCCCATGGCTAGGGAGGTCTGGGCCCTCAAGGGGAACTTACTGCTGCTGCTTAGTTAAACTGGTGTCACACCATCTTCTGAGCACTTGTTTGTATTACACAGACGAAGGTCTTTTCTTTGCAATTAACAGTGAACACAAAGACACTTGGTTGTTCAAGGTGTGGAGAATAAGGGATGGTTTGAGTGTGCAGCCCTAAACAGGACATTTATACAACCCACTCTAAGGCTTGGAGAACATCTTGGAAAGGGGACTGAAAGAATGCACAAGCCAGAAGAAGGGAAAAGGCCTGTGAAATGCTATCTTCTGGTCATGACAACCATTACAATATGAACTCACAGGATCAGCTGCCTGCACTGGACAAGAGTCAATCATGGACAGAGGAGGGTCTCACAGGGCCCGGTCCCTTCCTGGACTACTGGCTATGGATGAGTTCTAGCGGACAGGACCAGAGTGCTATGAATCAGCTGCTTAGTCTACTAGGACTCTACCCAGTGCTTGGCCCTCACCACTGCTCTAAACACCTTGATTCTAATCGACTGCATGAACAATAGACAAACACACCAGAAGGAGGCAGCCAGGATGCAGACGCTCTGAAACAGCACTACTTCAGAGAACAATTCTGGGCTTGAATCTGCTAAACAGAAACTGGCTCAATAGCTCTGCACTAAGTCAACCTCTCTTAACTCCTATTTACATAAAAGTTGAACCCATTCACCAGATAAAAGTGAATCTGCTAAGAAATTTGATTTCTCTTTACTAGTCTTCTGTTTTACATTAAAATAACCTAAAAAATCCTGTCTGGATCCCACTAAATGCTGATAATGAATCCCTTTTGTTATCTGTTATACAAGAGCCATTTTGATTGTATGATATTTTACTTTACTGTAAGAAAGAATGAAAATTCCTGGAGACAGAGCCCAGTAAACATATCCAACCTAATTTTAAAAAACTGTAGGAATGTAGTATTTATCCAGAGGGGGCTTTGCATTTAGATTTCCAAATTTGTTTGCTTAAAAATGTGCTATGAAGGTGGAATGTTTTTCCCTAAACCTATGAAAAAGAATAATTCCATACTTCATTGGGAAAAACAACAGAAGGCCAAGATTTCCCAAAAAGGCCATTGCTGCATTTTTGGCACCTGCAACAATGTGCTCGCAAATGAATTTTTTGTTTTAAAGTGGAGCATCTGCAGTTTGGTAGTTCTGAGGCAGCAGGGTTTATATTTTACCCTGTCTTCCTGCAGTTAACATACAACCTACACCCGACTTTCTCAAGTTAAGCCAAAAGAAAACTACCATCTCGAGTTCATGCAAAGACAGGGATACATTGGTATGCAGAACACAGTGTCACCCTTATATAGGTCACTGCTGGAGGACTGTGCTGTGCATGCACTGAAGTTCTGCTTCTCTTTCAAGCCCCATTGCCACTCACATCTTCCACATTCCAGTCTGTGGTTCCCTGGGGTGACAGGTAGTTTCAGCTTTACAAGAACCCAGTCACTAAATCTGCCCACAGCCACTAGCCTCAGGAAGCCTGGCATTTCCAAGGAGAAGACACAGCCAGGGGCAACAGAGGCCCTGTTAAATAGAGAATGCATTTAGTGTTACTCAACTCTAAGGAGATAAGATTGAAATTTATTTCTGAGATAAACACTAAATTGCATTTGACAGACATGTTCTATATGAATGCAATTTACTATGTCATTACCAGTTTATGTTTATATAATGAAATCAACTGTTTTTGTGACGTGAATTACTCAGATTTATTTTTTCAAGTTCATAATTAAATGGCACTTAAATATTTCCTCTCTGTTTTCTCTCTCTGCATCAGACAGACAAAGTCTTTGGGGAAGTAGTCAGGTACACTACGATCACTTCCGGCAGACAGAAGCTTTCCAAGAGCATTCTCTACAATAAATTAGCTGAGAGGTTCCTTCTGAATTTCATGGGCTCATAATAAATGACCAGCAGTACCAAGACAAAGGTCTAAACTCAAATATCAAGAAGGATGGATAGTTATATGCTACACAGGTCACAGCCAGAGGGTCTCAGTCTATACCAGCAGTGAAAGGTTTTGCTAGTCCAGTAACTAATTCTTCCAGGATGACCAGCAGCCCCACCGTGGAGAAAACAGCTCCAGTTCCAACTCCCCCTGCACTGGACACAGGTCAGAATGTCATAAAACTGGAAACCAGCATGTCATTGAGAGAATTTACTTGCCCAGATTTGAAGGTGTTTTGTCTGCGATTATGACTTGGACAATAACTACACATGCCATTCTAGGGAACCATTTCATTACCTGACACAGCCAAGAAGTCATCAATGGAAGTAATGTCATCAACAGCATCTGTGAGAACACGGACTTGTTTTTCCCATTGCTCTTTAAAAAGATCCATGTTCTCTTGGGCCAGTTTACTCTGTGGCTTTGCTGCTAAGGCCAACGCAGCATTGATAACCTGCAGAAGACATTAATACACATCACTATCTATCTCAAAGTCACTCAAATCAATCATATGGGGTGATTTGGTCAACAGAGCAGGAACAGCTAGCTCCCTGTCACTAGGAAACATAACACCATGTGCTCCATCATAACTAGTACAAAGAGGAAATACTGAACAGCAGGCCTTAGACTTTAACACCAAAACAGTAAGTTTGATTTGGGAATAATAGGCAACTATAAACAAATGAATTTTCTCCAATCTGTGAAGGCAATTCTATAATTTTTGACATTAAATTTCAAGCTTTTTTAAAAAAACCTCAATCATACAAATATACCATCAAAAATTATATAATTAAAATTATAGGCCACATACGATTAACTACCCTGGTTCCTTCTTTTAAATATGTCAGCATCGATAAGTATATATTAAAACATTGTTCAGTGTTCCATTTTATAGGTATCTTTTGTTACTCTCCTACTGTGGGATATTTAGGGTCATCTCAGGTATCCATCACTATTACAAAAGTAGCCAGTAATGTCCAATAGTACATAATAATGACCTGTATCTGAAATGCCAAACTTACCCAAATTCATTCATAATAAAGGTATTGTATTCCAATTCCAAGGACTTTTCTCTTTTCTCATCTTAACACAGGTGTAGCTGACTTATAACAACTTCATATATGTGTGTGTGTGTGCGCTCATGAGTACAGATATAGGGCTCAAGGACATAGCTTCCTGGTAGAAAGCTTGCCTGGTATGTACAGGGATCCAGCCTCAGTATAGCACACACATACAAATATTTTACTGAGAGACAGTTTATAATTCATACAATTTATCCATTTAAAGCACAGAATTCAATGACAATAGTCACAATGATACCACATTCAGTTTTACCATTTTTTTTACTCCAAAAAAGAAGACTTCAAATGTATTAGCAAGCACTCCCCATTTTCCTCTTCTCTCCTTATCCCCATCTTCTAGTAACTACTAAGTAACCACCAGAAAAAGTGCAAGGGTGCACACGGTTGTCTTCTTTCTCGTCTCAAGAGTAAACCACCTAGTCTTGAGCCATTAACTACAATGCTACAGATCTTCATTTTTCACAAATATCCTAAACTAGGCTAAGGGATTTTTCTATGATTCCTAGTTTTTTAACATGGACTAGAGGTACTTTTCTTTTATAATTGTCAATAGTTTCTTAACTTGGGTACTGGGAAACAAACTTGGGTCTTTTGCAAGTGCAGTCCCTGCTTTTACTTGCTGAGCTGTTGAGATATCAAGTCCCACCCCCCTTACAAGGCATTCGAACAACCTCTCTTCACTGTCTTCTGCAAGTTCATTTTTATACTATCCATTTTTCACTGCAGTTGGTGAATGTGTGAAAGGATCTGAAGAGTTCCTTCTCCAAAAGACACACAGAAAAGGGTTGGGTAAACACAGGAAAAACAGCTTTACCACCCTTGGCCACCGGGGAAATGCCAATGGGGTCTCTTGCAACTTATCTAGATAACTAAAGAGAGAAACAGCCCACAATGTCCAATTTGTATTTGTCAATACTCAAGGTGCCCAGCTCTGCACGTATAAAGACTAATCACCCTCAGGAAAGGCCTTTTACTCAGGTCATACCCCTAATACCAAGGATGGCTTGGGCACTGCCTGAAGCTCAGTCTTGAGGTCCATCTTAAGTGACACTGCAAAGGAGAGAAATAAGGCTTTGTGCTGTGGGCTCATGCTGTGACATGGGCCGAGTCACAGGTCCACACACTCCAGCATTTTCATTAGGATCAACTAGACTCTCCCTGTGTTTTTTTCCCCTAGGCTTTAAGATCATTTATATAAATACTCTTGGTAGGTGTGATCAGCGTATGTTACCATCTGTTTCTGAAGATATGTGGAAGCATTGTCGCTTTTCAAGCATTTTAAAACGAAACAGAGAACCAAAGATATTAAAGTGTTGGGAGGATAAAATGGCGAACTTGAGAAAAAGTATAATCTTTAGAATCTACCCTAAATTTATTTCATTCAATTTGGTCAGCCTGAAAGTAGATTATAGCAATTAGTCTCGTGCACATTTTATGACTGTATAAGACTGTCTATCAGACAGCGGGGTTGGTAGCTGGTCCATCACAGCAGTCTTGGGTGGTCTTTCACATGAAAGAGCCACAGTGACAGTGTCACAGCACATTTAAGGCTGCAGACTTTATACAGAAACCTGATGCCTGCAACCTCTGGCCCATTGCTACAGTTCCTCTGCATGCCTCCCTTTGTCTACGGCTACTGTCGGTTTGGCAGGACATGCATAGAGGTTAACGTAAGTCTGAGACTAAGCTGTGCGTGGTCTCTGTCTGGAAAAGCAGAAAGGTAACCTCTTCCATGAAAACACCACCTAAGAGCTTAGGAATCCCTGAGTGGCAGGGAGAACTCCCTCACAGACTGCAAGTAACACTGAACACTCAGAAAAGCACTAACCAGTGCCAGTGAGGGGCTCAGCAGCTAATGGTACTTGCTGACAAGCCTAGTGACCTGCAATATAGTGGTAGAAGAGACACAATTCTCATAGCTGTCCTTTCACCATGAGTACATGGAACACATGCTAGCACACACAAATAAGTAAGTGAAAAATAGAAAGAAAAAAAATTAGTTGTTTCAAGCACTTCAGAGATTTTCTGGCAATACACTTAACCCAGCCCAATTACCTGTCTTTCCATGTGTCACTATTACACAGAAGTTCTTAGGCTTTACGTCAGCGGCTGGTTCAATCAGGTTAATATTATTATCTGCAGCAGACACTTCAGCAAAGCAGACTAGATGCTTTGTGACAGTAGTGTCACAATGGTGCACAGGCTGGCCGGAAAGCTGTGCACTACACACACAACATGTGCACACAATGCCATATGTGTGGAAAACAGAAGAACTTGTGAAGTCTGTTCTCTCTTAACCACCACATAGGCCCTGGCAATAGAATCAAGGTCATCAGACTTGGTAGAACTGAGCCGTCTTGATGACCCCTCCTACACATTTTAAATGAAAGGCAAGGACGCAATAGAATGAGATAAAGAGAAAATGATACTTAAATTTATTCAAGCAATGTGGTTTATCTGTATCAGTATTCTATTTAAAATGAAAGAAAGGAAGGGAGGCAGGGAGGGAGGGAAAGAAGGAAGGAGGTAAAAAAGAAAAAGAAAAAAAGCAAAACTAATAAAACAAACTCACACCCACTCTACTAAAATCCATGCTGGAGATACTATAAGCTTGTTGGCTATACTTTACCTGAGGACAGAGTGCTTCTAACTGGCTTGCAGACATTCGGACAAGCTTTACACCTTCTTCATTATTGGAGATTGAACAGGCCAAGTTGGCAACCTGCAGGAGGGAAGGACATAGAAATGCCTATAAGCATTTTTCTCTTTGACTGGAAAACAGGCTAATTCCTACCTCTTACTCTGGCCTTCCCAGAACAGAGAGATACTGAAAGCACCAAGGAACTTCACTTCTCAGACTGATTATCAGTTTATTAGGATACATTTATAACTGTAAGGACCTCACAATGTTATATTGTAGGCTGGTATCAGAAGAGGCAGCTCCCAAGCTTTGAAGGAGCTCCAATCTGCCTGAACAGTCTATAAGGCTGTTTAGTACAGACATTATGTAAGAAAAGCCAAGAAACACCAAGGAAGGAACTGTTAGTATCCACAAATAATAAATTTTGTAGCTGTTCTTGAAAGGAAGAAATTAAAACTCCAAATGGCTGTTCTCACTGTCATATGTAGAAATATAAGTTAAGTTTTATTTGAACACAGGTCAACTAAGAATTTTTTTTTAAAACACCGTGAAGATAATATTAAGATGGACCCAATGAGCTGGGTGTCTTAGCACATGACTTTAATCCTAGCACTTGGGAGGCAGAGGCAGGCAGATCTCTGTGAGTTCGAGGCCAGCCTGGTCTACAAGAGCTAGCTTCAGGACAGGCTCCAAAGCTACAGAGAAACCCTGTCTCGTAAAACAAAACAAACAAACAAACAAACAAAAAAGGAAAGGAAAGGAAATGAAACCAAATGATACGCTCCACAGACATGAACACAAGCCCCTTCAACTGAGTTCTTGGAGGACACTGGTGCTGGACTTTCTTGTCTGGCAGGGTTTACTTTAATGGAAATCTTTCCCTTTCCTCCTTTCCATGGCACAACCGACTTAACCAGAAATGATTTTTACAGGCTGTGTCAAAGTCCAGCTTCCAAGGACTCGGGCTACACTGGGAACGCAGTTCTTCAGCGACACTGAAGCAGTGGTGACAGCCTTGTCAACTTCATTAGCAGTGCCAGGCCCACCACATACTTAGTGCTGAGACAGTTTCACCTCAGGTATGAACTGAGCATGAATGATAAAGGCATAGGCAGTAGACTGTCAGAGTTAATGTAATGATTGTTCTATCTCTTTAAGAGACAAGCCACGCCCACTCCCAGGATGATCTTCAGCTTCCAGCCTGAGCTCTCTCTTTTCCATCTTCCTCCACTTCTCCCCTTCCCCCCTTCTGTCTCTCTCTTCTCCCTCCCTGCTCCATAACCCCTTGAATAAATATCCAACCTCACTCTGCATGGCATGCCTATCCATGTCTCTGTCTCTTGCCTGCCCGCCATGTGTCTCCCTGCCTAGGACCAGCCACCGCTTGGGGACGGGCAGCTGTCTCTGCCTGGGACTGGCTGCTCTCAGTCCCCCCTCCCCCCGACATGGCCTGCTACCACTGCTTGGGGACCTACAGCAATCTGCTGCCTACTGCCACAGGGAGTCCTGCAGCATTTTTAATTTTTCCATTACAGTTAATGTCAGAGAAAACAAGGGCGATGGCGAAAACATTTGATTTTAAATGAATACACGCACAGGAAAAATTTTACTATTATGGCTATTGTTTGCAGTATTACAGCTATGACTGCCAGCTATTAAGCACCAGAATCCTATTATACTTAATAACAAGGAAAAAGAGAAGTAGCAAGCAATTTCAAAATAAAAATTGGGAAGTGACCTCTGATATTCCCAAACCCTTTAAAAATCACATCAAGTATAACATTTTAGATCCTAGAAGATTGTAATTCCACCTTCTGTTGTCAGCTTGACTTGACCAAAGATGCAGTTCTCTAAAAGATCACAATCTAGAGACTCATTTGTTTAAACTCACCGTAAATTATCAGAACACATTAAAAAATAAATAAATAAATAAACTTAAGACTTAAAGCTCAAAATGTATTTTACGCCAGGGGTGGTGGCTAATTCCTGTAATCGCTGTGCATGAGAGGATTACAGGATTGAGACCAATCTGGGTCATCAGAAGACCTTATCTCAAACCAAATCAACCATCCAAACAAACAAACAAACAACAACAACAAAAAACTCCAAAGGGAAGGGCATTCTAGAAAACAAACCTTTATGTTCCTTGGTATTGGGGTGGGGGGGAGACACAGAACTGCAAAAAGCCCCACCCCCTGACCTCTCTAGTGGCTCTCAGAGGTCAGTAACAGGGATTCCCTCACATCACCAATAATTCTATTTCAATTTACACTATCTCAATTTTTTGAATCTTAAACTCACACATTTTTGAAATTTAGACATAACGAACTATATTCTTGATTACAAGTGAGATACAAAATGGTAAGGAATAAGGCCATTTTAATCGCTGAATTCTTTAAGTCATTTGTTTCCTGATACAAATCCTAAAACAAAGGCAGTTTATCCTTTGTTTTAAAACATTATTCTAAAATGTTTATGGTGTACTATGAGAGCATTAATGCTATCAAGAGGACAGTGTTTTAGAAGGCCTGGGAAGGGAAGTGCCGCCTGTCACTGACAGTCTTTTCTGGCTGAATAAGCTTCAATGCCCCTCCAGGATTACTCACTTCTCAGGGTGACAAGTGTGCAAATCAACATCTCGACCAGAGCTCTCTGAGAAGCAAGCCTGACCTGGCTACCGTGAAAGGGAGTAGGCAAGGGAAATCCTTCACACCTCTTACTGAGGAAAATCTGCACCTTTAGATTTGGAACAGCAGTTTGATGTAACTTTAAAAAATTAATCTGTTAAGGAGATAGCTCAACTCAGTAGTTAAGAATAGCACTGCCTGTTTGAGTCCCAGCACCTACATGGCTCACAATGGTGTAACTCTAGTTGCAGAGAATCTGACACCCTCTTCTGGCCTCCACTGGCACTAAGCATGTACATGGTACACAGATATACATGCAGGCAAAACACCCATTCCCATTAAGTAATAAAATCAGTGTGAAGTCTTTAGCTTGACAGGCATAGTAGTACCCTTTAACCCCAGGAGAAGGGGGCTAAGGCAGGAAGACAAAGAAATCCAGGCCAGTCTACGCTACACAATAAAGAACCTGTCTCATATCCCTGGACCTAAAGACGCAGATTTAAATCCCACCTAGGCAGGAAGATAAGTTCAAAACTAGCTTGGGCAACTTAGTAAGACCCTATTTTTCAAACCTTTCTAAAAATATTTTTATTTTTTAATTTTAAGTGCATTGGCATTTTGCGTGCATATGTTTGTGTGAGGGTGTCAGCTCTTGGAATTATAGACAGTTCTGAGCTGACATGTGGGTGCTGGGAAATGAACCCCTGGTCCTCTGGAAGAGCAGCCAGTGCTATTATTATTATTATTATTATTATTATTATTATTATTATTATTATTTTAAAAATAACAATCCAAATTCCCACTCCCTCCCTTCCTCCCACTTCCTCCACACACCTCCCACCCCACCCCCTCTAATCCTAAAAGAGGACAAGGCACCCTGCCCTATGGAAAGTCCAAGGCCCTCCCTAATACAAGGTATCCATCCAAAGAGAATAGGATCCCAAAAAGCCAGTACATGCAGTAGAGAAAAATCCCAGTGCTACTGTCCATGGCCCCTCCGTCTGCCCCAACTGTCAACCACATACAGAGGGACTAGTTTGATCCCATGCTCGTTCACTCCCAGTCCAGTTGGAGTTGGTGAGCTCTCATTAGCTCAGGTAAACTGTCTCAGTGAGTGAACCCCTCATGGTCTTGACTTCCTTGCTCATGCTCTCCCTCCTTCCACTATTCAACTGGACTTTAGGAGCTCAGTCCAGTGCTCCGATGTGGATTTCTACCTCTGTTTATGTCTGTTGTTGAACGAAAGTTCTATGGCGATATTTAAGATAATCATCAGTCTGACTACAGGGCAAGACCAGTTCAGGCACCCTCTCTATTGCTTAGGGTCTTAGCTGGGGTTATCCTTGTGGATTTCTGGGAATTTTTCTAGAGTGGGGTTTCTTGCTAACCCCCATAATGGCACCCTCAATCAAGATATCTCTTTCCTTGCTCTCATATCTGTCCTTCCACCATCTGGACTATCCCATTCCCTCAAGTTCTTCTCAACCCTCCCCTTCTCCCCTTCCTTCTACCCACCACCCGCCATGCTCCCAATTCTGCCAGGTGATCTTGTCTGTTTCCAATTTCCAGGTGGGTCTATATATGTTTTTCTCTGGGTTCACCTCATTACTTAGTCTCTCTAGGATCATGAACCATAAACTCAATGTCCTTTGTTTACAGCTAGTATCCATTAGCTGAGCCATCTCTCCAGCCCCATTTTACAAACCTTTAAAAAGTTAAAAGCAAAGGGTATGGTGTTTTTTTTTTTGGGGGGGGGGCTCTGTGGTAGAGTGTTTACCTAGTAAGTCTGAGGTCCTGGGTTCAATCCCCAGTATAGTAGTGGTATGTATCAGGGGGAATCTTAAGAGAATCTGAAATCTGAATAAAAAAGCACAAACAAGCATGGGAGCATTTAGCCCTGACAGGAAGACTGGGGCAGGTTCTACTAATAAAACAGCAAGTATGTGGCATCAAAACAAGAGGAAAATACAGAATGTAATCAAAAGAGTTAATAATAGAGAATAGAGCAGATGACCAGGGTTAAGAATTAAGAGAGAATGAATGGGGATTAAGACAAAGAAAGAGAAAATCAATGGCACAAATGAACCCACCTATCAGTAATGGTGATCAGTGCTCTCAGTGCTCCCAATTCTTTCATTTCATTTCAAGGCACATACTGGACAGCTCCTCACATCATATGACCTTGCCATTAAAGATTAACAACTGCCCTATATTTATTAGTAAGATGTTGAAGATCAATCATTAGATGCCTCATATACAAATCTCACGAAAGGATTCTTTCTGAAATAAGTCTTAGGAAAGACTTATGTCCCAGGGGAAAAAAAAATTGACATGAATTTCTCAGCCTACATGGCTGTTTAACACCCCAACCCCAGTAGTTCAGTATGAAATCCAAGCGCCTGCTACTCCTTACTTGGTCCTAGCTTTCCACATATAACTCCATCATATATAGTTTTGTTCAAAATAAGTCATGCTAATCTACTTTTAGGGAGAATAAGAGCATAAAAAAAGCATCACTAGTAACAAATACAAAACAGTATTTATAACAGTGAATTTATTTAAATGATAAATTATTTTTAAAGTTCCCTACTTCTAATCTACCAGCATTAAAGGTGCCGCATTAAACATGGAATATCACTAGTCCCATCTCCCTGTGAGGGCCCAGAGATTATGTAGGAGTGTTTCTATCTATCAGTTGTTTCATTGGTTAATTAATAAAGAAACTGCTTGGCCTCATAGGTCAGAACATAGGTGGGTGGAGTAGACAGAACTAAATGCTGGGAAGAAGGGAAGTGAGACAGTCGCCATGGCTCTCTTCTCCGAGATGGACACAGGCTAAGATCCTTCCCGGTAAGCCACCACCTCGTGGTTCTACACAGACTACTAAATACGGGTTAAAGCAAGATATGAGAGTTAGCCAGTAAGAGGCTGAAACTAATGGGCCAAGCAGTGTTTAGAAGAATACAATTTGCGTGTTGTTATTTAGGGTATAAAGCTAGCCGTGCAGGAGCCGGGTGGGACAAAAAGCAGGCCCAGCCCGCAGCTCCTTCTACACAGAGAGCTGTTAGCCTGTTCTTCATTGACTGGAGGTTAGAGAGTGTGAGCTTATTTTTGCTCTCTCAAAGTTGTTGACAACAGGTGTGGCTACAAACAAGAGATGCTGACCTAGGATGTGATTAATTAGTATTTTGAGTGCAGTGGTGGGTCTGTTCCACCTGACCCAAAAATCAGAGAATTCAAGTCTATTCCTTATATCATGTTAATGAATTCTGTTGCCTCCCTGCTCCCCCTTTGGAGTGAAATATATAAGTGTGTGGAAGAATAAATGCGGTGAATTCAGTATTTACTGAATGTCCTTCCAGATGCTGTTCTGTGTTTCTGTCTCTTATTTCTCTGTTCCTTTTGCTTAATAATTCTAATTCTCACACTCCTACCCTGGAATGTATGAGTTTTGTCCAAGCTGGCTTTCGACATCTCTCAATGAGAATTTTTTTGGGTCTTACTATACATTTCTGGTTGGCCTGGAACTTACTATGTAGACTGATCTAGCCTGAAACAGACATCTGCCTACTTCTAAGTACTAGGACTGAAGGTCTAAACAACCATGCCTCACAGGCCTATTATCTGTACTGAAACATAGCCAAGGTTGGGCAGAGCGTTCCTCAACCACTCCTACCAATCTCCAAGAGAAAAGAAAAATACTGAAGCACCTTAAGAATAGAGTTTCTGAGCTGGGCGTTGGTGGCACCTGCCTTTAATCCCAGCACTCGGGAGGCAGAGGCAGGCAGATCTTTCTGAGTTTGAGGCCAGCCTGGTCTACAAGAGCTAGTTCCAGGACAGGCTCCAAAGCCACAGAGAAACCCTGTCTCGAAAAAACAAAACTAAAAACCAAACCAAACAAAACCAAACAAAATAGAGTTTCTGGGGTAGTTAAGATGACTGTGGATGGAGGTGTCTGCTGTCTGCCCGGATGACTTGAGTTTGATCTGAGGTACCAGTTGGTAAAAGAAAAGCATCACTGCTGCAAGTTTTCTTCTAACTTCCCGAAGTGTGCCCTAGCGTGTGCACCACTCTCCTACACCAAGTAAACAGACAGAAGTGTGCCCTAGCGTGTGCACCACTCTCCTACACCAAGTAAACAGACAGAAGTGTGCCCTAGTGTGTGCACCACTCTCCTACACCAAGTAAACAGACAGAAGGAAGGAAGAGGAGAGGGGTTGTTTTGTTAACTTGACAAGGTGATAAGTCTGGAGAAAGGAAAGACCTCAGTTTCGCCAGAACTCTCCTGGAAAATATAAGGGTAAGCATAAAATACTAAGAATTCCTCTAGAATCTAGGGTCAGAATTCTCTTCGGACACCTCACTTCTTTCATGCAACTTCCAACAATTACAGAAGATGGAAACTTCAATTGTTATTTGCTAGAGTTTCATATAGAAGCACTGAGAAAATTCACAACTAGTTATGTAAGATCAATGTTTAAAACAAGTGATTCACAGAGCTTTCAAGGACACTTTGCTCCATATTAACACATATGAATTCACAACAAAAATCAAATATATAATGCAGAGCATTCATTTTTAATTGGATCAGAAATATACATTTCAAGCTAATACAGCTACACCCATGACATTCTAACAATGAGAAAACTGGAAGAAAGGGAATCCAATAGTAAAAGAGATATATTTACTTTGTAATTCTTAATTCACAACGCAGCAAATGAGATGCAACCTGAGCAGAGCAATTCACCATCCTAAGTATATTTTAATGCACTATCTGAAGCGGAAGAAACAAGAATACTAAAAAACGTCTTCTTAGTTTTACTCCCATAAATTATAAATTTGAAAGGAGACTCAGAAAAGTAAAAAATACTGATTGCTCCTTAGCTCTTACGATGCGCACAGCTGAAGAGGAAACAAAGGTGGGCTAGGAAGGAAGATATCAAAAAGGGCACACAAATGCTGCATTCATGACAAAAAGTTAATATTTCTGACAGCAAATAAATTCTCACCTTAGTGTACTTTTAATCAAAGACTAACATAAAGACATCATTAATGGTGCTGGAGAGATGGCTTGTATGTAGAGATGATCTTGTATGTTGAAGATAATATCCACATGGGTAAGGATTCCTGTTAGTTAGTGCTACATCTCTCTACATTTTGTTTATTTGCCTGTTTTGTGTTTTCAGACAGGGCTTCTTTGTGTGATCCTCACTGTCCTGAAGCTCACTGCAGACCAGGCTGGACTTGAACTCACAGAGATCCTTCTGCCTCTCTGTATCCCAAATGCTGGGATTAAAGGTGTGAACCACCACCATGCCTGGCTGAGGAAGTCCACAAATGTTTGCTAACATAATCTTTCTATGTTTTTTCCTCTTCCAATCTATAAAAAAATATTTGCTTAGGTGTTTGAAAGCTTAATTCTTGCTAAATAGAATAAGCAAAATACTGTTCAACTCTGTCTTTTTCAACTTTTTTTTTAATCTCCAGATTTTTCTCAATTTCACGTCCCCCAAAATCTGATTCAGGCTAGAGAGATGGATCAGTGCTAACTGCATGGTCATAAGGATCAGATTTACGGTCTACTGATAAGCCAGGCATCCTGAAACATATGTAACCAAGGGACCCAAGACCTCTGTATATGCACAAACCCAAACACACACACACACAATGTGCATGATATCTGTATAAAGATGACTTTAGAACAATTCATAATACAAAGCTCTGTTTGTCTACCATCTACACACAACTGAATCAGAGTCTAGATGCTGGCTGAATACAGAAAGAGAGCACCTGCAAAACACCTATTAACAAGGAGAATGAGAAAGTTCACTAGTCTAATAGCTGTTAGAAACCTAGTATGTACTAGGCATCATTCTACTTCAAAACAACATTATATTAGAGTGGGCAGGGGTAGATAAATAAGAAAATTAAGTAAATCCACTAACTTCAGATAATAAGGAAGATTGTAAAGCACATAAGCTGAGGGGAGATAGGGAAGTCTTTCTGTGGAGGCAACTTTGGGGCAGAGAGTACACCCAGGCCTGGAGAAGGAGACCTGTAGTCCTGTAGGACTAAAGGCAGCTGGAAATGAGATCGGACACTTCATGAGTTATGGCTACTAGTTTCAGACTGTATCGCATCTGTCTCTAGAAGCGATGGCAAAGGTAGATGAGAAAAGTCCTGAAGCAAAGGAATGACATGATCTGATTTAAGAATCATACTGGCTTTCTTCTTGGAAAACAAGCTCGACAAGAATCAAAGTGCAAGCTAAATACCCGTTAGGAGCTGCTACAGAAATCCAACACATGATTGTTACACTATAGACATGATCACAGAAATTAAACAATACTTGCAAATCTGTTTCTCATTTTCTAGACTGACTTTTAATGACATGAAAACTGGACAGAACAGTAGGGAAATCTGCTCTAGGAAGAATACAGAGTACATATATTCAGAGAGAAACTGCTAGGACAGACTTTATATAATTATCTCATGCTCAATATTGAAAGGGACATGAGGGGAAGTATAGACCTGTCTTATCTAGATGTCTTAGCAAGATAAAAATAAAAGGATTCTTGATGGCTGAAAGGCCAGTTATACATGAGACCTGTTCGATCAGGAGATTTCCAATGGTAAGTTGAAAGGTTCTATCTTATGCTTTATCTCAGACAACATTTTAAAAACATCAGATTAGATGAAAGGAGAAATATATATAAACAAAGTAGAAGAGACAGAAGAAATGACATACATTTGGAAAGCTGATAATATAAAGAACAACGGCAGCCGCAATTCTGACAAAAGATTATACCAGATCTAAGTTTACACTGACAGTATCAAAACTACACACAGAGCCAAATACCCACTTGCACCCACACTGACAGGTGGACCTGATGTCACTAAGGAGCAGGTCCCTCTGTAGGGAAAACCTAGGAGCTCTAGCTGACTGTAAGCTAAATGGGAATCTCAGCACATAGCCATCACCCAAAGGCCAAAAATCATCCAGTGATATAATAGTAAGCCAATCTCCAGAACAATGAAAGCCTTGGCTGCTGCCTTACCATGTTTACTGTCCCTGGAGCAGGTGTTCACTGAGAGCTGCACTTGAATGAAGGATACTCAGGGAAAAGCTGTGATAAAGAGAGCTCCCAAAAAGCCTGGAAACTGATGTAGGAGTGTTTCTATCTATCTGCTGTTTCATTGGCTAATTAATAAAGAAACTTCTTGGCCTGATAGGTTAGAACATAGGTGGGTAGAGTAGACAGAACAGGATGCTGGGAGTGAGGCAGATGCCTCGGGTAATTGCCCTGCCTCTGCTCTCTGGGTGAGACGCGATGGAGCCAGTTGCCAGGTCAGACATGCTGAATCTTTCCCGGTAAGACACCACTCGTGGTGTTACACAGATTATTAAATATGGGTCAAAGCAAGATGTGAGAATTAGACAATAAGAGGCTGAAACTAATGGGCCAGGCAGTGTTTATTTAAATGAATACAATTTGTGTGTTGTTATTTAGGGGCATAAGCTAGCCAGGCAGCCGGGAGCCGGGTGGCAGGAACGCAGCCCACTGCTCCCTACTATAAGAAACCATCTAGCACTGGACAGCAGAGACTTGTGAAATTTTCAGCAGTGATTTAAAAAAATAAAAAGGCGAAATACATTTTATCTAAAGCTGTTACCATTTGAATGTATAATAAATGAAATAAACCAATGTCATTGCTTTCAAACTATGTATTAAACTACGTATTTTATACTGAAAGTAACCTCAACTCACAGGTGTGAACAGCAAGAAGATGGACGGGGGTAGAGTGGATGACAGCTTCCCTCTTGTAACAGGAAGAGAGGAAACTCCACAGTAGCATATACTGTCTTTGACGACAGTGAGTGTTCTCTGACTGAAAGGCTGAAGGAGTCCCAGAAGGTCTACATGATTTTTAGATGGGGGACACATTGGGGGGGGGGGGGAGGGAGTACAGATAACACAGAGTCTCACTATGTAGCCCCAAGATAGCCTGGAACTCACTACACAGAACAGGCTGACCTTGAATTCCTAGACTCTGCCTCTTAAGTGCTCAGCATACAGCATACATGATGCTTTAAAAAGCTACACGGAAAGGGATTTATTCGGCTGAATAAAAACCTATGATTTTATAAGAAGTAAACACTGAATAATCCACTTGATCCCTGAAGAGAAGAGTAAATCTGACTGTTGAAGGCAGAAGCTCCAAAGAAAAGCAAAGCTCAAAGCCAATCGTACCAGGTTAGAGAAGTAGCGAGCTACGAGGAAACAAACTCAGCAGCCTTAACCTCTTCCTGGTATGTACATGGAGTAGACTAGGCAGACTGTGTACTCAAGATACCTACTAAAAAGCATGTATGTGACACACCTTCACAGAATACTGAAGTACATAGTACTGTGCATTACATAATTGGTATGGTTTTATTTTTGATTCATCATAAAATAATAATATTCTTCAACTTTAAAAGTAGTACCTCAGTTACCTACATCAGAACCGACAGTTTATGCAAATAAGGTGACTTGGGATAGGAAACCAACCATCTGATTAAATAATTGGAGCTTTTGAGGCCAGCTTGACCTGGAGAAAAGTCAGAGTCAGACTGAGATCCAACAACCAGGCATACATAATGACACTTGAACAAAATTTCTGGATATAGAAACTCACAGGAACTATTAGGTTGGTATATCTACCAGTGTTATAGGAGGGTGGAATGCCCCAATTCCATCCATTTGGGGAACAAAAATTTTTCCCAAGCTCCAACCTATGTGTCTCTTAATTTGGCTGGTCCTGACTAGTAAAAGTTTTATCTTTCAAATAAAATGTTATATGTACATGTTGTTCTAGTCAATTGTCAAGCCAGAAATAAGTTATGAAAATGCCTAGGATTTGAGGCAAGTTGGTCAAAGTGCTAATATCTTGAGCCTGATCTCACTGGGGCCTAGGGCCTTTCCCTGTAGGTTTACACTAATTCATGGCAGTTAGTGCCAGAACTCTTTTGCAGCATTTCAGAAAGATCACTCTTTCAAAACATACCTGCAAATATCCTTAGTGGTTACCCAACCTTCTCCTTTCCATTTATACAAATATATAACCAATCATGTATATATTTTAGAAACTATTCTTAATTCTGTTGAACCAATAAGGAGAAGCAGGCCTTTACATCAAAGTTGGCCTGTAGACATTTACTTCAGCTGGAAGGCAACTAATGAAAAGAAATCAAATCAAGGTATTAATAAAACACACTGAAGCATTTTACCTTTGCTAGAAAACAAGTCTCTGATTAGTTCAAGGTATGTCATTATAATACAAAGGTTGTAGGGGGAGGAGAAGTCTTGTCATAGAAAAAAAAAGTTCTGCCTTGAGTTAGGAATTTGAGGCTTCTAACTCTTTAAAAATTAATTTCCTTTTCATGGACATAGTAATTATATATCTTACTGTCTCAATTATCATAAATATAATCATAACTGTTTGCAGAATGGCACTCCATAGCCTGGGGTTATGCCTCAAGTAATGAAACAGACAGGTAAGATGTAAGAGAAGGTAATGGGTGAAGGGGATGCAGTGGAAGAGGTGAGAGAAGGGTTAGAACTGAGCTGTGCTGAGGAACAGCACATCTCTGAAGACTATGTTCAGAATGAAATGAAATGTTTAAGTCTGGAAAAAAGTTTCCAAAGACTCTCAAGTCCAGTCTGTGATGGATTCATATTCTCCCTCTCTCCCTGCAACCAAATTGTTTTTTCAAGGCAGGGCTGTACTGACAGGTGTTCTGAAACTCACTCGGTAGACCAGGCTGGCCTCGAGCTCAGAGATCCGCCTTCTCTGCCCCAAGTGCTGGGATTAAAGGTCTGCTCCACTATGCCCAGCCCAGTTACTGTTTCCCAATTCTTCAAGCCTCAGTTTCCACACAAAAAGAATTATAGAAAGTACACAGTGCTGTATACCATATGTGTTCTTCAAATATCAACTGTGCTTTGCTGGTGGGAGAGGCTGAGGATGACGGAACTGGAAGAATAAAGGGCCTTCCATTCGGGTACAGATAAGAGCTGCCCTCTCTTCAGACACTAATACTCCAAGTCCTGATGCATACCACTCAAAGGAACTTTTAATAAGTAGGCTACCTATAAGAGACTAGTTTCTGGAACACAATTTCTGTCCACTTAGAAATTACGTCTCATACTGTCACATGACTGCTGTGAACCAGATTATGCTTAATGGAGATACAAATGAAATTCTCCAATTTTAGTTCCAAATGTCAGAATCATTAACTTGAATTCAACAGGCTGACCTATGCATTCTGTACATAATTTTCTTCAAAAACACTTAAGTCAATAGTCAAAGAAAATGAGGTATAAAATTAGTAAGGTGTTTAATGTAATTACTGATAGTTTCCTTGGAATGACAGGGTTTCTCTGCGTAGCCCTAGCTAACCTGGAATTTGCTGTGTAGACCAAGCAGGCCACGAACTCAAGAAATCTGCATGTCTCTGCCTCCTGAGTGCTGGGATTAAAGGCGTGCGCCACCACGGCCCAGCTCTTTGGAGTATTTTTATAGTGTTAACTTGGGTTGTGTCACTATAAATCACATTTTACATTCTGCTTTTAAATAATGATCATTTACCAATGGGTCTATGGAATATTTATCAATTATTAGTTTCTGTACTAATGCTATGTTTTGTGTGTGTCTCATTTCTAAACTATACTAATAATTAATTAATATAAATTTGTTAACAAATGAAGAAACTTGTCTTGAAAGGTAATTCACCTTTTCTAATTTTACAAACCAACCATTTCCACACACATTTCTAGTGTAAAAGTATGTCCAATTTAGCTGATTTGGGGCTTGTTTACTCTTAAAACAGGACGGAGTCACATCTATCTTGAGTGTAAGGTGAAACACCTAACATATCTATCATTCTTTTGGTCCTCAGAACATGGTATCATTAGTAACCTCTTTTTATAGGCAGGACATAGAAAGTGAGAACTAGTTAACCTGCTGGGATGGAAGCCCGGCTGCTGCACTGTCTGTCTGCACTGTAAGTCTGACGATCACGGTCTCACTTTAGCTGCATTACTAGTAAGTGGTAGCGTTAAAAGCTTCTAGGACAAAAGCTATCCATGGAATCAGTGTAAACTGACAAACATAATAAAGACCCAGTGATAACTGAAAAACTGTTTATAAATGTTGTGTATTAGGTGAGCCCTTGAAAACTTATAGTTAATTCAATCATGTGATTAAAACTGGTAACTCACTAAGTTACCTATGTTAATTAGACCACTAACACACTTACCTCAATCAATTTGTTGGCATGTTCACGGAAAACTTGAGCATACTCCCTAACTTCTTTCTCATTTCCATTCTTTGCAGCTTCAATCAGGACTAAAAGAGGGACGTTGGTCTCCAGGAAAGAATCTGACACGTGGTCCATGACAGCTTTGCGAAGCTAGTAAAAAAATTGTATAAATTTGATTTTACTTCTACTAAGAAGTTAAACTATGATATAATACATCTACAAAAGACAGGCAGAATGCACACAGCTAAGTCCCCACGTAAGCAGTGCAGTAAAGCAGCCTGCAAAAAGGACCGCAGAACCCACAGCTGACACCACACACAGCGTTTCAGCAGCAGAACTGCGGTTTTCCAGACAGCACCTCTTTCTTTCCTTGGAACTCACAAAACTAAAGGGGATCACAGCAATGCTCTGGATTGAACTAGTACATAGCTTTGGAATATATGTAGTCTAATTAGTTAAAATTAAATGAAAAAAGGAAAAGAGCACTGCCTGGTTTATCTACACTATAGTGTTATGGACTATAAATTTTAAATGTTATCTAATTATTGCTGACACTTGGTTCACCAAAGGCCTATCAATTTTTAGTTTTGTTTTATATCTGATATGAACAATAAAATGTCTCTACTAATTCCTGAAAACTGTTCAAATTCTCACCATAACTTATCTTAATACATTATACTACATATTTATAAAGTCAACTCTAACTTCTTCTAAAACTTTAACACAAAATTTAATTTCAAAATATTGATGAGATTATATATCATTAAAGAAACAGATTTTTTAATTTACTAACATGGAAAATTCATTATCTCCAACACTACTGTACTTGAGCTAAGAAGACATTTCCACCAGTGGGAACAAACTGACAAACTAACAATACAGAAACAAATGGGTGGACACATGAGAAACTGGAATCTAGCGTATGGAAGTCAACACAAAATCTTCTGAGGTTATTTTCCCAGGTCCCCAAGTTATCTGTAATTGGTTTTCCTGCCCATACATCCTTTTCACACTGGGCCTGGTTTATTCAGTCCACCCCAGAGGGAACAGCACAGTCAACATCCCTCTGAGACTTTTTAGACATTAATAAGCTTATTAGCAACACAACAGAAAAGTCACTTTTCAGAAGACTTACCCTTTCCCTTAATTAAAAGTATACTAGAATTTTAATCAAAACTAAAGCTGAGAACTTCGGAAATAAAATTAACAGGAAAAAAAAAAAGCTTACCTGCCTACGCAAGTCCCTTGTCTTCTTGGTCATTTTATCTATTGCAGAGTTGAGTGCGTCACTTCTTTCTTTACGTCCAGCCTAAATAAACAGATGCTCATGTGAGTATACATCAAGAAACCTTAATGAAAGTCTATAAATATTTATAAGCAACACTGAAATAAAAAAGAAACAACTGAAATAATGGGTTTTAAATTTTTTTAATTGTTTTATTTGTTAAATGTAGGGTGTTTTGTCTGATGCCTATATGTACATACATATATACATATACACATGTGTATGCATATACATACATGCACATATATATATCTGGGCACCATGGCTGCCCACAGAAGAGGGCATCAGATCTTCTAGAACTGGAGTTATACAGATGGCGTTCAATCGCCATATGGGAGCCGAAAACCAACCAGGATCCTCTGCAAGAGCAGCAAGTGCTCTTAACAGCTTAGCCATCTCTTTAGCCTGCAACATTGTGGTTTTTTTTATTTTATTTTTATTTTTTGGTTTTTCGAGACAGAGTTTCTCTGTGGCTTTGGAGCCTGTCCTGGAACTAGCTCTTGTAGACCAGGCTGGTCTCGAACTCACAGAGATCCGCCTGCCTCTGCCTCCCGAGTGCTGGGATTAAAGGCGTGCGCCACCACCGCCCGGCAACATTGTGGTTTTTGAGACAGGTTCTCTGACTGAATTGAATCTGGAACTCATCATTGACTTAGATAGGCTGGTTAGATGTAGCTCTGCAAATTTCAGCAATTTTTCTGTCTTTTAAGATAATAAAGCGTACCACCACAGCTGGCTTTTTAATTTGAACTCTGGGAATCAAACTGAGGTCGAGGTCCTTGCGCATACACAGCAATTTACTTGGGCCATTTCCCAATCTCCAAAACATAAGATGCGGATTTGGAGAGATGGCTCAATATTTAAAAGAGCACTTGCTGTTCCTCCAAAAGACCCGGGTTCAAATCCCAGCACCTACATGGTGGCTCCCAACTCTCTGTAATTCTAGTTTCTCACCATCTTCTGGTCTCCAAGCTCACCACATATTCATGAGGCACACATAAATATGTATGCAAAACACCCATGACCTCTGAGGAAGTTACATAGACACAGGAACATCCACTTTAAGACACAATGCCCCAGCACTCGGGAGGCAGAGGCAGGCGGATCTCTGTGAGTTCGAGACCAGCCTGGTCTACAAGAGCTAGTTCCAGGACAGGCTCTAAAGCCACAGAGAAACCCTGTCTCGAAAAACCAAAAAGACACAATGCCACCACACACCATGAATCCTTTAGTTCTGCCTTTGCTAAACTACCCTAAAAATCAATTTCTCTCCCTCTCTTCTTCCCTCCCACCCCCCGCATTGTAGGAACAAAATGCCACAGTGAAGAAAGGTCTGTCAGGCCAGGCACACTTCTGATCTCAGCACTTGGAAGATAGGCAGGCAGAGTAAGTTTCAGGACAGCCAGAACTACACAAAGAAATCCTATCGCAAAAATCAAAACAAAACAAAAAAAACCAAAAGGGTCAGTTAGCTCAGATGTAGTTACTGATCCTTCTAGAATGTGCTGGACAGAGCGCTTAAGTCAGCATGTTTGTTGGCCTTTAGTCCATTGGTTTTCAGTACAAAGAGCAAGTTTAGGGTTCCAGTCATTCTCTAAAATGTAACATACATGCACCTACCCCACTCACAACCTGAACATGTAAGCTTGATAAAATAGCTTACTGAAGTTAAGAGAGATTACGGAGTTAAGAAGAGCACCTGCTGCTCTTGCAGAGAACGCAGGTTGAGCTCCTGGAATCCACATGGTGGATCATAACCATTTGTGTACTTTCAGAGGATCAGACACTCTCTAACTAACCTCAGTGGGCACTGGGTACACATACATATATACACACAAAATGCTTATACACATAAAACTAAAAAATCAAAAAATGCTTACTGCTTTATAAAATTGAATTTGTTCTTTTAAAATTACAGTTGCTGTGAATTGCTATCTATAAAATAAAGTAACTCAAACATAAATACTAGGAAAAGCAACCAAAAGGCACAAATGATTATCCTTTATTCAAAATGCCAGGCACCAGAAGTATTTTGGAACTTAAAGTTTTCAGATTAAGGATGTTGAACTTGTGTACCTTTAATCAGAACAAAGAAACTAAAGGAAGCAATCTTGAGCTCCCAGCTAACTGGGAAACTGTGTTCCACTGCATGGAGACCCTGGGTGTTTGCTTCATTTTTGATATGGGTATCTCTGTTTAGCAGTGGCAAAGGGTTCCCTCAGAAAACAGTAAGGAATATTTCATGATAAAGCTTCCCTTCAGGAAGCAAATACCAGCTGAGGTGAAGAGAGGCAAAGGTTTCTAGCTGGGTCAGTCTCTAACAGTACAATTCTGGAATTAGGAATTCTCATCTCATCAAACAGAGAAGCTGCTAGACCTTCCTCCTATGGAACAAACTACTATTTATGTAGTACCCATGCCTACTCCATACACTTAAAACAGGCAGGACTAACCACAATTCTTTCCACAGAGGTCTTAGAATCTAAAATCATTCAGAGCAGGCTGGGCATGGTGGTACATGCCTTTAATCTTAGTACTCAGCAGGCAGGCAGATCTCTGTGAATTCCAAGCCAGTCTGGTCTACATAGTGAGTTTCAGGACATTTAAAGGTATATAATGAGACCCAGCCTCACGATAATTAATAATAACAACAACAATAATAATTCAGAGCAATACCTAATTCAACAATATCCAGTATCATGGAGTGTTATGACAGGTATTCCTAATGACAAAACACCACGTCAGAGTATAAAGGGAAACTGTATAAAGGAAAAAATTACATATTTCTCTACTTCACCCCCCAATCCCAGTTTTTCGAGACAGGGTGTTCCTGTGTGACCCTAGTTTTCCTGGAACTAGCTCTCGAACTCACAGGGATCCGCCTGCCTTTGCCTCCCAAGTGCTGGGATTAAAGGTGTGCAGCACCACCACCCAGCAGGTATCAACTCCATTCTTAATATGAAAGGGATAAAAAAATATAACAGCCCCAAAGGCAAAAGCAAAGGCTTTGACATTGTTGGAGGCACCTCAAGGCAAATTTTGGCCTCTAAATTTCAAAACAAATCTATAAAAATTTACCCAACCCAACTACAAACAACCCTCTGTTGGCAGGGGAAACATTCCAAGGTAAAGAATCTATAATGGTCTTCTTAAGGCTTTTCTGCCAGAAGTTTTCACCTTCTTATTCTACATACAATCCCTGGAGGAGTCTGCCATTTCCATTACTTTTCCAAGTAAGATCACCTAGCCATGCTCCATACTATCAGTTATCCATGTCTGTTCTGGTTCTCCAAATTTGTCACGTTCTCTCTCACCTTCCGTATTCTGATTTCTATGTTTCCTTGGGATAAGAGTCATCTCCTTCTGGAAACTTCCACTGGTCAACCTCAACTCTAAGTTCCAAGTTCCCTCCCTATCTCTTCATAGTGCTCCCACAGCCTATAGGACTTCCTTTCTCAGTCTTTACAGCAACAGAAACCCTAAAATAGGTACAATTAAACAGTTGTGTGTGTGTGTGTGTGTGTGTGTGTGTGTGTAAAGCTCATTGTCTACCATGAAAGAATAAAAATTTCACCTACATGTCTGTATGTCACTCCAAGTTGGAAAGTAACTCTCTAATCACAAACTCTCACATAGAAGAATGCAAGCAAGTTAACTATAACCACCACTTGCTGAATTTCCTTAAAACTATTTTATAGGGACTGTTGGGTTAATTTCTGCCTCCTCTGCCCTGATGCTAACACCTAAAGAAGTCAGAAGTGGTATGTACATAAACACCATCTTCCAGAAGTGATACTGCCACTTTTAAGTCAAAAGCATCTGTTTGTGAAATAAAGCTTTAAATGTCAAGAAGAAAGGCTAGTTCAGAAGGAACAGTGGAGATGGAGCGATGGCTCAGTAATTCACTAGTTCTTTGCAGAGGACCTGAATTTGGTTCCAAGAACCTACATGGCAGTAACTCCATTTCAGGGGATCTGATACCCTCTTCTGACCTTTTCAGGAACAAAGCACACTTGGATATTCATTCTCTCTCTCTCTCTCTCTCTCTCTCTCTCTCTCTCTCTCTCTCTCTCTCTCTCTCTCTCTCTCACACACACACACACACACACACACACAGAGGCAGAACACTGGTACAGATAAAAGTAAAAAAATATTTAAAGATTGAGACTCAGAGGAAATATGAATGAATCTGTCAATGAAACCTGTGTGCACATATACGTGTATATGTATGTATATGTGTGTGTATGTTTTTTGCTTGCTTATTTTTTGAGACAGTGTTTCTGTGTAGCCCTGGCTGGCCTCAAACTCACAGAAGTCCACCTACTTCTGCCTCCTGAGAGCTGGGATTAAAGGCGTGCGCTGCCACCACCTGCCACATACACCATTAAGTATTAAGGTCTCTGTCTTTTGGCCACAGCCTCAGTCTTCAAAACCCAAAAAGTAGATGAGTAAGAAAAAAAAAGCATTTTCTACTGCATGTCTGCACAACCGCTGGCTCAAAAGTTGACAGAACAGCAGAGACAGTGTAAATTGGAAAGTCTCAGTTCCCTAGGCACATCACTAGGCAGTGGGCTAATCTGAATAGCTTCACTTTACTAATATACATTAGCAGGGGGTCAAAAAGACTAAAAATCAGAAAGGAACTAAATGCTCTAAGAGTTTAAGAGGAAGGGAATACTTTCCCTTAGGTTTTTACATATAACTCATTCCTAAGTATGGCTGATTTAATCCAACTAACTCACACGCTTTTCCTACCCAAACAACTAAGGCAGTTAGTAAGAATTAAACAGCTTCTGCATTAGAAAAGTTCTTTTTCATCAGAATGTGGCTGACTTCAGAAAGACACTAACAACATCACAAGGGCTTCCTTTCAACTAATAATGATGCCTTGCAACTTTTAGGGCCAAGCTCATGGTGAACAGTGTTTCTGAAACCTAGGCTCACAGACTCAGTAGGATCTGATTAAAATGTATCTACAGAAAAATCAACAAGTAATAACACTTCATAGTCTCATCTACACAAAGACCAAGATTAATAAACACTAGAGTAGAGGAAGGATCAACACCAGTGAAGAGTCAACATCACAGTGGTATACATAATTGTGATGCAACACTCCTTCTTGAGAACGTGAGTAACTTCAGCGTGGCCAATAGAACTGTAGTGCATCCCAGTCTGACAGTGTCCACACAACTGTTCCTTTACCAGTGTCAGATGTGCCATGAAAACTTTACTGATCCCTCAAAGTATTGCTGCTACCTTCTCTCTCGTGCTGTTTAGGCATTCGCTGCCTTCAACAAAGTCTTACAATTCTAAACCCACCTTGGGGTCACTTGTAGAAAAGCTTAAAATTATATATTTGCATTACTAGAGTTTCCACAAAACCTTTACACATGACCGCAAGTAAGAGACTAAAAGGATTCTAGTCGTTACTAGAGTAGCCCTACTCCAGTAGGAAAATTCTCCTCTTTACATAATGACTTCTTAGAATTCACCAGTGGAATGAAATCCTCAGAAGACCACAGGCCAGTCGTATGCTTATTTCATGGACATCATTTCTACTCTCAGGTTTGAAACAGAACTCACTAAGGGTAAGTAGTAATGGTCTGGGGAAAACTAAGTTCATATAGCCACATCAGCAAGACAAGATATGTAAAAGACAATCCTTTAGTCTGGCCTGCAACATATCCCTGATTCATGCTAGACACATCTTATGCATTTATATAACACTAACCACAAACATTCATGTCTGAAAAGTTATCTAACAGGAAAAGTTAGAGTTGTCAAGCAAAAATAACCAACAAAATCCTATTCCAATATAAAAGCCCTTTCATATTCATAAGGGGAATTCAACAAGAGCTACTATGAGATTCAAAATTTTGATGTCAGAACACCCCAATCTCAGTAGCAAATGTGGCTTTCAGTTAAGGAACAGGTGAGATGTTGAAGCAGAAATTCTGAAGACTGTTTCAGAATCCAGGCCCACTACAAAACTTGTTCAAAATTGCTAACATCTGGGTCACCTGTATAAAAATGATGGTGTCAATCTGCTCCTCTCTTCTGGTAGGACATTCAAAGATCAACTCAGCACTGTTTTCCAGTCAGTGTGGTGATAAAGTACTGTTATATAATAAGCAGAAAAAAATTATTCCCTTGAAATTCTGAATGGAGGAAAAAAAGCCAAAATGATTTCTCTTGGAAGCTACCCTCTTTTTTTCTGGCTTTATAAGTTCTTAATGACAATAAAACTAAGCCCACTTAGTTTAGCAACAAAGTCCTACTTTGCTTTTTACCAGGCATGACAACAAGGCAATTGAACAGCTTTGCAAACTACCAGAGCAGAGGCGTACCTTGCATAGGCTGGCATTAAATCAGCACTTCATAAATCAATCGTGCCCATTTAGATGATCTCTATGCAGAATCGGCAGTCTAACACTGGCTCTCACACGCATTAGAAATCATCACTCTGCTCGTCCAACTCACTGTTCAGATGGGTCTTCTTGAATGCAGCATTTATTACAACCTCATTGTTGCTTCCTACACTGAAGGAATACCAAATTCTTAAGTCGGGAGTTCTTCTTTCTCAATTTATTGTAAACAGGGGGTCTTGTAACGACCCTGACACTGTTACAAAGCACAGTGCTTTTTAACAGTAAAGCTTCTGGAAAACCCAAACAAAAGACACGTCACCCGGTGACGTCAGCCTATATACAGTTCTGTGTGGTCGCAGCACATAAGCAAATCCATTCTTGTGCCGTTTCTCGGAAAAGCTTTTCAGTAAATGCACTCATGCTGCTCCCTCCAGAAGCTCTTCTCCGCGACAAGCCGCCCATCTGCCATCAACAAGTTAAGACCGACAGAACTAACAGCTGCGGTAAGGAAAGCCTGAAGCTCCGATGATCAGCAGTAATCAGAGGAGGAGGAAATTATTAACTGATAATCAAAGCTGATTTAGGGGATCAGCGCACCACAGAAAATGAAACCGATGCTATCTAGAGGAATATCCTAAGGAAAAACCAATTCACCCTGGCAGATTTGAATTTTACTTGGAAATCCTGGGACACAGAAAACAGGAAACCGGTCAAAGGCTCCTGCATGTTAGAGCCTTTTACAGACTCACTGCGTTGAGTCTGACAACCTCGACTGAATGCAGCCTCCAATGTGCTCAGAAGAATGGGTAAGTCCATGCATTTCTATGGCATTTCTCTTACAATCAAAGAGGATTCAGGCTTTTATAAACTAAGCCGGTGAATTCCCATTTTATGATGCAAATCACTTGTTTTCAGATTTTAAAATTTATGTAAAGGCATATAACACTAAGGAAAGGAATATGTTTTAATCTCTTTTATACATGGTTTAAGTTTTGTGTTCCAGTATACAAGGTTAATTTTTCTGCAGTAAATTAAAAATGTTCCATGCAGTGAAATCTTTCATTATGATGTTACATTGTTGTTGTTTTCAACAGCCCCTGTGTTCCGCTGAAACATATCCTATCTTCTTGTTTTCCTTAAATTATATTCTGCAGGCTTACATTTCAAGTGGCCATTAGGGGCCCCTATGCTGGCAGCAATATATGCAATGAGTGTGGTTTTAAAAATGCTGCCTGCCCTGGGTATGGCGTGTCCACCCAAATGCCGCTGTGAGAAGCTGCTATTCTACTGCGACTCTCAGGGCTTCCATTCAGTGCCAAACGCCACAGACAAGGGTTCTCTGGGCCTGTCCCTGAGGCACAATCACATCACAGCGCTTGAAAGAGATCAATTTGCCAGCTTCAGTCAACTCACCTGGCTCCACTTAGATCACAATCAAATTTCAACTGTAAAAGAAGATGCTTTCCAAGGACTATATAAACTTAAGGAGTTAATCTTAAGTTCCAACAAAATATTTTACTTGCCAAACACAACTTTTACCCAACTGATTAACCTGCAAAATTTGGACCTGTCTTTTAATCAGCTGTCATCTCTGCATCCTGAGCTCTTCTATGGCCTTCGGAAGCTGCAGACCTTGCATTTGCGTTCCAACTCCCTGCGGACTATCCCAGTACGCCTGTTCTGGGACTGTCGTAGTCTAGAGTTTCTGGATTTGAGCACAAACCGTTTGCGAAGTTTGGCTCGCAATGGATTTGCAGGATTAATCAAACTGAGAGAGCTTCACCTAGAGCACAACCAGCTGACAAAGATTAATTTTGCTCATTTCCTCCGGCTAAGCAGTCTGCACACACTCTTCTTACAATGGAACAAAATCAGCAACTTGACATGTGGGATGGAATGGACCTGGAGCACTTTAGAAAAGCTAGACCTAACTGGAAACGAAATCAAAGCCATCGACTTAACAGTGTTTGAAACCATGCCTAATCTTAAAATACTCCTCCTGGATAACAACAAGTTAAACAGTCTTGATTCCAAAATCTTAAACTCCCTGAGATCCCTCACAACCGTTGGCCTCTCTGGCAATCTGTGGGAATGCAGCCCCCGAGTGTGTGCTCTCGCCTCCTGGCTGGGCAGTTTCCAAGGTCGGTGGGAGCATTCCATCCTATGCCATAGCCCTGACCACACCCAGGGAGAGGATATTCTTGATGCAGTCCACGGGTTTCAGCTCTGCTGGAATTTATCAACCACTGTCACTGCCATGGCTACAACTTACAGAGATCCAACCACTGAATATACAAAAAGAATCAGCTCATCAAGTTACCATGTAGGAGACAAAGAAATTCCAACTACTGCAGGCATAGCAGTTACTACAGAGGAACACTTTTCCGAACCAGACAATGCCATCTTCACTCAGCGAGTAATTACGGGAACAATGGCTTTATTGTTTTCTTTCTTTTTTATTATTTTTATAGTGTTCATTTCCAGGAAGTGCTGCCCTCCCACTTTAAGAAGAATTAGACAGTGCTCAATGATTCAGAACCATAGGCAGCTCCGATCCCAAACACGACTCCATATGTCAAACATGTCAGACCAAGGACCGTATAATGAGTATGAACCCACCCATGAAGGACCTTTCATCATCATTAATGGTTATGGACAGTGCAAGTGTCAGCAGCTGCCATACAAAGAATGTGAAGTATAATATCTACTCAGCATCAAAAACCACATCAGATAAGTAACCTATTTTACATAGTAGGGGCTAAATACATATCTAATTTTTACCAATGGTGACATTAAGCCTAATTTTCCAAATCAAGTGGAGACTTGAGTTTTTGAAGTGTTGAAGTATTTTTAATTTTTTTAATGAAAACATATTTTAAGTGTTAAATGAAGCAATGCTCATATTAATTTGCACTCTTGTTGGAAAATCTAAATGCTTAATTCAATATAAAACATTTCATGTATGTAATTATATACTATTGTATGTAAACACTTACACTAAGGTCTCCTCCATATGTTATTTTATTTTCTACTGAAAACAGTTCCGAAAAAAAGCTACTAAACAAAAATAGGGATGAAAACCTGTTTGATTATTATCCTCCATCCCATGGACCACAACTGGCTTCCTGCTTAAAAGGAGACAGCAAAAGTTCTCTTGTAAGATAAAGTGGTATTTACTCAAACTATAATTTACTGCCAGTATGAGAAATAGACTTACATGTGTGCTTAAGACTGGTAAATATTAAACATTATTCTTTCAGAGTTTGGCCTGGTTTAATAGACATTATCTAAGTTACATCATGAAACCAGCACCTTTTACATAACTCTAATAAAACCGGGTGACTCTTTAATTTTCAACAATAAATCCAAGCAATTATTTTAAAAGGTCTCATTATAATAAATCAATACTAAATAATTACACTGACTTCTTATACAACTCTAGTTTGACTTATAATGGACATGCTGATTTTTGTAGCATTTAGACTATTATTTTAAACTAGTATTAAATTATCATTTTACTAATTAACTTACTAAATCCTAAACTTATGTGAAAACCTGCAGTTTGGAAAGAGAAAAACTGAGTCAACTTAACAATCCTGATATACTCCATCCGGTTTGAAAAGACAGGCCCTCTCATGATTAAAGATGCCTTGACAAACTGTTTAAGCTTCTTCCTTCTGTCTTTTTCTGATCTTTAAACCTCAAAGACCCAAATTAAAAATAATTAGGTACTAAAGATGCCTAACGCTGATTCTTGTTACATTATAAAGAAACAATAAAAAATTAATTTCAAAATATGATGCTAAAAGTTTGACCTTTAATAAAGATACACATTTATATTGTCAGCTCCTTTTGAGACAGAACTAACCTATTTCCAAGGCAAGTCCTAAGGCAGAACTCTTGATACAGGCCCTGCAGCCATACAACAGTAAGTGAAGGCAGAAGCCCGACTCTCAGGTTAGTGGAAGCTATGAAGCAGCAAACATTATGTACAATTTGCACCAAATAAGCGATGCTCAGGGACCTGTATGATACAGAAGGAGGCTCTTTGGTGTAAATACGGATGCTTTCATCATAATAACAAATGACAATGATGCCACATTTTTTCGTGAAGGAAAGAATCACAAGTGTTCAATTATGACTTCTTTAAAGCAAGTGAGGGCATACTGAGGATTTAGACTCAAGATACCAATTCATGTAGAATTTTCTACAAAGAGGCTCCACATATAGGAGAAAACTGAAATTAAAGCATCAATTTGATTTCAGGAAAAAAACACAAGCATTCATATGTGGAAAAAATGTATAAATCCTTAAAGAAAGGCACTAACATAAAAAAGGCATCCTTTCCTTAACATGGATGTTTATCACTATATTCTTCACTCAAAGCTTATTTTCTCCCCAAGATTGAACTGAAATGTTACTACAGGCCTAGATTCAATCACAATTTTCTTCTTTTAGCACAGAAAAAACACCCACATTTCAAATCTCTTAGCAAAAAGCAGACAATATTCAGGTTACAGTGAAAATATGTGTTCTTTATGTATTTAAGGTGGGTAGATTAGTTTGGCAAAGCCTCAGAACAGTTCAATTCAGTTGATCTTGAGTGGCAAGCATTTCATCTCCTGATAACCCAGACGCGGGGCTTGTCTGAGCCAAGACAGATGCTGGTTTTCCGGCACAGAGCACAGCACACTGCTTCCCCACCAAGGTGGGGAAGAATTTACCAACTTGTGTGATGGCGACCACTGCCATTTGTCAGGTGACAGACAGCTTGTTCACAGCAACAGCTTTGAGCATGCAAGACTCCATCGGCCCTAAAGGATAAGTGTTTTTTTCATCATTTCAAATGATAACCAAAATCAATTCAAACTGTTAGTTTAAAAGTAAGCAATATAACTAGGAACTCCAATTGACCCTAAAGGACATAGTTAATGAAGTATATGTAGCAGAGCAAACCATTTAGCACCTGAGAGCAATGCCAAAGCCACCAAGGCACACTGTGGTGGGGGAGGGGAGGCATACACTGCTCGTTTGTTTTTCCTTCCATGGTTTTGGTGATGGTAATGCCAACCAGGTATTTTCCTTTCTTACTTAAAGCACAAATTGTCATTTCTAATTGCCTCAGAAAGCAGGGTTTCATTTAGTTAACATGTATTTGTATTGCAGTATCTGTGCTACCAACTGGCCAGAGAAGAACTGCCTCACAGCAAAACCATTCACAGTTCCTAAGTCAAAAATGTGAGGGCTTTTGGGTGGGGTTTTATTCTCTTAAGCATTAACAACATACCTTTCCCTCTCCTCAATTTTAAGAGTTAGTGTAAAATGATCATGGCGAATCAGGAAAAAGGAAATATCTACCTAGGAACTAAGAACTAGTTTGCAACTACGGTGACTCATTTCTGTAGCCTACAGGAAATTCGAGTTTATCTTTCTGAAAAGAAAGTGAGCTGGTAAATCTGAAAATCCATTCAAAACTCATAATACTTACTGCCAGCATCAAAAAGCAGACACTAATTTTTAAGCAAAATAATTGTATTATCACATATAATTTCTTAATGAGTCTAAGTTAATTTCTGTACCAATTCAATGAATGGAATTGACTGAACTTCCTAATTCTACTCACTAATTATTAAAGTCCATCTGCTTATTATAATGCTAGTCACTAAAAGCTAGACCCCATCTTTCAAATAAAAGCAAGCTCTATGTAGCACTGGTTTGAATTCTAAAATATGAAATAGTCTTATTATTTTCTTGAGTCACACTTCCCACACATAGCTGTGTAGGGGAGTGGAACTATAAATTCTCTCTCTCTCTCTCTCTCTCTCTCTCTCTCTCTCTCATAGGTATTTTTAAAGAATATTTTAACAACAAATTTACATGATAATTTTCCTAATGCAGCAATTCAGGGGCAGCACTATTTCAAGTCTGTTTGGAACAAATTTTGTCATAGCTTCTCAGTTAAAGTGCTTGAACCAGAAAAGATTTTTTTTTTTTTAAAGACAACATGGGCCATCTATAGATAATAAGTACTTCTTTATCTTAACCTGGAGCAAACTCACAGCGCTTGAAAAACCAGAAAATGACCATAGATGCTTTCTTATTTTACTATTGTAGACATTTGGAAACGTCTCCAACTCCTTCAACTAACCTTTCCTTCCCTTGAGTTTTTAAAATCAGTATGCTACATGGAACCTATGAACACTGAGACTGGAAACTCAAAGTACAGTCCAATCATATTTGTTCAATTACTTTTAAGAGCCATGGGGGGTGGGGTGTTGGGGGATAGGAAGAAAATACTATTATACAAGGAATCGGGTTGAAAAAACCATAATACAGTGTACAGGAAAGTTTTGTTATTAAAATTGTGTATACTGTAAAAAAACCAAATGTCTCTTTTGTTTCTGATTTTCCCCTGAATCTGCAAGTGCTGACAGGAAAACTTGAATAGGTATTTAACAGAGAAGTAAGATGAACAACTGTTCTGTACCAAGCTGTTTCTCAGTGTCGATGTGTCTGCAGAAAAAGGGTAGCGAATCATTACCTGTCTTTTTTCACAGAGGCAAAATCTGGTTAAGCAATGGGGAGGGGAGGAGGCTGAATATGACAACACTCTAAAAAGCTGCCACTCAATAACCAGTTGTCACAGCCTTAACAAATGGATACAAAGTAGGGCTCATAAGCCCTGGGGTTGGTTGCTTCTCTCAATTCTCCTGGTACAACAGACAACCACAGTCTGAAACAATTGAAAAAGCCACCTTGGTACCTGGACTTAATAAACTGAAACTTGGCCTCTATTTCAATGGGGAAAAAATGCCAGGATCATCTTGTATACCACTCCTGCCTGCAGTCCATAGAAGTTAATGATGCTAGGAATATAAGCCTCACTGTATGGCCTGCTCTACCCTAGATGAAAAGATCAAGAGGTATGAATGAGAAAAGCAAAGATTTTATTTTTTAAAAAGTGATTTTATTTGGCTTAAATGCCCTCAGGCAGAATGCTATGCCCCCGCAGTTTTAGGACAGAAACTGTCTAGGCTTCTAGGTACCAACTGCCATGAACAAATCACCTTGTTTGAACCTCCTGCTTATCCAGCCCAAGGCTGACAGAGTTGCCCAATTTAGGGCTAGAGAGATGGTGTTTACAGTGCATCTGCAAAGACCTGAGTTTGGAACCCAGCACCAAATAACAAACCAAGCATGTTACAAGTATGTTATATACTTGTAACCCCCACACTAGAAGTGGGAAGAAATAGGATCACTGGGGCTTTCAGGTTGTCAGCCTAGCAAAAACCCATTAGCTACAGATTTGGAAATAAACTGCCTCAAAGAAGTCAAAGGCACAGTGAGTGAAAGAAAAGGACAGCCCACAGCCTCGTCTGGCCTCCATGTATGTGCACACAAATAGAAACTTGGCCTCCACCTCAATGGAGAGATCTCAGCATCACCTTGTATACCACTACTAAAATGTGTACCCTCCACACACACAAAAAGAAGCCAACTCCTTCCCAATACTCAGTGATTCTTGGGACCAGCAGCTATGAGAGCGCTCATGGTAGAAACCCAGTAACTACTTCAGAATAGAGAGGAAGGAAGCACAGCATACACTTTTATATCAAGAATAATTGCATTGACACTAGCTAGCATCAGTAATGGCCATTTTACACTTTATAAAATGTAGTGACATTTCATTTGTATTTTAATAAATAAAGCTAACCTGAAGGTCAGAAAAGCAAGACAGCCAGCTACTGGTTCTTACCTCTACCTCAGTCAGAAATGGTGATCCTGCCTCCAGGAATCTCAGAATGAAACTGAGATTGAGAGCTGTCTCCTCCCATTTTATAACCCGCTCTAGTTCTTGGATTAAGGGTGTGCACCACTACCACCTGGTTTCTATAGAAACTAGTGGCTGCTGGGATTAGAGGTGTGTGCCATTGCTCCTGGTCTGTGAGGCTGGCCAGTGTCACTGTTTTACTTTTCTGATCCTCAGGCAAGCTTTACTTATTAAAATACAAATGAAATGCCACTACAAAAGAAAATTCTATATACTTTTATATTCCTATACTTTATGAGGCAAAAAGTAGGCAGAGCTTATTAATATAATTCTCTTACATTTTAATTTTAAATAAGAATTATCTTTGGATTGCCTGGATGACCACAGACTTTTACGTTCCCTCTGAAATACAAAGAAGACATTTCTCTCAATGTTAATTTAAAGTGATTCCCACACTCCTTTTATAAAAATGTGCGAGTATAATGAGAAGTCTTAACCCATAGAGCCTCTCTCTGTGCCCTCCACCCAGTCTGGCAACAAAGCCTAACCTAAGGCCTCAAAGGACTCCCCGCTTAGAAGTCAGGACTATGGAGCACCTGTGAACAACATTACCTGACAACAGCTGATGACGCTTCTCTTCCACAGGAACCATACTTTAAAACTACAGCTCCAGAAACAATTCTCAATGCCCCTTTTCAGATTTCAAGAGACTTTACCAAGAAGCACAGGGAAGGTGTACAAAAAGAGTGGTAGTTAGGATAAACTACACTGCACAAGCATTCACAAGTGGGCTTGGAGCTCAGCTCTACCATTAGACTCTGGTATTCACAGTTAGAGCAGAGTTACCAAAGCTGTAAGTTACTTTTCCTAAAAAATGATCAGGTAAGAATCAATAGCCATTTATATTAACTAATCTGTTTTGTTATTTTAGGGGCCAAAATATTCTTGTAAAAACAAAATATTTCCCATCAGGATACAGTTCAGTGATACAGTACTTGCCTAGCATGTGTGAGGGCAGCCTCTCCCTCCCCACAGTCTTAGCTGTCAGATAAATGAAGACCAACTGGTTGGTGCCCAGAACTTTAAAAAACAATGTGGCTATAATTAAATAGAGCCCAATTCTATAGAATCAAAAAGGTAGACTACATTCATATGTGCAGAATTGGATGTAAAATGATTAAAAAGCCAAAATTTTAAACCTCAAAGGTCCAGAATATGATTAACAGACTTCAAGAATCTTTAGAAATTAATACAATATTATGCATGGCTGCAAAGATTAAACTGAATCCTAGAGTGTTTTAATAATTCATAATTAAGGATTAGACAGCACTGACAGAGCAACAAAATAAGTTTTTGAACTTGATCTTCCTGGTGACTAAGGCAAAACCAAAAATAACAGCTCTCATCTGGTAAAGAAGAGGCTTTACCAGGTGTAGTGGTAAACCCAGCATTCTGTATGCTGAAGTAAAAGAATTACAAATTAGAGTCCAGCCTGGGTAACAGAGCACGATCTCATCTCAAAGAGCTAGTTCCAGGACAGGTTCCAAAGCTACAGAGAAACCCTGTTTCGAAAAGCAAAAAAACAAAACAAACAAAAAAACTCCCAAAACAAAAACATTGCTTTATTTAGAGAGCGCTACATGCAAAATTCTGAATAAATGGAGTCAAATGTGGAAACAGTAAGAAAAAATGTCAGATGGAACCACTAAGGAAGCTTTAGAAAATCAGCAGACCTGCTCGTCATGTCAGTTCTTGATATGCAGCCTACTGGTTCATGCTACATGCTTTGTGATCAGACAAGGCTGGAACCCAAAAAGCCCACAAAAATAAGTAAGTAATTTATTTCTTTTTTGCCACATCTTAAACTATGTAGTTCCCACACATATACAGGACACCCAGTAAATAGCTAAATAAATTCACGCTTCTTCTATCTCTTTGACTATGAGTCTGTAAGATAACTAATTTCCCAAGAAAGAACAAGTTTAAATAGATAAAGCAATCACCAAGTTGACCAGCAGAGGGCATCATCCCCTAAAGCTGGAGTGGCAAGATGGCAGTAAGCCACCATGTGGGTGCTGGGAACTGATACAAGGTCCTCTACAAGAGCAGCAAGTGCTCTTAACCCCAAAGCCATCTTTCCAACCCTTACTGTTTTCTCTTTATTAAACGTTTTCTTAAATTTTATGTGTGAGCCTGCAAGTATGTCCGTGTACCACATGCATAGAGTGCTCAAAGAGGGCAGAAGAGAGTACTGGACCCCCTCCCCTGGAGGTAGAGTTACAGACAGCTGTGAATCACCACATGGACACTAGAAATCAAACTCAGGCCCTCTAGAAGAACAGCTGGTGATCTTAACTGTTGAGCCATCTTTCCTGTTCCTATTTGTTAGTTTTTGTAGTTTTTGTTTCTTTTTTATGTGTTTGTTTGTTTTGGCCTTTAGAGACAGGGTTTCTCTGTGTAGCCCCAGCTGTCCTGGAATTTGCTTTGTAGACCAGGCTGGCCTCAAACTCAGAGATCCATCTATCCCTGCCTCTGGAGTGCTGAAATTAAAGACATGTGCTGCCACCTCACAGTTCTCCATTTGTAATTCAGGATGGCCTTCAGTCTGATCTACCTACTAACTGCTGGGATTACAGGGATGAACCACCACATCCACCCCGTTGATTATTCATTTCCAATCTAAAACTGCTTCCTGAAAAGACACAGTCCCTTAAGACAGTTCTGTATTTCCAGCTTTTCCAACTCTCATAAGGATATCCTCACACAGAAAGGCAGAACAAGTATCTTCTTTGTAAAATATGTGCTGGGGACAGAGGAAAAGGTCTAGCTTTAGTCCTTTCTTCCTAGTAAACCTACTAGGTCTCCATATATTTACCATGTATTTTTATATTTCCAAAATAAAGTTCCAAATTTTTAGAGCATAGCTTCTAACTCTCCCCAATGTGATATGAATACTAAATATAAAAGTGCAGTACAGTGTAATGGCAACTTACTGATTTTGTTCCTTCTCTATTTCTACAAAAGAACCTTGTTAAAAGGTTTAAGGCATTATTTTCATATATAAGACATTAATGGCTACACTTTTATAAAACTCAGTGGAGGGGCTGGAGAGATGGCTCAGTGGTTAAGAGCATTGCCTGCTCTTCCAAAGGTCCTGAGTTCAATTCCCAGCAACCACATGGTGGCTCACAACCATCTGTAATGAGGTCTGGTGCCCTCTTCTGGCCTTCAGGCATACACACAGAAAGAATATTGTATACATAATAAACAAACAAACAAACAAATAAATGTTTATGAAAGTAAAACTCGGTGGAACTATTGGTTTTGTTTAAAAAAAATTACGGGGCCTGCAGAGATGGCTCAGTAGTTAAAAACAATGATTGATCTTCCAGAGGAAAAATAAATGAATGAAATTTATGCCCTGGCAATGCTGAGGCATGGGCAGCCCATATATGATGGTGGTTCTGTTGAATGTATACATATTGGGTTTTATGATCTAAGTTGATGAGGATGACTGACCAGGTCGCTTCCTCAAGAGAGCCCCAGATCTCATTACAGATGGCTGTGAGCCACCATGTCGTTGCTCAGAATTGAATTCAGGACCTTCGGAAGAGCAGGCAGTGTTCTTAACTGTTGAGCCATCTCTCCAGCCCCACTCTTCCAGAGGACTGGAATTCCCAGCACCAACACTGCAGCTCACAACCATCTGTAACTCCAAGAGAATACAATGCCCTCTTCTGATCTCCACAAACACTACACACACAGTACAGACAGATGCCGGCAAAACACCCATACACACATAAAGAAATTATGTGATGTGGTAGCCAGTAAAAATTTTAATAAAAGCCTCAAGTCTTTATCTACCTTCCAACTAAATAACAGAAATTCAGACTGGAAAACTACATCTTACATATCATACTTCACAATAGCCACAAGTTTTTAAAACCGCTTTATTCCTTACTGAAATTTAACTCTGTTGTCTCTAGTTATCTCTATTATCAAATGCTTCCTTTTTTGTTACAAAGTATATATTCAGAAGTCATTGTAATTGTAGTGGTTCTTTAACAAGTCAAATAAGTTTCTTTCCACATTTTTATTAAAATCAGGACTAGCTCCCAACTCAAATGTCTCTACTTAGGCAAAATAAAAATTATCTGATGGCTATACATTAAAAATCTACTCTAATTTAAATTTAATCAACCCAAATGAGGACCACCTAACAGAAATCAATTCTTGTTGTTTTCCCCAGCTCTCAGAACTAGGTAAGAGATGCTTTGTGCCCTGTCATGTAGTAACAGATTATTAAGGACTTGTCTCACCTGCACAACACTGAAGTATATAAAGCCCCAATACCTCCAATTATGACAAGCAACTTAGTATGAGTAACAGTGGTCCTCCACCTTCTAATGCTGTGACCCTTTAATATAGCTCCTCATGCTGTGGTGACCCCAACCATAAAAATTATTTTCATTGCTATTTCATAACTATAATTTTGCTACTGTTAGGAATCATAATGTAATATCTGTGTTTTCCAATGCTCTTAGGTGACTCCTGTGAGTGGCATTTTGACCTACAAAGGGGTCACAACCCACAGGTTGAGAATCACTGCTCTAAGGTCTAACTAAACCCTCTTCCTTCCAATCAAAATTACTCAACAAAGAGCAATTTAGAAAAGGGGGGCAGGACCTTCTAGTTTAGTCCAGTATGATTAGATTTTCTTTCACTTACTATTCAAGGGATTCTAATGGTTAATTTCAGCTCCCTATATCCACAATGGTATATGTAGGTAGGAAACACAGGAGCTGGATACCCTGCCCTGTCTAGTTCATACATCTAGGTTAAAAGACTAGAGACTGGTCTTTGTGTGGACCAGTTCTGCTCTTTACATTCTGAACCCCAACATCAGGTTCTTTTGCATGTGTCTGCTTTGTTTTTCTCTGAAACGGACAGTACTTGTAAATGATCATAAGTGAGTCTCAAAGCTATGATATCAATAAAAATACACTACCAATAGTAAGGGAAAATCACTGAAAAGAGTATGCCACATAGAGTATTTCTTACTCTTATGCAGACTGACATTATTATAAGTCATTTATTTTCCTTTTTAGTGAACAGTACTACAGAAAATAAGGAAAACTATGCATTGCAAGAAAAAAGCCAAAGAGAAAGCACTGAAAAAAATGGAGCCTTAATAGCACTTCTTCCTATCAGAAAGATCTAATAGTTCCAATCAATTATACTCTCATCACTCTTTATCCTATTTTCAGACGCCCACGGAAGTTCTGTATTTTAGTCAACTGCAATCTGAAGAGTTTACCAAACTGTTCTTTCTTCTTCCTCCCTACAATAGTTTCTCTTTGGTGATGCCCAGCAGCCATTTATTCAGCATTTCATTCTGTCTTTTCCTTACTCGAGAAGTCTCCACTTGGACTTGAGGGGGGAGCATATACAAAAATGTATAAATCTAAGGGAGTGGAGAGGAGATGCAAATTGATAAAGATGAAAACCAAATTCATGTCAAAGAGAAACTCACTACTTACCTCACTTCCTGTCAGAGTTTTATTTTTACACCCCCTCCCCACTATCTCCATTTTAAACTAGACTGGGTGCTTATACTTGATTAGAGAACTAACTACTCACTTCAATATACACCTATCATGTATATGTGTGTAGTCAAATTCAATTATTTCCAACCAACACTTGTATAACCACAAATAATGTACAGACAAATTCTGCCAATATAAACAGGAAAAAAATGAAAAAGTCAAACTATTTACAGGTCAGGCTAATGGAATGCCCCAGGATTCATGTGCACACAGAAAACTACTAAAAGAAGAATCTATTTACATGTATAAAATCCTGCAAATATGGTACCAATAAGAGAGAGAAAGGAAGATGTTTTTTTAACGTAGAAGGAAAAGACTCTAAGAACATCATTAAAACTATAACTAGACTGCATCTTCTAGCCATCCAGGTCAAAGAATTTTGATTCTAAACAATTAAAATGGTCTATGTGAAAAGAACTTCAAAAAAAAAAAAAAACTCTAACTCAAAGTAAGGCAATTAATTACTACCTTGTATTCAACCATGACATTTTTCAAAGGAATCTATATTTGGAATATGTCAATTTATACGAAACTCACTTAAATGTGACAATTCATTCCTAGAAACACCAAGCTTAAAGTCCCTTTTCTTTTATAAAAGACATATAAAAGCAACAGACTCACACAAGGTTTTAATCTACTTCCATGATTACATAATATTAAAATCTCTACAATAAATCTGAAGTGCATACGCGCGCGCACACACCTTTCCATGTGGCTCTGCTGCCTGTGGTTTAACCAGGAAGGACTCAGATGTTGCATTCCAGTCATCTCAGAGAATACTTTCGTTCCAAACAGAAACTCACTCCATTACCATAAAATAAAATGTATACAAAAATGCATAAAATAACAAAAGTTTGATGTGACTGTTTAAAATCTACCAACAAAAAGGGTGAGAAAATATAAAATAAATGGCGGATACTGTAGTGAGAGCTGTAAAATTCAATGGCTTCTAATAAAGAAAAAAATCCATGCACTATTAGAAAAACAGGAGCTAACTACAATAAGTGCTTGACAGAGAGAAAAACTACATGGCATACAGGGAAATTAAAACAATTAATACAATTAGTAGGTAGAGCATGAGGTTATTTTCTTACACTGATGGTAACAGCCACTAGGTTTAGCCCTCTGTAGAAAATAATCCTCTCTTCCCCTCCCTCCACACCTCAAATATCTCCCTAAAAACAAAATTGAGAATTTTTCGTGTAAAAATAAAAGCACCAAATACAAGGGTATCTTTCAAGGTTAATCACTGCTACAACTCACACAATCCTTTTAAAACAATTTAAAAAGCAAATGTTCATCAGAAAAAGTAGTAGTTAAATAATTTACAGTACTGTGGGTTAAAATAATATATTCTTAATAAATCAGCAATAAGAATAAGACTTTAATACTCAGCAATAAGAATAAGACTTTAAAGTCTTCTCAAGGAGGCTGGAGAGTGGGCTCAGAGATTAAGAACACTCGCCATTGTTGCAGAGGACCTACATTTGGTTCCTAGCACCATATGGTGGTTTACAACTACTCATAACTGATGGCAACCAGTGCACCTAATTGCCTCTTCTGACCTCCATGGGTACCAGCAACACACATAGTGTATACATGAAAGAAAAACACTCATAAAGTAAAATAAGCAAATCTTTAAAACGAACAAAAATCACCTTTTTCATCAAGTGTTTTTTTTTTTTAAAGTATTTATTTCTTATGTATACAATGTTCTGCCTGCACACCAGAAGAGGGCACCAGATCTCATTACAAATGGTTGTGAGCCACTACGTGGTTCCTGGGACTTGAACTCAGGACCTCTGGAAGAATGCCCAGTGCTCTTAACCACTGAATCATCTCTCCAGCCCCCATCAAGTGCTTTTAAATAATAACATGCATAATTATAAGCAATATTATCATCTTAATTAAGAGAATGTTTATGCCAAAAGGAGGGAATGATTATAGTTTAGTAATTTGGGAGAACTAAGAACTTATCATAGAAGCAGAGGAAAGTATAGAGTTATTCATATCATATTGCTAACGACAGTGCCTTAGGAGGAAAAACTGTGGGAGAGATGTAGGTAAAGAGAAGAAAATGATGAAAGGATCAAGCATGCACACCAACAACATCTATGTAAAAGCTCTGTGAATAAATTATTAAAAAGAATAATATTTGTGTGTATATAACTTTTTGATTTTACTGTAAAGCTGTATTTACTAAGGTGAAGTTTAATTTCTGATTTAAAAAGAAATACAGGCTACATAAGAAGAACCTATAGTTGAACTCATGGACTATAAGACTCAGGGACTTCACTGGATCTTGGAACTAGGTTGGGACACAGAAAAGGAAAGTATGTTAACAGGAAAAATAAGATGTATACTGGAAAAAGCTAGAATTACTGTTGTGGAACACTGCTCAAGAAAGAAGTAAACTACATCCCTCAGCTGAGGCTGGAAGAAGAAAAGTCAAAATGCTACTCTGTAGTCTCACAAGCAAAGCTGACCTCACAGGGTACACTGGGACACCTTTACAAGTATTGAAATAGTCCACACCCTTCACTCAAGTACTTAATGCTTTAGTGGCAGGCCTAATAGAAGCCTCCCAAATCTTGACCCAGAACTATGACAATCTTAATCAGAATTCCCCAGGCTAACTGGATAGACATACACTGAATATCTCTCCAGTTTAGAGATTGAAACTATCTCCTGTCTTCTCTATGGTGCAATCATAGCCCACAGGCAAAGTAGAATTAACTGCCAGGAGTATCAGAACTGATTCCAAAGAATGTAAGATCAAAAATTCCAGAAGACTTGTGATCAGAAATCAGGCATAGTATTATCCAGCAGAATAGAAGAATAAGGTCCTTAAATAGAGTTTGAAGAAGGCAGACTAAGATGTAGCTCAGTAAGTAGTCAAGAATTTAGGCTAGCATGTATAAAGCCCTAGATTTGCTACCCAACAACACAACAACAAAAAGAAAAAAAAGAAGGGAGGGTTAATGTGGGTTCTCCTAGCTCCTAGTTACCAATACCATGTTCAAAACAAAACACATTTTGTGAAATTATCTTAAATCTCAACTTCCTGAATATATCACTGGTGAGATTTACACTGCATGTTTTTATATTGATACCGGCTGGCACATGGCAGAAAGTACCTTTTGATGATACACATTTCTTTCTCTTTAGAGCACAGCATCCAATTTCTATTGTTATTTTTTCAGTATCCCTTAAACAAAATATAAAAACTCCTTTTCCATGGTTAGAACTGTAATTCCAATATGAGAATGCAGACACTATTATCACTAACAAAGCAGGAATTATGAGACAGGAATGGGGTCTTGTTTGTGTTATAATAATAATGTAATAATAGCAATTAAAAATTAAGAAAAAATAAATTATGTGTTTCTGTACAAGAACCAGGGTTAGATGTTAAAGATTATAGAAGATGAGCAAAAAAAAAAAAAAAAAAAATGGAAAAGACAATAGTAAAAAGATAAAACTTCCAAAATTATATTGAATAAAATTATAGTGAATAAAGAGTTTCAACTTAGAGGAGAAAGGCTAATAAATGAATAAAGTGTATATAGACCTGGCACCTCAAGAAAAGCATCTAAAGAATATGCTAAATGCCTAACAGCTATAAAGGTAACACTTAGATTATTATTAATTACTGGTTAAGAAGAAATATATTATATAGAACAATCTATAACAGACTACCTATCCTCAGACACTCAATATGACATGGCCAAAAAATTCAGATGTGAAACAAGACAAATAGTTTTATTCCACACATGTGACCTTTATAGCTCACTGTGCTAAGACACTATAAGCTGATGCCACAGCAGACAGAACAGGGAGTGACACATGGGGCATGGGGACTAAACAGAGAACTGGAAGTCAAGCATGGGGACTAAGCAGACAAGCCAAGAGATGGAGATTAGCTTCCTTGGGGGAACCAGAAAAAGAAAACAGGTTTTATATAACAGGGGGAAGCAGAGTAAAATTCAGTAGCCTAAAGGCAAAGCAAACACTAAAATATTTCTTCAAATTGTAACACCTGTTTGACAATCAATGACTCATTATAAGGCCAAAAGACATAAAAGATCTTTGAACTAGGTGTGGTGCTGCATGTGTACAAATTCTTGCACTCCAGCGGACATGGGAGAAGAGCTACAAGCTCAAGCAAGCTTGACCCACATAATGAAATCGTGTCTTAATAAATATAGAACAGAAAAACCCAAAATCCATTCAAGGAGATAATATATTCCTCTTAAAAATAGTTTTATATTACTTGTGTGTATGTGCATGTTGTTTACTATATCTACATAAAATAATTTTGGAAGATACAAGAAACTAAATAGAAAACCTATTAAGTGGCTATAAAAGAAATGAGAAAGGATTCTTTTTATATATTCTTTCATACTCAACTTTTTGGAACTTATAAATATAATACCAATTTTAAAGGTTTTTAATGTTTTAACAGCACAAATAAGGGCTGATAAAAATCAGTAACAGTGCTAGCCACCAAGCTAAACCACATAAGTTTGATTCGTAGAATTCACACAGTAGGAGAAAACTGACCCCTGTAACACAATAAATAAATGTAAGCTAAATTTTTTAATTAAAAATGTTTTAACAAATATAAAGAAATGACGTGTGTTGTGTGTTCCTTTAATCCCAGAAGCAAAGGCAGGCCGACCTCTCTAAGTTCCAGCCCAGCCAAGGCTATATAAGAAAGAGATCTTGTCTCAGAGAGAAATGGAAGGAGGGGGGAGAAGATAACTCAATAAAATCTCAGCTTAAGAATTGAAATCTTTGTCAAAGTATGAAACATCTGCCATTACTCTTATTTTGGGATACGACTACCAAAGCAAGTAACCACTGGATGAATGCACAGATACCATCTGACAGCAAGTGTTCACATTCCAAAAGCAGAGTTGAGGACATGCCAGCTCACAAGCACCACTTCAGTCAGTTCACCTTAACTTAAGACTTTTTCTTAATGAGAATCTTCCTCTGGTCTTTTAAAACCAATATAATATCCAGAGAAATATCCAATATAACATAAAAGGGAGAAAGACATTCCAGACTTCATATTGCCTTTTCTACTGTCTTTTTCAGTAACATAGGCAATGTTTAAACTCCTAACTGGCTAATTATTCAATCAGCTATCAAGTCCCTGAAACAGTGAACTATAAAAAAAATCATAAAAAAGGTTGTTCATAATAGCTTTCCTACTAGCATTAGATTTTTCTTAAATAAACAAAGACAAATACAAATACAACCTACAAAAATGAATAAGAAAAGAAACATTCAAATAGCAAGTCTATTTCAAATCCAATTATCAAAATCAAAAAGGAGTAGGAATAAATAATGAAGAGATTTTTACATAAAGAAGCCTATTCAAAACTAAATTCAGAGAATGAACATTGATGATCAGTCTTGCTTCCCTATGCCAGAAAACTCAGAATGAACTATGGAGTATGCCAGACTCCAGAAAAATATACATTTTAATAGTAAGAAGAATATAATATGAATCTGGGAATGAGGCCACCAACTTCACTCAAGATAACGGGGCACAATAAAATAAGTTCTATAACAGTCAGTGGGGACCTACTTGCTAAAAATTAATTAATATAGTTTTCTGCCATTATTACCAGGGTCCACATAATGACCACAGCTGAAAGCAGAAAGGAGGAGTGACTCAAGAGAATAAGCGTTTACCAACATTATATTAAGTGCAATTACTTTACAAAACCCTTGGAAATCTTGCTTAAAAACAAAAAGAGGACTGGATGTTTGAACAGTTCAGTTATAAAGCAAACTATCAGCTTCTGTAACTGTAGCAACATTATAAAGGAGTGACCATGCCCTTGGCGTAGCTCTCCAGCCTCACAGAATGTTAGGTACATGAGCACTGTCATCATGCCCAGCGCCCAGAGGCAGCAGACACTCAGGCTATCAAGTATCAGAACAAAGTCTCTCCACAGACAATTCCTACAATAATATAATGCACATGTATTAGTAAACAGGTCATTCAAACATTTCTGAAAACAAAGCTTCAAAATAAAAGTGTGTTTATCCCACAAACAAAACCAACCAATGTCACCAAGTGTAGCAGTTTGAATATAAACTCATAGAGAGTGGCACTATTAGGTGTGGCCTTGTTGAAGTAGGTGTGGTCTTGTTGGAGGAAGTGTGTCACTGTGGAGGCAGGCTTTGAGGTCCCCTAAGTTCAAGCGCCTAGTTCACTTCACTTACTGCTGCCTGTGGGTCAAGAAGTAGGACTCCCAGCTCCTTCTATAGCTCACTGGGACTTATTTGGGGGCAACAAAGATACATAGTATTTCTCCTAGGGTATCAATTGAGAAGAACCTCCTCAAAATAAGTTTCCTAAGAACATGCCCACACAAATCTCTACCAAAACAGATTTTACTTCCCACCACAGCACCAGAAATATCATCAAGCTTCTTCTAAGAGACAGAGAGAGAAACAGAGCACGCGAGAGAATATTTATTACAATAAAATAATAATGAAGAGGCATTACATTTGACTTTTTCAATCAATGCCTTGAGTAACAAATTATGGCAGCACCATGTAAGTATTGTGAAAATGACATAAGACCCAATATTTTATATTCTGAGTAAAAACATTACGTAAAAAAATTCATCTTGAGTCGAGTGGTGGTGGTACACACCTTTAACCCCAGCACTTAGGAGGCAGAGATAGGAGGACCTCTGTGAGTTCGAGGCCAGTCTAGTCTACAAAGTCAATTCCACGAGAGTCTGCAAAGTTACAGAGAAATCCTGTCTCAAAGAAAAAAAAAAAAACAAAACAAAAACAAAAAACCTTAAAAAGAAATATGACAGCTTTTAAAAAACATCAATTTCAATCTAGTTGCAGAAAAGACTCTGGAATAATTTTTTAAATCACCTTTCATATGAATTTGTTAAATTTTGGTATTGTTGTAAACATCCACGGATCAATATATCAGAGCATGGAGCAGGTTAATATTGATGGAGAAATTCTAGCAATATTTAGTTATGGGTGACATGACCTGTGTCTAGCAGCTATTCTTTTTATATTTCTATAATGTATAATATATAAATTTGCATAATCTCTAATGTTTTATTATATACACGGAATATAAGACTTGGTTTCTACTTATAAAATTCTTGCTAGTTTCTATAGTAGGAATGAACAAACTCGTGACAAAGGCTCAGGAATACCAAATATTGCAAAGGAAGCTGCCAATACTAACCAATACTTCATCAAAGGGTCTAGCAAGCTTGGCAGGAAGGCACCTTAGGTCTGCTGGACAGCACCAAACCTAACTGGATAGTGTCAGACTATGGACTCCTTCAAGTATATCATAAAGAAAGACCTAATGAGGTCTGCATAACTAGCTGAAAATGCAGGCTGTTGACCAACAAAAAAGTACCACTGATGGGACAAAAGAGAGTCAACCCACAGCTTCTACTATACAATTTTATAAATCCTTCAGGTTCCAGTAAGCACCAGTATTTCAACCCAAATCTCTAAGCTTACTAACTCCCTCTGCCCCCTCAAATCCAGGTATGTACTTAACATAATAAAGTTAAGCCCTTTGCACAGTCCTTAGAATTTTATAATCAAATTCTAAATGAATATATGTACAATATTCTATTAAGAACCTAACATTTAACTGGATCTAATTGATGGCTCAATAGCATCAAAAGCAGGTGGTACACAGGCCTAGAAACTTGAATTCAATCCCTGGAACCTACAAAAAGAGAACCAATGCTACCGAGTTGACCTCTAACCTCTATATGCATGCAGACATATGCCCATACATAAAATCATAATTTTTACTAAAATACTCTAAAGGCAAAGTTTGCATTTCATAAATCCACCACTGCTTAATAGAAGACAAAGTATAAATGAAAACTAGTCAGCTTGACTTCTGATTTCTCCATTCATGAACTATTTCTTTATATTTATTTACTTTTTAGTATTATATATCTGTGTAGGATATGCTCATGCCACAATGTCAGAAGACAACTTGTAGAAGTCTCTTCTCTCCTTCCACCATATGGATTCATATAGGCTTAGCATAGTAGGCACCTTTACCTGCTGAGCCATGTTCAACTATTTTTTTGCCCTGAAAGAAACAATTTTTGATGCAGCAACTTTTAAAAGTACTCAACACTTGTGTAATTTAACCAAAAACTATAGGCTATTATTGTATTCAAGACAAAGGTAGACCAACTTCACATACAATACAGGTTTAAACACTACCCATGTAATTTTGCCTATACAGATGTAAGTAATGTTCAGAATAGGAAAAAAAATTCTCTACATCATACAGGATAAACAAATTGCTTGAATTCCTATAGAAAATGACTTATTATTATCAGTGTGTGCACACATGTGTGTGCACATGTGTGAATGGAATGGAGATGTTACCTGTATGTGTGCATGCAGAAGCAAGAGAAGGGTGTCAGGTATTTCACCCTCCATCATTCTCCACCTTTTTTTTTTTTTTTTTTTTTAAGCAGGGTCTTCTCACTGAATCTAAAGTTCACCATTTCAACTAAATTGGCTGGCCAGCAAGTTCCCAATCTCCACATTGCAATGCTGGGATTGCAGGCACAATGTAGTCATATTTAACTTTTACACAGATGCTAAATACTTAGAGTCAGGTCCTTCTGCTTGCACAGTCAACAAAGCCCTATGACTGCCTTACCTTTATCCTGCTGTGTGTGCCTCTCTTGGGTTTAGGAAAAGTAGAGCTAGGCTCCAAGCCTAACTACAGTGATCTTAATGGGGCCTTAAGGGATGTTAGACATTCTCTTCCTTCGCCCACATTAAATACACACACACCCTAAAACTGTTGATTCACCGGATTCTTAGCTGCCAAAAAAAGTAGACTAGCTTAGTGTTTGACATTTCCTTTTGGCAGTCATTAGTCCTTAATGTGTCACTGTCTACAGAGGATAAATGAAATTGTTCCCTTCATTTCTACTTCTGCAGTTCATTTTCTTGGACCTCAGAAAATGCATTAAAGATTAAATCTACCCTAGAAGAAAGTTGGCAATCGAAGATTTTGTAATATAATAACAATGATGATCAAAACACCCCACCACAACCCTTTTTTCACTAGACTGAGTCAGTTCTGGCTTCTTACAGGATACCTTCTATTGAGAGGAAAATTAAAGAAATGGGGAAAAAACCCCACAGAGATTTTCTAAAGTTTCTTGATGTTGTTGGTGAGCTACTCAATGGCATGAGAAAAGGGACTGCTAACCAGTTTTGCTTTGTAAAATAGTTTTAGTTCCCAATAATCTAAATTGCTGCTATTACTTTCTAACTAATCAACCCACAATTTTTTCGATTCTATCTCCTATCACTCTCTTCACTCTCTTCCCAATCCCAACCCTGTCTCTGTGTATCTTACCTAATATCAACATGCTCCGGTGCTTTAGAATGGCAATGTGCTTCTGCTGTACTAATACAATCTGCTTTAAGTCAGAGTTCTTCATTCTTATCTTTGTACCCCAAAATGAGCACCAAAAGGGGAAATGAAATGAAATATGAGTAGAGTTGTAAATGGAATACTATCAAATCAGGCTCCCTCTAACTAAGGGTGGTACCTTTTCAAAACTACTTGTCAAAACAAAGACTCTAAAATAATGTTAAGAAGAAAAGCAAGGGGTCTGGGATGTATTTCAGTGGCAATAAGTGGAAATTTTCAGTTCAATCTCCAACACCTCCATAATATCCTTCACCCCCAAATGCTTAAAGCACCTAAAATTGTAAGAACTTCTCAATAAAAAACTAGTAAGGCACAAGCTAGCCCAAATAAACAACAAGTTCTGTCCCATCAATCACTATCATTTATTATATTTTATTTAAAATTTAGTAAACAAAAATGAAAATGAAGACCACTAAGTTGTTACAGCCAAATAAATACACTGCCTCCTGCCACACACAATAGATCTTTAAAAATAGGACGAAGGTTGGATGTGGCAGTGTGACCATGGCAGCACATGCCCTGTGACCGAACGAACACTTGGGAAGTGGAGAAGGTGAGGTATTCAGAGTCAGCCTTGGGAAGAGAGAAGAGGAGTAAAGAGGAAGACTTGCTATATTTCTCGTTCATGTTGCTTCTCACCAAAGCCTCTCAGAACCTCAATGTGCTCTAGTATTTTCCTCCTTTAGTGTCCGCTGCTAACTGAAACATCACCCTATTATTTACATAGAAATCCCAGGAGAATTTAGCTGAAACTAGCAAGTCCACCAAGTGAAGAGTAGGGAGCTAAGTGGGATAAAATAAAAACTGCTGGTGGCTGGAGGAAGAAATGATGCTAAGGACAGCATCCTTAAACATCTAATACAATGATACTCAGCCACAATAACGATAAGCAACATCACTTTCTTAACTTTTCATAATGGGATTTCCCAAACATATCTTAGTCGGGTTTCTGTGATAAAATATTAGGACCAAAAGCAACTTAGGGAGGAAAGGGTTTATTTCAGTTTACAAGTCCAATTTTTCACCAATAAGATGGCATTTTTTCCCTCCCAACCTCCCATTCCCAGTATAGACTGGTTTAGCGTGGTACTTTCTATATAGACTCAGACTGGCCTCAAACTCAGAGATCCACCTGCCTCTGCTTCTCAAATTCTGAGATTAAATGTGACTCAAAGCAGGGAAAAGTAACTCCAACCAAGAATTCAGAGTAACTTTAAAGAGTAATTAGCAAGGACGCCATGGCATGTGATGACACACTTCATTCTACTTCACAGACTAACATAAAATGCAATAATCACAAAACCAGAAACTAGAATATGTGCAACTATAAAAACACAGCAGGAGGTTGATTGTTCCAACACATCTGAAAATACAATTTGCAAGACAACTTACAGGTCAAATGTTACTTTAGCATAAAGCAAGCTTAAAACATCTTCCTTGTAAAAGTTTTCAAGTCACCCCACTATGAAAAGGCCTTACAGCCACTTTTTGAGAGTGACCAAAGAAACAGTCATTCTTTGGTTCAATATGGCAAGTGTTCCACTTTTAAATAAACTATCTAGTGATTAGCAAGTAGTACTAATTAGTACCCACCAAGTGACCACAGACATCCTCCACCGCACAAAAAAATGAGGACATGCACTCAAGAAAATATACAATGCAAACTTCTGTGCTTCTAATTTTGTGTTATGACAAAGATGTGTCAACCAAGAAGGCAATTTTCAATAGAACAGGCCTGAAGTCAAAGCTGGAAATATCCTGACAGACAATCTGTCTGTCCTGGGGAAGGACAATTTTAAAGCAGAGCTTACAGAAGAACTAGAACTACCTGTCATAAAGCATCTGAACAGGCAACTCTAAACAACCGTATTTTGGAAACTGGGGAAAGGGCATGCCACCCTAAATCGAAAAGAACACACACGCAGATGGTTGGCTGGAGCACTGGCAAGAACCATCAATCCCAGCCCAAGCATCCTATTAAGAGCATTCAGAAGTTAAAGGTTCAGGGTCATCGTTCCTTATAGCAAGCTTTGCTTAAGAAAATAAAATAAGGGGCTGGAGAGATGGTTCAGTGGGTAAGAGCACACTGGCTGCTCTTCCAAAGGACCTGAGTTCAATTCCCAGCAACCACATGGTGGTTCACAATCATCTATAATGGGATCTGATGCCCTCTTCTGTCGTACAGATGTACATAAAGACAGAACACTCACATATAAAAAGTAAATAAATTTAAAAAAACTTAAAAAGAAAAAGAAACCATTATCTTAGTAAGTACTTGCTACCTTAAGCCCTCTGAAATACCTCACTACTCAAAAACAAGATTTTTAGATGAATGAGGAAAAAATATTCATATAGAAAGTTATCACTCATATGTGCATATTATATATACAATGCATATTTGTGTGTTGTAACTAGGACTATGAAGTCCAAGCTGATCTGAATTTACTATGTGGCCCAAGTGAGACTTAAACTTGTGACCCTCCTGTTTCTGTCTCCAGGGTGATAGGATAATAAGTGTGAAACACCAATAGCCAGCAGGCTTTCACAGGGGTGGGGGAATTACAGGAAAGAATTTGAAAAACTGAGAAAGAATTAACATCCAAACTAAGTGCTTCCCCTTACTATAATGCAAAGGGAATATTAACTGCATTACAGTCATGCATTCCACACCAAACTAGTAGCAAATCAAATTAAAATGTTCTGCCTGATATATTAGCATAATGAAGTCTCCTCAATATATGTCCAGCTCAATTCAAAAACTGGTCAATTACTATGTTCTTTTAAGGTCTTACAATTACCACGTTTTAGAACGAAACAAAGATAAGGGCTGGAGAGTTTGGAGCTCAGTAGTTTTGAGTACTTGTTGCTCTTGCAATCAATTCCCAGCACTCACATGATGACTCATAACCATCCATTAACTCCAGTTCCACAAGATTTGATGCCTTCTTCTTGACCTCCACAGGTACCAGGAACATGGGTGGTACAAAGAAATATTTGCAGGGACAACACTCAGACACATAAAACGTGTATTTTAAAACAAAGATAAAATGTATCCTTAGGAGCTGAACAGACAGCTCAGTAGTCAAGAGCACTTGTTCTTGCAGAAGGTCAATTCCCAAGAGCTACGTGGTGGTTCACAATCATTCTTAATTCCAGTTCAAGGGGATCCCTAAGCCTTCATCTGACCTGAGGGCACAACACACACACATGGCACAGATATACATGAAAGCAAAACATTCATAAAATAAAGTAAATAAATCTTGGGGGCTTTTTGTTTTGTTTGTTAATGTATCTGTAAAAAACATTCATCTTGGTTGAGCACAATGGAAGCTCACAGCGGTAATTCCAGTACTCTAGGAGGCTGAGGCAGGAAGAGTGCCTAAGTTTTAAGGCCAGCTTGGGCAACATATGGTGAAACTAACTAAAACAAAGAGGAGGAAGAGGAAAGAAATACAGGCAGGCAGACAGACACAGATACAAATAAACATGTCCTTGCCATCTTTGGTCTAACACAGACCTGTAACCTAAAACTAGAGTTCTAATCAAAAGGAAATATAAGGCATTTGGATAATGACTATCATACATGGGTTACTGTGCCATTCTAGACATCCACCCACCTTAGCTGGTTGGTTATTCAATTAGAATTATCCAACAGAAATAATATACAAATCAAAAATATATACCACGAATAGGCTTTTAAATTTTCTAGGGCTCACTCTTAATAAAGCACAAAATGAGATTTTACTTATTTTGATACTTATCAATGAACTATTTTACATTCTTTTTGCGTACTAAGTCTTTGAAATCTAGTGTTTAGTTTATATATACATTATAACTATAAAATACCACCTGTCAAATTTCAAGTATTCTGGCTATATGAATGGCTAACACAAGAAAAAGCACAGAGCTAGGACTATGTATATCCACAAAATGAAGCTTGTTTTCACCAATGTTACGAGCTCTCACTCCAGTTATATATGACCATACACTGTTGAGGAAGACTGCTCAAGACAAAACCAAATGGATTTCATTTCAAAAATTGAGTGTCCTGAACATTTTGTTAAGCTAACCTGACAACAAACTGTAAATCCTACTTAAACAAGTATTTTGTGCTTATATACAGAACCAGGTATTAAGGTTTAAAAAAAATTTTTTTCCCTCCTTTGAGACAGGGTTTTACTATATAGCCTAGACTGGCCTCAAACTCGGTCCTCCTGCATGTTTCCTGAGTGCCGAGACTGATTAAAGTATGCACAGCCACACCAGGCTTAATTAATTTCAATCCACTTACTGTGAAATCCTCAAAGATTATGATGCTCATCCAAAGCTATTTTTTACTCTCTAGAACCTCCATACCCAGTGCAACTTTAAGCCGACACATGAGAAGCAAAATAAATTGAACCACAATCACCAGATTTCATTTTAAGGGAATTGAAAATGGCATTTGTAAAGCCACAAGGATCCACTCTAGACCCTTCTACTATGAAGCCTCTGTGGCATTTCCATGTTAAGTCGAGTCAGCTGCATTACTTTTACATCAATATCACTTACACAGTCTACACAGTGAGTGAACTCAAACTTTCATCCCTTCAAACTGTGATGCAAATAGGAACATTAAGGCTGCTGGTCTCCTTGCCCTTAAGAGCCTTTAAAAAGGAATTTAGTAGTCACCTAATTTAAGTTTGATCTCATTCTGAACTAAGATATCACTTTTACTAATTACCTACTTCAGAGTCCTTGGGTTTAATTTTTTCCAAAAAAATGTTATCTGTATAACAAAAGACATTTAGAAAATCATCTCTCTTTCTCTCTCTCTCTCTCTCTCTCTCTCTCTCTCTCTCTCTCTCTCTCTCTCACTCTCTCACACACACACACACACACACACACACACACACACACACACACACACACACAACAAAGTCTGTAAGAGCAAGATTGAGTTTTTTGGGTTTTTTTTCCACACATGAATATTCTTAGCAACATGAATATCCAAAACTGTTCATTTTCCTCATTCTCCCACATCAGCATGAATTCATTAAGTGTACTTTTACTGAGTACTTCTTCTAGCAATATACAGACCATAAGAGGCTTTTTTAATAGTTTAGTCTTCCAAAAGTTTAAAACCTACCTTCAAAAATTATATTAATAAAGGAAATGCAATTAAATAACAATTCAAGGAAGTATACAATTCGGTGAAAAATTGCGAACACTGAGGAGATAATAAATAGTGGTACAGTTCAAAATGGCCTTCAGCATGAGATGGAGGGAAACGTGGAAACTTCAGTGACAATAAAGATATAGGTTTGGCTTAGTCTCACCCAGTAAGCCAAAGAGAAAAATGGAGAAAATCAAGCAAGCTTAAAGTAAAAAAAAAAAAAGGGGGTGGGGGGACAACTCCTGAGTCCTCTGTAAGAGCATAAAGTGGATGAGTGGTACAATTCTCAGCCTCTCTGTGAGAGCGCTAATGTTAATTAAGCACTCAGCATTTTCTTCCTTTTACTATTGTTGTGTATATGAATGGATGGATATATACACTTGCCATGTGTAGCCAGGTGTCCTCAGAGGCCAGGCAAGGGTGTCAATACCATCTGAAACTGGAATTACAGATGGTTATTAGTCACAATTTGGGTGCTGGGATCAAACTTAGGTCCTCAGCAAGAGCAGCCCATGTTCTTAACCAATAAGCCATTTCTCCAGGCCCCAATTACCATATTTTTTTACTGTACCATTAGTGACAGTCTTATCAGGTAGTTGTGAACTGCCCAATAAAGGTGTTGGAAACTGAACTTGGATCCTGGAAGAGTAGGAAACACTCTTAACTACCGGGCCCTTTTTTCAACTCTAACTCCATTAATTTTAAGATAAAGCCTCACTATGTATTACTGGCTAGCCTGGAACTCACAGAGACTCAATTGCCTGTAAAGTGAGTAGGCTATCACTCCTGGCTTTTATTAAATCTTGACAAGACTGAGCCTTTTAATGTTCCATGAACTGATGATGAAAAGAAATATCCAAAGATAATTTCCCAATCTGAATCTCAAGTACTTTCATGACCCCCACAACAATATTTAAATTTTCGCCTAAACATCTAATATTATCTTAGTGCCCACCGAAGAGTGCAACACTGCAGTCTTAGTATATATTTTCTTTATGAATGTTTATGCACTTTCCTATATCCATAACATAAAGAGAAAGTAATACTACTTGTACCTGGCAGCCAAGGAAGAAATCAGATTACTCATGACCAGGGTGACTGGGTAGAATCTGAGCAATCCCATAATTTCAAGGGCTATTTTGCAGACTATTTACAAAGTTCTGTATGATTATCATATGCCTACTGGAATATACTCAAAGTAGGTTCCTGATCCCAACTGCACTGAACACTTCTATATGGCTTTCAGTGATATACAAAATAGCAGATGATCACACACATTCTGGCTCATGATTCCTACATTATCAGACACCCTTCAACCTATACACTTTTTCATGATTTTATATTTAATCCACAGACAAGCATTTTTTAATGAATCCCATATATCCACTGTGACTCTCACTATTATCTATTTAACTCAACTTCTAATCTCATTTTTCTTAAGTAGACTGCCTACAATCAAAGCATGGCAACAACTTAAAATAACTTCCTTAACTTCACACATGGTTAAATTAGGTAAAAACAGAAAAGCATTCATCTTCACCCTGGGAACAGCATCATGGCTCACCATTACCCTTTCACTGATAAAGACATGTAAGTGAACAAAACAAAATGTGTAGCAAAGAACATATGAGAAAAGATTATCAACCAATATCTTTATTTGGAAAAGTGGTAATTAAATAAGCAAAACAAAATATAAAATCACTAGGAATAACTAATTTGTTTCATCACTTCTCCCTTTAAAACACGTTACTTTGAAAAATGTATTAATAGTTAATGAAACAGCTCACTATTTACACAGAAACAGTATCTTCTTCACCATACCAAGTGCTCAAGGATGAGGTCACTCATACTCAGCACACCACAGTCAAAGATTCACATCCACTGTCATTTATACAAAGCAAAGTAGTATCAGCATGGGGCAGTCAGTCTAGTAGGGGCACAGGAGATCCTTTAAGATACTTTTATTTATTTATTCCTTCCTTAGAATAGCAAAATACTGGGTATACAGTCTAAATTATAGTAATTTTAAGCTAGAACTAAATAATTAGAGTGGCAGAAGCTTAAGGGAAGGGGAAAGAAAGGCACATAAAGATAAAAAACCAACAGTTATGGTATTTTCTATAGTTAAAAAAGTCTAATATCAAATTTTATAATTTTTCTTTCCGATGTGTATTTTCTTTTATAAAGGTGCACAGATGTGCACATGTGTGTGGAAGCCTCTGGTGTCTTCCTCGGTTGCTCTCCATTATTATCTTTTTAGATAGGCTTCTTACTGAGTTGGGAGCTCACAGGATTTGGACAGACTGATTGATTAAGAAGACCTAGATATCCACCTGTCTCTACCTTCCAGTTCTGAGATTATAGGCAAGCACCACCATACCTACTTTTTAAATAGGTGCTAAGGACCTGAATTCAAGACAACACCCTTGCACAGCAAGACTTTAAAGACTGAGTCATCTTTCTAAACCCCACATGTAGATAAAACACCACACTAAATAAATAAACAAATAATAGGTGAGTGAGTGAATAAATAAACGAATAGAGGGAGAGAGAGAGAGAGAGAGAGAGAGAGAGAGAGAGAGAGAGAGAGAGAGAGAGAGAGAGAGAGAGAGAGAGAAATGAGTCTTTTTTAGGGGGTCACCAACAGCCATAAAATATTCCTCAGACATCTTAGTTCAAAGAGAAATTCTGACACTCACATTGCCCATGTACTCTGAAAGCAGGTCCTGTAGAGCCTGACGGACAGCATTACACTCTGCCACAATGCGCTCACGACGGTCATCACGCGTGCAAGATGAGTCAGCCATCAGGGCAGCTCCACTAATAATGCTTTCCAGGCGCTCCTCCAGTGAAGGTCTAAAGCGTTCCTCGCTGAAGCTCAAGGGATCCACAATGATTTGTTTCTACAGAGAAAGTGTTACTGATATCAATACTCATTTCTGTTCCCTCAGTTATTAAAAAGGCAAGGAAAGTACTGATTAAAAATATCAAGATGTAATTCCAGGGCTAGAGAGATGGTTCAGTGGTTAAGAGCACTGGCTGTTCTTCCAGAGGACCCAAGTTCAATTCCCAGCACCCACATGGCAGCTCACAATTGTCTGTAACTCTAGTTCCAGGGGATCTGATACCTTCACACCAATACACATAAAATAAAGTGAAATAATTTAAAAAAAAAAAAAAAGATGCAATCCCAATACCTAAAATGCGTTCTTTATAACAGACAAAGGTCGTTCCATGTGAGTTGCCAAACTGTATCAGTAATCACTTCTCAAAGAGAGCACTATTTGCCAAACAGGGTCTGAATAAAATATGTTATCACAAATGCAAACACAATATACCATGTTCACATTACTTTCCCTAAACATCTAAAGGTCAGCCTGCACAATACTGGTTATTAAAATTATCAAATGATAATTATAAGGAAAATAAGAACTCTATGTGCAGTCTATAACTGCTATAAGACAGATTTAAACAATTAAAGTACTGGCTTTTGTTCCTCAAGAAATGCATTTATAATGAACTTATGGTCAACTATTCAAATGTCTATTAAATACAACTGACCTTCGCACCAATGTCTATCCAAATATTTTGGATTTAATTTTGTTTTCTTCATAGAATTATGTTATTAATAATTTCAACTTAAATGTCAATTCCTTTTCCTGCCAAAAGCTTGGTATTTTTCAAAGAGAAAACATTTCTCTTTCCTTCCAAAGAACCTTGGGTTTTGAAAGTGATCATGCAACACCTCCAGTTAATCATTAGGCTATATTTTAGCTGAACATTTTTCTTGCTAGACTTGGTAATTACAGGATTTCTCTGATCAAGATTGAATACGGGGCTGGAAATGTAACTCATTAGTAGAGCAATAGCCTAACCATGTGTAAGGCCCTGCATTTAATCTCCAACACTGTCAAGTCCTGGGGGAGGACTTGATACCTTCTGGACCACAGAAATGAAGAAGAAATGGTCACAGATTTTAACACTAACACAGAACTGTGATGTAAAGATTATTTAGTACAGCCCCCTCATCTGACAAATGAAGACTGTGACCCTAAAAGAGAAGTGTTTCTAATCTACTATTCAATTTAGCACAAACATGGCCCTTAGTACCTTGAAAAGACAAATACTTAATGTTACCAAGTTTGAAGCAGAAGAAAACAATGGTAAGAGCATGTTACAAGACACATCCTAACAATTGTAAAGGTCCATGTTTAATTCTGTGAGAGAATTAGAGGCTAGGTGCAGTGGTATTTTGCCTAGCATGAATGGATGAGACCCTGAATTTAATTTTCTGCAATATAAATTTTTTTTGGTAAAAACTCAATTCAAATACCATTGTCTTTAGGCATAACACTACCTTCTTCTCATGCTTTATGAAAAGTTCTGAGTCAGTGCATATAAGCAAAAAACAATTATCCATGTTCAATACAGGGAAGACAAAATGCCAAAAATTAAAAAAAAAAAACTGTTGAAAACAAAATATATTTCATTACATTGATGCTATACTTCAAAACATTTCAATTATAAAAGATCTGCAACCTATGTCTGTTTTTTCCAACAACTGGTTTAAAACAAAGCTAGTCATGGTGGCTCGTGGGGAGGCTGAGGCATGACAGTAGGATGGAGGCCAGCCTGGGCTACATAGCCAGACCTAGTTTCCAAACAAATCTCAGACTACTGCCATCTACTGGAGGTCATGACTTACTTTGGGTTAAAATTGAAAACAAAGCACAATACATTAACGTGAGGACCAAAGATAATAGGAGATACATATCATATACATAGGAGAGATCTAGGGCATCATCTATAAAAGCATTATTATAAAAATTTAATTTCAAATCTGTTTCAATGTGTTTAAATTTTTGTGTTCATGAGCCAAAGCAAATCAGAGTACAGAAATCTTTCCATACAGTCAGGTAAGATTAAGATGACAGCAGTGTAATTTATCTACATCTCTCACTAGACCATGAGTACCCCAGAGACAAAGCCTACACACACTCTATATGCTTCTGTATCTATCACAGGTCCGTTTGCCAGATGGTCAAAATCCTGGTTGACATGAACCAGACTCAGAATCTCAAAAAGGACCATATTAAAAGGAAAAAGCACGACCACAAAGGAAACATAGGTTGCATAAAAGAATGCAGAAGTTTAGCCACTTGAGAGAGAGAGAGAGAGAGAGAGAGAGAGAGAGAGAGAGAGAGAGAGAGAGAGAGAGAGAAGAAAAATGCTTTTAGCCAAGTTACAATAAAGCAAACTTATGATTCATAATAATTTCTTCTACTTAGATTACAAATTTAATTGGAAGATGAGGTTTCATCACAAGCCGTGATCATATTTCCCCAGGAACCAGTTATCTTTTTTGGCAAGTGGTAAAGAGCCCCAAGTTTCCTTCCAAATATAACTTACATCAAAGTTGTTGAGAGCATATGCCAGCTCTCCACCGCCACCACCCTGGTGCTGGGAGGCATCATCTGATGCAGTAGCCTGGGCTGCATTAGAAATGCCTGTGACAGCTTGCTGTAGCTGCTTGTATATCAAGTCCCGGTTGGCTTTATAGGCTGCAACATCAGGGTGCTGTAGGCATGCCTGCGATGCAGTATAAAGGATTGGAACATTTTTCTGCAGGATTCCTCTAGCTGCAGCCATCTGATCACGATGGCCTACATCTTTCAGTTCCTAAAATAATAAAATAAGAAATTGGTGGGTTTTTATAAGGGTTCTATTCATATCAAGACATATCTGTGTTAACCTAGCCCAAAAGTAAGATAAGAGGGAGTTCTGACATCACAAGTCTCAGGCCATGTGATATGGTCATTTGTGTGTAAACTCTGTGTTCAATTTCTTTTTATGCAAAACAGGAACAGTACTATAGCTCTTTTAGCACTTTGAGAAATAAAATGGAATAAAGTACCTAGAACCAAAATACTACTAAATAAGGCATGAAATAGAAGTTACAACAGAGGGCTGGAGAGATGGCTCAGTGGTTAAGAGCATTGCCTGCTCTTCCAAAGGTCCTGAGTTCAATTCCCGGCAACCACATGGTGGCTCACAACCATCTGTAATGAGGTCTGGTGCCCTCTTCTGGCCTGCAGACATACACACAGACAGAATATTGTGTACATAATAAATAAATATTTTTTAAAAAGAGAAAAAAAAAGAAGTCACAACAGAAAACATCCTGATCAGGTCCATATAACTAAAATAGATATACAAGTATATATAGACATATTTAAAGGAAATAGTATGAAATTTTAAGTTACCTAAGTTTATTACAAGAATTTTGTGAAAACTGAAACACAACATGGTTTGTATATGAACTTTGCAAATCAACTAGGTACGGATATGACCAGCAATTAATTCTCTTAAGTACACAACACCTCCTCCCTTGTTTTCCTACCCAGAGGAACAATTCAGAATACAAAACAATACTCTCTTCACAAAGAAAAATCAATCAGGTCACTAGCCATTAAGTCATAAAGAGAAGGCTCATATATTCCATGATTTTAATTCATGCTTATAATATTCTATAAATGTGGTCTTAAGCGAAAATGTCCTTTTTCATTTCCTCTACCCCATAAGTACAAGGACACGAGGCTGCTGGCAGTATTCCCACTAATGACATCTAGAACACTAAGTGGGATGGGTATACTAGGTAATAAGGACACACGAGATGGGAAGGAAGCACGGCTGGCACCATGCCATTACTAAAACGTAAAAAAACACAGGAATCTTTGGTAAATGTGGATCACTATATAGAGGAGGAATAACCCTAAACTCTAAATCTGTTCCAACAGTATTTTACGTATGAACATAAATTTTCAGCATTAACGTCACTTATTAAATACTAGAATACAAATTTAAATGATTTTAAGATTAGTATTACATGTATGAACTGTAGTGATATTTCATTTGTATTTTAATAAATATTAAAGATTGCCTGAAGATCAGAGAGTAAAAGAGCCCCACTGGTTAAATCCCAATAGTCATGCTAGTTTGCTACAGAAATCAGGCAGTAGCAGTGCACACCTTTAATCCCAGTCTAGAGAGGAATATAAAACAGGAGGAGACAGCTCTCAGACACAGTCTTATTCTGAGGATTCCTGGAGGTAGGATCGCCATTTTGGACTGAGGTAGAGGTAAGAGCCAGTGGCTGGCTGTTTGTTTTTCTGACCTTCAGGTTGGACCCCAATATATCTGTCTCTGGGTTTTTATTAATGAACAGGAAGAGAAAATTTAAATAATGTAGAAAAGTCAAAATCTCAAAAGTCTCACTTAGCTATTTAATGGCTCTTTTCTAGACAACTTCTTAAACATTAGAGACACTAAGTGGTTCCTTTCTTCTGAAACTTCAACTCCACATATATTTTGGGGTTTACATCTTCATTCAAACCTTATACAGTGACAGCTTACTTTTCGACCTAGAATTCTTTTCTCATTTGGAACCTGAATTTTTGAGTAATAGCTCACAGGATGCCAAATGCCCTGTAGCATTGGGCTGAATACTCAGAAACAGAATCCCGTGGAGTTAGACTGTGAATCATTTCAAGACTCAAGTTATGCAGTTGTGATCCAGACACAGCAAGCAAGATGTGACTGCCTCTCCGAAAAAGGTACCAAGCCACGTGACTAACAGACAAAAATTATGGGCTAATATAAGTTGTAAGAGTTAAGAAGAAGCCTAAGGCAACCAGTTTATGATTAATGTAGACTTCTATGTGTTTCTTTGGGACTGAATGACTGCAGGATCGGGTGGGACAGAAACCTCGGTCAACAAATGGTGCCCAACATGTGGATGACTGCATCCACAGAAAACCTGACAGAGCTTGGAAAGTAATTCTAGACAGAAAAGAATAGAGTTAAGCACGGCTTATTGATAACAGCACTTTCTTGGGTGGGATCTGCTTGCTAGAGGCAAGCGCTCTCGTTTAAGAGAGGCTTCCTGACTCTGCTTTAGCTGCAAAACCTTGCAGCTCTTTCAAAAAGAGGTCCTGCCATGAAACACTTAAATGGTGTTAATGAAAAGCTGACCGCATGCTTTTTGGTAGCAGGGACCTTGAAATGCCATAGAGTTGTGGCAATAAACATGGCTCTAGCTAGTACCTAGGCCGTGAAGCTAGAATCTCAGAAAGCTAAGGAATGGGCTGGATCCAGCCATCAAAGCCACAGCTTTAATCCTAGCAATATGGCCGAAAAAGGTACCAAGCCACATAGCTAACACAGACAAGAATTATGGGCTAATATAAGTTATAATAGTTAATAAGAAATCTGAGCTACTAGGCCAACCAGTTTATGATTAAAAAAGAAAAAGGACTCAAGTTATGTCTTAAACATGTGGCATGCACATTCTGTGGGTGTTTTCTGAATGTTCTGCTCTCACCACAACATCAAGAACCTCTTAAGCCTCCTAGGGCCACTGTTCCCTTTAAACATTTATATGTATAATCAGCCTGAGCATTCCTATGTGCTTAAAAGCTCAGTCTCTTACAAAGGCTGTCACAGATACCCACGACTACCTAAAATTTACAGGCACCAGAATGAGTTACTTACCAACACCCGATCTCCCTAAGTCACTGACAAGTCTAGGACAAGAAGCATCCACTTTTCCAAAGACTATATTAGGCTGTTTAAAAACAAAATCCTGTGGCTTTAGAGAGTTAGTGATCATTCAAGAATAAAGTATTACAAGTACTGACTAGTGATGATACTTCAATAACTGGAACATATTTTCTATGTGAGCATTTTCTGAACAAACTCTTCATTTGCCATTTGCCAAGCATTAGGGACAAATTATAAACAATGAAGGGACTAATACCCAAATCTCATCTTGATGGAGGGTCATCTGTATAGCTGTTGTTTCATTGGTTAATTAATAAAGAAAACTGCTTGGCCTGATAGATCAGAACATAGGTAGGCAGAGTAGACAGAACACAATTGTGGAAGAAGGCAGATGCTTCAGGCAGTCACCATGCCTCTCCTCTCTGAGTCGGACGCAGGTTAAGATCTCTCCTGGTAAGCCACCACCTCGTGGTGCTGCACAGATTACTAAATATGGGTTAGTCAAGATGTGAGAATTAGCCAATAAGAGACTGAAACTAATGGGCCAAGCAGTGTTTAAATGAATACAGTTTCCATGTAATTATTTTGGGTAAAGCTAGCTGGCGGCCGGGAGCTGGGAAGCGGCCCGCAGCTCCATCTACATCATCTATCCTAGTTGCTGAAGTTCTACTTTCCCTCTTTAGAGTCATTTTTACCTTGTACAGGTTTTTGTTAAAAGATAGTAAAATGGGCACTAATGTGGGTATTAGTATTGCAATTTGAATAAATCAATCATTAAGTATTTCTCAAGCTGTACAGTGCTGATTAGTAATTCAAATTTTGGTGAAAAGTAAGCTATAAAGCAGCATGACAAGTTAATTATAAAAGAATTCTGTGAAAAGGAAAAAAAGAATTGTGTTTTAGATTGTGTCATGATTTCTCAACTTCACCAATTTGGTGAAGCAAATGAAGGACAAACAGAAAACATAACAGAGAAAAAACTACTTTATAAAAACTACTGACTTACCCATCCCATGCACTGTAAATAAGAAATAAAAGCTAAACTCTAAGTAATCTAACATGACTCTACTAAAAGAACTGGAAATTAAGTGTAAGTTTCTTCTTATTTCCCTCTAAACAATATAGAACTGTAGCCATAGATATACTTGATCAGATGCTTATGCATAAAAATGACTATACCTGGTATCTGGCAAAAACCCAACCAGTATAAATTTAAACAAATAAAACACCAACAGTACCAAGCCAAACAGTTGTGGAGTGTTTCTTCAGAAAACAATCATGCAAGTCAAAGTATGCAGATTAGCTAAGGAATAAGAGGCACTGAGTTCTTATAAATATCTCAAAAATCTTTCTGTATATGAATAGATGACAATTGAACATCAAAATACCCAGTACGTTGAGGAACCACAGCTAACAATGAGGCACAGGTCATACTTTACAAAACTTCACAGGTGTGCCCCTTACCTCTGCCTTTACCCTGGCTATGGTATTAATGTACCCAACCCCCACGTTTATGTCTTGGAAACAATGCCCCAAATCACATTAATATTTGAAGATGGGGCCTTTGAGGAACAAACAGAAATTAAATACTTCATGAAAAGTGTAACCCCAATGGTGACATTAGTGACTTTGTAAGGCAAGGAAGAGACCCGAGCATTCTTGACAAAGGAAGCTCTCTGTCGGCTCAATGCAGTAAGAAGGGTCTTCTCAATTGCTGGTGATGGCGCATTGCTCTTAGATATTCCAAACTTTCAGAACCATGAGATAAATGAAAAAAATCTAAAAGTAAAAGAATTAAGCAAACTACATTTAGGGAGGTAGCTGAGTGTACAACACTTGCCAAGACTCTAAGTTCCATCCCAGGATGGGATAGGGTAAATTAAGTATAATCTGTGAAAAGGTGAAACCCAAGAAATTGGGAAGCTTGTATCACTCAAAATCTCAACAGAAAAAAAAAAGGCAATATAATGAAGAATTAAAATAATGACTGTTACCAAAAAAAGATGTAAGTGAAGGGTAAACATAAGGCCACTGGAACACAGGCCTGAAGGAACAAGAGCCGGCAGTCACCAAAACTTAGAAACAAGGTCTACAGAGTGTGCCTTTTAGTGACCAAAGACCAGCAGCTATACATAGCATAGCTTCACTCTCTTTTCTCTTCAGATTTTCTATTATGTTTCCACTGGCCAAACCTCAACAGGAACCTAAAGAAAAGTGAGCTCATGGGTACATCCAGACAGGTTATATTCCTAAGGCAGGCAGAGGGCAAACAAGGGTAGAAATCAAAACACAGAGAAACTGAGTTTTTTTGGTACCTAATTTCAAGAACATTTAACACTTCCTGATATTTCTCTTTAATACACTGAGATCATGTATACCGGTGGTCCTCAACCTTCCTAACGCTGCCACCTTTTAATAGAGATCCTCATATGAGGTGACCCCCAACCATAAAATTATTTTCATTGCTACTTTATAACTGTAATTTGCTACTAAATTGTAATGTGAATATTTCTGGAGCTAGAGATTTGCCAAAGGGTTTGAGGCATACAGACTGAGAATTGCTAAAGTATAAGAAACTCCTAATGAACTCAGGGCACAGAAAAATTAAAACTATGGCAAAATTACTTTCTACTAAGCTTCTACAATTAGACACAAGTTCTTGACTATGTTTAACTTAATAAAATTTAGCCAAATATCCTGGTACATGCCCAGTACTCAGATATTGGGGAGAATGCATAAGACAGGAAGATTGTAAGTTTAAGGACAGCATTGAACTATGTGAAACAAACATATTATGAAAATCTGAGTGAAAATTATAGCTTTGCTATTGGCACAATACTAAAAAGATTTGGGGGGGGGGGGGACAGGAGTTCAAGACAGGGTTTTTCTGTGTGTCCCTGCTGTCCTGGAACTCGCTCTGCAGGTCAGGCTTACCTCAAACTCAGAGATCAGCCTATCTCTGTCTCTTGAGTCCTAAGATTAAAGGCATGCGCCAATGCAGCCAGGCTGAAAAGATATCTCTTAATTTAAGCTCTTACTGAAACTATATGAATGGGAAAAAATAATGATACCATTAGAAAATTTAGACAAACTAGGTCTTCTCCACTAGATATAATAAAATACTCTCCGGCCTGTTTTACATAGTGAGTTCCAGGTCAGCCAGGGCTGTAAGACCTTGTCTCAACAGACAAAGGACTAAGTAAGTAAATAAGATAACAAAATGTCTGCGAATCATGCTTGTACCTGTTGTCTTTTCGCTGCCATAATGTTCAGCTTATCTACTTCCGGTTTCAGAGCCTTGTATTGTATCCCTAAGTCTTGCTCATTTCCGGCATTCTTCAATTTCAATATACCATCTTCCACCTAAAAAACACAACCCCCAAAAGCAAAACCAGACAAATCTATAAATAAAATGAATAAATTCTAAGATTCTGCCTTCTTTAACAACTATTCAGAAAACAATCCAAGCAAATACATTGTTGTTGATACACCCTCATATTACCCGAGTGCTTCGAAGGAGATGGGGAGCCCCTAACCAGTTTATATTTTGGTTTTCTAATTCTAGAATGCTAACAGTACACAGAAACATATAAGGAGTATTATAGAAGACAGTCAGAAGAACACCTTCTTTAGTAAAAACGCGACAACAGTGTCCTATGGTAGAGTATTATATATACTTGAAATAGAGAAGAAACTGAATAAAGCAATCACTGGTTCAAAACCAAATTAAATCTTAATGCTAAACTAAGTATGGGCAGCATCACCTTCACTATGACACAAAGAAGAAATTATAGCTATAGACCCAAACTTACAACTTTCAGCTGAACAAGTAACTTGTAGACGTCTGCCATGTCAGCCAGAATCAGCAGCCGGGTGACAGCAGAGAGCAAAGCTCGAGCTGCCCGCACCATGTTACCTCGCTTCACAGAAGAGCATGGGTCATCCGCAAACTCCCCAGCAGCACTCTTCATCAGATCGCCTATTTAGGAAATGAAAACATAAAACCAGCGGAAATTAACCCAAATAATTTATTTATTAAAAAATAATGCTGGGTGTGATGGCACCCGCCTTTTATTTCAGCACTTGAGAGGAAGGGGGATCTCTATAAGTTCAAGGCCAGACTGGTCTAAAAGTAGAGTCGAGGACAGCCAAGGCTGTTGCACAGAGAAATCCTTCTCAGAAAACCATTAATTGTTTTATTTAAAGGGAAAATAGCACACACATATACACGCATTTTAAGAGTACTGTTTCTGTTTTTCTCCCTTCGATTTGTACTACAGTGAAGTATCCTCATATAACAAGCACATCAGGCATGCAAGTGGTACACAGACATACATTCAGACAAAAACATCCACACACATATGAAACAAATTTTCAAGAAATAAAAAAAGTGCCAGGCAGCAGTGGCGCACGCCTTTAATCCCTGCACTTGGGAGGCAGAGGCAGGCAGATCTCTGTGAGTTTGAGGCCAGCCTGGTCTACAAGAACTAGTTCCAGGAAAGACTCCAAAGCTACAGAGAAACCCTGTCTCGAAAACAACAACAAAGAAAGGGAGGGAGGGAGGGAGGGAGGGAGGGAGGGAGGGAGGGAGGAAGGAGGAAGGAAGGAAGGAAGGAAGGAAGGAAGGAAGGAAGGAAGGAAGGAAGGAAGGAAGGAAGGAAGGAAGCTTCTCTCATATATGCCAGGTAGCCTCAAACTCTTATATAATTGAAAATGGTCCTGAACTCTCAACCCTCCTGCCTCATCCACCTCCACAGTGCTGGTATTAGAGAGGTATGAGCTGCCCACATCTTACAAAGAGATACTATTATGCTGTACTAAATTTTTTGTTTGTTTGCTTACTTTCATGGTAAGTATTTAGTGTGTTCATTTCTTTGTTTTGAGACAAAGTTTTCTGTAGCCTGGGTTAGCTATGTAGTTGAGGATGATCTTGACTTTCTGACACAAAGAGCTAGCCCCTTCCCAACATATCTGTAATCCCACAATCTAAGAAAACAGGGCATTAGAATCAGAAGTTCAATGCCATTCTAGGATACATAGCAAGTTCCAGGCAGCTTGTGATATGAGGCCCTGTTTTAAATGGCAAAGAAAAAGAAAAATGGAAGTCATCTTTGCAAGTTTCTTAATAATAAAGTAGATGTTAGCTTCTAACAGGAACTGTTGCAGCAGCTACCTCCTTCACTCAACCTTTACAGCACAGAAAGTTACTTCTAAAAAATGGACCTGGTCCTACTGCAATTTACCAGTCTGGGAAACTCACCTTACTGACCCTTAATCTTACATGGTTTTCACTGCTTTCTTACTGACATCTATTTATTTACTTGATCATTTGGAAGACGCAGGTGCCACATTACACATGAGGTCAGAAAACAACCTGCCAAAGTTGGTTCTCCCCTTCTACCATATGGACTCCAGAACCAAACTCAGCCACAGGTGTCTTAATCTGCTGAGCCAACACAACCACTTCAACTTCCCCACATTTTAAAAAAGCATTTCCAAGCTCAGATTCTCTCTAGTCCTCAAGGGAGTTCTCATCTCCCTCACTTAACTATCACATCAACAGCTTCACATCCCCATAGCCTACACTCTATGCCAAGAAAACTTCAAGAAAAACAAAATTTATCATTTTTTCTGGAACAATAGTAATGATATCATATTTTTATTTATGTGTATTTGTATGTGCACAAGGAGGCAAGAAGGAATGTCTAATGCCCTGGAGCTGGAGTTAACAGGCAGTAGTGAGCCATGGAAACAGGTGTTTTCTTAAGAACTAAACTCAAGTCACAAGAGCAGGAAGTACTCTTTAATGACTGAGCCATCCCTCCAGCCCCTTAAAGATACTTATAGCTTTCTTCTTGACCAGAACTCTTCTATATTCAAAGTCCAGGAAGGAAAGAAGGGGAAAGGGGGTATACAAGAAAAGGTAGGGGTGAGGTAAGAGGGAGATGGGGAAGAAAGTGCCCCCCCTTTTTTTGTCAGCAGAGGAACATGGCTACAAATTACAGTTCTCCTGCCCCAAGTGTCTTTATTAATGGGATTTGTTCTCCTTTCTATTTAAACAACAAATAGAAAAGAATCAGTGCTACATAGTAAAAAGGGGACCACAATGTGTGTACCACAGGGAAGACTGAAATAGACTAACCTGAGCCAGAATATTGACTGTGTATAGTTAGCCTCAAACTCATGCTCCTGGCATGAGTTACAAGGATGTACCACTGCTCCTGGCTTCAAAAATCCTTTTTAAAGGGTTTACAAAAATCAGATATTTAATATATGGGTAAACCACAGGAAAAGTGGTTATCTGCAAACCCAATCTCACTGTTATTTTTTTCTATTTACAGTTGATGCCAGAAAACAAATTATTACCTTAGGAAGGCACTTCTGAAACATTTTATGAGAGCATACTTTTTGTTATTGTCAAATCCAACAGAAAAAAAAATTTAAGACATCGTCTGGATATGTTTTTTTGCAAACCAGGAAAAAAGGGCCCTGCATTAAAATGACAGAAGCTTCCAGGTAAACAACTAAGTAATATTAAGCATCTTGAATACGTTCAAATTATCTGTTTCAAGATCAATTTTATGGACATTAAGAAAATTCTAAAACCTATCTTATTTCCCAGGACTCTGTTCAATTTATTCTCTTTAACTAATCAGGATTTTTATGCCCTGAAACCTTTTCCCTCTCCTTTATCTCATTATCTGCCTTCAGCATTTTTACTTAAAACTTAAGCATATATTTATATACATCATTGTATCTATCAAACTGCTTAAAACTATGAAAAGTGAGTAACATTAACGATATTTTTTTAAAGCCTTAGGGCCAGTGAGACTGCTCAGTAGTAACAGTGCTTGCCACCAAGCCTGGGGCCCATCTACGGAGCACAGACGGTGAAGGAAATAATTGGCTGGTCCAGGAGTTCACTGTAGCATACACACATACACAGAGGAAAAATTAAAATCTATCACTTGCTGGTACAATAGTGTATTTGAATTGTCTCACTCCATGGAAAATATTATATACTCATAAAATTATATTATCGGGAAAAAGTAACTAGATTCTAAACATCTTTCAGAATTATAAAATAAAAAAAGACACAATCAAGCACAATGTACCCATGTAAGCATAGTCACAGAAAGCAAACTGCAAATTTCTATTATATGTGTATGTGTGTCTGGGTATATGCATGTCCACCATGTGCATAAAGGAGCCCTCAGAAGTTAGAAGATAGCACTGGATTCCCTGAAACTGGAATTACAGAAAGCTGAGCTACCTTAGGGGTGCTGGAAATGGAACCAGAGTCCTCTGAAAGAGCAGCCAGTGCTTGTAACTGTCAAACCATCTCTCTAGCCACAAACATGATTTCTTTGTTACAAAATTTTAGGTAATTTATTTTTTTTGCTCTTAGTATCAAAACAAATCAGCACAAAATAATAATAATAGCTGTTCCTTTTTGATGGTGCTATTTTGTTTTTGAAATGCAAACTTTTGCTTAAAATTCTTTTGGCCAGGCTTGGTAGCACATACCTGTAATCTCACCTTTCAGGAAGCAGCAACAGCTCAAGGACATCCACAGCTATATCAAGTTGGAGGCTAGCCTTGGTACAGGAGATCTCTCACCCTCCCTCCCTTTCCTACCCACTACTTACCTAGTACTATACGCGCACGCGCGCGCGTGCACACACACACACACACACACACACACACACACACACAATTTTATTAAGGTCAGGCAAGGCGATTTGTGACTGTAATGTTAATATTCAAAAAGCTGAGCAGAAAAAAAAAAAATCACAGATTCAATGACAATCCAAGCTATGAGATAAGACTGTTTCCTCTCAATTCTCCAAAAAGAACCATCTTTCTTTTTCATTCTACCCAGAGTAGCAAGAAACAAACATTAAAGAAAACATTATCATACAGTATCCTATACCTAAGAGTTTAACATAAGCCACAGATCTCAACACCTAAAGAAAGAGAATTTCAGACACGAGAATGGAGACAGAAGTAAGAAAATCAATCACTCTACCACTAGTAGCAATCCCCTCACCCTCACCTTGCACTCACTGATAGATATCTGGCAAAAAACCCTGGGCCCCTGGATACATAATCACTACAGAAAACATGACACACAATTCCTGGAATCTCTGGCAGGTACTTTTCACAATACTTTATTTTTTGAAAGTGAACCTAACCCCATCAAGCTAATATCAAGTTATTTAAATCTGAATCCACAGATCCTAGAAAACCTCTCAATCTACTCTCTTCCCAACCCCTGGTGGCACAAAAAGAAACTTTGAATTTTCCACTTTTTATAGTTGGCAGAATATTTCTTTAAATTAAAATAGAGTACCACACATATTCATGTTCTCATTTTCCTTACTAATTCAAGTGTGCCCTGCTGCTATTCAGAAACACTCCAAAGAGAGACACTTGCTTCCTGATTACACATTCAAATAAATGCACAACATGCATTTCAACTTGGAATCACTTTCTTTAAGAAATTAACTAGTAGAAACCAAGTTACTGCAACATCACGTCTCAAGTCATGCCAAAGGCAAATGTTAACACTTAAACTGGGTACGGTGGTGCACACCTGTAATGCCAGTACTTGGGATGCTTAGGTAGAAGGACTGATGCAAATTTGAGGCCTGCCTGGGCTACAGAATAAGAGTCTGTCTCAAAAAAACCCAAACCACCCCCCCCCAAAAAAAAAAAAAAAAAAAACACCAAGGCAGTACAATGGTGCACACCTGTATCTCAGCACTAGGGAAGACAAGAGGTAAGAGGTTCAAGAGCTCAAGATCATCCTCTGCTACATCACCAGTTGGAGACCAGTCTTGTTGGCATGAAACCCTATCTCAAAATTTTACGAGGCCAACAAGCTGGCTCAGCAGGTTGTGGTACTTACCATCAAGCTGGACGACCTACCCCAGACACAACAGGGTAAGGTGAAAAAACCAAATACCTCAAGTTGTCCATTGATTTCCAAGTAGCACATGACATAGCACACTAATGTACATACATGTACACATAAAATAAATAAATGTTAAAAAAATAAAAGAATTGTTAAAAAGAAAACAAAACACTAGGGTAACTTCCCCTGCTACACTGTACCAATGTGTTAAGACAGTAATATTACCTGCTGTAACTTAAAAGCATTATCTCAATGGGTGTTATTTTTATAACTTTAACAAGTCAGATCTTTAAAAAGAGGAACAATTTCAAAATGGTAAGAAACATTAGAATTCAATGATTTCACTCTTCTTTCCTCACTTACAAGTTGGCTGCATTAGCACTTGAATCTCTGCAGAGCAGCATATGCTCACATAAGGGCACAGATCCAGAAGCAGACAGCATCCTTGACACATCTCAAGTCAAAGAGAATATAGCACCAACCCTAGAGACTTACAGTTTGAGACAGACATATAACCTAAGACATAAAGCTTCCAGATGACAACCAGTTAATGGTCCCCAGAACTTATAGTTTGCTTTCCCTCTTGCTTTCAACTAAAATGAAGAGCAAGAGAAGAATTAAGCAATGAGAATGGAGGCATGAGGCATTATGAACAATTTTTTGTTTGGTTTTTTGATTTTTTTTTTAACTTAATCATAGGCCTTAGAAACACATGAAAAGTAGCAAATGCAATGGATGTTCATAGAACAGATTTAGATATATAAAAGGATGAATGAAGACAGACACACAAAGGAAGAAAAAAAATTGGACAATTTTACCCATGCAGCAAAAGAGAAAAAGGCAAAGAGCAAGTCAGAACTGAAAGTAAGACTATGAGAAAAATCAGCTAACTTACTAGATCTAATGAAGAAAGTTACTACACCAATCTGAAAACAGAACTGACTTAACCTTAATCTTTTCCCAAATGCTGAGTGACTCAGCATTGCAAGGTAGAAACACTTCTCAAGGGTTGGAGTGATGGCTCAGAGGTCAAGAGCACTCACTGACTGTTCTTCCAGAGGTTCTGCGTTCAATTCCCAGCAACCACATGGTGGCTCACAACCATCTGTAATGAGATCTGGTGCCCTCTTCTGGCCTGCAGGGATATGTGCAAGAAGAACCCTGTATACATAATTAATAAATAAAAAAATAAAAGAAACACTTGTCAATTACTTCCTGTAGAGAGGGCCCCTGTGTAACATTAAGCCCACCACCTCCATCTGACTAAAAAGACCCATATACTAACACAAATCTCCTCATCGCTATTTTGTCTTTACATCATGAATTCAGCAAACTCAGACTTCATTCTGTCTGTTTATCTCTCAAACCTTGTTGTTCAAAGCAGTCACTGACAGTTACTATGCCCTGATCACATATACCAATCGTCTATCATCCAGGCTGCTTACACAGAAGTAACATCAGTCTGAAGCTGTCAACATCTACACTGCACACAGACCCAATTTTCACTTCCTTCAAAAGTGACTTTAGCTGCCAGAAGAAAAACAGTAATACACCTCAAGAAACAGCTTGTGTTCGATATCCCTTTTGTCAGAAATTAAATACATTATCTAAAATTACCTTGCCAAGATTATTTTCTTTTTAAAAAAAATCTATGAACTAGGAAAATGGCTAATTGAGTAAAGTGATCATCACCTTGAAAGCATGAAGACTAAAGTCTGGATACCCTGAACCTACAAGCCTTAGCAGAGACAGGGAATCCTCAGAACAGAGTATCTGGTTGCACTAGTTGGACTGGCAAGCTCTGGATTCAGGAAAAGATCTGGCTTCAGCTAGAAACCAATCAAACAAGACACCCAAGGTCACAAGCTTTCCACACCCACATGCACACACAGATGTGCATCGCATACACACAAACACACTCCCAAAACAAAACAAAGCCCACACAGAATGGTGTACACACTCCCTACATACAAATCACTCACACTGTAAACAGGAAGAGGCTCCCTATGTTCCCTGTTTTACTACATAATGGCTGAGACAATGTTTCAATATCAACATTTAAAAAAAAAGAAAACTCATTATTCATCCTCTATTGAATATTGTAAAAGACCACCAGTTTTACATGATTATAAAATTGTGTTCCTGAATTCTACTTAAAAGTACTTGGAGAGGGGGCTGGAGAGATGACTCAGAGGTTAAGAGCACTAACTGCTCTTCCAGAGGTCCTGAGTTCAATTTCCAGCAACCACAGGATAGCTCACAACCATCTGTAATAAGATCTGGTGCCCTCTCCTTGACTGTAGGCATACAAGCAGACAGAGTACTGTATACATAATAAATAAATCTTTTTTTAAGTAGTTGGAGATAACTATGTTTATAAAGTCATGAGCTTTGATAGACAAACCTTTCTTGCTTTGAAACTAATCAGTCATGTTTTACATGATTGTTATGTCACAGCTCAGGAGATGGTGGAAGATGATCAAGAATTCAAAGTCTGTCAGTGGTGGCACACACCTTTAATCCCTGGCAGAGGTAAGCAGATCTCTGTGAGTTCAAGGCCAGTCTGATCTACAAGAGCTAGTTCCAGGACAGGCTTCAAACCTACAGGGAAACCCTACCTTGAAAAACAAAACAAAACAAAAAAGAATTCAAAGCCAGGACCAGCAATACACTCAGTTCAAAAAGAAAGGAAGAGAAAGAGGGAGGGACTGACTCATATAAAAATAGATACTGAGAAGAGAACAATTTTGGTTTCTTCCAATAAGCTGAAATCTTATCTCTACAATGCATGGCATTATTTAGCAAAGTTTATCTAAAATGGAATGGTGACCCAAATGCGAGAAATTAAGAAATTCCAAAATCTTAAGACAACTACTACCAAAAAAAAAAAAAAAAAAAAGACATGAAGTGGGGAGGGATACTGCAAGCCAAATATTAAAGCATTCGCTTTCGATTTGCTGGCCATTTACTAAACAAACTCTCTTCACCTCTCTTCACCTTCTAGCCATTTGAAAGAGATTAAGGTTCACACTGTTGTTTCTTTGATACTGGAGAAAAAGCTGAATTAAGTTATCTGATGCTCACCAGGAAAACAACCCTACAGACTGAGACGTACATAACAGTTACATTATTAGCCAAGCAAGGTGGTGTCTGAAGACAGAGGGAAAATGATCAGGAATTCAAGGTTAACTTCCTACACGTGGGGAATTCCAGGGCCAGTCTAGTCTCTGACTCAGACCTAAAAGTACTTGCAGAACAAGCCTGATAATTTGAGTTCAATCTCCAACTCCATCTGAAAGGAGAGAATTGGCTCCTGAAAGTTGTCCTCTGTTACCTGCCTGCCCACCCACCGTCCCTCCCTTCCTCCCTCTCTGATACATACACCACACACACACACCAATAGAATTGCAATTAATAAAAAAAGCAAAGAGAACTAATATTTACAGACAGTCAGCACTGCCTTCAGAGCACTCACATGCACCAAATAGTGCAATCTTTCCCTGCTTACTTACTTAGTACTTACATATGGTACATAGGGAACTAAGTAAGCACTTAACCACTGAGGTACACAACAGCTTCAACAGACCAATTTTGAAAAATTTATTGTATATATGCCACATGTGTACAATCCTACGGAGGCCAGAACAGGGTGCTGGATCCCTTGGAGTTGGAGTTCACACAAATGTGAGCTGCTCAGTGTGGGTGCTATGAAACAAATTTGAGTTCTCTAGAAGAATAGCAAACGTTTTTAACCACTATAAGTCATCTCTCAGGCCCAACAGCAATATTTTTTAAAGGAGACATTTTAAACTTACAAAAGAAAAAATCTAATGGGACTATCCTAGCACTTATCAAGAATAACACCTTTTTCTCTTACACACCACTTTATAGAGTATACATGATCCTCTAGAGAATTCTCCCCTAGTGTCTTGTTTTTGGGGGGGGGGGGGGGAAAAATAAATTCAGATTTGTTTCACTGTCCTCTGCCAACAGAAAACCTGTTCCAGACTGAGCATGAGTCAAGCTGGACCAGTTATAGATACTGAGGAAGAAAAGATTTTCTGCTGATGACCTAACTAAGATGCCGTGGGCATCTTGACTAGTATATGTACACAGTGCATATACAACAGAGGCAAATCAAATGACCAAAACTGGAAGTTAAGAGAATCCTATGGTCTCAAGTCCCTGGATCTTTGACCAATAACTAAATTTAAGAGATAGACTCCTAGGAATCCCGATTGCAAAGGTTCAAATTTCCTCCAAGTTCAAACAGTTCTGAGCTGAATTTCTATAGCACATAATTGCTAAGGTTCTATGAACATAACCAAACTGAAGATAAAACTCTTCTAGTAAATGATTTACAAAATACAATATTTTAGTGAGGCAGTGGTGGCCCGTGCCTTTGATCCCAGCAGAGAAGGCAGATCTCTGCGAGCTCAAGGCCAGTCTGGTCTACAGAATGAGTTCCAGGTAAGCCAAGGCTACATAGAGAAACCCTACCTCAAAAGGAAACAGAGAGAGAGAGAGAGACACGGAGAGTGAGGGAGAGGGCGGGAGAGGGGGAGAGAGGGGGAGAGGGGGGGAGGGAGAAAGAGAGAGGGAGAGGGAGAGGGAGAGGGAGAGAGAGAGAGAGAGAGAGAGAGAGAGAGAGAGAGAGAATCCTTTAAATACCTAGAAACTATGACCCTTAGGAAATTTTCTAAATGGTTACCAAGCTATATATAGCTCACCAAGCTGTATGTTGGATTTATGTATTTTGTTGTATTATCTTACTACAATTTTTTTGAAAATTTTTCTGCCCCAGGCTGAAGATAGTTCAGTGGTTTAGACCACTGGCTACTCTTCCATAGGACCCAGGTTCAATTCCCAGCACCTACACATCGGTTCACATCATCTGTAACTTGTCCAGTGGATCTGACACCCTTTTCTAGCCTTCATGGGCACCAGGCATGTATATAGTATACAGATACATGCAGGGAAAAGACCCATACACATATAACACTTTTATAAAATAGATAGAAAGACAGACAGACAGATAGACAAGAGGCCTGGGCCATAATAAAAATGGCTGAGATACAGAAACTTGCCACCAAGCTTGAGGACCTAAATTCAGTCCCTGAGAGAGAGTGAGAATGAGTCAATTCCTGCAAATTGTCCTCTGATCTCCACACATGTAACCATTGCAGGGTTACATCTTATTCATACATACATACTACATACACACTCACTCACTCACTCAAAATATTAAAAAGATAGAAACAAAAGTAAATGGTGGTGTCACACGCCTTTAATCCCAGCACTCAACAGGCAGAAACAGGTGAATCTCTGTGAATTCCAGGCCAGCCTGGTCTACAAGAGCTAGTTCCACGACAGGCTCCAAAGCTACACAGAAAAACCCTGTCTTGAAATCTTGAAAAAAAAAGAAAGAAAAAACATTAGAGTTGGAGAGATGGTTCAACAGTTAAAAGAGCGCTGACTGCTCTTCCAGAGGACCCAGTTCAATTCCCAGCACCCACTGGCAGTTCACAACTATCTGTAACTCCAGTTCCAGGGGACCGGACACCAATGGCAAAACACCAATTCATACTTTAAAAAATAAAAAGCACCCACATATTACTCTTGGGGCTGGAGAGATGGCTCAGCAGTTAAAAACACTTGCAGTTCTTCCAAATTCATTTCACGGCACCCTCATTAGGCAGTTCACAAAAGCATACAACTCCAATTCTATGGGAGCCAACAATTCTGACCTCTCCAAGCACCCAGACACCTGCGACATGTATACACAAAGACAATATACACATATAAAGCTTTAATAAAATATTAACAACATTAAACCTAGTAACATGGAAAGAAAATGATATAAGGTTTTGACTAGAAAAGGGGATGTGGGCCCACAGTAGAGTGCTTGCGTAGCATGAACAAAGCCCCACTGTTCAATTTCCAGCACTACAAAATAAACAAATAATATATATTATATTATGTATATATAATGTATAATAATAAATATAATATATACATACTTATATATTTATTTGGTTAGTTGGTTGATTTTTTTCAAACAGGTTTCACTGTGTAGTAACAGACTTGGTTGTCCTGGAACTTGCTCTGTAGACCAGGCTGGCCTCTAACTCAAAGATCCACCTGCCTCTGCCTCCTTAGTGCTGGGATTTAAGAGTGCACCATCACTTCCCAGCTGAATTTTTTTAATTAAATATTTATAATTATTGCTAAACTTAAGTTTTATCTCCAGGACCTACAGGATACAAATAAGAGTTTTCCCAGAATCTTGGGGCTGGAGAGGCAGCTCTGCAGCGGTGCTCATCCGCTCCTGACCCTCCACAGCCGTGAGCAGTCTGTCCTGGGAACTGTGAGGTGGAATAAAATTTTCCTCCCTTAAGTTGCTTCTTCTTCAGTCAAAGCAATAAAAAATAATAATAATTAAGCTATACAACCAAGGCTGTGTGGAACTGGCCAAAGGAAAATGAAGACTCGTAGATCAATGGAAGGAAACACAGAACCCAGATCTACCTACTCCACACAAGTACAATCAACAGATTGTTAACAAATGTGCAAAATTCAATTGAGAGAAGACAATATTTCCAACAAACAATGCTGGTGCAACTGGGTTCTATACAGGCAAAAGGGGAGGAGAGAGTGTCCTAAACACTAAACCTGACAAAAAATACAATCCAAAACAGCTCGGGTTTAAATACATAGTCTAAAAACATAAAAGTAGCTGGATATAGTGGTACACACTTTTAATTCTAGCAGGGGGAATCTCTGTGAATTCAAAGCCAACCTGATCTACATAGTAAATTCCAGGACAGAAACCTGTCTCAACACCCCCAATGAGGGGGAGGGGGGCGGCGAACAGATAGAAGGATAAAATGATAATGAAAAATTTTAAAAGAAAACATAAAAATCCTCATGAAGAAGTTATATTCATAAATGGTGTGGGAAACCAATACAGTAGACTTAATCAAAATTAAAGTTTTACTGTAGAGGAGAAAATGTTAAAAGACCGGAAAATGATTCAATGGTTAAGACTGCAGATTTCTCTAGCACATGACCCAGTTTTGGTTACCAGCACTCATATAAGGCAGCTCAAAACTGCCTATAATTCCAGCTCCAGAGCACCCAACATCTTCTGGCCTTCAAGTGCACCTAGACCCACGTTCATATACACATACATAAATACAGACACATACGCATATGTGCATAATTAAAATAAAACAAAATCTTTATGAATAAAACAGAAAAAAACTGTTAAGAGGATAAAATGCAAGAGGCATCTCTACTTTCCCATGGTAAGTTATAGTCTACAGAATAGCAATTAAAAGTTTAAACAATTATTACGTAGACCTATATTAATGACCTTCAAAATCAGACATCATTCTCAGTGGAGAAAAAGCCAATCTCAAAAGATGAATGTAACATCCTTAAAAGGACAGAATTACAAAATGATTCAGGAAGGAGAAGAGGTACATGAATGGATATCAAGAAGTAGATGAGATCTTTGAAAAAATGAACAAGTCCTTGTACCTCGACTGTGGCAGTAGTTATATAAAATCTACAGATGTAATAAAAAAAAAGTTAAAATAAGGTAACCTATTAACTGACTGTTGTTAGTATAACTAAATTACTGGACCAAATATTGTCAAGCAATGCTAACTTGACTAAAAATTGGCAGCGCTGAATGCAAATGGCTCTATGCTGAGATGAGGGTTTTTTCTCCCTTTTCTTTTTTGTTCAGAGAAAGAGTCTCATGTATCCCAGGCTGGCTTTGAACTCACTATGTAGCTAAGAACTTCCTGTCTCCACCTACTGAGTACTGAAATTACAGGGGAATGCCACTCTGCCTGGTTTTATGTGACGCTGAGATCAAACCCAGGGCCTCAAGCATGCTAAGCAAGCACTCTACCAACTAAGCTACATCTCAAGCTCCTGAAACAAATACTTTCAAATTTAAATAATGTGCCTCAGTTCTTAGCACCCACCATTGCCTCAACATGTTCCTAAAATGATTCGGGTCACAAGAAAATAAATTACATAGTATTTCATGTACCAACTCCCTTAGTTTATCTATTAAAAGAACAGTTATTTGCACACGTTAACCCGCATGAAAACTTATTCCTTTACATTTCTCCCTCCATCCCCTTGTTAGCACACAGCAGTGACAACGTGTTCAGGCTTAGAGTCCTGCCTCTAGACTCTCCCATCTCTCAACCTCTTCAACCTTCCCAGGAGTACAAAGCTCAAAGATTACTCTCCCATGCACCACCACTTTTCCTTATATTTGATGTTGCCCAGATGGTAGAATTTCTTAAAATTAAAGAAAACATTTCAATTTAAATTTAAAAGAAAAAGTTTTAAAAATAAACACAAACCAATACTGGAAAGAGCTGCTTCCTGAGGGAGTGAGTTCTGTATCACTTATGTACTGGAGCATATGGGAAGCTGTGAACCTGTCCCAACAATAGAATTCTGTGATCCTATATCATTCCCTTAAAGTTCTTCCCTTTCACACCTGGCATTCCAAGCCACTCCTTAAATGGTGCCCTAAGCCAAGAGCACACCTGTAGCAAGAACCACAGAGCTGGGACCAAGGAAGCTGGGAACCAGCCACACGCTGTTTCACTCAGACTGATCCAGTCTTTACAACCCAAGAGCTCGTGCAAACCCACCTGTCTCTCTTAACAGATCATGTCCACAGACAAGACACACCTTAAGGCCAGTACCCCAAAGCTACTGGTGGAATGAATTCCCACAACATTTTCCCTTTTTGTCTAAATAAGAAAGTTCTAAGTCTAATACAAAACTATATACAGTAAGAACAATTATCAAGAATTGTCCAGGAGAAAGGGTAATAACGTAACACAAAAGTGAGAGACTGAATTGAGGAATAAAGTCAAGGCTAGCCTGGGCCTGAAAACAAAAAACCCACAGGACATAGTAATTTCCTAGACCATTTAGGGGGAAGAATGTTTCTGAGATCAAACCCAGGACTTTGAGCATGCATAGTACTCACTCTACCATCTGAGCCAAACCTCCAGACTCTCCTAACCTTTCCTGTCTCCAATGCTCCATTAACACTGTCCTGCAGCATGAGCCTCAACATTCTCCAAGCACAATCTGCATGTGCTCCTACTTCACTGGATTGACATTCCCCTTTCCTTCTCAATTTCAAGAGCCAATGTTCTAACACATTAAGGAAGATTTTTAACCTGGTATTTATCTTCTCATCATTCTTTCTATATTCATTCTATTAATTTACGTTTCGAGCCCATGTGTCCTAATTATAAATTTACAACAAAACAGAAAGAAAAAAAACCAGCAGAGCTGGAGAGATGGCTCAGTGGTTAAGAGCATTGCCTGCTTTTCCAAAGGTCATGAGTTCAATTCCCAGCAACCACATGGTGGCTCACAACCATCTGTAATGAGGTCTGCTGCCCTCTTCTGGTCTGCAGACACAGACAGAATAGTGTATACATAATAAATAAATAAATAAATAAATAAATAAATATTTTTTGAAAAACCAGCAGAAATGCTTTGGTGATATGAATGAGAATTGCCTCTACAGGCTCACATATTTGAATGTTTGGTCCCAGTTGGTGGAGCTGTTTGGAGAGTATTGGGAGGTATGGATGAGAAGTGTCCCTAGGGATGGGCTTTGAGGTTTCAAAAGTTCACACCATTCCCAGTGTTTCTCTGTCTCATGCTTGTGGTAAGGACGTAAGCTCTCCACTACTGCTCCAGCACCATGCCTGCCTCCCAAGGAAGATCATCATGGACTCTTAACTAGCCCTCTGAAACTAAAAGCCCCAATAAACACTTCCCTCTGTAAACTGTCTTGGTCATGGTATCTGTAGAGCAACTAAAAAACTAAGGACACTACTAGAAGAATGTCTTCCCCATCAGAGGAACACACACCTATTCTGGTTTTTTCTAACATATATTCTTCCTAGAAGATTCACTTTTACTCAATCATGTATTAACTTGAACCCTCTTTCATTTTCTTTCTGTTTTTGTTGGTGCCCCTCCCCCGAGACAAAGCTATTCTGTAGCCCATGATAGACTTGGCCTCTTTACTGAAAAAAAAAAAAAAAAAAAAATGTTATTGGAAACAATGCAAGATTGTATAAAGGTGTGCCTCTGCTTCTTTTAGTCTTCACCCAGGTGTATGCATGAGCAGCAGGGACGAAGCTGCTGGTATTAGAGCAAGCCCCTATCATCAGCTTTTGAAACAAAATGTTGATGAGGCCCAATATTACAAAAGCCCTGCTGTTTTAGCTTGGTGGGGTTTTTTGTTGCTGTTGTTGTCTTTTTTTTTTCTTCCTTCCTTCCTTCCTTCCTTCCTTCCTTCCTTCTTTCCTTCCTTCCTTCCTTCCTTTCTTTTTCTTCTTTAATTTTTAGATAAGGGCTGACATGTAGCCCAGATGTGACTTTCAATCTTCCTGCCTAAGCTTTCTAAGAGGCAAGCCTCACAACAACCATCAAGTAAAATCCTGTTCCAACAGAAGGTATGTAATAGTTATCTTGAGTAACAACTTGTTCAGATTTAGACTCATCATGGAAACAAATTTCTAGGCATATCTATGTGGGATTATCTAGACTAGGTTAACTGAGAATATTCATAACTCTCTGCTTCTTGACTAGAGGAGCAATGAGACCACACACCTCTGTCCTGCTAACACACCTTGCTCACCAGGCTATACAGTGTCCCTTGCAACTCTTAGCCAAAAGTAGCTTCCTTATGTTGCATTTGTCAGGTATTTTCTTATAGCAACTGAGACAAAACAATTAATACAGAAACTATTCCTCATTTCCCCATTTCCAATTTAACATCACCATCCTGGTTTTTGAGACAAGGGTTCTCTGTGTAGCCCTGGCTCATCCTGGAACTCACTCTGTAGACCAGGCTAGCCTCAAACTCAGAGCTCCACCTGTCTCTGCCTGCCAAATGCTGGGATTAAAGGTGTGCACCACCTCAGCCTGGCTCTCAATTTCTAATCATTTAAATCATCTCATCTGTCAATTGAATGTCCCTTAGGCAGCTAAGTGCTTTCTTTTACTAGTCAGATTATTCAAGGACTCATTACACTTAAGATAACCAGAGGCAGCCCTCCTCTGTATGAACTATTGAAATCATATGCACAGGGGCAGGCATGACGGCACACACTTATGATAATTTGGGAAACCGTACCAGGCAAGCCTGACATAAGTAGCAAGACTCCCGTCTTTAAAAATTAAAAAGAAACTACTGTATATAAAAGACATCAGTGATTTCTGATGAGTAAAAGGTGACTTTGGGTGTATCAGAAATGTTCTGAACTTAGGACAACAACGGTTGCTTAATCCTGTGAACATACTAAAAATACTGGAAGGATGACTCTCACGCCATGTGCACTGTATCAACTTCTTATGAGTCTCCACCTACATGAAAACATTCATATTTGTCAAAGAGAAGTAAAACACACTTAAATTTTGAGAAAGAAAATACAGACTCACACTGTACTCTTTAGGAAATAGTTAAATTATCCTAAAACATGTACCTATCACAAACCAGGTACCATGTTTAAGAACCAGAGAAAGACCAGCAGGCTACAAAATAAACTGGAAAGAGGCGGGCAGCCCATTTAATTATCACTATAATAAGAACTAGGAAAAAGCCTTTTCCGGTGGCGGGGCCGCACGGTGAGGACCTCGTGTTCATACTTGCAGCTATGCCGTCCAAGGGTCCGCTGCAGTCCGTGCAAGTCTTCGGACACAAGAAGACAGCCACAGCTGTGGCGCACTGCAAACGGAGAAATGGGCTCATCAAGGTGAACGAACGTCCCCTGGAGATGATCGAGACGCGCACGCTGCAGTACAAATTACTGGAGCCTGTTCTGCTGCTGGGCAAGGAGCGATTCGCTGGTGTGGATATCCGGGTCCGCGTGAAGGGTGGTGGTCATGTGGCCCAAATTTATGCTATCCGACAGTCCATCTCCAAAGCCCTGGTGGCCTATTACCAAAAGTATGTGGATGAGGCCTCCAAGAAGGAGATCAAAGATATCCTCATCCAGTATGATCGGACCCTGCTTGTAGCTGATCCTCGGCGCTGTGAATCCAAAAAGTTTGGAGGTCCTGGTACCCGTGCTCAATACCAGAAATCCTACCGATAAGCCCAACTCAAGGATCAGGGTTTACCTTTGTAATAAACATCCTAGGATTTTAATGTTAAAAAAAAAAAGAACTAGGAAAAAAACACCACTCAAAGCTAGGACTGACCTAATCAAAGAAAGGGCACATATGAGAAGCAGCAATATGCTTCAGTCTGTTTAAGGTTCCGCACCCAGTTTAAGTAGACTGACATTATAATGTAACCCTACATTATAGGAGTTTAAAAGTCCTGAAATTGATAACTGGCTCCCATTTGCCATGGGAGGCTCGCCTGGTCATTTTGTTACCCTGAAGGAAAATGGACCTGAATTTTATGAATGGATATTTCTGACACACATACAGCATTAAGTGGAATTTTAAGGTACCCAAATTTTCATGCACATTATTTATATAACAGACTAATACAAAAAGAAAGTTATGCTATGAAACTATATACATTCATTAGTCATGGTTGCATAGAAAAGAAAAGCACAGGGCACACAAAAGCTCCCTAACACAGAAGGTCTGACTTCAAATTCATAAGTATTATAAATATATAAACAAATACTTCTTTGAATATAACAAACATATTATTAAACAGTATAGAAAAACCTTAGATTAGGAATTAGAAAACTATATTTTGTATTTCAAAACAGAATACTTCTGCTTTTATAAATTTTATTAGACCAAACCTTTGTGCACTTGTGTATACATTCTCCATAGTTTCTTTCCCAACTCAACAGCAGTTTCAGCACAGATTCTATGGCCAATAAGACTAAAATGTTACCTGGTACTTTACTAAAAAAAAAAAAAAAAAAAAAAAAAATCTAGAAACTCCTACCTAATCAAAAGTAGTCAACACTGATACAGAGCAAACACATCTAAACTACCTTTAGGAACCAGATGTTTCCATAGATACCAAAAGGCATTTCCTTAGATAAGCATTTATTTAATATACTAGTAAAACAAGTCACATCAGGGCTTAGAACCAATAAAGACCTTCAAGAGAAAGGAATTCATATTTTCTTCTGCTGGCTAATAAATCATCCAAAACACAAGGGTAGCTTCAAAGGAACATGCATGATCCTTTGGGGTTGAGGTATTGTCATCTGAATTTGGATACACATGGATCTCTTTCCATGTAGTTTACTCACATGCTTGGGAAGGTATGCTGATGGCTTTTGACAGTAGAATGTTACCTCCTCACTACAGAACTTCCAGAGTTCTCATGGCACAGCAGCCAACTTTCCCCGAGTGAATAACCCATGAGAAAAAAAGGCCAGTTACGGCCAGCGAGATGGCCCCATCAGTCAAGGCAGATGCTGCCAAGCCTGACAACCTAAGTTCAATCCCCAACACACACAGTTTTAAAACAAAACAAAACAAAAAAACCTGACTCCCACAAGTCGTCCTCTGACCTCTACATGCATGCTGAATACAAACACAAATATGTGTACAGATATAAATGTAATTTTTAAATTTTACAGAGTTTCTAGAAAGACCTGTATCTCTTCATATGTACAGCAATTATTGACCTACCTTGTTTTCGAACATCTTCTACAGCAGCCACAAGCTCCTCCTTGAGAAACTGACTCTCTTTTGCAATTTTATCCCCCTTTTCCAAGAAATTCTCAGTTGCTTGTTCAACAGATGCAGCCAAAACATGGGCCTTCTTGGAACGACCTCTCTTTTTATTAGAGGGCCCTTTACTGTTGGTATTTACCAGGGTTGTCACCTAAGAGTTAAATTAAAAAAAAAAAATAATCATTTAAAGTGAAAAGTAAGCAGACTAATATCTCTAAAGACAGCAAGCCTCAATTCATAAGGAAGGAAGGCACTACACTTAGAAAGCTTGCTAAGCGTAAACTAGCACAACACTTTCCAGATTGGAGAACAGAAAAATGATGCTACATTTAGTTTCCAAAATAATTTAATTTTTAATATGTAAGAAATGCAATGCATATTTTAATTTCTTAAATAATCATTTGGTTTTAGAGCAACTTTCAGACTAAAACTAAGATTACTGATAAGTACAATGCCTTTTTTTAGTGAAGAATTTCTAGAACAAGTTGAACAATGAATTTAGCTTTATCAGAAGGCTACATTTTTTCATTGTCACCAGTCTGCAAAAGATAACTTACTTCTGAAGTCTATTTAAGCTTATTAACACAAATCTTAGCATTAGTTAGTAAAGGTCCTTAATAAAGAAAAGAAAGATTGCCCACAGAAACCTACTATGATGATGCTTAAAGTTTCAGAACTTTAGCCATCATTAATAAGTTTAATATTGCCAGATGATCTGTAGGTTGAAGATGATTAAAGATTTGTTACAGTATTAATCTGCCAACACAAGACCTGAAAGATACAATATATACTGGGTTCAAGAAAGCAAATATTCTATCTAACACCCACACAGCTACATATAGACACATAGAATAACAGTTTATGACTTGGAAGGCAATTTTTGGTTGTGAGCCTAGCCTTTAACGGCTGAGCCATCTCTCCAGCCCTTGGAAGGCAATTTTTAAAGACAGTAAATGCCATTCTCATTTTCTCTCTCCTCTAATATATACAAAAGAGGAAAGATATATAGCTAGTTGCTAAGTTAATAAACGCCATCACATTATGATACATGTATTGTAACAAAATATACCAAACCTATACCTTTAAATTCAATTACCTGCCAACTAATCCTACACAACAAAAGGTGCATTAAGCTAAATGAGGAACTGTAACAAGTCCCATCTTCCTTGGATTTCTTCTCTAATGGAGGGTGAAGAAAAGCACAAATATTTGGACATTTGCCCCACATACTAATAACCTTTACCATCAGCAATAAGACTTTAGAAAATGGTAGCAACTATAGTCTAAAGAATTAACTATAGCCAGGTATGGTTCACATGGCTCTAATACAAGCAGTATTTATGAAGTAAAGACAGGGATCAGAAGAATTTAAGTTCAGCCTCAGGTACTTAAGGAGTTTTGATACCAGTCTTGGTGATATAAAACCCTGTCTCAAAAACAGTAACAAAAAGAATTAAATAAATATATGTGGGGCTGAGAGATGGCTCAGCAGTTAAGAGTACTGGCTGCTCTTCCAGATGACCCAGGTTCAATTCCCAGCATCTACATGACAACTAACAACTGTAACTCCAAGATCTGACACCCTCACACAGACATACATGCAGGCACAACACCAATGCACAAAATAAAAATAAGTAATTTTTAAATAAATAAATGTGTTGATATTCAGCTAGTAATGAAACCAAATTATCAAACTAACCAAGCTCAATCAATTCAAATAAGACTCTGAGCTAACAACCTTGGTCATGAGTCTGTTAGCCAGGCCTATTGCAAAACAATGTTTGAACAGCTATGCATTTGTGTTTCCAGATTCTTACCTGTGTAACAAGAGGCTCCAACAGTCTTTCTACAGCCAGAGTCCTGATCTCTAGACTTTTGGGGTCCCATTTGAAGTTTATGTTGCCAGTGTGGACGGCAGTCATTTCTAAGAAACAAAAAGCCAAAATCAAGCAAATGTCAAACATAAACATAAAATACATAATAAACCTCTAACAAAGACTTTCCTATCAGTAAAGCAGCATTCACAAGATGAAATAATTATAACCTGCAAATGACCTCTTACACATAACAATTTCATGCTTACAAACACTAAGGGATAATCTTAAGCACACAGAATCTCTAAGTTTGGCTTCTCTGATACAAAGATATTTCTACTTCTAGTTTTTCCAGTCCAGCATTGGTACAGCATGAGAAGCTAAAGTGAAGGGTGTTTTAAAAGAAATTTCTGCCAAGCCTAATGACGCACGCTTTTAATCCCAGCACTGGGTAGGCAGAAGCTGTCAAATCTCTATGAGTTTGAAGTCAGGCTGTTCTACATAACGAGTTCCAGGCCATTCAAGGCTATAGAGTGAGACCCTGATCAAGATGGGAGGGGGAGAGAGAGAGAGAGAGAGAGAGAGAGAGAGAGAGAGAGAGAGAGAGAGAGAGAGAGAGAGAGAGAGAGAGAGATTTTTTTCAGAAACATTTTCTATTAGTTTTCCCCGCATCAACTGCAGTATCCCCAAAGGTATACTTCAGTTCATTATTGCTTAGATTTAAAGTATTTTATGTGTTTATGTGTTGATTTATCTACATATATGTCTGTGCACAATATGCATGCCAGGAGCCCAAAGAGGCCAAAAAAGGGTATCAGATCCTCCAGAACTAAAATTACATGGACGGCTACAAACCACCATGTAGATGCTAGGCATGGAACCAGGGTCCTCTATGAAGAGCAACAAGTACTCTTAACCACTGAGCCATTGCTCCATTCCCTGTTCTGAATATTTGATCTGGGTTTAATAACCTAGAGAATAAATCATGGATACCTTTAACAATTTCACAGAATCAATATACCACAGAAATATAACGTGAGCCATTTATGTAACTTAAAATTTTCTAGTAGCCACAGTGAAAACATTAAAAAAAAAAAAACCCACCGGATTTTAATAATGTACTTTCTTTAACCAAAAATATCCAAAATATTTCAATATGTAATCAATATATTTTTTATTAGAGATGTCTTATCTAGGCACCAAGTGTTCAAAATAGAGTGTTATTTTACACTTATGAAATAACTCAATTCAGACAAGTCACTAATTAAAGGCGTTTAGTAAACCGGGCTGTGTTGGTCCTTTAATCCCAGCACTCAGGAGGCAGAGGCAAGAGTCTCTGAGTTCAAGACCAGCTGGTCTACAGAGCAAGTTCCATTAACCGTCAGGGCTACAAAGAGAAACCCTGCCTAGAAAGAAAGAAAAGTGATCAGTAGCTTCATGCAGATAAATCGTGTACCTTAAACACACTACCATGCAGATAACTACTGTAGTAGTCATGATATCTTCTTCCAAGTAGTACTTGGTCATGCATGTTTTTCTTTCAAGACATGCTCTACTATCACTACAACTATGAAAAGCACTGATATTCCCATTGGTTACAAAGTTAGACAGAGCTGAAAAATGTGGCTTTTATACATTCTAATGACAAAAAGAAATGCTAAATTCCTGTAAGTAAGCACTGAAAACAAAAACAAAATTTGTTCAATACAAATTCACTATACATTGGCCAGGTGGTGGTGGTAAACACCTTTAATTCCAGCACTCAGGAGGCAGAGTGCAGGAGGATCTTGGTGAGTTCAAGGCCAGCCTGGTCTACAAGAGCTAGTTCCATGACAGGCTCCAAAGCTACAGAGAAACCCTGTCTCAAAAAAACAAACAAACAAACAAACAAAAAACAAAAAAAAAACAAAAAAAAAAACACTATATATTAAGGAACCTCAATCCAGACAGGTGTGGAGGCACACACCTTTAATTCCCCAACTCAGGAAGCAGAGGCCAGCCTGATCTATAGTGAGTTCCAGTACAGCTAGAACTACATAGTGAGACCCTGTCAAAAGAAAAGGAGGAGGAAGGGAAGGAGGAAATCTCAATCCACTAATGAAATGGTTCGCAGTTAAAAGCACTGGCTGCCCTTCCAAAGGACCCAGATTTGGTTCCTATAATCCATATAGCAGCTCACAGCCGCCTATAACTCCAGCTCCAGACAATCTAAAGCACTACCACCACCAGGCTCCTAGCTGGGTTTTCTAATATTACAGAACTATGCAGTCACTCAGGGAAAAAAGTTATTTTCACAATTAACAAAATTAAACTCAGGAGGACAAGATCCAAGAGCACACTTAGTCACCTTATCTACTTTGAACTTGCATCATTGTGTGTGTGTGTGTGTGTGTGTGTGTGTGTGTCTTTAAAGGTTATTTGTCCACTAGTCAGTAAGCCTTAAGAGTCGGGAGGGTCTAAGTTGTTAAAGGCTGCTAACAGCTCAAGTAAATGTCATCAAATGTCACAGATAAGACATTTCAGAAGAAATTATTTGCCCTGTGAATCCCAGTTTCCTAACATTTCAAAGAGACTGCTTCAGTACAAATAAGACAACCTTTCAGGATTAGAGGGCTAGACCCTGTGATTAAATAAAACCAGTTCTAAATGGGCATCTAGAGAAGCTCCCAGTTACTGAGCAAGCAGAACACAATTCACTTTTTGGGGAGAGAGTGGTAGTGCTTGGAACTGAGCTCAGAGCCTGACACAGGTTACTCTACCACTGACGACAATTCACTTTCCCAAAGAAATGCTTCTAATTTTTCTGAAATAAAATGCTTTCCAGATACAGGGAAACCAATTTAAAAAAAAAAAAAAGTTACAGGGTTTAAGGCTTTATGTTACTTGAGACAGGGCCTCACTATGTAGTCGTAGCTGGCCTGAAACTCACAGGGATCAACCTGCCTCGGCCTTTGAAGTGCTGAGATTAAAGGTGTGTACCAACACACCTACAGTAAAATTAATTTAAGATTTATTTTTGTTTTATTTTGCCTTTATGCACGTATGCATATCTCATACATGCAGTGTGCCCATGAAGTCAGAAGAGAGCATTGGATAGCCTGGAACTGGATAAGCTGCCATATGGGTACCAGAAACCCAATCCTCAGAAGAGCAGCAAGTGCTCCAGCCTCCAAATTAAATTGTTTTAACAAGATAGAAATGGTGGTCTATGCCTGTAATATGAACACTTGGTTGAGGCAGGAGGATGATCACAAGGACATCCTAAATACTGAGTTGACAGAGTCTAACTTAAGCTACAGTCTAAAAAGAACAAACAAAAAAAATCTGAATATTTTGTTTTCCTGCTTTAGAGCCCCAGGGCTTCCCATGTGTTAAGCGTGAGCTCCACTGAGAAAGCTAAGGCTCTGCTACTTTCAAAAACACAACACAAAGGTGAACTGTAAACACAATGAATGAAAACGACACCTGGCCTCCCCAGGTGGAGGATGGACAGAACAGACCTACAAAAAAAAAAAAAAAAAAAAAAAAAAAAGGCCAACTCAAAAGATATGCCCAACTGATCGACTCCAGGCAATTATCACAGACTAGATGGGTCTTCCAGACAGAGATAGCAACTCTGGGAAGAAGAGAGATGGGATTCACCAGCCTGACTCAGATGAAGTGGGATGCACAATACTGAGCAGAGATAACAAGTCACATGGCAGAACTCAGATTAATATAAACAGGTTAATTTAAGTTTTAAGAACTAGTTGGGAACAACCCTTAGCCAAGGCCAACCTTTCATAATAGTCTCCGTATTATTATTTGGGAGCTAGCAGTCCAAAGAAATACCTGCTATCCCCTCCAAACTCTCCCATGTATTATTCCCCAATCCACACCTCTACCCACCCCCATATCTCTCTTTCAAATTCATGGCCTATTTTCTTTATCTTATGCAAACAACAGCTTTAATCAAAAACCCTGCCAAGCAGCCAGCTAAATGGATCAGCAAATAAAGGCTGACACAAAGTCTGACAGCCAGAGTTCAACCCTCAGGTCCTACATAGTAAAAAGGAGAGAGCTACTTGGTCCTTCAAAGTTGTGTTCTCTGACTTCCACATGTATACCATGGCGCACACATCCACACAAATACACAATAAATGTATAAACATATATACACATGTATACACACACACTTCTGACAAAAGTGACATCAAGCAATATTAAATTATACTACAGAACCAAGTTAGGACTTTGACGGCCCAGTATTGAAAAAGGCCCAAACAAAATTATAGATCTTAAAATTTACAAAGAACAATATCCACAAGAACAACACCAGCTTCTGACACTAGCTTTTCCACTAACTTATTTTCTGACTTTGGGAAAGTCATTTCTTCTCTCTGGAGCTTCAACTTTCTCATCTACAAAAAGAAAAGAGGATGATAAAGATCGCTCAGCAGTTTAGAGCACCTGCTGTTCTTTTTTTAATATTTATTTATTATGTATACAATATTCTGTCTGTGTGTATGCCTGCAGGCCAAAAGAGGGCACCAGACCCCATTACAGATGGTTGTGAGCCACCATGTGGTTCCTGGGAATTGAACTCAGGACCTTTGGAAGAGCAGGCAATGCTCTTAACCACTGAGCAATCTCTCCAGTCCCAAGCACCTGCTGTTCTTGCAGAGGACCCGAGTACAGTTCCCAACACCCACATCAGGCAGCTCATAATCACTTCTAATTCCAGCTCCAAGGAATCAGACATCATCTCCTGTCCTCTAAAGACACCCACACACATGTAGCATTCACTCACACAGATATACACACATACACATAAATAAATCTTAAAAAGTAAATCTCGAAAGAAAAAAATGAGTGGGCCACATGGTATATGCTTGTAATCCCAGAATTTAGGAAGCCAAAGCAAAAGTTATCAGGGCTTGCCAGGACTATGAAATCCTGTCTCAAAACACACACACACACACACACACAAACAGAAAAATAAAAACCAAGGGCCAGTGAGATAGATGAGCCAGTCAGATTCCTGCAAAGCCTGAAGCATATACGTTCCATCCTCACAACTCACATGGTAGAGAGAACCAACAACACTCTAGCATTCTCTAACCTTCACAGGTGCCCCCCTCACACACAAAACACACAATACATATAAATGAATAAATGTAATAAAAAAATTTAAGAGTTGGAGAGATAGCTACGCAGTTAAGAGTACTCTTGTTCTGTTCCCACACACACATAGCAGTTCACAACTGCTTGTAACTACAGCTCCAAGGACCTGATGCCCTTTTCTGACTTTCCTAGGCACTCCCATGAATGTGGTGCATATATAGCAAAACACTTATACACATAAAACTATAAACAAAAATACTTAATTTTTATTATTCTTAAGGTTGAATTCCATATTCTACATCCTTTGAGCTCTAAAATTAAAGTCTCTTTTTAATTAAATTTGTTCTTTGACATTTCATACGTGTATAAAATACATTCTAATCATTCTTCCTTCCTCTATCTCTGTCAACCCTCTGCTTCCTACAAATTCCTTTCTGTACATATGCCCTTGGAAGCCAAAGGCTTTGGATACCTTAGAGCTGGTGCTGCAAGAACTATCTGATTTGGGTGTGAGAATCAACGGTGGGTCCTCTGCAAGAGTAGTATGCATTCATAATCACTGAGTCATCCCTTGAGCCCCCAAAGACATTTAGAAGGTCCTTTTACACCACATCAATTTAACTAAACTATAGCAAGTTCCCACTAGTGCCTAGGGCTTCCCAACCCATGTTTCTGACCAAGTTTAGTGTACTGTGCTTGGGTTTCCTCTTGCGGGGTGGGTCTCACAGAACCTAATGGAAAGTGCTTAGTGACACCCATAACCATCACACCGCTATTGTACAAGTGGGCACATCTTTCTTGGCAGACTGTTAGTAAAGTCAGTAAGATTTACACCTGATTAAGACCACTGATGCCTCTTCTCATCTACCAGCCTACAGATGGCACCACCCACCACTAGGAAAAGGAAAGGTCTTTCTAGTGCTCTTTTCACTTATGTCAGTGGTTGTCAGCCTTCCTAATGCTGGGACCCTTTAATACAGTTCCTCATGTTGTGTGACCCCCAACCATAAAATTATTTTTGTTGCTACTTCATAACTACAAATTTGCTATTGCCATGGTAATGTAAATATCTGATCTGCAGCCCCTGTGAAAGGACTGTCTGACTCCCCCAAAGGGGTTGTGACCCACTGGTTAAGAACTGCTGACTTACGTTATCTCGACAGCCTTTGAATTGTTTTATTAAACTTAATTTTCTCTAGTTTAATGTGTTCCATGTTTTAAGTTTAAAGGTAACAATACTTGAACATTTTTATATTCCACAAGGTACTGGCAAAGTACTTTCTAAAGGGCACAGCAGTGTAAGAAGAACTGAATTTATGCAACCCATTTGAAAATATTCCCAAGCCTACAAAGAAAAAAATTCCTGCCTTAATCTTAGTCATATTCTCCTGGTTATTTACAATTAATGGTATTGTTTAGAATAGCTAAACAAATAACTTTTAAAGCTCTTGGCAGCTTCTAGTTTTCCAATTAACTTACAGAGTACTCCTTTCCAAGATCTATTATAAAATCTGCTAGAGCTGGCCAGCCTTAATGAAAAACAGCAACCTTAAGTTTTTCCAGGAGGAATTATACTTAGTGGAATGAAATAAAAAGTTAAAATGCAGTTATTCGGTCTTCGTTACCTTAAAAATAGTGATCTTGTCTATAAAGCAAAATATCGCTACAAATTCAGAAAGAGATTCAATTGCTTGTCTAGCAACCTGTATGAAAGAAAAAGCAAGAAAGGAAATACAGCACAGTTCCATCAGAACCCAGAGGAGCTGACTGTTGGCAAACTGCCTCTTTGTGGAAAGAGCTATATACATTCTCACAAGATATTACAAGTTCATTTACAACAGAATGGAAACATCATTCCTAAAATGTGTCTTCTTCCAAAGCTTTTCTATCCTTAGGATGCTAGTCATAGCCAATTTTTTAAACAGCAAGGTTATGTTAATGAAATGTTAGGATGGTTCATTTAAATGTAAATCAGAAGATTTAGAAATTAAAAGTACCCAAAGCAACATTAACTGTCACACCACACGAGATCCAGAATTGTGGATTACTCTGTACAGCCAGAGGTATGCCAGGTTGTATCTGCATTAAGCAGACTTACCACAGCAGTAGGAACCTCGGCTCCGAAATCTCTTTGTAACTGCAAAAAAAAAAAAAAAAAGTAATTCTTATAATTGACTTTGTCAAATTTTATTTGACTAATTCACCAAACCCCACTCTTCTTTTTCATACTATAAACTAGTTCAGATTAAGGGAACGGTAAGAATATATCTAAGTTTTAAATGGAGGTAGTCCCCATAAACAAAAAAATTATTTGCTCATAATTATAGCAAATACTCCTATCACAATTTCAGCATCATCTTCTTGATTGTGTCTAACCAGAGTAAAAAGTTTCCCATACAGCTGGAAAGAGTGTACTGTTCTTGAGGATCAAGAGTTCAGATCCCAACTTCCAGGTTGCACAGTTCACAAGGACTTTAATTATAGTTCCTAGGACCCTACTTCTGACCCTCTTCTGGCCTCTGTGCGCACCAATACTAATGCAAGCACATAGCCTCACATACACATAAGCAAAAGGTGATATAAAACTTCGTTTCAAATTTCCCAGGAGTTGGAGCACTGACTGTAATGGTAAAAATAAAATGGCGCTGTTCCCCAAGGGGCACAGCAGCAGAAAGACTGCAGGTCCCCGAATGGCAGCAGTGGGCAGCGGGCAGGCCACAAAGGCAGCCCGGAGTGGCCCAGAGGACCATGAAGGCCAGTGGGTCCTAGGCAGGAAGCTGTGTGCCGGGTGAGAGACTGAGAGGGGGACAACAAGTCCCACGAGGAGCAGCAGTCACAGCGGGTGAGGGGTGAGAGACAGATGGATAGGCACGTCATGCAGTGAGGTTGGACTTTTATTTAGTGGGTTATGGAGGGGAAAGGGAAAGGGGGAGAGAAGAGCAGACAGAGAGAGGGAGAGGGAGAGGGAGGGAGGATGGGGGATGAGGGGTGGGAGATGAGAAGAACCAAAGCAGCTACCTCTTTGGGAGAGAGATGGAAAGGAAGGGCTCAGGTTGGGAGCTGAAGATCAGCTTACCTAGGTGGAGGGGGTGGGGGAGTGGGCGTGGTTTGTCTCTTAGAGGGCTACGACAGAACAATACACTAACTGTTCTTCCAGAGGACCTGGATTTGGATCCCAGCAGCCACATGGTGGCTCACAATCATTTGAAACTGGGGTTCCAGGGGATCTGAGGTCTTTTGACATCTGAAGACACCAGGGATACTGGTGATGAACACACATACATACAGGAAAAACACTTATACGCAGAAAGTAAGTCAAAAAAATTAAATTCCCCACCTGCTATAAAGAATAACTGGATTGAAAGAGCCATCCATCGTGTATTGTGATCAACCCAGAGCACAGATACTCAGATACTCAAAAAACAACTCCAATCGCTCATATCTTTCATTTTATAATTTCTTGAGGATACCAAAGGAAATAGCTAAATTAAACCAGAAAACATGTTACAAAAAGCACTAAATAAAAGATAAAATCTAAATCTAACAGGATTTAATCAACCATTTAAGCAGCATGCAGTCAGCAAATAGAATGCCTCCTAGAACATTATTCCAGACAACAGTGAATACTACTGAAAAAGGACTAGGTATGGTGGCTCTCACCTGGAATCTAGCACAAGAGGCTGAGGCAAGAGAACAGATCTACACTATAAAAGCAAAGCAAAACAAACAAACAAAAAAAAACACTACAGAGATAGCATAAGCAATAAACAAGTAAGAGGCTATCAGCACTAAAAGGAAGATAGTTACAGTGATAATTAATGCAAGGAGGTAGGGTCCCTTAGAGGACCTTTCTATCTTAATAACAATAGATAGAGATCAAGAACCTGTCAAATTGAACCTAGCACCAGTCTAAAATAAAATCTCTGCACTTGGGAGGTAGTAGAAGAAAGATCAGAACTTTACTGGTGCTACTCCCAAATTATGAGCCAAAATAAGCCTCTCCTCCATTACACTGTTTTTCAGGTATTTTATCATGACAATAAGCAAAGTAATACATTAATCTTTCTTCTATTTCTGTTAGGTTTGGAAATTTCCCCTCAAAAACTGTGGATGAGCAGGCCATTGTGGAATAGTAGGGCATGGTGGCACCTGCTTTTAATCTGACCACTCAAGAGGCAGACAGGCAGGTGGATCTGAGTTTGAGGCCAGCCTGATCTACATGCACTCTAGGCTTGCTACAGCTATAAGAACCTTTGTCTCAAAAAGAGGCAGAGGAGAGAATGCTACTGGTTACAACACATCAGAAAGCATTAATAGTTCTCCTCTCTGAACAAGAAAAAAAAGCTCTAAAACCATAAAGGAGGGCGCCCCTAGGTATCAAAGAGGCCCAATTAAGACCTATCTGACAACACGGGAGAAGCAAGTGGTTGTCTCAGGTTGTGAAGAACACAGTCGCCTTCCAGCAACCATAGCATAATTGAGAGTGGGTGGTGGCAGCATCACTAAAACAAAACCTAAGAAATTATAAGGCATTACAGGTTTGAACTCTGTCCCTCCTTAAAATATTCTAGAGCCATTCTATTCTCACTGTTCACAATTATTTTGAGAAAAGCTAAAAACAATTCCTCTCCAAAGGAGAAGGAAATCTATATTGAGTCAGCTTATTATGACTACAGCAAATACATAAGATAATCAACTTTTAAAGGATTATTTTCAGCTCATGGTTTTAGTTACTTTAGTCTGTAACTGGCTGGTGCCACAACTTTGAGCTTATAGCAATACATCAAGGAAAACATGGTGAAATAAAGTCTACTGGTCAGAAGAACATCCCACATCAGTCAATGGGGGGGAGCCCCAGTGTCCTATAAACTCCTTGGAAGGCATGCCTCCAGTGATATAAAGACTTCCCACTGGGCCCTGTCTCCTAAAGCAATGGTTCTTGACGTAACCCATAAATTGCAAGTCCTTTGCAAGCCTCTATCTACAAAACTATTTATAATGTGATTCATAGCAGTAGCAAAATTACAGCCAGGAAATAGTGGTGAAAATAATTTTATGGTTGGGGTCACCACAAAATGAGGAACTGTATTAAAGGGTCGCAGCATTAGGAAGGTTGAGAAAGAACCACTGTTCTAAAGCTTCTTCTATCAGGTCACTCAAGAGATCTAGTGCTGAGATTAAAGGCATGTACAACCATACCCATACACCTGGGACACTCCAGAGCCCAACTATATAGTACACACAAATCCTGCTTTTTCCATTAAGTAAAAGTAAAAAATGGCCAGGCGGTGGTGGCGCACGCCTTTAATCCCAGCACTCGGGAGGCAGAGGCAGGTGGATCTCTGAGTTCGAGGCCAGCCTGGTCTACAAGAGCTAGTTCCAGGACAGGCTCTAGAAACTACAGGGAAACCCTGTCTCGAAAAAACCAAAAAAAATAAAATAAAATAAAAGTAAAAAATGTCCTTAAAGTCATGTTCCTACAAGTCTACAGGATTTCTCCAAGCACTTAACTCCTTCCTAATTCCTACATCAGTCAACACTGACTGCATAATCCTCCTACTGATACAATATACACTATTATGAAGGTTCTAGCCCCTAAGTCTTATCTCTGGTCTGGAGAATGTGAGTGAGCCAGTAGTGTCACAGCTCAGTTACACACTTGCCTTGCACTAGCTGAGCACTGGGCTCCTTTCCCAGAACTGATATAAAGAGTGTGTGTGGGCCGGGCAGTGGTGGCACACGCCTTTAATCCCAGCACTCGGGAGGCAGAGGCAGGCGGATCTCTGTGAGTTCGAGACCAGCCTGGTCTACAAGAGCTAGCTCCAGGACAGGCTCTAAAGCTGCAGAGAAACCCTGTCTCGAAAAACCAAAAAAAAAAAAAAGTGTGTGTGAAAGGTTTGTTACCAATGAATCTACACCCCAGCTATTCTCCAAGCAGTTCTAGTTATCACTATCATTGGGTCACTCCTCTCTGAGAGGAACAAACAAGATAAAGCCAAAGCCTCACTTAGCCTACTTCACCTGCACTAGCCTGGTGGCCTTCTCAGTCTCCACCCCATGAAAACATGGGCCTCCAGAGCGATCCATTTACTTTTCTTCTGCCAAGAGAACCTTCATATTTTTTCAATTGGAAAGTTACTCATCTTCTTTCAAGACTCAGCTACATCTACTCTCTACCTCACAGGAAGGGTTAGCTCTACTTCCCTAGATTCCACAGAAGTGGCCACAAGGCACTATAAAAAAAAAAAAAAGAGCCACTGTGAACACTCATGGATCTCGGTTAAGACAAGATCTTGCCATTAAGCCCTGCTGTGGCCTCAAACAAAGGCAATCTCCCTGCCTCAGTCTCCTACCCAAGTGAAAAGAGGGCTGACTACAGGTGCGTGCCAACACAATCAGCAAACCATCACTTTAAAAAGAAAGGTTATCTTAAACCTGGAGGTGGTTGTGCATGTCTTTAATCCCAGCACTGCAAAGCCAGCCTGGTCTAGAACTAGCTAGTTCCAGGACAGGCTCCAAACTACAGAGACACCCTGTCTCGAAAAACCAAAAAAGAGTTATCTTTGAAGAGAATCCTAGTTAACATTTATATACAGAGGAGTGAAGGTCAGAGAACAACTCTGGTTCTCTCTCTTCCACCCAGTGGTTTCTGGGATTTAGGCTGTCCTACCTAGAGGCAGGTACATTCCAGATAAGCCATCTCTCGGGCCCACCATCACTTTTCTTATTCAACTAAAATAACACTCTAAAGAGGAGCAGGGACACATGCTTGCAATCTTCTATGTTTAGCCGAATTGATTCAAAACTGTTTTAGTTTTCATTTTGCGATACTGACATGCAGAAAGAAATGAGGAATAAGATTAGCAAAAATAGACACAGACTGCAACTCCTATCTATCACTGATATTTACTAGAGCTAATCTCATTAGCTAGGAAACATAACATCTCTCTAGCATCTTGCTCACTGGCAAGTTTTTGATGAAGATGCTGTATTTAAGTGAATCCCTCCCAATATTACTGACATCCAGAATAACACTTCCTTACACTTAGTAACACTTCCGAGGAAAACGGCTTTATCTCACTAGTCTTAAAGAAGCTTAAATTTTTTTCAAGGTTACCATCTTCCATTTTCCTTGGATTTTGCCCCTTCCCAAGGGATCAAGCTCACATTTCATTTGACCACGCCTCTGTAAAATGACAGGTTTTTAAAGATACACTTCAAAGCCAGTAAAAAGCTTTTCTGAGAACCAAATGCCCCCAGATCAATGAAGCTAAGAAAAGGGAACACATGATTATAGGAAATCTCTGTCAATGTAGAGATCCCCAGGAATAGAAATCCCACAAACACTGCCTACTGGCTCTGCTTTTCAGCCTCTGGCTCATTCACTTCACCCTATTTTATAAACTGTGATTAAGGGCCCGGATTAATAATGAAATGTATAATATAATGAAATATGTAGCATAGTATGAGTAAATGGTAACAATGTATCTTTACTAGGAAAGAAAGTGTGTACTGAAGCTAACTGCACAGGCAAATGCACTATTCGCAAAGGTTCCTTTCCTTCATATCTGTAAAAATAGGCCATACTGAATGTGTTTCCTGAGTTGGGACAGCACTTCCAACTTCAAAAACAGTCAGCAGCTTAGCCTTGCTCATAAACCAGTGCAGGACTCTATAACCTAATCTGTCTCAGGCTTCCAACTCAAATCTTCAATTCTGATATCAAATACTAATAACAAACGGTAGCAATTAAAACATTTTCATGTCTGGATATTCCACTTATTTTGTCAATATTTAACAACAGAACCTCAGAAAATGACAAGGAAAACCCATAGCTTTATATAGTAGAAGGAAATCAAAATTATGTAATCCAGAAAAGAATTAGCCTTTAAATTAGCAATTCAGAAATGAGATAAATTATAACACTAAAATTAAATTGGGAGCAGGAGAGATGGCTCAGCCGTTAAGAGCACTAGCTGTTCTTCCAGAGGACCCAGGCTCAATTCCCAGCACCCACAAACAGTAGTTCACAACTGTTTGTAACTTCAAGATCTGACACCCTCACACAGACATACATGCAGGCAGAACACCAATGCACATAAAATAAAAATAAAAAGATTAAATTGGATTAATCATTATAAAATACTAACAATAAAATATTTTGTAACATATTTTCAGTCTTTTTTTAAAATTGGGGTGCTGTTTGGCTCAGTGGTTTAGAGTACTTGTTGTTTTACAGAAACGATTGGGTTCAATTCCCAGCAACCACATGGCAACTTACAACCATCTGTAACTCCAATCCAGAGGATCCGACTCCCTCTTTTCTGTCCTCTGATAGTACCAGGAACACACGGTACACATACATACATGCAGGAAAAACATTCATATACATAAAGTAAATAAAACTAAAAAATAAATTTTAATCCCAAAAATAAAAGTTATAGTAAATGCCACAATTCCAATCTTCTTCCCGCCTCCCCCTGGCACCTCCTCCCTTGGTTTTCTGAGTCAGGGTTTCTGTGTTGCCCTGGCTGTGCTGGAACTCACTCTACAGACCAGGCTGGCCTTGAACTCACAGAGATCCATCTGCCTGCCTCTGCCTCCCGAGCGCTGGGATTAAAGGCATGCGCCACCACTGTTCTTTCTAAAGAGCTGAAACAGAAGTACAATGTTCAATCTGCACCCATTCGAAAGGATGATGAAGTTCAGGTTGTCCCAGGACACTACAAAGGCCAGCAGACTGGCAAAGTGGTCCAAGTGTGCAGGAAGAAATACGTCATCTATACTGAACAAGTGCAGAGAGAAAAGGCTAACAGCACAACAGTCCCTGTGGGCATCTAACACAGCAAAGTGGTTATCATCAGGCGAACGCTGGACAAAGACCGCAAAAAGATCCTAGAAAGGAAAATCAAGTCTCGACAGTAGGAAAAGAGAAGGGCAACTGCACACAAGGAAGAAACAACTGAGAAGATAGAGTAGAGGCATCTCATATACAACTTTCAGACTGCTAAGTAGAAAGGAAGGAAGGAAGGAAGGAAGGAAGGAAGGAAGGAAGGAAGGAAGGAAGGAAGGAAGGAAGGAAGGAAGGGGGAGAGAGAGGAGAGGGATATTCAGATTGATAGAGTGTATAGTTATAGGTTCTCTGTCATCTTTGCTCTTTCTCTCGAGCTTCTCGTTAGCGGTTCTCTTTCTCCCATCCTTTTCTCTTTCTCTTTCTTCTCTTTTCTCTTTGCATCAGTCTTGCTTCAAGGCCACGGGCTAGTGCAGACTCGTTTCAGCGGAAGAAATTCCGGCAAGAGGATGGTTTTATTCTTTTGTATGTTCTATTGCTGTCGGCGGGTTTTAAAAGAAAAGAAAATGTATTCCAAATTGATGACTGGTGAAGTGTATCTGTAATCCCAGCAGTCCTATAGACTGATGAAAGGGAATCACAGACCCACAGCTCCAGGGACAGCTACCCTAGATTATTAAGCCACAGCAAAAACCAATGGGAGGAGGGCCAGCTAGATGGTTAATTGGGTAAAGCCACTGCCACGAAGCACTGATTTCTGAGTTTAATTCTCCAGAACCCACACTCTGTAGAGTAGAGATAAATAGATTCCCCATAATTTGTCCTCTGACATCCACACTCATATAGTATGCATGTATCCATGCACATACACCAAAAAAAATTTAATTGTTTTTAAATTTTTAAAAAGAGAGCACCTCCCTCAAAACAAGGGTATAAGACAAGAAACAACTCCCAAAAGCTGTCCTCTAGCCAATACACACATACACACACACCTGCACTTCTACACATATCATACATGCATACATACTACACACACACCTGCACTTGTACACACATCATACATGCATACATACTAAACACACACACAATGTGGTACACACACACACAATATAATACTCGACCCTAACAGGGAATTCTGGAGGAAGTATTAGGAAGACAGCATCCCAGGAAACACCAATAATCCTATCGCCTAGATAACTATACTGGCAGAAATCTATCTAGTTTAACTACTTTCTAACGCTTTAGTATTAAAAGTCCTGGAGTCAGCTGGGTGGTGGTGGTGCAGCATGGCTCATGCCTTTAATCCCAGCACTCAGGAAGCAAGCAGATCTCTGTGAGTTCAAGGCCAGTCTGGTCTTCAGAGCAAGTTTCAGGACTAGCTCCATAGCTACTGATAAACCCTGTCTCAAATACTCAAAAAAAAAAAAAAACTAATTAATTTAAGTAAATAAAAATCTTAGAGCCATATGTGGTCCCACATTCCCTGAATCCCGACACTTAGGAGGCAGGGCAGGTAGACAGAGTTCAGAATAGTCAAGCGTACACAAACAAACCCTGTCTCAGAGAGGAAGAAAAAGTCCTGAAACTTCCAGGTAAAGGCTTGGAGCATATGCAAATTGGATAAATTAAACTCACTTTGGTTAGCAGCAACTCTCTATCTCCCTAGTCGGGCACATGTTACAGGAACAGCTTGCCAGGTGGACAAATAAGGGTCCTTGCCCTCCAGATCCTGGGGAACTGCATTCTTATTGCTAATTACTGCTTCTAATCAGGCAGACAGAGAAACAGAAGGGCATCCACTACTACACTTACACTAATGCTAGTTCTTCTCCAGCAAATGTAATGAACCTTTCTCCCCTCCCACTTAATTTGTCTCTTTAGTCTCTTCTGGAAGATGGGGTTTTAATATGTAAAAGCAATCATTTAAGATTAGAATGTTATCATGGTGCTTCTTGATCCTCAGTGCTACTTTTACAAATGGATTGAGTATGTTAGTCCCCAGTTGGTGGGACTGAGAGTGTGGTAACAATGACTATAATCCCTAGCACTCTAATATTCACTGGGATGGTTGAGACAGGAGGATCATGAGTTCAAGACCAGCCTAAACTGCACAGTGAGACTTTGTCTTCAAAAGGGGATGGTATATTTTTATTTAAAAGGAAAGCAACACTTTGTCTTGTGGGCCAGTAACCTAGCACTTAGTGAATAGTACCTACTGCGTACAAAGAAACAGTCTGGTACACAGGAAGCAGAAAGATGAAAATAACACACTGACTTGAAGGACTTTACCATCTAGCACAGCAGCTAAGCGATTTTTACTATCTTAATAAAAGCAAGTTAGCAACATGGTAATTATTTAAATGATAAATTTGATTCACAGTCGGGCAGTGGTGGTACACGCCTTTAATCCCAGCACTCAGGAGGCAGAGGCAGGTGGATCTCTGTGAGTTTGAGGCTAGCCTGGTCTACAAGAGCTAGTTCCAGGACAGGCTACAAAACTACAGAGAAACCCTGTCTCAAAACAACAACAACAACTGATTCACCCCTAAGAAAGCCACTTAATATAGATAAAAGTACAGCTTGTCCAGCACTTCATAACGGAAAGACTATATAAGCATTTTATCACATTAGAAGTTAAAATAAACACCCTTTATAAATCATCTTACTCATTAGACAGATGACAAAGTTCAAACTGTAAGGCCAAGTCTCATAAGATTAAGAACTCCAAAGAGCACGCTATCATAATTCATCAGGTACAGATATCAATGACAAATTAGCAAAAAGAAATACCTCATCACTAAATCCTAACTCCATTGTTTAGTTTACCCTTATAAGAGCTATATACTAATGGACTGCAAAAATGGCTCAGTAGTTAAGAGCACTTGCTACTCAATCATTGAGGACCAGAATTCAGATCCCAGCACCCACATTGGGCAATTCACAAATACCTGGTAACTCCAGCTCCAAGGGATTAGGCACCCTCTTCTGGCCTCTGTGAGCACCTACACACACACACACACACACACACACACACACACACACATAAATGTGCCTACACTCACACATATACACACGAGTAAAATTATTTTTTATTTATTTATTACATATACCATGTTCTGCTTGCATGTATACTTGCAGACCAGAAGAGGGCACCAGATCTCATTACAGATGGCTGTGAGCCACCATGTGGTTGCTGGAAATTGAACTCAGGACCTCTGAAAGAGCAGCCAGTGCTCTTAACCTCTGAGCCATCTCTCCAGCCCAAATAAAATAAATTTTAAAAATTATATTATTCACTGGGCAGTGTTGGCAAACACCTTTAATCCCAGCACTTGGGAGGCAGAGGTAGGCGGATCTCTGTCAGTTTGGGGCCAGCCTGGTCTACAAAAGCCAGTTCCAGGACAACTAGAACTGTTACACAGAGAAACCCTGTCTCGAAAAATCAAAAAATAAAAACAAAAAAAAAAAACCTATTATTCAACCAGATATGGTGGGTTCATGCTTATGTTTGCACTTGGGAAACTGAGGCAGTAGAATAGCCATTGAGTTTAAGGCCAGCCTGAGTTAGAGAAACAGTCTCAAAATAAAAGGACAGGAACGGCAATTACATTTTTAAACTTCAGGGCTCACTGAGTAGAGGTAAAGTGGCTAGAATAACATAATTTCTGCCCTCACCATATCCTCACCATTTAGCTGAGAGGGGTATATTTCATGATTTCTTAGATATGACATCAAAAGTAGAGGAAACAAAAACACATTTCATACATCATCAAAATTATAAACTTTGTAACAAAAAAGCATAATCAACAGAAAGTAAAAAGACAACAGATAGAGTATTTATAAATCACTTTGCCTAAGGGATTATCCTGCAGAATATATATATTCTTTAGCACTGAGGAGGTATAATCAGGTAGATATCTGATAGTGAGCACCATCCTGATCTACATAAGGCATTCCAGGATGGCCAGAAATACAGAGACCCTGTCTCAAAAAACAAACAACAATGAAAGAATACATAAAAATTACAGCTCAAGAATCAAATCATCAATCATCAAAAAACAATTTCAGGCTGGGCGGTGGTGGCGCACGCCTTTAATCCCAGCACTCGGGAGGCAGAGGCAGGCAGATCTCTGTGAGTTCGAGACCAGCCTGGTCTACAAGAGCTAGTTCCAGGACAGGCTCCAAAGCTGCAGAGAAACCCTGTCTCGAAAAACCAAAAAAAAAAAAAAAAAAAAAACAATTTCATTTTAAAGTCCAGGCTAGGGATTTGATCAGTGGTGCTGCTCTGGCCTGGAATGTGTCCAGCTCCCCACATCCACGTGGTAGCTCACAGAGGTCTTTAACTCTGCCAGTTCCAGGCAATCTCTAGGGTTTTCTGCGACTCCAGGGCCAACAAACTAACAGTCCACATGGAAGGAAATCCAGGTGGGCTGGAGAGATGGCTCAGCAGTTAAGAGTACTGAGTGCTCTTCCAGAGGTCCTGAGTTCAATCCCCAGCACCCACATGGCAGCTCACAACTGTTTGTAACTCCAAGATCTGACACCCTCACACAGACATGCATGCAGGCAAAACACCATTGCACATAAAAATAAATTAAAAGAAGAAAGAGAAGGAGGAAATACGGTTCAACACAACTCAATAGCTGGTTGGTTCAAACTTCTAGAGTCTAACACCAGGTAGTTTACTGTAGGCCTGCTTCAGTACAGTACAATCTGGAATAAAAGTTTCTTGGTGTAACACAATCCCTTGTGCATGAGGAGGCATAATTACATCAAAACTCTTAGAGTACTTGTCACTTCTTCCATTAAGATGGGTTCAAAATGGGCTAACGTGTTACCTTAAGGGGCTAGGGGAGGGTCTTGTGTGGTCAAGGTCATACGGATAACAGAGTTTCTGATCCTGATTGTGGGAACTTAGGCGTGCCTCTGGTCATATTGGTAACACAAAAGTCACCTAGACTATTAAGTATCTCTAGTTCTGGTTGCGGGTGCTTGGGGGAGGCCCTGGCCATACAGATAATACAAAGGTTGCCTAGACTATAAGCCACCTGTGGTCCTGCGTGTGGGAGCTTGGTATGGTCTGGCCCTACAGAAAACACAAGGATCTCCTAAGATATTAGTCACCATTCCCAGCATTCCAGGCAGAAAATATCTTTTCCTTTTAAAAGACAACCCTTACTGTTTAACATTCCTGGTTTCCCTGGTGCTATCTGTGTGCACAAGGACCTTTGTTCTCCAACAGAAATCCAACACCCTCTTCTGGTCCCATGGACATACATGGGGCACAGACATCCATGCAGCAAAACATACAATTTTAAAACTTCACTGAAAGAAAGAAAAGGAGGAAAAGAGAAGGTCCACCAAAAAAAAGTCAAATTCAAGGAATGGTTAACTGCGATAGATAGATAGATAGATAGATAGATAGATAGATAGATAGATAGATAGATAGATGTGGGGGGGGGGGAGAAGCGGGTAGTTAGCTGCCAAGGCCCAAGGCCCAGAGGGAAGTGAATGAAAAGCTACAGAGTACAAAATTCACCTGGACAGATGAAAATAGTTCTAGAAACAAAAGACTGCATAATAACATGCAATTACTTAGTCAATGAGCACACACACACACACACAAACACACAAAGGTTTAAATGGTGAATTTTGTTTACTACAAAAAACAAAAGCGGTTCCTTGCACTCACATGGTGGCTCTCACAACTGTCTAACTCTCATTCCAGAAGACAAACACCTGTTCTGACCTCTCTACGAACCCTGCACAAATATGACACACAGATATACAGTCAGGTGCACACACATACACATAAAATAAAAATTCTAAAGTAGACAGGAGGCTGCGGCGCAAACCTTTAATCCCAGCACTTGGAAAGCAGAGGCAAGAGGATCTCAGTGAGTTTGAGGCCAGCCTGATCTACAAAGTGAGTTCAAGGACAGTCAGGACTGTTACATAAAGAAACACTTTCTAAAAACCAAAAATAAATAAATAATAGATAGATAGGTAGATAAATAATAAAAATTCTAAAGTAAACAAAGGCTAGGATAATACACTATCATTTATCAGTACAAATTTTAGGATTTTTGGATCATTTCTCCAAGAGTGGGGGCGGTGTTATTCAGCTTTTGGAGGGGTATAGAAGCATTTATTATAAAGCATTTCAACAAAACAGCTGGCATTAGGAGGCATAAGCAGGTGGGTCTCTGTGTGTTTAAGGCCAGCCTGGTCTATTTAGAGAGTAGCAAGACAGACAGAACTACAGAGAGACCCTCTCAAAAAAAAAAAAAAATGATAAAACCTAGACCCTCTCCCCCACTTCCAAGAAGTGACAGATTGGAGGAAATCATCCACAGAAAATGTGTACCAGCTGGGCAGTAGTGGTGCACACCTTTAATCCCAGAACTGGGAAGACAGAGGCAGGCAGATCTCTTCAAGTTCCAGGCCAGCCTGGTGTACAAGAGCTAGTTCCAGGACAGCTAGGACTGTTATACAGAGAAACCCTGTCTTGAAAAACTAAATAAAAAGAAAAGGGGAAAAAAGAAGAAGAAAATATTTAGTACAAGAGACCAAAGAAAGCACCAAGAGAAAACCCGGGGAGAAAAAAAACACAGGTGGTTAAGGGAACATGGTTCAAAAAGAAAACCACAGGGGGAATAAAAGGAAGGCAAAATCGAGTATGGTAGTGCACACTTGTAATCCCAGCATTTGGGAAACTGAGGCAGGAGGATCATTAAATTCAATCAAGAGCCTTTGCTAAATAAAACAAATGACAAGCAACTAAACAGCTTACTCAGATACTACTGAGGGGTCCACCACTCAGAAACAGTCTAAAACTGGAGTGGAAGCAAAGAATGGGACAAGAAGGCATGTAAACAAAGCACTGTAGAGAAGGTTCTGTCACTCATGAGATTTGGGTAGGAAAAAAAGCTGAAGAAAGTTCAAGTTGCCCACAACAACAATTTGCCTGTGACCAGCTCCCTCACCTGTTGTCATTTACCACCATAAGTAAGAAGATGCCAGAAAGACCTTTTCCTTCTTTGTTCAACACAGCATCTAATTTGCCCTCTTAGCCAGGTACCAAACCAAAGGTTAGAGTATGCACCTCGCCCTAAAGAGGTTTACAAGGCTCACTTGCAAACAGTGACATCAACAAGGGACAAAACAAACCAAAGTTACTAAGAAAATACAGCACAAAGTTTGCTACCAGAAATGAAATGCTAGATCTTGAGGCATGACCAAGATCTCAGTACTTAAAAAACAATTTTACCAAGACGCCTGGACTGCACCTCCAAACCAATCTTTGAGTCCTTTCCAAAACACAGCTTCATTCACCCTGATCCCCTTTACTCACATGACCTTCCTCACTCAACTCCCTGCTTTTAGACACCCGCAAATTCAAATCTTCTCTAAGCACCAACAAGAAATAAAAAGCTGCTCAGATTATGAAAGGCCCTACAATGGCTTCTTACAGCTTTAGAATAAAATCTAAACACAGTCATGTGTAACCTGGTGTTTGCCTTCCCTGATGACCTTACAGGAGACCTCCCTACTTCAGTACTCAATACAAAGATGCCTTTAAACCTCTAGGCTTCCCAGCACTGAGCCAATGCTCAGGCCATTTATACCTGTTAAGGACCCTATTCCTTTATTCCTTTCTAGGTTTGGGCCATTACACTTACATCGTCACCTTCAACAAGCAGGACTCTGTGCTGTCACTAATGTGACTTCCTAAAAAAATTCAAGACCGTTTTTACCAGTTACTCTGGCTCTCCACATCTGGGTTAGATCTCCATCACTGAATTAAGTCTCACTTCACATATGGTTAATTTGAGAAGCCGTGGAATATACAAGTAGACCCATGTGGCTCAGGAAGAGACATCTCCGCTCAAAATAAGGAGCTGGATGTTAGCGGCAAAGGTTGATAGCAGAGGTAGAGGTGTTCAGCTCAATGGCAGATCATCTGACCAGTGTGCACAGGCTCTAGGTTTGTTTCCCCAACACCACAGGGGAGGGGGCACTGATGAAAGAAGGCACAAGGTAGTGATTCTCAACTGGGGAAAAGACACCCCTCATCTCTGATCAATATATAAAATTTTCTGAGGGGAATGGAGGTGGTACCACGTAACTGGTGCTAAAAACCAATGCACTCAGGATACAATCATATGCAGAAAAGGGAAAGGATCTAAGTACAGAGGGGAAAAAACAGAATAATATCACGATTCCCCAACACTTACATGCCCTTTTATGCTTTTCTCTCCTTTTCCTGTCACATGACTTCAGTTCAAAAGCCAGCACCTTCCAGAACTTCCAGACTTATCCTCATAAACGTACTAACACCCCCACCCAAGCTTCCACAAGCTTCTGTTGTTTGCATTATATACAATTTGTCCCAGACAGGTGTCATGTATGGCACGCGTCGGAATCCCAACACTCAAGAAGCTTAAGCTAGCTTGGGCTTTATAGTGAGATCCAGTCTGGGGAAAAAAAGGACAAGACACTAGAGAAGCTTCCGGTCCTCAAAGAAAAGAGGATTTTTTAAAAACTACTTTCTAACTTAATGAGTCAGGACATAGAAACAGTTGAGCAGAGGTACGAATGATATCCCCACTCAATCCTTTTGTAAACCAAAATAAATTCCGTTTCTTAAAGTAACATCCACCTGTAGTCTTTAAAAGTCAGTGCTAACCACACAATCTCCTTTTCAAGAACGCCTATCGGAAAGATACAATAGACAATACAGTGATGTGAGCATAAGTTTACATTATAAATTATCGTGAATTCTATACAAAACACATAAAAAATGTTATGAAGACGAAGAACATAAAGACTATCAACCGTCGGTTAGAGCCAACCGCTGAATTACTGGGAATGACCACTGCTTGCAATCCAAGGTTATGGATGCAGCCACTCAACATTTTTTTTCTCCCAAGTTCTACGCACAAATTCCTTTACAAGTAAAAGGCGGGGCACTGACATCGCAGGCCTGCAATGCCCGCCCTCGGGAAGCTGAGGCAGGATGCCCGAACATTCCAGGCCAGCCTGGGCTACTTAGCAAGACCCGGTCTCGGTAACAAAAAGTCAGCATCAAGACCCTAACGCCAACCCCTGAAAACTAAGAGGAAAATCAGTCCAGTTAGGCAGTGAGGGCGGCTGAGTGATCTTAAAGTCCAGATTAACAAACTCCCAGCCACAGGTCTACACGGGTGTGGCGCACCTTAGAGGACAAGAGCGTTGGAGAACAGGAAGCGGCGACTCCCACACTCCGTGGGTCGGGCTGGAACGCCAGCTCCCCCCACCCCGACCTCAGGCCGCGGAGGGGGGGGGGGAGGGGAGCGGCCGGCAAAATTCCGGGGAACAATCGCTTCCCTAAAACACCCCACCGCCGGACCGCCAGGGCCACGCTACGGTCGCCTCAGTGGGGGGAGGCGGCCCGAGGCGCGACGCCGGCCCCGCGAGCGAGCGCGCGCCCTGCTCAGGGAACAAAGTTGAGAAACTCGAAGGAGAAAAGTTTCCCGAGGAAGCGCTGCGCCGCTCGCTCCGCTTCCCGAGCGTCGGGCTCCGCCCGCCCAGGCCCAAGCTGCTCCGGGAAGCCGCCCCGGCCCGACGCTCCCCAGGGCGGCGGCCGCCCAAAGCGGGCGCAGTCGCCCGGGACCCCCGGCCTGAGGAGACCCTCGGCCCAGCAGGGGCCCCGCGCGCGCCCCGAGGGAGGGTAAGAAGAGTTACCTGCGGTGAGCGAGGCGAGCGCGGGACGACTCCTGAGGCGCCAAGCCGACGGCCGCCGCTTTGTCTCCCGCCCGTCCGGCTCCCAGGAGGAAATGGGCCGCCCTGCGCCCCCGCCCCCGGCCCGCCCCGCGCCGCGCCCGCTTGCCCTTCCCGGCACCTCCCTCCGCGAGCTCTTCCCGGCGCCTCCCGAGGCCTCCAAGCCGCTCGTCCCGGCCTGGCGCTTTCGTGGGGGATGGTAGCCCGGCAACTCTAAGCCGGGACCCCCAGAAGGCCTTTTTGTATGGCCTCGGGGCGCGTAGAGCCGGACCCCCGACGGGAAGGAGGGGCGGCGACTCAGGGAACAGCCCGCGGCCCGGGAAGGCGGGCGGAGGGCAGGTGAGTCACGGCTCCCAGCTCAGGTGAGTCTCGGGGCGCGGCCCCGGAAGGCCCCGCCCCGTCCGGCTCCCAGGGCCCTGCGTGGTGACGCGGGGTCCTGCTGGCTCACTCCTGTGGCGACTGTCATCCTGTCCCCTAGTCCAAGGCGCCCAGAAAAGGGGGCAACCTAGGAGAAACAACTCCAAGTAAATGTTCCACGGCTCCGGGCACGCTGGAACGGGAATTCGACTCTCAGAACCTGTTTTTGTGGTTTTTGTTTTGGTTGTGTTATTTTATTTTTGAGGTAGGATCTCACCTAGGTCAAGCTGATCTTGAACTGGCTGTATCGGTAAGAATGGCCTAAAACTTTTTTTTTCTTTTTTCTTTTTTTTTTTTTTAACATTTGAGCAAAGAGGTAGAAATCAGGACAATCGCCTGGCGGTGGTGAGTTCGAGGTGGTCTACAGAGTGAGTTCCAGAACAGGCTCCAAAGAGAGAGAGACAGAAAGAAAGAGAAAGATGGATTGTACAGGTCTCAGTGATAGAGTGCTTGCCTACTATGCCCTGGGTTCAGTCCTCAGCACTACAGCACTACAAACTACAAAAAGACCATTCATGTCCAACTATATTCTATTCTGTTTCTAGCTTTGGGGTTTGAAAGAAAGTGGCCCCCAAATGAAGTGGCCCTATTGGGAGGTATGGCTTTGTCATCTCATTGGAGGGAATGTGTCACTGTGGGGGTAGGCTTTGAGGTCTCCTATGCTCAAGCTACCCCCGGTGTGGACACAGACTCCTTCCTTTTCCTTGTGGATCAAGGTCTAGAACTTTCAGCTCTTTCTCCAGCACCGTGTCTGCCTGCATGCTGCCATGCTTCCCACCATGACAATAAAGGACTGAACCTCTGAAACTATAAGCAGACCTCCATTAAATATTTTTGTTAGTAAGAATTTCCACTGGCAGGCGTGGTGTCACGGGTTTAATTCCAACACTCGGGAGACAGAGGCAGGTGGATCCCTGTGAGTTTGATACCAGCCTTGTCTACAGAGTGAGTTCCAGGACAGCCAGGGCTACACAGAGAAACCCTGTCTTGAGAAAAAAAGAGTTGCTGTGGTCATGGTGTCTGTTCACAGCAATAGAAATCCTAACTAAGACTCCTGTTACCCATGCTTCTAATCCCAGTGTTCTGGAGACAGAGGCAGACTGATTTCCATGAGTTCAATCAAGGCCAACCTGGTCTACATAATGACTTCCGGGTCAGTCAGAGCTACATAGTGAGATGAGCCTGTCTAAAAAATAAAGTTAAAAAAAAAAAAACTTGCAAATAAAAAACACCATACATAAAAATAATTAGATTAAGTCAAGTAAGTAAATAAATAAACAAGAAGAAAAATAGCATGAAGGGATCTTGAATTCAGGAAGCTTTAAGAACTGCTGTGTCCTGGAGCCCAGTGGCTGTCTTTTTCTGTGTGTTGTCAAGCCATTGATGAATGTCTTATCTAGACTTGACAAGAACTATGCTGAAAAGTCCAGGATTATGTTACCACCTTAAACCTTTTCCCTGAGTTTGAGGCTCAGCATATTCAGTTCTCTGTTTGATGCCTCTCCATATTTGGCTTCTGATAGGCATTTCAGCTTGTCAAACTTTCCATGACGACATATCTAAAACTGCTTTTCTGATAACTCCCCAGCCCTGCTCACCCCACAGCAGGGTCATAGCCTTAGCTAGAAGCTCTAATTCAGAAACCTTGGCGTTGACTGGAGAGGTGGCTCTTTGGTTAGAGCCTTTGTTTCTCTTACAGAGGACCTATATTCAGTTCCCAGAGCCCACGTGGTGACTCACAACCATCCATAATTCCAGTTCCAAGGGATCTATTCTTCTCACCTCCACAGGCATCAGGCACATATGTGGTACACATACATGTATGCCGGCATGATTATAAAATAAAATGTACCTTGACTGCTCTTTCTCTCACATGTTTTTACGTGATTACTTCAATATGTGCTCAGAATCCACCAAGCTTTTAGCATCGCCACTGTTCCCGTCCTGAACTGAGTCAGCACCATCATCCCACTGCCTGAGTTTCACAGGAGACTCCTAACCTGTCTCCCTCCCCCTGCCCACGCCATACTCATTCCAGCCTTAGTTCTGCAGCCTGGGGGGGTGATCCTGTAAAACCTAAGTCCCACACTGTCACCAGCTCTGCCCAAAACCTCCAGTAGCTCTCACCCATCCGAGCAAAAGCCCAAGTCCTTATAAGGCCTCCAGTGGCCTCTTTACCATTCCAGGGTAGGCCATTGCCTGAGGGCCTTTTCTTTCTCCTGGAATGCTGTCCTCCAAATCCATCCTGACTCACTCCCTTGTCTCTGCCAGGGCTTTGCTCAGGTTTCCCCAGTGAGACTTCCTCTCAGCTGCTGTATCTAAAATTGCAACCTCTATCACCTTGTGCCCTATCATTTTGAGTACATATTCTCAATTGTATATATGATATATAAAGTCATATATATGATGGCATATATGGTTCGCTGCTTTTTCCTGACTTCTTTTACCAAAATTTAAGCCTCATGAGGGCTAGAATTTGTATCTTTGGCGCCTAGGTTAGTACTTGGAACACAGCAGGCCCCTCAGTGAGTACTTATTGACTGAAATGTGCAGAGACGGTGGTGGGATGAGTTTTCTTCTTGACCAAGGAAATGTGGGTAGGAATAGGAAGCAAAGTACAAGTACAGTTTGAAACAGTATCACTTAAGAGGCTAAGGCTACTTTGGTTTGTTTTCAGGCTTTCTGAGGAGGAGGATAGAGGGTTGTCTCCCTGGGGAAGGGATTTTCACAACAGCTCTCTGCTGAGTGGCATTCCTAGTCCATTTTTTACTTTTTCTTTTTTTTTCAGTTTTGTTTTTTTGAGCCAGGGTATCTCTGTGTAGCCCTGGCTGTCCTGGAACTCACTATGTAGATCAGACTGGCCTCAAACTCTCAGAGATCCACCTGCCTCTGCCTCCTGAGTGCTAGGATTAAAGGAGTGTGCCACCACCGCCTGGTATCATGTCTCACTTTTCATCTTATATTTTTAAGTTACATTCATTTATTTTGTTCTGTGGGGAGGGGAAAGTTGTGCCACAGTGTATGTGTGGAAGTCAAAGACAACTTTGGGGCATCAGATCTCTGCTTCTATGGTGTGAGTTAGAAATCAAACTCAGGTCTTTGAGCTTGATATCAAGCCTTTACCTGCTGAGATGTCTTACTAGCCCTGCTGATAGGTGTTTTTTGTTTTTGTTTGTTTGTTTGTTTTGATTTTGTTTTGGGGTTCTTTTTGTACCCTGATAGTAGGTTTCTCTGCTGACCCAGAAAGCCAGATCAAGCCAAATTAAAAAAGGCCAGGTTTATTGAACCAACTGCTGGGGGGGGGGTGGGGGGGCGCTTAAATATCCTGAGGGTGATCTTGAGCTTTTTGAGGAGCCTAGACTTTTGTTTGATTTTTTTCCTGGGGAGGGTGGTTTGGAATGGGGAGGAGTGGGGCTGAGGCGGAGTTTCCAGCTAGACAGCCTGACCTTCTTGGATATATAGGCACTGGTTCAAATCTGGCTACTTCCTGTTAGCAAGGGAGGATGTGGGGAGGGAGAGTTGGTGGGCTCACACTCAATGGGAAGATGTGGGTGAAGAAGCCTATGACCTCAGGAATCTGTTTCTTGAGGAAATGGAGAAGGCAAATTGCTAGGAGGACAAAACAGATTACTAGCACCAGCCCTATGACTGGGACTCGTCATGGGAAAAGTTGGAGACTACTGTTGGGGACTGCAGACCTTCAAACCCTGAGTTTTCTATGACCCCTTGCCTGCCAGAGTACGAGACCCTCATGAGTTCCTGATGACAGGGGAGTGGTTTCTGGTGGACTTGCAGCTGAAAAGTCCCGAGAGCTAGGGCGTGGCCACTAGTCAAGGAGAGCCCCATATAAGCTGCCCTGGAACACAATAAATGGGGCATTCCTGTTTCAAGGATGACGTGTGTGTGTGTGTGTGTGTGTGTGTGTGTGTGTGTGTGTGTGTGTGTGTGTGTGTGTTTTAATCTCCATCCCCTTGCCCAACTCACGAACCATGGCGTGGTAGACAGGTGGGGCAGAACAGGTGGACTGCACAGACTGCCAGAAAGAATGGACCAGAGGAGATATGTCCTGGTTGTACGGAAAACACTAGGGTGAATGAGCAGGACACAAGAGCAGATATGTTCTTCATTAGAACATGGGAAGGAGTGGGGCCCGAGGCAGAGTGTCCAGCCAGACACCTTCCACTTATGTTTTGAGATCGTCTCTAACTAACCTGGAATTTGCTATTTTAACTGGGTTAGCTAGCTAGTGAACTGCCAGGATCCACCTGTATCCACCAGGGTTGGGTTTACAGATACTGCCTTGCCTAACTTTTATGCCCGTGCTGGGGATCCAAACTCACACCCTTATGCTTATGAGCAAGCACTCCATCCACTGAGCTGTCTCCCCACCAGGAGTTCATTTTCTTTCCCCTCCATTGTAAGATACTTCATCTTTGTCTGGTGGATTGGTTGGTTGGTTTCTTTGTTTTTTGTTTTCTCCCATAATTTAGCCAGTACATTAATGTGAAGCATAAAACACACATTAAACTCTTTGTAGGGGCTGTGGAGATAGTCAGTGGCTGCTCTCCCAAAGGACCCAGGTTTAATTCCCAGAACCTACACAGCAACTTAGGACTGTCTGTAACCCCAGTTCCAAGATCTGATGCCTTCTTTGGCTTCCAGGCATGGTGTGCTTCACAGACATAATCCAGCCAAAACACTCATACACATAATTAAAGGAAAAACGTTAAAATTATTTGCACGGGTCAGGAGAAAGGGGCAGCAGAATAAACACAAGTTCAGCGCTACATAGCTAAATAGCAGCTATTTTTGCTTCTTGGTAGTATCTACCTTTAATCCTAGCAGTCACGATGCAGAGGCAGGAGGATTGCTGTGAGATGAACACTGTCCTGGTCTACCTAGAGAGTTCCAGGACACCCAGGGATACATAATGTGACCCTGTCTCAAAAAGGGAGGGAGGGAGGGATAAAAAAGGAAATAGCATGGTGGTACACACCTGTCTGTGATCCCAGCCCTCAGGAGGCTAGCACAGGAGGATATGAATTCAAGGGCAACTGACCTACAAAGAAGGGAGGCCGAGCTAGGAATTTACCTTAATGGTATAGTAGACGCCTAACACAAGTCCAGCTTCCCAGTAAAGCTGGAAAATAAGAGATTTGTAGACAGAATTAAGAGCCATGGATATAGGAAGGAAACCAAGCATTTAAACCAAGGACTTGGTTGCTGATGTCAACTCATGGCATCTGGGTTGAAGCTTCAGACATCACCAAATTTTACCTTGCTGAATATAGTTCACACACACAGTTTATGCTGCACTGAGAGAAACACAGGTCAGTCAGCAAGAGCACAGGAGATAATGAAACAGTAGTACTGACTTTGGGGCTTTTTCCGTGCTCACTACTCACTTCCATCCTTAGGAGTGCTTGCTCCCATTTTAATAAGCGATTTCTCTCCCATGCCTGACTGAAAAGGTACAACTTTTTTCTGTCTTTCCTAGCAGCTGCCAGGATTTTAACCTAAACCATGTTGTTTTTTTCTTAAACTCTTAGTATAATTGTTCTTGGGGTTTAAAAAAGGAAACAGTCATATCAAAATGTCAATAAAGATGAATGAGCAAAGATCATTTTGTAGAGTCTCTGCACTGTGAACACTTCGTCATTATTTACCTACATCATGCTGGCAAAATGATTCACAATCTACAAAGCACTTTCCTGGCTGTTATCGCCTTTGAGACACCCACACCCTAAGGAGGGCAGAATGGTAAATAAAATTCAAGAGGGATAAAGAACAAGAACCAGTTCTGCAGCTTATAATAAAAGTTGCAAAATCTTGAGCTGGGTGTGTTGATTCATGCCTGTAATCCCAGCATTGGAGGTGGAAACAGGAGGGTCATGAGTTCAGGGCCAGCCTGGGCTACAAGAGACCCTGTCTTAGGTAACAGCAGGGGGTTTCCTCCATGTTTGTAGAGCTTGGTCATCCTCAACTAAATCACCAAGGAAACTTTTTAAAAAATATACCTCGGTACCACCTCTAGTAACTCAAATTCAAATCTTCAGGAGGGAGTTAGCATTTTTAAAAGTCTCTCAGGATGACTCTGGTGTTTAAACCAGAGTTGAGAATCATTAATTCATTGCATTGTCTCAGTCTCAGCAGAGTCATAAAAGCTTAAGATGCACTTATTAATGTGTTCATCCCCAATAATTTTTTAATACTCTGAATGATGAAAACTAACCACTCTTGTTTCCTGTGTCCTTGTTTTTGTATAGTAGCCTTGGGTCATGAGGAACTGAGTCAGGCTGTAGGGGCAATAGCCCCTAGCCATAAAGGCTTGGCCCCAGCCTGATCTGTCCCCCTCCACCTGTACAAACAATATTCCCAGATATCGAAAACAACCTACCCTACTCCCAGTTAAACCACAAAAAATTAACTATAACTAATGGAGGAGTGTCTATGTGTTACTTTCATTAATAAAAAAACTGCCTTGGCCCTTTAAGAGGACAGAAAATTAAGTAGGCGGAGTAGACAGAACAGAATTGTGGGAGAAAGGAAGCAGAGTTGGGGAGACACTTCAGGCAGTCACCATATGCAGTCGCCATGCCTCTCCTCTCCGAGATGGACGCAGGTTAAGATATCTCCCGGTAAGCGACCACCTCGTGGTGCTACAGGGATTACTAAATATGGGTTAATTAGCCAATAAGAGGCCGAAACTAATGGGCCAGGCAGTATTTAAAAGAATACAGTTTCCGTGTAATTATTTCGATGTAAAGCTAGCTGGGTGGTGGAACGCAGCCCCGCCGTTCCTTCTACATGTAACTTCCTGGTAACTCATGCATGTGTGTATGTATATATGCCTGGCCCTCAGCCCCTCTGAATGTGCTCAACCTTCATCCTACAGGAAGATTGAACCTCCTCAATATTCCAATAAAGCAGACTCAGACTACTGAGATGGAATCTGCCTGCTTCTCGCCTTCATTTTTCTTATACTTATTGTAGACCAGACTCAGTGCTCAAAGTGCCATTGTTCCTTCCCACCTCTTCACTGTCCTAAGACAGTTACTGTTATATATATATATATATATATATATATATATATATATATATATATATAATATTTTAGAGAACAAAGGCTTAGGTTATCCTGGGAGTATGGCAGCACTGAGCCAGAGATCAACTAGAATCCAGAAACAATGCTTTTCTTTTAAGATTTATGTATTTTTACTTTATGCATAGGAAGGTTTGCCTACATATGTATGTATGCCACATGCATGCCTATACCTGATAAAGCTGGAAGAGGACATCCAAGCTCCTGAAACTGAAGTTAATCTCTTTGAACTAGAGGTATAAATGATTGTGAGCCACCGGGTGGGGGCTGGGAGCTGAACCCCAGTTCTCTGCAAGAGCAGCAAATACTCTTAACTGCTGAACCATCTGCCCAGCCTTGCAACTGCACAGGAGACATTGCATCCTCCTGGAACTGGAGTTACAAGGGGTTGTGAGCCACCTAATATGGCTGCTGGGAACTGAACTGTCCTCTGCAAGAGCAATATATGCTCTTAATTGCTGAGCCATCTCTCCAACACCAGAACCAAACTGCCGTTTTTCCCAAATAGTGCCTTGGTCTCTGAACAGCCAGTGTCACACTTTTTTTTAAGTGCAGAGTCTGTTGGGGATTGAACTTGGTTCATCAGATTTGGTGGCAAGCACCTTTACCCACTGAGCCTTCTTGCTAGCTCAATGTTGCTTTTTAAAATTTGCTGTGAAGCCACATTCAGAGTAGTTTTCATGCCAAGACTGTGGCTTGTGAGAACAATGCAAATGTGTGCTGCTGTGCTGTATACACTTGGTCTTTGTGCACAGCGTCAAGAAGGGGACAGGAGACGTGGGGGATTTGGAGGGCCCAGTGCGGAACTTCCCACACGTCTGTTCTAGGCCTGTTCTAACAGAACGTCACGGGTTTGAAATGGTGAGTTAAACTTGGGTCTTGGACACTTAGGGGAGATGTTTAAGCATCTCTTTACTTTTTGTTATTCATCTTTCTTACAAAACTGCATTCAAGAATTAGTTCTTAAAAGCAGCAGGAGTGGGTATTCACTCTTTCATCTCTGATCTGATCAAAGCTGTGCACATAAAAACAAGTGCTTCCCACCCCTTTCATGTTCGTATTTTTGTTGATAACAGCCTGGGTAGAGAGCCTGTGTGGGAGAAAGTTAAAAGACTGACAACAGCAAGATCACACCTAAAAAAACGTCATTATGAAGGAGAAAGAGACTGAGGAGGGAGGCTGTGCTTTGTTTCTGTCTTTAAAGTTCCAGTGGGCTTTATTGTGGAAACCTGGCTCTGTGTATTCAACCATTCTAAAATTTTTCTTTGTATGGCATTTTCAGACTTTCATCAGGGTATGAAAAGGGCTATCAAAATAAGAATTGTTGCATTGTACTATAAACTGAATTAAATTAATACATTTTAGATCTCAGGTGCATTGCAAATGAGTCATCTGTCTTCATTCATTGTTTCTGTTGCTCACCAACAATTCTTTTCTTGGTTCCAAGAAACTTGAAGAGGAAAAAAAGCCTGCTATACTAGAGCACGGGCACATATACGGCAGGAATCTTTCTGTGCCCCACAGGTCCAGTATAGGCGTTATGAAAGTAGTAGGACATAAAGGAGAAGCCAAGGCAGTCCCTATTTTTGGTTCACCCATGTTCAGATTGGTTGTGGGTTGGTTGGTTGGAGTCAGACAATCTGAGCTTGCCATGAGACTCCCAGATCCTGGGTTTTGATGTTGGATCTGGCAAAGCCATATTTCGTCCTGGCACCCTCCATCAGCTCTTGGCAGGCCAGATTCTTCATTTCTTTAATCACAATATATCAGTCTTCTGTCTGATTGTAAGTATGACAGGACCTGCCCTCTGTCACAAATGGCTATTGTATTCATTCATCTATCCATTTAATTTGCTCAGTCAAATATTTTTAAACTGAGCATGGTGACTCAAACCTCTCTCATCATTGTGTTCGGGAGGCTGAGTCAGGACGATTCCTGAAAATTCAAAGCCACCTAGGTACAAAGTTAGACCCTGCCTTTAAAAAAGAAAAAGGGAGGGAGGGAGGGAGGGAGGGAGGGAGGGAGGGAGGGAGGGAGGGAGGGAGGGAGGGAGGGAGGGAAGGAGAAGCACCTACTATGCCTACACATTGTACTAAGAAAAGCATATACACTGGGCTACAGATGTCCTGAACTTACTTTCCAGAGAGACAGACATGTAGGAAGTAGGTAACAAATGAGCAGTATGCCTTCAGACGGTCAGTGCTAGCAACAGTGGAGAGGGGTGCACACATGCAGGGCTCAGAAAAGGCTTTGTTGAAAAGATAATGTCTGAGCTGAGGCCTGAGTGATTGGAATAATCCCCACAGTGGAAGGAATGTCCAGAGGAACAAAAATAAGTACAAAGTGTGAGCACTCCTGTAATCCCAGCACTCAAGGAAACAGAGGCATGTGATCTGTGAATTCTAGGACAGCCAAAGCTACATAGAAGACCCTGTCTCAAAAAAACAAGCAAGCAATAGTGAGTAGGGATAAGCCTAACAGTAATAAGGACAGAAAAGCAGGCAGGAGACAAATCATTCAAGGTCTTTAGGAGATGGTAAGGACTGAGGACCTGGTGGTACAGTGCTGTGATATAGGCATGGGAAACACATGCAAGGTTAAGTGATCAAGCTCAATTTGTAGTTTTGGGTTTTGGGGAGGTGGTTGTTTTTGTTGTTTTGTCTTTTGAAATAATGTCTTGCCGGACCGAGGTGGTGCATGCCTTTAATCCCAGCACTCTGGAGGCAGACCTAGGCAGATCTCTGTGAGTGCAAGGCCAGCCTCATGAGTTCCAGGAAGACCCCAAAGCTGCACAGAGAAACCCTCTCTCAAAAAAAAAAAGAAAGAAAGAAGGAAAAGAAAGAAAGAAAGAAAGAAAGAAAGAAAGAAAGAAAAGAAAGAAAGAAAGAAAGAAAGAAAAGAAAGAAAGAAAGAGTGTCTCAAGTAGCACAGGCTGGGTTTGAACTCCTAATCCCTAATCCTAATTACGGGCCTGTGCCACCGTGCCTTCCCTTATCCCCTCTACCCCATCCCCAAAATTGAAATCTAAGCATATAGTATGTGCTTGTTCCATGGCTTCTCTACTGAGGAGGCCATGGCAGATGGGGAGAAATCGCCTGAATCCAAGAGAAGTTTTCATATTGTTTTGGTTTTGCTTTTGCTTTTACTTTTTTGGATGCCTAGTAGTCCAGCAACAGGCCAGGTAAACAATGAATTCACAGTCTTCCTCCCAACAAGGAATGTGTTGGTTAGTTTTTGTCAAAGCAGTAGAAGCTAGGGTCTTTTGGAAGAGGAACCTCAATGGGAAAATACCTTCATCAGATTGCTAGTAGGTAAGTCTGTAGGGCATTTTCTTGATTAATGATTGATATGGAAGGACCCAACCCACTGTGGGTGGTGCCATTCCTAGGTTATATAAGAAAGACTGAGCAAGCCTTGGTGAGCAAGCCAGTAAACAGCATTCTGATGTGGGACTCCCCTCTGTATGCTATGAATACGATTGGTTAATTAATAAAGAAAACTGGCTTGGCCTGATGGGTAAGTAGAACTGCAGGCCGGGGCCAGGGACAGGTATGGGACACTAAACTGAATGCTGGGAGAAACGGGGTGGAGTCAGAGAGAAACCATGGAGCCGCTGCCAGAGACCAGACATGCCAAAACTTTGCTGGTAAGCCACTGCCATGTGGCGATACACAGATTAATAGAAATGGGTTAAATATGTAAGAGCTAGCCAATAAGAAGCTAGAGCTAGACCAAGCAGTGGTTTAATTAATACATTTTCTGTGTGATTATTTCGGGTCTGAGCAACCGGAAGTGAACAAGCGGCCTCCATACAACAGCATTCCTCCCTGGTTTCTGCTTCACTTCCTGCCTCCAGGTTCCTGCCCTGGCTGCCCTCAGTAATAGAGTGTGACCTGAGAGCTGTAAGATAAAGGAAACCCCTTCCACTCCAAGTTGCCTTTACTCTAGTGTTTCATAACAGCAGTAGACTAAGGCTAAGACATGGGTTTACCAGGTCGCTGGGGGGATAGAGAAGTGCTGTGGCGGGAGTGACCGACCGCCATGTGGTGTGGAGTCCAAAGGAGTTCATTTATGTAGTGAGCAGTCCTCTTCTAAACGGTGATACGCTGGTGAGATAAACAGGTAAGGCGCTCCCCTCGCGCTGCTTAGGGAGTGCTGAGGGAAACAGTCTGTAAGAAGGGCCCCGAATAACGAATGAGGGTTCAGGACAAACTGTTTGAGCTAACACCTGAAGGCCCAGGTGCTGGAAAGGAAGTTAGGGAAGAGGACTGTGGTTGGGAAGGTTCTGGCTCTAAGCTGAATCCCAGAGGAACAGAAGTTAGCCCGGTGAAGAGGAATTGTACAGCAAAAAGCAGCATCCCGTAACAGCAGCATAGCCTGGTCAGAGGCATGGGGTAGCAGAACACAGTGTACTGGGGAAACAGCAAGTGACATATGGTTGGCTGCAATATGGAAAGGCAAAGAGTCCAGGAGTGGAAAGATGACCGAGAGCAGCAGCAGGCCATGCTAAGGACGTCTTCTGAATGTCACTCCCAGCAAAAACTGCTAGACAGCTTTCATGAGTTTTATTTTAGCTTTTGGATTTTAAGATAGGGTCTCAGGTAGACAAGCCTGGCCTCCAACTTGCCATGTAGCTGAGGACAGCCTTAACTTACTTCTGATCTTCCTGCCTCCACCTCCAGGTGCTAGGATCACAAACCAACAGCACTATTCCTGGCTTTAATGTGATGCTGGGGACTGAACACATGGTTTTGTATGTGCTGGGCAAGCACTCTAGCACCTGAGTTCCATTTTAAACAGTACAGTGACCTGAATAAATGAGTATTAAAACTGCTTTGGCCATAGACAGGAGATTGGGCACTCTCCCACAGGATAGCACACTTCACCTAACAAAGCAGATCCTGCTGAGAGTGCCTGTCAAGCCCTCGGTGAATCCCTACTGATATTTTCTGAACTAAGCAAAAACCAGTTTAGAAAGTGACAGTTGTCACCCCATTACTGCTTCTGTGCACTGGACCAGCAGGAGTCATTCAGTCGTTTGCTTATAGTGTCAAACAACCAACAATCTATGCTTCTGTGATTGTTCCCCCACCCCCTAGCACTCCCAATTTCCTAAGTCTTCTTAATTCACAGTACAGTACAAGGTCCTTTCGGCTAGCAATGGATTGTCTCCTCAGTGCTTAAGGTAATGCTGTCCTGCACACACACACACACACACACACACACACACACACACACACACACAACCCTGACTGCTGTCTGTCCTTAAGGCCTTTCTCTTGCCTTTTTTCAGCTAAATGTCTGGGTATTGGCACGAAAGACCTTTTTATTTGATAATGAGAAGTGTCTCCTGCCCATCCTGACCTTCAGGGAGGCTTTAGACGTGAGGGTGAGGAGGGAAGGACAGCTTCTGTCTTTGTTGAGGCTGGCATTCCAGAGACCAGTGGGAGATTGCTGAACAGTCTGGGTGTGTCTTCCCTGTTGCCAGAGTCTCTCAGCTGTAAAGTAAATCTAAATAAATTTGCCTGGCCGACAGGGCTCTTTAGACACTGCTCTTTTCCATGTCTGTCCCCCAGCACGTAGGGCTTTTTCTTCCTGTGTCTACCTGCTAGCGGTATCTTTTCATCCTGGCGGTCTCCATGTAAATGTTGCCTCCTCAAAATGACCTTCCTGGCCGTTCAACCTAAGATACCTGAGTAGCCGTTCCTACCCGATCACCGCATTATATTTTCTTCATAGCACATGTCACCATGTGAAATTATTTATTCATCTACTTGCTGGTTGCTGGGCTCTTCCCTCCAGGATGTAGCTTAAAAGCAGCGACCTTGTGTGTTCTCTTTGCTCCCTGTTCAGCTTAATTCCTGGAAAAATGATTGACACATATTAGATGCCAAGTAAATGCTCGAATAGATGGCCCTGTCATGTATTTCCAGCTTCATCTCTTTCCATTCCTACGCTCACTCCTTGGGAGTTGGAAAGGTGGAGGTCCATAGGGTCTTTAGATCTGCCTTGAAAATTGAGGCCCCTAATTCTTTCTAGACCATCTTTATCCCTCTCCTGGCCACTCATTCCTTGTCACCACATTTATTCTCACCTTTCTTACAAATTCTGAAGTCCTCCTGTTGGACTCTAGAGTCCAAACACCGAGGAGGCCACCTCTCACACCACAGCCGATGCAAAAGCATGAGGATTTTATTAATTCTGTCATGACAGGGTCCCTCAGCATTTGGGAAGCCGAGAGACCCCGACTAGCTGGTACTCGGTCCTGGCACACAGCTCTGTCAGGATTCCCCTGGATGTACTGCAGTGTACCTGTTGGACTTGTCTGAGTTCCTAAAGAGAAGCACCCACCCCCAGCACAGCACAGGAGCCAGCACACAACAGCTGCCTCACTGTTTCTTGATTGATGTGGTTTAGAGAAACATAAATTACAGAACGGTGGTCATCTTTATGGCAGTGGGGGGAAGGGTTGGTAAATCTAATACCACAGTGGAGCAGTAGGTTCCCTATGGACCATACCAGAAAAACAGCATCAGATTAAATTCTGATAACTCAGAGAAAGAGGTGATGTGACCCGCTGATCACCACCTCCGCACTCCCGAGTAGGAGAGGGTTTTTGTTTATTGCTTTTGTTTTGTTTTTGCTGTAGTTTGTTTGTTTTTCTGAGACAGGGTTTCTCTGTGTAACAGCCCTGGCTGTCCTGGAACTTGCTTTGTTGGCCAGGCTGGCCTAGAACTCACAGAGATCTGCCTGCCTCTGCATCCCAATTGCTGGAATTTAAGGCGTGTGCCACCACTCCCAGTGTGAGAGGGTATTAAGAGAAGTACTGTAGCACGATTAATTAAAAACGCAGAGACAGATACTGGGATTCAACCCGAAGGTCAGGAAAGCAAAGCAGCCAGCCACTGGCTTTTACCTCAGCCTCAGTCTGAAATGGCAATCCAGCCTCCAGGAATCTCAGAATGAGACTGTATAAGAAAGCTGTCTCCTCATGTCTTATATTCCTCCCTAGTGCTGGGATTAAAGGCGTGCACCACTACCACCCAGTTTCGATGACAAACTAGTGTGGCTACTGGGCTTAAAGGTGTGTGTCATTGCTTCCTGGTCTGTAGTGGGGATGTTTTACTCTCTGATCTTCAGGCAAAGCTTTATTTTTTAAATTCAAATGAAATATTACAGAGTACAGGTTCGTTCTACTACCACATTTGCAGGATCCACCAGAGGTCCAGAGAAAGTGCCTGCTAGTGTTTCTCACCCCACCAAGCCCATCCTCAACTCTTATCTCACAGTGGTTGGGTAGGAAATGGGGCTTCATCCTGTCAGTGAGCCTTGGTCCATTAACCAACATGAGCAACCCACTCTACAGCTATGCCTTTAATATATGCTACCTTCGAGCCCTTAACTGGCTCATCCAAGCTTTAGTTGCTAAGCTTCTAGAAGTCTCTGTAATTATTGTTGTCTAAAATATAGAACAGCAGAATGGGTAATTAGTTGCTTTTAATAAAGTCATTTTGGAAGATGCTTATGGTGCTGACAATGATGAGTTTTGATGAGGAGAAAAAGGCTATTGCTAAAGACTAAGGACCAGTTTTTAAAAAAATAACTTCTTATGGTGCATTGACAAAGAGTTGATGGGAGACACCACCCTCAGTGCTGCCTGTGACTACAGAGCTCTGGTTGTGGGACCTTTGTCAATTTAGTTTCCCCAGCTCTAAGCGTAGAACCATAGGGTCGTAGGGAGACTCTTCTGAACTAGTCTAGCTGTACAGTACTAAGCAGAGAGCACACTTGATAGTTAACTGTGCCTAACAACATACATTAGCTTGTGAGTCAGGTATGGTGTGGCACCCTGGTTTTATAGGTAAAGAAACACAAGGAAGCCAGGTGGTAGTGGCACATGCCTTTAATCCTAGCACTTGGGAAGCAGAGGCAGATGGATCGCTGTGAGTTTGAGGCCAGCCTGATCTACAGAGCAAGTTCCAGGACAGCCATGGCTTCATAGAGAAACCCTGTCTTGGAAAAAAAAAAAGGAGGAGGAGGAGGAGAAAGAAGAGAAGAAAAAGAAAGAAGGAAACTGGGCATATTGGCTTATACATATAAAACTAACACTTGGCAGGCTGAGGCAGGAGGATCACAATGAGTTAGAGCCCAGCTGGGCCACATAGTGAGTTCCAGGTACTCACTACTAGAATAAGACTCCTATCCTCAAGAGAAGGAGAATGAATCTGACATTGTTGGTGCATGCCTTTTTTTAATCCCAGCACTCAGGAGGCAGAGGCAGGTGTTCAAGGCCAGCCTGGTCTACAGAGTGAGTTCTAGGACATCCAAAGCTTTTACACAGAGAAACCCTGTCTTGGGGGAAAAAGGATTGTTTAATGGATAAGAACACTTACCACCAAACCTACCAATCTGAGAATTGACTATCACAAGTTATCTTCTGACTTTCCCATGTACATGCACATGTGTGCCACCCCTCATCCCCACATATAAATGTCATTTTTAAAAAATATAACCACCTTTATGTGACTGACTCACTTAGTGTCTTCAAAATTTATTAACACTGTAGCATGTGTCAGAACTGTCTTTGTTAGGAGCCAGTGTATAACCCCAGCACTCAGAAGGCTGAGGCAGGAGGATCACCACTAATTCAGACCAGCCTGGTGAGGCTAGCAAGTTACAAACCAGCCAGAGCTACACAGTGAGGTCGTGTCTTTAAAAGAGGAAGAGAAGGGCTGAAGAGATGGCTGAGCTGTTACTGGCTGTTCTTCCAGAGGACTGGGATTCAATTCCCAGCAATCATATGGCAGCTCACAACTGTCTGCAGCTCTAGTTCCAGGGGATCTGGCACTCTCACACAGCACTAATAAAATAAACCAAATAAATAAATAAAAGGAAGAGAGAGAGAAGAAATGTCTTTGAATGGCTGAATGAAGTCCCAGCATCCTGAATGTTCTTCCCCGCTTCCTGGTTGCTGCTGTGTGTTGAGCTTCTCTAGTTTGCTGCCTCCTCTTCAGCAGATAGACTGAAACCTATGAAGCCATAAGCCAAAATAAATAATTCTTTCTTTAAAAAAAATAAATAATAGAGGCCTAGCAAGAATCTTAAGGATTCTTGATCTTCCAAAGGACCAGAGTTCCATTCTCAGCACACACATAAGATGTGGGATTCCCCTCTGTATGTTGTGAATGCCATTGGTTAATAAAGAAACTGTCTTGGGCCTGCATAGAGTAGAAGAGAGGTAAGCGGGGAAAACTAAACTGAATGCTGGGAGAAAGAAGGCAGAGTCAGGGAAAGCCATGTAGCCCCACCAGAGAAAGATGCCAGATGGAGCCTTGCCAGTAAGCTACATCCATGTGGCTATACACAGATTAATAGAAATGGATTAAATTAAGATGTAAGAGCTAGCCAATAAGAAGCTAGAGCTAATAGGCCAAGCTGTGATTTAATTAATACAGTTTCTGTGTGTTATTTTGAGTCTGGGCAGCTGGGAACAAACAAGCAGGCTCCTACAACACACATAGAGTTGCTCAACCACCCATAACTTCAGTTCCAGGGTAATCAGATGCCTCTGGCCTCAGTGGGCACTTGCACTCATGTGAATATACCTACACACAGACCCACAGAATAATATGTCTTTTAAAAACAAAGACAGAGTAGCGTTCCATAGTCTATAGAGCACATTTCATTTATCTTTTTCTCCTTTTTTCCGGGCAGGGTCTCTGTGTAGCCCTGGCTGTCCTGGAACTAACTTTGGAGAGCAGGCTGGCCTCAAACTCAGAGAAATCTGCCTGCCTCTACCTCCCTAGCACTGGGATTAAAGGTGAGCAGCACACCTAGTTTGTTTGTCTATTTCTCAACTGTCAGTCTCAGCCCAGTTGAGACACAAGGTCTACTTTGCTCTGAAGATCCTCCTATCAAGCTCCTCTCATTCCTTCTGCAGATGATGAAACCTGTATCAAAATCTTCACCACCTGCCTGCAGCTCCTCCCCCTTCCTGCTTCACAGATGCTGTCCATTCTGTGTCTTGCTTACCTAATCTCTTAACACAAGAGCCACTTTGTGGTGGGGTGCTCTGGTTTTGAGACAGGGTCTCTGTACTCAGTGCTGATCTCAAAGTGGCAAACTCCTGACTTAACCTCCTCAGCCCTAGAATTCAGAACATGCACTACCACACCAATATTCCCAAAACTCGGAGGCTGGTAGATGCAGGAGGATTGCCAGTTCCTGACTACCTTGGCCATGTAAGGAGACATATCTCGTGAAACAAAAACTACGGTGTAGTGCACACCCATAGTCCCCTTGTTTAGGAGATAGAGGTAGGAGGACCAGAAGTGAATGGAAGATAGCCTGGGATACGTGACTACAAGGGAGTCTGTCATAACCAAACAAAGTCCATAATAATTATGTATGATATAGTGTTTTAAAATCTGTTTTGACATAAGAGTTATTTGATTACCTATATACAAAGTTAGAAAACAAAAATAAGCAAGTCAGAAACTGTTGTGAAATATTTATAGACTTTGTGAAAATGTGTTCCTGTCATTGGTGTAATAAAAAGCTGAACAGCCAATAGCTAGGCAGGAGAGATAGGCAGGACTTCAGGTAAAGAGAAAGGAAGAGGAGGAAGAATCTAGGCATGTGGGAGATGCCAGGAGACAGAGAGAAGAGACAGGGTGCAAGGCGAAAGAGTGGTAATGCCACATGGCAGAACGTAAATTTAAAACTATGAGTTAATTTAAATTATAAGAGCTAGTTGAGACAAACCTAAGCTATAGGCCAAGCTTTCATAATTAATAATAAGTCTCCAGGCCATTATTTGTGGGCTGGCAATCCAAAGATAGTCTGACAAGAAAGCTTGTCAAGAGTCTTTTTCTGTCCTGCCAGCCAGTTCCCAAATAATGGCACAGAGACTTCTTATTAATTATGAAAGCTTGGCCTATACCTTAGGCTTATTCCTAACTAGCTCTTATAACTTAAATCAACCATATTCTTATTAATCTGTGTTCTACCATGTGGCTTTACCTCTCTTCCATCTTACACCTCCTGTATGCTCTCTGTGTCTCCTGGTGTCTTCTCCATGCCTAGATTCCTCTCCTACCTCCTTTCTCTGCCCAGAGGTCCCACTATACCTTCTGCTTAACTATTGCTGTTCAGTTCTATATTAAACCAATCCCAGCAATTTAGACACAGTGTACAAATATCCCACAACAAGAAATCAGGAAAACTGGGTATAAAAGGTTTGGTGCTTATGGAGCAGATGACTGGCCATAACCACCAAGCATTAAGGGCTGTATAGCAGCCTCTCAGATTAATCCCTTTCAAAGCCTCTTGGGAAAGGCTGTCAATGTAGAAAGTAAACACGTAGTCACTTGTGAGACCAAAACAGGAAAAATATATCTTGGAGGTTAAGAGTTCTGTTTGCAGTTAAGAATAAGTTCCTGGGAGGGCTGGAAAGATGGCTCAGCAGTTAAGAGCACTGACTGTTCTTCCAGAGGACCCGGGCTAAATTCCCAGCAACCACATAGCAGCTCACAACTGTCTGTAACTCCAGTTCCAGGGGATGTAACACCCTCATCTAGACACATATGCAGGCGAGACACCAATGCACATAAAATAAAAATGAATCTTGAAACACTTAAGTAAATTTTATTTATTCATTCATTTATTTATTTATTTATTTATTTATTTTGGTTTTTCAAGACAGGGTTTCTCTGCAGCTTTTTTAGAGCCTGTCCTGGACCTAGCTCTTGTAGACCAGGCTGGCCTCGAACTCACAGAGATCCGCCTGTCTCTGCCTCCCGAGTGCTGGGATTAAAGGCATGCGCCACCACCGCCCGGCTGTAAATTTTTTTTAAAAAAGAATAAGTTCCTGTTTGTCTTGTGTTTGCTTGACCATCACATTTAGACGAGAGGTACGTGGGCAGGAAATACATCAGAATATGTGCTTGCCTCTGATTGAACCTGATAGGAAATACAGTGGCCTTGTGGGGTTGCCTCTTTAAGCCTTTACAAGGTGTGACTCATAACCATTTTCCTGAGAACCTGGGTATGGACCTGGCCAGAGACCATCTACCTACCCAGTATTTAATTAAAGCTTGCTTCAAATTTGGCTTAAGAGGTAGTGATGGTTTTATTCTTGCCAGGTGGGATTGATACACCTACCAGAAGAGAGGAGTTAATTGGTATGTAACTTTGTGCTGGAAATATGGGCCACAAAATAATCTCTCTGTAGTCACAAAATAACAAGGTATTAAAGGGACCATTGGGGCTGGGAGTGCAACTCAGTAATGCACCTGCCTAGTATGCATGAGAGCCTCAAGTGATTCTCACACTGCAAAGGCAAGAGCTTTAGGAAGACAGGTGGATGTGGTGGCACATGCATTTAATCGCAGCACTCGGGAGACGGAGGCAGGTGAATCCCTGAGTTCGAGGCCAGCCTGGTCTTTAGAGAGAGTTCCAGGACAGCCAAGGTTACACAGAGTAACCCTGTCTCAAAAACAAAAACAAAAGACACTTGGTAAAATGGCCTGTACCTTGTTTTCATGGATTCTCAGCCTAAAGAAACCTGGAGCGACTGGAAGATTCTTGAATAAATTCTGGTGTCATCCCAAGCTATCTCTTCAGTGGGGTGCAGCTATTTCTCCATGGGCCTTAAAAGTAGTGCAAGAAGAAAATACAGAAGCCCACCTTTCCCCTTGGTTGTCTTGATTACTTATCAGCAGCAGAACCCCCTCCCCTTTCCATAATTTCCAAGAAAAGATTATAGGACAGCAAAAAGTAAGCATTGCTTCAAATACTGTTTTTTAAGATTAATTTTTTATTTGTGTATGTATTTTGCCTGCTTGTATGTATATGTAACACGTGTGCCTGGTGTCTGTGCAGGTCAGAAGAGGGTGTTGATCTCCTGAGAATGGAGTTGTAGATAGTTGTGAGCCACCATGTGAGTATTGTAAATTTATAACCACTGAGCTATTTCTCTAGCCCTCAAATATTGTTTTCATACTCTGTTTGTTTGTTTGTTTGTTTGTTTGTTTGTGCCCAGGGTTTTATTTGTCACTGAGCTATACCCACCTCAGGCTCAATTTTTTTTCTTTCTTTTTTTGGTTTTTCAAGACAGGGTTTCTCTATCCTGGAACTAGCTCTGTAGACCAGGCTGGCCTCAAACTCTTTTTACTTTTTTCTTTTTAAAGATATAGTGGTGCAATAGTGTCACACATGTCCTGGGAGTAAGCAATCACTTTTTAAATTATATTAGGCCCACTCTATGAGATGGAACCCATACCAAACACTGCTAGAGAGTCCAAAAGCCTGCTACTATTATTCTGCTAAAGGAAGGTAACAATAAAATGATTCCTGATGACACACTGCTGTACCCATAGATCAATGCATTGATCACCCCTCATCAGAGCTTTTTTCTTGCAGGAGATGATAATCAACAGAGACCTACAACTGGACAATGGGCAAAGAGTGAGAGAATTTAGAGCACTCAGTATTGCCGGGCCGTGGTGGCACACATCTTTAATCCCAGCAAAGGCAGAAACAGGCAGAGCTCTGTGAGTTCGAGGCCAGCCTGGTCTACAGAGTGAGTTCCAGGACAGCCGCCAAAGCTACAGAGAAACCCTGTCTGGGGGGGTGGGGAGGGAAGAAAATAGAGCAGTCAGTATTAAAAGGGATGGCTTTACCAAACCACTCCTGTCAAGTCTCAGGGATCTATGCCAAAAGTAGAAAGAAGTAAACAAACTCCCCTCCTAATCAAGAAGCTATTTGCAATTGATACCTGCTGAGAAGGAAGATTCAGTTTCCTCTAATGGACTGTCATTAGGCATATCCAGCACAGCCCAGGGCAGACCCCATGCCCAGAAATACTTGGCCAGCGCAGATTGGACTTCGTATTTCTTTGTACTCTTTGTTTCATTTTGTCTAGTTGTTCTTTTGTTTTGATTCTCATTTTTGTTTGTTTTTGTTTTTCTTTTTAAGAGAGAAGGAAAGAAGATGAAGTGTGGGGAGGAAGATGGGGAGAATCTGGGAGGAGTTGGAGAAGGGGAAACAATATAATCAAAAGAAATTGTTTGAAAAATATTTTTAAGCCAGGTGTGGTGGTGGCCTTTAGCCCCAACACTCAGGAGGCTGAGGCAGGGGGATCTCTGTGAGTTCGAGGCCAGCCTGATCTACAGAGCGAGTTCCAGGACAGCCAGGGCTATTACACAGAGAAACTCTGTCTGGAAAAAACAAAAAAGCAAACAAACAAAAAAATTAATTAAAAGTTTTTTGCTGGGTGGTAGTGGTGGCTCCCAGCTTTTGTCCCAGCACTAGGAAAGCAGAGGCAGGCGGATCTCTGCAAGTTCCAGGACAGTCAGGACTGTTATACAGAGAAGCCCTGTTTTAGAAAAAAACAAAACAAAAAAATTATTTTTTTAATTTTTATGAGTGTGTGCAACTGTGTGTGTGTGTAAAGTGCAGGTGCCTTTAGAGTACAGAAGATACGGAAGCTGGGAATTGAACCCGGGTCCTCTGGAAGAGCAGCAAATGGTCTTAACAGCAGAGCCTCCTCTACCCTCTCTTCTTTTTATTTTGATTTTTTTAGTGGAAGCAGTTGATACTTTATTTCCTGAATCCTGTAATTCTCCACTGGGGAAGTTCTATTTTAGCATATTTATATAAATAAAATTATTCAGTGAAATCATAATAAAAAGGTTAAGTATGCTGAAGGTCACCTCTGTCTCACTACATGTATCTTTACGATGTAACCTGTTGTTTGACTTTTTAAGACAACCACAGTGTGGTATTTTTAGGTACAGAGGCGAGGCAGACACTAACTACCACATGCCTTTGAACAGTAAAGTCTGCTCTGCTCTTCTGGCTGGGCAGGAGTGGGGCACAGTGCCCTGGCATCACTTTGTCCCTGGCACTCTCCTTGAAAACCTGCAAACTCCCACCTCTAAATCCATAAAAACAGCTAATACCAAGTAGTATAAGGAGTGAAGGGTGAGCTGCTATGACCAATGAAGACTGGCACCAAGATGGAGAGAAGCACACCTAGCTCTGCTAGCCAGAGCCTACACCAGCACTCACAAATACAGTAGTGCCTGAAGGTCTGTAGGCCTGTCTGTGGAAGAAAGTACCTCCCTAAGAGACAGGCGGAATGGCTCGTCACTGGGTGGGTAAACACCCACTGGTCTTCACAGCCAGTTTGGTAGTCGGAATAAAAATAGAACACCAGTCACATCATTTTCCAAAATTCAGGGCGATGCTACAGCTAAACGTATGCAGATGTATACAGACACAGATGGGAACAAGTGTATTTAATTGTAAGTGAGTCAGAATGGAGAAAATGATATTTCCCTTATATTTGGGTTCCAAAAATTAAAGAGAAAATGTGCCTGAGGCAGAAACAAAACAAAAAACAAAAGCGGGTTATGGAGGAAGAACCTCATGAAAGAGAGAGCCTTCGAGACCGAAGGCTAGATGGCCGTGATCTGCTCTGAAGGTTAGGAAAGTGTCCTGGCCACATAACCTCATCCCAGGAGCGGTTCATGGTTACTAGGGTGGACATGGCACAAGTAAACAGGACTCGAGGGCCTCACCATCATCTGTCCCATCACTGTCAAAAGAGAGGACTATAATGGTGCTGTCACTCAAGAGCCTGAGATCAGCGTCTGTGTCCTCAGAAGCTGGGGAAATGAAAGAATGAACGTCTTTGTTCAGCTCCGTGTGACTGCAGAGCAGTTGAGAGCCTTGGGCATGATGAACACCATGGTTTGTGCCTAGAAACTGTTTCTCCTCAGCAACTTCAAGAAGGCGCCTCTTGGACTGTGAAGCTCTTTGTAGACATGAGTTAACACTGAGCGCTGTTGTGGAGCATGCATATAATCCCAGCACTCAGAATGCTGAGACTGGAGGATTGCCCTAAACTGAAGGTCAGCCTAGATCACAATCACATGATGAGTTCAAAAAACAAAGAGGCTGGGGAGACAACTCAGTTTATGAAGTCCCCACTTTGTAAGCATGAGGCCCTGAGTTTAGAGCCCCAGAACCCACATAAAAAGCCAGGTATGGGCCAGAAGTGGCGGGGCACACCTTTAATCCCAGCACTTGGGGCAGAGGCAGGAGGACCTCTGAATTCAAGGCGAGCCTGGTCTACATAGTGAGCTCCCAGACAGCCAGGACTACATAAAGAAACCTTGTCTCAAAAACGAGAGCGGGAATAAAAGGAAAACATAGGTGTGTAGTATTTGCCTCTAATCCTGGTGAATGTGAGATGGGAGGCAGGGACAGGTGTACCTCTTGACGCTCAAGGCCAGCTAGCCTAGACTATGGGCAGAGTTTGGCCAGTGAACAAGAAGATGCATCTGTCGACCAATACCCTCAGGTACCACAACAGCAACACCAAGCATGGTGGCACACACTTTTAATCCCAGAACTCAGGAGAATAAAGGCAGGCTGATCTCTGAGTTGAAGGCCACTTCAGACCAGCCTGGTCTGCATAACAGATTCTAGACAAGTGTGTTCTACATAAAGAGCACCAGGCCAACCTGTTTAGTGAACTGCAGGACAACCCGTCCTACCTAGCCAGCACCACAAGTCTCCGAAGAATTGTCACCTCCAAGTCCCATTCATTAGTGAAGAAAGTGCAAAGGCAATAAACACGGCCTAGGTGTGTGAAAGGAACACCCTTCTTTGGGCTCAGGACCTTGAAAGGGGTGTGAAAGAGCCAGCCATTCTGTTGTCCTCCTGTGCCTGTAAACTTCTCCAGTGTGGGGCAACTGCCAGAGAAGCACGTCTGCACACCTCTGCTGCAATTGTTACTGGCCCCTCAGAACAGAAGAATGTTGATTGCGTCATTACAGAGGAACTGGTGACTTCTGGGTCAGCAGCAGGCTGACATGCAAGACAGAAACTTTGTTTCCAGGACAGTCACAGGGTTCAGGATGGGTCTGGCATCCTGTGGGTCTAATAAGGAGTGTAGATGAGTGCATTGACAGAGAGAGAGAGAGAGAGAGAGAGAGAGAGAGAGAGAGAGAGAGAGAGAGAGAGAGAGAGAGAGCGTGCGTGCCCGCGCGCACAAACGCATTAGAGAAAGAGAGAGAAAAAGAGAGAACAGAACACAGTCTGCCCACCCAAGAGTGAGCTCAGGCTGTAGTTTGGGCTTACCCTTCTCCCTTTCAGGAGCTTTTCCTTGGTCTGCTAAAGACTTGCCTCCCAACTCATGGGAGCAGCCTTTTTTTCTTTTGGATTCCAGGAGCTATGAAACCAAAAGATTGCTCTAGGGGAAAGGGCATAGATCTTTTATCTTCAGCCAACCCCACATACTTTGGCTGACCACCTGTGTAGGCCTGGCCTTATCTCTCCAAAAGCCCAGAGGGCTAGATTGGCTTTTGCTGACCTTTAAACCAAGGCTCCCTCCAAGCCCCAACCTCCTATTTCAGAGTCTAAAATATGAAGAAATCAAATAAGATACGGCGTGTCTGGAGTGCCCCAGGTTGGCATAAAGGGAGAAGACCAAGTGTTCTTCAGTGCCACACACCCAGTGCCTGTCTCAGCACTGCCAGAGGAGACTCCCTGCCAGTAGCCAGTGAACCTAAAGTGAAAGAGAAAAGCCAGTTCCCCCGTGTGACCCAACACAGCTGCCCAGTGTGGGCGGGGCTGCTCTTGGGCAGGTAGCTGGGTTGCCTAAGAAGCCTGCAGAGTGAGCCGCACTCCTTCACAGCCTCTACTTCAGTCCCCGCCCTGACTTTCCTGGTTGATGTACCACAAGCCGTAAGATTAATAAACCGTCTCCTCCCCAAGCTGGTCATGATGTTAAAACACAGCAGTAGAGACCTGAGACAGGAAGGGAGGGAAGGAAACCGTAGTGACACATGCAAGCGAATTCCAAGCTCGAAGCCAACATGAGCAACACAGCAGTACTATCCCCTCAAAATAAAAAAACATGAAACAGTTAAACCGTGTCTGTTGGGGAACTCTGGAAGGCAAAGCGGAACATGCCTCAGAGTGAGCCCAGCTGAGGGGGAAGGAATCTGGGCATTTACCTTCCCACCACCATTTCTGAAATGGATAGAGAGCTGCTTCCTTAGCTGAGCCCTTAACTCTGGCACTTCCTTCTCTGTACAGTCAAATATCTTCCGGTGGCCAGAGCAAAACCTCAGCAGGCACCCAGATGTGCAGTGAGCAGTGTCTGGCAAGCAGGGGCCTGGGCACCTGGAAGGACTCTAGCTGATCAGATCCACTGCAACTCCAGAGCCTTCCTTGATGCAAATAGCCCCACTCCAACTTCACTCCCAGAGGAGTCAAAGCAGAGCAAAGCTCAACCCCTTCCTTGACCCTGTTGTCTTCTGCATCCCTGTTTGCCACTGAAAATGTCTCCAAATTTCATGCCTTCATTTTTCCTTGGATGTACACTTGAGACTGGCCTTCTTTTAACAAGTGATTGCATGTGCGCGCATGCAAGCACACATACACACACACACACACACACCCTGCCTGCTTTCTCAGAGGTCCTAATATCATTTCTCCTTGAATGATAAACAGTTATTAAAGGCAGAGGAAGCAGCAAGAGCCAGCAGTTGTAGGAGTGACCTTCCCGTCACCCAAGAGACAAAGTGTAAGCTCCAGAGTCCAAACTCAGCCCCTCCCCCCTTTTTTAACACTGCCAAATCCTCTGGAACTGGAGTTACAGACAGTCAGGAGCTGCCATGTGGGTGCTGAGATTTGAACCTGGGTCCTCTGGAAGAGCAGCCAGTGCTCTTAACCACTCCAGCCCCCCAAACTCAGTCCTTTTTGTTGCTGATGTTGCTTGTTTGAGAGAATCTCATACCTCAGAGTGGCCTGGAACTCGTAATACCCATACTTAAATTTCCCATCCTCCTCCCTCTGCCTACACGATGCTAGAATCACAGACACAAGCAATCAGATCTGGATCTTGAACTCGGTACCCTTACCCAGTTTACCAGTTTTTCTTCTTTGCTTCTTTGTTTTCCTACGCATCTCACCACTCAGCCAAAGGTTATGGAGGGCTTTACATCCTATACACCAGATACGGGCAAGGCACCAGAGGACCAGGCAAGAATAAGACACACTTCTACAGTTCTCAGAATATACAGCCTATGGTGACTGGAGCCTCCTCTGAAGATTGCCCCTTTCTAAACCAGACAGCACACAGGATCTCAGAACCACCAACTGTACTGAACTCAGTGCCCTTCCCTTCTGTGGTACCCAGTCTCCATCAGTCTCCCCCCCCCCCCCGCCATACACACGTCTGGCGTAGTTCCACACACTGCCAGAGTTGATCTATGTGACCAAGAGAACAGAGCAGAAATAATGCCATGTCTCTTCTAAGGTTAGCCCATGGCGTTATTTATTTTTATTTCCTGTGTTTGAATGTTTGACTGCACATCTGTATATATACCACCTGCATACCTAATGAGATTAACAGCCCATGAGAGCTAAGATGGAGCGCTGCTCTTGTAGAGGACCTGGCTCATACCAGACAGCTTGGAACCACTTGTAACTTCACCTCCAGGGCATCCAGTGCCCTTTTCTGGATTTCACGGACATTTGCACTCACACACATACATTTTCACACACGGATGCATGTAATTAAAATTTAAAAAAAAAATAGGGGTTGATGATAGGGCTTAGTGGTTGAGCCCTTGCTGCTTTTGAGAGGACCTGAGTTCAGTTCTAGCACCGTTATCAGGAAGCTCACAGCCCTCTGTTCCGGTTGCAGGGATCCGATGCCCTATTCTGGCCTCCATCAGCACCTGCATATACTTGGTGTACTCAGGCACACAATACACATAAAAGTTATTTAAATCTTCAAAAATAAACAAAAGATGTCTGTCTTTCCCCATCATCACTTTCATTTGTTCTGGGATTCACCTTGTGCTGAATGACTAATTTTTATGTCAACTTGACACAAGCAAGAGCCATTGTGGAAGAAGACACCTCAACCTGAGAAAAAGCTCCCACCAGATTGGTCAGTGGGCAAGCCTGTGGTACATTTTCTTGATTGATGCTTGATGTGGGAAGGTCTAGCTCACTGTGTCACTGTGGATTGTGCCACGCCTGGGCTGGTGGTCCTCGATGAGAACCCATGGAGAACAAGCCATTAAGTCGTACTCCTCCATGGCCTCTGCTTCAGTTCCTGCCTCCAGGTTCCTGTCGTGAGTTCCTGCCTTGACTTTCTTCAGTGATGGATTGTTACTGTGGTGGTTTGATTAGGAATGACCTCCATAGGCTCTGTTTATTTGGGTGCTTAGTCATCAGGAAGTGGCACTACTTGAGAAGGATTAGGAGATGTGACCTTGTGAATAGGTGTGGCCTTGTTGGAGGAAGTGTGTTACTGGGGGTGAGCTTTGAGGTTTCAGAAGTTCAAGCCAGGCCCAAATGGCTCTCTTCCTGCTACCTTTGGAACTGAATATAGAACTTTCAGCTACGTCTCTAGCACTATGTCTGCCTTCTGCCTCCATGCTCCCCACTATGATGAAAACAGACTTGCTAAACCTCTGAGACTGTAAGCAACCCCCAATTAAATGAATTCCTTTTTTAGAAGAGTTGCCGTGGTCATGATGTCTCTTTGCAGCAACAGAACAGTGACTAAGACAGTTACCTAAAAGTGTAAACCTTTTCCTCCCCAAGCTGGTTTTGGTCATGGTGTTTATCACAGCAATAAAACCTCTAATACACACTTTTGTGAACAAACAGATGTCCAACACATCGTGTCCATGACTGAGGGTCAATTCGTCCAGTGAACCATTCTGATAGCTGCAGCCCCAGACAGGCTACCCCAGAACTGCCTAATTCTAGTGTATGACCTTCAGGAACTCTGTAAAATAAATCTCTCAGTCTTTCTCAAACCCCTGCGTGTGTGTGTGTGTGTGTGTGTGTGTGTGTGTGTGTGTGTGTGTGTGTGTGTGAGAGAGAGAGAGAGAGAGAGAAACTCACTATATATATATTTCTTGTACTCACCATGTAACTATGTACCCATGTAGTTCAGGCTGGCCTAAAACTCGTGGTAACTCTCCTGCCTCTACCTCCTGAGTGGTGGGGATTACAGGCATGACTGCCATGTTATAATTAGTTCCACGATGGTAAGTACGCTTTCTCCCGTTACCTCCCCACTCGTGTCCTGCATGCTCTGCTTGCTCCATGGGTCCCGTGCCTGCCTTCCCAGCAGCATCTCCTATTGGGCCCAGCAGACAGCCTTACAGTATGGCTCTGGAGCTGCCCTTGGCTGAGATGCTGCAACCACTCTTTCCCTCACATGCCCCCCTTATTTTATGTCCCTTTATACAACTCAAAGGGAAAAAGAAGCCATAATTTCCTTATTCGGTCGCCATCAGCCCTTCCCCACTGCTCTGTGAGAATGATTTACTGTGAGAGAGGTTTTTCTCTGAGTCCCTTAAAGCTCCTACTCTCTCCATGAACAAAAGACGTTAGCTTGCCAAGAATAAATGGAACTTAGGCCTGCAAAGGTTAGAGTTGGGTTTTAAATTTGGAATTCCTGCTCTCTGAGTGGGCTCCAAACTTGGCAGCTTCCTTGGTCTCCTTTAATTCAAGCTCTCTGCCTCACTGGGTTGCTTTTTCCATCACAGCTATGCAAACACTTCCCAGCGAAGTTTTCTTGGCGGCCCTAAAGGAAGCATGCAGTCAAATGCTGATTTATCTCGGGGCTGAAGCATAGGATTGCATATGCTTAGAGCTGAGTCACTGGGCCAGACTCTCAGCACCAAGACCTCGACCTTGAATTTTCAATTATTTTATACTTTTGAAACAGGGTCTTACTATGTAACTCGGGTTGGCCTCTAACTCACAATCCTCCTGCCTCAGCCTCCTGAGTACTGGAAGCACAGGTATGTGCCACTGTCCCAGCTTTGGAGTTCCTTCTTGTTGCAGTTTTGTATCCCATGAAGCATGAAAACCCAGAGACACTGAACTGCTTACCTACCCCAGGACGTGACCTTAAGATTTGTCACTAAGCACCATTTATTCAGATTTCAGTAGAGATCCGAGGAGACAAGACAGAAGAAATACATGGAAACATTTGAAATGCCAGCACTTGGGAAACTGAGGCCAGATGATCCCAAGTTCAACTTAGGTTTCATAGAAAAACCCTCTCTCAAAAAACCAAAAGAAAACAGGGACTGAGGAGATGGTTCAGCTGGTCAAGTGCTTGCCATACAAGCTTGAGGACCCGAGTCAAGGACCCAACACCCACATAAAAACAGCCAAGTGCAGGGGCTGGAGAGATGGCTCAGTGGTTAAGAGCACTGACTGCTCTTCCAGAGGTCCTGAGTTCAAGTCCCAGCAACCACATGGTGGCTCACAACCACCTGTAGTGAGGTCTGGTGCCCTCTTCTGGCCTGCAGACATACATGAACACAGAATATTGTATATATAACAAATAAATAAATATTGAAAAAACAGCTTTTGAAAAAAATAAATAAAATAAAATAAAATAAATAACCCTGAAAAAAAAAAAAAGCCAAGTGCTTTTGTAACCAAATCTAGGGAGACTCTATCCAGTCAGTCAGCTGAGTGGTAAGTGTGAAACCTCAAAAAAGAAGATACATATCTTTAAACTCAGCCCTCAGGAGGGTCTCTGAATTTGAGGCCAAACAGTCAGGCCACATAGAGAAACCCTTATTCAAAACAAAGAACAACAACAAAACTCAGCAAAACAAAATATAAAAACCTAAGGCCCGTGATTTTCCCACCCAGTCAGGCATGAGATGGATGGAGGGATTGGCTGGATGGGGCAGAGTGGCAGGGTATCCCACTGTTAATACTTCCCAGTAAAGCCACACTCCAAATCCTGTACCCACTTCCCCATCCCTGGGCCAACCTGCAGATGCCCTTTAATCCCTGGGGACATTGCAAAGAGCCCAGCATCCTTGACAGGTTGTTATCTGAGCATAGGAAGCTGAAGGACACCTCATTTGCAGCAGCTCGGGCCTCCAGAGCCATATAGACCCATTTCTCAGGCAGATCCTGCCATCCAAGAGATACTCTGAGCCAAGCCCTCTCTGAGAGCTGGTCATAAGCTCTCTGAAGTTGGAGACTTGTGCTGCAGAGGTAAGGCAGGTGTGGCCCTTTGTTTCCTGTGGAAAGGGGATAAGGAGCCTGGTCTCCTCTTCCCTGTTTACAGTAGTGCTGAGGGTTCCATTTCATTAGCCTTTATACAGCCTCTAGGGGTTGTCAGGTGCCAGGTGCTATAATAAGTGTGAAATTTAACTTCTTTTTCATCAAGACCAAAAAAAAAAAAAAAAAAAAAAGGAAGAAAAAAATTCCAACCCTAGGAGACTCAAGTGCTGGGAATCTGCTTGCAAAAGACAGGAACCCCATTGTCGACTTTAAATAAATTGCAACTGAAGCATGATCAGGCACCAAATTATCACAGCAAGGCCTCTCAGGAGCTCTTGCTGTCCAGAAAGATCTGCAATAAGAAACTGGTTCATCAATGAGGCAGACTGAAGCCCCAGCCCTGTCACCTCGCTGGCTGGGGTTCTCCAACATCCAATCATTCTACCCCCACCCCCTCCAGAATATTGCTATTCTCTTTACAGAAATTCACCCCTCTGCTCTGCAGGCCTTTGACCCCCCACCCCCATATTTCAGCCCCACCTCCCTGCTTTTGCAGTTCTGTCTGCTGAGCACGCCGGCCAAGGTTTCCAAAGGCACAACCCTGGCCATTAACCTTTAGAGAGCAAACTGCCAATAGTGCCACGTCATAGGGAGTACACTTTCTATTTACAGCTGCTCGTCAGATCATGAGACGCTAGGTAAAGAGAGATTTGCTTTAATAACGGCGGGCAGGTGCTTAGAATTAATGCCTGGAAGAAAAAGCCCGTGAAGGGATCTGAGCAAGCAGTAAGGAATCCAGGTCAAGCCTGAGGAGACAGTCAATCTCATACCACAGGTGGGCCCCAGGATGGCACTGGCCAGTTCGGCAGGAAGGAAAATGAGCATTTTCTGAGCTCTTACCATGTGACAAGTACTCCACAATGCTTTTTGGCGTTTTTTTGTTTGTTTGTTTGTTTGTCTGTTTGTTTGTTTTTGTTGTTGTTTTATTTTGTTTTATTAGGCAGGATCTCACAGAAGCCAGAAGCCAGAGGAGGATGTCAGAGGTTCTGCTCCAACACAGCCTCATTCCCTTGAGACAGGAGAGCTAGGCCCCCAGTCAGAAAGCCCCAGGGATCCTCCTGTCTCCACCCCTATCATCTCTGGGATCACATAGATATGGCCACACCCAGGTTTTTATATGAGTGCTGGAGACTAGAACACAGGTCCTCATGCATGAGCAGTAAGTGCTCAAACATGCTAAACCATCTCCCAGCCCCCCCCCAATGAACTTTTTTTTTTTGATAGTCTTACTCTATAGCCCAGGGTAACTTGAATTTGTGGCATCTTCCTGCCTCAGTTTCCCAGAAAGTTGGGATTTCTGGCATGAACTACCACACCTAGCTTAAATATAAATGGTAATTAAATAAAATTTCACTCCTTGGTCATACTCATTTCAAGGGCTCAATAGCCACATGTGACCAGTCACCACCGTATTAGACAGAGTAGACACGGAACGTTCCTGCCCTGCTGAAAGGAATGTCTGTGGGTTGGCACTGGTCTGAAGCATATGTTTATGTTTATGTGCTGGCTGCTTAGAACTTGCTGGCTATTTAGACCAAGCGAGGCAGCAATCCTGTCCCTTCCTTCCTGTGCTGAGATCACAAGCATGCCCCGCCATGTGTGCAAGCCTACCTAGCCTTTAAGGCTGGATTTGAAGGTATGTTTGCCGTAAGGGAAACCAAGCAAATAAGCAAACTTCATGACTTCCCTTCTGCACCACTTCCCTTGCAAGGAGCCCCCAGGAAGTGTGGGGAATCCTGCTGAGCTGGGCAAGGTGCCTGCCTACAATCCGGGCACTTTCACTTTCGGCAAGGAGTTTAAAGTTTAGGCTGGCCCTGACTTCCAGATCCTCCTGCCTGTGTCCCTGGTGCTGGAATCACAGGCAGGAGCCACCACAGCTGGCTTGATTTAACTTCTGTAAAGTTAAGCTTTTCAGGTTTTTAGCCTTTTTTAAACCTTTGTGTGTGGCTGATGAGTCTTCTCGAGACTGTGTCCTGACTCTGCTTTTCTCTGCTTTTTTCACACGTCCTGAAGAATTTTGCAAACCTCGGGGGCTTTTAGGCTCACACATGTCACCTCACAACAGAACTGACTACAGCTGGATCTCTCTGTCATCTTCAACAACACATAAGAGGACCTTTAAAACAAAAATTACGTTTTATTCGTTCATGAATTCCATACCCTGCCCCCTCAGGACAGACTTTCATGTGTTATATATAGGTGCTCACAAAGCATTTGCTAATTCTCCAGCTTCAGGGTCCCTGTCAGTGCATTGTACCAACCAAACTTCCCGGAGCCTGGCTACAAGGACCCTAGATAGAACCTGCCCAAGGACCTTTGCCCACTGGGAGTTTGAGGACTGATGAACTCTCATCTGAAATCCCAGCACTCAGGAGGCTCAGGAGGCCAGTCTGGGCTATACTGCAAGGCTGTTAAACATACACACAAAACAGCAAAATCAAAACACTTTCAGTTGACGTAGCTGAAGCCATATCCTCTCCTGTCTACAGAAGTAGAGCGTTCACAGGCAGCTGGAACAATGGCAGGTTGGCAAGGCAGACACAGAGGCTTTATTGTGTACTGGTATGAGCAGTCTCCCCACCCCCTACCCCAGCAGCACCCTACGGATATAAGGGCTTGTGCTAACAGGAGGCTCCACATAAGATATATTAACATCATAGAAACTAATGGACCAGAAAGGGAAATATTAACATAAATTACCTTTCCCAGCTTTCTTAGGCAGTTAGAGAACAAGTCCCATGCAATGCCTGCGGAAAGTCAGGCCTGGGGAAGCTGCATCCACAACAGGCTAATGTAACGCCTCCAGCCATTTTGGTTACCCCCCTCTCTTTTGGGCCTGCTGGCTGCTACACCTGGTTCCCCTCTCTCCCTTCTCCTTCCCTGCCCCCATCCCCTTACATGGCTCAGAGTCAAGTCCACTCTGAACACTCCCAGGTGTCCCTGCCTCTGCCTCTGTTCTCCCATATATCTGTAGAAACTTCCTCCTCCACCATACCTAAGAACAGTAATGTCCCTTTCCTTTATATTTATTTTTTTTTCATTCATCTGGAGCAGAAACCTGGGACCAATCATTTCCTTTCTTTTTTTACTTCCTTCTCCCTCCCCCCCATTCAATATGTATTATCCCTAGTAATCCAGTCCCCATGCTAATCCTATGAGTGAGGAAGTTATCCCTGTGCTCTGTGTACAAGGAAGCCGAGGCCCTGGGAGGCTGAACACTTTGTGCACTGTAGGGGTCCTAAAATTCCAAAGCAACACTTTAAACATGCCATGCTACTGCCCCTCAGATTCCCAAAGAGACAGGGGTCAGGACCTGTGGCTTACTTTATAGTGATGAGATCAACCTAGTCCTAATAAAGAATACAGAATGGTGGCCCTGAGGAGGCCGAGAGACTTTCTGATAGTTAGGTTTTGTTTTTGTTTTTTCATCCTTCTTTTTCTTTATCAAACCAGGCCCTCATGGATGCTAACTATACACCTCCAACCCAGCTACACCTCCAGCCCAGCTACACCTCCAGCCCAGCTACACCTCCAGCCCAGCTACACCTCCAGCCCAGCTACACCTCCAACCCAGCTACACCTCCAGCCCAGCTACACCTCCAGCCCAGCTACACCTCCAACCCAGCTACACCTCCAACCCAGCTACACCTCCAGCCCAGCTACACCTCCAGCCCAGCTACACCTCCAGCCCAGCTACACCTCCAACCCAGGGCCACGTTCATTTTTGTTTTTTGTTTTTGTTGTCATTATTTTGTTTTTAGTTTTTTGTGACTGGGTTTCTCCTTGTAGCCTTGACTGACCTGAAGATCAATATGTAGACTAGGCTGTCCTCAAACTCCCAGAAACCGGTCTGCCTCTGCCTCTGCCTCTTAAGTGCTGGGATCAAAGGTGAGCACCATCATGCCCTGCTTCTTTGTGTTTTGAGACAGGATCTTGCTGTGCAACCCAGATTGCCTAGAATTCGGACCCTCTGGTGTCGGCCCCACAGGCCCAGGTCACACCTTGCCTGGTCTAGGATGACAGTTAAGTCAGGCCGTGAGAGGCAGGTACATCCAACACACCATCTGCAGGAAGAGAGTCTGTGAGACAGAGGGTCCTGCTCTCGAAGGAGTGATGCCATTTCTGCTGGCACACTATCTAGAACAAACACAATTGCTCTTTGTAACAGCCAGACCTGTACCACAACAAGGCAACAACAGATTCAGCATGAAGTCTTTTGGTCCAGAATGGTGTGTGTCCGATGAAAAACTTTAGAGAAGGGAAAATCCAGGAGACTTCCTGGTAGTGGGGCCTTATTGCTCTGGACTGGCAGTTAAGCTTTGCCCAGCCTTAGCCTTTCTCCAGATCCTCCCTCTTTCCCTTCCTCCTCTCCCTGCCTCCCTCCTTCCTGTCCTCAGACCCAGTTAGTTATAACAGCATCAGAACACAGAGCAGCACCTCATGGAGAGGAAGGAGCAGCGTACTCACTGTCTGGTTTGGCCAGTCAGTGGGAAAGGATCTGGTTCCAGAAAATCATCTACAGACTGAGACTGAAGGAAAATCGGACTTCTCGTCCCAAATTATCTTCGGTTTTTAGATGAGAGTGAAAGACCTGGATAAATCCAGACCCCTCTAGCAAGAAAAATAGAGCCAAAAATCTAGGTTCAGTGACTCTGTTTCAGGAACTAGTTGAAGATAAAGTTAGATTGTAATCTTGAGAATAATCTTGAGAAACAGGGAGTTGTGATCATCACTGGTATTTTCGGAATTTTCTATGACGCCCTCCCTACCCCCTCTGGATTACTGGGCTGTGGTTTCTTCCCTTAAAAAACCCTTCTCCCAGTTACTTGGGGTTGAACTCCTCCCCTGCCTGGGTTATGAGTTTCGGCCCCAGTGCACTGGTACCTGTCAATAAACCTTGTGTGATTGCAGCAAGGACGGTCTCTCGTGAGTTACTGGGGGGTGGGGTGTTATACCGAGACTTGAGTGAGAGTCTCCCTACACCGGGGGTCTTTCAAGAGAGAATTCCCAAGGCAAAATTGTCACCATTCTTAAATGTACAATGTAGGCAGAACAGTGGTAGCACATGCCTTTACCCCAGCACTCAGGAGGCAGAGGCAGGCAGTCTGGTCTTCAGAGCGAGTTCAGTACAGCCAAGGCTACACAGAGATACCCTGTCTCAAAAGTAGACTGTGCAGCCATCAACCGGGTCCAGGAAGAAGCCCTGCCACCATGGGCAGTCACCCCGTGTCCTACTGCCCTAACTCTGATAATCACCAATGTCGTTCTGTCTCTTAGACTCGCCTCTTCTGGGTATGTCTATCAATGACATTTTATTCTATTGGCCTTTAGTGTCTGGTTCCATTCATTGGGTTTATCTCTTTGTGGTGTGGCTCAAGACCTCCTTCCTACTGTTCTGGCTCCGGTAGCTTTTGTTTCTCGTTTGTGCGGTGGCCTGTGCCACCAGTCGCACTTTGAGGGGACGAGGGGAGGAGTTATCCTCTGACCATGGTTCTCCCAGGAACCAAAAAAAGCTGTAGATTTTCAGTTTGGTCAAATGTTTTTCCTTTTTTGTGTGTGCGTGCTTTTGTCTGTGTTTCTGAGACAGAGTTTTGTTGTGACTCTCAGGCTGACCCCCAAGTCAGCCTCCTCTTGCTTGAGCCTCCCAGGCACTGGGCTTCTCGGTGTGCACTGCCACAGCCACTTTCAGCCTTTGTTTTTACAGTTGTGGATGGCTGTGAGGTGCCGTGTGGCTGCCAAGCCATCTCTCCAGTCCCTAAAACATATAGGGTTTGTTGTTGTTGTTGTTTTGGTTTTTCGAGGCAGGATTTCTCTGTGTAACAGCCTTGGCTGTCCTGGAACTCACTCTGAAGCCCAGGCTGGCCTCGAACTCACTGAGATCTGCCTGGCTTTGCCTCCCAAGTGCTGGGATTACAGGCATGTGCCACACTTAGCCTTTTCTTAATAATTTATTTTTTTAAATTTTATTTTTATGTATGGCTGTGTGGAGGTATCAGATCTTGGAGTTACAGACAGTTGTTAGCTGTCATGTGGGTGCTGGGACTTGGACCCAGGTCCTCTGGAAGCAGTCAGTGCTCTTAACCACTGAGCCATCTTTTCAGCCCTTAATCTTTTTCTTAAACTAGGACTTTGACTAAATTGCTCTGGAGTCTGCAGGATCCTGCCACCGCCAAGGCTCACCTCTGACAACTCACACTGGTGCTGGGCAGTCACGGAAGAGCAGTTAGTTCATCCGCAGCGCGAGGGATGCTGGCCGGGATGCACTTGCTTCTGTCCCTCACGGCCACTCATCGACTCTCAGCTCCTACGTGCTGAGATGAGGACTCTTTCAACATCACGATTCCAGGAAAGCACCTGCTCTTGGGCCAGCCTGGAGCAGCAGTCCTGGTGACTTAGAAGTCTGGTTCCCAGATCCTGCATGTCCTTGGGTTTTCTTTTGCCAGGAAGGGCAAAGTGTCTTCTCCAGGAATGTCACTGGCAGAGGACGAGAGCCATGCAAATCATATTCCCAAACTTTTGCTAATCATATCAGAGTCCTGTGCAAGGAGTCTTTTGGCCTAACTGGAGTCTGATAATTACAAATTATTTCTAGCAGAAATGCTGACTGGGGGAGAACAGGTTGGAGCAAATTTGATTCACACTAAAGCCACGGTCAGATCTTCATGAACCTTCAGGGTATTTATTTTTCCATCAGCTCTCCCCCGGCTCCCCGACCCTCCCACTTTGGCCCTAGCTGAGCTGGAGCCTCGCCTGATACAAATAACTGCATTAAAATGAAATCATGTGCAAGCTCAGGGGAACACGCCTGAGTAATGGGGACGATAATAAACTCGGACAGCCACCCCAGCTCTCGTCTTCCTCCCTCAAGGGGAGAGAAGGTTCACAAATGATTTGGAATCACTTCTAACAGCAAAGAGGAGGGGAACGAGAGCTTAAGTGGTTTAAAGGGGGAAATGTAATAAAGTAGCTGATTGCAATCCTCTACTGACCCTCACTTAGTCCTTTGCACCACCACCGCCCAGCTTCAGATCTCTGAGTTTGAGGCCAGCCAAGTCTACAGAGAGAGTTCCAGGACAGCCAGGGCTACACAGAGAAACCCTTTCTTGGGGTAGAAAGAATGGGGAGGGGGAAAAAAAGGGGACTGGGAAGATGGCTCATTTAGTTGTAAGCATGACTCTCTTGAGTTTGACAACCCTAACTCTAGCACCCTAAAGGACCAGGCAGAATGGCCTTGGTGATACCAGAAATGGAAAGACAAAGATAGATGAGTTCTTGAAGCTTGGTGACCCGCTAGCTTAACCTACTGGGCCAGCAAGAGACTGTTTCAAAAGCTGGACAAAGCCGGGCGGTGGTGGCGCACGCCTTTAATCCCAGCACTCAGGAGGCAGAGGCAGGCGGATCTCTGTGAGTTCGAGACCAGCCTGGTCTACAAGAGCTAGTTCCAGGACAGGCTCTAAAGCTGCAGAGAAACCCTGTCTCGAAAAACCAAAAAAAAAAAAAAAAAGCTGGACAAACTGTTACACAGAGAAACCCTGTCTCGAAGGAAGGAAGGAAGAAAGAAAGAAAGAAAGAAAGAAAGAAAGAAAGAAAGAAAGAAAGAAAGAAAGAACTGGAAAAAAACAAAATAAAGCAGGACGAAAGAAAAAAAACAATCAAGACAGAGATTGAAGAATAACACCAAAGGTTGTCCTCTGGATGGCGCGCGCGCGCGCGCGCGCGCGCGCACACACACACACACACACACACACACACACACACACACACACGGGCATTCAAAACAAACAAAAGAAAAATACTGTGGCACACACTCACACACACATTATATCATGTGCACACATACACACACACACAGAACTCTTTAGGATTTATTTTCATTTGTGTGTGCCTGTGTGTGTACGTGTGTGTGTGTGTGTGTGTGTGTGTGTGCACTCAGGTATGTGTGCACATGCTCACAAACCAAAGTGTCCAAGGAGGTCAGAAGAGAGTTTGGTTTCCCTGGAGTGGAGTTACAGGCAGCTTTGAGCTTTCTAACATGAGTTCTGGGAACTGAATTTGGGTCCTCTGAAAGAGCTCATAACAGCTAAGCCATTTCTCCAACCCAATAGTAATAATTTGTTGTTGTTTTCAAGACAGGGTTTCTCTGTGTAGCCCTGGCTGTCCTGGAACTCACTCTGTAGACAAGACTGGTCTTGAGCTCAGAGATCTGCCTGCCTCTGCCTCCCAAGTGCTGGGATAAAGATATATGCCACCACTGCCAGCAATAATAATAGACAGGGTCTCACTGTGTTAGCTTTCACTGGCCTGAAGCTCAGTGATATGTAGACCAGGCCTTAAAAAAATCACAGAAATCTGCCTGCCTCTCCTTTCCAAGTGCTGGGATTAAAGCCAAGTGCCAACACATTGGCCTGAAAATGATTTTTTTTTTAAGAAACTAGCCGGCAGGCAGTGGTGGTGCACGCCTTTAATCCCAGCACTTGGGAGGTAGAGGCAGGCGGATCTCTATGAGTTCAAGGCCAGCCTGGTCTTTGGGTGGGGGGGATGAGTGGCTCCCTTGATTCAGAGTTCCAGTTCTGGAGAGGGAGTCTGGGTGGAGAGGTGACCGAGACAATTAGGAGATGGGAAGGCAGAAAGAGTGCATAGATCTTAAAGGTGAAGCTAGCTGGAAACTCTTCCTGCTAAGGTCATGCCTTCCTCAGCCTGCCCAAGAGATGGCAGGAAGCCAGCAGATGGCCAGCAAAGGCCTGGGGGCCAACAACAAAGCTTCTGGGAGCGGGGGTCTCATCCCACCAGGAGAGCAGCTGGAAACAGCCGGACTGCTTTACTTCATTATCACAAAAATGCCATGGCATTTTATGGTTGGGCACCACGGCCAGATTTCTGGCTCCTCCAGTGCCTGGTTTTGTTGAGATTCATCCTCAGATCTCCGAGTATGAAATGGATTTCTGCATTTCCAGGGCTTAATTGTCCGCACCAGCTAAAAGCTCTGCCAGCAATGAAAATACATCCCCTCTTTTTATCAGGAAAAAAGGATAATAACTCAGCCAAGTCTAGTTTACATTTTATTGAATATCAGTCTCGTTTGTTTCCAAGGACATCTGATGTGAAGCATGAAGCCTGCTGGGAGGCTGGGGCTGCTGAAGAAAGGTCTGAAGAATCAGGGGCCAAAGGGTACTTCTAAGGCTGTTGTCCCCGCCCCTCAGAGTGCAGTTTTTTAAATGTCAGGCATCCCTCCCAAGGAGTGGGAGAGTGTGTTTGAAATTCCACATTGAGACTACGGGCTAAGCGACATAGCATATGCTTAGCCTGGGCCGGGCCCTAGCTTCAAACCAATAAAGTGAAGTAATTAAAAACAGAGAGAACTCCAGACCTGCTCATGAGCAGTAGAAGCAGGAGGATCGGGAGTTCAAGGCCATCTTTGGTGACAGAATTTGTCTTAGTCAGGGTTACTGTTGCTGGGATGAAACACCACGACCAAAAGCAAGCTGGCGAGGAGAGGGCTGATTTCACTTAGACTTTCACGTGAGAGTTCATCCCAAAGGAAGTCAGGACAGGAACTAACGCGGGGCAGGAACCTGAAGGCAGGAGCTGATGCAGAGGCCATGGAGGGGTGCTGCTTACTGGCTTGCCCATCATGACTTGCTCAGCCTGCTTTCTTATAGCAGCCAGGACCACCAGACCAGGGATGGGACCACCAGACCAGGGTCCCACCCACAATGACAATGGGACAATGGGCTGTGCCCTCCCCCTTAGTCACTAGTAAGAAAATGCCCTGCAGCCAGATCTTATGGAGTCATTTTCTCAATTGAGGTTCCGCCTTTCAGATGACTCTAGCTGTGTCAGGTTGACGTAAACTAGCCAATGAGCAGTTCAAGGCTAGACTAGGCTACATGAAATAAACAAAACAAAGCAAAGCAAAGCAAATGTGTGTGCACATCCATGGGTGTGTGTGTGTATCTATTGCTGTGTATGTGTCTGAGTGTCTGTGTCTGCATATATGTGTGTGTGTGTGTCTATGTTTGAATATGTGTGTCTATGTCTATCTCTGTGTATGTGAGTATATGTCTGCATGTGTGTGTGTGTGCTTATATCTGAGAATATGTGAGTGTATGTGTGTCTATGTCTGTGTATTCCTTTGTTTCTCACGGAAGATGGACAAGAGCAGTAAGTAACCTTCCAGGGACAGGCAGATGCCCTCTCCTCTGGTGCTTCCAACATCCCCGAATGGCTGGTGGGGGAAACGATGGTGTTGTATGCGTGTGTTTCTCTCTTTTAAACAACATCATCAAAAACAGGGTCTCACAGAGTCCAGACTTGCCTCAGACTCGCTGTGTAGCTGAGGATGACCTTGCACTCCTAATGCTCCCCAGTGCTGGGATCACTGGTGTGTGCTGCCGTCACTGACTCGGGTCACTCCAGAGACGGTGAAGCTGATGTGGGGACGGAAGAGTGACCTCAGCAATGTTCTCAGCCGCCGCTGGTGTCTGATGCTGGCTGAGCAGCTTCCCATCACCCCACACCCAGAGGTGGGGTGAGTTCTCGAAGGTGGGAGTTGCTAGAGGGAGTTCCTGGTGCAAATCAGGTGAGGTTTCTGGAGATTTAGGCAGTTTCAAACGACTGCATTCAAAGAATCTAAAATCAGCCCTTGTTTAGTCAGTCCCGTCTCTGAGACCTCCTGCTGACGTTAGAGCCGCACTGACCTCCCAGCCTATTTTGACCCTGTCCGTGGCCCAGCCCTTCCTCCCTCCAGTTGTGAAACCCAGTGTTTGCCCGGCACAGACCCAGAACCAGTGGTTGGCTGTCTCCCCAGGGCCCAGCTCAGGAAGGGGCATGCTAGAAGTTTTCTTTCTTTCTCATTTGGTATTGTTCTGCACCTATGATGATGTTGATTTGCAAAACTGACCAGCTTTGGAACCCTGTCTATACATCCATAGGCTGATTTGTGTGTGGGGTTGGGTTGGGGGTGGATATGTGTTTGTATGTGTGTGCATGTGCGTATGTGTGCAGTCATATGTGGAAGCTGGAGGTCCAGATGTCTTCCGAGGTCTCTCTCTCTATCTTATCTTTCTGACAGAGTCCCTCACTGAACCGGGAGCACATTTATTTAGCTAGACTAGCTGGCCAGCATGCTCCAGGAATCCTGTCCCCACCTCCCTACCCTGGTGCTAGGCACACCCCTGTCGAGTACAAAGACTCAGATCTTCATGTTTCTGCCATAAGCGTTTTGCCAATGGAGACTTCTCTCTAGCCCCTCCTGGGCTGCTGCTGCTGCTGCTGCTGCTGCTTCTTCTTCTTCTTCTTCTTCTTCTTCTTCTTCTTCTTCTTCTTCTTCTTCTTCTTCTTCTTCTTCTTCTTGTTTGTTTGTTTTTTTTTTGTTTTGTTTTGTTTCATTTTTCAAGACAGGGTTTCTCTGTGGCTTTGGAGCCTGTCCTGAAACTAGCTCTTGTAGACCAGGCTGGCCTCAAACTCACAGAGATCCACCTGCCTCTGCCTGTCAAGTGCTGGGATTAAAGGTGTGCACCACCACTGTCCAGCCCCTGCCAGGCTTCTTTATGTACAGTAAGAAAACTCCTCCTTCTTGTGCCATTCTATATGGAGACTTCTCTTCCCTTCCACTGAAATCACCCTTGGCGGCACACTTCCCTTCTGGTCCTCACACCCTCTGAGCTCACTCTCATTCAAGGTGTCTTTGCTATTCTCTACTGTCTGGAAGAGATGGCTACCTCATGTCATGTGACTGTTTCCCGGCTCTCTTGGTATCATTTCTCAGAGAGTCCTATATACCACTTACTCCAAATTAGTCTTCAGCCAGGCAAGGCGGCTCATGTCTATAATCTCAGCACTTGGGAGGCTGAGGCAGGAGGATTGCCATGAATTTGAGTTCAGCCTGGGCTACAGAGTAAGGGTCTGTCAGGAGGGGAAAGCAAAGCAAAAATGCTCTTCACGTAGCTGTGCTTTCCTTACGCCAGCTACTTGGCATCAGAACCGTTGTCTGTGTTTGTTACGTGTTTTCCTTTCTAGACTGTGAGCTGGGTGTGAGAACTGTTTAGCTTGCTCACTCTCTGCTCCAAGGACTTGGTTCAGGGCCCAGAACACAGTAGGTGCTCAATACGTGGCTTGTGAATGAATAGAAGAATCCCTGCCACGACCTCATCCTTCTGCTCCCCAGTCTCTTCCTCCCTTGTTGGCCTCCCATCAATTCCATTTACAAAAAAAAAAAAAAAATCTAAATTTCAAGACCAGAAAGAAATATAGAAGGCAGCAGATAAGGGAAACACCATAAAGCAAAATTATTTTAGGCTTAAATGTGAGAAGAGAGCAGGCTGATTGCATAACGTATGTAGATCTATGCAAATTACCAAGCAGGTTAAATAGAAGTTGGAAGTAGTGGGAAGTCCAATGCTCCATGCTGGGTGCGCTTTTTCTCCTTTCTGGGAAATGGCATCAGTGCTCAGACTCAGAAAGTAGGGATGCTGAAGTTCCACGAGAGAAAAATCAATGAGCGATACAAAAGTAAAAAATAATTTAATTTAGCTGTTAGGCTTTTTTTTTTCTGAGACAGAAATAAAAAGTATTCGCTCATCCACTTCAAATAGTAGGAATGGTAGGCACAGGACTCTATTCATAGTCGAGCTTCCAGAAGAAAACACCGACAGGGAAGAGAGAGGAAGGACACTGGGTAAGACATGGCCTCCCGATTACGAAGTTAATTCCGTGTCCAGAACCTGATTAAGGGCTGGGATATAGCTCAGCTGGTAGATAGAGCCCTGGTCTAACACACACAAAGCCCTAGGTTTCATCTCCAGGACCCATTACAGCCCCCACCTCCACACAATCCCAACACTTGGGAGGCTGAGGAGAGGCTCAGAGTTCAAGGTCAGCTTCCATTCTGCAGTTCTGTGGCTGGACTGGGGAACATAAAATCCTATCAGAGAAAATTACCCATGTGGTGGCAGCACACCACCCAGACAGGTAGATCTCTGTGAGTTTGAGGCTAGCCTGGTCTACCAAAGGAGTTCCAGGACAGCCAGGGCTACATAGAGAAGCCTTGCCTTGGGGCAGGGGGGTAATAAAGAAAAACCTTATTGACACCCTTTAGCAACTGCTTTCTGAGTGTTATATGTGGTGTGTGCTGTATGGGCTCACCCATGTGTTGGTGGGATCTGCAGCAGGCCCTGGGCACAGCAACCTCACATGTGTTGGTGGGATCTGCAGCAGGCCCTGGGCACAGCAACCTCACATGTGTTGGTGGGTATCTGCAGCAGCCATGGGCACGGCAACTGTCACATGTGTTGGTGGGTATCTGCAGCAGCCATGGGCACAGCAACCATCGCATGTGTTGGTGGGTATCTGCAGCAGCCATGGGCACGGCAACTGTCACATGTGTTGGTGGGTATCTGCAGCAGCCATGGGCACAGCAACCATCGCATGTGTTGGTGGGTATCTGCAGCAGCCATGGGCACTGCAACTGTCACATGTGTTGGTGGGTATCTGCAGCAGCCATGGGCACGGCACTTGTCACATGAAACTTGCAGCTCATTAAGTCCTCTAATTGGCTGGGTGGAGAGAAGTACCCTTTACCTGTCATCCTTACAGGAATAGGTCATCCACCAGTTTATAGGGGAGAGAGCTACGGATTGGGGCCACGTTGTCAACATTCATAGCTGCTGGTAAGGGTGGGAGCCCTGGCCCCATTTCTCAGGGCTAAGGGTTCCAAAAGGTTACTAGCCGGGCGGTGGTGGCGCACGCCTTTAATCCCAGCACTCAGGAGGCAGAGGCAGGCGGATCTCTGTGAGTTCGAGACCAGCCTGGTCTACAAGAGCTAGTTCCAGGACAGGCTCTAAAGCTGCAGAGAAACCCTGTCTCGAAAAAACAAACAAACAAACAACAACAAAAACAAAAACAAAAGGTTACTAATCTTACATGTTGGATTTTCTATGATATTATTATTAATTTTGAACATTTATTTATTCACTTATTTTGTGTGCCTCCTTATTTATTCATTCTTTCTAGGCATGTCTATGAGGTGTTGCCAGAGGGCCTCAAGTGAGGAAAAAGCCAGACCCTAAGGGCTCACAATGCGGTGATGGACTCCTAGGCTGGTGAATAGATGCAAAGGATAACGCAGCAGTCACCGGTCTGCTTCCTGAAGGCAGACGGAGGAACTTGCTAGCCGCATGATTCTGCTGTCAAGCCTCCCCGGCCACGATGGACTATATTCCCTGAAACCATCAGCCAAAATAAATCTTTCCTTCCCTGGGTTGCTTCTGTCTCATGTCTGGTCACAGCAGTAAGGAAAGTAACTACTGGTCCCTCCTTCTGTCTTCTACAACATGGCAGCCAACGCCACCCTAGTAAGATGAGAATTGCAGCCGGGCGGTGGTGGCGCAGGCCTTTAATCCCAGCACTCGGGAGGCAGAGGCAGGCGGATCTCTGTGAGTTTAAGGCCAGTCTGGTCTACAGAGTGAGTTCCAGGACAGCTAAGGCTACACTGAGAAACCCTGTCTCGAAAAAACAAAATCAAACAAACAAAAAAAGATGAGACTCACCGTGTTTCTTCAGCACAGCAAACCCTGCACTAGCTCCTTGCTCACTTGGAGAATGGACATTCTTCTGCCCTCTTGCCATCTTCTGGTCCCTCTCATTCACCTCTCCCTTAAGCTCAGGCAGCTCCAGCCAACTAGCCTCCTCCTTCCACACAGTCCCACAATGCCAAGCTAACTTCCCCCCAGCATTCCTCCGCTCAGAGCATTGCCCCATCCTGTGGCTCACTCCTTCTCTTTTCCAGTTGTCACCTTCTCATCAAGGTCTTCCCCGAACCGTATTTAAAGCCACAGACTCCTCCGCCCCGCACACTCCCATCCTCGTTCTCTGCGTTATTACCCTCCGTTGCTCTTATTGCCGCTAACTTACTGCATACTTTCCTCATTTGTCTTGTTTATTGCCTGTCTCTCCCCCATACAGCAAAGCTGTGGGAGAGTGGGGAGAGTGCCGGGTTTGTTCGCTGCTGTTTCCTTAGTCTCCTGAAGAATGATTGACAAATTAAACACTTCCAAGTATTTTCTATGGTTCTTTACTTTGAATTAACCATTTTCTCATGGAAAATGTGATAACGTTATGATTTTTGTTATTTTCCCAATGACCAGGAGATTGCCAAAGGCTCAAATCGGTGCTTTGGGAAGCCGTGGCCCCAAGGCTGTAACGTTATGGATGTAAATCCTGACTCTGAACCCCTCAAGCAGGCCCCCACAGGATGAGTCCTGTTTGACACTCAGCTCATATCCTCTAGGTGCTTGAACAGCAAATGTCAGAGCCGCCTCCTAAACGCAGGCAGATTTCCTCTGCAGACGGTAAGGATGCATTTTAATTTGTTGATGTGAAATCTTAATTGAACTAAACTGCTAGAGGTAGTCTCTGTTCTCTGTCATAGTCTTAATTTAGTTGGCAAAACAAGATATCATCAGAGAAAATCACAGGCGAAGACGCGGTGCCCGGAGGGCTTGAGGAACACCCTTACGCATTTGAAGGTGGGCTGTGTGTGACTGGAATAAGCGGGAGTGGCATTCACACCCCCAAGGGTGCCACCTTGACTTTCCAGGGACACTCAGGTCCCAGTACAAGGGCTGAAACACATGCCCACTTCCCACAAGCAGCCATGTACAACACAACTCTGGCCTGTTCCATGCTCTCTTTTGAATATTAAAATGAGAAGAGACCTTGGGCTTGCCACCTCAGGGTTCAGAAGTGTGGGGACAGCAGCTGTGGCACTCATTCTATAAGACCTTTAGAAGGCCACTTCCCTGCCTGCTCCTTGGTTTCTCTACCCATTTCGGAGGCAGGAATCTATGGCCTTAAAGGTTTCTTACTGTTAGCCTCCAAACGTTTATCTGTCTTCTTAACTATGCATAGTGTCACCAGTGGCCTGTCTGTGGCAAGAGGCCAGGATGTAGGACTTTCACCAAAGTGCCCTCATCCCCTACTCATAGAATCACAGATGCCATTACCATTACAGATGTTCATTTCCCAAAATGAACCTTAGAAATTATTCTGCTGCTTTCCAAGCTCTGGTCCTCAGGGGCCTTCTGTCCATGCACGCATGTTCCTTGCCCCACCACAGTGACTTCTGACTTCTAGGCCTGTTCACATCTGTAGATGCTTCTGCTAGGATCTTTTTTTTTTTTTTTTTTTTTGAGACAGGGTTTCTCTGTAGCTTTGGAGCCTGTCTCCTGGAACTAGCTCTTGTTGACCAGGCTGGCCTCGAACTCACAGAGATCCTCCTGCCTTTGCCTCCCAAGTGCTGGGATTAAAGGCATGAGCCACCACTGCCCAGCTTTCTGCTAGGGTCTTATTCCAAGATCCTCTGCCACTATAGCACTATAAACAGGCGAAAACATCAGGTAGCGTTTGGCAGAAACTGGCTCCCTAGGTTTCATGCCACACCTCTGCATTATTATTCCAAGTTTCTATAGGAATGTCCCAGGGAATACCTCTGGCTTCACTATCTCCCTCTAAAGGACAGCTGTGGCCCATCCTATGCTGGAAGCAGAACCTGGCAGTGTCACCCACATGAACTCATTTTGCAGGCCTGAAGAATGCAAGATTGAGGGGGTCAAGGCTGGAGAGATGGCTCAGCAGTTAAGAACACCGACTACTCTTCCAGAGGACCCAGGTTCAATCCCCAGCACCCACATAACATCTCACAACTGTCTGTAACTCCAGTTCCAAGGCTTCTGACACCTTCACACAGACATACACACAGGCAAAATACCAGTGCACATAAAATAAAAATAAATAAATATAAAACAAAAAAAAACTTAAAAAAAGATTGAGGCGATTGAGGAGTTTTGCTTCATGGTTTCAGACAGCTACTGAGGCTAGGGTGACGTGTGGCAGGGTTGGAGTCCCTTCAACGTGGCCCTGAGAGGCCACTGCACGAAGCTATGAAGACAAAGCCTAGGTAGGTCACAATGGGGATCTTACAATGATGGAGATGCCAGGACCATGAGACATCTGCCAAGGAAAGCTGCAGGCACCGAATAGAGCTGGCCCAAAGGAGAGATGTGTACCACAGGCAACCACTCTAGAAAGTCAGGGCTGATTCCCCCTGTACTCCAGATGCCCGGCATGGAGCTGCAGGTTTTGGTGTTTGCACTGCTGGGCTCAGGTACACTTTGGTCCTATCTTTATCTGCTATGCTCCCATCCCTCGTTTTTGGAAAGAGAATGTTGTTCTGTGCCATTAAATATTGAAACTATGTCATTTATTCATTTGGCCTCCAACTCATAGAGATCTTCCTGCCTTTGCGTCCAGAGGGCTTGGATTAAACACGTGAACAACCGCACCAGGCTACACTCACAGTTTTAAATGGTGACGGCACTGTCAAAGCTTGTGGGCCTTCTAGAAGTTAGACTGGGTGTATTTTGCTTTTTAAGATGGGCATGAGCCTATGGGAACAGAGAGAAGGTGATGGCTTCAAAGTTTACATGTTTGGGTCAGAGAAATGGCCCTCTGGGTAATGGTACTTGCCAGCAAGCCCGACCACCCGAGTTCCCACCAGGACTCCATGGCAGAAGGAGAGAATGTATTCTTGCAAGCTGTCCTCCAGCCTCCACATGCACACCGTGGCCTGTGTCCCCACATACAATGAATTAGTGTAATAAAAGTTTCTTTTGCGGGGGAGTAAGGGAGAGGAACAGAGAAAAATATATAGCTCAATAAAAACAATTTTAAAAATATGGGGAAAAAGATGGTGATGTAGGAGTCATTATCCCTATTCCTTTTGGTCTGAATTCTCTGCATTCTCTCCAGGAATGAGGAATTGTGTTTGATTTGGTATTTTCCTCTATTGTGACAGATCAAGGGGCTTTCACTTCGCCTCCCCTACCAAGAATGACAATAGTCCCCACCCCTATGGGTTAGGGAAGTAATGGAAGGATTCGATTAGTTTTTGAGCATGCCTGTTATGTATGTGGGAAATGTTTGTGCAAATGCAATAATGAAACACATCATGGATAAGTGTGCATACGTATGTAAACTTTTTTTTTTTTTTTTTTTTTTTTTGGTTTTTCGAGACAGGGTTTCCCTGTAGTTTCTAGAGCCTGTCCTGGAGCTAGCTCTTGTAGACCAGGCTGGCCTCGAACTCAGAGATCCGCCTGCCTCTGCCTCCCGAGTGCTGGGATTAAAGGCGTGCGCCACCACCGCCCGGCCACGTATGTAAACTTTAAAAAAATTAAAATGAAGAATAAAATCATATTCTTTTAAAAAATTTCTTTTGCAAGGCTTGGTAGTATAGGACTTTAATCCCAGCACCCAGGAGGAGAGGCAGGCAGACCTCTGTGAGTTTGAGGCCAGCCTGGTCGACATAGTGAGTTCTAGGCCTGCTGAGGCTACATAGTGAAACCTTGTCTCAAACACACACACAAAAAAATGTAAATGATGTGTTTGAATGTCAAATTGACAAGGGATAGGCTTGTGCTAATTAATGTTGATTGTCAATTTAAGAGAATCAAGGGGCTGGAAAGATGGATCGGCCATTAAGAACACAGGCTGCTCTTCCAGAGAACCCTGATTAGATTCCCAGCACCCACATGGCAGTTCACAACTGTCTGTAACTCCAGTTCCAGGAGACCTGACACTCTCACACAGACATATACACAGGCAAAAACACCAATGCATATAAAATAAGTAGAAAGAGAGAGAGAGAGAGAGAGAGAGAGAGAGAGAGAGAGAGAGAGAGAGAGAGAGAGAGATTTAAATAAAAAAGAGAATCTGGGGGCTGGAGAGATGGCTCAGTGGTTAAGAGCATTGCCTGTTCTTCCAAAGGTCCTGAGTTCAATTCCCAGCAACCACATGGTGGCTCACAACTATCTGTAATGAGGTCTGGTGCCCTCTTCTGGCCTGCAGGCATACACACAGACAGAATATTGTATACATAATAAATATTTAAAAAAAAAGAGAGAGAGAATCTGTTAAACGATCCTATGGGGTATGGGCATGCCTGTGGGGGATTATCTAGACTAGGCTAACTGAGATAGGAATACCCACCCTGGATGTGGGCCTCCCCATTCCATGAGCTGAGGTCCTGGGCTGAATAAAGAGATGAGCACTAGCATTCCATTGCTGCATGCATGCACACACACATTTGTTGACTGAGGTTTCTGTCCTGCCCGGTTCCTGCATCTGTTAAGTCCCAAAGAAATCACACAGAGGTCTACATTAATTATAAACTGATTAGCCTAGTACCTCAGGCTTCTTATTAACTCTTATAACTTATATTAGCCCATAATTCTTGTCTGTGTTAGACACGTGGCTTGGTACCTTTTTTGGCGAGGCAGTCACATCTTGCTTGCTCTGTTTCTGGCTTCTTCCCTGTCTGGGTGATGACTGCAGACTGAAACTTCCCTCTTCCCAGAATTCTTGTTGCCCCACCTCTACTTTCTGCCTGGTCGCCCTGCCTATACTTCCTGCCTAGCTACTGGTCAATCAGCATTTATTTAAAATACAAGTGGTAGGGTAAAAGACATTTTCCCACAGTACACATTAAAGAAGTTCCGGAAAGTTCTGAGCAGTATTAAGCTTTTGCCTGAGATTTCCACTGGTATTTGGGTCAAACCTGGGGTCCCACACATGCCAAGCAAGTGTTCTGCTCCTGAACTATGTCCCTAACCCTTCCAACTACTTTGTTTTCTTGTCTCTTTGAGACTGGAGTCTTGATATGTTGCTCAGGCTGGGTTAGAACTATGTAGCACTGTAGGCTAGACTGTCGTCAAACAGTGATCTTCCTGCCTCAGCCTCCACGGTGCTAGGATTTCAGCTGTGGGCCACCGTACCCAACTTGGAACTCTGTAGACATCCTCTGTTCTGTGCTCTCTCCAAGAGAGAGCCAACTGATCATCTTCTGGAACTGAAGTTGCAGATGGTTGTCCACCACCATGTGGGTGCGGAGAATCAAACCTGGGTCCTGGGCAAGAGAGAATGGCCTGTAAGCCATCTCTCAGGCCCCTAGATAGGCTCATCTCCAGATGGGACACTGTGATTGGACAGAACTAGATCACATGTCCACTGTGCTCTCAAAGGGGCTAGGATTAGGTTTGGCAGCCCCACCAGAATGAGCATTTAGTTCTCCAAACAAAACAGAGATGTGGGATAGACAACTGATATTTATTCTCTGCTCTTCTAGAGCTGTCCTACAGCCTAGTGGAATGGCACCGGTAAAATCTCACATGTCTGAAGTTGTACAAGAAGAGGGATGGCTGCAGTAACATTTAATAATGCTGGCCTCATTTCTTTATTTATCCCCCAATAAATAGTTACCGAGATGGTGTAGGAGTTCCTTCTGTTTGTGTGTTGCTTTCATTGGTTAATGAATAAAGAAACTGCCCTTGCCTAGTTGATAGGGCAGAACTTAAGTAGGCGGAGAAAACAGAACTGAATGCTGGGAGGAAAAAGGGTAGAGTCAGAGAAGCCATGGATCCTCTGCCTGAGATGGACGCTGGTTAGAATCTCTGGTAAGCCACTGCCATGTGTCAATACACAGATTAATGGAGATGGATTAAACTAATATGTAAGAGTTAGCCAATAAAAAGTTAGAGCTAATAGCCAAGCAGTGTTTTAATTAATACAGTTTCTGTATGGTTATTTCGGGTGTAAGCTAGCCAGGCAGCTGCGACAAACAAGCGACCCTCTCCCTTGTAACACTGAGACTCTTGGCCAGGCATTGACTATATTCATGAAGGAGAAGAGACAAATCATGAGTGAGAAGCGATTCTCTCTACCGAGGAACTGGACCTACAATTCAGTAAAGATATATGAGTCAGGGCTGGAGAGCAGCTCAGCAGTTAAGGACACTTGCTCTTCCTGTAGGGAAGCCAAGTTTGATTCCCAGCACCCACAGGGCAGCTCGTACTGGCCTTAACTCCAGTTCCAGTGGACCCATCATTCTCTCTGACTTCTGTGGACACCAGGCACTCACATGGTGCACATACATATATGGAGGCAAAATAAATTCAAATTTAAGTATGTCTAAGAATTTATTTAAGACATGCTAGTCTAGCTTCTGCTAGATTATGCTGTGATAATGCCCAACAGTTCCCAAACCAAGGGCTCCAGCTTTGGCTAAAGGGTCTCCCTTATTCTAGCACAGGGTAGCTTTGTGCCTCAGGCTAAGAGGATGGTGTGATGGTGTAACAGGGCAGGACAGTGCAGAGGTTCCTCCATCTTGTATTCTTGCTGAGGCCATTTTAGGTTTAACCAGAATTCAGTCTCCTTGATGGAGAATCCCATGAAAAATTACCCAGCTCTGTAAATGAAGTATTTTCCAGTTTGCGGAGTTCGGAGATCTTGGGGAGGTCTTTTGGGATGGCTTTTGGACAGCGTTAGTAATACTTTCTTTTTTAAGACGGGGCCTTAGACTGGCCTCAGATTTACCAGGTAGCCAAGGATGACCTTGAATGCCTACCTTTCTGCTTCTACCGGCCAAGTGCTAGGATGAGAGGAGTGCCCCACCCTGCTTAGACATGGGAAGAGGGTTAAGATGGGTGGGGGAGGCATTTAGCAGAGGGATAGCAGATTAGCCTGAATAGAGGAACAAGGGGCACCGATGGAAGCCTGACTCCTCTTTGAGTTGTTTGCGGAGAGGGGAGAGCCCAGCTTGACCCAGCAACCCTCCCATCTCAGTCTCCAGCACAGCCGGAATTTCAGGTCTCTGTCACTAGGCCTGATTCACCTTATTCACAAGAAGTTCAGATCCTGAATTATCACCTCAGTGAGTCAGTGGCAGGTGCGGAGTGGTTGTTTTGGGACGCACTGTTTTCTCTTGCAGGCCATTGTCAGTCTTTCCCCTCAAATGCATTGTTGGGAATTCTTTTTCTCTCTCTCTCTCTCTCTCTCTCTCTCTCTCTCTCTCTCTCTCTCTCTCTCTCTCTCTCTCTCTTTCTCTCTCTCTCTCTGTCTCTCTCTCTGTAGGGTACTGAAGCCAGTGCCTCCGGATACTAGGCAAGTTCGCTACAGACAGCTACCTTCAACCGTCTCCGGAACGTTTCTGAGAGCTTTCTATTTCCTCTGTCTGCTTCAGCCTGCCTGCTATCCAGAGTAGGAAGTTTTAAAATCCACAGAGTTCTTCCCAAAGGCAGACCGGCAGGCAGATGCCCTGGTGAGACACACAGCCCTACAAGGGACCCTCAGTCTTTGCCCTGATTTCAGAACAGTTCTGAAGCAATAAAATGAATCCTTGTTTTGCTTTGTTTAGAATAAGGCCCTACCAGTTTGCTCACAGCGTCATGAAAGAGGAAAATACCGTCTCTTTACAGTCATAGCTGTTACAGTGTACATTTCACTGTCTTTTTGGATTAAGCTTATTATTACAGCAATGATTTGGGTTAAGTGTTTATATAACAGAAATTTTATGTTTTATGTGATAAGAATGTTATGATCAAAAATTAATTTTATGCCTGGTCTACAAGAGCTAGTTCCAGGACAGGCTCCAAAGCCACAGAGAAACCCTGTCTCGAAAAACCAAAAAAAAAAAAAAAAAAAAAAAAAAAAAAAAAATTAATTTTATAGTAGTCTCATTGGTTTTCTTTGTAGTTCTCAAATCCAGCACACAGATGGAGAAAGTCTAGCTGCGCGAGGTACGTGCTGGCTATTTAGAATTGATGAGCTGTCCACATGGTGGGCGTGTCGCCTAACTGGTACTGGCCCTGTGCAGGTCTGCACTTTTAATCACTAATGCCCTGCAGCCTGCTGGAAGCATGCAAAGGAGGAGGCTGAAGAGGATGAGCCAGGAGACAGGGCAGAGCCGCGGGGAGGCCACCCACTGCCCAGGAGAGGCCTGTCTGAGGGCACGAGTGGAGCTCAGGATCCAAACATTGGTAGTTCTGCCTTCAGAGAGGCAGGAAATCTCCCTTGGTGGGCTTCAATACCAAACATCTCAGTGGGTGCCAGGCCCACCTGGGGGCTGAGGGATGCTTGCCTACCATCCGTTCCATCATCTCGTCTCCCAAAAACGTGCAATGAGCCCCAGCCCAGGACCAGGCACTGGATGCAGAAGAGGCGAAGCAGTCCGGCTCCCTGCTCTTTCGGTTTCATTTGCGTCTAAGGAGACCTAAGTTAAAGCTGGGGACAAGTGCTTTGAGGACAATATAGGATAACAGGAGAATCTGGGTGCGGTAGGCCATGCTGGATAAGGGGTCAGGGAAGGAAGGCTGCTGGGCAAAGCTGGCGGTCGTGCTGAGACCTGAGATGTGAAAAGGGATAAACTTCTCCAAGCACCACAGAAAAATATTCAAAGCACTGGGACAACAGATGCAAAGACCCCCAAAGCAGGAAAAGTGTGAGGTTATTTTTAGAACAGAAAGGAGACAAGTGTGGATACAACAGCATGAGCGAGACAGAAAAATCGGGATGTGGAGGTTGGAAGTCAATAAAGGTCAGGCCGTGCGAAGTTCCCTAAAGTCAATAAAATAGCACTCAGGAAAAACCGGATTCTGCTCTAGGTATCACGATAGGTAAAGCGGAAGGAATTCAAGGGGTTGGTAACAAATACGTTGGAAAGACTGGAGGAACAAAGGGAGATAAAACTACCGAAAAATTTGTAATCCAGGAAGTCAATATTGGCCCCAGGGCCAGAAAAGCAAAATGGGCTATTGTAACAGCATTCAAGAATTGCTGATCCTGTAAGGTTTCAATGTAGGAACTGAATTGCCTGGGTGGTAACTTACAAACAAGCAAGGCAAGCCAGGCCCGGTGGCAAAACCCTGAAAGTCCAGTTACTCAGGAGGATCAAAAATTCAAGACCTATGGGGCTATCTGGGTATGGTAATGCATGCCTCTAAGGCCTGTAATCATTGTTTAAAGCCAAGTAGTACGTTAGACCCGACTTAAAAAAGAAAAGAAAGGAAAAGCTAGCAACTAAGTGAGTTCAAGGCTAACCTAGGCAATTTTGAGACTGTCTCAAAATAGGGTGGAGGGTAAGGGTCAGCAGTAATGCTCTTATCTAGAATGTAGGAGGCCCCAGGTTCAGTCCCCAATATGGCAGGAAATGGTGATGATGACGATAATGACGGCAATGATGACCTCATGGCCATTGCAAAGGATGCCATTAAAATGCAGAAAAGAAAATAGCTTTGCTTTGGTCTTGCCTTTCAGAATAGCCAGGGGGCCTAGTGGACAAAGACTGGGAGGAAGCGCATAGTCGAGGGACTATAGACTGCAGCCTACACTCTCAGAACTGGAGGTGAAAGTGGTGAAGAGCCCTGCCACACCCAGGCAGCAGACAGACAGCATGCTAGAGACCCCGCACTAGCGTTCTTCTTGTGATCAACACTACAACCAAAAACAGTTTGGGAAGGAAAATGTTTGGTTTGGATTAAAGAGGTTAAAAAAAAAAAAGTCTGTTACTGAAGGAAGTCAGAAACCAACAGAGGAGGGCTGCTTCCCTGCTCACAGTGAACGGCCTTTCTCTACTGCCCAGGTTCACCTGCCCACAGTGGGCGGGGCCCTCCTACAACAATTAGTAATCAAGAAAGTTCCCCTACTTAGATGTGCCCACAGGCCAAGCTGATGAAGGCAACTTTTCAACGGGAGGTTTCCTCTTCCCAGATGGGTCAAGTTGCCAACCTAGATAGATCAGCCAGTGACACCTTCTTATGATGTGAGCTTTGGATGTGAAGAACATATTGCTAGGACATTCCAGCCTGTCAGGGACCATTTTCCTAAGGATAGATTTGACAGGGACCATTGTCCTTACAGGGATAGCAGAGGTCACTGCCCTAAGGATGTTTACGGAGATCCCACCCCTCATCCCAAACTATCTTGAGAGCTATCCCTTAACGGAACCCACCCCTTACTCCAATGCTAATGGATCACATCTGCTAACGGAACTTACCTCTTACTCCAATGTTAATGAATCACATGCTTCGGCTTACACCAGGTGCTGGCTGATGACCTTCAGTTACCCCGGCAGAGTTCCTGCCTACCCCTACCTCCACCCCATTCAAGGGTATATAAGCTGTAACTTTCACCCCAATAAACGGAGACCTTGACAATAGAATCTTGCTTGGTCTCCATTCCTCTTTTTCAGCCTATGTCTTGCAGGTTAGCGCCCCTTCAGAGGACCCTGAATAGCTGACCCTGCCGGCGGGGTTACACCAGCCACCTCAGTTAACATCTGTAAAATGTACCTGATACTTTTTAAAGTGATGTTGTGATTTATACTCCCCTGACCCTCTCTCTCTCTGTGTGTATATGTGTGTGTATGAGAGAGACAGACAGACAGACAGACGGAGGGAGAGAGAGAGAGAGAGAGAGAGAGAGAGAGAGAGAGAGAGAGAGAGAGAGAGAGAGAGAGCAGGTACACTTTTGTACATGAGGAGCGTGGAAGTCAGCCTTGGGTGTTGATACAAGAGTCTCTCATTGGCCTAAGGCTCATCAATATTGCCTAGGCTCTGGCCAGCAAACCCCCAGGGATCCTCCTGTCTCTACCTTCCCAGGCTCTGGGATGACAAGGTTGAACACCACCAGGACCAGCCTTCTCAGTGAGGTGTGGGGAATTAATTCAAGTCCTCTTAGTTGTATAGCAAACATTTGCTAATGGAACCATTTCTGAAGCTCCCAGAGCTTCCCAGCCCTTAAAATGGTATTTTTATACTGACAATTTAAATGTGGGGGGCAGGAGAAGTGGCTCAGTGGTTAAGAGCACTGGTTGCTCTTCTAGAGGTCCTGAGTTCAATTCCCAGCAACCACATGGAGGCTCACAACCATCTGTAATGAGATCCGGTGCTCTCTTCTGACCTGCAGGGACACATGCAGACAGAACACTGTATACATAATTAATAAATAAATCTTTTTCAAAAAAGAATTTAGATAGGGCTGGAGAGATGGCTCAGCAGTTACAAGCACTTGGTGCTCTTGCAGAGGGTGGGATTTGGCTGCCAGCACCCACAGCAGGTTGTTCATCATGGCCTGTAACTCCAGTTCCAGGGATTCAATGCCTTCCCACCTCCATGGGCCCCTGCACTCATGTGCACATAAACACACAGGTCTACACATACACAAATAAAAATAACTAATAAAATCTTCTTTAAAAAATGTTAGATAAACCGGGCTGTGGTGGAGCACGTCTTTAATCCCAGCACTCGGGAGGCAGAGGCAGGCAGATCTCTGTGAGTTCGAGGACAGCCTGATCTACAAGAGCTAGTTCCAGAACAGCTAGGGCTACACAGAAAAACCCTGTCTCAAAAAAACAAAAAAAGAAATGTTAGATAAGATATATATATATATATATATATATATATATATATATATATATATTTGGGCATAGTTATATATACCTGTAATCCCAGCATCCAGGAGGTAGGGGCAGGAGGATCAGAAGATCAAGGTTATACATATCAAGTTCAAGGCCAGCCTAGGTTACACTAGATTATATCTAAAAATACCTCAAAGGGGACACTTTACCCTAATCAGAACCCGCAGGGAATCAAAAGGAACCATGGGAAGCTGAGCAGGAGGAGCTATAGTTTGAGGCTAGCCTGGGCTACATATCAAGACCCTGTCTCAAAAAAATTATATATATATATATATATATATATATATATATATATAGAGAGAGAGAGAGAGAGAGAGAGAGACTTGGAGGTGCAGCTCAGTGGTAGAGCATATATTCTGTATGTGTGAGACCTTGGATTCAATCCCTCAGCACTGTAAAAAAAAAATGGCAAGTAAGGGACATAGCTCAGTGGCAGAGTGGCCTGGCTGGTAGACCAGGCTGGCCTCACAGACACAGAGCCCTGCCTGCCTCTGCCTCCCAAGTGCTGGAGATAAAGGAGTGCACCCCATAATGCCTGGCCAGAAAAGTAAAAACAGTGTAGCATCAAAAATGAAAAGGAAGTTGTAACTATATATAGATGCTTCGGGCTCAAAACTAAAAAAAAAAAATATTTTTTTTTCAAATATTTATTTATATATTATGTACACAATATTCTGTCTGTGTGTATGTCTGCAGGCCAGCAGAGGGCACAAGATCTCATTGCAGATGGTTGTGAGCCACCATGTGGTTGCTGGGAATTGAACTCAGGACCTTTGGAAGAGCAGGCAATGTTCTTAACCGCTGAGCCATCTCTCCAGCCCCCTAAAAAAAAAAAATATTATGAATACTTTCATGACAATAAAACATGGCACACGTTTTAAAACATGATATGAAGCAGACACATTGTTTGAAATATGTCATTGACTGAAATGACCCATGTTGGACCTGAATAATCTTATAACCACTAAGGAACTTGAGTCAGAAATCAAAATCCTTCCCATAAACCCCAGGTGTGCTAGAGAGATGGCTCGGCAGTTAAGATGCTGCTCTCACAGAGAAACTGCGTTCGGTTCCCAAAATCTCAGCTAAGCTGGATACTGGGCCGTAATGCCAGCTACTTAGGGACTGGGCAAGAACATTTCTTGAGGGCCACAGTATCAAGACAGCCTGAGCTGGCTGTCTGGCAAGACCCTGCGTTTTGTTGTTCTGTTTTGGTTTGTCTTCAGGTCTAGCAAGATGGCACAGGGAGTAAAGAGGCTTGCCCTGGGTAAAGATGTTTGCCTTGTGCCAAGCCTGACGGTCCGAGTGGGATCCTTCAACCCCACATGGTAGGAAGAGAGAACTGACGCCCACAAATTATCCTCTGACCTCTACATATACATAATGGCAGGCATGTTCACACGCACTAAATAAATAAATGTCAAAGGAAGTTTAAGGACTGGAAACATAGCACAGAATAGTGCTTGTCTGCTATGCACACAGCATCCCATAAAACAGGCACGGCAGTGCACACCTGTAACCCTAGCACTCGGGAGGTAAAAACGGATGGGTCAGGAAGGTAACCTCCTCGGCTACATGGTGATCTCAGGACCAGCACTCTTAAAAACCCAAACAAAACCAGCCAGGAGAACAAACAAACCCTCACTGGTGAGTTCTAATCTCAAATATCCATGACAGTAGCATGATTCCCTTCTGGGTGAGTTCAGGCGGCCGGGGCTCCCCATCTAATAACCATCAAAGCCAAGAGTTGAGCCCAAATTGGCCGTGCTCTAAAGTCCAGAGAATTTGACCATTACACCCTTCAGGCTCCTCCAATGCTATGCACTACCAGCAGCAGGTAGGTAAGTGCCAGGGCCTAAAGCCCAGACACAAGGAATTTGATTAAATCCACTCTGAGAGGAACCCAGAGATCATCCCCAGGACTGTCCCACAGTCTTCCAAATGCCATCTGTGGTAATCTGAGTGTGATTGGCTCCCATAGTTCCATAGGGAGGGGCACTATTAAGAAGTGTGGCTTTGTTGGAGTGGGTTTGGCCTTGTTGGAGACTATGGGGGTGGGTTTGAGGTTTCCTATGCGCATATACTGCCCAGTTTCACAGTCGACTTCTTGCTACCTGCAAGATGTAGACTCTTAGCTCCTCCTCCAGCACCACGTCAGCCTGCGTGCCGCCATGTTCCTCACCATGATGATAATGGACTGAACCTCTGAACTGTAAGTGAGCCACCCCAAAGAAATGTTTCCTCTATAAGCGTTGTCATGGAGTCTCTTCACAGCAATAGAAGCGCAAACTAAGGTGCCATCACCGCACATCTCTGGGCCCCTTCTCCATCTTGTCTGCAGTGACTGGCTGTCACCATTGCTTTTGTTGAAAATCCAAGGACCCCCGAGACAACAGATCCCAGTTTGAGAAAGCCGCATCACAAAGGGAAATTCTGGCCTGCAGGCGGTACTGGGGCTCTGAAAACTGTAAGCAGCTGTCCTCGTCTTCCAGAACACCCAAAGCATGCTCTTGGTTAAAAGCATGTTAAGAGTTTTACTAAAATAAAATCTGAAAAGATAAAGAATCTCATATCAAACTTTGTGGTCCCTGGAGCTAGCATCTGTCATAAAGACATTTCAATCTTTCTCTAAATCGCAGCTAAATCCAGCTTAAGCCCCGTGGGACACTGGATTGACGTCTAGTCCTTCAACCTTGCTGGGCAGTGGGACTGCTCAGACACTTTCCCCCGTAGCTTTGCAGGTCCTCTGCTCTGCCGGGAGGAAAGTATTTTTCTATACCTCGACTCTGGGTTTAACCATACAACTTAGTTGTGATGGCTGTGTTGAGACAGAATCTTGCTATGTAGCCTAGGCTAGCCTCAAACTTTCAGTGATCCTCCTGCCTCAGTCTCTATATGCCATTAGGATCATGACATAAACCGAAGTATAAAATGGGCTTGTGCTCATGTGTTTCTGCCATCTGGTTGGCTTCCTGCTCCTAAGAGGAGAGAGAGACACTAGGAGAGGCAAACCACACAGCCAAAGTCAACCTATAGCGATGAACCCCAGCTGATAAATGTAACCACGGCCCTAGTTACCTGAAATAAACCCTTTCTCACAAGATTGGTGGAGGCTGGCCGAGGGCTGAGGCAGCTGGTCTTCTCTGTAACAGGTCTACCAACGACACCCTTTGGAGCACAGACCCCCTATTGTGTCCCTCTGTGGCTAGTCTGTACTATTATACCTGGCTCCCAGTTTGTCTCAGACCCAGAATCCTTGAGCAATTCACATCATCTATCTTGTAAAATGAAAACCACAACAGTATCTACTTCATGGAGTTCTTCTGAGAAATAAGTAGAAACGTAACGCGTGCTTAGCAGGGTGCTCAGCACGCAGCAATGGTGTTATATATAGTCTGTCGTGTTGGTCCTCCTTCTGGAACAAATCTCTGCCGCTGATACAATCCGCGCCTCCCTTCCCTTTCCAGTCTTGGGTTTTAACTAACCTTCTTGAGTTCACGTCAGCCCTCTTCAGTCTGGAACCGTGTGGCCTCTGAGCTTAATCTTAATCTTTGTTTGGGCTGGGTGTGGTGGCACACACTTTTTTTTTTTTTTTTTTTTTTTGGTTTTTCGAGACAGGGTTTCTCTGCAGCTTTTTTAGAGCCTGTCGTGGAACTAGCTCTTGTAGACCAGGCTGGCCTCGAACTCACAGAGATCCGCCTGCCTCTGCCTCCCGAGTGCTGGGATTAAAGGCGTGCGCCACCACCGCCCGGCTGGCACACACTTCTAATCCCAGCATTTGGGAGGCAGAGGCAGCTGGTTCTCTTTTTTTGAGTTCGAGGCCAACTTAATCTACAACATGAGTTCCTGGACAGCCAGGACTGTTGTACAGAGGAATTCTGTCTCGAAAAACAAAACAAACAAAACATATCGAACCCTGTCTGAAAGTTTTCTTGCACCCAACCTGCACTGATAGTTTTTTTTCTTTCTACCCTGAAACACGCGGATCCTTATGAGGTCAAGAAAATCCAAACCTCAAGAACACGAAGTCTGGCTCTCCCCTGGGATAGCTGGAATGCCTTTCATTCTTTTGAATCCAGCCTGCAGCTCAGAAAACTTAAACATGGGTGTTTTTTATAACATGTCATTCTACTAAAATTCTGTTATTTATTTATTTTAGATTTTTGAGACAGAGTCTTACTACATAGTTCTGACCGTCCTGGAGCTCACTCTGTAGACCATGCTGGCTTCAAACTCGGAGATCCACCTACCTGCCTCTGCTTCCCAAGGATTGGAATTAAAGCGTGTGCCACTGTGCCCAGCCTACATTTAATTCTAACTAAATTTTACTAGACTATAAATATCTTACTATTTGTTAAGTTCCTCCAGAACCCAGGACACAGCCTCCATTCACAGGTGCTTGGTAGGTGATGGGTGAGCGAACGGAGGCTGTGGGTCACAGGGCCAGGGCATTTACAGACGAAGGGACCATGGGCACAGCCTGTCACAAGACCAGAGCATTTACAGACGAAGGGAACATGGGCACAGCCTGTCAAATGACCAGGGCATTTACAGACGAAGGGACCATGGGCACAGCCTGTCAAATGACCAGGGCATTTACAGACGAAGGGAACATGGGCACAGCCTGTCACATGACCAGGGCATTTACAGACGAAGGGACCATGGGCACAGCCTGTCACATGACCAGGGCATTTACAGACGAAGGGACCATGGGCACAGCCTGTCACATGACCAGGGCATTTACAGACGAAGGGACCATGGGCACAGCCTGTCACATGACCAGGGCATTTACAGACGAAGGGACCATGGGCACAGCCTGTCACATGACCAGGGCATTTACAGACGAAGGGACCATGGGCACAGCCTGTCACATGACCAGGGCATTTACAGATGAAGGGACCATGGGCACAGCCTGTGCTGGCTTCTTGTTTTCCACTGAGGTCCATTTTAGAAAGAGCACTCGGGCACTTGTTCACCACACTTAAGGCCCTCCTATCGAGCCCCAACCCCGCATCACTGACTCTGGCCCACATTCACTGGAACACAGTGAGCTGTTGGCTGGCAAGCAGCTGTGGACTTGATGAGGCACAGAAGGCCCTCAGGAAGGAGGAAGCAGGGGTGACCTAAGGTCAGAGGGGCTCCGAGGCTCTGGGTGACGGTGAGCAACAGCTTATCAGTTGTCCCAGGACGCTATGAATTTGCTGTTTGTGGAAAATAACAAGGAGATATGCCTGGCCTGCTGGGGGCCTCGGGATAGGGAGTCATGGGAGCTAAGTTTGACTATTTTAAGCTATGACTCAAGCAGCCTGAAAGTCCAACAAAGCCAGGATTCCTGAAGTGAAGTGGGACGTGAATCCAGCAGCCACGGACACTCTTCCCTCCTGTTCCCAGGTCTGATAAGGCATTGTTTGCTGTGCTAGGGAGCAAAGTCCTCCCTGCGCGCTAGGCAAATGCTCTGCCACTGATCTGCCCCCGTGCCCTAGCCCTCCACCTGAGATTGAATCCAAGCCACAGGTTCAGATTTGAAATCACATGTGAACAGATTTCCTGGCTCTTCTACCAGGCAGTTGTATTGATGAAGAGGCTTTGGTTACAAAGTAAAGTCCATTAGTTTGTATGCTAATTTAGAAAGGTTTCTTTGGTTGCAAACAATAAAAATACTTTAACAAGTCAAAAACAATGACAACAAGAAATAATTGTATTAGAAAGAAATAGAGGAGCTAGGCAGTGGTGGCGCAGGCCTTTTAAGTGGTCAGCACCCGGGAGGCAGAGGCAGGTGTATCTCTGTGAGTTCAAGGCCAGCCTGGTCTACAAAGAGAGTTCTGGGACAGACTGTTACACAGAGAAACCCTGTCTCAAAAAATCAAAACAAAGCCGGGCAGTGGTGGCGCATGCCTTTAATTCCAGCACTCGGGAGGCAGAGGCAGGCGGATCTCTGTGAGTTCGAGGCCAGCCTGGTCTATAAGAGCTAGTTCCAGGACAGGCTCCAAAGCCACAGAGAAACCCTATCTCAAAAAACAAAAAACAGCAACAACAAAAAAATCAAAACAAACAAAAACGCCAAAAGAAGAAATAGAGGCGGCTTGCAGGGAAATGGAGATGAAGCAGACAATGAAACTGGGAGACTCACACTAGATGGAATCTCAGGGTTCACACGAGGGCATGCCATTCCGTCCGAAACTAAGGCAGGAAAGAGCATTCAGGTCACACACCAATACACCAAACCTTTTTCAGGGTGACGGAAAATGGAAAATGCCTTCCTTGACAGCTCACTGAGATTATAACTGCTGGGTAGGGATTACGACTCAGTGGGTGAGCACATGGTTAGCATGTGAGACCATACGGTCAATGCCTGTGAGAGAAAGTCGAAGGGGGTTATGCTAAAACAGTGCCCCAGCCAAAGCCCCCAAAGGTTGTGCCAGGAAGTGTGAATACTCGGCAATACATAAGAAACCTTGTCTTGAAAAAAAACCAAATAACTCTGTGAGTTCAAGGCAACGTGGTCTACGGAGCTAGTTCCAGGATAGGCAGGGCTATACAGAGAAACCCTGTCTTGAAAAGCCAAAATAAATAGGTAAATAAAAATAAAACAAAATGCAAGGTGAAGAGTAGAGGCCAAGTGGGGAGAGGCCAACTCAGGGTGCCTGAAATCCCCTCTGCTTGGCTGGAGCCCCGCAGCCAGGCTAGGCTTCGCTTATGAAGACCAAATGGCTTCTGAGCACAAGTAATACAGGGACTTGAAAGATTATTTTGGAATCAGAAATACGTTGGGTTTAGAGGACGCTGACATCAGGAGGAGGCTCGCCAGGTGGGGTGCTTGCACACCTGTAATCTCAGCACGTGGTGGTTGGAGGTGAGTAGATTAGATGTTCAAATTCATCCATGGCTAGGTACTGATTTTCAGTCCAGCCTGGGCTACATAAGACTGTCTCAAAACAACAACTAAGGCTTCTAAACTCTCTCCATTTCCTCTGCTCAGTGCCGCAGGAAGCTGAGGATTGTGTCATCCTGGCTTCCTGTTGGATTTGGCCAATGGGAGGTGCCAGCAGAAGCACCAATGGGGAGAGAGTTCCCCATCTCTCTATGGCCCCTCTGCTGACCTGTGGGCTGGCAGGATGGCACTGCTCCTGTGGGACCACAACTGTCCAACAGACGTTGTCAGTTCCAGTTTCCCCCCTTTCCCCTTTCTGGTAAACCCTTCAACTGGAATTGGGGAGATGACTGTTAATAAAGTGTTTATGAGTGACAGGAGCCAGACAGCCTGAGTTTGGTCACCAGCACTCAAAATATAATGGTAGTGAGCTGGGATTAATGACAAACGTTTGTTTGTTTGGTTTGTTTTTTTTTCGAGACAGTTTCTCTGTGTAGCTCTGGCTATCCTGGAATTCACTCTGTAGATCAGGCTGGCCTGGAATTCGGAGATCCACCTGCCTCTGCCTTCCAAGTGCCGGGATTAAAGGCATGCGCCACCACCACCTGGCTGATATGTGCTTTTCCTAAAGTTCGACCCCTAGTACCTACATGGTGAAAGGAGGGAACAGATTTCAGCGAGTAGTCCTCTGACCTCCACACGTGGGTCATGGCATGCATGGACACCCTCCACCCCCACACCCCACACACAATAAAATAGCTGGGCAGTGGTGGTGCATGCCTTTAATTCTAGCACTCAGGAGGCAGAGGTAGGAGGATCTCTGTGAGTTTGAGGCCAGCCTAATCTACAGAGTGAGTCTCAGGATGGCCAGGACTAGACAGAGAAACTCTATCTTGAAAAAAATCAAAATAAAATAAATAATAATAAATTTAATTTAAAAAAATAAAATAAAACAACAAACCAAATAGTAACGTGAATAAATGACACCTGAGGAACAACAGCCAAGACTGCTGTTTAGCCTCCACATTCATGCACATTCAGCACAAAGACACACACACACACACACACACACACACTTGCACACACATTTTATTTGTTGCAGGGAAAGGGCGAGTGGGTGCCAGCAGAGGTCAAAGAGGACATCAGAAGTCCTGGAACTGGAGTTACAGGCAGCTGCTAGCCACCTGCTGTGGGTGTTGTGAGTTGAACTCTGGGCCCCCACAAAGACAGCAAGGACTCTTAACTACAATGAACTAAGAGTCATTTCTTCAGCCCCAAGATTCTCTTTTAGAAACACAGGTGGAGGGATGGGGGGACCTGAAGAGATGACTTAGCAGTAGCATTTACTGCTCTTCTACGGGCCTTGGTCCCCAACACTCATATAAGACAGCTAACAATCACCTATGACTTCAGCTCCAAGGGAGCCAAGGCCTCTTTTGACTGCCACAGGCTCCTGCATGCACACGGTACACACACACACACACACTCAGGCACACATGTATACCTATGGTGTATGCATCGTATAAAATTCACACGTAGGCTCTCTCTACTGTACTAGGCTCTGGTTCCTTCCATGTTGCTGCCCATCTTCCTATAGCCTGCCTGTATGTGAACAGGTTGCCATCGGCCTCTCAGCTTACTCTCTGTGTCGTCTCTTCTCCCGCAGGCCCTTGCTGAGTGTGACTCCTTCTGTTGCACAGCAACCTAGAAGCCCCCTGTCACCTTGGCCCCTAATTGGACATCCTTGCCCAGGGCTGCCTCAGAGCAGCCAACAGCAACCAAGGAAACACGGTTCAGTTCTGTGTTCCATGTGGCGTTTAAGAGGTTACTCTGTCACCTCCACACACGGAGAACAATGACGAGCAGCAGGAAAGGCCTTCAACCTATGTCCTCAGTTGCCTGCCGTGATGGATTCTCTCCCCGTCACCCCGCCCCTGTTCCTGTCGCTGCCGTCTCAACCTGTTCTTTGCCACTCAGTGAAAAATAGTCAATTCTGGTCTCCATGGACTCTTTATAACTACCCTAAATTTTAGCTGTCTTCCCGTCTTCTTTGCTCAGAGAGACTCCTTCCCTCCCTCCCCACTGCCTTCAGAGCCTGGTGGGTGCTGGGAGAAAGACTGGGATCGTCTCTGCCCTCTGTACGCTTGACCTTGGTTTCCCTAGGAAGCAGCAGACCAGGGCAGGCCCTTCTCAGACTGAGGAGACAGCGGCTCATTAAGGAGCCTGAGAACCAAGGGGGGGTTGACTAATGGTGTCGGTCCAGCAGAGCAGAAGAGTAAGCCGCCAGACTAAAACTGACCATGGGTGAAGAGGAGGCAGTGTGTGCAGCAGGCAGTGCCCTCACTCGGAAGGCTCTCTGCGGAAAAACAAATGGAAGGCCAGTATGGTGACCCATGACTGTATTCTCAGCACTCAGAAGGCTGAGGCAGAAGGACAGAAAGTTGAAGCCTGGACTCTGCCTCAAAGAATCAAAAACAAAGCCAGACAAGGTGGCACACCCCTGTAAATGCCAAAACTCAGAAGGCAGAGGCTGGAGGATTGCCACAAGTTCAAGTCCAGCCTGGATACATACTGAGTTCCAGGCTAGCAACCTTCCAGGGATACAATCTTACTTAGAAGGGACTATTTTGTCCCTTTGTGTGTGGGAGGAGTGGCTGGGACAAGGACATACTCAAAGATGTTATTCATTCACTTCACAATTAAGTGCCTGCTCTTTACAGGGTTGGCACTGGACAAGAGGAGCAGGAGCCTTGCGCTTGTGGGGCTCCCCTCCTGACGCACTGAGAGGGCACAGTCCTCCTGCCCGCAGAGCCAACCCTGCTCGGTCCCTTGCCCGGGACTGCAAGCTTTGCTCTCTCACTTTGCTCTATCCTGGCTCTGATCAGGTCATTCCTGCCCCAGCCTTCAGGGCTAGAGCGCTCTTCTCCCAGAACCCCTGGCTGCTGCGTATTTCTGCTCTTTCAAGTCTTGTCCCGACTTCCTTAGTGGAGACAGCAGGCTCCAGGCAGTAGGCCAGTCTTCTGGAAACAGGAGGTGGTTTTCTCTGAAAGAAAAGCTAATGACTCCAGGTCAGTGGCAGCCTGAGTTCGGCTGATACGTAGGCCTGAGAACGAGGCTGAGCTCCAGAGAGCAGGGGTGAGGTGCCGGAGGCGGGGTGGGCTTTGTGCTTACAAACAAGCGTTAGGGGATCTGGAACATTAAACATAAGGCTGTTCCTTTGCAGGAATGGATGCAAACCTTTTATCCACTCAGAAGGCTGGGAGCTGACAACGGGAACTATTGCCTGGTGGTGACATTTTGCTCTGTCTGTCTCTGTGACCTGAGACCATACCGCCAAATTGCATCTTTCCCCAGACCTTGACCGTCCACTTGTTTTGCTCAGTCAGTCTATAGAACCCATCTTCGTGTACTTCACAAAGAATTTTGATGTAGTCACGTCCAATCTTTATTTGGTTTACTTCATTCCTCAAGGAGACATCCGTATCCTTTACTGTACACATGGGACTGAATTAATTATCGCCAGGAAAGTTTGCACCAAATTGTGCTGTGCCCAAATATGCCTAAAATAAACCACTCAGAGTCAGACTCCCGAACTTTGAGTCGACCCCTGCTACTTAGCTGTGTCGAGAACAAACTGCCTCCTCTCTTGAAGGGCAGTGGTGGCACACACCTTTAACCCGAGCATTTAGGAGACAGAGGCAGGTGGATCTCTGAGTTCAAGGCCAGCCTGATCTACAGAGTGAGTTCCAGGAGAGCCAGGAACCATTCTTCAACTCCCTCCTCCTCCCCCAAAAAAGAAAACAAACAGTCTCCTAAGGACTGCTACTCTGCTGGCTGTGGAGGTCTCAGAGGATCCCTCTCCTCCACACCCCATACACATGCAATAAGGGACAGAGGAATGACTCAGAGCGTCACAGGTTCAAACACCCGGAAACATTCAGAGAGCTTTTATGGACCGCCCACCAGGGACTAAAAAGGGAATGCGTTTATCCAGAGGTGCCCACCCTCGTTGCCAAGAATTGCCCCCAAGGTATTATCTACCTGGCTGTGCTGGGTTGCAGGTAGTTTCCCTGGCAGCAGAGACTCTCCAAAGCAAGAAGCAAAAGGAGAAGGCCCTAGGCCTGAGAGGGTGGCTGCGGCCAGGTCACAGGGCAGGAGGAGGCGGGAGCCAGTGTAGAGCTGATTGTCACAGCTGGTGGGTAGAATCTGAAGCAGTGCATAAGAGACATCTAAAAATGCAAGAGGGACTCAGCAAGAGGCTGGAGATGGGAGGGCGGGAGAATGTTTCCAAATCGGGTGCGGGAGAGATTGTGAGGCCTGAGGCAGTGCCTTCTCCTTGTGGGTGGTCAACTAGAACACTGCCCACTCCGGCATGTCTCAGGCAGGCCATTTCTCACATTTGAGGAGATTTACCAAATATTGTACAGCATCATTTAGGAGACAGCAAAGCACGGGCACTTCTCCAGTATCTGTGTGACCTATGTGTGTGGGGAGAGGCCCAGGAGAGACTCAGTGTCTGTCAGGAGCCTGCTGGAGGCCACAGTGTGCACATCCACTCAGCAATCAGACAGGCACCAGGGACGGTCCCAGGGCATAGCAGTAAGCAGATAGAATCTAAGCCACATCCCAGTGGGTGACAGGAAGACTTGGTATATACGCACATATGTTTCAACATGGACATAAAACAGGCATGTGTTACTTTGTGAGGTCCTATAAGGCCATTTTACAGACAGGATCTCTGTCCCCACCCTCATGCCCTAGTCTCTCACCTAGTCCCATGCCCAAGGCCCCAGGCAGGTAAGCAATCCCAACCCCCTTGGTGCCAGCTCACTCTGACTTCTCAAGAAGTTTAATTCTGCCGACAGCCAGAGGCAATGACAGCAACACTGGAAATCTGGCTGCCTGCGCCCTGCTCTGGGATAGGCAGTCCAGAAATAATTGCCTCTTTGAGTGCTTTATTGGAATGTGCACGGGCTTCCTGCTTCGGTGGGGGCTGGTCCCTCCCAGGGCTAGCTTCTTCCGTGTGAGGAGTGAATTTGGCCTGCGAGGCTAGTGGGGAGCTGCTTCAAGGACGGAGTGGCAGTCAGACCTCGGGTGCCTGTCCATCATTCATTTTCTTTCCTCCGAAGCCACATTATTCAGGCCTGTATATGGAGAGCACTGGCAATCTGTTTGTCACAGGCGCCAAAGCTTCCCCACCTTGTGGTCGGAAAGTTTTCCCCAGAGCCTCCTCAAACCACACACTGTGCTGACAGCACTTCACGCCACTGGCTGAGGACAGGTGGTCTTGAGCTTTGCTGGCTTCTCAATCCTGGAGCTCCCGCTGGCCGCTGTCCCTTGCTCCAGCAGTGTGCTTGCCCCTCCTTGTTCCTGGTAGAGAAACAGAATGTTAATGAGGGCGAATGCACATTTCCCCAGCCTAGGAACCAGCCAGATGGATCCGAATGCCGCGTCCTGGCTCTGACAGGCAGACCTATGCTTGCACCAAGATGGCTGCCTTCTGGGTGGCTCTTCTCAAAGGAGGAAAGAATGGAAGGAAAATGACTAAGCCTGGCAAAGATGCTTACTGGCCCCAGATCCAGTTGGAAGTTCCCAAGGATGCGAGACATCTGTCTCTAGGTTAATCGTGCCTCCTGGCCTCCCTGGGGTCCCAAGCCCCCTGCCCCCCACTCCTGACTTCTTGGAACTGATTCCCTAGCCTAGGCAGCAGACCTGAGGGGATCAGTGAATGAGCTGGAATCCTCTGGAATTACAGACTGCTAATAATAGTTTTACTAATTATCCTTCATCCAGGTTTGCAATCTCTCTCAAATGATCACCCTCCTTGTAGGCTGTGACAGAGTGCTGAGAGACAAGGGGACTAACTATTAAGTTGGTGCAGGGAACCTTGGGAACATAGGGCCTTGGGGATCTGTAGACATGGGGAATTCCTATGGGAGCTGCCAGCAATTTCAGGTCTCTTGCAGACCCCTAGGGGTCCTGGTGCAATGTCCTTTCTCTCCAGACTCTGCCCTGAGCAAAGACGGCCTCAGCACTGACACTCTCCCTGGGTCCTTTTCAGGCCTAGTGGATCACTCCTTCAGTACTGAGTCAAAACTTCACTCTGCAGACACCATGACCTCGGAAGTTATCAGTTATTATGGAATCTCTGTAAATGAGGGGGATATGTCCCCTAAAAGTTGGTGAGGAGTCAGACAGCGGATCTTTAAAATCTCAGGTAGCTGGGTGTAGTGGCACACACCTTTAATCTCAGCTAGGAATGGAAAAGCAGGCAGATCTCCGAGAGTTGGAGGCCAGGTCTCCATAGTGAGTTCCAGGCCAGCCAGGGCTGTATAGTGAAACCCTACTTCAAAACCAAACAAAAAACACTTGTGTATCCGGCACAAAGTCAGTGTTAAGAAGATGACAGCTCCCAGAGGTGGCAGTGATAACGCGTTTCTCGGGGGTCTGTTTGCACATCTCTCTAACTGATCATGGGCTTCTCAGGGTCGGGGGTCTGTTTGCACATCTCTCTAACTGATCATGGGCTTCTCAGGGTAAAGGCTACACTTGAATTGCTGCTACCCTGGTCTGCTCACAGTGAGCTCCCTGTCCAGGCTAATGAATTAACATTAAGATCCCTCAAGTAATTCTAATTGGTCTTTAATGAGTGTTTCCCACAGGTCAGGCATAGTTCCAAGCAGTTGTCAAGATTATTTTAATTCATTTTGGCATAAATCCTGCAAAACAAGTATTATCCCCATTACACAGACAAGCAAACTGATCGGGCTGGGCAACTAACTTGCTTTGTCCCAAAGGAAGTAGTGGGGATGGAGGCAGTGTTTCCTCCAGATCATCCTGACGCCAGGGTTTTGAGCCACCTGCCATACTTCACTGTCTAGCATGGTGTGCTCTGTGATAATCTCCCACCACCTGTCTCTCTCTCATCCCTGGCAACAGGAACTGGGCTTGGTTATTTCTGTAGGCCTTAACCCACACACAGATTCCAGCACACAGGCGGCTCTGGTTAATGTAGGTAGGCAGATAAAGGAGAAAGTGGCAGATAGTCGGGGCGAGGCCAGGACAACAGATTTCTTCGGGGCCTGGGATGTGATGCCAGGAGCATGGTCCCTCGGTTCTCACATGCCTTTTAAAGATTTCTGGCCACCCCCATCACCCTGAAGTACAAGAGCAGTTGAAGAGGTCTCCCTTGGGATTAGACACACTTAGACAAAAGGCAGCAGAATCTCTGTACTCAGGAGGTCAGAGAGGAGGGAAGCTCCATCCATCAACTCTCCAGGACCCCAGATCAACCTTTATGGCCTGCCTGACCTCACTCAGGAGGGTTGGAGCCCATGGAAGCAAACCATGACAAAGGTAAATCTCTCCTCTAAGAACACTGTATGACACCGGGCGGTGGTGGCGCACGCCTTTAATCCCTGCACTTGGGAGGCAGAGGCAGGCGGATCTCTGTGAGTTCGAGACCAGCCTGGTCTACAAGAGCTAGCTCCAGGACAGGCTCTAAAGCTGCAGAGAAACCCTGTCTCGAAAAACCAAAAAAAAAAAAAAAAAGTTCCAGGACAGGCTCCAAAGCTACAGGGAAACCCTGTCTCGAAAAACCGAGAGAGAGAGAGAGAGAGAGAGAGAGAGAGAGAGAGAGAGAGAGAGAGAGAGAGAGAGAGAGAGAACATCATATGAATCTCTTTCTCATTATTCTGTGAGCACCCTAAAGTGGGAATGGGCCATGGTTACAGGGTCCTTCTGCAACTGCACAGCTCTGTTTCCTCAAACCCACTTGGTGCTAGAGAATGAGGTAGAGAGGTTTTAATTTCTATTTCTCTCCTCGATTCAGAGTCTGGGCAGCTACTTTGACTGCTTCGCTGGAATATTATTTAATTCTGAGTTTCCTTTTCTCATTACAGCTTGAAAATTAAAATCTCTCTGCCTTGGGCAAGTGACGGCTGACCGAGGGACAGCCCTGCCACCACACATTTCTTTAAGTCAATTTGGAAATACTGAGTGCTTTCTCTCAGGGCAGGTGACCGAGAGAAGAGGACATGGCAGACATTAGTGTCCCTATTTCCCGTGTTGTGGATATTAATCCTCCCATTATTGCTGCAGCCCTCACCGACCTGGCATAATCACAGACTTGACAACGCTCTGTGCTTGTAAAGCAATTCTGTGTGCAGTGATCCTCCCAGGCGCTCTGTGCAGAAGCAAAGCAGACGCTCAGTGCAAGCCACTGAGGAGAGCTGGAAGGCGCCAAGGTCCCAGGGCGAGGGAAGCCAGCGTGGAGGGCCGAAGCCTTGAATGGTCCCCTTCGGGACCTCTCCCTTCACACAAGGTAGCCCAGGCAGGACCTCATCACACTGCTCCTAGGCACTGAACAGAGACTCACTCTGATCAGAACGGCCTCAGGCAGCAGCATCTGCTCACTTGGGACCTCAACCCCCTCACATTTAAAAGAGAGGTTTCCCCAAACTACACCCCGACTCCAGCAGAAAGCAGACACTGTGGCTCAGCTAGGGGCTTGCTGTCTTCTGTTTCTTGGTTCGTCTCCAGGTTTCTGTCTCTGTCCTCAGATGGCCACTGCTCTCCCTGTGTGAGCCCATGCAGCTGTCCTGGCCCTGCCCTTCCTTCCTCTATGTACTTCTCTCCCTCATTTACTCACAGCTCCCAGAGGAACATCTGGTCCCAGCCAAGCTCCAGAACATTCTCTCAGAGAGGGCCTGAGATGGCAGTCTGATGCGAGGTGGCTTTGGGGGGACCTGAGAACCACAGCAGAAAAGTTGGATAAATCCCCCTACTGAAAGATGAGTAGAGACCAGAGAAACCTCAGGGCCCAGAGGCCAGCTAGTCCAGCATACACAACAGAAAACCAAAGGTCCCCTGCCTTGCACAAGGTAAAATGCAAAACCAACGTTCAAGGCTGTCCTCTGACCTCCACATAAGCACTGTGGTCTGTGCTCAGGCAGAAGCAGACACACACAGATTCCCATGCGTGCCTGCGCGCGCGCACACACACACACACACACACACACACACACACAATTTTACTCAGCGGTTAAGAGCACTGACTGCTTTTCCAGAGGACCCAGGTTCAATTCCCAGTAACTACATGGCAGCTCACAACCATCTGTAGCTCCAGTTCCAGGGGATCTGACACCCTCACACAGACATACATGAAGGCAAAACACCAAAGAACACAAAATAAAAGTAAATCATATGCTAAAACAAGCAAACAAAAACCCATAGCCACAAGCCTTCCAACATTATTGTTTCCTCTTCTCTGTTTCTCTCTCTCTCTCTCTCTCTCTCTCTCTCTCAAAGAGACTCTCACTGTATAATCCCGACTGACTGTGAACTCACAATTCTTCTGCCTCAGTTCCAGAATGCAGAGAGACGTGAAGGCAGTGAAGGCACCGCCATGCCTGGCTAGCATGCTATTTCTCCTGAGCTAACCAAAAACTGCCTGTGGGACTTCCAAGATGTCTGAAGCCTGCAGCTACCACATGAATGAGAAGCTCTGACTGCCTGGTGGACAAACAACAGCACCAAACACACAACATCTGATGGAAAAGGATCCCTTGCTCCACTTTTGTCCCTGTCCCCAGCTCCCTTGAGGACCTGTAACTTCCCACATTCTTGGGTTTCTTGAGTCTTGCCAGGGTATATCTATGGGAACCATGGCCTAAGGCACCATGTGACCCTAAGCCGTCCCAACAACCTCCTGCTGCCCCTGATGCGAAGTGACAAGCCACTTTCACCTCCTTCCTCTTGGAGAAGATAGCCGAGGTCTAGGCTGTTCTTTTCTTCACCACTTCAACCCCAAGGGCTCCAGTGTAACTTCAAATCTAAGCCGAGCTGTCATGATGGACAGTCCACAAAACCTGGGGCTTTCCAGAGGTGGCACAGGCCAGAGGACAGATGAGACAGGGAGAGATGAAGGCTTTGGGTGGAAACTCGAATATCAAAAACGTGCATGATTAAGGCAAAGAAAGAAAAAAGCCAGTGGGAAACAGATCACGGTTCAAATTTCAGCTGTATCGCAGCTGTGAGATCCTGGACCCCTGGGATCCTCGGTTTTCTCCTCTACGTCTCACAGTGGTGATTATACCATAATGATGTTGTAGAATTAAATGAAATAATGCACACAAAGATATTGAAATCTCTGGCATGAATTAGGCATTAGTAAATGCTGGTTGTTATGATCAGAGTCGCTATCGCTGTTGACGGTGACTGTGCAGAAGCATGACGTGCGAGCCTGGACACCAGACTGTCGTGTCTCTAGAAAAGTTCACTCACAGATCTAGGTGAGTGCTCCACTAGAAGGCAGGGCAGTCTTGTGAGAGCCCAGCTGGCCTTTCCAGTCTGCTGCCATTTTGTTGCCTCAGACATAGAACAAAGGCTTTGATTTCATTCATGCCTCCCACTTTACGCTGGGAACAAACAGCATTTTAGGAAATTAGGAGTCTCAGAGACAGGGCGGAGTCCTGCTCGCTGTCAGATAAAAGGGCCCCTGTTCTGATTTCCGTCAGTGACAAGAAGTGACTGCTTAGGCTGTCACTCAGTGCAAGGACCTGGCCAGAAGACACAATGACTGGACAAGTGCCAAGGTACTGGGGGGAAACGAGGTCTCCACAGAAGAGGCATGGTTGCCCCAGTGAGTTTCACCCTCTCCCTGAGCCTCTCTTTGTTTTCTTCCCACCTCCTTCTAGACCTCATTTTTGAAGAGGGTGGGGCCAAGCTAAGACACTAGGGTCCCCAGGCGACAGCATAGACCCTGAGCTGGTTTGTAGGGTTGGGCCTCCCTCTACAGCACTAGTTCCAGAGCCCCTAAACAAGATGGGGGGTAGGAAAACCGAGCAGCAGATCTAAGACCCTGTCAGCTTTGCCTCCCTGCTCTTCACCTGGTTGGCTGTTGCTATTTTTTCTTGTATGTTTCGTTGTGTGTATGTACATGATGCGTGTGCATGTGCCTATGTGTGTGCACGTTCATCTATATGAGTGTGCATGTACAATGTGAAGGTCAAAGGTCAAACTTTGCCACGCCTCATCTTCCACCTGAGACAGGGTCTCTTTGCTGCTGGATGCTGAGTAAGCCAGCCTTGCAGACCTATGTGTTGGGGCCCAACACCTATGAGCCTCTAAGGATTCTCCAGTCCCTGTCTCCCATGCCATTATCAGAGCACAGGGATTATAGAAATGTGTTTCCGCGCCTGCTTTTTACATGGGGTCCCGGGTATTTGAGCTGTGCAAGCCCTTCAGCCGTGTTTCCATTCCAGCCCGTTCTTTCCCTCCTCATGCTCTCTCCCCTCCTTTTTCTGTCTGTCTCCTTCTCTGTTACGTTTTCAGCTTCTCTTCCCATGCTCCCTCCATATACAAAAAATCTGTTTCCTTGGGCTGGAGAGATGGCTCAGTGGTTAAGAGCATTGCCTGCTCTTCCAAAGGTTCTGAGTTCAATTCCCAGCAACCACGTGGTGGCTTACAACCATCTGTAATGGGGTCTGGTGCCCTCTTCTGGCCTACAGACATACACACAGACAGAATATTGTATACATAATAAGTAAATAAATAAATATTTTTAAGAAATCTGTTTCCTCTCTCTCCTTACTGTGTCTCTGCTTCAAGCATTCACTGCCCCTGCCTTCCCTGATGGAGGCCTACGGGGCTAGGGTGTCTCAGGAATCTCAGAAGCCCATGGGGGCAGAGGCCTGGCTGGGGAGAGGGACATGAAGAAGGCAGAGACAAGTGGAATACGGCATTGACTGGGTTCTGTGACTCATGGCCTCCAGGGGGGATCTGGGAGAACTTCCCTGAGACCTCTTCTTGCCTTTGTGACTTCTCTGTGCCTCCCCATTACAGGGTAGGGCTGGGGAGGCAAGGTCACCTTTCATGACATTCAGATTTACCATACAGTTTTCTTGGATGAAGCCTTTCCATATCCTCACCTCTACCTCCTCTGGCGGGTATACTAGTGTGCACGTGGGCATTCACAGTCTCACATGTGTGCACACTTCTATAATGTGTGCACAGCTCATGTGTATGCCAGCACACACACACTCAAAGTCATACGCACGCCCACCTGCCATCTGCTGCTGACAGTCAGAGGACTCATATAAACAAGGCTTCTGAACAATTCAAGGGGACCATGCTGGAGGTGACGGGCAATCTGGGGAAGGACCCCATGTATTCCTATCCAGTGGCATCTTAGTGACAGGTGTCTCCTGATTTAGGAGCCACTGCTTTGAGCCCAAGGGAGCCCAACATTAGGGAGAGCATGTAAGTCCTTGAGACTATGTACTTTCAATTTCCTAATTAAAGGGAAGCTGGGGTGTTATGGTTAAGACTCAGGAATATGGAGAGAAAGATGGTCTGAGCAGGGCCAGAGGCTTTAGAAACTTGTTCTAAATAGATGCTTTCCTTTCACTCTGTGAAAGTTTTGCTTGTTTGTTTCCTCCTTTCTTAACTAAGTGCCAGGAATCCAGCTTAAGTTAGAACAAAGGAAAGCAGGGTTCCCAAACATGTGTGTGAATATTAATGCTATGTAAATCACATGCAAATTCACCAAGTACAAAAATAAATAGCTGATTGAGTCTTTAAAATGAACAATTAGCATGAGGTGAAGCCATTGGAGGAGCCTAGCCTGGTACAGGGTGACTTCTGGAGGCTGGGCCTGGAAGGCAGCTTCCTCCGGAAACCCCGCCCACCACGGCTGGAGGGCATGCTTCTGGCTATAAGCAACTTGCTGCTGCTCACTTCAAAGGTCCCTCCAGCCTTTCCAGGGAGGTGACAGAGCTCAGGGTTCGCAGGATTCCCCATTTACATAGGTCTTTCCCAAAGCCTGCACTTAATTTTGTGGGGTTTTATTATTATTATTATTACTATTACTAAAATGATCTTATTTTTATGGGTGTTTGCCTGCACGTGTGTCTGTACACCATGTACAGAAGCCATAAGCTGTAGGATCCCTGGAACTGGATTACAGGTGGTTGTGAGCCACCGTGTGGGTCCTGGAAACCAAACCTGGGTCCTCTGGGTTAGGTCCCAACCCCTAAAATGACAATCTGGGCTAAGCTCACACTAGACTCGGACCAGGTAAACAGAAGGATTGCTGGTGAGTAACACTTAATGTTCCTCAGAAATCTGTGAAGTGGGTTTCTGTCTGTCAGGAAGAGCCAATACTTCCCCCATCATCCCCTTCTACCGGGAAGCAGGACATCCAGTCCACAGTTAGCACATCACATACCTATGACACATATCAAAACACGCCCCTGATCTCTCTCTCTCTCTCTCTCTCTCTCTCTCTCTCTCTCTCTCACACACACACACACACACACACACACACTCACCCCTCTTCTAGCCCCAAAACCTCCCCTCTAACTTCCAGATTGTTCCAGTCTCCAGGCTCCCTGCCTATTCAGTTTGTTTCTTTAAAACTGGCAAGGCTTGGACTGGAGAGATGGCTCAGCGGTTAAGAGCACTGCTGTTCTTCCAGAGGTCCTGAGTTCAATTCCCAGCACCTGCACGGTGGCTCACAACCATCTATAACTATAGTCCCATGAGATCCAATGCCATCTTCTAGTGTGCAGATCTACATGCAGACAAAACACCCATATACCAGCCTGGCACTATGGCACGTCTTCCCCCCTCCTTGCCCAGACAGGGTTTCTCTGTAGTTTTTGAAGCTTGTCTTGGAACTAGCTCGTGTAGACCAGGTTGGCCTTGAACTCACAGAAATCAGCCTCCTGAGTGCTGGGATTTTTTTTTTTTTTTTTTGGTCTTGCTGGGTAGCCCTGGCTGACCTTTAACTTACACAGGACAGGAATCCTCTTGTCTCTGTTGACATCATGGGTGTGTACCATCAGGCCCAGCTGGGCACCTCCTTTGAAATCTATCAGAGGTGGGTGTGTCCCCACGGCCTTTGCTCTGGAAGGGAAGAGAACCCCAAGGCCTCCAGGACTCAAATTGATCTGGAATAGGAGGAAGACAGTAAATATTGCCTCTTGCCCAGACTCTGAGAACCCGAGAAACAAACTCCAGATGAGTAACAGAAGGAGCCCGCCGGACAGCTCAGCCTGCTAACCACGCCTGATGAACTGAGTTCAATCCCCAGGACCACACAGTGGAAGGAGAGAACAGACTCCCAACCGAACCCACACACACACCTGCACACAGGCTCCATTGATCAAGCATGTAATAAAAATATTTTAGAAGAAATGATAGGGCTGAAGAATAGATCCCTCACTGCAAAGCCGCGGGCCAAGGCTGGAGTGAAGACCCATTTAGCACAGCGCTAGAAAAGTCAAATAGAGCAGAGCTTTGAAAGTGAGGCAAATGGCTCTGGAGATTTGCTCCAGATGGGGAAACTGAGGCTCAGGGTGGTCAAATCACAGTGATAAGCGCTAGAGCACAAAACTGCCGTAACATCACGTCTGTTTTCACGCAAGGAGCAATCCAGGAGGTGCTATTATTGCTCTCATTTTAGAAGTGGAGAAACCAAACAGAGGGTAAGTCACTGTCCCAGCCGAGCAGAGGATGAGTCACTGTCCCAGCTGAGCTCGAGAGCAGTAGAGCTGTGTCTGACTCCGACTGTCCAGGTGCAGACTGTCAATCTATGTGTTGCGCAAATAACTTGTGTGGTCATGGGCCAGAATTCAATCCAGGTCTGTCTGCTGTCTGACCCCTACATCCTGCCATATTCCTGAACCAGGAAGTGCTGGGGGGCGGGAGGCACAGACTACAGGGAGGTTAGGGACTGGTTCTAAGAATCAGGGTCTGTCTGGCCATGGAAAGGGCCCTTCGAGGAAAAAAGCTGTACCTCCCCAGGCTGCTAGTTGAGGATAGCAAGTAAACTAGCAATCAGTGTCCTGCCTTAAAGAGCTTGTGGAGATCCGCGAGAGGAAATGGGGTTTCCTTTGCCTCCTAAGCCCAGGAGCCAGTTTCATACCAAGGGAGAAGGCCCATGTCTATAATCTGAGCATCTGGGAAGCAGGGACAGAGGATCAGAAGATCAAAGCCATCCTCAGCTACATAGTGTACTAGCCTGGGCTACATTCCATTCTTGGAGTTTTCAGGCAATTTAAATTAAAATTAGAGTCAGATAGCCAGGGTATGGTGGCCGTAGACCTTCCATGGCAGCAGAGGCTGGTAGATCTCTGTTATGCCTTGTCTACATGGGGAGAGGGGTGTCCAGGCCAGCTAAGGCTACAAGGCTGAGAGACCTTATCCCCAAAAAAAGAAAACGGAGTCAGAAGTGTGTTTAGAGATATTACCATTGCAATAATGGAAAGAATTGGGATTAGGGGAGAGAGTGAGCTAGAGAGAGGGGATCTAGTTATGAGATGACGAAAATTCAGGTAAAAATTCGCAAGATGGAAAAAAGGGTATTGGAGTGGTAGATCAATTGCCTAGCAGACAGGAAGCCCTGGGTTTGATCCCCAGGATCCCAGCTCTGCAATGAAGTAAATGGGTGTGGTCCCTAATGAACAAAGACAATGGCTGTCCAGCAAAGAGAGGCTGCGAGAGCAAGGAATGGAGGACAGGGTGTCTCCAACAAATGACACTCGGTCATTCAGAGCCCCGTGGAAGAAGGGAAGTCGAGGGTGAGAATGTTGGGAATGTGGGCTGGGGACAAACAGTGAGGCTTGTGGGATTGCAGCTCCTGCCAGAATTAGTAACATCCCCACTTCCTCGTCTCCAGTCAGGGAAGCTAGTTCCTAATAGGCTGTGTGTGTGTGTGTGTGTGTGTGTGTGTGTGTGTCCAGAAGTGTCAGCCCTGGGCTCTGGGGCCACATCACGGGAGTGAGCTATGGTGAGCATCGAGGAGCTGTGATTTAGAGTCTCATTCCCACTGCCCTTCAATGTGCAGCAAGGACAGTTCAATGTGATCTGTAATTACCGCCGCCCCACAAGGCTGCACTGTACACAGAGCCCCCGCCTCCTTCCCCCTCCCGCCTGCCCGCTTTCTGACTGTAAATCAGTTTTCAATCCTGAGTGCTACCTGTGATGCCCAAACTCCTCAGCTCATATTCCTGTGTCCCCAGAGGGTGGCTCAGGCCCTGAGTAGCCCCCCCACCGATTCTAATTCTGCCTTGTCCTCATCTCCTGATGCAGGATGGGACAGGCACGGGGAACCTGGACTTGGTGGCAGGTGCTGCCTCTGGGTCTCCATGGCTCGGTCAGCCTCGGTCTATCCAACACGTGGCTCTGTGGCCCTACTCCAGATCAGTAGGGCAGAAAGACATTGAAAATGACCCCTCCCCAAAATGGCAGCCTCTTCCCAGCCTGAAGGGTGACAGCTTCCTGGAGAATCTCATTTAGAAATGAGGAAGCAGCAGCCGTGGACCCCCTCTGATCTGAGACGGAAAAGCACACAGTGGACCTTGGAGGTGACAAAAGGACGAACTGAGACAGAGATCCTTTTTGTTTTGTTTTTCATTGGGTTTATTTTATTTTATTATGTGTCTGAGTGTTTTTCCTGTGTGTGTGTGTGTGTGTGTGTGTGTGTGTGTGTGTGTATTGGCACTAAACGGGTTTCTGGCGCCCTCGGAGATCAGAAAAAGCACCAGATCCCCTAGAACTAAAGTGACAGGTGACTGTGAGCCACATGTGGGTGCTGGAAATCAAAGCCGGGTGCTCTGCAGCTGCTACCAGTGCTCTTAACCACCAAACCATCTCTTTAGCCCCCCAGTTTTGTTTTTAAATAGGCTCCCATGTAGGCCAGGCTGTCCTCAAACTCCTATTTTCTGACTAGGAATACAGGCATTCATCACTGCCCAATATATCTAGTGCTGGGGATTGAACCTAGAGCTTTGCGGATCTAGACAAGCACTCTACCCACTGAGCTACACTCCCCACCGTAAGACAAGCATTCTGTATAGACTGGCTTTGCACTCATAGAGATCCATCTGCCTCTGCCTCCCGAGTGCTTGGATTAAAGGCGTGCACCATCACACCCAGCCAAACAGGGATTCTTTTATTTTGTTTCTATATTTATTTTCTGTGTAGGTGTTTGATCTGTATGTGTATGCAAGCTCCACATGTGTGGCTGGTATTTAAGGAGGCCAGAAGAGGGTGTGGGGACCAGACTTACAGACACTTATAAGCCATCTTGCGGGTGCTGGGAATCGAACCAGGGTCCTCTGAAAAAGCAGATAGTGCTGTTAGTGACCTATCTCTCCAGCCTCAAGACAAGGATTGACACATAACTAACAGGTATCTCGAGGACATCATTTTTTAGGAGTTGGCTGTTTTCTCCTCCTCTTCCTGTCTCCTGTTCGCTGACATGACTATAGCAGCCTCCTCGGTGACCTCCCTGGACCCACCTGGACCCTCTGAAGACTCCTGCTGAATGGGAGTCAGGACAAGCCTTTCTTCCCGTTAAACCTTGTAAGCTTCCTTCATCAGATCACTTAGCCATATCTACCTCCTCCACCCCGTACTAGCCACCCTGCTGTCTGTCTCTCTGCAACCCCTGGCACGGGGGCTTTTGTAATTTTCCTACCTGGCTCCTGCCTGTGCTTTGAGGCCTAAGTGCTTCCCTGACTACTCCATCTGAAGCCCCAATCTTCTTCTTGTTTTCTAACTTAGTATCCTGTCTGTTCTCTTTTTAGCTCTTGTCATAATTCTGAATTATTACCCGGCTTTCTCCGGGTTCTCATCTTTAGGCTTGGCAGTATTATCTTCTTCAATGTTTTTGGGAGTTTTGTTTGGTTGGTTGGATTTTCATGTCTTGTTTTGTTTTGTTTTTCTTCTGTTTTGTTTTTGGTTTTTTTGAGACAGGGTTTCTCTGTCTAAAAAGCTCTGACTGTTCTGGAACTCGCTCTGTAGACCAGGCTGGCCACGAACTCACAGAGCTCTGCCTGCCTCTGCCTCTTGAGTGCTGTGATTAAAGGCCTGCACCACGACCACACTGCCGGCTCAAATATTGTATTCTTAGTACTTAGCCTCACACACACTGGATGTAAATAAATAGGAAGAATCAACTAAATACATGTAGCGAACCTGCCAAGAGTCTTACAAGCTGAAACCACTCCCTCCAGGCTTGCGCCCCCCCCCCCCCCCCCCGCCGGGAAACTGTCTCCACAGCTCAGAACCCTTTCTTCTTCTTTGGGAACACTTCACCGATGTCCTGTCCTGGCTGTGCCTGGAGCTGCCCTCTTGGAGTATGACAGTCCCTGGCTAGCATTGCCAGAAAACCAAAGCCAGCCCGAATGGCTAGGTTGCGCGGACCAGGCACTCCAGGTGGGTACTGAGGCGGAACCTCCTCTGTGTGTTATGAAATCCGTGAAGAAAGGCACGTGAACTGAAAGCACCTTTTGTATAAGCGGAGCAAATTGAGGGAGCTGCTCTAATCCCTAAATGGCTTTGCTGACAGCAAGAAGCTTCCAGGGGGGTGGGGGGAGGGGTGGGAAGTGAGGACACATTTGTCAGGAACCAACTCAGCGGTGCCCTTCTCCCCACTTTCTTATTCACAACACGCGTCTTCTGGCTAATGGAACTCAGAGATCTCTAACCTTGTCCTCCACATTCTGCTTTTGTTCTGCCCCATCCTCAGAGCCTGGGCAGCCTGGTCCCCGCCTGTGTTAGAGGTGGAGGCCGCTGGAGCTGTGATCTTGAGCCCTATGGGAACTGTGGCATCTGTGTGCCTGCCATGGCACAGCAATTTGGGTGACATGAAACCCCCGTGTGACCCTGTGAAAAGGTGTGGGTCTGCATGCGTGTGGTTTTGTCTATGTAGACACTCTGGGAACCAGTCCCTTCGTGCTGTGTGGGTGCCTGAGGCCACCCTATGCCTCTGTCCATTTTTGAACTCCTCTCAAGTGGTGGAGACCGGCCTTAGCCTTTTCTAGGACAGATAACTTCTCAGATAATGAACTGATGGCAGAGTGAGACACCTGGGTCCTGAAGACAAGCCAGAAAGGAGGACTTAGGGACGCAGTGGGGCCTGGAGGGCCATGGGGTCTCAAGGGCCATGTCTCCCAGCTTTGTTCAGCTTTTAGGGGGCTAAGGGGGTGGAGACAAAGGAGGCCCAGGAGATGCAGAAACACATCCCTCTCCCTGCTTCTTCCTGAACCTACATTCATTCCCGGCTTTGCACTCTCCCTTGCTCTATGAACACATGCGCGCACGCGCGCGCGCGCACACACACACACACACACACGCACACACACACACGCACACGCACACACACACACACACACACACACAGAGCACCTTAGGGGCTGTGAAGGTTAAGGCTCCTGTTCTATTCTCTCAGTCCCCTTCACCTTGGAGCTGAGCCAAAGCCAGTTCCTACTTAGAGATGAAGGGCAGGCATTCCTAAGAACTGGCTCATAGGATTCTCAGGAGGCAGAGACACACGGGTGACGGGTGGAGGCCTTGGGGCACCAGAAACTGGAAACCTGCCTCCGGACATGGAACTTGTCGAGGTTAATTGGTCTCATTATTGTTTTTTCCCTTTCTGCCTCTCTCCCTTTCATCCTTTCTTAGTGCCAGGGATAAGGGCTGCTTCGTTCTTATGTTTTTGTTGTGTGCGTGTGTTTATGCAAATGTGTCTTTTCGGATAGGTATACTCACGCATGCATTATGTGTGGAGGCTAGAGAGGGATGTTAGAAATCTTTCTCTATTGCTTCTCACCTTTTTTTTTTGTTTTGTTTGAGAAAAGATATCACTATGTAGCTCTGTCTGGTCTGGAACTATGTGCTAGGACTAAAAGCATGCTCCACCATATCTTACTTACTGTTTATGTATATATGTATGTATGTGTATGTATGTATGTATTTATCTATCTATCTACCTATCATCTATCTATTTTTGAGACAAGGTTTCTCACTGAACCTGGAGCTACCTGTTTTGGCTACATTAGCTGGCCAGCTGACCCCAAGGATCCATCTGTACCCTCCTTCCTAGCACTGGGGCTACAGACATGGACTCCTGTGGCCAGCTTTTATGTGGGTGCTGGGATCTGGACTCGGGTCTTCGCGGACACACAGCACTCACTTTACCACCGAGCAGCTCCCCAGTCCTGGCATCTCTATTTGCTAAGCAATTATTCTGCTGAAGAGCTGCCGCCCCCAAGCTGGACCTATGTGGTCTTTCCTAATGGATTTGGGCCGGTCATCATCAGAGCAAGGACAGTAGAGTTCAGAAGTGTAGGACACATCCACACTGAAAGTCCTCAGGAGGGCAGACAACAGGAACGCTTGTCCCTTCTCCCCAGGGTTTCAAGGTCCTTTGTGCCGCCAAGGACAAGCTTCTAATCCCCACTGCAGAGACAGCGCCAGTCCCCGAGCTGGAGAGCTCTTGCCCTTAACAAAGGCTGCTAGCCAGTACCTGTTTAATAATGTGACTGTCATCATACCCCTGGTGAAGAACCTCCAAGATGCTGCCACAGAGAGGACCATCTTCTGGAGCTCTGGGAGTCAGGAATGTACTAGGGTGGAGATGCTAATCATCGTTGTCAAGGTGACTGGATTTGGAATCACCTAGGAGACGCACCTCCAGGCATGTCTATGCTTGCATTTCCAAAGAGGTTTAGCTGAGGGAAGTCCCATGCTGAATGCTGGTGTCACATCTTCACCTGGGGCCCTGGACCGAATAAAAGGAGGAAGTGAGCAGAGTACCAGCATTCCTCTTCCTCTGCTTCCTGACTGTGGATGCCATGTGACCTACAGTTCATGTGACAGCCATCATGCCTTCCCTCTCATGAGGGATCATGGCTCTTTAAATTGTGAACCAAAACAAATACTCTTTTTTCTTGTTGCTTTTGTCACACAGCAATTAGAAAAGTAACTAATACAGGTAGGAAGCTGGCATTATGTCGGGGTCAAGGCCCAAGAAGGGCAGGGACCTTGATCCTTGATGTGACTGGCACTCTGTCCCTACAAGGTCTCCTTTCCCTACCTGACCTCCGAGAAATGTCTTTCCTCTGGGCCCTGAAGAGAGGGAAGCTGGCCTCTGTCCCAGGCAGGCCTAGTGACCTTTCACTCAAGTCGGCAAATACATTCTTTGCTAGTCTTGGAAATGAAATTGTGTTCCACATTTGTATAGGGCTTTTACAGCACCTGGTCCTTTATAGACATTAGCTAATTAAAAGGAGGGAGTAGAGGGAAAAGGGATTGATAGGTTCACGGGGCGGGGTGGGGGGTCCCAGGCTGCCGACCTGGGTAGCTCTCGCTCTTCTCTTCTTTCCTGAAGACTGGACTTTCTCAAAGAGTAAGAAATCAGGGGGAGGACAGAGCTTATAATCTGTTTAGGAGGCATTTTGGGTCATCTGTCCCTTAGCCAGCTGTAGTCAGCAACTGGGCTCAACCTGAAAATAAAGGTTTGTCCCTGTCACGATTACAGCCAGTGTAGCTGTCAAAACACCTTCCCAGAGGAGCAGAGCATACAGCTTGGCCCAGGGAGCAGGAGCCAACCCTTCCCTGTCTCTGTGAATCGCAGTCCTGGATGGCAGCTGATGGCATGAAGAAGGATATGGAACCCTCTGCCCTGCCCCCTCTTCTTGTGCATGATTGTTAGTGGGAAGCCATCCCTAAGCCCGCAGATCGCCTTATCTATGCCCATCTTCCTCAGTCCTTGTTGCTGCCAGCTTGAGGTATTCAGTGGAACAGCACTCCAGCAGGCAGTTAGCCAGGTCCTCCCTGAAGAAGTGGGGAGGGGGCTGCACCATACCGGATCTCTGTAGGAAGCCTAAGGCCCTGTCCTAGAAAGACAGCTATATAACCACCCCTCCTGCCCCAGCTGCCTCCTCTCCCTATACTCCTATAGGCGCCCGCCTCACAGTAAGTCAGCTCTAGAGCGTTCAGAACGGGAATGGAAGAAGAAGGTGGTACACAAGCTCTCTCCTGACCATCACAGGGACTGGAAAGTAGAGACAGGCGAATACCACAGACCCGGCTGCCCCGCCCACCCTGGTCCCATCAGCGTGTTGGGTGCTGATTGGAAATTCAGCAGTCTGGAGGCCCTGCCAAGTCTAGTAGAAGAGGGCCTGACCTCCCCTCACTATAATTATCTATCTTATAAAATACAGGCATTGAACTTCATAAAACCAATTAAGACTTCAGGGCCAGGGCGGGGAGCAAGCAGGAGCCCCTCAACTCTGGGTGACTATGGGAGTCGACTCCAAGGACAGAGCAGTTACCTCACAGTTCTTTTCCTCATGGGTTCGACTATAAAGAGTCCCCACCTCCAGCCCCCAACAAAACTACTGCAGATGCAACAGAAGCCACCACGGCCAAACCCAGAGAAGGACTGGCTTGCTGACAGGCAGCCAGAGCTAGAACTGTTCCTTCCCTTTTGTGACCAGCAGCCTAACAGAGCCTGGTACCCCTCCCCGCCTTCCTCCCTTCTCCCTTCCGCCCCCCACATCCCTCTCTGGTTCCACAAAACCTCAAGAGCCTCCCATCAAGTTACCAAGGCAACCGCAGCCCTGCAAGATTCACAGTGATTCTGGGAGAGAGCAAAGACTGACAGGAGCCCCAGACAGGATATCAGGGTTGGGGTGTGTGTCTGGGGGTAAACAAGGAGACAGGCTTCAGGCTGAGTGAGCGCTCCCCTCTCCCTTCTCAGCTTGTGTTAGGCCCTGTGCTCAGGCTGTGGGCTTGTTCCATAGCCCAGTGCTGTGAGGAGCGGGGGGGGGGGGGGGGGGGGGGAGGGGGAGGATAGGGGTTGGCAGGGAGACAGCAGTGAAGCTTCACACCCTGGTTGTTTGGGAGGAACAGGGGAGGGTGTTCCTGCACAGCAGGAACGGATCATGGTTACTTCTGCTTTCAAAGTCCAGAGGGCCTCTTGTCACTTGCTCTCCTTGAGTCCCCTGTGGGAGGCAGTACTGCTAAGGGATCATGGCTTGTCTGTGTGGATGTCGTTTGGTTCTTGGCTCAGTTATTTTCTCAGACTCTGTTTTCTTAGATGGAAATATGGATAATATGAGTCCCAGGATTTAATAATCCTGTAAATGTGTTTGCATAAGGCCCAACACTGGGTAAGTTTTTCTTTAAGCTGCAAACATTTAATCATTATTTCTATTTTTTAAATTACATTTAGTGTGTGTGTGTGTGTGTGTGTGTGTGTGTGTGCCTGCCTGCACAAGTCACAGCTAACACATGAAATCAGAAAACAACATGCAGGAGTTGTTTTGTGTCTTTCTTTTCCTTCCTTCCTTCCTTCCTTCCTTCCTTCCTTTCTTTTTTTTTTTTTTTTGTTGTTGTTTTGGTTTTTTGTTTTGTTTTCTTTTTTGAGACAAAGTTTCTCTGTGTAACAGTACTAACTGTGCTGGAATGTGCTCTGTAGACCAGGCTGACCTCAAGCTCATGGCGATCTGTCTGCCAGTGCCTCCTGAGTGCTGGAAATAAAGGCCTGCACTAACACTGCCCACCTTGTCTTTTGGGATTGAACTCAGGTGATCAGGTGTAGTGACTTCACCCCCAAGATACCAATGGCTTCCCATTTTGATTGCTATTAGCACTATAACTCTGCTTATTTATCTGTAAAATCCGAATCAGGGTTAGGACTGATCCAATTGTGGCTTGCAGATTCCATGGAAAATTGTATCTATGACCACACCTCAGCCTCAGTGAAGAGGAGCCCAGCTCTGCTTTCCCTTGGCTCTGACAGGGGTCAAGGACAACTGAGGACCCGAGGCTAGCCTCAGTTACATGGGAAGATCCTTTCCCTCTTAGTTCCTTTGCTGCTGCCACCAAAGAGACACTGTGACCGAGCAACTGAGAGGAGAATTTATTTGAAGGTTACAGTTTTAGAGCTTTAGGGTTCCTGCTTATCATGGGGATCACAGCAGCCAAAAGGCAGGCTTGGCACCGGGACAGTGGCCAAGAGTTGATGCAAGAGCTCAAGGCGGGGAGAGCTAACAGGGAATGGCTTGAGCTCTTGGAATCTCAGAGCCACCCCCAGTGATGCACCTTCTCCAACAAGGTCGCACCTCCTACTCTTTCCAAACAGTTCTACCAGCGTGGGGGGGGAGGGGAGGGCAAGTATTCGAATATATGGGCCTATGGGAGCCATTCTCATTCAAACCACTACATGGTCTCAAAAAGAGACAAAAACCTGCACACATGGCTCAAATTCTAATTCCAGTGGTCAGGAGGCAGGACCGGGACCAGGAGTTCAAAGTCATCTTCAGTTACATAGTTCTGGACCAGCCTGGGCTACATGAGACCCCATTTAAAAACAAACAAATAGCCGGGCAGTGGTGGCACACTCCTTTAATCCCAGCACTCAGGAGGCAGATCTCTGTGAGTTCAAGGCCAGCCTGGTCTACAAGAGCTAGTTCCAGGACAGGCTCCAAAGCTACAGAGAAATCCTGTCTCGAAAAAACAAACAAAAACAACAGCAACAACAACAACAAAAACAAACAAACAAAAACCCATGGGGGCTGGACAGAGAGGGACAGCAAGGAAAAATATCTTGAATGAGAGAGCTATTATGGAGATAGAGTGAAACCTGGCACCAGAAAAATTCCCAGGAATCTACAACAATGACCCCAGCTAGACACCTAAGCAATTGTGGAGAGGGTGCCTGAACTGATCTTCCCCTGTAATCAGATTGATTTTATTTTTGTTTTTGTTTTTCAAGACAGGGTTTCCCTGTATAAACTTGACTGTCCTGGAACTTGCTCTGTAGACCAGGCTGGCCTCAAACTCACAGAGATCCACCTGCCTCTGCCTCTCAAATACTGAGATTAAGGTGTACACCACCACTGCCGGTTTGCACCTTTGACTTTTGAGATTGAATGATCTTGGGTTTTAGAATCAGTGTAGCCCTTCCCCATCCTACAGCTCCATGTGCCAAACCTACAATCAAAAAGAAGTGACGGATGCCGGGCATGGAGGTGAATGTCTTTAATCCAGAGCTTGGGACCAGAGGCAGGTCCATCTCTGACTTAGAGGCCAGTCTGGGACGGGACGGAATGGGGACTTTGTCCATTCCCTTGCAGTCTTCCCCTAGTCTGCATTCTCACCAATGGTACAAGTGAGTGTCCCAGGGTCTTCAATGCTAAAGGGTGGGATAAAGAGCAGCTGGAGGAATTCAGGTGAAATCTCATTGAAAATACCTTGACTGAAAGAAAGGCCTGAGAGACAGAAGGAAAAGGCTTATGGGATTTACAAATCTTCAAATTTTCCTCCAGAGAGGACTAGTCCCCACCCCCACCTACCCTGGAGTTAGCTCCTCAGCAGGACTGGGTAATCAATACTGGTGCATGAAGAAAGTGGAGGTGCCCCTAATCCTAGGCAAGCCTGTGGCCTCAAGGGAGGCTCCTGAAAGGCCTCTGATTTCCAGCAAAGACACACTCTAGGGAGAGTTTGACTTGGATTGGATGGAAGGCTTCAGCTCAGAGGATGAATCCCCGTAACAGACACGAACCGGGCCTTCAGCTCTGTGGGCAACAAAGCCTGTGTCCAGCCCAGAGGCTCTGTTCTTTCCACTACTGTTCCTGGCTCCCCAGCCCCAGTTTTCTTCACAAAGAGAAGCTGGAGGTGGTAAAAGCCAAAAAGTCTGGCTTTTCTTTTAGGTTGTGTAACCTGATACAGACATCTTACCCTTGCTAGACCCATAAACCAACACCACACAGGCCCTTTTATTGAGAAGGAATTCTGGAGTCAGGTGTTGTGTTTTTGGGTTTTGGGGGGTGTGTGTGTGTGTCTGTCTGTCTGTCTGTCTGGAGGTGGGGGGGTGATGAGAAAATCTGAAAAAAAAAACTAGAAAATATATTATGTGTGGCATAAAGGGGTTGTTGGGAAGCCGCTCCCTTCGGGACTTCCTTTCCTGGCAGCTGCTGCCCAGTTGTATGGCCTCTGGGTCAGGAATGCGCCACACCCATAGAACTGCTTAGCAGCCTCAACCTATCTGACTCCAGAAAATTCAGGCAAAGTCGGGACTGTATCAGATCTGAAAGAGAAAGTTCACGTCCTCCTCCTGATGAAAAGCCTCGGGGGAAGGGCACGGGCAATAGCAACACAGATTGATTTGAAATATTCCTGAAGAAAATTGAGGTATTCCACTTCCCGGAGAAGACTTGCGGTTTGTTTTTGGCAAAGGGTCAAAAGTTACATGGCCCCAAACCAGGTGGGAGTCGGCCTGAGCCATGACATCCCCACAGAGAGCTGCCTCACGAACTGTTCTCTCAGCTTCCTGAAGTCCATGGAGCCCCACACAGGTTGGAGCCAGTTTCCGCTCAAGTTTCTGTCTCTGTCTGCCAGAAGAAGACTGCTTCCAGAGGCTGAATAGTCTGCTCTGCTTACCTTCATCCTGACAGGCAAAATTTCCCAAGGCAAGACAAGGTTGAGACGCCATAGAATCTGCTAGCGTGACTCTGGAGCGCCCCCTGCTGTTTAGCTTTTGGGACCGCAACTAGAGGTAGGCTAGGAAGGAACTAGCTGCAGTGGTCCATATTCTGCCACTGTGGGAGGCCAGACCCACCAGTAAGACCCTGGATCCGGAGCCGCTCCAAATAATATCAGAACCTCAATCAGAGGTATATGGACCTGACAGGAGGCTAACACCTAGGCTGTCTCTCCCAGGCCCTGCAGTGTGGCCTCTAGACATAGGCAAAGAGCTCTGAAGGAAGGTGTCACCAACCTCAGAAGAAAAAGTATGGTCCACGTAGCAAGACCAAACTCCTGTTCAGAGTCCAAGAGAAGCTGAGAACTTGGTCAGTCACCTATGGGATCTGACGTTGGACCTTGAGGAGTCCAGGAAAGACATCCTAATGTTCCCAGCAACTCCCCAGGGACCAGAGGGAGGGGCCCTCATTTACCACTGGCGCAGACAGGAGCTATTTCCAGAAGGGTGTCCCACTCCTAATGTCCAAGCACAGGAGAGACCCACAAATGGCTCGTCTTTAGTTCTGATGTTCCCTGAGTTTACAAGATTCTACAGGGCTGCTTTCTCTGCGGGACATCCACCCCTCGCCTCCATTCCTAGTTCATTCTTCATTTTCAAATTCATTTCGTACACCTTAAGTACCAGCAGCTTGGAGGGAGGTTCTTCTGCTCCATTTCCAAGATCGGGAAGGGAGGGGGAAAGAGGAGATAAATGGTGAGAAACTAGTTAGAGGAAGAGCAGGAACAGAGAGGTGGGCAGCAAGTGAATGTCTAAGAGAGGCCGGCAGAGGCTGGAGAGCGCAGGAACAGGCTTCTGCACTTTACAGCTGCTGTGTGGGCTCACACTAAACGTGGAGCCCCAGCCACACAAACACAAACACAAACACACACCACTCAGTCTGTGGAGAAGGCCTGGCAAACGTGAAGGTAGAGGGGGCAGCTCCTCACCGACTCACTGGACTCAGGATCACCCCCATATGCAAGGTAATCTTCTCCTCAGCTCCCCTCCCCTCTGCCCCCAGGCTTCTAGCACTAGGTCTTTGTATTTCCAGAACAGCTCAGTCCCCAGTAAAGAAACAGGGCAAACAGAGCCCATATGATGCCGGCAATGGGGTGAAAGTAGAAGACCCTCCCATCAGACCATTGCACCAACAAATGGCTCCCCCTTCCTACCACCTCCCCACACTAAACAATAGGCACAGGGGACAAAACTATTTTAGGAGGTTGGGGGAAGGGAGGCCTTAAGCTTAGGTAACCCCATGGAAGCCAATACTCTCTGCTCCCCCTGCCCCATGGTTAGAGAATGACAAGGAAAAGCCCTCCCGGACAATTCCTACAGCTACATTGCAGTGTATAACCCTCCCAAGTTTACAAAATCCCTGCCCAGGCTGGCCCCAGCCTTGTCCTCCCAAGGTGGCCTATACTTTTCAGGTCTTGGGAAGTGTCTCCAGGATATATTACCCTGAAAGACAGATCTGCTCTTGGAATGCAAGGAGACAGTGATGAATTTGCCCACGCACTGGCAACCTATTTCCATTAACTCTTCTGTCCAAATAATTCCTGTAAATCACCAAGGAGGAAGCTGGGAGGGAAAGCAGGTTCTTGACATCAGTCTCCAGCAGGGATTGCTTCTCTGAACCTGTCTTCCAGGTGTGGAAACCCACACAAAACTGTAGGCTTCTGGGGTGAACCAGCAGAGATCAGGCCTCGTACCCTCTCCTGCCCATGTCCCCCTGACCTAAGCTTTTGTTTGCTTCCCCTCTGGAATATAAACCAACACAGACATAGGGTCGGTCATCCTGTTCTAGAGGGTTCAGGGCTCTGACTGCACCTCAGTGGGGTGGGGCTGCCTTCTGGGAGCATCTCCACATTCCTGATAGCCAAGAGAGCATCTCCTGTGAGAACACCACCCAGGAGGACCCAGGGACAGGTGAGAGAAAGTTAACTGAGATATGTATACAGTTGGCTTACTTATTCTTTTTTTTTGTTTTGTTTTTTTTTTTTTTTTTTTTTTTTTTTTTTTTTTTTTTTTTTTTTTTGGTTTTTTGAGACAGGGTTTCCCTGTAGTTTCTAGAGCCTGTCCTGGAACTAGCTCTTGTAGACCAGGCTGGCCTCGAACTCAGAGATCCGCCTGCCTCTGCCTCCCGAGTGCTGGGATTAAAGGCGTGCGCCACCACCGCCCGGCTAGCTTACTTATTCTTTCTCAAATGATTGCCTATTTCTTTCAGTGTTTGAGATTAAATCCAGGACCTTGAGCATGCTAAGTGCTCTACTACTGAGCTATATCCCTAATTCTGCACCTTAAAAAAAATCAAACAAGCCGGGCGGTGGTGGCGCACGCCTTTAATCCCAGCACTCGGGAGGCAGAGGCAGGCGGATCTCTGTGAGTTCGAGACCAGCCTGGTCTACAAGAGCTAGTTCCAGGACAGGCTCCAAAGCCACAGAGAAACCCTGTCTCAAAAAACCAAAAAAAAAAAAAAATCAAACAAACAAACAATATTTATTTGTCTTAAGACAGTGTCTCATTACACAACCCAGTCTGGCCCCAAACTCTGGGTCCTCTTGTCTCAGGCTCCCAAATAACAGGACAACAGGTATACACTGCCACTCTGCACTCACAGAAGGTCAGAGGGGCTGGCTAAAAAGGGGCAGGTCAGGGTAAAACATGGGCCTCACACCTCAAAAGCCTGCTTTCTGGGTCATCACCTCCTAAGAGGGAAGGGAGCCAGGAGCAGGTGGCATTCAGTCTCTAAGTGTGCCTACCTGCCTAAGTTAGCACTAAGCCACAGGCTCATCAACTCACACCTATGGTTGCAGCCTGTGTCCTGCTCACATGGCCCGCCAGCAAGCCAGCATCCTGTCGGGGGACTTATGCATCTTGGGGATGGGCCAGGTGGGACCTAGAAGCAGAAAAGAGAAGATCTGCTATTTCCATAGGGTCTGGGAGGAAAGCTGGGCAGATGGGTCTGAACTGGCTGAGCCAGAAGGCTGTTTAGTGGGGAGAGCCTAACGCACAATGTGGCCCGCCTTTGCCCAGTTGACCATCTGAGCACTTCTGTCTTCTTCCATTCTTCCAATCATTCCCAAAATTGCTGCCTCGGATATGATGCTGTCCAAATGAAGAGACTGGCACGGAGAGGGACGCTGTGCATGCATCGCTTCCCAGTTGCCTTCTAGCAGCAGCAGGCTGGGGAGCCGGCTGCCCAGACCACAACAGGAACAGTTTGTGATGCTCTGTTCCAGCAGATTGGAGAGGGTTCCCTGTGGCTCAGACTTCAGGATGAGTAGCCAGGATGGGAAAGGCAGGAAGAGGAAGGCTGTGAGCTCTTGGCCAAGCAGCCAGCTTGTTTGTAGCCTGGAATACTGGTGTCCATATGGACTCTCCCTGCCTAGGAGGAGAAAAGTCAGCGTTATTCAGCCCTGTGATTCTAATAGCAGCCTGATTCTATCTCTTTTGGGTCCTAAGGTTTCACAAATGAGGGGCGGATAACCCAGAACTAATCTCTGGCACTTGTTGATCTCCTTTCTCTTACAGGGGAAACTCACCCCTTCCTCTCTCGAGTGTTCCATGAGTAGGGATGGGGATACGGTTTCATTCCTTTCCGCCATGTTGTTTATTTGTGGGGTTTGCAGGTATCTAGTGGGTTAAGCATAGTCATCTCTGGCTATTAAAACAAGCCAGGTGACTTACGGACAACAGAAATTAATTCCTCACTGTTTTGGAGGCAGAATGTCCAGGTTGAGAGCACCAACACGCTTAATCCTCTTCTGGATTGCCAGTGCATCCTCTCATGGTGAATCGAAAAGCAGCAGCAAGCTACCACAGTCACATTGTGAGGTTCGCACCCTCGTATGCTATCTAATGTTTCTTGTCTCCCAAAGACCTGCTAAATGAAATGTATAGGAGGCCGTAGGTCTAGTCTGACCTCCTACACTAGGCTCAACTGGACAAACCAACACGGAGTCACCTGTGCTGAAGCTGTGCATCACCAAGACAAAACTGAGTTGTTTACCTTCAAAGAAACCAAGAGGTTGAGAGGAAGTAGCGAAGTCCTCAAGCAAGCCAGTTAAAAATAATTCAAAAGAAAAAATAGAAGACAGGATCTCATATAGTCTGGGCTGGCTTTGAACTCACTATGCAGAAGAAGCTTGAGCACAGTCCCGGAAGGAACAAGCGTTTTAATCTCAGAGAGCAGAAGTGTAGGCACGAAGGGTCCCCGCTTATTCTGCATCCGTTATCTCCTGCCCTCCACCTGCAACAGGTGATGCTACTTCCCAAGTCCAAGAATGAGAGTCAGGTGGGACAGGTGTCTTGGCCAGCAGCTCTTACAGTCAGAAAGCCATTGAATTTGAATGACTCTATGATAACCTAAGCCCACTTTAGCTGGAGAGTGGAGGGGAAAGGACGTAGGATCAGAACCACTGGGACAGGTTTCCTTTTTAAACCCAAATTATTTGCTTCAGACCAGTAATTGGGACAAGCAGTGACAGAGTCAGCTGGGGAATTCTCTAGAAATGTACATTTTCAGTTCCTACTTAAATCTATCGATCAGAAAATCTGGGTGTGGCAACAGGTAACACACATTCCCAAGTTCCCCAAGTACTGTCATTCATCCATTCATTGTGTATGCACAGTGTATATGTACCACAGCACACACTTTCAAGCTTCAGAACTGTTGCCTGACAGTGGTGGCGCTCACCTTACCAGCACTCAGCAGGCAGGCCTCTCTGAGTTCCAGGCCATCCTGGTCTGCAGAGTGAGCTCCAGGACAGCCAGGGCTACACAGAGAAACCTCGTCTTGAAAAACAAAAAATTAGGGCTGGAGAGATGGCTCAGAGGTTAAGAGCATTGCCTGCTTTTCCAAAGGTTCTGAGTTCAATTCCCAGCAACCACATGGTGGCTCACAACCACCTGTAATGAGATCTGGTGCCCTCTTCTGGCCTGCAGGCAGACACACAGACAGAATATTGTATACATAATAAATAACTAAATAATTTAAAAAAGAAAAACAAAAAATAAAATAAAGAACTACTGCCTAAGCTGGCAATACATGTACTGCCTAAGCTGACCAGGACAGACACTTATGACCAATCCAGATCACCTAAATCCCATTCCTAGGATCCAAACACGGTGGAGGGAGAGCACTAACTCCAGCAAGTTGTCCTCTGACCTCCACGTATGTACATACACATGTACACACACACACACACAGAGTAAACAGACAGTAAGAAACCACTATGTCTTTAAAGAATAAGAGTCATAATTTTGTTTATTTGTTTGTTTTGTTTTGTTTTGTTTTTTCGAGACAGGGTTTCTCTGTAGCCTGTCCTAGAACTAGCTCTTATAGACCAGGCTGGCCTCGAACTCACAAAGATCTGCCTTCCTCTGCCTCCTGAGTGCTGGGATTAAAGGTGTGCACCACCACCGCCCGGCTGAGTCATAAAAATTTTTAAAGTTGGGCTGGATAGATGGCTCAGAGGTTAAGAGCACTGACTACTCTTCCAGAGGTCCTAGATTCAATTCCCAGCAACAACATGGTGGTTCACAACCATCAGTGATGAGATCTGGTGTCCTCGTCTGTCCTGAAGGCATACATGCAGGAAGAACCCTGTATACATAATTAATAAATAAGTCTTTAAAAAATTTTAAAGTTATTTTTGCTCTTGGTTCTACTTCATACTCCCTACCCTCAATACAAGCTTAGAAAAAGGTCAAGAGAAGGAAGAGGGTGCAACAGACAGTCTCCTGCAAGGTGGGAGAAATAGAACCTCAGTATGGAAATCCCAAGTCAGGCTGGAGGCCTTTGATCTCCTGCTGTAAATGTCAGAACAGTGCCTCAGTGGCCCTGGGAGGCCTTCTGGGGAGAACAACAACCATGGCCTTTTGCATTTTGCCCAGAGCAGGAATGGATAATGGAGCCATCTTTCAGGAAATGTATCTCCTACTCATCTCCAGCTTTTCCACTCCTCTCTCACTTCATGAAGGGTTCCCCAGCACTCCAGATCCTCCCCTCCATCTCTGCTAACCGTCTGGCTGTGCAACCTCTTCTCATCTTCCCCTTGCACTGAATGAGAACTAGTTCAAACTGTATCTTAGGCAGACCAGCAGCAAGTGAAGTCCTGCTCCAGGGGATTCAACAGTTTCTCCTGACCTCTGCAGACACCAGGCATACATGCGATGCACATACATACATGTAGACAGAATACTCATGCATTATATACTATATATTATAAATAGCTGGACAGTGGTAGTGCACACCTTTTTTTTTAAGATTTATTATGTATATAATGTTCTTCCTGTACACCTCTATGCCAGAAGAGGGCACCAAACCTCATTACAGATGGTTATGAGCCATCATGTAGTTACTGGGAATTGAACTCAGGACCTCTGAAAGGACAGTCAATGTGCTTAACCTCTGAGCCATCTCTCCAGCCCCTGGTAGTGTACACCTTTAGTCCCTGAAGGGAGGCAGAAGCAGGAGGATCTCTATGAGTTTGAGGCCAGCCTGATCTACAGAGCGAGTTCCAGGATAGCCAGGGCTACACAGAGAAACTCTGTCTTATAAAAACCAAAAGTAGGGCTGAAGAGACAGCTTGGAGGTTAAGAGCACCGAGGGTTCTGCCTGAGTTCAATTCCTCACAATGACAGGGTGGCTCACAACCATCTACAATGAGATCTGGTGCCCTCTTCTGGCCTGTAGGCATAACACTGCATACATAATATATAAATAAATCTATAAACAATAAAAATAAAAATAATTCTAAAAAAATTTAAAGAACAAGAAATGGGTCCTTCTGAGTGGAGCCCAGAAATCCCAGTTTGATTGCCTCTGCACCACATACTGCCTTGTTCACCCCTCTTCGTTCATTCAGCAAATGTGTCTATGTGGACTCTTGATCAGTGCACTAGTGGAAAAAACAGAAAGCAAATAAACATATTTCAGATGCCATTAGTCACCTTATTGGAAACAGTGCAGCAGGACACGGCAATGCAAGCCTGTAATCAAAGCACTATTTATTCACTTTTACGTGTGTGTGTGTGTGTTTTACTTATTTGCATATATGTGCACCATGTACATGCCTGGTGCCCAAGAAGGTCAGAAGAAGCATCAGATCCCCTAGAACTGGAGTTACATATGGTTGTGAGCCACCATGTGGGTACTGGGAACCAAACCTGGGTCCTTGCAAGAGCAACAAGTGCTCTTGATCTTTGAGCCATATTTTCAGCTCCAGAACTTTTTATTAATTTTTGTTTATTTAGCTTAGACAGAATCTCACGATGTAAGCCAGGCTGTGCTGGAATTCGTTGTGTAGGCAAGACTGGTCGAGAACTCACAGATCCACCTGTCTCTGCCTCCCCACTGCTGGATTAAAGGTGTGCACAACCACACCCTGCTTGAGTGTCTGACTAAAACAACAAGCAAGCAAAGCAGTAGGTTAACTACTGAAGAGACTATTCCTAAAGTCAAGATTTTCTCCCCAAACTTCTCCTCATCCGTGATTAACTAGGCTCAGAAAAGGGATTACAGTCCCTAATCGCCCTTGGAGCTAAGGACAGTCACTGGACAAAATGCAGAAGATAGGATATGAGCTGGGGTAATATATACTTCTTCCCAGTCATGATCTGGACGGCTCAGCATACCTGGACACCATGTTCACCTACCTCCACCTCCCCCCAGTTTTATTGAGATAGAATTGACTAACACAGGTTGCAGATATTTAGGTCACTGGGGAGATAGTGCAGTCAGCGCGGTGCTTGTCAGACAAGCACGAAACCTGGAGCAGGATTCTCAGAACCCACTCAAAGCTAGGCACAGTAGCATGTGTCTGTAACCCCAGCACCGGGAAAGCAGAAACAGGTAGATCCCCAAAACTTGCTGGCCAGCTAACCTAGTCTAAAAATTGTGAACTTCCAGTTCAGTGAAAAACATTGTCTCAAGACAATTGAGGCAGTAGGTGACAGCGAAGACACTTGTGTTCCTCTGGCCTCTGCACAATCATGCACATGCAATACACGCTCAGGTGGAGAGTGATTAAGGGAAACACACACTAAAGAAATAAGGCAGAGAGTGTTTGAGGGAGATACACATGCACACACTAAAGAAATAAGGCAAAAAAAAGAAATAAGGCAGAGAGTGTTTGAGGGAGACACACACATACAAAAGTAAACATATAAAGCTTGAGATACATACTGTTATGAAATTATTTCCTCAATCAAATTAATATAATCAAACAGTAGTGTGGTGGTTTGAATAAGAATGACCCCATAGAGGCCTGGAGAGAACTCAGCAGTTAGGAGCACTGGCTACTCTTCTGGAAGACCCAGGTCCAATTCCCCGCACACACATGTCTATGACTCTATTTCCAGGGAATCTGACACCCTCATACCAATGCACATGAAATAAAGTTGAAATAAATTATTTGAAAAAAATGGTCCCCATAGGCTCATGTATATGGATGCTTCATCATTAGGGAGTGGCACTGCTTCACCGGGATCAGGAGGTGTGGCCTTGTTAAGAATGTGTGTCACTGGGGGTGGGCACTGGAGTTTCAGAAGCCCAGGCCAGGCCTAGTGGTTCTCTCTCTCTCTCTCTCTCTCTCTCTCTTTCTCTCTCTCTCTCTCTCTCTCCTGCTGTCTGTGGATGTAGACGTGGAAGTCTCAGCTTCCTCTTCAGCACTGTGTCTGCCTGTATGCTGCCATGCTTCCTGCCATGATGATAATGGATTAAACCCCTGAATGTAAGCCAGCACCAATGAGATGTTTTCCTTTATTAGAGTTACCATGGTCAGTCCTGACCCCGAACTCCAGGGAAGGCTCCTCACTTGACTAGAGGCCACACTGGCCACAAGAACTCCTGTTCGCTGAGTTCAGGTAATCCTGTGGAAAAGAAGGAGAAAGGATTGCAGGAGCCAGAAGAGTCGAGGACACCAGGAAAATACAGCCCAGAGAATCAAGTAAGCGGGGCTCATTGGGGTTCACAGAGAGAGAGGCAGCAATCATGGAGCTCGCATGAGTCTGCGCTAGGTCCTCCGCATATGTATTACAGTTGTATAGTTTGGTGGTTGTTGTAATGGGGAGCGGGCTGTGTCCCGCCGCCCGGCTAGCTTACACTTGAAATAATTACACAGAAATTGTATTCATTTAAACACTGCCTGGCCCATTAGTTCTAGCCTCTTATTGGCTAACTCTCACATCTTGATTAACCCATTTCTATTAATCTGTGTTCACCTTGAGGTCGTGGCTTACTGGCATGAGTCTAACCACCATCTGTCTTGGGCAGGAGAAGCATGGTGTCTGCCACACTTCCCTTCTTCCCAGCATTCTATTCTGTCTACTCCACCCACCTAAGGGCTGCCCTATCAAAAAGCCAAGGCAGCTTCTTTATTCAACCAATGAAATTAACACAAACACAGAAGGACCTCCTACACCAGGTGGCTTTGTGGAACTCCTAACAGTGGGAATGGGGTGTCTCTGACTCTTTAGCCTGCTCTTGGGACCCTTTACCTCCTATTGGGTTGCCTCATCCAGTCTTGATATGAGGGTTTGTGCCTAATTTTATTGGATCCTTTAATGCCGTATTTGGTTGATATCCCTGGGAGGCCTGCTCTTTTCTGAAGGGAAATATAAGAGCAGTGGATCTGGAGGAGAGGCAAGATTGGGGGGACTTGGAGGGGTGGGGAGAGGAGAGGCTGCAGGCAGAATGTGTTGTATGAGAGGATTAATAAAAATAAGTAAATAAATAAAAATAAAAGTATAAGTTAAAATTAAGAAAAAAAGTTACTGTGCTCACAGCATCTCTTCAAAGCAGTGGAATATTGAAAAAGTAGTCTCTTCCAGCCAGGCAGTGGTGGCATGCACCTTCAATCCCAGCATTTAGGAGGCAGAGGCAGGTGGATCTCTGGAACTCTGAGGCCAGCCTGACCTAATTCCAGGACATCAAGGGCTACACAAAGAAATCCTATCTTGAAGAAACAAACTACAAAGTGGCCTTTTTCAAGTCATACTCGTTTCTTTTCCAGACAAGATTTCTCTGTGTATCTTTGGCTATTCTGGAACTTGCTCTGTAGACCAGGCTGCCCTTAAATTCAGGGATCCCCCTGCCTCTTCCTCCTGAGTGCTAGCCAGCTCATACTCTTTTAAAGGGGGTTTTGCTCTGCATTTCTTCCTTCCTTCCTCTCCTTAAGCTGGAATCTCACAGAACGATGGCAACAGTTGGAGGAGCCAGCCCTCTAAGGTGACAATACGGAAGTTAGAGATTGAGGGTGACTCAGCGGTGAGCCATGAAGAACCATGGCTCCTACCTCCGCGGAGCCCATGAAGCCTGGATTACTTCTGCATGGACTAACACACAAGGAGGAAGCGATCTTCTCTCCTGTGAACAACTTGGGAAGGGATGGAGGCCTCTATTATGTTTGACCTAATTCAGGCCACTGTAGATGCCCAGGCCAGCCACGGTGGAGAGAAGTTTTGCTGAAACTGGTTGTAGCGGAACCAGAGGCACAGGGGAGAGACTCTGAAGACTGTGTTAGGGGGAAGAACTAGCAGCATCGCCCGAGGGCTATGAAAGCAAGAGGTGAGTTAGCCATGCGCCTAGTGGAGCAGACACTTGCGGCCAAAGTGAAGACTGGGGACAGAGCCTATGGGGACTGTGAGCTATCACCGGGATTTAGCCATGTAGCTAGCTTTGCTTTTTAACTAATTGTGTGCGTTTGGTTTGTTTGTTTTGTTATTGTTGCAGGGGATTGAACCCAGGACTTTCTGCTTACCGAGCATGTATTCTACCACTGACCTATCTGTCCCACTCTCATAAGCAGTTTTATTTTTTAAAAATATTTGTTTATTTATTATGTATACAATATTATTCTTTTTGTGTGTACATCTGCAGGCCAGAAGAGGGCACCAGACCTCATTACAGATGGTTGTGAGCCACCATGTGGTTGTCAGGAATTGAACTCAGGGCCTTTGGAAGAGCAAACAATGCTCTTAACCACTGAGCTATCTCTCCAGCCACTCATAAGTAGTTTTAATTGTTGAGATAGGATTACTAACAGAAAGGAAGAATGGGCAGACTGGGTAATCCCACAGGTGGAGAAGAGAAGGGACCAATAGAGGGGACATAAAAATGGAACAGAGGACAGCAGCATGGAGGCCCAATGAGAAGAGAGGGTTTAATTTGGATTTTATTGTTTTGAGATGGGATTTTTGGAGTCTCACTATGCACCCCCTGGTTGAATAGGCTGCTCTAGAACTCAGAGCGAGCCACCTGCCTCTGCCTCCTGAGTACTATGATCAAAGGCAAGCAGCACCACACCTGTCTGAAGAGACAGATTTGAGAAGGGACAAATGACCATCTGGAACAAATGAGGACTTAAAAATGACATTTGTTGTCCTTTAAGATAGTTCAGTGGGAAAAGGTGCTTGCTATCAAGCCTAAAATCTGAGTTCAACTCCAAGGACTCACGTGACTGAGGGAGAAAACCAATTCCAACAAATTATCCTCTGAGCTCCACATGCATACAAACATGCATATGCACACACACGAACAATGTAATCAAAAATTTAAAATATATCTGAGAATAGTAACATGAGCATCACTGATGACACTAACAGGACAATTGGTGTGGAGCAGTGAGGACAAGAGAAAGTAAGAAGGGTTGGAAAGATGGGTCAGCAGTTAAGAGATCTGCTCCCCAAAGGATCTGGGCTCGATTCTAGCTTTAACATGGTAGCTCACAACCACTTATAACTGCAGTCCAGGGGATCCACCGCCCTCTTCTGGCCTCTGTGGGTACTGCACATCATGGTGCACAGACATGCAGGGAAATCATCCATACATATAAAATAAATAATTTTCTAAAAAGAGAGAAAATGCAAAGACAGACACAGAAAAGACATAGAAAACTTAGCAGGTAGAGGTCACTAAAGCGATCTCACTCCCTGTTACAGGCCAAGCCCTCTGAAGGACATGAGGACCTCCCGCAGGTAAACCTCTCCATCTCCTCTTTGCCATGTGTCTGAATGACCCTGCAGTCTCCTCTCAGGTTCTCCCTGCTGAGGAGCCTCGGCCTGCCCGCAGCTTTGCCTCTGCCCTCGCAGCTCCCAAGGCTGCTCCAAAGGGCTGATTTGGCATGCTAGACAGTCTGCCCTGGCTCTTCTGGATCATAATTAGTGCTGCTGCTAACGATGCTTGGCCCCTGGAGAATAGCAACCTGGGAAATTCTCATACTTCCAATTTTCTCCCTCAGTGCTTTTCCAGATATAATTTCCTAGCCAATATCTTGCGTTCCATCCCTGGGTCCTGGTTACCTCCTAACCAGGGAGAATTAAGCTGGGCTTGGATGTCACTCCAGAGGGCCCAATCAGTTAGCAGATGACATCTCCTGGCCATCATCACAACATTATCATATTGACACAGACACTGACTTTGGAGCAGGCTGAGGGTTGCTATGAGGAAGACATGTGGGAACCAGGCCAGTTCTGCACAGCACACAACAATTTAACAAGAGGCATGACCAGAAACGGATGAGTGGAGATAGTGGCACCTTCTCAGTTGAGCTCTGGGTTTCCAGCAGAGGGGAGGCTTGAGCATCTGCTCTCCCCAAATAAGGAACCTGTATGGTGGCCCAGGCTCCAGAGGCGAGAACCTCAGCAGCCAGAGTCCTGACCACTGTTCTGTGGCCTGGCGCTCTGAAATGAGCCCTGGCTAGTCACTGTCCCAGAAATGCCTAATCCTGGTCACTATCTGGGAAAAGTACACAGCTCCGAGAAGAGCTTCATTGTTCTAGATGTATTTGTTTTTATTTTATGTGCATGGGTGTTTGCCTGCCTGTATGTCTGTGCACCAGGTGTGTGTGCATTGCCTAAAGAGGCCAGAAAGGGCATTGATCCTCTGGAACTAGAGTAATAGACAGTTGTCAGAGACCTTGTGTGTGCTGGGTCTCAACCGCAGATACTCTGGAAAAGCAGTCAGTGCTCTTAACCACTCAGTCACCTCAATGGTTTTATATCCATATATATTATTATAGCCCCCTCAGAGAAGTGTCTCGGTCTCTCAGGTCTGGTTCATTACTCCAGTGGGTCTCCAGCTCTGGAGCAGGGGGCTGTGCCTCAGGGTCTTAGAAGAAAGGCTGAAGGTAGGCAGAGTATTTCATCGGGATTGCCGACTCCCCAGTAACCACACAGAGACTTATTATTAATTATATAATGCTTGGTTGATAGCTTAGACTTCTTACTAACTAGCGGTTACAACTTAAACTAGCCCATATGTCTTATCTACACTCGACCACGTGGTTGTGCCTCATTTCAGCATGGCATACTTATCTTGCTTCTCTCTATGACTCACTGGCGACCCCGCCCTCTTCTCTCTGTGCTTTCTTCTTGTCCACAAGTTCTGCCCAACCATTAGCCAGTGAGAGAACAATACATTCACAGTGTACAAAAAGATTGTCCCACAGCAGATGAATGATACTTTTAGTTAAGAACACCAAGATTGATTTAACCCAGATTTCTTCTGTGTAGATAAACATGGAAAACAGCATTTATCATTTATAGGGCATTTCTACATGGGTAAAGCCTTTGATTATTGAATCCCCAGAGTTCATATAAAGCTAGATATAGTAGTACTCCTGGGATCCGGGGCTGGAGTTTTCTCCAAGTTCTACAGAGCTGGGCGATAGTTCAGCCTGTTAAGGGCGGCGCTTGCGCATGCGAGGTCCCGAGTTCAATTCCTGGGTCCGTGTGATTCTGCCACAGAGCAGTTCTGTGTCCCATGTGTGTTGTGTGTCTGTGTGTGTGTGTGAACATTCCCACGCCCTCTTGTGGGGAAAAAAAGTGTACATCTCCAAGTTCTACATCCAGAACAACCTCAAGACTGCTAGATGAGAAGATCCAGCCTCGCAGAAAATTCCAGTCAGGACTTGTCAATAATTCTAAATTTTCTTTAGGTCCACATAAGATTATCAGTGCCCCCAGTCAGCAGGAAGTAGCCTAGATTACCAAAAAATGGATTATGGATGTTTGTCTTTGTTTAGAGTGTTGATTAAAAGTTATGGAGGGGCTGGAGAGATAGCTCAGCTGTTAAGAGCATTGCCTGTTCTTCCAAAGGTCCTGAGTTCAATTCCCAGCAACCACATGGTGGCTCACAACCATCTGGAATGAGGTCTGGTGCCCTCTTCTGGCCTTCAGGCATACACAGAGACAGAATATTGTATACACAATAAATAAATAAATAAATAGTTTTTTTTAAAAAAAAGTTATTATGGATAATGGTCAGGAAAAAAGCGAACCAAAGGAGATTAGATTCAGAGTTGTTGTTTTGAAAAAAAAAGGGGGTGAGAGTACCGTGGGACAATGGTCTTGTCAGTAAAACTGACAAAGATTTGTCAGTTTTATTGGTTTAATAAAATGCTGATTGACCAGTAGCCAGGCAGGAAGTAGAGGCGGGGTGACTAGAACAGAAGAATTCTGGGAAGAGGAAAGGCTCAGTCTGCATTTGTACCAGACACAGAGGACACAAGATGAGAATGCCTCACTGATAAAGGCACCAAGCCCCATGGCCAACACAGACAAGAACTATGGGCTAATATAAGATGTCAGAAAGTTAGTAAGAAGCCTGAGCTAATAGGCCCACCAGTTTTAATTAGTATAGACATCTGTGTATTTCTTTGGGACTGAATGGCTGTAGGACTGGGCAGGGCAGAAACCTCTGTCAACAATAATGCAGAGATGATCCTGGTGGTGAGGACGCATGCCTTTAATCCCAGCACTTGGAAGGCAGAGGCAGGCAGATCTCTGTTAGTTCGAGGCCAGCCTGATCTACAAGAGCTAGTTCCAGGATAGGCACCAAAGCTACAGAGAATCCTTGTCTCTAAAATGAATGAATGAATGAATAAATAAGTAAACAAGCAATAATGCAGAGATGAATGAACCCCGGGAGCACAGCTCCAATGGCTACATCTACAACACAGCTCCTGTTTCCTCACGTTTGGTGGAAGAGGGGTGGAAATGTTGTAAGAGCCAGAATAACAAGAAATCTGCTGGATACAGTCTCTTCTAGAAATGGTGGTATAAACAAGATCAGAACAATGGTAAAGTCAGGACAGGAACTCAAACAGGGCAGGAACCTCTACCTTAGTCCGAAATGGCTATCTTGCCTCCCAGAATCTCAGAATGAGACTTTTTTTAAAAAATAAGATTTATTTAATTATGTATACAGTGTTCTGTCTGCATATATCCCTGCAGGTCAGAAGAGGGTACCAGATCTTATTACAGATGGTTATGAGCCACCATGTTGTTGCTGGGAATTGATCTCAGATCCTCTGGAAGAAGAGTCAGTGCTCTTAACCCCTAAGCCATCTCTCCAGCCCCGGGATTAGACTCTTTAATGGCCATCCAATGCAGAGTTGCTGGTCTTGAAATCTTACATACACAAATAATAAAAACAGACTCAGGAGGTTCTATTTACATATGTTTGCATGTGCACATGTGCACACACATGTAACAAATATAATCAAAGAAAAAGGCTATCAACTTGAGAGTGGGGGAATACAGAAGGGGTTCAAGAGAGGGTAACTGGAAGGGGCTGGTGGGAGGAAAGAGGGGAAATGATATCGTCCTATTTCAATTAAAAGCATTAACAAATTAAATTAGGGAACACAAAGGAAGTACTGTGAGTTGAGCCTGTGAGTTGAGCCTGTGAGAGGGCTCAGCAGGGAAAAGCACTTGTCCCTCGTGCTGCATCGCTTTCTGCTGCTGGGATGAAAACTGACCACACCCAGCCTGGGGAAGGAAAGGGTGGACTTGACTTCCAGGTTACTGTCCATTACTTAGGAAGCCCATGCAGGCACTAAAGGGAGGGAGGACTACTGCTTCCAGCTCTCTCCTAGCTCACCGCCAGCTGCCTCTCTCTCCTTTCTGAAAGATTTGTATTTTATGTGTATGGATGATTTGTTTGCATGTAAGGTCTCTACAATACCCACGATGTCTCCAGAAAAGAACATCGGATCCCCTGGAACTGGAGCTACAGGAAGTCGTGAGCCACCATGTGAGTGAAGGGTACGGAATCTAGGTCCTCTGCAAGAGAGAGAGCAAAAATGCCCTCAAGTGCTAAGCCATCTTTCCAACCCTCAGCTACCGTTCCTTTACTGTCCAGGACGACTGCACATGGGCGGTACTTCCGCAGTGGACTGGATCCGCCTGCATGAATGAGAAGTCGAGAAATGCCCCACCGATGTGCCCATAGGCCAGTCTGATGGAGGTAATTCCTCAGTTGAGATCCCTCCTCCCAGGTGTCCCTGTTTGTGTCAATACCCACTCGGGCTGACAATGCGATTCAGGTCCTGGAACCCGCAGTGGAAGGAAAGAATCGGTTTCTAGTAGATGCCCTGACGTTCAAATGGTTGCCGTGGCGTGGCGTGTACTCACCTGCAGCCACACACAGACTCACACACAAACTCAAGGAGATAAAATTTAGAAACTGATGTTCCTGGGCTATATAGGAAGTTCCGGGCCAGGCAATGAATATAATTGAGACACTGCCTCAAAAAAAAATGTGTGTAAGATGTGTGTGTAGGGGTTTGTCTCAGTCGCCGTGAAGAGACACCATGACCACGGTAAGTCTTCGAAAGGAAAACATTTAGCTGGGGCTGCCTTATAGCTTCAGAGGTTTAGCCCATTATTGTCATGGGAGGAGGCATGCAGGCAGACATGGTGCTGGGGAAGGAGCTAGAAAGTCCCGCAGGCAGCAGAAGGAGTCTGTCCCACTTGAGCATATATGAGACCTCAAAGTCTGCCTCCAAAGGGAAACATGTCCTCCAACAAGGCCACACCTCCTAACAGTGCCACTCCTTATGGGCCAAACATTCAAGTTTGAATTGGCCGGGCAATAGCTACATGATCCGCCACAGGGGTGCTCAGAGAGGACTCAGGTTCCACTCCCAGAATCACAGGGTGGCTCCCAACCTCTGTAACTCAGGTTCCAGGGGATCCAACGCCCTCCCTCTTCTGACTGCTGCAGGCACCAAGCTCGCAGGAGGAATAGAGACATACATGGAAGAAAAACATCCACATCCAAAAAGCAAAATAATAAATCTTTAAAGAATTAAAATTCTGTGTTGAGGTGGGGGCGTTGTATTCGGGTTCTGTTTTGTTTTGTCCTGTGTCTATTTTATCCTAGCTGTCCTGAAACTCACTTTGTAGACCAGCCTAGCCTTGAATTCTCTGCCCCACAAGTGCTGGAACTAAACATGCATATTGCCACACCCAATTAGTTTTTATTTCTTTAGAAAACATTTTTTTTACCAAAATTAGCTGGTATAATTAGGATATAATGATTGTTTATTGCATTTTCATGAATTCATAAAAAATGCCATTTTACCTTCTCAGTCATCACCGTGTTTTGTGGGCTGGGATTGAATCCGGAGCCCTGGGCATGCCTGGCAAACTCCCTTCCCCTGAGCTACATCCTTAGGACCCACCACCACTTTTAATGTTTTCTGTTTGAGTAAGGAGTATCACTGAGATGCCCAGGCTGACTTTGTACTCACTATATACTGAAGTGGGGCTTGAATTCTCATCCTCCTGCCTCAGCCTCTCATGTAGCTACCCCACAGTAAGGAATAAGAAAGTCTTTGATATTTTGTGTTTTGATATGGGGTCTCACTGTAGTTCAGACTGACCTTGAACTCAATCTTCCTGCTCTAGCCCCCTGAGGGCATATTTTGTAAATATTTGACATATGAGGAAACATTATGACCACAGACAGTATTTCAGAGCTGTAGAAATGGGCTCCATCGGTTCCAAAAAGGGCCCTATAAGAACCCACACCTACACCCATCACCCACACAGGCTGGAAAGTTCTACTCTGTCATCTGGTGATTTCAGAAATGCTCAAATTATTCAATCAAACGCAACATCTTACCCATCAGTTCCACCTTTTTTCCAACAGCACACTCACCCCAGATTTTTCAAGCTGAGAAAAAGGAAGGATGAGTAGGGCAGATAGGGTCAGACTTGATTCTAAAATGCCAGAACATTCAATCTGTCCTGTATTTCACATGAATTTCCTCTTGAGTTCACAGGCTCCTAACTCAGCAGAATTAAAACGGGATAAAGTAATTAGAGCAGCCGCCTGTGAGGATGTTTCTGGTCTGGCATGCAAAGAAAATGTGGGGCAGGGAGGGAGAGAAAAGAGGCAGGGAGCAGAGGCCAGGGTGACAGCTCTCTCAGTCTCCAGGTCTCTGGGAAATCTCATCTTCACTAGTTCAGCAGCCAGCCACTGCCCCTCAGCAATCTTCCTAAGAACCCACTTCTGGAGTGGCCATCCGGGTTAGGCTCCACTCTCCCGTTTCTGGTCCGTTCTTTTCTTTCTTTTTCAAATATTTTGTGTGTGTGTGTGTGTGTGTGTGTGTGTGTGTGTGTGTGTGTGTACAAGTAGAAGCCACAGCACAACTTGCAGGAGTCAGTTCTGTCCATACACCACGTGGGCCCTGGAGGCTTGGCTGCAAGTGTCTTTACCCCTGAGTCATCTTTACCAACCCCTTGAGTTCTTTCTTAGACACTTCCCATAGCTGCTTCTTACCCTCTGCTCATAAAGAACTTATTCTTTGCCAGTTTGTTGTGGCTTTGTACTTGCACTGATAACGTTGAGCTGCAATTGCTTTCATGTTTCCCTCTCCCCAGAGACCACTGCTTTCTCAGCTCTGGATTCCATTTATGTCTTGACTTTTTTTATTATGTCTTGTTTTGTTTTTCAAGACAGGGTTTCTCTGTAGCCCTGACTGTCCTGGAACTCCCTTTGTAGATCAGGTTGTCCCTGAACTCAGAAATCTACCTACTTCTGCCTCCCAAGTGCTGGGATTAAGGGTGTGCGCCACCAATGCCTGGCTCTATATCCTCCCTCTTCAGCAGGCTGTCACATCACAATGAGAAAGCTCCCTTTGGTCCCTGCCTTTATTACTTTTCTACTGCTGTAATAAAAGGCTATGCCCAAAACAACTTAGAAAAGAAAGTGTTTAATTTGGCTTAAGGTTTCAGAGAGCTAGAGTCCATAATGTTAGAGCAAAGAAATAGCTGTGAGCTCATATCTTGATCTATAACCTTGATCTATAACCACGAGACAAAGAGAAAGAGAACTGGGAACACCTCCTCCAACAAAGCCATGCCTTCTGATCCTTCCTAAACAGTCCTGCCAACTGGGGACCAAGTATTCACACATGTGAGCCCTTCTCTTTCCAACCACCAGTGTGTCTCATAGTTGTTGTGGGAACTCCTTCAGCCAATAGCCTTTTAAGACACCAGCCCACTTTGGGTGTGGTCTCATGTACTATAAATGCAGATGAAAAGCATGCCCAGGTTCTTGGCTGCTGGATTCGATTCCATTTCCCAGTGCATGCAGAGACCTGTGGATCACTGCTGTTTCTGTGAGTTTATCCCTAGTAATAAACCTTTGTTATACTCCATTCTGGGCTATTTTGGAACTCTCTTGTATGCCAACACAATGATGGGATAGTCCTTCAGGGTTCCTGCCTCACAGAAGAAACAGTCAGACTCTCTACAGAACACAGAAGAAAGCAACTGATAAACTTTGCCATTATAAGGCAAAACAGATCTTCAAATTTTCTGCTTCACTGGAAAGTCTGAAAGATACTATAGGCCTGTAAGCTGAAGATGGATGCCCCAATGTTAAAGAAGAGCTTCAGGTAACTGACCAGGCAGTGAGATGTCTCTATCAATTCTAGCGTTTTGGAAGTTATTTGATTGCACTTCCTGTTTACTTAGGTAATATTATATCATTCTGAAGTCTTTGATGAATTTGTAGAACAGATATAGTTTTCCTTAGTTATTATAAAAGATAAATTAGATATGAAACTTTAGACTCACAAAGATAAAATAGATGATAGTATAATGTTACAGGGAATGCAGGCCCTTTGTTTGTCCCAGCTGCCAGGCTAACTTACACACAGAAATTGTATTAATTAAATCACTGCCTGGCCCATTATTTCTAGTCTTTTATTGACTAACTCTCACATTTCTGATAATCAGTATGTCACCATGAGGTTGTGGCTTGCCAGAAAAGATTTAGCATGTTTGATTCTGGCAGCTCCAAGGGGGTTCTCTGCCTGCCCTTCTTTCCAGCATTCAGTTCTGTCTTCTCCATGCCTAAGTTCTGCCCTATCAAAAGGCGAGGCAGTTTCTTTATTCGACCAATGAAAGCAACACATAAACAGAAGGTCCTCCTTTACAGTACATTTTCTTTAATTTTGCCAAATACAAATAGACTAAATATTGTAACTGTAATTCTTGCTTGAACCTGTTTTGTTATATGTAATTTTACTATGTTAAAGTTACAACCCTACTTTTTATTTAGACAGAAAAGGGAAGATGATGTGGGATGTTCTTCTGTAAATGTGTTGCTTTTATTGGCTGATGAATAAAGCTATTTTGACCAATGACTTAGCAGAGTAAAGCCAGGTGGGAAATCTGAACAGAGATATATAGAGAGAGTATGTGGAGTCAGGGAGACTTCATGTAGCTGCCAAAGGAGGAAGATGCCCAGAACTTTTCTGGTAAGCCACAGCCTCATGGTAAAACACAGACTAAAAGAAATGGATTAATTTCAGATGTAAGAGTTACTTCATCAGAAGCCTGAGCTAATAGTCCAAGCAGTGTTGTAATTAATATGGTTTCTATATGATTATTCGGGTTTGAACACTTGGGAAACAAACTTGCAGCCTCTGCCTACACAGAGTGATGCCTACATCTGTTTAGTCCTACAAGAGTTCATCCTGATTATCAACTTGATGGGATTTAGAATCCACATGAAGACAAACCACTAAGTGTACTTATGAGGAATTTTCTAGATTACGGTAATTGAGCTGGGAAGATCCACCTGACTCCTCTTTCTTGTGTTCTCTGCTTTTGTGTTTGTTTTGTTATCTTTTCAGGTGGGGTCTTTTTCTTTTCTTTCTTTCCTTTTTTCTTTTCTTTTTTGAGACATGGTTTCTCTATGTATCCCTGGCTGTTCCAGAGCTCACTGTGTAGACCAAGTCAGCCTCAGATTCAGAGAGATCTGCCTGCCTCTGTCTCCCTTGTGCTGGGATTAAAGGAGTGTACACCATGCTTAGCTTTGAGACAGAGTCTTATGAAGCCTAGGGTGGTCTTGAACTCCCTATGTAGCAAAAACTGGCCTTGAATTCCTGGACATTCTACTTTTCCTTACAAGTGCTGGAATTACAGGCATACACCATCACACTCAGTTAGAATCCCGAATCTTAAAAAACAAAACAAAACAAAACAACAACAACAACAACAACAACCCTGGAACTGGAGAGATGCCTCAGAGGTTAAGAGCCCAGGCTTGGTGGCATCTGCCCGTAAGTCCAGCTACTGTAAAGGCTGAGGCATGAACTCAAGGTTCGAGAGTAGCCTGGGGAACATACGAGTCTGAAATTCTTTCTTAAAAGAAACGATTTTCTTTTTTTTTATTGATTTTTTTTTTTTTTTGAGACAAGGTTTCTCTGTACAACAGTTCTGCCTGTCCTGGAACTTGCTCTGTAGACCAGGCTGGCCTCAAACTCACAGAAATATCCCTGCCTCTCGGGCCACCACCCCCCCCCTCCCCCCGTAAACATCTGTACGCCACTGCACAGCTCACCTCAGCATTTTTGTTTTGTTCTTGTTTTTTCTGGGTCAAGGTCTTACTGTGCATTTGCCCTCAGGTCTCCCTGCTCAGTCTGCCAAGTGGAGGTACTATGGTCTATTTCACCAGATCTTGATCTCGTCTCAGTTTTACAATGAAAACAGTGAAATAGCTCCTATAAAACAAAAACAAGGGGTTGGAGAAATGGCTCAGAGGTTAAGAGCATTGACTCTTCTTCCAGAGGTCCTGAGTTCAATTCCCAGCAACCACATGGTGGCTCACATAATGAGATCTGGTGCCCTCTTCTGGCCTGCAGGCAAACATGCAGGCAGAACACTGTATACATAATAAATAAATCAATCTTTAAACAAAAAACAACAAAACAAAAACAAAAGCAAGCTAGAAGTCTAGGCCTGGTTTCCACCTTCCAGGCCCTTTCTCCTGTGACTAAAATCCTGGGGTTACCAAGTTTCCACACAGGCCCCCATGAGCCCTCGTTGCGCTCTGCCAGGCCTCTCTAGAAAGGCACCAAGTCCAGCAAGAGACAGAACTCACAGAAATCTGCCTGCCTCAGCCTCCTGAGTGCCCAGATTAAAGATGTGTTTGAAGCCAGCCTGGTCTACAAAGCAAGTTCCAGGAAAGGCCCCAAAGCTACACAGAGAAACCCTGTCTCAAAAAACCAAAAAGAATAAAAGAAAACATGTTCACCACCAGGTCAGGCTATGTGTATAAGTCTTAAATCAATGCCTGGCTTGTGATAAGCATTCAGTAAGTCCTAGAAGTTGTTATGATCGTATGTGAATTACTTTAAAGTCAGATAAACTATTAGAGTTCACCATAGGTGTTTTAAGTAGAAAGGATCAGTCTCTCTGTTTTCTGCAGGGATTGCCTCCAGGACTTGCTTTAATGAATTGCTGGGAAGAAGTGATCTATAATTACCATATTGCTGGAATTCAAATAGATACTTCAAAAAGGTAAAGAGAACTCCATTTCTTGAGGTGGATAAATATTCCCCTTGGGGTTCTATTTACAAACTCAACTATTTTGTAAGCAAATAGAACACGGTCAGCCCCAGCCCTCATTTAAGTGAACACTCTGAGCTGTAAGATTCTGTCCTGCAGACATGGAGCCACCGCCTGGGTGAATTCCCTAAGTCAAAAGTACCAGGTGAAAAGTGTCTAGCCTGACCGTTTTTTGCTTCATACATCTTTATTCCAGCTCTACATAAAATGGAGTAATGGCCAGCCTAATGCACACATATAGTCAAATAGCCACCACACCTATGTGGATTACCTGAGGCAAGTATCGAACCAACAGTGCATTTGTTCCTTCTATTCTTTCCACCCTCTATTTCCACTGTTCCCAGAACACAGCTCCACTCACTAACACACTCGCATTTATATTCACACAGATATACTCATGTTCACACATTTACAGGCACCCATATAGCACAACACCCCATTCTCTCTGTGTGTCTCTAACACACACAGACACGCACATGCACACACACACGCACACACACCATGTTGCCCAAAGCAGGCAGAGCTCAAAAATAGCATCTCTTATTGCCTTCCTCTCCTCACTGTAGGCTTCCCTTTCCTGAATCACACAGTCAGGGTGTGGCTGGAAGGGAGAGAAAGGAAGGAAATCATGGTATATGTCCTGGCCTAGCAGTGCAGGCCGTGAGAAGCAGAAGGCGCCTGCTCCCTGTGTGCTGGCATCTCTCCTGCCATTTTCCTGAAACTTGAGGGTGTTTTTCTCTCTGAAGCACCCACGCTCCCTCCCTCCCTGCCAAAGCTCCTTGTTGTGACAGAGTGAGATGCTGCTGTTGGGGGCAGGGATGGCAGCTAGGTAGCCTGCAGACTGAGGTAGAGCGCCCCCTCCAGGACCAGTTATGGGGAGATCAGGCTACAGACAAGCCCTGGATTTACTGACCATCCTACATTCCCACAGTACCTGTATGTACACAGAGGTGTATACTTCCCTGACATTCATATGGACACACGGACAGACAGACAAACACACACACATGAGTCTAGAGCTGAGCAAGCACAACTTAACAGTAATGACGGGAGAAAAGATGATTCCCACAAAATGTCCTCTGATCATACTCATGCCAGGGAGTGCAGTCCACATACCCACTACCCAGGGAGTGCTCTCCAGATGTCCACCTACCCAGAGAGTGCTCTCCAGATGCCCACCTACCCAGGGAGTGCTCTCCAGATGTCCACCTACCCAGGGAGTGCTCTCCAGATGTCCACCTACCCAGAGAGTGCTCTCCAGATGCCCACCTACCCAGGGAGTGCTCTCCAGATGTCCACCTACCCAGGGAGTGTTCTCCAGATGTCCACCTACCCAGGGAGTGCTCTCCATATGCCCATCTACCCAGGGAGTGCTCTCCAGATGCCCACCTACCCAGGGAGTGCTCTCTAGATGTCCACCTACCCAGGGAGTGTTCTCCAGATGTCCACCTACCCAGGGAGTGCTCTCCAGATGCTCACCTATCCAGGGAGTGCACACTGTATGCCCACCTACCCAGGGAGTACTCTCCAGATGCCCACCTACCCAGGGAGTGCATGCAGCATGCCTAACCCACACACGAAATAAATAAATAACTAAATAAGTGTAAATAAAAGCAACACATGACCAAGCACCCCGCCTCTGTTCTGTTTTTCTTCTCCTGGGCCTGACATCGCACTGGTACTTGCCATTCTTGTAGTGCAGGGGAAGGTCAGTCACTTTTCAGACTTTGAAAATATAGGGCATTCTCAGGCTGAAAGTGTAGCTCAGTTAGTAGAGTGCTTGTTCCAGCACCATGCTAAACGAGCATGGTGGCACATGCTTATAGTCACAGCTCTTGGGAGGTGGAGGCAGGGAGATTAGAAGTTCAAGGCTGGGCTAGCAAAATGGCTCTCACTGGGTAGAAGTGCTTTCCTTGCAAGTCTCAGATGAATCTGAAACCCCAAAATTATTCTCTGACTTTTGCACCTGTCCTCTCTCATGCACACACATTGCAAAATAATTTTTATATTATGTATTAGTTCAAGGTCATCTTCACTACCTAACCAGTTTGAGTCCAACTGAGCTACATGAGACACTGAGTCACACAAAACGAAGACAAGCAAAGGACATTTACAACTCGTACTATAACTAGTGGCTAGACATTTCAACCTCAGGTTTCTTTTCTTTAAAAATTATGTTTTTGCTGGGCGGTGGTGGTGCAATCCTTTAATTCCAGCTCTCAGGAAACAGATGCAGATGGATGTCTGTGAGCGCGAGGCCAGTGTGGTCTACAGAGTGAAGTCCAGGACAGCCAGAAACAAGACAGACTACATAAAGAAACTCTGTCTCAAAAAAAACCCCAAAATTATTTATATTATTATTATTATTATTTTACATGTATAGATGTTTTGCTTGAATGTCTGTGTGTGCATCATATGCTATGCCTGGAGCCTTCAGAGGCCCAAACAAGGAGGCAGAGGCAGGCAGATCTCTGCATGTTTGAGGCTAGCCTGGTCTGCAGAAGGAAGTCCAGTACAGCCAAGGTACACAGTGCAACCCTGTCTTGAAAAAAACAAGACAAAGCCGGGCGGTGGTGGCGCACGCCTTTAATCCCAGCACTCGGGAGGCAGAGGCAGGCGGATCTCTGTGAGTTCAAGACCAGCCTGGTCTACAAGAGCTAGCTCCAGGACAGGCTCTACAGCTGCAGAGAAACCCTGTCTCGAAAAACAAAAAAAAAAAAAAAAAAAAAAAAAAAAAAAAAAAAAAAAACAAGACAAATAATTTTTTAATCATTACTGTGTGTGAATGAGCCACAATGCAGGCATGGAGTCAGTTCTCCCCTTCCACCTCTACACAAGTTCCAGGTCTAACTCAGACATCGGAGTTGCACATCAAACACTCTGTCCCTTAGCCAACTTCAGGTTTTCAATTAGCAGCTATGTGTTCAGTACCTTTATTTTTTTCTCATTTTGTCTTATGCATGTGGGTTTTGCCTGCATGTATGTCTGCACTAGGTGTGTTCTGCGCCCACAAAGGCCAGAAGATGGCATCAGAACCCCTGGAAATGGTGGTCAGTGGTCCTGCAGGTCCAGGAATCTGTGACTCAAACCCTGGTCCTCTAGCAGTAGGTACTGCTAACCACTGAACGGTCACGCCAGTCCCCAGGGTTCACTCTCTTGGGGATAGCAACTAAAACTAGTCCTCTCCTGAGTTCGCAGTCCATCCAGGAACAGGAGGCTTGAGCTTGAGCATGTGAGATAATGGTGAGTCAGTAGTACAGACTGGATCAGAGACGCGAGAACACACATGACTGACAGCTGCCACACATCTTACCAGAAGATGCACAGCAGAGGGAAAGATCTGAGTAAAACCAATGGCGTCTTCATTAACAAGGGACCCCATGAGTAAAGAAGACAGCTGTTAGAACACAGCCATTCAGCAGCAGGTGGCACAGTGGTGGTGCCTTCTTCTCTCTCTCTCTCTCTCTCTCTCTCTCTCTCTCTCTCTCTCTCCCTCTCCCTCTCCTCCTCCTCCTCCTCCTCCTCCTCCTCCTCCTCCTCCTCAGTTTTGCTGCCCACAGTTTAGAAAGTGTTCGCTCCTAAACTGCCATATGCAGGCATGGTGTTACACCAAGAATCCCAGGGAGCTGAGAGGCTGAGGTAGAAAGACTGCCATGAGTTGAAACTAGCCTTTGAATTCTGGTGGGACACTACCTCAAAGCAAGACAGAATAGGACCGGGGATATAGCTCACTTGTAGAATTCTTGTCTAGTGTGTACAAAGCCTGGGCTCTACCCTCAACGCGTTATAGAAACTGGGCATAACCTGCAATTTTAGGTTCATCTTGGGAGATGAACTGGGTGGTGGTGGTGGTGATGCATGCTACCCTGTATCAAATAATACAAATTTAAAACAAATAAAAATAAGTAATCTTATGTGGTATTTAACAATAGCCCTGTGGGATTAGTTGGGGCAGATGGTACCGATTCTATTTCATGAGTAAAGAATGATTCAGGATACTTAAATAAATTGCCTGAGCCATAGACGGAAAACTGGAAGTCAGTGTGCTGACCACACAGAGCACAGCTTTCTTTGCTGTGTGGCAAGCAGTGGGTACTTCAAGCAGGCAGAAGAGAGGGAGACAGGAGCAGCAGTGAGCCCAGGTAAGCACCGAGACGTTCCAGTGCTCTGAGCATGTCTTTAAGGAGTGTGGGCTTTCTGCCTTCTCCTATAATTAGTACCTGTTGGCCCAGATCACAGGCCCCAGCTCAGGAAGAGGAGAGAGTTACTGGCATTCAGACTCAACAGAGCAGAAAAACCATGAGCAGGAGAAATCCACCATGTCTACAATCTCATTAGCACTGCGGTTCCACACATATGCGTGAGAGCTGCAGGCTGTCACTGTGCGTTACTGAGCCTGAGGCCTGAAATAAATTAGCTGTGTCTCAGAAAGCAAGGATATGTTGCTCGTGTCGAGCATGAAGTATTTGTGTGGATTAAAATGCCCTGGACTGCTCCGAGTCACCTCCTTCCTCAGGACACTGCTGAGGTTTAGAAAGGCTCTCTCTCTCCCACACCCTCCACGCAGACCACCTGAACATCTTGGCCCAGTTCTATTGCTTCCCAGGGGGGGACTGGACACCCTGTTGTCTCTCAGAGTCAGGCACTGAGGCTTGGGGTAGGGGGTTTCAGCATCTGTTTTTGGACTGTGACTGCCTTCTGGGGTTGCCCTGGCAACCAACTGCCTGAATGTGTTTCTTAGAAAAGCCTGGGAGCTAGGGAGGAGGGAGGCAGTCCCTGTGAACCAGAGGATGTAGGGAAGAGGCCAGTCATTCTCTGACTTTCCTCCACCAGTCTCTGCTGTCCTGATATACTCTCTTACCTGTCTTCTCCAGGTCAACAGGACCATCCAGAGACTCTTCGAAGGCAGGTGGATTGGGTCTGAGTGCCTGTCCTATTTAACCCATGGTGAAAACCCATATACCTAGCCCATTTTGTTTACACTGTCTGCCATTCAAATGACTACCAGCATTTCAACCAGCAGGCTTCAACATCTTCTCCCAAGCAGCCTACCCCAGCCTGCTTTCTGGGGCCCAAGAAAGCATAGGTGCCCTGCTGTGAAACCCACGAACTATCCAGGCTCAGTGCTACATGCCTGCAATCCCAGTCCTTAGTTAATAGAGGTAGAAAGACCGTGAGTTCAACTTCTTCCTAAGCTACATAGTGATTTTGAGGCTAGCCTGCGCTACACGAGAGCCTGTCTCAAACGAACCAGGACGGGAGAGATGGCTCATTGCTTCAGAGCATCTGCTGCTCTTGCAGAGGACACAGTTTGATTCTTAGCACCCACATAGGGGCTATAACCTCCCATCCCTTCAGTTCCAGGAGACCTGATTCTCACTTCTGACCTCCATGGGTGTTAAGCAGCATACATGTGATACACAGACATGCAGGTAAAGCATTCATACACGTGAAGTATAATAAACAAGTATAATAAATTTAAATAAATTTAAAGAAAATAACCTCAGTGTTATCTTTTTGTTTCAGTTTTGTTTTATTAAGACAGGGTTTCTCACCGGGCGGTGGTGGCGCACGCCTTTAATCCCCGCACTCGGGAAGCAGAGGCAGGCGGATCTCTGTGAGTTCGACGCCAGCCTGATCTACAAGAGCTAGTTCCAGGACAGGCTCCAAAGCCACAGAGAAACCCTGTCTCGAAAAACAAACAAACAAAAAAGACAGGGTTTCTCTGTAGCCCTGGTTGTCCTGGAACTCACTCTGTAGACCAGACTGACCTGAAACTCACTGAGATGCCCCTGCCTCTGCCTCCTAAATACTGGGATTAAAGGCGTGCGCCACCACCACCTGGCTTTCTTTTCTTTTTCTTTCTTTTTTTTCGATATTTATTGAACTCTACATTTTTCTCTGCTCCCCTCTCTGCCTCTCCCCTTCCCCCTTCAACCCTCCCCCAAGATCTCCATGTTCCCAATTTACTCAGGAGATCTTGTCTTTTTATACTTTCTATTTCCCATGTAGATTAGATCTATGTAAGTCTCTCTTAGTGTCCGCATTGTTGTCTAAATTCTCTGGGATTGTGGTTTGTAGGCTGGCTTTCTTTGCTTTATGTTTAAAAACCACATATGAGTGAGTACATGTGATCATTGTCTTTCTGTGTCTGGGTTACCTCACTCAAAATAATGTTTTCTAGCTCCATCCATTTTCCTGCAAAATTCAAGCTGTCATTATTTTTTTCTGCTATGTAGTACTCCATTGTGTAAATGTACCACATTTTTCTGATCCATTCTTCGATAAGGGGCATTTAGGCTGTTTCCAGGTTCTGGCTATGACAAACAAAGCTGCTATGAACATAGTTGAGCACATGTCCTTGTGGCACGATTGAGCATCCTTTGGATATATACCCGAAAGTGGTATTACTGGGTCTTGAGGAAGGTTGTTTCCAAATTTTCTGAGAAATCGCCACACTGACATCCAAAAGGGTTGTACCAGCTTGCATTCCCACCAGCAATGCAGAAATGTTCCCTTTTCCCCATAACCTTTCCAGCATAAGTTGTCATCAGTGTTTTTGATGTTGGCCATTTTTTTTTAAATTTTTTGTTTTTTGTTTTTCGAGACAGGCAGCTTTGGAGCCTGTCCTGGAGCTAGCTCTTGTAGACCAGGCTGGTCTCGAACTCACAGAGATCCACCTGCCTCTGCCTCCCGAGTGCTGGGATTAAAGGCGTGCGCCACCACCGCCCGGTCTGATCTTGGCCATTCTTACAGGTGTAAAATAGAATCTCAGAGTTGTTTTGATTTGCATTTCTCTGATGACTAAAGATGTTTCCTTAAGTGTCTTTCAGCCATTTTAGATTCCTCTGTTGAGAGTTCTCTGTTTAGGTCTGTACTCCATTTTTTTTGTTGTTATTGCTGGATTATGTGTTTTTTTGGTGACCAATTTCTTGAGTTCTTTGTATATTTTAGAGATCTGACCTCTGTCTGATATGGGGTTAGTGAAGATCTTTTCCCATTCTGTAGACTGTCATTTTGTCTTGCTGACCATGTCCTTTGCTTTACAGAAGCTTTCAGTTTCAGGAGGTCCCGTTTATTAATTGTTTCTCTCGGTGTCTGTGCTGCTGGGGTTCTATTTAGGAAGTGGTTCCCTGTGCCAATGCTTTCAAGTGTACTTCCCACTTTCTCTTCTATAAGGTTCAGTGTGGCTGGCTTTATGCTGAGGCTAGCTTTCTTTTCTTTTCTTCTTCTTCTTTTTAACTGTCCGGCTTTCGTTTGTATATTTATCTGTTGGTATTAGCTCCACGAGGCAAAGGACTGGGTCATAAGCTAGCACAGTGCTTGGCACCGAGGCACAAAATAACTGCTGTTGAATGGGTAAGAGACTGAATGAGCAGGCAGGAATCTGACAGAAGCAGAAGGGAAAGCAGTGGGAGCTTTCCAAGCGCTGGCTGGAGGAAGCAGCATGTGGAGAGGAATCTGGAAGGATTCAGCTCCATGTACAATGTAGGCTGTGGAGGAAGGTAGGCCAGGGCGATCCAGGACAGACGTGAAGACTGATTTAGTACAGTTGGGCCAGCACGGCAGCCGACTTCAAGCAGCGCGTTAAGAAGACAGCTCTGACCAGGTGTGGGGGGCGGACAGGGAAACCAGCAGGCAAGGAAATTAGTCAGGGGCCTGTTTTGACAGCCCAGATGTGATGTGCGGGGTCGAGACAAGAGCAGTGACAGGGGAAATACCAAGTTTGGTTGCATGGCTTCTTCCTGCAGCCTACAAACCTCAGCTGCTGCCTCACCTAGGTTAATTAGTACCCTGTGGCTGTCATCTGAGCTGACTGGTCACCAAGTTTTCTGTGCTACAGAAATCCTCACTGCCAGCTAAGGTGTTGCTACTATTTAAAGGGACTGGGTGGGGTTGGTGGGTATCCCGAGAGCCGAGGGAAGTATTCCCTACAGTCCTAAGGTTCACCACGTATGAGTAGGTGTGTTGCAAAGAAAGACATGATTTCCTGCTCAGATAACTTTGGGAAATTGTAGTCTAAACTAAGAAAAAAAACCAGCATCTTTACTAGAATCTGATAGGGGGCGGGGAGGTCATGCGTTTGTCAACTTTAAATGGAAACTGGTGTCTTTTTCATGCCACACCCTCAAAGAGCACTCACAAAAGAGCTGGAGGATTCTGGAACCAGGTCCGTTTGCCTTCCTTCCTGCAGGATGCATTTGGACCGCATATGCCGAGCACACTGCCTGCGCACCCTCCGTCTCTCCTTAGAGCAACAGCTTCACCACAGCTCCACCTCAGCAGCAGCAGAGACGCCGCTTACAAGCTCTGGCTCAGAAGCATCTGCCTGCAGTTGAACCCTAAGTGGACCAACTCCCAGTCGACCCACCGTTCCTGAGTCTCCCGCGACAGGGTTTGGACCGCTACGCTAGGGAGTTAAGCCATCAGAATCACTTTCTACCATGCCTGGCACAGACGATCCCTCATCGGTTGTGAGCTGCTGATTTTGTCGTCGTTGCTTGTCTGGTTTGTCTCATAATCACGTAGTCTATAATAAGAGCCCAATCCCTGCAACCATAGCTCTGAACCAGGGCAACCTGGGTGGGATGTGTAGAAGGGAGAAGAATCAGATTCTCTTTGAAGAATCAGGAATGTAATTTGGGGTCAGATGACAGGTCACGGTGGAGGGAAGCTGAAGCATGGAGAACCACAGCAAGCAACTTTGTCTCAAGTCTTCTATTCTGCACTCCCTGGGTTTTAATCTATTTTTTATTGCTATGAAAGTATGCTTAAAGGTCTGGAGAGATGTTAAATGCATGGACTGTTCTTGCAGAAGACCTGAGTTCAGTTCCCAGCACCCATGTTAGGTAGCCCACAACTGCCTATAACTCCAGCTCCAGGGGAATCTGGGATGAGATACCTGCAGCTTTCAGGGGTATGTTCATTCATGTGCACATGCCCACACAAACACACAACTAAAAAAAAAATCATTTTCTAAAAAATGTTAAAAAATAATTTATATTTTAAAAACACAAAGATTGGGCCAGGCATTGATGTTTATACCTCTACTTGGGAGGCAGAGGCAGGCAGATCTCTGTGGATTTGAGGTTAGCCAGAGCTATATAGGGAGAGTCTGTCTCTAAAAGCAAAATATGAAACCCCCAGAGATTTAGGTTTTGGGGAGTCTTTGAGGGGGGTTGTTATATTTTTGTTTTTGTTGTTGTTGTTTTTGGTTTTTTGAGATAGGGTTTCTATGTGTAACAGTCCTGGTTGTCCAGGAACTAGGTCTTGTAGACTAAGCTGGCCTCAGACTCACAGAGATGCACCTGCTTCTGCCTCTCAAATGCCAGATTTAGTTTTACAGTCCTGAAAATTCCAAGTTCAAGATTAAGGGTCTGACATCTCCAGAAAGCCTCCTGGTCCTTCCTCCTCTTCCTCTGCTTCCATTTATACATCTGTTGTTGTTGTTGTTGTTGTTGGAACAGGGTCTCAACCTCATCCCAGGCTAGCCTTGAACTCTTTTGTTGTTATTGTTATTGTTGAGTTTTTGTTTTTCAAGACAGAGTTTCTCTGTGTAACCCTAGCTGTTCTGGAACTTGCTCTGTAGATCAAGCTGGCCTCAAACTCACAGAGATCTGCCTGTCTCTGCCTCCCTAGTGAAGGATTAAAGGAGCATGCCACCATCACCTGGTCTCTTATTACTACCAGTATTATTGAGATGAAACTCCCTACAGTGTTGACATGATCAGGATCTGAACTCAATACTTTGCTTCTCCCAGTCCAAGAGCCTGCCTAGTGTACCCTCTAGTATGGCCTCTTAACCCAAGGCTTCACAGACTTCTACGAACTTGTATCTTAGTAGCCTATACTCGGTTTTGTGGCTTTGTGGGGAGGCAGCAACCTGAATAACATCTTAGATTTTGAAAGTGACTTTGAGAGTAGGACCTGGTAGAAGCATTCAGGTATGCCAGGAGCAGACACATGGATGGGAGCTTTGTGCCTGCTTTGTCACATGCTTGTCTCTGGGGAAATCCCCAGCAGCTGGGATATGGTAGGGTTCAATATTCTGCCCTAATGTTGTTTGACAGCAGCTAAAAGGCTGGAATGGGAAGATATTGAAGCTGGAATCCCTCGGTGGAGATGTGCTTTCTTCTTAGTACCTTGTGTGTCCTTTACGTGCCAGGGAACGGCCGTGTCTCTGGCCTCACAATCTAATATTTTGAGTGTCAGGCATTAGCCACGGTCTGAGGGATTTCTTCCTTTCCTTGCCTTCAGTGGGGGGGGCCTGAACCTGAGTATTCCCTGACAGACATTGAGTTGGCCTGGTTTGATTCCCTCTTTAGATCTGCAGCGTCTCTTTCCTGAAGTAGCAAGCAGTTTCTTCTCACTCACAGCACTGCTCCCGTGTCCTGGGACTTCCCTTCTCTTCTTGCCCTCTCCTCTCTGACCAGCATCATTACAGAATCTCTCTGAGAAAATCCCAAGATCCTATTTCTTTTTTGTCATGCTGGGATTTGAACCTAGGGCTCACAGCTGCTAGGCAAGCACAGTGTCACTGAGCTATTCTCCACTCCCCCGGTGTTTATATAATAGAACCAACAATTTCTTCATTACAAGGGGAAATGATGATGTCCTTTTTATTTCTCCCCAGCTTGTGGAGCTAAAAAGTAGGTGATCTGAGTCCATCTTGTTATGGTAAAAATAAAAAGCTGTGGTTCCCCAGGGGGCAGCAGTGGGCAGCCAGCCATAAGGGGCAGTATGTCCCAGGCAGGGAGCCTCACAGCAGGTCAGCCACTCCTACAGAAACAGATAGGCAGGCCATGCAGACAAAGTGAGTATTTATTTAGTGGATTATGGAGGAGAAAGGGAAAGGGGGGAAGGAGAGAAGGGGAAAGAGCAGAGAGAGGGAGAGAGAGAGAGAGAGAGAGAGAGAGAGAGAGAGAAATAGAGAGGGGGAGGAGAGAAGCTAGCTCTTCTGGAGAGGGACAGAAAGGAAGGAGCTCAGGCTGGAAGGGGAAGAAGATTGCTTGACTTGGCAGATGGTGTTGCAGGGGTGGGGAATTGGGTGGGACTTGTCTCTTAAAGGGACAGGACAGACCATTACATATCTTCTTTCCCATACAAATTGCCACCTAACCCAGTTCTACTTCAATTGCCAAAGCTAATAATGGTACACAATATATGGAACCCATAAAATATCCTCAGGAAATCAAAATAAAACAAAAAAGTTAAATCTATAGATTCAGAACTGTAAAATAGAGAATCTAAAAAAATGTAAAGGGACGTTCCCATTTATTAAGTTTCTTTGAGTCAGGGTCTCATATAACCCAAGCTGCTTCTAACTTTCAACTTAGCCAAGTATGTCTGAACTGCAGTTGCTCTTGGGCTCCAGAGTGCTGGGATTATAGGCATACATTGCCACAAGTGGTGTGATGATGCATTTCAGTACCCCTCCTGACTCATGTACTTGCCCATTCCTTCAAGTTTACACTAAGGATAGCTGACACACCATCCAAGGCATGGGAAGGTGAGAGACTGGGAAGAAGGAAGGTAAAAACATCTCTCAAAGCCCACCCAAGCACAAGAAAATACTGGTCTAAAAACCTCTGCCTGGGGACTCTGGAGAGTTGGTTCAGCAATTAGGAGCACTTGCTGTTCTGCAGAAGGCCCAGATTCTGTTCCAGCACACACGTGATGGTTTACAACCACCTGTAACTGAAGCTACAGAGGATCCAGTGCCCTCTGTAAAGTACTGTGAAAAGTACTGTAAAGTACTCTGTAAAGTACTGGCCTCTGTGAAGTACTGTACACATGTGGTACACATAGATACACTCACACACACACACACACACACACACACAAAATAAATTTGTTTTTAGAAAGTGTTTCTCTGTGTAACTGCCATAGCTGTCCTGTAACTAGCTCTGTAGACCAGGCTGGCCTCAAACTCACAAAGATCCAGCTGCCTCTGCCTCCCAGATGCTGGGATTAAAGCCAACAATCAAAATTCCATTTATATGCACTCTCAGCTTTGGTCTCTGATCATTTATAGAAGTTTGCCAGAATATATGCTTCTTGTTTCCTATCTGAATTTTTTTTACTTATCCTCCAAATTTGAGCCATCATTTAGAACATTATGGTCTTGCACAGAAGGTTCTGGATTTTTAAATTTTCCTGGTGTGACATGCCCTCCACAGTTACTGGGAATGACTGAGCCACTTTTGACTTGGGGACCTGCAAGAGGCCCCTCAAGGAGTTTCCCCAAAGGTATTGGGTTGCCTTGACTGTCTGTTATTGATCTGTATTCATTGGTCCAATATCATCCTTTACCACACCTTCTACACATACCTGAAGGTCAAGGTCTCCTATTTTTGCCATTCCCAGATGAGATATTATTCCTAGAAATTCCTTGCCTGCAATCCCTTTTCAGATGTCCCATTTTACCACAATTAAAACATTTGGCAGTTTGATGTCTCCTCCTTGCTTTGGAAATCGCTTCTCCTACCCAAGATTCATCATTACAGTCAAATGTCTCATCATTCATTGTATGCAGAATCCATTCATCTATAGGTGCTGATCTAAACCTTATAGGCCTAATTATCTTTTTTGCATTCTAAGTTTGAATTTTCTCAGACTGGCCTTGAACTCACTATCGCTGAAGACGATTGTGTGAGTTCCTGAGGGCTTGGGCAGAGCCAGCACATCCAGTGTGCATCGCTCCTGCTTTTTTCTAGTAAGAGCAGAGGTAACACTAATTCCTGGAACTTAGTCTGGATATGTTAAGAGGTTGATGGAGAAGATACATTCATTTGTTTCTGGTTTGACGTCATCATCTCCCCTCCCTCCCCGCCCGCCATTTCTCTCTGTAACAGTCCTGGCTGTCCTAGAACTTGCTTTGTACACCAGCCTGGACTCAAACTATCAGATCTGCCTGCCTCTGCCTCCTAAAAGCTGGGATTAAAGGTGTGCGCTCCAATGGCCCTTCGTGATTTCTTTCTTTTTTTTTTTTTTTTTTTTCATTTTTATATATGTGGAGAGGATGGGAGGAGGTTAGTGCAGATACCAGTGGAAGCTAGAAGAGGAGAGTATCAGATTCCCCAAAACTACAACTATGGGCAGTTGTTAGCTACCCAACATAGGTGCTAGGAATTTAACTCAAGTCCTCTGCCAAAATAGCAAGCACTGTTTAACTATTGAACTCAGACATGGGATATTTTAACTCGATGTGAAAGACAACCACACACACAGTATGTTTCTTCTTTTTGTGGTTTTTCGAGACAAGATTTCTCTGTAGTTTTGGAGCCTGTCCTGGAACTAGCTCTTGTAGACCAGGCTGGCCTTGAACTCACAGAGATTTGCCTGCCTCTGCCTCCAGAGTGCTGGGATTAAATGTATGTGCCACCACCACCCAGCTGTAAATTTGCATTTTCAAAAGCCAGAGATTTAAGAATTATTCGTCTAGCTTCTGGGTCTGTTACTCCTATTTGTAGAGCCTTAATTAATCTTTATAAAATGTCAGTAAAGGGTTCTCTCTGTCCCTGCCTAACCCTGGTATATGATTCAATCATTTTCCCTAATTCTTGAATCCTATTCCAAGCATTCAAAGCTGCTTTGTGGCATAGGGACAATACTTCTTCGTTGTAAAGAGCTCGGACCTATCTGTAGGTCAGCATACGGTCCTTCACCAAGAATTTGGTCTTGGGAGACCTCAAGACCTTTAGCTTTTCCCCGTTGTTCCATATACTTGGATTCTTCTCTGAAATAAATTCCAAATATCAGTGAAGGTCCATCATCCAGGACTGCTGAAACTAACTGAAAAATGTCCTGGGGGGTTGTCCTGACACGAGAAGCCCAGATCTTTATCATCTCCTTAGCAAGTGCAGAATGCAAGCCATAAGTTATGGCAGCCTGATTAATTTCTTTTAGATCATTCATTCCTATAGGTGTCCATCTACCTTCTTTTGATCCTCTGGCTTTTAGAACCTGAAGCTTTGTCAGAGTAAATTACAGGGTAAGATGCTAAAACCCTGGGTAAGCCAATTCTGACAGCCAGTGGTGATGTTGTATCCTGTCCCTGTGCCTTCTTTCTCTGTTCATCAGCTCCAATAATATCCTCAATCATTTCAAATCTTTTTATCATTGTCTTTTGTAAAGCCTGAATCTCCTGACCTGTATATGTTTCTAGTGATTTCACTAAGGTATCAATTTTCTGGTCCTCATTCTGTACCTATGATTCCAAGGTTTTAATGTTCCCCTTTAAAGATAACATCTCCTCCTTGAACTTTTCTTGGATATCATGTAGATTGCCATCCTGGAGGTACATTCTGTCTGTTAACTTATCAAAACTTTGTGATAACTTCTGAATGTCAAATTCAACAGTATGAATCCTTTCAGATAACTTCCTAGTACCCTTATATATGGAGTCGGTTCTATCTATCATAATATCCACTTGTTCAGATAACTTCTGATTTTCAATTATATTAATCCTGTCAACTAGTGACATATTCTTCCTTAAGGATAGAATATGGAGAAGAAAACTGAAACCCAGTAACCGATAAACTGAGGTATTCACATAGTCATATAAGCTTCCCATAATACCATCCATAGCAGGGGCAAAAAAGGAAGTAAAGGCAGCAATGGAAACGAAATCTGACATTATTATAAACCTGTTACCTGATTATGCGATCTGGTAAACAGCAAGTTATTGTCCAGCAGATGGCGCTGTTGCAAAGTCGCGACTAGAAGCAAAGCAACTGTGTCTGGGTGCGGTCCTAGGCTGCTTAAGTTTCTGCCCTGGTACTGGTTAAATACTAAGAAATATGTGTTGCGTGACAGATTAAATGTAAAGCAATCCCATGCACAGAGCAAGAAACCCAGAATCCAGGGATAGAGAATAGAACTCCAGAAGCCGCATGTGCCACCAAGTCACTGAATCTCCCCGAGGCGTTGCAGCAGCTGGCAAACAGCGCTTCTACTTTCACAGGGATTTTATGAAAAAACCGTTCCGTGGAAGGACTAAGCCTACAGCACAGTGGGCGTGTAGTTTAAACCCACGTGGCACCAAGTGATAGCAGAGCGATCGGACGCTTAAAAGAAATCCCACACTAGCTCAGAACTGAGAGATAGATATTTATTTAGGGGGAAAACTTACAAATCAGGATTCTCTGCTTGAACAGTGGATGGAGATGGGATCCAAACAATCCGAACGAGCAAACGGAAACCAGGGGGAAGGAGAGAAGAAGGGGCTGACTCTTCAGTGGTATCTGGGTAAGTAGTGTAAGAGGCCACGCCCCAGTAGGCCGGCAATTATGAGCAGTAAACCTTCCTGCAGCACATGGTGGCTCACAGGCATCCACAATTTTAGGAGATCTAACAGGCTTGCATGTGATACAATATCATCAATGCAGGCAAAGCATTCATATGAACAAAGCAAAATAAACATAAAAGCAATATTAAAACAAAACACAAACCTCAGTGCTAACCAAGTTGGATTTTGGTGATTTAGTACTTTGGATTGTCATTAGTTCCCTATCTGGTGTGGTAGATAATTGTTCCCCCCCAGGAATAGTGTCATCCAATGCCCTTTCCTACTGAAAGTCACTAGATTTATACCTGAGTGCTCCCTAGTTTTCCCAGGGATGAGGGGATCAGGCCAACTCTTCTGCTGCCCAGGTCTCAGCTCTGTCATTTCTACACTTTCCCTTCTCTCATGGCTGCAGTCACTTCAGGCAAACAAACACAGGTCCTTACAATTGCTTCTGTAGTAATTCCAGAGAGACCCATGAAGACAGCTTCCCCAGGATCATATGCTAGCAAAGTCTGCAAACAGGACAACAGCTGTGGCAATCTGATGCCACCATTTTTATTCATTGCCTTGTCTCCTATGGCCAGAGCTTTACATCACCAACAATACCAGCCCAGGCGAGCCCAAAGGCACACGAAGAGCTGCTACTCCATCTGCTGGCTTGATAGCTCTATGTGAAAGCCTTAATTCCTTGTAAGGCAGTCTCTGGCTCTGAACCTAGAGATCAAACTAAGTTTATGATGATAAAGATATCCAGTCATTTCATCAGAGATGACATCTACTCCTTCCACCTCAAACCTATAGACACACCCAAGTACAACTACATCTCTGACAGTCTGGGGAATAATGAACTACTCAGGCAAGGATTGATCCATGACTATAATTCCACAGACAATTATAACTCCACAGACAGTAACTCCAACCATGATTAGGATACGAACTGTTAAGAGTGACATTTAGTTAGTTGGTCAGTGGTAGCACAGCCTTAATCCGAGCACTTGGGAGGCAGAGAAGGGTGATCTCTGAGTTCAAGGTCAGCCTGGTCTACAGAGCAAGTTGCAGGACAGAGTCCAAAGCTACAGAGAAACCCTGTCCCTAAGGGGAAAAAGTGACATTTAGAATGTGACTGACAAAATTACCTTTTTCTTCCCATTAGACCTGCCATCTCTTCTTGTCACCTTTACAAAAGAGGCCTCCTCTGCTGCTTAATTACTGCCTAGTGTCTGTGGCCCATCCAGAGTCATCTCAGTTCTCACAACTTGCTGTTTATCTATTTGCTCTGACTGAGAGAAGGAGAGATAGGGGTGCATTTCTCAGATATAGACAATTATAATTCTTCAACAGAAAGGAGGAGCACAATGTTATTGCCTGTCTTTACTCAGAAATTACATGCTTCCTGCAGTACCTGCTACAGTGTAACTACACTATGGGTATCTTGTTTCTCTATCACTCGTTTCAGCAGAGCCCGATTTATAGCATGGCTACCAAAGTGAAGCATCAGGGAAAAGGAAGAGTATTTTTGTTGTTATTGTTTAGACAAGATCCCATGTAGTCAACCAGTCTTGAACTATGTAAGATATGTGGTCAAGAATGACCTTGAACTCCTGATGCTCTAAATATAATTCAATGCCTTTTCCTGGCCTCCAAGGGCATATGCACCCCAACTCCACATATACATAATTGAAGATAATGATTTTTTTGAGACAGGGTCTTTCTTTGTAGCCCTGGCTGTCCTGGAACTCACTTTGTAGACAAAGCTGACCTCAAGGTCAGAGAGATCCACCTGCCTCTGCCTTCTGAATGCTGGGATTAAAAGTGTGCACAACCACTGCCCAGCAAAATATTTTTTAATAAAAATAAATCATTTAAAAAAGACAACACAGGGCTGGGTAGTGGTAGCACATGCCTTTAATCCCAGCACTCGGGAGTTTGAGGCCAGCCTGGTCTACAGAGTGAGTTCTTGGACAGACTCCAAAGCTACAACAGGAGAAACCCTGTTTCAAAAACACAAAAAAAACAAAACAAAGCAAAACAACATTCCAAAACAACAAGTAGACCAAACAGCAAGTAGGGTCTAGGGCTGCAGTATGATAGTAGAACACATGCTTATCATGTGCAGGATTTGGGTTCAATAATTGTTATCACCCCAAACAATAAAACAAAAACTGATATATTGCAAGTAAAAGTTACAGTGTATCATTGTAAAACTTTAAGACAATTCTGAAGCCATTTTCTGAACCCTCTCAGCCTCCATGCCAATAGTGCTTTCCCCTCCTCCCCTGGGAACTAAGGACCTAACAGCTACACATGCACGTATGTTCTCCAGAAATTGGGGCAAAATAACCTTTAAGATGTTGAACTCAGTTTCTGAACAATTACCCATACATGTATGTTTTGATTCAGTCCCCTGGGAAATGGGGTCAAAATGACCTCTTACCTCATCTGATCTGGCAACAGCTCTCCAGCCAATTATTGGTAATAGCCCTTTCGAATAAGCCAATTATAATAGTCAAAGAACAACCCCCCCTTGCTTCTGTGGCTTTTTCCTTTAAAAGTAGCCTGTACCAGCTATTCAAGGTCTCTCGGCTTCCCGAATGCTGGGGGACCCTGTCATGACAGAATTAATAAAAGCCTCATGCTTTTCCATCAGCTGTGGTGTGAGGGGTGGTCTCTGGGGGTGACTCCTCTTTGGTGTTTGAACTCTATAGTCCAACATCATCTCCCCAACCAAATGATGCTGGTATCCTCTGTCCATTCCCTATCACTGAATCAATACAAATACTGGTCAGAAAAGGCTGCAGAGAAGTCAGAGGAGACTTAGTAAGAGACAAGTAAAGCTCAATGACCGAAGCAAGAGGGTTCTTCTTTCCACTTCTCCAATATTCTTGTGTATGAACGGAAGTTGGCCTTCTGGTCAGCTTATCTGCATGAAGACAGACTTACAACCTATGAAGCTGCCCAAAAGTGTATAACCACTCAGTCATGTTTATTAACCAGTGATCTCTGGAAGGATGATTACCTTGAACTGGTGGTAGGGAGGTAGGTTTGTTCAAGAAGGCCTGGGTTTTAATAGATGCGTTCTGGTGAGGGCTGAACATGGCAGCATGGAGAGAAGCCAAAGGATAGCAAAGGCAGAGGGAACCATTCAGAGCAGCCCTGACTGCTTACCCTGATAAACGGACCTGAGTGTCATTGCTAGGGCATGTTTCTTCCTTGTGGATGCAAACCCATGAAACACCATTAATAAAGCAGCAATGAAACCTGGCCCCGTTCTCTCTTCATTCCTAATTCTCACTGCCCTGCAGGCTGGCCTTCAACTCACAGAGATCTATCTGCCTCTGCCTCTCAAGACCTATGATTAAAGGCATGTGCCACCATGCCTGACTTAAATAAATCTTAAACAACTACAACAACAAAGCAAAACAGAGCTAGAGGGATGATTCAGTGGTTAAGAGCACATACTACTCTTCCAGAGGATCCAGTTCAACTCCTAGCACCCACATCAGGCAGTTCACAACTGCCTGTAAAGCTACTTCCCGGAGTTTGTGATGCCTCTGGCCTCTCCAAGTACCTGCACATGTTACACAACAAACACAGATTTAAAAATAATTTTAAAATAAAAAACATACTAGTCAGAATTCAAGCATATGATTAGTTTATCTTTAAGAAATAGCAGCTGGAAAAAAAAACAAAAAAAAGATAAGAAATAGCAGCTGGGCTTGGCGCACATGTTTAATCCTAGCACTCAGGAGGCAGAGGCAGCCAGATCACTGTGAGTTTGAGGCCAGCCTGGTCTACACAAAGTGAGCTCCAGGACAGACAGAGATGTTACACAGAGAAACCCTGTCTCAAAAAACAAAACAAAACAAACAACAAAAAAACATAAATAAATTAAATGTGGTACTTTCTACACACATGGATTTATAGACTGAACCAGATTTACTATAATTATGATAGTTCAAGTGTGAAAAAATGAGAGTTTGAATGGATGCAATGAGAGAGTAAGGACTTAAAATCTCTAGTGATATTATGCAGATATAAAGATCAGGACTCGGGCTGGAGAAGTGGTCCCGCAGTTAGGAGCACTGACTTCTCTTCCAGAGGATCCAGGTTCAATTCCCAGCACCCACATGACAGCTACAACTGTCTGTAACTCCAGTTCCAGGGCTTCTGACGCCCTCACACAGGCATACATGCAAATAAAGCACCAATGTAATAAAACAAAAATAATTTATTTAAAAAAATCAAGACTCTATCTTATTCAGAATATACAGAAATATCCCAGGACACTCTGAGGATGAAGAAGTTTTCCTTGCCCGTTGCTTTCTACCCATAGGCATGCCTACAGCAGATTCAAGTAAATGCTGAGCCAGTCTTAGCATCTATAAGTTAGGATGAAATACAACTTTAAAAAGTTCTGTTCTTTCCCAAAGCGATATGCTAGTGCTCAGGTGGGCAGGCTCATATTAATAAAAGAAATTTAGGGCTGGAGAGATGGCTCAGTGGTTAAGAGCATTGCCTGCTCTTCCAAAGGTCCTGAGTTCAATTCCCAGCAACCACAAGGTGGTGGCTCACAACCATCTATAATGAGGTCTGGTGCCCTCTTCTGGCTAGCTGTATACATAATAAATAAATAAATAAATAAATAAATAAATGAAATTTAGTGATGGAGTTTTTTTGTTTGTTTGTTTTTTGAGACAGAGTTTCACTGTAGTTTTAGAGCCTGTCCTGGAACTAGCTCTTATAGACCAAGCTGGCCTCGAACTCGCAGAGATCCACCTGCCTCTGCCTCCCAAGTGCTGGGATTAAAGGCGTGCGCCACCACCGCCCGGCTAGTGACGGAGTTTTTACTTATGTTACATCTATTCAGTACTAGAATTACTGGGATTACTAAAACTTTTTTATCTCTGAGATACCACCATCTATTAAGAGGGATGATATGCTCACAGATAGTTAAATCCTCTGCGATACGTCAGGAGAAAAACTGTATAAACCCTCTAGAAACGCCAAGACTCAGATGACAAACTTTGTCTCAGGAAGTCAGAGACGGCTTTCCAGAGAAGTGACATTTAAGTTTCATAGGATGAGAAGAAGGGTGACATTTGGATAAGAAAGGCAACATTCTAGCAAATACGAAAAGAATGCATAACGAATAGAGGCTTTAATAAATTATATTTTATATTATTTTACTCATGTGTTGTCATGTGAGTATATGCTGCATGTGAAATGGTGCCCATGGAGGTCCTCAGATCCCTTCTGAGGTCAGTGCCCCTTTGGCAAGTCATCTCCAGCTAGGCTTAACCCTCAACTATGCTACCACATCGAGGATCAAGCTTCCAACACTTGAATCTTTGGAAGGACAAACCACATCTAAACCATAGCCCAAAGCCCAGGGGAAAACTTAATTGCATTCAGTGAAAATAAGTTGTTCTGCCTAGAACTGGCCCCTATAGTCTTCAAGATGTAATGAACACAGTCACCACAGAAGGACAACTGAGGAAGACCAAAGAGGAATCACAGGGCATAGGTTCTATGGCCTTGTGCTGACAACCACACCTTGAAATTCTTTTTGCTTGTTTGTTTGAGACAAGGTATTTCTCTGTAACAATCCTGCCCATCCCAGAGACAAGGCTGGCCCTGAAGGCTCTGCCATCTGAGTGCTGGGATTAAAGGTGTACGCCACCAACACCCAGCCAGACTTACTTTTTGGGATCTATGCCAAGTTGCAGAGTACAAAAAGGGTAATTATATCTACAGCCTCTGTGGACCTGTGCACTTTAGCAAGCTTAGAAACAGTGTATTAGTTGCACTCGGTGACAAATACAACATCTCTTGTAGCCTAGATGGCATCACACTCTTAATTTGCTTCTCTCCCCTCAAAATCCTGAGATTACAGGTATGAACTACCACACCTCATGTTCTACATGGGTCTTAAGAGCAAACCTCTGACAAATTCAACACAATGCCCATCAAAATCCCAGCAAAGACCTCAAAAGAATGGTACTCAACTTCATATAGAAAAGCAAAAAACCCAGAATAGCTGAAACAATCCTGTACAATAAAAGAACTTCTGGAGGCATCACAATCCCTGACTTCAAACTCTACTACAGAGCAACAGTACTGAAAACAGTCTGGGATTGGCTTAAGGACAGACAGAAGGACCAACGGAACTGAATAGAAGACCTGGATATCAATCCACACATCTTCGAACACCTTATTTTTGACAAGGAAGCAAAAAAATATCAAATGGAAAAAAGAAAGCATATTTAACAAGTGGTGCTTGTTATTCTTTTGGCTGTCACTTTAAGAGGCAAGCCATGCCCACTCCGGCTACCTCTGACCTCCCGTTGCCATCTTGGAATTCCTTCTTACTGTCCCCTCTCGTGTGTACAGGCATCTCTGTCTATTCCTGTCCCCCACCTCTTCCTCTTCCTCTCTCCTTTAATAAATGTTTAGCTTTATGCCTATTTTCTGTGTCTATGTGCCTTTTACCCACCGACTGTTTACACGCGCCCACCTGCTGTTGGGAACCCGCCGCCGCTTGGCTCTCGCGGCTGCATGGCCCGCCATCACTGCTCAGGCCACTGCTCTGGGACCGGCAGCCATCTCTGCCTTGGGACTGGCTGCTCGCAGAGTCTGCCACCTGCCTACAGCTGCCACCTAGGACTTTATAGCATTTGCTGCCTGCCTACAGCTACTACCTGGGACTTCATAGCATTTAGAAAAAGAACAACAGTGCTGGCATGACTGGATATCAACATGTAGAAGAATGAAAATAGACCCATATCTATCACCATGTACAAAAGCTTCTGTAAAGCAAAAGACCTGGGCAACAAGACAAAACAGCCTACAGAATGGGAAAATATCTTCACTAACCCCACATCAGACAGAGGTCTGATCTCCAAAATATACAAAGAACTCAAGAAATTGGACACCAAAAGAACACATAATCCAATAAAAAAAAATTGAGTACAGACCTAAACAGAGAACTCTCAACAGAGGAATCTAAAATGGCTGAAAGATACTTAAGGAAATGTTCAACATCCTTAGTCATCAGAGAAATGCAAATCAAAACAACTCTGAGATTCCGTCTTACACCTGTAAGAATGGCCAAGATCAAAAACACTGATGACAACTTATGCTGGAGAGGTTGTGGGAAAAGGGAACACTTCTACATTGCTGGTGGGAATGCAAGCTGGTACAACCCCTTTGGATGTCAGTGTGGTGATTTCTCAGAAAATTAGGAAACAACCTTCCTCAAGACCCAATAATACCAGTTTTGGGTATATATCCAAAGGATGCTTATGTTCATAGCAGCTTTGTATGTCATAGCCAGAACCTAGAAACAACCTAAATGCCCCTCGATCGAAGAATGGATAAGGAAAATTGGTACATTTACACAATGGAGTACTACACAGCAGAAAAAAATAATGACAGCTTGAATTTTGCAGGAAAATGGATGGAGCTAGAAAACATTATTTTGAGTGAGGTAACCCAGACACAGAAAGACAATGATCACATGTACTCACTCATATGTGGTTTTTAAACATAAAGCAAAGAAAGCCAGCCTACAAACCACAATCCCAGAGAACTTAGACAACAATGAGGACACTAAGAGAGACTTACAGAGATCTAATCTACATGGGAAGTAGAAAGTAGAAAAAGACAAGATCTCCTGAGTAAATTGGGAGCATGGGGACCTTGGGGGAAGGGTTGGAGATGGGAGGGGAGAGGCGGGGAGGAGAGCAGAGAAAAATGTAGTGCTCAATAAATATCAATAAAAAACTTTAAAAAAAAAGAGCAAACCTCTGCTTGTGTCATCCCTGCCATTCCCAGTTAGTCTTCTTTTGAGTCCTCCATCTGTCTTATATGTAACTGTGTTCCCTGTCGGGGCCAGCCCCCACAGAAATGCCTTTCTCCAGAGTAGAGGCGTGGGAATTTAGTAATATAGTAAAGAGCCAGGCGGTGGTGGCGCACGCCTTTAATCCCAGCACTCGGGAGGCAGAGGCAGGTGGATCTCTGTGAGTTCGAGGCCAGCCTGGTCTACAAGAGCTAGTTCCAGGACAGGCTCCAAAGCCACAGAGAAACTCTGTCTCAAAAAACCAAAAAAGAAAAAGAAATATAGTAAAGAATATAAAGATGCGAATGAAAACAATAATATGGAGAAACATATAGGATAGTATCGGGAGGGAATTCCAATGGGTACTGAAAATTCGCTTTTAATTTCCAACTGCTTAAAATACCCCTGACCCCAAAAGGTAGAAGAAAGGCAAATGGTTTCATTAACATACCAGTTGAAAGCCGTGGGCTACAATCATAGTTAAACATTCTGTAGCTAAACAAAGCAAGTGACCAAAACACCCTTAATCCCTAGACTTGTGCCATAGACTCCTGCTCCAGACCAAATACTCTGTAGATAAACCACTCCCTGGGTGGAATCCCAGGTTATTTCCATAAAGGGAACTGGTACTTAGTTGGACCCTTAGACTTTTGTTTTGGGTGGGGACAAACCACATCCGTGTTCCAGGAGCGGGAGGTCGGACGCGATTTGCCACACCTGTTGACAACAACCTTGAGGAAGCAGAACTCCAGTTCACAACGAGGTGGGAGCTTAGTTTGGGGCAGAAGCACAATGACCTTGAAGGAACTAGAAAGAATTCCTAGTCTCTGGCCTTTGGCCTTTTTGGGCCTCCACAGTTCCCAACCAGAAGGAAAATGCAGAGCAAGACTGACTCACACCTGTGCAGAGTTATGGCATTTTCCCTGCAACCTGAAACCTAGCTGTCAAAGCTAATCAAAGCAGCCTCTTTTCTGATGTTTTATACTTCTTTTTTGTCTCATCAGAAGGCATCCAAGTTGATGGGTTAGTAAGCATCTCAGAGAACAAAACCTACTAATTTAATACTTTCTCTGTTTCACGAGGGAAGCTCAGGAAAGGGCGTGAGAGGAACCGCCTCCAAATGCTCTCTGGTGCTGTGTGGCTAAGAAGCGTGGGAACTGCCTCCTGAAATCTGTTACAGGAACATGAAAAACTAACAACCACCAAAGTGACAAATTCCTAAAGTACACCACATTTTTTATTTCCTGAAGATGGGAGGTGCCACCACATGACATTTATCATTGAGGACATTGAATAAAATGTCATCTCCATCACCAGTTTACAGAGACATTGCTGTAAACACATAAAAGTAATCATGGATGGTGGTGAATGTCTGTAACCCAAGCACCTGGGAGGCTGGGGCAAGATGATTCAAGTTTAGGGCCAGTTTGGGCTATATAACATAGCCCTGCTTCAAAAAAATTTTTGTAGTTCTTACAATCCATAAGTTATAGTTATAAATCCTGTGTATTATATCACAGATTAAATTTACTTTTAACTGTTTTTAAATGCTCTGCCGGGCTGGGGTATAAGTTCAGAGGCCTCTGAGTTAGCTACATACTAAGCCTTGAATTTTATTGTGGTTATTCTACAATTTTTAGACATTTTTGACTACTTTTAAAATTCTGCAACTAATATTACTGCTATTAAGAGTAGAGTAGGCCAGTATAACACCGCTCATCTCTTTATATGTGAACACAAAAGGAAAGATCAGATTTCCTTAGGGTGTATAATGCAGGTTCTGGAAAAGACAGACTGACTTAAAATCTGGCTTTATCATTCAATTACTCTGTGACCAATGGTTCACATATACAACCACTCTAAGCCTCAGTTTCTACATCTGCCAAATGGGAATATCAACAGTATTTACTTGAAACCATGTAATAAGCATACTTCTACTGGGGCACTTAATATTTAATAGTTATTATTACTATCCTAGTGACAATTCCTATTAGTGGATGCAACTACGTACTGTAATGGATTAATTAAAAATGCTGCAGGATCCCGGGAGGCAGGCAGTGGGCAGGGGCCCCACAGAGAGCAGCCAGTCCCAGGCAGGAATGGCTGCAGATCCCCGAGTAGTGGCTGGTCCCGGTCAGGGAGACACATGGGTGGGCAAGAGACAGAAACATGGATAGGCACACCATCCAGAGTGAGGTTGGATATTTAGTAGGTTATAAAGGGGTAAGGGAGAAGGGAAAAAGAGAAGAGCAGAGAGAGAGAGAGAGAGAAAGAGAGAGAGAGAGAAAGAGAGAGAGAGAGAGAGAGAGAGAGAGAGAGAGAGAGAGAGAGAGAGAGAGAGGGGGGAGAGAAGCTGCCTCTTTAAGAGGATGGTAAAGAGATTCAGGCTGGAAGGTGGAGGGGGAGTGGGCGTGGCTTGTCTCTTAAAGAGACAGGACAGACCATTACACGTACTTAAGTTGAAACTACTTACCCGTGCCAAAAATATCAATCATGGGGCCTGTGCCATGGTATTTGCCATCAAGCCTGGGATCCACATGGTAGAAGGAACCAAATCCTGGAGTTGTCCTCTGACCTCCACATGTATATGATAAAGTTCCTCTCCAACACAAATGAGGAAATGGTATTCAAACATTACAAAACCATGCCTACTAGAATATTTATTTTATAGGATATTGGGATTGAGTTCAGGACTTTGTGCATATTAAGCACATACTTCACCATTAAGATACACTCCCCAGATGCCAAGCATCAAACATACACAAGGATATTAGGGCCTCGCAATCCCTCCCCCAAGGAGTTCTTTCCTCACTTCTCCTTAGACTGCAGACTGGCAAATCTGCAGTGATTTGCCAGGATCACTCTGCAAAATGCCTGCATGTACTAAACACACCACAGTGAATTTAAGGCCAGATTGCACAACTTGAACCCTGTCTAAAAAGATAAAAAGTATTGTGCACACCTTTAATACCAGCACTAGCCAGGCAGATCTGTCCCTTTGAGGCTAGCCTGATCTACGCAGCAAATTAGAGGTCAGCCAGGGCTATATGGTGAGACTCTATTAAACATGATATTGGACAAATAAATACCATGTGTATTACACACAGGTACTGTGGTATCACTTGTTCCGTTCGGCAAACATTTATCCTCATGCAAGTTATGCACCAGTTCTTTCCATTTCATTCGATAGGGAAATGGCGACAGAGAAATCGATACAATAGAGCGCTGTGTAATGAGCAGCGCCTGTGGGCTCTGGACCTCTCTGTCCACCTGTCGTCACTTGAACCCTTCTCAGATTCAGTTTATTTCTTCAGCCTTCAGGCTGTAAATGCTCATTTGCAAAGCAGCGTGGAAGGCTGTCTTTCATACTGGTAAATATTAAAAGCTCCTACTGTTAGGTTCATGCTTTGAACATTTAGTTGCCACATTTCCCTTGTGGTCATGAAGAATTTTTTTTTTTTTTTTTTTTTTTTTGGTTCTACTTCATGGTCTTTAAATCAGTGAACTGCTTTATACCACCAAGACATCCTGACACAAATCATGTTCAATTATTTTTGTCCCTAAGTCTCTATCTGGCCAGACATACTTCACATATGTAATCCAGGCATTTGGGAAAATCAGGCAGTATATATAGCCTTGATCTTGAGGACAACTAAGGATACAAATCATTACATAGTTTGGGCTAGTAACAGTTTGGGATGGGAGGGGGCACAAGCCTTTAATTCCAGCACGCAGGAGGTAAAGACTAGGCATCTCTGCATATACAAGGTCAGCTAGCTGGTCTATATAACGAGTTCCGGGACAGCCAGGACAGGGAGAGAGAGCGAGAGAACCTGTCCTTCCCCCACCCCCTCCACTGTCGACCACGTCTAAAATCACAAGGTAGTGACACCTGGACACCTGACAACCAGCGCAGGTTTAAAAAGGTACACAGGCACCACCGCCAAGGAATCGGTCCGGGAGGAGAAGCAGCTCACGTGGTTTTTTTTTCAGCGTTGTTACCAAGATAGCATTAAATGATCCAAAGCTGTGTGAATCAAATGCTGCCCTAGAAGTTGGAAACCCAACCGTGCCGCCGCAGTGTGCGGCACAAATTTAAGGATGCCCTATCCAGGTGTGCATACTTCAAGCTGTGCACAAGCGCTGACCGTGAAAGAACACGGGTACACTCAGCAGTGCCCCAAGGCAAGATGGCGCCCGCTCCAAGAAGAGGCCTGAGGAGAAACTTCGAGGCCGTCAGTGCGACCTCGCGCTCTGGGTACTCCTGGGCAAACTCGCGTACTCTGCAGCACCCAATAAAGGCCACAGTTATGTCCCAAACCCGGGTCCGCCACACCCTTCGCACCTGCGCGCTAGAGCCTCAGTCGGGTGCCAAGGACGCAGGCGCAGGAGGCTCCTCCTCCGGCGCAACTGACGCAAGGAGACTGTAATTTACCCCGTGTGTCCTTGAGTCTTTCCAGCCGCGAAGGGCCGGGGCTGTCTGAAGCACTGCCTGTCTGTTCCTCTTCCTCGTATCCCTTCTCTCTGCTCCCGCAGCTGCGGAGGCCGTGTTCAGAGGTCAGGACTTTTCAACAATCTTGCTGCCGGGCGTGCTTGCCGCGGGCTGCGATTTTGGGAGCAGCAGCCGAGCAGCCTCTGGTCAGGCAAAGCGCTCGGCGCCTCAGCGGAAGAGCGGGCCTTCGTGCTGCGGCCGTCAATTCCCGCCCCCCACCCCACGTGGTTGGAGGTTTTTAGAAGTGTGGCCGCCGCTGTGCCGCGCAGCTCCGGACCTGTGGGGTGTTTGCTCTCTGCTCTCGCGTCCCCTCAGTCCAGCAGCCATGATAAGTGCCAGCAGAGCCGCGGCCGTGCGTCTCGTGGGCGCCGCAGCCTCCCGGAGTCTGGCGGCCGCCCGTCACCAGGTGAGGAAATGCCATGCCTTCTGGAAGGGGCTCCAGGCCCTGACTTGAGTGGGGTAGGACTTGCCCTTCAGGGTCAGACTCTAGGAGAAATCCGGAGCGGAGAAAGGTAACGGACCTTCGGTGGTCAGGTCTGCTGGCCTTGGTCAGGACTTTAGCCTCGAGCTTTGCTGAGTCACAATCCGTGGCGTTCTGGAGTCGCACCCACTAATTCACGAGGTAGCGGTCCTCCCCACCTGACATGGGGCGCGTTGGATGTGCTTGGTCCCAGACAGCGGATGTGGTCTATCGTAAGGCAGAACTATGAGCTAGGCTCTGTTTCCTTAAGAGCCCATGGACTGTTCCAAGTCTGTTTTTTTTTTCTTCTGGAAGCAGGGAACTGACCATGTAGACCTCACAGAGACCCGCCCGTCCTTGCCTCGCCAGTGCTGAGATTGAAGGTGTGCACCACCCACCATACCTGGCTCCAACCTTTTTTAATGTCTTCGATTTACTTGTGGATTGTAATAGAACAGGAAAAAGATTGTGGACCTTGGTCTGAAATAAGAGAAAGTACGTCTTTGAGACTGTAGCTCCCCAAAGGAGTTGTTGACAAGACCATTGGAAGTGGCTCTGTTATCTTTTGGAGTGCACGTATGATGGGGTTCAGGTGTGCACGGCTGTGAGTTTGAGACAGGGTCTCACTATTTAGCCTTGGTTGTACCGGAACTTGTCAAGACCAGACCTGCCTTTGGCTTTCAAGTGTTGGGGTTAAAGGTGGTTGCTACCAGGCCTGGCAACTGTGAAATAATTTTTGAATTTTTTGCATAATGTCTCCTTAATCTGATCATAGGCAGCACGAGTTGTTCCCCCACCTCAGGGGAATTGGGGGGTGGCATGTCTGTCAGCTTTCTGGTTGTATTGACTTTGAGGGACACTAATTTATGGGCTTCTTATTGGTAAAGACTAGAGTTGCTTCTAAGCAGTGAGAACTCTCTGTTGCACTGTAATTCCTTTTTTTTTTTTTTTTTTTTTTTTTTTTTTTTTTCGAGACAGGGTTTCTCTGCAGCTTGAGGAAAAAAGGGAAGCCTGTCCTGGAGCTAGCTCTTGTAGACCAGGCTGGTCTCAAACTCACAGAGATCCGCCTGCCTCTGCCTCCCGAGTGCTGAGATTATCCTTTTTTCTTTTTTAATGCTAGGTTTTTTGTTTTTTGTTTGTTTGCTTTTGAGGCTGTTCCTCTGTATAGCTCTGGCTGTTCTGGAACTCATTGGTCCGTCTGACTTCCATCTCCCAAATGCTGGGATTAAAGAATTGCTCCACCAACTTTTCTTGTTTATTTTTTTGTTTTTTTTTTTTTTTCAATCTTTCTTTTTTTTTTTTTTTTGTAATTTAAGATAATTAGTGGTTTTTTTGATTTTGGGTTTTCAAGACAGGGTTTCTCTGTAGCTTTGGAGCCTGTCCTGGAACTAGCTCTTGTAGACCAGGCTGGCCTCGAACTCACAGAGATCCACCTACCTCTGCCTCCTGAGTGCTGGGATTAAAGGCCTGCACCACCACCGCTTGGCCCCAATTAGAATTTTTTATAGTCTAAGACAGTTTATATTTTTACCTGACAATCCGGAAGACTTGTAGATGTGTGGTAGACATGTATATATATTTTGTTTGTTTTTTGAGACAGGGTTTCCCTATAGTTTCTAGAGAGTCTGTCCTGGAACTAGCTCTTGTAGACCAGGCTGGCCTCGAACTCAGAGATCGCCTGCCTCTGCCTCCCGAGTGCTGGGATTAAAGGCATGCGCCACCACCGCCCGGCCCGGCTTAGATATTTTATATATTTTACATACTTTTCTTCTGTTTTTTATACAGGCTACTACTTAATTCTAAAGGTTGTATGTGTTTCTCAGAGTAATAATTGGAAAAAGTCCAAGTGTACTTGTGTAGTTGACGGATGATGCAATTTTTCCCCCTCAGGATGGCTGGAATGGCGTTAGTCATGAAGCTTTTAGATTTGTTTCAAGAAGAGATTATGCGTAAGTATAACTTTAGTTTCCTTGGGAGAAGACACATTAATTGAACACCTGGGCTGTGATCTATACATTTAAATAATTTTCCCTCTGTAACTTTATACTTGTAGTTTATGAAATATGCCACTTAACAACAACATAAAAACAGTTACTATGTTGGAGACGGTTAAGATAACCATGGTGTTTTAAATTTCTTGCAGATCAGAGGCAATTAAGGGTGCAGTTGTTGGTATTGATCTGGGTACTACCAACTCCTGTGTGGCGGTTATGGAGGGCAAACAAGCAAAGGTGAGCAAGTTTGGAAGCCTGGGGTTACTTAGGTATTCCTGCCTGAACTTAGGTGCCTAGAAATACTGAATCCGAGCTGGGCATGGTGTTACACACCTTTAGGCAGTGGGATCTCAGAGTTTGAGCTCAGCCTGCACTATAAATAGAAGCCCTGTATCAAAAAGGGGAGGGGGAGACATTGAATCAGGTTTGGTGCTGGCTTTTCTATTGAGACAGTATGTATCTTAGGCTATCCTCAAATGCAGATTATTCAGTGCTAACATTACAGGTATTAGCTATTACTGTAGACGTGTGTTTCTGTTTTTGCTTTTTATGGTTTTTGTTTTTGGAGAAAGGGTTTCTTTGTTTCTTTGGAGCCTGTCTTGAAACTCTGTAGAGCAGGGTTGCCTAGAACTCACAGAAATCCATCTACCTCTGCTTCCTGAGTGCTAGGATTAAAGGCATGTGCCCCACCTTCTGGCCTAATTTGCATTTTAAAACTGCTTTTATTTTATTTATTTATTTGCACTCAGGAATTAACTTTTGGATATTGATAATTGAACGAATACAACTTTCCAGGATAGAATCTAAATGTGTTCTCTCTAGCGGTGTGGGTGGTAATGCCGTTAGAGGACTTGGAATGGCTTTCTCAGCTTGGAGTTCAGCAGGGTTCAAGGTGTCTGCCATGTAAAGTTTGATAGAGCCTCCTCAGAATGCACAGATCTTAAGGGCACCTGTAATTCTAGAGTTGTCTGTTCATTCTTGACCCTTCATGTTTTCTTTTCCCGTGGCCTCATCTGAAACAACTCGGGCTATTTACAGGAGTCTGGCTTGCTGGATACTAAGAGAAGTGAAGCCCTTCCTTATTTTTAATTTATGCTTCTTATCCTCACCCCCCCCCCCATTTTCTGAAGCTTTAGCTTCCACAAGAATTTTGCATATTATTCATATTCAAGGTGGTATGGCCATAGACTTCTCCATATATTTGAAATGATACTGTGTAGCATTCCCAGCAGTAAACATCCCAACTTAGTGGTATCCTTTTAGCATTTGTTTTATGATTTGAGCTATGGTTGTATCTTAAATCACGGCTGCAAAGATGTCAGTCATGACTAGATCTTAATCATTATCTTTGGTAATTTTTAGGTTCTGGAGAATGCTGAAGGTGCCAGAACTACGCCTTCTGTTGTTGCCTTTACAGCAGATGGAGAACGACTTGTTGGCATGCCAGCAAAGCGACAGGCTGTCACCAACCCAAACAACACCTTCTATGCTACTAAGCGTCTGATTGGACGTCGCTATGATGACCCTGAAGTACAGAAAGACACGTGAGTAGGAAAAGCAACCTTTGAGCAAAGCAAGCTTTGCTCAAGGTCCTATGAGCAAGTCACTTTTTCGTTGTTCCTAAAAGAAATTCACATCTCCGCCAAAAGAGTAAACAGTTTTTAAAAGCCCATTTGTGCTTTCATAGACTTGGTTTTTTTATTCATTAACATGACGGGTAATATGTTAAGATGCATTAAGGTTTTTGAGATATTCCTAAATGATGTTCCTCATCAGTCATGTAAGGCTGTTATATGTTCTTACATTACATGCGTGTGTGTGTTTACAGCCCTTTCCTATTATTTTTGTTTGAGACAGGGTTTCTTTGTGTAGCCCTGGCTGTCCTGGAAATCACACTGTAGACCAAACTAGCCTTGAATTCTGATTTGCCTGTCCCTGCCTCCTGAGTGCTGGGATTAAAGTCATGTACCAGTTCCTGGCTAAGCTTTTATTTATTAACATTTTTGTTTGTGGGTGTATTCATCCTCACAAAATGGGAGGTCAGAGTACAACTTGCTGGATTCTGTTCTCCTGTGTAAATCCTGGGCATTAGCCTTGACAGGATGAGCCCTTATTTGTTACGCCATCTCCTTATCCAGCTCTTTGGTTTGTCTGTCTGTCTGTTGTGCTTTCAAGACAGGTTTCTGTGTAGCTTGACTGTCTTAGAACTCACTCTGTAGATCAGGTTGCCCTCGAACTCAGAGATCTGCCTGCCTCTGGCTTCTGAGTGCTCAGGTCAAAAGCCTGTGCCATCCCTGCCCAACCAGGTTTTTGGGGTTTTTTTTTGGGGGGGTGTGGGTTTTTTTGTTTGTTTGTTTGTTTTCCCACAGTGTTTTTCTGTGTAACAGCCCTAACTGTCCTGGAACTAGCTCTGTAGACCAGGCTGACTCTTGAACTCAAGAGTTGAACTGGAGTTACAGGTAGTTTTGAGCTGCCATGTGGGTGCTGGGATCGAACCTGGTTCCTCTAGAAGAGCAGCCAGTGCTCTTCACCACTGGTCTGTCTCTCTAGTCTTCAATAGAAATTGCCTGTAACTAAGTAATATTCTATTACATGAACATATTTTTTTCCCACCTTTCAAATGAGCATTTGAATTAATTTCACTTTGTTGTTTTGAGTAATGCTATCCTAATTGTTTTTACTTTTGGTTTATTTGAGACAGGATCTCACTGTGTAGCTCTGGCTGTACTAGAACTCACTATGTAGACCTGACCAACCTCAAACTCAGAGATCTATCAGCCACCTCTACCTAGCTCCTTTGTATCATTTTTTAATGATTTTTTTTTTTATTGAGCTCTACATTTTTCTCAGCTCTCCTACCCGCCTCTCCCCTCCCATCTCCAACCCTTCCCCCAAGGTCCCCATGCTCCCAATTTACTCAGGAGATCTTGTCTTTTTCTACTTTCTACTTCCCATGTAGATTAGATCTCTGTAAGTCTCTCTTAGTGTCCTCATTGTTGTCTAAATTCTCTGGGATTGTGGTTTGTAGGCTGGCTTTCTTTGCTTTATGTTTAAAAACCACATATGAGTGAGTACATGTGATCACTGTCTGTGTCTGGGTTACCTCACTCAAAATAATGTTTTCTAGCTCCATCCATTTTCCTGCAAAATTCAAGCTGCCATTTTTTTCTGCTGTGTAGTACTCCATTGTGTAAATGTACCACATTTTCCTTATCCATTCTTTGGTTGGGGGCATTTAGGTTGTTTCCAGGTTCTGGCTATGACAAACAAAGCTGCTGTGAACATAGTTGAGCACATGTCCTTGTGGCATGATTGAACATCCTTTGGATATATACCCGAAAGTGGTATTACTGGGTCTTGAGGAAGGTTGTTTCCAAATTTTCTGAGAAATCACCATACTGACATCCAAAGGGATTGTACCCAGCTTGCATTTCCACCAGCAATGCAGAAGTGTTCCCTTTTCCCCACAACCTCTCCAGCATAAGTTGTCATCAGTGTTTTTGATCTTGGCCATTCTTACAGGTGTAAGATGGAATCTCAGAGCTGTTTTGATTTGCATTTCTCTGATGACTAAGGATGATGAGCATTTCCTTGAGTGTCTTTCAGCCATTTTAGATTCCTCTGTTGGGAGTTCTCTGTTTAGGTCTGTATTCCATTTTTTTTTTTTTTTTTTTTTTTTTTTTTTTGGTTTTTCGAGACAGGGTTTCTCTGTGGCTTTGGAGCCTGTCCTGGAACTAGCTCTGTAGACCAGGCTGGTCTTGAACTCACAGAGATCCGCCTGCCTCTGCCTCCCAAGTGCTGGGATTAAAGGCGTGCGCCACCATCGCCCGGCTGTATTCCATTTTTTTTTAATGGATTATGTGGTCTTTGGTGACCAATTTCTTGAGTTCTTTGTATGTTTTGTAGATCATACCTCTGTCTCATGGGGTTAGTGAAGATCTTTTTCCATTCTCTGGGCTGTCATTTTGCCTTGTTGACCATGTCCTTTGCTTTACAGAAACTTTTCAGTTTCAGGAGATGTCATTTATTAATTGTTTCTCTCAGTATCTGTGCTGCTGGGATTAGGAAGTGGTTCCCTGTGCCAGTGCGTTCAAGTGTATTTCCCACTTTCTCTTCTCTAAGGTTCAGTGTGGCTGGCTTTATGTTGATGTCTTTGATACATTTGGACTTGAGTTTTGTGCATGGTGATAGTTATGGATCTGTTTTCATTCTTCTACGTGTTGATACCCAATTATGCCGGTACCACTTGTTAAATATGCTTTCTTTTTTCCATTTGATATTTTTTGTTTCTTTGTCAAAAATCAGGTGTTTGAATGTGTGTGAATTAATAACCGGGTCTTTAATTCGGTTCCATTGGGTCCTCCTGTCAGTTCTTATACCAATACCAGGCTGTTTTCAGTCCTGAAGCTCTGTAGTAGAGTTTGAAGTCAGGGATTGTGATGCCTCCAGAAGTTAATTGCCCAGGATTGTTTTGGCTATCCTGGGTTTTTTGCTTTTCCATATCAAGTTGAATATCATTCTTTCGAGGTCTTTGAAGAATTTTGCTGGGATTTTGATGTCAATGCATTGAATCTGTAGATTTTGGTAAGATTGCCATTTTTACTATGTTAATTGTTCCTACCCAGGAGCATGGGAGATCTTTCACTTTCCAGTTTCTTCAAAGATTTAAAGTTCTTGTCATACAAGTCTTCCACTTGTTTGGTTAGAGTTACTCCGAGATATTTTATGTTATTTGTGGCTGTTGTGAATGGTGTTGATTTTCTGATTTCTTCCCCAGCCCTTTTATCATCTGTGTATAGGAGGACTACTGATTTTTTTTTTTTTTTGAGTTAATCTTGTATCCTGCTACATTACTGAAAGGGTTTATGAGTTATAGAAGTTCCTTGGTAGAATTTTTGAGATTGCTTATGTAACTATTATATCATCAGCAAACAGTGAGAGTTTGACTTCTTTTCCAATTTGTATCCCTTTGATCTCCTTTTGGTGTCTTATTGCTCTAGCTAGGATCTCAACTATTTTGAATAGATATGGAGAGAGTGGAAAACCTTGTCTTGTTCCTGATTTTAGTGGAATTGCTGCTTTGTATCATTTTTAATGAGAACTATTAAGACAATTTTTGAAATGATTTCAAAAGTCATCAGGCTCACATTTTTACACGATAGTGATTATAGAGATTTTTAATAAACCTGTCTCCAGAAATTATCGTTTATTGGCCCATCTGTTTATTTTTATAATTTGAAATGGATAGGTATATGATGACAATTCTTTTTATTTTTCAGCAAAAATGTTCCCTTTAAGATTGTCCGTGCCTCTAATGGTGATGCCTGGGTTGAGGCTCATGGGAAACTCTATTCTCCTAGTCAGATTGGAGCATTTGTGTTGATGAAGATGAAAGAGACTGCGGGTGAGAAAATTTAGTTCATTCTCGGGAAATTGGAAGTATTGGTGGTTCCTCTGAGTTTATAGACTCATGCCCTGTAGGTTATGCTCTTTGCATAGGAAATGTAGGAACGGCAAAACTGTGGGACTCTTCATCTGCAGGTTGAGTTTAATTTCCCTAATGATACCTGCTATTGCTTTTTCAATAGGGGACAGTGTAGTATTTGTTAAAATCCAGAAAGCTACACATTAAACTTAGAATCTAAAGGTCAATTGATGTTGGTAAGTCTTGGCTGAAATGCTAAAGGTAATTTGGAATTTCTAAGCCAGTACCACCTTGGCTGCTGAGCTACACAAAATTACTCCCTGCATCTCCAAATAACTTTGTAATGGGGGCGATTTGGCTGCCTTGAGCTTCTGATGTTGTTACAGCCTCTGAAGAACTAACAGTGGTCAAGGTGATTTGTTTCTGAGAATAAATTTCATACTGGAGTTTACGTTATCTTCAGACTGATTTTGTAGCCAAGGCTGGTGTCAAACTTAGGGTGATCTTCCTATCTCAGCTTTGGGTGCCAAGATTAAAGGCATGAGCAGTGTTACCCAGGACAGCCTTAAACTCATCTTCCTCCTGCTGCCTCCCTGGTGCTAGATTACTGGGGTACAATACAGTGGTCAGTGTTTTTCTATGTGGCCTGTCTGCAGGTTAAGCTGCAAAGGAGGTGAGTGTTCTGTATTGCTCCACAAGAGGATTTGAGGAGGAATATTAGGCTTTGGTAGTAATTTTGATGCTTTTTTTTTTCCTGACATAATGCCACAATTGAATTTTATTCTTTTCCAGAAAATTACTTGGGTCACACAGCAAAAAATGCTGTGATCACAGTCCCTGCTTATTTCAATGACTCACAGCGACAGGTAAGGTTAATTATATCTCCTATTTGCCTGGGGGAAAGGTTCCAGAGTTAAAGGATGGAAAAATACATTTATTTTTACTTTCTTTAGGCCACTAAGGATGCTGGCCAGATATCTGGGCTAAATGTACTTCGAGTGATTAATGAACCTACAGCTGCTGCCCTGGCGTATGGTCTGGACAAATCCGAAGATAAAGTGTAAGTTTATAAAGCGTAGAAACTCTTACCTGAGTTATGTTTTTACATGATTTTTTTATTACATGATGGAGGAGAGTTATCTGTCTATGTTACTTTCATTGGTTAATTAATAAAGAAAACTGCCTTGGCCCTTTAAGAGAACAGAAAATTAGGTAGGCAGAGTAGACAGAACAGAATTCTGGGAAAGAGGGGGAGACGCTTCAGGCATTCGCCATAGTGAGTCGCCATGCTTCTCCTCTCCGAGATGGACTCAGGTTAAGATCTCTCCTGGTAAGCCACACCTCGTGGTGCTACACGGATTACTAAATATGGGTTAAAGGAAGATGTGAGAATTAACCAATAAGAGGCTACAGATAATGGGCCAGGCAGTGTTTAAAAGAATACAGTTTCCGTGTAATTATTTCAGGTGTAAAGCTAGCCGGCGGCCGGGTGGCGGGACACAGCCCCGCTGCTTCCTTCTACAATTACATTTTCTAATTTTGTGTTGGTACTTGTGTTGAAGGTATGTTTATGCTATGGTATATATGTGGGGGTCAGAAGATAAAATGTGTGAGCTGGCTTTTGTCTTTCTCAAAAATGGGTCTTACATCAGTTTGTCTGGCTTGACAGCAAATGCCCTCACCATCAGAGGCCCTTACATTTTTTTTTTAATTAAAAATTACTCATTTTCAATTGTAAATGTGTTTGTGTATGGGTATATACACACACAACACCTTCAGAGATGTCAGATTCCCTTAGAGCTACCTGGTGTAGGTACTGGAAATCAAACTGGTCCTCTCTGCTTTCAAAGCTGCTGACTCGCTCTAACCCAAACCCTCCTTATCATTGACTGTGTGTGGTGGGACATGTTCATAACAGTGTGCATGTAGAAGGGTAATGTGGAGTTCATACTCCTTCCACATAGGTTCCTGGGGTTGCATCAGGCTTGGAGCCAAGGATCTTTACCAGATAAAAAGCTATCTTGCCAGTCCTCATGTTGTAAATTGTTTTTTTTTTTTTTTCTTTTTCAAGACAGGATTTTGCTGTGTACTTCCTTTTTTCTCCCCAAATTTGTATATATAGTCTGTTTTTCGTTGTTTTAAGACAATTTTTCTGTTTCCTTGGTATCCTGAACAATTTTTATTTTTGTTATTATGGGTGTTGATAAATTGGGAACCGTGGTTTGTGTGATATGAATTTTACTAGTCTCTCTTATATGTTACCAAGGCATGTTGGTTACTAGATTTCAAAATTAGTATTTCAGGAAGATAACTAAGTTAATCTTTGGTTATTAAATTCATTCCTTTGTAATAGAATTTGTTTCTTTGTTTTCCTTTCTAGCATTGCTGTGTATGATTTAGGTGGTGGAACCTTTGATGTTTCTATCCTGGAAATTCAGAAAGGAGTGTTTGAGGTGAAATCCACCAATGGGGATACTTTCTTGGGCGGTGAAGACTTTGACCAGGCTTTGTTACGACACATTGTCAAGGAGTTCAAGAGGGAGGTTAGTTACCATTATGGATTTAATGTGTAGGCTTCTGTGTAGGAGGTTCAGAATTTTTGTTCAAATTGTTCATTTAGTTTCTCAATAATTTTTTTGCACTAAAGTAATTAATTACATTCAGGTTCATGGGTAAACTCAACCATTTTAATTACATATATATAGCACCTTAGATTGGGAACAAAAGACTTGTCCCCTAGCCCACAAATCCTCACAATTTATGTTTCTTTATAAAGGATGATCCTTTCATAAGCAGACAAAATCCACATTGCCACTGCAGTTTCTCTGTTAATTGTCTTATGAATCCTATTTTGTAGACAGGGGTTGATTTGACGAAAGACAACATGGCACTTCAGAGGGTTCGGGAAGCTGCTGAGAAGGCTAAGTGTGAACTCTCCTCATCTGTTCAGGTGAGACATGAAGAAATCCAAGTTCTTTTGGTGGATATTTTTAGCCTAACCTTATTTGAATCATATATTCTAATTTACCTAATGTCAGTGTAGCCTGTTTACAGTTTTCTATTTGGTAAAAACCTTGAGCAAGCTGGGCAGTGCTGGCATATGCCTTTAATCGCAGCACTCTGAGTTCAAGGTTACCCTGGTCTACAAGAGCTAGTTAGAGGACAGTTAAGGCTGCGATACAGAGAAACAGTCTCAAAAACGAAAGAAAAAAGAACGATATGACAATGATCACTTTTCTTTTTAGTGAATTAGGTAAATCTTTATGTGTGTGGATCTTTTTTTCACGTCTATATACGTACTGCGTGTGTGCTTGGTCCCTGCAGAGGCCAGAACTCCCATGTTCTCTAGAAGACCTGCCAGTGCTCTCAACCACTGAACTATCTTTCCAGTCCTGAGATATTTTTTAAATTATTTTATGTGTATTGGTGTTTTTACCTGCATTTTTGTCTCAGGGTGTCAGATCCCCTGGACTAGAGTTAAAAAGCAGTATGGTGAATGATTAGCCTTGAAAAAATTAGTGTCTTCAATGTACTATTTTGTGGATTATATATGAATTGCTAGTTTTCTGCCTAATAAGTTGGATCACCATTCTAAAAAGTGAGCTGTGGGAAAAATCTGCCCTAGGAGCACAGATTTGCTCCAGCTCTCTGTTCTGTGCTTGTTTGTTGACCTCAGTTCTGAGAGGTAAAGCTTCCCTGTCTTAACAAGTGTAGACTAGTGTAAAATCTAGGTTACAGCCTCACCAGGGTGAAACTAGACCAGTCTAATCCTGTGACTACTTAAGATTCTGACATTCACAGCAACAAGTTATGGTAGCTGTTGGTTAAGTGGCTGTTGCTAACTAAGTTGCTGAAACCTGAACGCTGTATACAATAATCTAGTTTTGAGTTCGGCCCTAGTTCCCAAACCTTCACTGTTGTAAGGGGCTCTGAGTAGTTAACCATGTTGTCCATACAATGCTCATGGGTAGTGATGCCATTCTCCCTGCTACAGAACTGGTGTGACTTATTCATGTTTAAGGTTGTGGTTTAAGAGCCTGGATTTGTCAGTAGAAAGAGAAATATATATGTCTCAGAATTTGATAATGGGAGGGGAAAAGGTTGTTTACATTTACATGGCTGTGTCTTACTGACGGACATGTTTTTTTCTAGCCTTTAGCACTTTAGCAAAGTATTTAGCTAAGTCAGTGTATAGTTACGATTTTAAATCTGTAAAATAAATCCTTGAGAACATCTCAGAAGACTTAATAGTGTACTCTGAAAAGATGGATTTTACCTAGAATATTAACTAAGCCCTGTGGTGGTCTGCCACTCAGACTGGCCTTGAACTCACTATCGCTGAAGACGATTGTGTGAGTTCCTGAGGGCTTGGGCAGAGCCAGCACATCCAGTGTGCATCGCTCCTGCTTTTTTCTAGTAAGAGCAGAGGTAACACTAATTCCTGGAACTTAGTCTGGATATGTTAAGAGGTTGATGGAGAACATATGTTCTTTTTGTTTCTTGTTTGACTTTGTCGTTCCTCACCCACCCCCCATATACAACACACCCTGTTTCTTTCTATGATAGTCCTGGCTGTCCTAGAACTTGCTTTGTAGACCAGGCTGGACTCAAACTATCAGATCCACCTGCCTCTGCCTCCTAAGAGCTGGGATTAAAGGTGTGCACTCTAACGGCCCTTCATGATTTTTCTTTTTTAGAGATTATTTTTATGTGGAGAGGATGGGAGAAGGTTAGTGCAGATATCAATGGAAGCTAGAAGAGAAGAGTATCAGATTTCCCAAAACTGCAACTATGGGCAGTTGTTAGCTACCCAACATAGGTGCTAGGAATTTAACTCAAGTTCTCTGCCAAAATAGCAAGCACTGTTTAACTATTGAACTCAGACATGGGATATTTTAACTCGATGTGAAAGATAACCACACACACAGCATGTTTCTTAAAGATATTTTTTGGTACTATTAATCTGTCACATGATAGTTTCTTCACCTTGTGTGCCCCAGTCTTCGTTGTTAATATTTATAAACCTTATCAAAAGAGATTTTAGTGTATTTCCACTACATCGTAGGAATTTAGTAAGGCTGATATTCTTCCTAGGTCCTATCTAGGGTATAGTCTTAACCTTAGTTGGAATCATAAAGATTAACTTGTAGTGAAATATTTTCTGTGTAGACTGATATCAACTTGCCATATCTTACAATGGATGCTTCTGGACCCAAACATTTGAATATGAAGGTAACTCGAGCTCAGTTTGAGGGCATCGTCGCAGATCTAATCAAGAGGACTGTTACTCCATGCCAGAAAGCGATGCAAGACGCAGAAGTCAGCAAGAGTGACATAGGAGAAGTGATTTTGGTTGGTGGCATGACGAGGATGCCCAAGGTATGGACTCATATTTCTTATGTGGGGGGAAATCAATACATGATGCAATTTAATTAAAAGATGCAAGAAAGGGTATCAGGGAGAATATTAAACCCATTCTCATAAAGATAATGTTTTCAAGCTTTGATCGTGGTCATTCCCTAGGAGATGTTTTTTGGGTATTTCTTCCCCGCATAGTGGTTGGGACTACTTGCATTACTTCAACAAAGATTTGTGCAATGATGCATTTTATTAATCAACACATCATTCTGAAAACAGATGTGTAGATAAGTAATAACTGAGCACAGACTATTGTTGAAGGTGCAGTTGTTCCTTGGAGGCTGGATAGAATTACCTTGGGTCCATATTAATGGTGGAATTACTGCTTTTGGTGGTGGTTTCTGTTTTTTGTTTTGTTTGTAATTTTACTGATTTTTATTGAGCTCTGTTTTTCTCTTCACTCCTTGCCTCTCCCCACCTCTTTCTCTCCCATGGTCCCCATTCTCCCAGTTTACTCAGGAGATCTTGTCTTTTTCTACTTCCCACGTAGATTAGATCCATGTATGTCTCTCTTAGGGTCCTCATTGTTATCTTGGTTCTCTGGGATTGTGATTTGTAGGCTGGCTTTCTTTATGTTTAAAAACCACTTAAGAGTGAGTACATGTGATAACTGTCTTTCAAAATGTTTTCTAGCTCCATCCTTTTGCCTGCAAAATTCAAGATGTCGTTATTTTTTTTTTCTGTGTAGTACTCCATTGTGTAAATGTAGGTGGGTTGTGTTGTTTGTGGGAGATTTTGTTTCTTTGTTGCAATGCTAGGATATTGGAAAATGGTTCTAGAGTAAAGTTGGACCCAGAACTCTGGTTACAGAGGACAAGTTGATATTAACAAATTATCTCAAGAGGCTGTGTACTTTTCTTAGCTCTTAACACATAGGGTCAAAAACTATCCCACAGAATTGGTATTACTGCTTCCTTCAAATTGGCCTTTGATTAATTATGTAGAATTGTAGGCTGTATTTTATAGTCCTTTGTCTTATGCCTTCTGTTTCCAGTGATGAATGTCATCTGGAAGACAGATAATTGAAGCAAATGCTTCTAAATTAAGGGGATAAAGTGAGTTTTCACACAACAAGTCGGCATTGTTGGAGCTGAGTTCATCTAACTTGCAATCTGGATGGCATCTTCATGCTCTGTCTCAATTCAGCAGTGGCCCTGGGTATTGGCTAACAGGTTCTTTGTCCTCCGCACATAGGTTCAGCAGACTGTGCAAGATATTTTTGGCAGAGCCCCAAGTAAAGCTGTGAATCCTGATGAGGCTGTAGCCATCGGAGCTGCCATTCAGGGAGGTGTGCTGGCTGGTGATGTCACCGATGTGCTGCTCCTGGATGTCACTCCCCTCTCTCTGGGTATTGAGACTCTGGGAGGTGTCTTTACTAAACTTATTAATAGGAACACCACAATTCCAACCAAAAAGAGCCAGGTAAGAGTTATCCTTCTTAACAGGTTTTAAATTCTATGAGTACATAACTGCAGCCACTTCATGAACTTTTTAAAACTTAATGTTTCTAAGTCCACACCAGCTGACTGGATGGTGAGATTACCGTGTTTTTGGTTTCTCTCTCTCTCTCTCTCTCTCTGTGTGTGTGTGTGTGTGTGTGTGTGTTTTGTTGCAGTTTCTGGAAAAGTGATTAAGGGAAGGATAATACAGTCTCCTAAAAGGGCTGTTGTCATTTGCCACTGAATTCTTTGTAGTTGGAAATAAAATAAAAAGTCTGGTTAGCAACATGGGACTAGGCTTGATTTCAGCATGAATCATGGGGCCTGGGTTGTGTATTACCAAGCAGTGGTATATGGCATGGCTTGGCAGAGTCTTAGATAAAGTCACACTTCTTGTGCCTGGTTGGATCGTCCCAAAACTTGGGAAGTTGAGGCATGAAAATTGAGAATGTGAGAACTGTGGACCATATAGTGTGACACTGTCTCAAATGGTTGTATTTCCAGACTCAAATCAGTCTTAAATTATTCTAGGATCTCTCTCTCTTTGGTATTTGTGCAGTGATGTATTTGTCAACACATCATTCTGAAAAATGTATGTGATGACATCTCAGGACTGAGCACATGGTACATCGTCTATCTCTGGTCTTACGTCCTTGGACTGACAAACTGTTATTTTATATCCTTGTTTTGATGCCTTAAACTTCCAGGCTTAAAGCTTCATCTTGTTCAGCTTACTTGTCTAGCTGAAACAGTAGCTGTTGTACGCCATTTAATACTAATCCTGTCTTTGCAGAGATAAACCTTTGTTCTGAGAGTATTGTATGTTAGGAATAATCGAGTATTAGAATGTGAATCTCATTAGCCTTTTTCTGTATAATGGGTGTAGTTTAATCAGATTACCAAGTAAAGAAGTTTCCTTCTTACTAGGTATTTTCTACCGCTGCTGATGGACAAACTCAAGTAGAGATTAAAGTGTGTCAGGGAGAGCGAGAGATGGCTGGGGACAACAAACTTCTAGGACAGTTCACTTTGGTAGGTATTTCAAATCTGAATATCATGCGTTTTGGTCCTATAGCTTACAAAGGTGACAGTAGTTTGACCTCTCCAAACTGCTTGCAAACAAGCATACTTTTACTTTATTAATACTTTATTGAGGTTTTATTATTGTATGGGTGTATCTCTATATACTAAGGCCAGAAGAGGGTATTGGGTTCCCTGGATGGATTTACTACAGTTTTCTCCAATGTGAATGCTGGGAATTGAACCTGGGTCCTCGGGAAGAACCGCAAGGGCTCTTAACCACTGAACCATCAGCCCAGCCCATACTGTGTTACTTTTGAAAAATAGTTTTCATAGGTGAATTATGAAACTCATAAATTCAGTTTTTACCAGAAAGTGCTTTGTTTTCAGATCTTTATTTAAAAGCCAGGGACATGTTCAGATTTAGAAGCAGTGCTAACTCAGAAATCAGTTGAGACATGATCGATTGTTTTAAAACCACTTGATGGCCACCGTTTTGGGTCAGCATTGCGACAGTGAAGTCCTGATTTACTGAAAACTCCAGGCCCACACAGCTATTACGGTTATGTATTTGTTCTTGAAGCACTAAAACTACTACCTTTGCCTAAAATCTCAAGTTTCTGTACTTTAGTGAAGATACTGTTTGTTTTTGTAAGCAAGGGGTTGGATGGCCTGTTTGGAAATGGGAGCACATCTGAGAGGAGCTGACTCTGGCTATTTACTTTAGGTTGGAATTCCCCCAGCCCCTCGTGGAGTCCCTCAGATTGAAGTTACATTTGACATTGATGCCAATGGTATTGTTCACGTTTCTGCCAAAGATAAAGGAACAGGACGTGAACAACAGAGTAAGTATTTAGACCGTATGAAAGAAGTATGATGCTGAGAACTTTGTCCAGCAGTAGAGTGCCTTCCAGCATATGTGATGCCTTGGGTTTGGTGACGATCAAAGGAAAAGTAAGGTGGCCGTTATTAGGAACTACACACTCTGTTTCTGTGCCTCTTCTCCCCTGGGGTGGTTGCTACCACACTGCCCCCTTTTCCAGGTATCAGAGATAAGGGTGTTTCACTTGCATGGTTTTTGTTTTTTTCTCTTTTGGTTTTCTGAGACAGTCATTAGGATTTAAAGTGTGCCCCACCACTCCCTGGCTTTGCATGTATTTCTTGTACCTCATGCATGTCTGAAGCCCTGGAAAGGATTGCTGCCAGTCTTACTGAGTGAATTTCTGCCTTTTTGTTTGTTTTGAGACAGGGTCTGACTTTGTATCCCTGATTGATCCAGAACTTGCTGCTCAGACCATGCAAACCTCAAACAATGAGATCTGTATGCTTCTTCCTTCCAAATGCTGACATAGATCTCTAAATTTTTTGTTAGGTTTTTGAGACAAGGTTTGCTTTCTCTGTGTGTAGCCTTAGCTGTCCTGGAACTAGCTCTGTAGGCCAGGCTGGCTCCAAACTCAAGGTTCATCTGCTTCTGCCCAATAAGTGCTAGGATTAAAGGTGTGTACCACTACTGCCCGGACAAATATCTGAATTTTCATAAGTTAACATTAGGAGGGGGCAAACAGGCAAGCCTGACCTTGTGGATTGCTGAAGTTTCACTAGGGAGGCAGGTCACTTGGTGTTTTTATACAACTCACTTATAAGACAATAACTAAAATCATAATTTGAATTATTCAGATTAGTTACTATAAATAGAGGCAGCATTTATTTGTTTATTGTGGAGGTTGAGTCTTATTTTGTAGCCGTGGCTGGCTTTAAGCTCAAGAGTTGCCTGCTTTCTTGAGTGTTGGGATTAAAGGTGTGCACCATGTAGTGTAATGTTATTTGTTAATACAGTGAAAGAAGAGAACTAAAGAGAATTTTTTTTTAACTCCAGTTGTGATCCAGTCTTCTGGTGGATTAAGCAAAGATGACATTGAAAATATGGTTAAAAATGCAGAGAAGTATGCTGAGCAAGACCGGAGAAAGAAGGTGATTACTTCTGCTGAACGTGTTAAAGCTGACAGACTGGGCAGGTCACTGCTCTTAAGTTTCTCATCTTTATTGTTCCCTTTCATTAATTTGAGATTACATCCTGTAGTCAGGATGATTTCCACAACCCTCCCATTTCTCAGCCTCCACTAGTACCTGGGACTAAGGGCACAAACTGGATTTGGAATGTTCTTAGTCTCCCGCTATCAAAATTCCCACGCCACAAAAGCCAACTCAACTCTTTCTCAGGGTCATCCCAAGTACGTCTGAGTACAGTCATTCTAGCTCTACTGTTAACGGAGTGTTAAGTAATTTACTGTATCACGTGATATAGAACTTAATGAAACTTGTGTTGATTGGAAAGTTAGTTATGTTAAACTTAAAATTTTTTTAAGGAACGCGTTGAAGCAGTTAATATGGCTGAAGGAATTATTCATGACACAGAAACCAAGATGGAAGAATTCAAGGACCAGTTACCTGCTGATGAGGTAAGTTATTAGAAACAATCGAAGAGAATATTCACTGATTCTTGAAGGTTGTCTTTATTTGGGTTTGATAGTGATTTGGGTTTTTGAAAACATGAATAAAAGGGCAAAGTTGGGAAGGCAAAAATGAGAATTTGAATAGTGCACTACATGTAAGAAAAGAACATTCTAGAAAAAGGGTTTCTTTTGTTTGTTTTTTGTCTTTTACAGTGCAACAAGCTAAAGGAAGAGATTTCCAAAATGAGAGAACTGCTTGCACGGAAGGACAGTGAAACGGGAGAAAACATCAGACAGGCAGCATCTTCACTGCAGCAGGCGTCACTGAAGCTCTTTGAGATGGCGTATAAAAAGGTACAAGGGCCGGGCGGTGGTGGCGCACGCCTTTAATCCCAGCACTCAGGAGGCAGAGGCAGGCGGATCTCTGTGAGTTCGAGGCCAGCCTGGTCTACAAGAGCTAGTTCCAGGACAGGCTCCAAAGCCACAGAGAAACTCTGTCTCGAAAAACCAAAAAAAAAAAAAAAAAAAAGGTACAAGGGCCGGAGGGAACAGAATGTTACAGGGAAAGGCATAGGAAATAGCGATGGTTTACAAGGGCGGGTGGACGGAATGATGAATACAATGTGAGTTATGTATGAAGGATGAGGTTAGACCTAATGTGAAATATTTTCTCAACAGATGGCATCTGAACGGGAAGGTTCTGGAAGTTCTGGTACTGGGGAACAGAAGGAAGACCAGAAGGAGGAGAAACAGTAACAGTGGCAAGGCTTTGAGAGAGGCCAGAAGGACAACATGAAGCTTGGGAGTAAAGGGACGTCCTGAGCAGAAAAGGGTCAAACTTCAGTCTTTTTACTGTGTTTTTGCAGTAACCCATATAATTTCCTTAATAAATATATGTAGTGAAAATTAGCTAACTCATTTTAATGGGTGGTAATTCAGAAGTAGCAGTTCATACCATTCTGTCGCTAGCCAGTTAGTTTCAGCCACGTCTACAGGGGTGGGGTGGGGCTGTATACCAATCATTATTAAGATATATCTGGTTTGTGCTGAAGGGGCCATGTTTTCAAAGTGTGAAACCCATTTCACATGCAGTAGTCTTGTCATGGACCTTGGATTGTATGTAAATCTTTGTTAGCCAAGAGGACTGCTATAAAGAATGGTCTATTTGTATATGAGGTCATCCTTCAGGCCTTGCAAGACTAAGCTACCTGTGCTATGCATGGTTTGTTGGTACAGAAGCTAAGTCAGTGTAAGCCAGCTGTTAGCCATGGCTTAAATAGATCCAGGACAATGAATGATGAAGTCTTTTGTGGTCCTAAGTCATACTTTCCAAGCTACCTTCTTGGATGGCCTGTGTCTGGCACTTAGATCCTTGATGATTGTTCTTTTCATCCATTTTGGAGGTTTTTTTTAAAAAAATAAAATTCTAAGAAATCTTGATCTTTTTTGTGAGTTTCAGGAAGAAATGAAAATGACTTTCTAACACTGGACACATTGAAGATACAGGAGGAATAATAAAAATACTGGCATATATGCCAGATGTAGAAGCACACTCGGGAAGCCAGGCAGGGCTACATAGTGACATTCTCAAAGTTCTGGCTGGCAGAAACAAATCTAAAGAAAAAAAAGTGCTGTTTCCAGATTCAACAAAATTGAAAAGCAGAGCTAGTTTTTGTTTTTATTGAGCTATATATTTTTCTCCGCTCCTTCCTTCCTCTCCCCTCATGTTCTACCCTCTCCCATGGTCCCCATGCTCCCAATTTACTCAGATCTTGTCTTTTTTTACTTACTATGTCAATTAGATCTGTGTATATCTCTCTTAGGTTCCTCTGTGTTGTCTAGGTTCTGTGGGATTGTGAATTGTAGGGTGGTTTTACTTTGCTTTATGTCTAAAAGTCACTTTTATGCACAAAATTTTCCTTATCCATTCTTGGGTTGAAGTTGTTTTTCCAGGTTTTGGCTATGACAAACAATGCTATGAACATAAGCTGAACACACTTCCTTGTGGTACGATTGAGCATCCTTTAGGTATATACCCAAAAATGGTATTGGTAGCTCTTTGAGGTAGGTTGTTTCCTGATTTTCTGAGAAATCGTCATACTGATACCCAAAGGGGCTGTACCAGTTTGCACTCCCACCAACAATGGAGGAATGTTCCCTTTACCCCACATCCTCTCCAGCATAATTTGTAATCACTTTTTTTTTTTTATCTTGGCCATTCTTATAGGTGTAAGATGGATTCTGAGTTGTTTTGATTTGCATTTCTCTGATGGCCATAGATGCTGAGCATTCCTCACGTGTCTTTCATCCATTTTTTTTAGATTCCTCTGTTGAGAGTTCTCTGGCAAAAAATGCTTTTTAAAGGTTTAGGGTACAAATGTCTCACTCTCTCTGGCATGTCCTTCAGTTCACTCACTTACGGTTAGTGAAGATCTTTTTTCCATTCTTTGGCTACCATTTTGTCTTGTTGACTGTGTCCTTCACTTTACAGAAGCTTCTCAGTTGCAGGAGGTCCCATTTATTGTTTCTCTCAGTGTCTGCTACCTGAATGTGTTGTCATAGTTAGGAGCCACCATGTGAATGTTGGGAACAGACTCTAGGTCCTCTGGCAAGAACAGGTGCTGTTAACCAGCCCCTAGGTTGCGCTTTGTTTTAAACTGTGACGGTTTGTCTTGGTGGTTGTTGCTTTATGAGGCTGCCATTTTGTTCACTGGCTACTTTCCCAGAGTACCTAGGTTTTGATTCCCATCAGCCACACAGAAGCTCAGGACCATCTGTAACTTCAATTCCAGATCAGAAACCTTAGGAATGCATGTAGCACACTTCCATACAGGCAAGACACACTAGAGATTAAACCTACAGTGGAGTGGATGCAACTTTAACCCAGAAAAGTCAAGGTTTTGACAGTCTTGCTATGTAGTCTGGCAAATTAAGCTGGCCTAAAACTGGACACAATCCTGACAGCTAAGTTTATAAGCGTGTATCCCCACACCTGCATGATTTTGTTGTCACTGGTGATTGAATCTAGGGCTTCAAGCCATTGGAAGTGCATCTGTCAGCACATAAAGGTGTTTTGTTGCTAAGGATCAAACTCAAAACTTGTCTTGAGCAAGTTCTATTGACAGCCCAAGACAACAGATTTTTGTTGGTGTGTATTTTGTTTGGGGGACAGCTGTACAGTGAAGGGTGACCTTGAATTTCTGATCTTCCATCTGTCTCACAAGTGCTCACTCACCCCCATACCTGGTGGTCTGTGGGGTGCTGGGGATGGAGCCAGTCTCGTGTACACTAGTAAGCAGTTTACCAACAGAGCTGCACCTTCATTGGTCTTCCTGCTTCAGCATCCCAAGTACTAATGCACACTAACTACCCTGCTCAGAATATCAAAGCTTTGTTTATACCTGAGACGTGGTTTTCTCTGTAGCCCTAGCTGTCCTGGAACTCACTCTGTAGACCAGGCTAGCCTCGAACTCAGGCCTGCCTGCCTGCCTCCGAACTGAAGCTGGGATTAAAGGCTTGAGTGCCGCCTCCTTGGTTAAGGGAAAAGTTCTTAATTAGGAAAGGAATATAAAGAGGAATTAAAACCACAAGCATGAGTGATGTTTCCTGAGCAACACAATTTGAATAGCCAGAATAAGCAGCAATCCTGTGGGTCTGTTTGGTGCTGCTGTACGGGTTTGCCTGGTGCTAGGAGAGCCCAACAATTGAGGTCTGAGAAATCTATCACATTTCCTGCAGCATCATCCTGAGACTGGTAGAGTAGGCAAAGGACTGAGTTTGCAGCATCAAGCAATTTTATATTAGCATTAGTCTACTTAGGAGGACAAAACCCTCATCCCCCTTTAGGACCTCAGACCACAACACTCAATTACTTCCTAGGCAGATGAGGAACCTGTAGTTTCCTCTGTTTTATTTACAACTTTAAAATCTCCAAGTCTCACCGGGCGGTGGTGGCGCACGCCTTTAATCCCAGCACTTGGGAGGCAGAGGCAGGCGGATCTCTGTGAGTTTGAGACCAGCCTGGTCTACAACAAGAGCTAGCTCCAGGACAGGCTCTAAAGCTGCAGAGAAACCCTGTCTCGAAAAACCAAAAAAAAAAAAGAAAAAAAAAAAATCTCCAAGTCTCTTAAACTGTCGTGGAACAGGGCACATAATAGCAGTGGAACACTTTTCATACAGACTCGATTAACGTCTTGTTACCTTGCAGTCCACACCTGACGCTGAACCCTAAGTATTTCAGCATCCACTTTACACGATTCCCACAATTATCAAGGCCAGGAAAATCAGCACTAAAATAACATTTTAAGTTATAATTCATATTAAAACTGTCAAGTATCTTGCTCACAGCTGAAATCCCAGCACTTAGGAGGCTGAGGCCTATTACCCTGTCTTTGAGGATGCTAGGAAACACTCCACCACCTGCTTTATATCCAGTATCTGCAACACTTGCTAGGGTTAAATGTTTTTGGACTTTTTGGTTTTTTTCCTGCTCCAACCAGAGTCCCATAATAAATTTTGCTTGGAACTGGGATATTTCTCAGTGGAAGAATAGGCATTCATTTTACTAACATACTTGATGATGAAGTGTTCACATTCAACCTCGGTGGCCAGAGGTTTTGTTCTTTTCCATACTGGGTACCTTTATGTCCAATCCTGACACCACCAGGAGTTAGCACTAGATCCCACAAGTTCAGCATCTGTAGGTCTACTTTGGATGCCTAGTAAGAGTTCCAGGCTGAACCTGACAAATGGGACCTTGCTGGATTTGACAACTTGCTAGAGTGGCTCACAGAACAGGAGGACACACCTTATCCATTCCAGAGGATAGTACAAAAGATACAGAATAACAGCCTAATGAGGGTCTAGGAGAGTCATGAGCTCTGGGCTTGTCTCTTGTTCTTGCTGCTACTACAAATGAACCTACCCGCTTTGCTTTCCAAATGCTATGTTTGGCTTAAAAAGTTCCTGGATCACCTCTCCTCCTGTGGCTGCAGCACACTGTCAGTTTTATAGCTCCTCAAATATATTAGACTCCTAATTTACTCACCCTCCACGCTTTATTTCAGAATTAGATTCCTTGTCATATACTCTCATATCCGATTATTTTAATACACAAAATATACAGATCGGCTGGGATTACTGGTTCACACCTGTAACCCCATCATTCTGAAGGCTGACGCAGGAGTACTGCCCGGATTTTGAGGCCAACAAAGGAAGTTATAAAAATTACGAACGGTTGCCAAGCAGCGGTGGCTCACGCCTTTAATCCCAGTAATAGAGGTAGAGAGGTGTGGCTCTCTGAGTTCAAGGCCAACCTGGTCTACGAAGAAACCCATCTCGGAAAAAAACCTTATGAGCGGTTATAAGCTCAACTAAACTGTGAATTCCATTAAAGTTAATATTACTCGATTCACCGCTTTCTAGAAAAACTAGAGTTCAACAACTTGCTCGGAGTTCAAATCTTTTGAGTGCACACAATTTGTGAAGTTGGAGACAGACAACTGGAAAGCTTAACTCGTTGACAGTTCTAACGTTGCCAACGTTCTCCCCACCTCCACGCTCAACAGTTAACAAAACACGCATGCTCTCAGATACCTTGGGTCTCCAACCTCAGACAACCCTTCAACCCCCAAAAGTCCCAGAACCACAATAAACCCACAGTAGCACTGAAACGACAGGAAACCGTCTTTCACTCCAGCGCAGCCGATCGGCTCCAGCCTCGGTGAAGCTCCTGATCCAGACCTAGAGGCCAGGATTTTGAACTTTTGTTCGCGAAGCCACGATACACGCAGGTGCACCGCACTTGGGTCAGCGACAAAGCTGAACGGCGGAGAGACATCCTCTGAGCTTTCCAAACACCTTTGACCACTCGCACGTACATAGGAGTCGGTCCGAGTAACCAGATTCTGCGCGGCAGAGCTTCAGGTGTCCGTTCAGGTGAAGGGGCAAAGAACGGAAGACAACGACCACTCTCTCGCGCCCTTTAAGAGCCACCGCCATTCCAGCCCATAGAAGCCGAGAAAAAGCACGAGAGTCCGCCCGCTTCCTCCTCCAAGGCCGGCGGGGCCGGAACGGAGGCGGTGCTTCCCGCTCCCCGGCCTACACCTCACAAGGCAGCGCGGCCGCAGAGGCAGCCAATCAGAAGGCCTCTTGTAAGCGGAGGCGCGAGAGCCAATGGGAAGTCGCGGCGCGCGCAGAGCCTCTGTGCGACGCACCGGCCCCCTCCCTTCCGCCCGCCGCCTTCCACTCCGCCCCTGGCGGAGGAAGTGAGATCAGAGGCCCCATGTGAGCGGATTGCAACACATGCAGCTGCCTGGAGAGAGGGAGCCGGTGTCCTACGTCAGAGCCGCCGCCGCCGCGGAGCCGCCGCCGGGGAGGAGCAGCCGCTACCGCCCAGCACTGGGCCCCTAGGTAAAGCGGGCGTGGGAAAGCCGGCGCCCGATGCCGCGGGTTGTCGGGGCGGGAGGAGAGGGCAGCTCGGGGGGTGGCGACGAAGGGGGCCTCTCTGCCCCAGCGGCGGCGCTAACTCTGTGGTCTTGGTGTCTCCGGGCCCCGCCGGGCCGCTCTAGGGAGGAGGAGGCGAGAAGATGGCGGACGACCCCAGTGCTGCCGATAGGAACGTGGAGATCTGGAAGATCAAGAAGCTCATTAAGAGCTTGGAGGCGGCCCGCGGGTGAGCGCCACGTCCGCCACCCCCCTGCACTCTTGGATCCGGGACCCTCAGGATGGCCGCCCCCACCCCGCATGGCCGGATGGGGAGAACCCGGCACTAGCCAACTCCCGCCTTTAGACCTCCGGGTAGTAGCCTCTGACTGGAGGGCGAGGGTCGGCGCTGCTGGCCGGGAAAGAGTCCTCCCCCCACCCTCTGGGGGTAAGGAGCCGGCTCCCACGGCTCAGATCACTCGGTCCCCTCTCTGGAGAAAGCCCCTGCGACTTTTGTACCACTCTCGAGCCCTTAAATCCAGCTCCTCACTTTTCGGGCTCCTTGTGCTGCCACGCGACTTGGGTGCTGTTGGGGTAAAGTACTTGGCGCTCCTTTCCGAACGCCCTACCCTGATTTTCTATCTTACTCTCGCTTCACGTTCCTCAGCCAGGCCTCATTAAAATGGCCTCCCCCACTTGGACTTTCAAGTCCCGTGTGGGTGAAGTTTTGATGGGGGCTGTAAAGGAGAGTTGGCCAAGGGAGATCTTCCCGGCTCACCTTTATTTGTCTGGGTCCTAGACCTCTCCGACTTTCCCTAAGTTTTCTAATTTCCCCGGGGCTTCCTGGTTTTGGCTGTTCCAAGACTCATCTATAAACCGAAAATGCCAGCGTGTGCTGGATGGGCTGGTGGTGTGTTTTTTGTTTTTGTTTTTGTTTTTTTTTTTGTTAACAAATTTGTTGTATGCTCATTCAAGATAATTCCAGGTAATGAGACTGTTTGATAGGAACCATAACATTAGCGTCCTTGTCGGCTTTTCTTTGTAACTTCTTGGGAATGTCATTGTCGAGTTTCCTGATGGATTAATAATGCTGTGGAAATTCAAAACTTACTTAAAGGGAGCTTCCCGGCTCCGTAAGTTTTTATAAGAATTTGTTAGTGTGTTCATTCCTGGGTGAACAAGCTAGGTTGAAAGTAGCCATATGTTTGCTTTTTGAGTTTGCCAGAGGTATTTGTGTTGCTTCCTTGTATTGCTGTATTTACTTTCCCAGTTATAGAAACTTTTTACTGTTTGGCTTCCCGGCACCCTAAAAGTGGAACGTTATATATTGCTGCACTCCAGAGCATAGTTGTAACAGTGCCTTTCTTCCAGGCCATGTGGGAAGTTGAACAGCCCACAGTTGAGACATTCTGAGTTTCAGCCCGAGTTTGTCACTGAAGTTGTGTCTGACAGTTGTGTGATGACAACGTTGGCACCCAACTCATTAACTTTTTAGGTGGATTCTGCTTCATTCTACCAAAGTTCATGGTTTTAGAGCCGGATGCTTTTGCTTTGGTGTCTCATTCTTAATAAACGAGCAGCTCTAATTTCTGTTTGGGATTAGACATTTGAAAGATCAGCCTGAAGGTCTTTGCTCATCCCTTTGATGTAGTGTAAAATCTTGAGATGAGGTTAGATAGATGCTTTTGTTGTTATTTCTTAGGGTGTTTTGTTTTAAATGGAATATAAAGACTTTCTCATAGGAACTTGTGTCGTGTGGAGAGTGAGAAAAAAATAAGCCCAAATGTGAAAATCATATAGGAATGTTACTAGAGGTCATGATTCATTAGGTCGCCAAGAATTAGCCAGGTTGTTTCAGTAGGCATCCTTTTGTTGTTCCTTAAAGCTTTCTGTGGGGTACTCATTTATGGATGCCTCCTGCGACACTGTTTCAAGATGGACTTGAACCTGTAGGTTATCTCAATGCTTTCATTTAGGGTTCTTTTATTAGAATTTGGATATAGTACATTCTCTGAAGCAGTTTCAATATGAATTCTTTTACTAGTTTGCTCGTTTGAGTGAAGTTAACATTGAAGGCGTAAAAAAAAAAAAAAAGCTACTTTTCTTTCTCCTAGTTGATCTCATTCTTAGATTTGTTCCTAGCCATAGTTCCTAACTACTTGAAAGTGTTAAGACTCTCTTAAAAGTCTTTGGAAACTTTATTTTCTAGTTTAGAAAAGTTCAGTAAAGTTTGAAGCATGCTAAAGAGTATGTTAGACAGGATTACGCTGTCTAAATTAGCTAGGGGCTCTTCCTCTAAACAAGTAATGTAATTTATAATCTTTTCCTGCTTTGCTTAATAATTTAGCCAGGATCTGGTTGCACCTCGAACCCATGGAAATGCTAAAATCTCAGTTGTTTGTCAGGTAATCAAAAGTTTGTTGTATGTGACTCAGAACTTTCTTGCTATGTATCAGTTTCTTTTGGGAAATGGCAAGATTTCATTCTCATGGCTGAGTTAATTTTAAGTGCCCCTCCCCCCCTGAAAATTTTAATGGTTTTGTAAACCAAGCTGGCCTCCAACTCATTATGTGGCTGGCTGAAGCTGGCCTGACTTCTGATCTGCCTCTATCCCCCAGGTGCTGAGGTTATAGGACGAGCCTGGCTAATATTAAAATATTTTTAGGATGATTGTGATGAACCTTAAAGACAAATGGCAAAATAGATCCATATGTGTCAGTCTTTAGAGGTGCCCCAGTTTAACATGCATAGAATTATCTCAGAAGTAAATAGGAACTTGTGGGCAGGTTTAGGATGTGGGCCCCATTAGCTTTCTTTTAACTTCTTTGTGTGTGTGCATGGGTATTTGTAGCGGTCAAAGGACAACTTTGTGGTGTTAGTTGGTTTTCTCCTTCTACTTTAAGTCACATTCTGAGGCTGGAATGCAAGTCATCAGGGCCCCAAATTTTTTGAGTTACATTCTTACTATGTTGCCCTGGCTGGCATCGAATTTGATATATAGCCGAGGATGGCCTCTAGCTCACAGAGATGTGTGTGTCTCTGCTCGTATATGCTGTCACCATTCTCAGCCTAAACACTACTTTTTAAAATTTGCCCGAGTTATTTTGAAGTTTACTCAGTCATTATGAGGTTATCTTTTGATATATAACAAATGTAGAGTAGCTTAAAAAGAGCTACCCCAAAATGGACTCAATAGTTAAAATACATTGACAGGATGAAGTCACCACAACATGATTGACTGAGCGCTTTGTCATAGATGCTTTTTAATGTTCACAACAACAAATGTCACCAGTTGATACACAAAGCAGCTGAGGCCGAGAGCTTAGATAACTTGTTGTCTTGAATGTCAGAGTGTGAAAATGTAAGACACGCTAAGCATCAAACAAACTACAGAGGCCGGCCTCTTTGACCTATAATTCTGAGCTTGGTTTACACATGTGTAACTGCATAGTAATCCACATTCTAGTTTGTGAACCAGTATGCTGCTTTGGAAAACTGTCTTTTCCAAAATCTACAAGACTAGTCTTAAAAATTACTCTGAGTCCAGCAGGTTGTATTGTTGTGGAATTACATCTACAAAGGCCAACTACTGAAGGAGAAATTTGGTGGACTGGTTTTATAGCACATGGTGTGTGAGCCGGTTTGAAGTGTTCCTGTTTAGATGGGCTAATAGGATAAGCAGCCAGTTGTTTTCTTACATATAAACCTCCCTTAGCACTTACCCTGTATAAGTTTAGCTCTTTATGATTACTCTTAGTATATTCCCCATAGTTGCCTTATAAGGAAAAACATGTACATTACCAAAACTGGATCCAGTGCCACATGAGTTGAACCACACCTGGTTTCAAATAGGGAACTTACAGCGGTTTCTAGGCCTTTTTGTTTTTCTATTTTGAGATAAGGTCTCCTGTGTTCCTGGTTGAACTTGTACTCTTGATCTTTCTGCCTCGATCTCCCAAATGCTGCAATTATAGGAATGAGCCACCATGAACAGTTCATTACTCTAGCTGCTGGGAAAAGAAATGGCCCCGAGTTCAAGGTCAGTTGACTACAGGAGACCCTTCTGTAAACATCTTTCTCCTCTTAATAAAAGAAACATTTTCTTTTTGGAGACAAGGTTTTCTCTGTGTAGCCCTAGCTGTCCTGGAACTCTGTGTATCCTAGGTTGGCCTTGAACTCAAAGATTCACTTGGCCTCTGCCTCCCCAGTGTTGGGATTAAAGGTGTGCCACCACTGCCCAGCAGAACATTCTCAAACTAGTGAATTTCAGGTAGTTTTTGGTTTTATTCATTTCTCAATATTCTTTTTTAAATGAGGCTAAATTTGGATTTTAAAGATTTTTTAATAAGGTTTAAGCATGCGGATTAAGGGACTGTGTTACTCAGAAGAAAGTAAGACACACCCAGAAAGTAGTAAGGGCTTCTTAAAGAAGAGTGTAGGGAAGTAAGCTTTTCATATTCTTGAAGGCGTGGTTGTGACTCAGGTGATACATTGGCTAAGATCCTACTTGATGACACAGTTACAAAGCTAGTGTGTATGATTTTCAGCACTTCTCTCCAAAAAGAAAGTCTTAAGAGTGATAGCTTACAGTCATTCAGTCTTCTTTCTCCTCATCTCGTACCTCTTTCCATCCCTTCCTCCATTCCTTCTTGTTTTGCACACTCCGTGCATTTGCAAATATATATTGGGAGGAAGAGTGCTGGAGATTGAACTGAGGGTTGCAAACAAGCACTGAATGAATGTTCCAAGCCATTTTTTTTTTTTTTTTTTTTTTTTTTTGGTTTTTCGAGACAGGGTTTCTCTGCAGCTTTAGAGCCTGTCCTGGAGCTAGCTCTTGTAGACCAGGCTGGCCTCGAACTCACAGAGATCCGCCTGCCTCTGCCTCCCGAGTGCTGGGATTAAAGGCGTGCGCCACCACCGCCCGGCTGTTCCAAGCCATTTTTAAAGATACTGGTTTTGCTGCTAGTGGTTGAACTCAAGGCCTGTCCATTTCTGGCAGTTACCCTGTTACTAAGCCACAACTTGAGCTCTGAGTCTTTGGGGGTTAAGGAAGAATCTTGCTCAGTTTTTACTGCTGGCCTGTTTCAGACTTGGCAGCTATCTTCCAGGCTTTCCTGTATCTACCTAAGCCACTAGAGATTCAGGCTCTGAAAGAGCTTTCATTCTTCCCTTTGTCTTGTGTGCCATGTCCCATCTTAGATTTTAAAATGAAAAACAGGAGAAGAGTCAAGAATCTGAATATTTATGATTCAGGGAGAGGTGAATATAAAACCAGTTGCAGAGACTTGTTTGACATATGATAGGTTATATGTATTTAACTATGCATAGAAATCTTGGATTGTGCTGGGCAGTGGTAGCTCATGCCTTTAATACCAGAATTTGCAAGGCAGAGTCAGGCAGATTTCTGTAACTTCAAGGCCAGCCTGGTGTACAAAGTGAGTTCCAGGCAGCCAGGGCTGTTACACAGGGTTTCTCTGTTAGTCCTGTTATATCCATTGATATTTAGAAATATCTTACAGGAGCTAGCTCTAGTGGCACGGGAGTGATTTTAGCTACCTGGGAAGCTGAGGCAGGAAGTTGCATGTTCAAAGTCTGCCTGGATAACTGACATTCTGACTCAAAATAAAATGTAAAAAGCAGTCTTGTGATACAATTCAGTGATAGAGTACTTGCTTAGCATGTTCAGGGTGAGTCTCAAAAAATTTGGTGGAGAGTAATTGCACACAGAGGAAGGAAGGGGAGTGATGAGCGCATCCAATTAGGATGTGGTAGTCTTCCTCGGGTAGCCCTCCAAGTGTCTTAATTCAGAACTAGTCCTAAGTGCTGGAGTATTCTGTTCAGGAGTCCTATGTCCTGTGGATCTAATGAACAAACACTCTTTGAGTTTCGAGTCTTGACACACATTGCGATAGGAGATGTACTTAATCCTTCCAGGGAAGGGAGATCTCTAGACGCATTCTTCAGTAAGCAAGTGTACAGTGTTAGCATGCATTTACGGCGGAATGTAGTAAGGTATTTTTATTTTTCTATCCTTCCTGCCATACCACATAGACCAATTGGATGTACCCTTTAACAAGAGGGTTCTTTGAACTAGGGCTTGAAAGAGTACTTGCATGCTAGTTCTAGTAAGATAACTTGCTTGTAAGATACTTGTTGGAGTCTGCTTGAAGAGTGGGAAGGAAAATTTTTGCCTGCCCATTATCAGGTCTGTCCGTCCAGTTGATCATCTCCAGCAGAGATTTCTGAGTCCAGCCCATTCTCCAGGAATCTCAGAATAGAATCTTCTCCTAGGATACATTCTGTAGGTGTCTTTTCATTCTTTCGCAGCCTGCTATCTTAAGAGGGAGTGGAGGGGGGTTGGAAGGTTCGAAGCTCTTTTCCATGAGGTTATAAATTATATGGCTTCCCGCTCAGGCACCGAGAGCTCCGTGAGACTGCCTCTAATAGCAGGCTTTAACATTGCCATTTGACCTGCTTTGGACGCTTGGCTACTATCTTTACTCTTGTTGCAGCCCTTCCTACTAGGTTCACAGGACTTGGCATGTTTGGGTTCCTGGAAACTCTTTGTGGTCATTCTGATAACCTGGGACCGTTGGCCTAGACTTGGTGTCTTGAGACAAAGTTTTGCCTTGTTATTCAGACTAGACTAGTCTTGAACTCCTTACAATCCCACTGCCTCAGCCTCCCAAGTGCAGGATTATAGGCATCTAACATTGATCCTTTAAGGCTTCCTTGATTTTTGGTTTGGTTTTTGTTTTCCAAAATAGGGTTTTCTCTGTGTAGCCCTGACTGTCCTGGAACTCGATCTGTAGACCAGGCCCTTGAACTCACGGAGATCCACTTGCCTCTGCCTCCTGAGTTCTAGATTAACTTTGCTTTTATGTCTGGTGTCTTGGGTTGATAGAGAGAAAGAGGTCCCCTCTTATTTGTGTTGGCAAGGTCAGGCTAGCTATGTCTCCATCCTCCCCACCTCCATCCCTAGCAGGGTTTCTCTGTGTAGTCCTGGCTGTCCTGGAACGTGCTATGTAGACCAAGCTGTCCTCAAACTCAGAGATGCACCTGCCGCTGCCTCATGCGGGGATTAAGGGTGTGCATCAGGCTAATTTTGAGTTTGTGAGTTAAGTGATCATCAACTTTAACCTCTTGAGTAGCTGGGCCTGCAGACATGACCCTGGCTAGGACTGTGGTTTACTCTTGTCGCATTATTGTTGATCTTCTAAAATCTCCTTTAAGGGGAATGACCTTTGTCAGGGGTTTTGTCTTTTTCCCGCTGTGTCTTTTATTTGTATTTGTGGTACTGCTTGGAGATCAAATCCAGGACTTAGCTCATCCTACACAAGTATTCTACCACTGACCTGCCATGGCTCCATCCCACCATGTCTGTGACCTTCAAGTTACGATTTTATCCACACATCAAAAATTAAATCCACAAATGCTTTTTTACTGTTAATCAGTCAAGCTTATCAAACCCTTTGTAGTGAGTTAGACAGGTATTTAAGAAAAATGTATAAAATAAATTGAGAAAGTGGGGGCTCATGAGCTGGCTCAGTGGATAAAGATGCTTGAGGCTAAACATCAGGACCTAAATTCTGTTCTTGGAACTGATACACGCAGACACACACACAAAAGTAAATACATGTAATAAAAGTTGTGTGGTTTTTTTAGGGGGACCTTTTTTCTTTTTTACCTTCCAAGTTCTGTGATTTCAGGCAGTAGTCACAAGCCCAAATTATAGTCTTAAATGACATATTGGATACTATTAAAAAAGAATAAGGTAACTACTTGGACAAAAATTAGAAAGTATCTTAGCAAGGCAGGTGTTTAAAAAATGTTACTTTGAGGGGCTGGAGAGATGGTTCAGCATTTAAAAAACTGGGTTTTTCTTTTTGCCTTTTTTTTTTTTTTAAGGATTGTTACCATGCATGCTAAGTAATAAAGTAGCTGAGCCCACACTTGTAATCCCAATAGTGGGGAGACTAACCTTCAAGGCCAACCTGAGCAATGAGACCCTTTCTCAAAAGAAAAGATTACTTTGTGCTTGCCTAGTGTGTACAAGGCACTGCAAAAAAGTTGGCTTGGGCATTGGTGTTGTATTATGTGGCTGGAGACTCTTTGGCATGGTAGAATTGATGGAGGAGGGTCATCTGTCTATGTGTTACTTTCATTGGTTAAAAAAGAAACTGCCTTGGCCCTTTAATAGGACAGAAAATTAGGTAGGTGGAGTAGACAGAACAGAATTGCAGGAGAAAGAAAGCCGAGTCAGGCAAAAGTCTCAGGCAGATGCCATAGCTCTCCTCTCTGAGATGAACACAGGTTAAGATCCTTACTGGTAAGCCACCACTTCGTGGTGCTACACTGATTACTAAATATGGGTTAAAGCAAGATATGAAAATTAACCAATAAGAGGCTGAAACTAATGGGCCAAGCAGTGTTTAAAAGAATACAGTTTCCGTGTAATTATTTCGGGTAAAGCTAGGACTGGAAGCAGCCCGCCGCTCTACACAACATAGAATAAAACTGTTACAATTGGGATGTTTCATTATTTTGAGATAAGATCTCTGAAACTGGCCCTCTTGTCTCTACTTCCCAGGGTACCCCATAGCTGCTGTGGGTCATTCTTGTATTGTACAGAGGATTGAAGCAGTTAAAATCTTTTTGAATTATTGGAAATTGAACCCATGACCTTGAATGCTGGGCAAGTGTTCTTCCACTAAGCTGTATAGTCTTAGGCCCCAAAATTCTGTTGGTTGTTGTTGTTTAGATTTAATTTATTCTGATAAATAAATGAATATGTGTGTGCAGATGCATGAAGATGCCAGATTACCCTGGAGTTAAAGGCAGTTGTGAGCTGCTTGGTGTGGATTTGTGGATTGGACTCAGGTCCTCTGGAAGAGCAGCAAGTGCTCTTACTCCAGCCTTAACATGTTGTTCTTAATGAGCATCGATGGTGAGGGAAGTGTGTATTCAAAAGACAGTTAATGGGAGAGTTGTGCTTTTTTGTTTGTTTCAAGACAGGGTTTCTCTGTGTTGCTTTGAAGCCTGTCCTGGAACTCACTCAGACCAGGCTGGCTTTGAATTCACTGAGAGCTGCCTGCCTCTGCCTCCCTAGTGCTGGAATTAAAGACAGTGCTATCACCGCCTGGCTGAGAGTTGTGTTTTTCCTTTATTTCAAAACACACATTGGTCAAGAAAGGCTCGTCGTCATCCCTTTATACTTTCCTAACTAGAGCACTGATAGTGAGATCCTAACATTGATTGAGATTGCTGTCTCCTTGTAGTGCATTGTTTTGACAAAACTAGAGAAATTTTCCAACTTCTGCTACTTCCTGGTGGAATATTCCAGTATGTAGTGTTGGGATGTTCTGTTAGTAAGGGTGGCTATTACCAAGTGTGTTTTTATTTTAGAGGATAGAGTGGTCTGCTTTGGGCGATAAAATGCTAAGATGATCCTTGTAAACTACTGGAAAATGGCTGCTACATTAAATCATTCTATACCTACAAGCATCGGGAGTATATGCGGGCGGGCATGTGTGACATGCCTGCTGTCAGGACTGCTTGTGGGAGTCACTTCTTTCCTCCACCAGGTGAGCGCCAGGGATTGATGTCAGGTCATAAGACTTGACAGTAAATTACTTTAACTAAGCCATCTTTAATCTTCCCTCCCTTCTCTTTCTGTAGACAAGGTCTCAAAGTAGGCCCTAAGCAGCTGATCTTTCTGCCACCACACCTTGTTTATGTGATGCTAGAGATCAAACCCAGGAACTCCTGCATGCTACCACCAACTAAGTTACATTCCCAGCCCGATGACTAATTTTCTAGTTCTAATTTTGTGTTCTAACCAAGTTCTATCCACCCCTTTACCTGCATCGTAGATAGTGGCTTTAAGGTGATCCTCAAAATCAAATGAAAAAAAAAGTTTAGGGTTTATTATGGGTAAAATAGTGTCCTAGCCTTTATTTTATCTTTGTGGATTGGTATTTTTCCTGAAAGAATGCCTGTATGTGAGTGTTGGGGCCCCTGGAGCGGAGGTTGCATAGTGTGACTTGAGACTTGAATGCGGGGCCTCTGGAAGAGCAGCCGCTTAACCATCTCTCCAGCGCTGGTTTTTGTTTTTCAAGATAAGGTTTCTTAGCCCTCCTTTAATCCTAACCCTTGGGAGGCAGACGCAGGTGGATCTGTGTTCGAAACCAGCTTCAAACTTGCTGTGTGGACAGACCATGCTGGCCTCAAATTTAAAGAGATCTACCACACCTGGCAGGTTGATCTTTTTAGTAAGGTGGAAGCTGAGAGACAATTAGTTATTTTAAGATAGCATGTGTTCGGGGTAGGGCCTTGGACTTCCCACAGGGCAGGGTACCCCGCCCTCTCTTAGGACTGGAGCGGGAGGAGGGAACAGGAGGGAAATGGGAAGAGGGGAGGAAGTGGAAATTTTGAATGGTATTATTTATAAAGCAATACAAAAAAGATAGCACGTGTTCAAGCCAAGTGGTGGTGGCCAGCACTCGGGAGGCAGAGGCAGGCGGATCTCTGAGTTCAAGGCCAGCCTGGGATATGAGAGCTAGTTCCAGGACAGGCTCCAAAGCTATAGAGAAACCCTGTCCGGAGAAACCAAAAAAAAAAAAACCTAAGGAATGACTGACTTTATTGAGACTGGATCTCACTACATGCCCAGACTACCCCCAACTCTTAGTGTTCCAAGATTTACATAAGTAGATCTATCCACCTTGGAGTCGAAAGTGTTTAGTTGAATAAAACATCTGATGCCTGCTTATCAGAAAGTATATTGGCACCGGTGCATTGGCTCTCACCTTTAATCCCAGCACTCAAGGCAGAGGCAGACAGATCTCTGGATTTGAGGCCAGCCTGGCCTACAGAGTGAGTTCCAGGAAAGGCAGGGATATGCAGACCTCATCTTGAAAATGGCAAACAGAGGTGTTGGAGGAGACTGCTCTTTAGTTTCCTGGCCACTCAGACCCGAGTAATCATAGAAACTATTAATTACAACACTGTTTGGTCAATGGCTCAAGCATATTCCTGGCTAACTCGTACATCTTAAATTAACCCATTTCTATTAGTCTTTGTATCACCATGAGGCTGTGATCTACCAGTAAGGCTCCAGCGGGGGTCTTTCTCCTTCAGCAGCTACATGGATAGCGTCTACCTGACTCTCTCTCTCTCTATCTCTATCTTTGTTCAGAGTTCCCGCCAGGCTTAACTCTGCTAAGCCATCGGCCAGAACAGTAACCAATAAAAGCAGCACATATACAGAAGGACCTCCCACATCACAAAGGTGTTGGGGTCCAAGCTTGGTTACCTGGGTTGAATCTTCAAAACCTGTGTTAAAGTGAAAGAGAAGTGACTCCCAGAAGTTGTTTCTTTGAGCTCCCCATGTACACTGTCACAGTAACAAATAAATGAGCTGACCTCCAAACATGTTCTCACACAGAGATATATAAATGTAGCTAAGATACTGTATACAGAAGACCTTGCTTTTGTTGTCAGAGACTATTGATTCCTCAAGTATTTTACCGCCACTGTGTGGGGAAATGATTTCTACCCTCGAGAGCACCAGCCTATGGCAAGGTAGCAGGCCTCTTTGAAGTGGTTTATACCCCATGGAACCTGTGCAACAAATGTAGGATTTGGCCATTTCTTTGGTATGGTTGTTTGATGTTTTAGATGATGTTGAATCTGTTGTGCCACTGTCCTAGAAAAGTGGTTACCACTCACCAAAGTCCACTCTACCTCTGTGGACATAGCCAAGTTCAAATAATGTTCCTGTGGGGCTTTGAGAGCTCACCTCTTGTGCCTGTGGGGAGGGACTGTCAGGATCTAGTTGCCATTTAGTGATTACTTACTCTCTGCTCTTCAGGCCTTGTACTGAACACATCCTACATAATCATCATGACCTTGTGAAGTAAATAGATAGCAAGATTCGCAAGAATTTAGGTAATTCTTGGGTCAGATAGCCCAGTAACAGATTAGAGCCTAAGCCTGAATATGCATGATTCCAAACCTGTACTCAAAAGTCATAAGATACCTGTGTTTTTCTTCTGTTGGGGATGCCATCCCACACTCATTGTAGGATCAGAAGACAACTTTGGGTGTTGGCCTTGGGCCTCTTATAGTTTGTCACTGTGCACACCAGCTTTCCAGACCCTCCATTCTTTGCCTCCCATCTTGCTGTAGGATCACTGGGATTACACATAGTCCCTATATCCATCTTCTAGGGCAAGGCACATACTTTAACTACAGAGCTCTCTCCAACCCACTTTAAAGATGATCTAGGAAAAGAAGGAAGAATTGAAGTCTTATAGTGAGTCCAGTAAGGACAGTTTTGGGAAATGGTCTTTATCATGGTTTTAGCATCTTTCCCAGAAATGGTCTAGGTCTAAGTTGAACTTCGGAGCATGATAATAACTTGGGTCATCTACATCCTGGGAGGTACCCAATTGAATGTTGAGCTGAAAGAGTCTTAAACTATGCTCAGCCTCAGCTTGGGTTTTAGGGAGCAAATCTCTAGGCTGTTCTGGTCCAGTCCTGAAATGTTGTATTAGGCATGGTGACCCGTCTGATAAAACAACTGGTGAGTGTAGGTGTTCTTCCGGTCAAAGCTGTATTATTTGGTGATTGTATAAGTAGGGTAGCTCGGTGTGTCTGTACCACTAAAGCAGAATACCGCAGGTGCTGCTGGGCACTGGCCAAGGAGTATGTCTGGTAAGCACCCCAAGATTTATTTGACTGCTACATCCTTCAGGAAAAACACCAATTTTCATATAGCAGAAAGATCGTACACACAAACATGTCTTTGCTGTTTTGTTTTTCTTTTTGAAATCTTGTTTGTATATGCATTTGGTTTCTGTGTGTCTGTGTCTCTTTGTGTGTGTGCCCATGTGCATGCATGTGCCACTGTGTATGTGGAGGTCAGAGGGTAACTTTGTGGAGTGTCCTTGCACCTATGCATGGTTTCTTCAGAGAATCACTGCTGCCCATGGGCAGGCTGAAATTGTTTCATTTTGAGACAGAATATCGAATGTCGGTCAGGAGACAACTTCAGGTGTGTTGGTCCGACCTTATTGGTGACAGGGTTTCTTTGTTGTTTCACTTCCTGTCAAGTAGCTGGCCTTTGGGTTGTGGGGATTCTCCAGTCTCTGCTTTCCATCTTGAGATAGGAGTGTTGTTATTGTTGTTTGTTTTTCTTTTGACATCTTCCCCACTCACTGGCTAACCAGAAAGCCCTAGGGATCTCCCTCTCTCTGCCTCCTTAGTTACAGGTTGTTTGAGGCTTACATTGCCATGTCTAGCTTGTTATGTGAGTGCTGGGGTTCTAGTTCAGATCCTCATGCTTCCAGAGACCGAGCTCTTCTCTGACTGGAGCATCTCCCCAGCCCTTACACTGCCTACGTACGTTTGTTTGTTTGTTTGTTTGTTTGTTTGTGGGGCATGGTCTTGCCACGTAGCCACAGCTGTTTTGGGCTCTTTGTGTACCACCCCTCCAAGTGCTGGGATTATAAATGTGTAGTCATTGCCCCTTTTTTTCCCCTCTTAACGTGTGTAGATGTTTGAGCACCGCGTGCATACCAGGTGCCTTCAGAGTCCAGAAAGGGGGCATTAGATCCCCTATAACTGACTTCTTATGTGAGTCACTATGTAAATAATTGGAATGGGACTTCTGGAAGAGCAACTATTACTCCTAACTGCCAAATCATCTCTCCAGTACTCTCACTGGCTGTTTTTAATTAGGGTCTTTTGATTTTGGAAAGGAGATATAGACAGCGTAGAAGGTGAAGAAACATTAGAATTAGAGAAGGCAAACAGTGTGGTGTGGCACACACCCTTAATCCTAGCACTTGGGAGGCTGGGCAGGCAGAGCTGGGTTCAAGCCCAGCCTGGTCTACATAGTAAGCACCAGGCCAGCCAAGGATACATGGTGAGACCCTGTCTCAGAGATGAGGAGGTAGTGGGGATGAGAATATGCTGTAGCTTGGTCTTTATAGCTAGCAGCTTCTCAAGTGAGAATCTTTTCTTTTTCTAGTGTCTGGAGATCTAACTCTAGGCCTGCAGATGCCAACCAAGTACTTTCATCATTGAGCTACATGCCCCTGCTGCAAGAGTTTTGTTTCTCATTCTCATTGTAAGAGGTATTTGCTGTATGTGAACATGAAATACTCAACTTCCTTGAGATTTTATTCTTGTATTTACACAAACTGGTCTAACAGCTTTGACTTGCCTGTGAAGTAAGTGAGTGTGTCTGCTCTGCAACTTTCCTGGCAGAGGCCTTTAATCTGCTAGTGTTAAAGCTAACATAAAAATTATCAGGCAGTGCTAGTAGCCTGAACCATTCCTTCCTCAGCCTTGGAGTACTGGGATACAGGCATGCACTACCCTGCTCTACTCTACCACAAGCTATGTTTTGGTTTGGTTTGGTTTGGTTTGGTTTGGTTTGGTTTGGTTTGGTTTTTCGAGACAGGGTTTCCCTGTAGTTTCTAGAGCCTGTCCTGGAACTAGCTCTTGTAGACCAGGCTGGCCTCGAACTCAGAGATCCACCTGCCTCTGCCTCCCGAGTGCTGGGATTAAAGGCGTGCGCCACCACCGCCCGGCCCACAAGCTATGTTTTTAACATCTAGATTTCAAGCCTTTCTAGCCAAGTGTCTTAGAAAGGTGAGTTAAGAAATAAATGTGTTCCTCACCCCCCCCCCTCCCTACACACACACAGAGCAGGGAAAATTATAGATGGAAACTGGTGGAAGGTAGTTTTGTCCCTAAAATTTCTGGGTGGGTCAGAGATGGACACAATGTATCTTTGGGTGAGAGCCGCCCTGCTCTGTCATTGTGATCCTTATCCCCTTGAAACTGGGTCTCACTGAACCTGAGCTAGGCTGGCAGCCAGGGAGTCCCCGCAGCCCTGTCGTTACCTCCCACCGCCCCAGGGTTACAAGCACATGTTTTTATGTAGGTTCTGGGATCTGAACTCATGTCTTCATGAAAACTTGTACCCATAGAGCTATCTCTTCAGTGCAGTCTTAAGCTTTAAGGGAGTATGTTTCACATTTAGCAATTTGGTAAAAATGTACCCAAAAAAAACCTGGCAAATTGTATTTCTGAATCTGTTTGTCTGTTTTGGTTTTTTGCTTTGTTTTTGTTTTTGGTTTTGTTTTGTTTTGTTTTGTTTTTGAGACAGGCTTTCTCTGTGTTTAGCAGGCTGGCCTAGAACTCGTAGATCCGCCTGTCTGCCTCCAGTGTACTGGGATTAATGGAGTGCACCACTACGCCCTGCTCTGCTTCTGAACCTTTTAAACAGTGAGTTCCAGGAAATAACCATATCCTATCACTAAATGTGTCCACTGCTTTATCTTCTCTGGAATGTTACATAGGGGTGCAAGGTTACCCTACTGTTGTTACTGCTAGATTCGTTGTGGAAAGTCGATAACCGCTCATCTCAAGGTCATTGCTCGGTCTGGCATGCCATTTGTTCTGGCTTTGAGGTATTTTGGGTTTGCTCAGTTTGTCCCAGTAGTCTATTTAGCTTCAAATGTCCCCAGTCCTTCAGGTCTGGGTTCCTGTGCCATCGACTCGGCTCTGTCAGTCCCATCTCAGGATACTGCCCTGTAAACAAGGCTGTGTGCTTAGAGCTGTGGCCTGGTTGGTTTTTGTTTGTTTATGTTTTTGAGACAGGGTTTCTCTGTAATTTGGATCCTGTTCTAGAACTTGTTCTATAGACCAAGCTGTCCTAGAACTCAAAGAAATCTGCCTGCCTCTGCCTCACAAGTGTTGGAATCAAAGGAGTGCGCCTCCCTCATCCAGCTTGAACTGGGCCCTTTGAAGAGAATTCCTATGGTTTCTAAAGTGAAGGTATATGCTTCCTTGAAATTGTTCATCAGGGAAAAAGAGAGAGAGAGAGAAGAAACTGTTTGTATTTAAACTGACTTGTCTTGGGATTGAAGAGGTGGCTCAGCAGGTAGAGCCCTGATTTCTCTTGGAAAGGGGCTTCACTTCCCTCTCTGGCATCTGAGGGCACCAGGGATGCAATAGTGCAGATGAGATAGGCTTGTATACAGGAAAAACACCACACATAATACCTGCTCTGTGTGTGTGTGGGGGGGTGAGGAACACATTTATTTCTTAACTCACCTTTCTAAGACACTTGGCTAGAAAGGCTTGAAATCTAGATGTTAAAAACATAGCTTGTGGCCGGGCGGTGGTGGCGCACGCCTTTAATCCCAGCACTCGGGAGGCAGAGGCAGGCGGATCTCTGTGAGTTCGAGGCCAGCCTGGTCTACAAGAGCTAGTTCCAGGACAGGCTCCAAAGCCACAGAGAAACCCTGTCTCGAAAAACAAAACAAAACAAAACAAAACAAAAAAAAAAAAACAGCTTGTGGGCCGGGCGGTGGTGGTGCATGCCTTTAATCCCAGCACTCGGGAGGCAGAGGCAGGCGGATCTCTGTGTTCGAGGCCAGCCTGGTCTACAAGAGCTAGTTCCAGGACAGGCTCTAGAAACTACAGGGAAACCTTGTCTTGAAAAAACAAACCAAACCAAACGATACATAAACAATTTTGTTTTGTTTTGGGGATGGTTTTAGATAGGGTCTCTGTATATCCCTGACTGTCCTGGAACTCATGCTATAGACCAGGCTGGCCTCTGCCTCCTAAGTACTGGGATTAAAGGCATGTACCACCATGTCCTGCCTTTTCTTTTTCTTTCTTTCTTTCTTTCTTTTTTTTTTTTTTTTTTTTTTTTGCTGGGGCGGGGGGGGTTGACTTTACCTCTCTAGGGCCTGTAAGGTAGCTTTATAAGTAAATACATCTGATGCTCAAAAGCATAGCAACCTGAGTTTGATTTCTAAAAACGCATACGAAAGTGGAAGGAGAAAACTGACTCTACAAAGTTGTGTCCATCCGCCCCCCCCTCCCCCCCCCAGTCTTTAAAACAAAACAACAGTGGCTTAAGGTTCCTGTGAAAATACACAGACTCAGTAGCAGGGATAAGGGACACTTGTACTCGGTTTATTTGATCTACCCATTCCCATGACTATAATAATTACTAATATCCTTAAAGGGGGTGATTTTGTGTGTGTGTGTTCTTATACCGCATTCATGCGTGCCTGGTGTGATGGTTGTGAACCATCATGTGGTTGCTGGGAATTGAGTCTGGGTTTTCTAAGGCAGTGCTTTTAACTACCTAGCCTTCTCTCTAGAAACTGGAGATGTGTATATGTGCACATGTGGGTTCTAGGAAATGAGTTGAAAGGTTTCATATATGTACATAAAGTATCACAGTCGTATTTATTTGCTGTGCCTTAGTCACTTTTCTGCTGCTGTGATTAAACACCACCAAAGCCACTTACAAAGGAAAGAGTTTCTTGGACTTATGGCTACAGGAGTAGAGTCCTTTGTGGAGTGGATTCAGCTCACAGCTCCAGCCAGAAGCCAGAAGCAGAACAAACTGGGACTAGCACCTAGTCTTTGAAACCTCAAAGCCTGCCCCAGTGACATTTCTTCCAGCAAGGTCACACCTCCCAAACATGCCACCAACTGGAGCATTTAAATGCCTGAAACTAATCTGCTTCCTTTTCCTAGCTAGTCCACTTGTACTTGCGTGTGTGGGTGTATTGGCCTATCCATCTGTTGTCACAGTGCCTTTCGGTAGGGTTTGCACCAAGGGTGACCTTGAATTTCTGTTACTCCTGCCTCAAACTATGCTGGTGATTAAACCCAGGGTCTCACACTTGCTTAGCAAGCACTCTACTAACTGAGCTATATCCTAGCCCTAACTGATTTCCTAATTAAAATGTAATTTACATACCATAAAATATACCCCTTTTAAAAGGTATAACTCAGGGCCCTGTCCTAGTCTTCAGTTGCCACGTAAAACACCCTGACAACAGGCAGCTTAGAAACAAGAGTTTACTTGAGTAGTGGTTCCAGCCTGTGCTCCATCATTGCAGGAAAGTCAGGCAGGGACTTCATTTCTGCAGTCAAGAACAGAGAAGAAATGTGTGCATGCTTGTTGTAGAATATTATTTTAAGGTGTATTTTGTTCGTGTTACATCGTTTGCACCTGATGCTCCTAATAAAGAGCTGAATGACCAGTAGCGAGGCAGGAGCATGGCTGGGCGGTAAAGGACAGGCAGGACTGGCAGGCAGTGTAGCTATAGGAGAAATCTGGAAAGAAGGGGCAGAAAGGAGAGAAGGACATCGGGCCAGACAGCCACGGAGTAACGGTGAAAGTAAGATTGCAGAAGTAAGAAAAGGAAAAGACTCAGAGGTAGCCTGGATAACTTAAGAAAAGCTGGAAAGAAGAAACAAGCCAGTATAAGGCCAGGAATTTATGAGAAAGAATAAGCATCTATTTGTGATTTTTTTTTTTTGTGAGCTGGGTGCGGGCCCCCAAAAAGCTAAAAGAGTAAAGCTTCGCACAGAACATGCTTATAACCACTTCTCTACGGTGTCATAGTCTTCTGTGTCCCATGGCACCTACCTACCTAGTTGTTTTCTGAATAAATACTTTATCTAGAAGTAACTAGACAGCATGTGGTCTTTTATGATTGGTTTTATTTGCTATAATTAAACTCATGAATATCAATCTATCTTAAAATTCATTTTAATTATGTATATGGGTGTATGAATGCCACAGCATACATTTGGAGATAAGAGGACAGCCTAAGGGTATTGGTTCTCTCCTTACACCACGAGTCCCGAGAATCAAACTCAGGTCATCAGACTTAACAATTAAGTACCCTTACTCACTGATCCATCCCGCCTGCTGGGATCATCCCATAGTACACCTATGACATATTGAGCTTTTATATTTCTGCATCCTGTATCTTCTGTTTTCTAAATTGTGGGTGGGGCTTCATTCACTTCTGTATGTGGAGTCCAGAAACCAAGGTTTGATGACTTATCACTCTCAAAGTTTATGTGTATGAGTGTTTATCAGAATAGAAGTTTGTGCATCGTGTGCTTGCAGTGCCCACAGAGGTCAGAATAAGGCACCAGATCCCCCTGAACTGGAATTACAGTCAGTTGCAAGCTGCCATGCACATGCTGAGCACTGGACCAGCCTGGGTCCAGTGCAAGAGCAGCAGGTGTTCTGAATCACTGAGTCATTGCTCCAGGCTCTTGTTGTATGGCAAAGCTTTTCCTGGGGAGATGAAACACACACAGCTTTGCTTACCCCAGATAGGGAACCCATGACAGACCACAGTGCCTTTCTGTGGTCTTTGCAAAAATGTCTATTTTTCCAGTTTTATTTTGTATTGGTGATTGAACCTAGTGCTTGCTTAGCAAACACTCTGCCACTGACCTATGTCCTTCGCTGGCTTTTGTTGATGTCTGTTTGTGTAAGGCTTGTTTTGAGACAAGGTGGCCGCCTACTCAGCTCATCTGCCTGCACATACCCCTATGCCCAGGCTTTGCTGGTTTTTAATTTGGGTTGTCTTTTTGTCGTTGAGTGCTGGGAGTTGTTTACATGTTCTTTGTAATCTTTTCAGAAATCTTACCACATGATTTTCACACATTGTCTTATATGTTATCTTTGTGTATGGAACACACATGGGTGTTCGTGTGTGCATGCACATGTGTGGAAGGAAACCAGAGGCTGGCATCGGGTATTTTCCTTTGTCAGTCTTCACTTGTGATTTGAGAAATCTCCACTTGAATCTGTGAGCCTCCTTGGTGCTTGCATGTGGCGGATGCCTTTACCTGTTGCAGCTTCTCTCTCTGGCGTTAGTCATCTTAACCAACTTTATGTGTATAGTCATTATAGATGAGTATGTTCACATTGTAAACCAGTCTTCAGAACTCTTTTCAACTTACAAAACTGGTTTATGTTGCTGCTGTCATACCCTGCACTACTCCTTGGTGTTAGAATTTGAACTTGTGACCTCATGCATGCTAGACAAAAACAGAACTAGAAATAATGAAACCAGGTGTAACTGCTGCTGATGGTGTTTTGAAAGTACAGGTTAAAGAGGTGGTATTCTCCTGGGTCATACTTCAGCCTCATCTTTTGGCTCTAGATATTTGAATTTGTTTGGATACTTAATTAGGTTCTCGGTGTGTTATTCTTCTAAAATTTTAATTTGTGTGTTTGTACACGCATGTTGTGTGATAGACTTTATTGTCTACCGCCCTTGGAGCTGGTGCTACTAGGCATGTGCAGAACAGCTGACGTGTTACAAGGCTCTGGGACCCCAGCTCCATGCTCTCACGATGGTGAAACAAGATGGTCTCAGTCACCCAGCCGTTTTCTTTTGCCCCGTATGACTTCTGTAAGATGTTGAGTTAAACCAGTGTGGTCCAAACACATTCTTGGTAGCATACCCTTTAATCCCAGCACTCTGAGAGGCAGAGATAAGAAGATTTCTGTAGTCTACATAGCTGCAGAAATATACAGAAAGACCCTATCTCAAGGGGGGGTGGGGAAAGCCACGCACAAAATAGTAGGATACGAATTGTTTCATAACTGGGATATTTGTGAATTGCGGTACTCTCTTATCAAGAAAGCATTGGGTATGCTGAATTGGTATTTGAGGATTTTTGTGGAAATCTAGAATTTAAGGAGAAAAGGGTAATATTAAGTGAAATATTTGTCTGGACACCGGAAGACATGTTGCATTGTCTTGGCATAACTTCTCCCACCGAAGAACAACCAGAACCTAAGCCCCTACTGTTGACAGGCTTCATTCATGGTAAAATTCCAGCTTGTTGGTCCTCCACAGCAACCTCTTCTCTTTGTCCTTGAGGTTTTCCCTTTAAGTGCCTTCATTACTTGGCTAATCTCCGTTTTGAAGTAATTGAGCAGCCACTGTCTGCTGGCTCTTGTTAGGCTTCTTTGGAAAATGCACTGATGTGCTTAACTGCCTTTCTGGTGCCATTTAGATGGTGTATTTTTATGATTTCTCACCGTAGCTCGTTTTACTGGTGGTAAACATGAATTTAAACTGGTGTGTTTCTCTTCTCCAGCAATGGCACGAGCATGATATCGCTGATCATTCCTCCCAAAGACCAGATTTCACGAGTGGCAAAGATGTTAGCAGACGAATTTGGAACTGCTTCTAACATTAAGTCACGAGTAAACCGCCTTTCAGTCCTGGGAGCCATCACATCTGTACAGCAGAGACTCAAACTTTATAACAAAGGTAACCGTTCCCCTGTCCGCTCTGTCCGCTCTGCTCCTGCCACAGTGCCTACTGCTGTGTCTTCAGCTCGCTGTTCTTTAGCTTTTTCACCCACTGAGTGTGAAGTGCTATTTGCTGTACTTAAGGGATAAATCCTACTGAAACATCTCAGAGGAAGTTTTGCAAGTGGGATGAGAATTTTGCCTATGAGTCTCAAGGGTTTTTCTGTTTTACTTAAGTTGTGGTTATGGGAACAATTAAAAGTAGAGAAATTGTTTATGTTCTTTGCAGTACCTCCAAATGGTCTGGTTGTTTACTGTGGAACGATTGTAACAGAAGAAGGAAAGGAAAAGAAAGTCAACATTGACTTTGAACCTTTCAAACCTATTAATACATCATTGTATTTGTGTGACAACAAGTTTCATACAGAGGTAAGAGTGAGCACAGAAGCCCCATGCCCATTAGTAGCCACTGTCCTTCCTTCAGCTTCCGCAGCTCCAGTCCACTGCTAATGTACTTTCTATTAATAGTTTGGCTTACACGTTCATATATTGGAATTGTACAATCTAGCCTTTTTCAAGATTGTTTGTGTGGTAGCATATTTCTGTACTGTTCTGCCAGTCTGTCATTGAGCACTCTGTGGTATACATTGATGTCTGGGTTGTTTTCACTGTCTGCCTTTCATGAACAATGCCACTGCACATTCATGCACAGGGATTTGTTTTTATTTTTGTAGATTATATATGTAGAAATAGAACTGGTAGCTCAGATAGTAATCGTAGTTCATCTTTTGAGAAGTCACTTTTCTAAACCATAGGCAACTTTTTACATAGGTATTTTTTCTTTTGTGTGTAGGGGGTGCTGAATTCCTAATCCTCCTGCCTCCACCTCTGAAGTGCTGGGCACTCCATCTGGACATCCTCCGTCACAACTATTTTCAGAATAATGCATGTTTATTATGATACTACTCATTAGGATGTTTGAGGAAAGTGCTAAGGACAACTAATTAGAGGCAGGTGATTGGCTGCTGATTGATTGGTTACCTCTGGCTTGCCTATATTCTTGCACCTTAGCACTAAGCTCACAAATTCCTGAAAAATAGGCAAATAAAATGCATTTGATGCTCGTTTGGGGTTTTGTTTGTTGTTTGTTTTTCCTGTTCTTATAAAACCGGAGTGACAGTGCTAACTATGATGAACATAAATGGTAGAAAAGAAACCTCATTAGACTGACCCAGATCAGTCAACAGTGAGTAATCAGGAATTCACAGCTGGCTCCGAATTCAGTCTCTTGCCTTTCATCAACCTAGAGAAAAACCTCTACAGTGGAATTAGAACTGACATTTGTCTGCAGTTTACAGTGGCTGATTTTTGCTAACTTGACAGGAATTCCAATCCTGGTTGAATCTTGCTTGACTGTATGGTAGTCTAGCTTAACTTTTTCTTAGCTTCTAGTTAGTGCCTGGCAAAGGCCTCTTGGGACTGTTAGCCATTCTATCTGACAGATTTACTTATGTCAACTTTGAAAGCAGATTTTGGATTGTTCTGACTTAAAAAGTACCCAATAGCTGTATTGTCTGACTTTAGCTTGATTATTACATTAGCATAACTGATTTTTACTTTTCTTCCGGTAATCATTAAAATGACTAGTGGAGGTAAGGGTGGAGACTCTAGGGCCCTCAAAGCCTTTGACCCATACCTAGTTTTTTACATGGATCCAAACTAAGGTCCTTACGCATAGCAAGCACCGTACCTACCAAGCCACTTTCCCTCTCAGCCCCTATTGGAGTTCAGTTGTTGAGACAAACTGTTCTCAACATTGCCGGGCGGTGGTGGCGCACGCCTTTAATCCCGGCCCTTGGGAGGCAGAGGCAGGCGGATCTCTGTGAGTTCGAGGCCCACATGGTCCACAGAGTGAATTCCAGGACAGGCTCCAAAGCGGTAGAGAGATTCTTTCTCAAAAATGAATGAATAAATACATAAATTTAATAGAGGTTTTTGTACACCCAAGGATGACCTTGAGCTTCTGATCCTTCTCCACCTGAAAAAGGTTATAAGTGAATCCCAACACCTGATTTTATTTTGTTTAAGACAGGGTCTTGCTGTCTGACCTAGGCTAGCATTTTGGACTCAACTCTCATGCCTCTGCTTCCCAAGTGCTTGTATTAAAGGCATGCCATCACACCAAATTTACAAGATATGTATCTTACTACTGTTTCATTTGTCTAAAAATAGATTGCTAATTCAGTAGCCTGCATTCTGGACATCTTTATAAAGAAGGTTTCTTATTCATTAATTAAAGTAGAATGAAAGATACATCAGTTCTAAAGAGATCAAACTCTAGCAATTAATGATGTTCAAGGCCTTAAGTCTCAATCCATCACAGAAAGTGGGTCTGTATGGGTCCCAGGGGTGCTTACTTACCTCTCAGGAGATGCAGTGATATGGAAATAGTGCATAACTTAGTAGTTCTGTAAAACTAATCATGGGGCTAGAGAGGTGGCTCAGCAGTTACTAGCACTGACTGTTCTTCCAGAGAACCCACATAGCAACTCATGCCTATCTATAATTCCCATTCCAGGGCACCTGACACCCTCATACAGACATACATGCAAGCAAAACACCAATACACATTTAAAAAGCAAAAACAGGAAGCCTCAACTCCTAGCACTTGGGAGGTAGATGCAGGCGAATCTCTGAGTTTGAGGACAGCCTGGGCTACACAGAGAAATCCTGGGTGGTGGAGCTCTTTAAAATTGAGAGGAACATTCCAAATCTAAAAAGTCTTTTTAGTCACGTCTGTTTTCCTTTACTTGTTACTATAGAATTGACTTACAAAATTATTTTGCCCTGGTAGTACTGTCTAGTAAGGCTGAGGTCACTGATAGTTAATAGAAATTTAAGCTGGCCCGAGTGACTCGGAGTGCAAGAGGCTCCCTGGGTGCACTTGAGGAGCACCACTCTAGAAACCAGGAACCAGATATTAAAGCTTGAGCTTTGATTTAGACGTTACACTCTGTATATCATCTTATATCATCTAGAGATAAAATGATGAAAAGGAAAATGAACTACAGTTTTCTGACTTTTTTTTTTTTTTTTTTTTTTTGATTGGTTGGTAGTTGCTTGGTTAGTTGGATGAGGTTTGGAAATGGTCTCTCACTCTGCAGCTTAGGTTGGCTGTGAACTTTTTCCTCCTGTTGCCTCTCTGGTGCTAGAGTTATAGACTGCCATTGTATCCACCTTAAGTTTTGTGTTGTGTTGTGTGTGGGGGATGGGGACGAAAGGGGACAGGCACTGTGGCTTGCTTGTGGAGGTCAAGACAACTTTGTGGAATTCCACATTCTGTCCTTCCACATTGGTTTGGGGGACCAGGTGTAGTCACCAGACACCTTTATTGGTTGAGCCATCTTGCCTGCCCAAGTTTAGGTTTTGAGATATTTTGTTTCTTATTTTTATTATGGTAAAATCCAGATAAGTCACCCTAACTGCTTTTAGTTGTGCCTTTCGGTGTGTACGATCACCATCTTATCCCAGAACTAATCCTGTAACTGTAAACAAGTATTTCCCCTTCTCCTTCCCTGCAGAGTGGAAAACTCCATAGTCATAGCTGATGTCTGCACTTACTCCATTCCCTCCATAGTGTTCATACCATGTTGAGTGGAGTAAAAGAGTTCCTGTGTCGCTGAATTTTGTCTCCGCCTTGACAGAGCCCTGGAGTTGATTGTACAGTGCTGTGTTTGTTTTTTAGGCTCTTACAGCATTACTTTCAGATGACAGCAAGTTTGGTTTTATTGTAATAGACGGCAGTGGTGCTCTTTTTGGCACGCTCCAAGGAAACACCAGAGAAGTCCTGCACAAATTCACTGTGGATCTCCCAAAGAAACACGGTATGTAGGAGGACTTCTTCCCTCTAGCACTAGTCACTAAGCTCAGTTTGTGCTAAATAGTTAGGAGGGGGTCCTGTTTATGTGTCTTTAGCTTGACTGGTTATTTTGTTTCTACTTCATGGCCTATTGTACTCTTAATCTTTAACCTTTGTGTCACAGGCAGAGGAGGTCAGTCAGCCTTGCGCTTTGCCCGTTTGAGAATGGAAAAGAGACACAACTATGTTCGGAAAGTAGCGGAGACGGCCGTGCAGCTGTTTATTTCTGGAGACAAAGTAAATGTGGCTGGTCTGGTTTTAGCTGGATCAGCTGACTTTAAAACTGAACTAAGTCAGTCTGACATGTTTGATCAGGTAAGAAATAAGAAACAGCCGGATAGAGTCTCTAATGTGGGGTACATTTGTCCCCAGCATATTATGCATGTGTTCATATTCCTATCCATAAATTCCCTAGGCTAAAAAAAAAGTCTCTGGGTAGCAATGGCTCGGTGGTTAAAGGTACACACAGCTTTTACAGAGGACCTAAATTTGCTAAATTTGGTCCTAGTACCCACATCAGATGCAGACAAATACCTGTAACTCCAGCTCCTGGTGGCCAATAACTTTTTTTTTTTTAAGGGAGAGGGTGGGATTTTACTAAAGGTATTTAAGGTCCTAATGTTTTTATTTTTATTTGTGTCAGAGGTTGCAATCGAAAGTTTTAAAATTAGTTGATATATCCTATGGTGGTGAAAATGGATTCAACCAAGCCATTGAATTATCTACTGAAGTTCTCTCCAACGTGAAGTTCATCCAAGAGAAGAAATTAATAGGTATCACTAAAATACTATTTTGCTTAGCCTGTGAAATGTTTTTGGTGTGATTCTGAAGAAAGACACTAAAAAGGTATAAAAGAAAGGGGGTGGTGGCGCACGCCTTTAATCCCAGCTCTGGGGAGGCAGAGGCAGGTAGATCTATGTGAGTTTGAGGCCAGCCTAGGCTACAGAGCTAGTTCCAGGATGATGGGCTCCAAAGCTACAGAGAAACCCTGTCTTGGAAATGAAAAGAAAAGAAAAAGAAAACAAACAAACAAACAAAAATCCAGGCAACCGGATGGTGGTGGTTGGGAGGCAGAGTCAGGCGATCTTATTGAGTTCGAGGCTTTCCTGGTCTACAAAGCAAGTTTCAAGAGAGCCAGGACTGTTACATAGAGAAACCCTGTCTTTAAAAAAAAAAAAAAAAAAAAAAAAATCAGGCGGTAATGGTGCACACCTTTATTTCCAGCACCTGGGAGGCAGAGACAGAGAACTCTATGAGTTCAAAACCAGCCTGGTCTACAGATGCGCTCTAGGACAGGTTCAAAAGCTACAGAGAAACATTGTCTCAAAACATTCCGCCCTACCCCTCAAAAAGGGGGGGGGGGGAAGGAGAAAGAAAAGGCTAGGTGTAGTAGTTCATACTAGTCATCCCCACACTAGGGTGATGAGTTTAGATCAAGGTCATCCTTAAGAGTTTTGAGGGCTTTTGTCTGTCTCAAACAAAGCTAAAGTGAAAAAAAAGTAAAAATAGAAAACTAAATATTTTCACTGAGGGGGAGAAAGTATCAGCTGGGGCTGGAAAAGATGGCTCAACGATTAAGAACACTGCCTCCTTTTCCAGAGGATTTTTCTAGCTGTGGCTAGAGAGATGACTTGGGTTAAGAGCACTGCCTGCTCTTCCAAAGGTCTTGAGTTCAATTCCCAGCAACCACATGGTAACTCAAAATCATCCATAATAAGATATGGTGTCCTCTTTTTAGCCTGTAGACATACATGCAGACGGAACACTGTATACATAATAAATACATTTTTAAAAAGGTGTTAGCTGGACATGCCTGTAATCTTATCACTCAGGAAGCTAAGGTAGTGGCATTGCCACAAGTTCCAACCAGCCTGATTTTCAAGGTGAGATTCTGGGGTGAGGGCTGGGTCCAGTGGGGAGGTGGCTCAGTAAATAAAGTGCTTACCTAGCATTCACAAGACCCTCAATTCAGAGGGTCAATTCAGAGCACCAGTATAATATACTTTTGGGGGAGCTTATAATCCCAGCACTCTGTGTGGTAGAGGCAGGAAGATCAGAAGTTCAAGGTCATCCTTAAGTCTAAGTACAGCACCGGCCTTAAAGGGGTGACTCGGGAGGACCTAGGAGCTCAACAGAAATGATCCAGAAACCCTTGGTTTCCTCAGCCACATGGGCCTAAGGCCATGAACAGCTAGACACTGGGAACAGGCTTGCTCTGATGGGTCAGCTGCCGAGCCTGGGACTGAAAGTGGGATTCTCTTTATAGTGATCAGGACTGCTAGAACTGATTTCATAACCTTGTGAGTTACAAAATCCAGAGCTGTGCAGGGCCCTTAGAGAAATTGTGTAATATTTACATATAGCACATGTACATCGTCCCATGTACTTTAAATTATCTCTCAGTTACTTACAATACCTTGTAAATGTCATATAAATAATGTACCTTGTAATATATTATAAATATTATATAAGTAATCGTGTGTTATCATTTAGGTTACAGTGACAAGTAAATAAATATCTGTGTATGTTCAAAACACCCACCGCAGGCTTAGCTCTCTAGTACGTCTTGGTATGCTGTGCTTACTTTTCTGCGTGTTTAATCCATAGTTGACTAAGTTCATGGATATCAAGAGCCACCGTATATTTTATTGTTATATCCCTAATCCACAGGGCGATACTTTGATGAAATTAGCCAGGACACAGGCAAGTACTGTTTTGGAGTTGAAGATACACTAAAGGCTTTGGAAATGGGAGCTGTAGAGATTTTAATAGTCTATGAAAATCTGGATATAATGAGATACGTTCTTCATTGCCAAGGCACAGAAGGTAAAAAAAAAAAGATGAAAAATTGTTGCTGTCTGTTACATTTCTCTGTGTTCGGGAAGCCTTGGTTTCAGGCACAGTTAGTTAGAAGGGAGCATATAATTTCATAGGATCTAGGATCATGTGTCATGTTGTGTCTCTGTCTGTGTCCATGTTGTGTTCCTGCTACTGCCGCCCCCACCCCCCACCACCCACCCCCATCCATTTGATGTTTGCAGTTGAAGTTGCCAAGGAACAGGGCTGTGTCTTTGATGTTTCCCTATAGTGGCAGAGTACAAGGGTGTTTATGGGAAGATTTAGTCCAAGAGTCCTGTCCTTATCTGATCTCCTTATTCTGTCTGGTAGTATTGTGAGAGCCAGGATAACACTTTTTTTTTTAACTTTTAATACACAGAGGAGAAAATTCTCTATTTAACTCCAGAACAAGAGAAGGATAAGTCTCATTTCACAGACAAAGAGGTATGTAAATTTGAGTTCCTTTTGTAAGGGTAACCTACAAAAGCATGAGTACTAGAGCATGCTTCTGACTCCAAGGGAGGGGTCACGTTAGTATAGCTGGGTGTGGTGTACACCTGTAATCTCAGAAAATGCACTCTGGGTGCAAGGCCAGCTAGAACCACACGAGATGGTAGCTAATTGATTATTTCAGTATTTCCCCTCGGGCTATAGCCTCAGCAACAAAATGTCAAACCATACTTAGCCAAAAAGTGTTAAGAAATCAGGAAAACACTCTTATCCTTGAAATAACATAGATTTAATTTGAGTAGTGCTGTCCCACCCTGTGAGACCTATTTTGTTTTATCAACATTTTATCAGCTTTTCCTTTGAACTTAACTAAATTTATAAATGCATTGCCATGATTTATAATGAATGCTACATTCCTAACCAAGACAGCTATAATGGTAACTGCCCTGAGTTTTGAGTTGGGCTGATAAGGAAAAAGCACATGCTGCCCGAGAGCTGACTCCAGCAGTTTGTCCGCTGCAGGGTGCCTTATGGCCAGTTGACGTCATATACATACAATACTGCATGCTTTTGAAAATGAGGCTGACAGTGGGGCTGAAGAGATGGCACAGCTAAGAGCATTTGTTCTTGCAGAGGACCCAGATTTGGTTCCTAACATCTACATGGCAGCTCCCAGCTGTCTATAATTCCAGTTCCTGGGCAACAGGCACAAATGTGGTGGTTTTGTTTGTTTTGTTTTGTTTTGTATTTTACTCTGCCATGTCTCTTCTGGGCTGTTGAATAAAGGGGAACTACAGCAACCTAGTTTCTGGAATCAACAATAGGAATCATTAGTTGACTACTAAGTATGGTTTGACATTTTGTTGCTGGGGCTATAGCCTGAGGGGAAATACTGAAATAATCAGTTTATTAACCATCTCAGTTATTCAGTTATGTTCCCAAGAACCAGGATATTTTTAAGATTATACATTTATAGTACTCAATGGGTAAGAGGGTCAGTGAAGATGGGCTGGGACATTGAGGATCCTAAACTTTGTGTTCTGATCCCATTGTTTCTGTGTCTTGACTGCCCTGTAGACTGGACAAGAACATGAATTGATTGAGAGCATGCCCCTTTTGGAATGGTTTGCTAACAACTATAAAAAATTTGGAGCTACACTAGAAATTGTCACAGATAAGTCACAAGAAGGGTCACAGTTTGTGAAAGGATTTGGTGGGATTGGAGGTGAGTGGCAAACTCCACACAGGGTTGGTTGTTTGTTTGTTTTTGTTTTTGTTTTTTTACCAGGACCTCTTGTGGCTAGCCTGAAATAAGTTAGTTCAAGTGGCGTATGCTCGCTCTACTTGAAAGGTGGTTGGAACAGCAGGTGGAGGCATATTCCTTAGTTTGAACCACTTTTTGGTTATCTTTAATAGTTTTTTACTAGCATATATTTATGTGTAATAATGGATCGTGTATCTGTGATTTGTTTGTTTGTTTGCTTTGGTTTTTCAAGACTCAGTTTCTCTGAATAGCCCTGGCTGTCCTGGAACTTGCTTTGTAGACTGGGCTGGTCTTGGACTCAGAGATCTGCCTGCCTCTGCTTCCCAAGTCATAGGACTAATGGGACTGAAGACTTGTACTACTAGCATGATTTTTTTTTTAATGCGTGTATTTAATATTTAATCTCTGGGGTTTTGTTTGGTGTGTTTCTGTGTGGGCACAAGTGCCGTGGCATGCATATGGAGGTCAGACAGCTTACAGAAATTGGTTCCCTCCTTCTACCATGTGGATCCTGGGACTCTGCTTGTGCAGCAGTGCCTTTACCTACAGAACCATCTTGCTGGGCCTATGTTTGTTTTGGGGAGTACAGCTTTGTGTCTGCAAACACTCGGGTGTCAAAGGAAAACTGGGAGTCCACGCTTTGATCACGTGGGTTCCAGGAATGGAATGACTGACCATCAGGTTTAGCACATGCACTGTAATTCTCTACTCTACTTCTTCCTCTCTGTTATGGTTTTTTTGGGGGGGGGTCTGAGACTTACTGTGCCACCCAAATTGGCCTCTAACTGAGCAATCCTTGTACCTTGGCCTCCCAAGCACTGAAATTTGTATTTGTGAGCCAGCTTGCCTATAGCTAATCATTGCCATTTTGTAATTTGGGAAGAAGATGAGCTTCTCTTGGAAGATCAATCCTTCCTGCTTCAAGAACCCAGATCACTCACTGTGCTTTTGCTTCCTCAGGTATCTTGCGGTACCGAGTAGATTTCCAGGGAATGGAATACCAAGGAGGAGACGATGAATTTTTTGACCTTGATGACTACTAGGTAGTCGACATGGGTCCGGCAAAATGTGCCTCACCCTCCAGCATTCAACCCAAGGAGCATACCCGTGGTGGAATCCAAACAGATCCCTGCCTTACAATTGGAACATTTCCAGAACTTAATCCGTGAACATTGGATACTGAAAAGAAAGCGAAACAGAACCAGACCCAACCCTACACTTTGGTTTGTCATGGAGTCAGCGCAGCAGCCACAACTAAGTCCTAAATGCCACTGGACTAATTTAAAAAAGAACCCCAATTTTTACTTTTACTTGATGGTAAAATTGGTTGCTCTTGTATTTTATGAAAAAAAAAATGATTTTTTTAACCTTCATACATAGAAGCAAAACTACTTTAACTGCTGTAAACCTTCAAAAGTTAGTAGAAGTGAGATCATACTGGTTTGTTTCTTATTTTGATCAGAGAATAACTAAATTGCTGCATTTCGCAGTGACCCATTTACATGGCATTCTCAGCTTAGACTGCACAAGAAGAAATATATGTGGTGAAATATTGGAACTGTTTCTCTCTTGGTCTCTGTTTAATGTTGAAAGGGTGAGTTAATAGGAGGCAATTTCAGCTTCACTCCCTCACACTTCCCACTCCCAGACTGTCTGTTTCAAAGGTGCAGATTGTGTTGCAAAGTCAGACTGAGTGCTGAAACATTGGGGCCAGCGCATTCTTGACTTCCATCTTTTTGGAGGCACATTTGTGCCAAGCATTTGGGAGCTCTTAGTGTCACTAACATTAATGAAGCCCCTCCCCTTTGTCTCGGCCTACTAGGAACCAGTGTGGGATGGACACGATGGGGCTTCTGTGCCATTGCTGGGATTGGGAGAAATAAAACATGCAATTTAAGTGGAACCAAAAAAAAAAAAATGCAAAGATGATTTTGCTTGGATGTATTCTTGATAAACGGAGGTGGTCGTGTTTCCTTGTGTTGGGTGGCATGAGATTATGTGTTTTGATTTTTTTTTCTTCCAAATGAACTGCAAGATTTTTCACATGAACAACAGACAAGACATGTATGACTGCATGTTTCTCAAACCCCTGGTGGGGCTGGAGCATCTGTTTCAGAAGTGGGACTTAAAGCACTCTCAGATGAGAAAGTATGGGAGGAGGGTGGGGAGGGCATGGGGGAGGGATGGGACACAGCTTCTGGCACCATGGATTAAACCATGTTAGATCCAAAAGTTGGCCAAAAACCTGAAGCTTATGCTTCACAGCTGGGCTGTAAGTTGGATTTGAGCCCAGTTGAAGTACAAGGTCATGTTGTGCTCAAGGTGGTGACAGTAAAGGAAGTGTAGGGTGTGCCCAGTGGCAGCAATGGGGAAAGCATACCAAGTGGACTTTGAAGGACCAAAGGTTTTAAAGTCAGTTGGTATCACCCACACTCACCAGGGTGGTGGGGTACATTGGGTTTCAAATTGGGTACTTTTAACACTTTAGTGCCTGACTGCTGTTCCTCACTGACTTGACTCAGTCACTTGTAGCTTTATTGGTCTGAACCAGCTCCTGTTCCCAGGTTACAGACCTGCCTATCGTTCCAATAATCCTGTTTCACTTGAATGAAGGGAGTATGTCTTAAATGTAAAGCTTCTGGTTCTCACACTGTACCCTGAGGTCCAAATGACTGTCTGTCGCGTAACCTGATGTCTCAATCCCCAGTGAGAAGAGTCAATTCTTTCGTGTTCACCAACATGGCAGGCTTCACCAGAACAGGCTTTTGCTTTGGGCTCTGCTGTTTGTTTGCAGAACACCCAAGAGCAAGCAAACACACTCTTCCCAGCAGTACCATAGGGCTTTGCCATTGTAAATGGGTCTAATGTGATATGACAAGACCAGAGAAATTGGATGTAAATTGACAGTTTTGAAATGCTTGTTGTTTCACATGATACATTTAGGGTATGCAGCTCCTTTTGTAGTTTTTATTTTTACTATTTAAGTTTGGAAATGATGCCAAATTTTTGTATTTCTTTAATCAATGTGTTCTCCTTGGTGATATATATTGCATTATATATTGATGTGTGTATCAATATATACCGATATGTGTTACACTTCCGCATACAAACACATACGTGAGAGGGGTGAAACCGTAGCCTGCACTCCCTAGCCTCTGCAGAGAGACCCTAAGAGCAGAATCTCGGTGTTGTGATGTACAGAAATGGAGAAGAGTATTAAACCATATTTAAGAATATATTTTGTGTGCTTGAGATTCTTTAGGAATGTTCCTAGGAAAGTCTGAACTACAGAGATTGAATTCTCCCATTTATTAGATTAGCCATGCCTAATAAATGCTCAGCCTTAGTGATTCCATGTTAATGAAGAATAGCTGAGGTTGCAATTCCAGGGTTATGCTATAGGAGCTTCCACTATCTATGGCCAAGCCAATTTATACCTTTCTCCACTTTTACATGTATGCCAGAAGGGAATGTGCATGTGTCCAGCTTTGGATTTTTGTTTGTTTTAAAATATTTCAAACCTACCTATACTCCATGGAGACAGACTGTGTTACCTAACAGGTAAAAAGGCCTTCATCAGCAGCTCTTTGGTGATAAAACCAAAATTTTATCCTGGTCCCAATTCTTAAGTTAATTCTATGTCCACTTCCCTTTGAGTCCTATAAAAGGTCCCATAGTCCTGTGGTGGTACAAGTTTGAGGCTAATCTTGGCTTCATAGCGAGATTCTGTCTCAAAAAATGAATGAAAGAATAGCCCAGGGGGCTGAGTAAGTTGGCTCAGCAGTTAAGGCTGTAAGCCAAGCCAAGTGGCACATGCCTTGAATCCCAGCACTTGGGAGGCAGAGGCAGGTTCAAGGAGAGCCAGGGATACACAGGGAAATCCTGTCTTGGAAAATGGGAGGGGTGGGGCACTGGCTACACTTGAAAGTGTGCGGGTTCAGTGCCCACATGGTGACTCACAATAGGCTGTAGCTCCAGTCTTAGGGGATCCAGTGCCTTCTGATCTCCGCTGGCACCTGGTGCATGCATTAAAAGTAAATCTGGTGTGATGCGGTTGGTGCATATCTTTAATCCCAGCAGGTAATCTCTTGAGTCCTAGGTCAGATCTTAACAATATTTCTTTTCTCTCCTTAAAGGTTTAGAAACATAGACGTTCATTTAACTTTATTTTATGTGCATTGGTATAAAGGTGTTAGATCCCCCGGAACTGGATTTTCAGACAGTGTGAGCTACCATGTGGGTGCGGGGAATTGAACCCCAGGCTCTCTGGAAGAACAGTCAGTGCTCTTAACCATTGAGCCATCTCTCCAGAGCCCCCCTCCTTTGAGAGTTTAAACGTAGTTGAGAAATAGCTGTCCATGGCTGGCTATTTCCAGTTTGAAGGAAAACTGACCGTTGTGATTTTCTTCTCCTACCCATCACTGCCTTTCCAGTGCTTTCTCATCTGACCCAGAAAGTACTCAGGTTAAAACAGTCTTCCTCTGGAAAGAGGCAGGCACACTGCGCAGCAAAGGAGGGGGTGTTTCTCCTGCAGCATGCCTAGGTGGTGTTCCTAATTAAGGTTCAGCTGTTGGGAGAGCAGGACGTGTGAGCTGAGGCACTTGCCTGTCTGGGCCTGCAGTGCTGCCATCTTTTGTTCCCCGTTCCCATTCCCATACCACAACACTCCCAGACAGGCCCAGCAGATTGGCTGAATGCCACGGTGGAATTTAAGGTTCATGTCAGCTTCCCTGTAGTGCCGGTTGGAATTCGCATCTGCCAAAGTCCCACCCTGATGGAACTGTACCTCAAGGGGTGTAGGAGCTGGCGGGGGTGGGGGTGGGGGGTGGGGGTGGGGGGTGGAAACATGGTGTTAGAGCCTGTGAGACAGGATGCCACAAGGTGGCATGAGGCCCAATGAGAACTAAGGGGAAATAAGCAGACATTCTTCTAAGGTTTCCTGCAAGTGCACGTCCTGGCCTGTGAACTGCCCTGGAGAGTAGAGCCGTCTCCAGGAGTCCCGGTATTCGGCAGGCTCATCCTTACCTGGGCTTAACAGGAACCAGTCTGTAATCCCTGGTCCTTGAGAGGCTTGGGCAAATCAAAGCCAGCCTGTTGAAACGAGTGAGGTCCTATCTCAAAACAAAGGGCTGGGGATGTAGTTTAGTGCTACGTTTGTCCAGTATATGTGAAGACTTTGGGGTTGATTCTTGTACCATGCTGAGCCCCCACCCAATTCCCCAGCACATGAGGTGTTAAAAAGCCCTGGCTTTGAACTGCATGTGACACACCGGCACTCTGGAGGCAGGAGAATAGAGAGTTTTTTAGGCCAGCCTTCTTACCTGGAAAGACTGACAGACTGGCTGAAGAATTTTCATAATGGTGAATCCATAGCACGGTACCTGGAGCTCGATTGGGCCCGTGATGAGACTTGCTATCAAGATTCCTTGGCTACCAGCTTCCTCATGGATGTGTCTAGAGTGACTTTACACCAGTGACCACAAGGTGGTGCTACACTACAAGGATACTAGCTATGGATGACATTTGCGTCGTCTGCAAAGGCCGGATCTCTGGCCAGCATTAGATGTCTGGAACAACTTGCTTTGTCCTTACAGTCTGGAGAAATAGCGAGGGCAGTCAACCAAAAGAGGGAGGAAGAACCCAGGGGGCTCATTCAACGTCTGCTCAGTTTTTGCCCTCTGAAATCTAGGTTTGAACCGTCATCTGTAAAATAACTACCGTCACTGACATTCAAGTTACATAACCCTTAAGAAACCACAGAGACATAGTTCTATCTGTCCAAGCTATTACATGGCAATCTAGGACTCGGTCAGGTCTTTTTGGTTCCAGAGTCATGAAATGCAGGCAATTCTTGCATTAAGGGGGAAAATGTTGGGGCAAGTGAGGTTAAGTGGGCATGCATGCCCACCCACTGGCATGCTTTCCCCCCTGCCTGCGTTGTATCCGGAAACACTTCTTCCCACAGCACACATTTCAGCTGGATAGCCATCTTATCCCCCAACACAGTTGAAGATGGATAAGGGGGTCCAAAGACCTCCAGCATCCTCACCAGACCTTGGAGGAGCACACTTAAACTGCTAGCACTTGGGAAGTGGAGGCAGGAAGATCAAGGAATTGAAGGTCATCCTTATACTGTGTTTAATGCTAGCTAGCCTTGGTTACATAAGACAGTCTCTAGGGTTGGGGGAAAACAGTTTATCCAGTGTCTTCATAGAATAGACAGAATTTTCCAAACGATAGTGTTTGTCCTTGGTCTTGTATTAACCCCAGTCCTGCTCTAAGCTAAGCATGTACTCTACCACTGAGCCACATTGCCACCTCCCACCCATCCACCCCTTTTGAAGCAAAAAGGTCTTGCTAACTTGCACAAACTCTTGGTCTCAAATGATTTTTTTTGGTTTTTAAATTTATATTTTTTATGTATGCATTTATGCCTGCACACCAGGAGAAGGCACCAGATCTCATTATGGATGGTCATGAGCCACCATGTGGTTGCTAGTAATTGAATTCTAGTAAAAGGCCTTTGGAAGAGAATTCAGTGCTCTTAACTAAGCCATCTTCCCAGCCCTGCTGATTTTTTGTTTTTTAGACAGGATTGCTACATAGCCCTAGCTGTCCTGGAACTCCTCACTGTGTAGGTCAGGCTGACCTTAAATTCAACGACCGACCTGCCTCTGCCTCCCAAGGGCTGAGGTCAAAGGCGGGTGCCTCCACCCCTGCCTCCCAAGGGCTGAGGTCAAAGGCGGGTGCCTCCACCCCTGCCTCCCAAGGGCTGAGGTCAAAGGCGGGTGCGTCCACCCCTGCCTCAAGTGACTGTTGCCCTTTTTGCTCAGCATCAGAAGTAGCTGGTGACACAAGAGTGGCAGGTACCTGCATTGTGCCAAACTTGCCCCCAACTAGGTTACTTTTTCTTTTAAAATTATCACATTTTTGTTAACATTTTTTAGAGGTGCATGTCACAGCTTATATAAAAAATAAGACAACCTGTAGGTGGTGATTCTCTTCACCTCCCTCCGCCTCCCTCTGCTGAGCCCTCTTACCTGACCCTTGCCCCTGCTCTTCAAATTATGTCATTGATAGGACAGTTAACACTGAGATGTGAACTATAGATAAAACCACCATAGTTGGATTCTAGCTTTAGCTGGGCGGTGGTGGTACACGTCTTTAATCCCAGCTCTCAGAAGGCAGAGGCAGGCGGATCTCTGAGAGTTCCAGGACAGCCAGAGCTACATGGAACAAGGACTATTTGGGGACCTTTGATCCTAGCTAGACAAGCAGCAGGCGATGGGGAAGCACAGCTACCTGAAAACATGGAGTCCAACCTGAAGACAGACTTCTGTCCTTCGTCTCCAGTCAGTCCGCTCTTCACTACATAGCCTAATACCTTCACTTTTCAAAAAAGGTTGTTTCAGGGAGGGAGAGAGCTCAAGAAGAGCACTGGAATCTCTTCAAGAGGGCCTGGGTTCAATTCTCATTCACATCAGTCCCAGGGATCTGATAACCTCTTACGGCATTTACACATATTCCACACATGTGCACAGACATACATGCAGACAAAATATACACAAAATAATGTGTATGGGTGTTTGCCTGCATATATGTCTTGCACCAGCATGCATACAGTGCCTGCAGAGATCAGAAGAGGGCATCGGATCCCATGGAAGTCGATGGCTGTGAACCATCAGGAGGGTTCTGGAAACAGGATCCAGGCCCTCTACAAGAGTAACAAGTGCTCCTAACTGTGGAGCTGTCTCTCCAGTCACCCAATACTTGCGTTTTTGAGACAGGGTTTACTATGTAGCCCAGGCCAGTCACAGACCTAGTTATCCTCCTGCCTCCACCCTCGACGAGCTGGATTACAGGCATGCACCATTTTTGAGATCTTTGAGAATCCTAACTTTAGCACTCGAGAGCCTTGGATCTTATCCTGTTCCCTTCACAACCCAGAAAAGGCGGCTGGAGACCAGAGAGCAACATCACAGATGACCTGCCGAGCTCTAAGTTAGCACGAGCAGTCTCAGCAAACAGGTGACCTTGTTTTCTTAAATCCTGCTCTCTCCAGTGCTATGGGTGAAAGCACAGATTGTGAGAAGGGGCAAGTGAATGGCCATAACCAAAGGAGGATGGGAGGGGAAAGGAGGCGGAACATCCAGAGAGTGTTGTGAAGTCACTTCCCCTAGTCAGGGTTGCCTTGAGTGTGTGACTCAGTTGCTTCTCTTGCCCCAGGCTCCCAGCACTCTCTGCCACTCTGCTGAGACACCCTGTATGGCTCTATGTGGTCCTTTCTGCTTGGCTCTCCAAACCACTCAGCTAGAGATCCCATTCCTGGGGAGGCTAGGGAAAGAGCGGCAGCTTCAGAGACAGGCTCCAAGTAAGGAGCAAGGATCTTGTGAGATGGGGGCAAAGGAGAGCTCAAAAAGGAGAGAAATCAGGACTCGATGCCAGGACACAAGCCTGTTACATGGCTGTCCAAACTGAACAAGTTCCGAGTCTGGACTTTGGGGTGGGGAGTGATGGGACTAGCAAGGCCACTTAGAGGGGCTGCAGAGCACGCTCTGAGAAGATAGGATGACAGCTGCGGGAGAGATAGAGCTCCTCCCTGCAGAGTCGTGCTGGCCAAGACTAGGAGCTCGGTAGCTGAGGATTGCCTTGCATGTGTGGCTCTGGGGTTGACCCCAGCACTGGAGCTGCGCTCCTGTGCTCAGCCTGTGAACCTTCCCTTGTCCCACTTCAATTCTGTACTTCAGGCCGCCCTCCCATTCGTTCCCCATCCCTTTCAAATCTGACTTGGAAGAGAGGCAACAGATTAATTGTAGCCTGGGGACCTGAGCAGAGGGCCTCCGAAACCCAGACCCTTCCAGCCTTGTCTACAGCACCCATCACTGCCATCCTTTCCCTGAGCAAGCCTTCACAGGCATTTCCTATACGCTGAGCCTGTGCAGCATGCGGAGGCTCAGTGGTGAGCGGGCAGTGAAGAGCAGAAGGCCCAGGCTTTGGTTATTGACTTGATCTGAAAGCAAGGAAGTTACTCAAATTTCAGGAAACTGATATTTGATACTCATCATTTCTCATTTGTTTATTAATTATATTAAGGTATAATGTAAATACAATGAGACCCTGTGTTAAACCATTTCTAAAATAGGTGCCTATAAAATTCACACTATAATTTCATTTTTAAAAATTATTTATTTATTTATTTATTTATTTATTTATTTATTTATTATGTATACAGTATTCTGTCTGCTTGTATGCCTGCAGGCCAGAAGAGGGCACCAGACCTCATTACAGATGGTTGTGAGCCACCATGTGGTTGCTGGGAATTGAACTCAGGACTTTTGGAAGAGCAGGCAATCCTCTTAACCACTGAGCCATCTCTCCAGCCCCTATAATTTCATTTTTTGAGACAGTCTCACTATGTAGCCCCAGATGGCCTGGAACTTGCTATATAGACCAGGTTGGCCTTGAACGTAGAGATATGTCTGTTTCTGTCAGGATCTCACTATACCTATTTTTCTTATTCTTTTTCTTCCCTCCCTCCCTCTCTCCCTCCCTCCCTCCCTCCCTCCACCCCCCCTTCTCTCTCTCTTTCTTCCTTTCAGCATGGCCTTTTGTTTTCAGAGACAAGGTTTTTCCTTTTTTTAAATATTTATTGATTGATTTATTGATTCCTTGATTATGTATACAATATTCTGTCTGTGTATATGCCTGAAGGCCAGAAGAGGGCACCAGACCTCACTACAGATGGCTGTGAGCCACCATGTGGTTGCTGGGAATTGAACTCAGGACCTTTGGAAAAACAGGCAGTGCTCTTAACCGCTGAGCCATCTCTCCAGCCCGAGACAGGCTTTTTCTGTGTAGCCCTGGCTGTTCTGGAAGTCACTCTGTAGACCAGGTGGCCTCCAATTCATAGAATTCTACCTGCCTCTGCCTCCCGAGTGCTGGGATTAAAGTTGTGCACCACCACTGCCCTGTTTAGTACATTCCTATACTATACCCCGGGGTAGCCTGGAACTCATTGCCCTTGGATCTTCCTGCCCTAGTCTTCAGAGACTGCGGGCCCATGTGACAACACATCTCTCAGGACTGAACCTTTAAACTATGGTGTCTGCACTAAAATCAGCTGTCAAAATTGAACTGTTGGATCCCCAGCTCGTGTCTGGGGAGATGGAGATTCCACACACCCACATGCTTGGTGTTGAAAGTGTTGCAAGTAGAGTCACAAAGAGTGCAGCACTGCCTGGACATCCCCGGGTCTGGTCACCACTACTCTTTACTCATGGTGAGCAATGTTGCCAACCGCTCTTTGGGTAACTTTTGAGGAACTGGAGAGATGGCTCACTTAATAAAGTGCTTACCTTGCAAGTATCAGGATCTGAGTTCAAATCCCAGAACCCACACAGAGAGCTGGGCATGGTGGTAGGTTTGTATGTCCTTAGTGACTAATCCCATTTCAAACACATGTTCATAATGTTGCAATCTGCTGGCCTGCCCTGTCACCTGGGTATCCTGTCCCTTTAAGTGACAAGCCCTGCTTACTCCCAATCTCCCCTTTCCTGCCTACACAAGCAAGGGATCTCCTGCCTGCACTCCATCTCTCTCTCTCTGTGTCCCTCACTCTTCTGAAGAGGCCGCTTCTGCCTCTCTGCCTTTCCTTTCTTCTTTTTTGTTCCCCTCTTCTCTCTCCCCTTCTCCCCCCCATAACCCCTTACTCTTATAAAGTTCCCAATACCCACTAAATAAACTCTATACCCAAACTCTCTCTACACGGCATATCTGTCTGTCTCCCACCCGCGGGGCCTTGGGTCACCCATGTCATGACTAACACAATATGACTGTTGGCCATTGGCACTGCGTGTTCCTGTCCTTTGTTCATTTTTCACTTAAAAAAATAACTTGCCAGGTGAAAAAGGTACATACCTTTAATTCCAGCACTTGGCGGGCAGAGGCAGGTGGATCTCTGAGTTCCAGGCCAACCTGGTCTACAGAGTGAGTTCCAGGACAGCCAAGGCTAAACTGGGAAACCCTGTCTTAAAAAGAAAGAAAGAAAGGAAGGAAGGAAGGAAGGAGGGAGGGAGAGAGGGAGGGAGGGAGGGAGGGAGGGAGGGAGGAGGGAGGAGAGAGAGAGAGAGAGAGAGAGAGAGAGAGAGAGAGAGAGAGAGAGAGAGAGAGAGAGAGAAAGAAAGAAAGAAAGAAAGAAAGAAAGAATTAAGTCCTGCAACTCAAGGACACAGAATGACTTTCTATTTATTTAGATTTTCTTTCTTTCACTATGGTTTATAATTTCCATTGAACAATCTTTCTACTACCTGAGTTAAATTTACTCCTGGGCATTTCTTTGTGGTTGAAAATGGAATTGTTTTCTTCATCTCTTTTTCAAACTGTTCATTGCTGGTGTCACTATGGTTTTGATTTGCATTTTCTGATGACTATAACAGAGAGCATCTTTTCATATGCTTATCAGCCATTCAGAGCCCTCCCTGGTGAAATCTGATCTTGGGGTTTTTGTCTTATTTATGAATGGCTATTTGCTTGCATCATATACCTGAGCACCATTTTCCGTGTCTGGTGCTGCAGAGGCCAAAAAGGACACTGGATCCCGTTGAACTGTTGGAGTCACAGACAGGTGTTATAAGTGGCCATGTATGTGGGTGCTGGGGATCGAACCTGAGTCCTAGACCCTTCTCTGGGTCTCAGAAAACTACTTAATGAATGTGGGGTGGACATTGGAGTCAGCTGTCCAGGGGAACAGTGGCAGTCCAATTAAAGGCTCTGTGACTTTCAGGTTCAACTTTGAAATGAAGTTTTATTAAATATACTAAGTTGTTTACTACACAATATAGACAAGCAAAGGGTGAGCCCCGGGAATGTTTCATGAACAAAAGAAACAACCCCTGGACTTCCAGACTAGTGAATAACTCTGATGTGACACCCTAATTGTGACAGGGTTATGTGTGAAATCGAAGTCGCGCGGCTAACTGACCTGACAGAGAAAAAGAGGATCCCTAATCCAGAACAGCTCATTGAGGAGGCCATGTGAACAGGTCTTTTGGACTAAGGGAGAGTGTGACCAAGGTTGAACCTGTAGAACCAAGCAGACAGAGCCTAGTCATTCACGTCTGTTGTCCCAGCACGTGGGAGGGGGGAGGACCAGGTCAGCTTGCAATACAGAGAGGGGGACACGAGAGAGGAGGAAGAAGGGAGGGGGAGAGAGACAGAGATAAGCAAGCCAGGGAGCAGATCCCGCCCACCGAGTGTGAAAGGTGGGGCTGAGCTCACAACTCAGTTGAAGAATAAGGAGAAACTACTGAGGTATTTTAAGCAGGGAGGTGACACTCAAACCTCTTTTTCAAAAGATCCTTCTGTGCACAGTGCAGTTTGGAGAAAGCCTGGATCACTATGAAGAAGCTCAAAGCTACTTCATACCCAAGAAGAAACCTACAGGCCCGTGAGTGTGATATTGGAGAAGATTCGGAACACATGGAAGAGCAAAGAGTACATACTGCTCTTGTAAGAGGACCTAGGTTCAGTCTCCAGCTCGAGGGAATCTGACGCCCTCTTCTGGGCTCTGAGAGCACCTGCATGCATGTGCACACACCTATCACATGCATATGTGCATAATTAAAAATAAACCCGATTTGTGTTTGTTTTGGGAGACAGGGTTTCTCCGTGTAACAGCCATAGCTGTCCTGAAACTTGCTTTGTAGATTAGTCTGGCCTTGAACTCACAGAGGACCACCTACCTCTGCCTCCTGAGTGCTGGGATTAAAGATGTGTGCCAGCACAACCAGCCAAAAAGAATTTTTTTAAAAAAGATATGGAAGTGAGCCAGGTAGTGATGGTGCACACCTTTAATCCTAGCACTTGGAAGGCAGAGGCAAGCGGTTGAACTCCCAAGAGGGGATCTATATGTGTACAGTCAGATCTCCTGCCCCCCCCCAAACACACACACACACACACAACAAATGTAATTTTAAAACTCTAAAATATCCTAATAAACTCCAACATGCTTCAAAAAGAAAGAAAAAGGCATCCAGTCCTGTTGAGGTAGTCCAGCTTGGTATTTTAAGCAGTGGGCAGGTTTTTGTTTTGTTTTGT